>NC_138542.1:70331529-71774029 GCF_964234715.1 Podarcis melisellensis
AGGGAACGGTCAGCCACCGGGCTCAACGGCCACATGCTGCCAGGTCCAGTGGGATCGCTGCCTTATCGAAGCAAAATATGCAGAGTGCAGATAGTATAAGCATGCCACACTTACTCCCGCGTTGGGGCTCGACAGCTCAGGCAGCCAGCTGGCAAGGCAGGCTTCGGCCTTGGAAAATAGAGAGTGGTTTGTCAAGCACTGTCGGATCGCTCTTGGGTCCCAGCAGCGACGGCTCTTCGCAGAAGCAACACATCTGAGTGGAAACAAAGCAAAAAAATAAATATGGTGTTAATGGAGCCCTCATACACCAGGTCAGGACTGTCTTCACAGGAAATGACATACAGTGGTACCTTGGTTCTCAAACGCCTTAGTTCCCAAATGCTGAAAACCCGGAAGAAAGTGTTCCGGTTTTCGAACTGTTTTTCGGGAGCTGAATGTCCAATGAGGCTGTCGGCTATCGTTTCCGGGGCGCCTGCACCAATCGGAAGTTGCGCCTTGGTTTTCAAACATTTCGGAAGTCAAACAGACTTCCAGAAGGGATTAAGTTTGGCACTTTTGTTTTTACTATTTATTTTGCGTTTTTGTTTTTGAGGCTGTTTCAGTTAAATTGTTTTTGTGACTGTATGGAACCCAGTTCAACTACAGATTGACTGATTATGTTACTGCAGAAATGGATAAAAGCCCCCCTTCTAAACAATGACTATCATCAGTGCAGGTAAGAATTTTATTTTTTAATTTTATTTTTTATCATCTAAAGTGGTACCTCGGGATGCGAACGGGATCCGTTCAAAAAAAAATCAGCTTTTTAAAATTTAAATCGGATTTTTAAAATAAAATTCTTTGGGAGGAAAAATCTTTCTAAAGATAGTTTTCCATTTAGGTTACATTATAGTCCATAGGCTATTCATTAGGAAATAAGGATTTTTTTAAAGTTTTTCAGGTGTGCCAAAACTCAGTCTAAGGATTTAAAAACAAAACAAAAAGGTTAACCACATCAGTTAACAAACGTGGATACATATGCTATAATGTTACTGCTTTAGTTAAATAAATTGTTATTAAGGAAACGGCTATTTTTCTCCTTCCAATAAAGTACAGCAGAAAAGTTGTTCAAATATAAACAGTGAACTTATTAAACCTCACCATAATTTCGTAATTATGTGTCTATGTATTTCTGATAGTATAACCAAATCAGTAATTTTCTGATAGAACTGTAAAAACTACTCTGAAAATTTAGTATTCCAAAAATGGAACCTGCATCTGGTTGTAAATGTTAAGATTATACCAGCAGGAGTTTTTCCGTAAAACAATAATAATGATGATGATTTAAATCTGAGTCTTACTGACTAATGATTTAAATCAAATCCACCCTGGAAGCATCACTCACCGTAAAAACCCCAGCGGAAAGTGGGTCTGCTTTGGGGTCAGGTCGTATCGTTGCAGGATTGCCTGCACAATCAGCTTGGCCTGGGCCTCGGACTTTAGATACTTGTAGTAGAGTTTTTTCCAAGGAACAAACTGCAGAAAACCAAAGCAATACATCAGCTCCTTTCTGGAAACCGAACAAAGTTTAATTTATGCATTCTTCCCTCCCAGAGGAGTAAAACAAGCAGTGTTAGGAACTCAGATATAGTGACCTCCCATCAGATATCAAGGCAATAAGCAACTATCTGACTTTTAAAAGATAACTGAAGGCAGCCCTGTCTAGGGAAGTTTTTAATGTTTAATGCTGTATTGTGTTTTTAATATTCAGTTGGGAGCCGCCCAGATGGGCAGGGTATAAATAATAAGATTTATTATTATTTACTATACTTTATATAAGCTAATCGTCAAATGGCACCTTAAACCTAGGTTGCGGTTGCCACAACAGACGGTATAGGTGCCTTTTTCTCCTCAGCAAAATTTCTTCTTCATTTCATTTCTGGACAGCTTTAGATTTCAAAGGGGAAAAAAGATCTCAAAGCGGTTTACAACACATTAAAACAATCCAGAATAAAACAAATGCAGGGGAAATATTTCACATCCTATTCTAAATGACATTTAGCTTTCCTACTTAATTGATAGAGCTACCCCATAGCAGAAGTTCTCTAGGAAGCCAGTGGGGTGTCGTAGTTAAGAGCGTCCTACTAGGACCTGGGAGATCAGGGTTCAAATCCCCACTCAGCTAGGAATACCGTATTTTTCACTCTATAACACGCGCCCGACCATAACACGCACGTAGTTTTTAGAGGAGGAAAATCCGTAGGCATGCCACCCGTAGGCATTTCCTCCATAAGACACACAGACATTTCCCCTTACTTTCTAGGAGGAAAAAAGTGAGTGTTATGGTGCAAAAAATACGGTATCTCTTAAGCCGTGGCTAAGCAAACTAAGGCCCGGGGGCCGGATCCAGCCCAATCGCCTTCTCAATCCCACCCGCAGATGGTCCGAGAATCAGCGTGTTTTTACATGAGTAGAATGTGTGCTTTTATTTAAAACGCATCTCTGGGTTATTTGTGGGGCATAGGAATTCGTTCGTATATTTTTTCCCCAAAATATAGTCCGGCCCCCCACAAGGTCTGAGGGACAGTGGACCGGCCCCCTGCTGAAAAAGTTTGCTGACCCCTGTCTTAACTTACCTCACAAAGTTGTTGTGGGGATTAACAGAGGAGGGGGGGGTGAAGCATGTATTATTCTTATTATTTATCGAATTTATATACAGTGGACGCTCGGGTTGTGAACGTGATCCGTGCGGGATGCATGTTTGCAACCTGCAGCATTCGCAACCTGCAGAGGTGTGTCTGCGCACGCGCAGATTGCAATTCGGCACTTATGTGCCTGCGCAAAGTGCAATTCAGCACTTCTGCGCATGTACGACCGCCGAAACCCGGAAGTAACCCGTTCCGGTACTTCCAGGTTTCGGCGCGTTGGTAACCTGGAAGTGCATAACCTGAAGTGTCTGTAATCCGAGGTATGACTGTACTGCCCTATACCCAGAGGTCTCAGGGCTATTCATGGAACAAAAATCAAAATATAAAACCACAAAATATATAATCAAAATAAGAACAACAACCCAATAACTCTCCCTGCCCCCCACCCAAAATACCCCCCATTTTAAAAGGGCATAGGATGTCAAGTCAACCAAAGGCCTGGTTAAAAAAGGAACATTTTCGCCTGGCGCCTAAAGGTGTATAATGAAGGCGCCATGCGAACTTCTCCCCATGCACTCCTTGGGAGGAAAATGGTGGGATATACCGTATTTTTCGCTCCATAGGACGTGCCAGACGATAGAACGCACTTAGTTTGGGGGGGAGGAAACAAGGGGGGAAAAAATCCAGAACAGCAAGAGGCTGCTGGGATAGCTGGTCTAGCTTTGCGCAAAGCCTCCGCAGGGCACGGCGAGCCTTCATCCCCGTGCTCTGCGGAGGTTTCATGGGGCTATACAAAAGCCAGAATAGCCAGAGGGAGCGCTGCGCAGCTCCAAGGCTTCTGGGGCAGTCTGCGAAGCCTCCGGAGGGCAGCGGGATGAAGGCACCCCGCTGCCCTGTGGATGCTTTGCGCAGCTAACCCTGAAGCCTTTGGAGCGCAGCAGGACCACGCGCTGCGCTCCAAAGGCTTCATGTTCCTTTTGCTGAAGCCAGGAGAGTCTTGCCGCTGCGCTCCCAAGGCTTCAGGCAGCTATCCCTGAAGCCTGGAGAGCGAGAGGGGTCAGTGCGCACCGACCCCTCTCCCTCTCCAGGCTTCAGCGAAAGCAACGCATAGCCTCCAGAATGCGGAGGGAGAGCTCCCTCTGCGCTTTGGAGGCTTCACGTTGCTTTCGCTGAAGCCAAGGAGCCTGCATTCGCGCCACAGGACGCACAAACGTTTCCCCTTAATTTTTGGAGGGGGAAAAGTGCATCCTATAGAGCGTAAAATACGGTACATAAAAGCAATAAATATGCTTTTCTGCTTACCTGCTTAAGAAAGCTGGAGGGGCCAGTCGGAGGGAGATATCAGTTGCCAACCTTGAACCCAGAGATCTCCACATGGCCACAATTGAGCCCGTGCCAGTCGCAAAACACGCCTGGCTAATTTCTAACCCAACCAAGGAGGAAGCATCGCTCACCTGAGGGTCAGAGATGATCCGGTGCCAGCGATGAGACACCAAGGTGAGGCTCTGGAAGAGATGGGCCGCAGGCACGAGGGCAAAGATCTCGCGGAGAACCTCGTCGGGCAGCTGCTCTATGTTTCCCCGGGGAACATCCCAACATGGGGTTCCCAAGAGCCCAAAACACGCATCTGGCAGAGGATCAATCTCTAAGTCATTGGCGTCCGGCTTGAGGCTTCCATCAGCCCAGGGCTGCTCAGATCGCTGCCCCAGTGGTGGTTTTTCATCCTGGTCCCACTGGTCACTGCCCACCCCGAGGTTGTTGGGGCTCTCAGGGAAATGTGGCCGTTTCCTGGAAGCCATCAGGGCTGGGTCCCCGCCGTCCCCGACAACAGAGCAGGAGTCCTCTGGGTCTAAAAAGTCATCGTGAGCGAAAAAGGATTCCAGGAAGTCTACCTCCCGTTTGCACTCAATGTCTTTTGCCGCGACAGCTGCACATCTAGGTGGTTGGGGTTTGCTTCTGAAGTAGTCGGTGATGGTGCTTTGGTGGCCTACTCCTCTGACAGAGACTGGAAAGGAACGAAATCGCAGGATCTGTTTCTAGTCTTCCAGCACCCTTCCCCACAACATCTGGTACCCTCCAGATGTTCTGGACCACATTGGTCCTGGCCAGTAGGGCCATTTTGAATGACAATGCCCATTTAAGGTGTACAGTGGTACCTTGGTTCTCAAACTTAATCCGTTCTAGAAGTCTGTTCCAAAACCAAAGCATTCCAAAACCAAGGCATGCTTTCCCATAGAAAATAATCCAAAATGGATTGATCCGTTCCAGTCTTTTAAAAAGAACCCCTAAAACAGCAATTTAACATGAATTTTACTATCTAATGCAGGGGTCAGCAGTTTTTCAGCAGGGGGCCGGTTCACTGACCTTGTGGGGGGCCAGACTATATTTTGGAAAAAATAATGAACAAATTCCTATGCCCAGCAGTTCCTAGCAGTTTGAAAGCACGTCAAAAGTGCAAGTAGATAAATAGGTACTGCTCCGGCGGGAAGGTAAACGGTGTTTCCGTGCGCTGCTCCGGTTTGCCAGAAGCGGCTTAGTCATGCTGACCACATGACCCAGAAGCTGTATGCCGGCTCCCTCGGCCAGCGAAGCGAGATGAGCGCCGCAACTAATGCTCAGGGGTATATTTACCTTTTACTCATGTAAAAACACGATGATTCCCGGACCGTCCATGGGCCTGACTGCGAAGCATAGCTGTTAACGTTTCCCCTTTTTAAAGGGAAATTCCCTTATTCAGAATAGGATTCCTCACAAGAAAAGGGAAAAGTTGATAGCTATGCTGAGAAGGCAATTGGGCTGGATCCAGCCCCCTGGCCTTAGTTTGCCTACTCATGATCTAAAATGAAAGCAATAAACCGTGCACTGCAGTCACACAATCAATCCATCAGTAGCTGAACTGGGTTCCACAGTCACCAAAACCAAACAAAAAAGCCACAAAAACAAAAGCGCAAAATAAATAGTAAAAACAGACAGACCGCAGCGTAACCCTCAAAATGGAAGTGTGGCACTCAAATCAGAGCATATTCGGCTTCCGAAAAATGTTCGTAAACTGGAACACTTCCTTCCGGGTTTGCAGTGTTTGGGTTCCAAGTTGTTTGAGTACCAAGGCGTTTGAGAACCAAGGTGCCACTGTCGTTTTAACCCATCCTGGAGGCTGTTCCCAGGGCTGCCCCTCAGCCACAAAGATCTCCTGCCCTCATTCCCTCACCCCAACAACCTTGTGAGGTGGGTTAAAAGCTGAGACACAGCAATTTGCTCCAAGCTTAGCCACCTGAGGTTGCCCACCGCCAATTTATGGAAGCAAGAGTTTTGCCTATGGCCTCCCCCAAGTTGAAACCCCACCACCTGATATTTAGCAAAGATCGCCCACACAATTCCAGCCCACCACCACCTGCGGCTATACCTTGGGGGTGTTTTTTCGTCCGGTAAGTTGGGTATAGACCTCTGTGGACGTCTTGGCTCCCTTGTATCCGACCCAAAGGCTGTGTCAAGGATGAGACCCCTTCTGGACTCTGGTTCAGAGCTTCACACTCGAAGGCTGTTAGGCGAAGCTGCTTACGTCGTCTCACTGTCCTCAACAAAATGGTAAGAAATCACCCTTTTTTGAGTGTTAATTCAGAATTGGGGCGGTTAACGCAGTGTTAAAAACTCAGGTGTATAAGCTAAATGCTTTAACTGTAGGTTACACTCGCCACAACAGTCTCGGTGCCCTTTTTTTTGTTACAATGAAAATTATTATTGCTATTATAGCTATTTATTTTACTGGAAGGGCTGGTGCCCTGCTGTTTTTACCGTAATCATCCGTTTGCTTCCAACGCAACTTTTATTTTTAAATACAGTTTTAATTCCTTTATTATTATATTTTAAATTATTCGTCATCAATGTTGTTAGCTGCTCCTGTCTTTATCAGTAAGCCACCTCAAGGCTCTGTCAGGGAAAGAAAGGTGAGTTAATATTAAAGATAATGCGCTAAAAAGTTTTTTTAAACCAATTAACGATTTATTAAATAATCTATACGCCGCCACATCACAAAAAGCACACAGCGGTTCGCAAAGACGTGAAAACATTGTTCGAAATTCCCATTTTTCCAGGCACATTTTGAGACTGGGAATTTCATTAGCAGAGTTTCTGAGCTCTGGGTGCAGTTCTGCGCCTAAGATTTCGGATTAAAACTGCAGAGTGGAAGGAAAGGGGGACCTTTTTCTGCCTCTGAAGACTGGAGAAGAGACCCCTCTTAGGAATATTAGGGGGTGGGCAGGGAAAGAAATAGACCCTAAGAAAAATGGACTTAATAGTTTAAACCAGACACACACACTCACCCAAATAAAAAGAAACTTAAAAGCAAAAAGCAGATTATAAAATTACACACAGGCTCTGAAATGCACGCATACTAACAGAAAACCTGTGGATTAAAATGCACAGAAAAAGTGATTTCTTGCCATTTTTAAAGTTCCAGCAAATTTCCTCCCAAAATAAAGATGCAATTCAACCCTAATTTCAATATATCTAACACCCCACCCCATGCAACCAGGGTTTTAGCCCTCATTTGCAGTTAATTAAGGGTGTGGATTAACAATTTCCCTTTTCCCCTTCCCAGACTCTCACTCTCATCTTGGAAGAAACTTGAAAGCAGGAAAGAGGCGTCGCCTTTGCACGCCCACCTAACCCGCCTCCAGGGTTTTTGCTTCGCGCAGCCTACCTTGCTAGGCGCCTAGGCCCCGCCCTTACCCTGATTGACGCTCCTGGCGAGCCATAAAGCTCGCCGGCCCGCGGGCTCTTCCGGGTTCGGCCGAGCCGTTGCCAGGGCTCGGAGGGCGCGAACGGACACGTTGCCCGGAGTTTGCTGACGTACTTCCTCTTTGCTTCCGGCCTTCCTCCCAATCAAAGAGATAATAGCATCAGCCAAGAGGTCGGCGTAGCATTCACTTCCGGTTCTCGTGGGTAGTCCTCCATGTGCGGGGCAAGAGTGGTGGAAGCGCGTAGGGATCCCTTGTGCATTAATCGGCTTTATTGGAATTAAATGAAGCAGGTATGCCGAGTTTTCCCCAGGTATTCAAGCAGGCTTCTAATACCTTGTTGCTTTGAAATATTATGTCGTGTTTTCTTTTCCCAATGGTGGATCGCTTCTGGCCCTTCTGTATTCTGAATATCGTCTGAATTTATTGATTAACTTGCATGTTTGTGCTTTGGACTTCTTCTCCCCTGCCTCCTCCTCCTTTTCCTCCCATAAATCACTCACACACACACACACATACACACACACCAATACTGTTGGCAGGAGGGCAACACAAACGTAATAGTAATATTAATTTATTATTTGTACCCCACCCATCTGGCTGGGTTTCCCCAGTCACTCTGGGCAGCTTCCAACAAAGATTAATAATAATAATAATAATAATAATAATAATAATAATAATAAATTTTATTTATATCCCGCCCTCCCCAGCCAAAATAGTGCGACATTATAAAAACATTATAAAAATTAATTAAAATCAAGATTGATGGCAGCCATAAAGTTTTGTAAAGGTTGCCAAAGGAGGGAGTCAGGCTGCGCCCTAACCAAAGGCCTGGCGGAACAGCTCTGTCTTGCAGGCCCTGCAGAAAGATGTCAAGTCCTGGAGGGCCCTTGTCTTTTGTGACGGAGCGTTCCACCAGGTTGGAGCCGCAGCCGAAAAGGCCCTGGCTCTAGTTGAGGCCAGCCTAACCTCTCTGTGGCCTGGGACCTTCAAGATGTTTTTGTTTGAAGACCGTAAGTTCCTCTGTGGGGCATACCAGGAGAGGCGGTCCCGTAGGTACGAGGGTCCTAGACCGTATAGGGCTTTAAAGGTTAAAACCAGTACCTTAAACCTGATCCTGTACTCCACCGGGAGCCAGTGCAGCTGGTATAGCACCGGATGAATGTGATCTCGCAGCGAAGATCCCTAAACAGGGCTGCCTTCAGATGTCTTCTAAAAGTCTGGTAGTTATTGTTCTCTTTGACATCTGGTGGGAGGGCATTCCACAGGGCGGGCGCCACCACCAAGAAGGCCCTCTGCCTGGTTCCCTGTAAATTGACTTCTCGCAGGGAGGGAACCGGCAGAAGGCCCTCGGCGCTGGACCTCAGTGTCCGGGCAGAACAATGGGGGTGGAGATGCTCCTTCAGGTATACTGGACCGAGGCAGTTTAGGGCTTTCAAGGTCAGCACCAGCAGTTTGAATTGTGCTCGGAAATGTACTGGGAGCCAATGTAGGTCTTTCAAGACCGGTGTTATGTGGTCTCAGCGGCCGCTCCCAGTCACCAGTCTAGCTGCCGCATTCTGGATTACCGGTAGTTGTAGTTTCTGAGTCACCTTCAAAGGTAGCCCCACGTAGAGCACATTGCAGTAGTCCAAGCGGGAGATAACTAAATCCTTCCCGATCATGAAGGGGACAAGACAGGGCTGTCCCTTGTCACCCCTGCTTTTCATTATGGTTTTGGAGGTTATAACAAATAAACTGAGGGAAACAGCAACCGTAAGTGGGATAAAAATAGGACAAAAGGAATTTAAATTAAAGGCGTATGCCGATGACCTGGTCCTGTCGTTGGAGAACCCCTTGGAGAGCGCTAGCTGTGCAATAAATCTGTTAGAGGATTTTGGTAAGTTATCAGGATTTAAACTTAATAAGAAAAAAACTAAAATCTTAGTAAAAAATTTGGATCCACAGGCAAAAATCACCCTAGAGCAAAGGACTGGAATACAGGTTGTGAATAAGATAAAATATTTGGGAATTTGGCTATCACCGAAAAATATAAACCTAATGGAAGATAATTACAATAAGACATGGCAGGGAATTAAGAAGGATTTAGATACCTGGCACAGATTAAAACTATCTTGGACAGGAAGGATGGCTGTGATAAAGATGTGTGTCCTCCCGAAGTTACTGTTTTTATTTCAGAATATCCCAATAATTAAAGGCACCACTTGTTTCAGGAACTGGCAAAAAATCCTGGCTAAGTTCATATGGCAGGGAAAAAGAGCCAGAGTGAAGTTCAAATACCTTACGGACTCGAGAGATAGGGGAGGCTTTGCCGTTCCGAATATAAAGCTTTATTATGAGGCCGCCTGTCTCTGTTGGATAAAAGAATGGGCCATCTTAAAGAACACAGACATGTTGGACTTAGAGGGCTTCGATATAAGATTCGGATGGCACGCCTATTTGTGGCAGGAGAAAGGGAAGGTGCACCGGGGCTTCTCTAATCACATTATCAGAGGTCCATTACTTGAAGTTTGGAATAGATATAAGCAGATGATTGAAAAGGGTACACCTTGGTGGCTCTCCCCAATTGATATTGTTAAAATTAAAAAATTGAATATGACAGGCGAAAGGTGGACATATGAAGACTTATTAGTTAAAACGGAAGATGAGTGGAAAATTAGGCCCTACGAGGAGCTGAAGGATAAAATTAAGGAGTGGCTACACTTTCACCAAATCAATGCGCTGTGGAGAGACCATAAAAAATCAGGGATGAGCGATAAAAAATCAAAGTACCAAGTGGAAATTCTGGAAAGCAATAACAAACTCCTCTCTAAAATGTACAAACAGCTACTGGAGTGGGACACCAAGGGGGATGTGGTGAAGGGTGCGATGGTAAAATGGGATAAGGATCTTGGCATAAGGTGGATTATACTAAATGGCAAACATTGTGGAAAAAGGGCGTGAGGTTCACGGCTTGTGTAACCCTCCGAGAAAACTTAGAAAAAATGATACATCGTTGGTATTTGACCCCGGCTAGGTTAGGCAAGATGTATAGGAATGTCGATAATCGTTGTTGGAGATGTAAGGATAAGGTGGGAACCTTTTTCCACATCTGGTGGTCTTGTGATGCGATTAAAGGATTCTGGGGACAAATTTATGAGGAGTTGAAAAAGATTTTGAAATATAATTTCCCCAAAGCCCCTGAGGTGTTCTTGTTGGGTATGATAGAGGATGAAATAAATCACGTAGACCAAACCTTCTTTCAATATGCCACCACAGCGGCGAGGATTTTAATTGCACAGAAGTGGAAATCCCCCGAAATACCCTCGGTTGGAGATTGGCAAGTGAAACTGTCCCAGTACATAGAATTAGCAAATTTAACACAAAGAATTAGGTATCATAAAATGGCTAAATTAAAAAATGACTGGAATAAATTTCTAAATTATATTAAGAGTAACTTGGGAATTAACATTATTACAGTAGATAATGGTTAATACTTACGGCATTATGAATAATTTTTTAACAACTGCAGAAACTATACATGATTATGTAACCCTAAGCTGAGTGGGCTGGCGGTTTTACCATTATGTAGATTATATTTTTTTGTATAATTTGTGTGTCTCACACAGTATACTTTATATTTTGTATGTCAGATATTTCGATACTTTGTATCTGTAAGTGTGTATCTATTTTGTGGTTTATTTTTTTTGTTGAATGTTGTCTTTTCTAGAAAAAGTTGTGTTCAATAAAGTTTTTTTTGAAGGGGAAAAAAAAAACACAGGCTGGATAAGTCTTTGTGAAGAGTGTAACTTGAGACCTTCTGTGTGCGCATGCTCAGGAAGTTTGTCAGACATGCTGGAAGAACTGAACTGAAAGGACGTGTTTTTCTTTAGTGCTGTAATGTCAGAAATAAACATCATGTAAAATAGATTTCTGACTTATTTCCTTTCCCCTGCGGAAGCAGCAGGGAGGGGTTGTGCATTTTACCCACGCTTGGGAAAATGTCGCCTATCAAGATCTCCCTGGTCTGTCCGAGATATCAGCCAGAGGAGGTTACCGGTAAGCAAGCTCCGAGGACAGTGAGAGGGGGCAGCCTCTATGGAGGGGGCTTGCAAACCAACATGGCTGGCTCCCTCCAAAGCCTTGGTATTCATAGAATTAGAGAGTTGAAAAGGGACACCAAGGTTCATCTAGTCCAACCCTCTTCAGTATAGGAACTTTTTGCCCAGCATTGGGATTCAAACCCACAGCCCTGAGCTTCAGAGTCTACCAACTGAGCTGTCCTGTGGGCCCCTCTTGCAGAACCTGGCAGGGAGGAGGATGGGGGACAAACCTAGAATTAGCGCTGTGGGTTAAACCACAGAGCCTAGGACTTGCCGATCAGAAGGTCAGCGGTTCGAATCCCCGCACAGGGGTGAGCTCCCATTGCTCGGTCCCTGCTCCTGCCAACCTAGCAGTTCAAAAGCACCTCAAAGTGCAAGTAGATAAATAGGTACCGCTCCGGCGGGAAGGTAAACGGCGTTTCCGTGCGCTGCTCTGGTTTGCCAGAAGCGGCTTAGTTATGCTGGCCACATGACCCGGAAGCTGTACGCTGGCTCCCTCGGCCAATAAAGCGAGATGAGCGCCGCAACCCCAGAGTCGGCCACGACTGGACCTAACGGTCAGGGGTCCCTTTACCTTTTATCCAGCAAAGCACGTGCTCTGTTGCTGAGCTGCAACGCCCTTCCAAAATCCTAGAATCTAAACGGTACTCCTTGTCACCTTAGAGGAATCTAGGCTGCGGTTCGAGGGGGTAATTGGGGAAATACTTATTTCCCTTTTTCAACAACTGAAGTAACAGATACTATACAATAATCTTTATTGTCATTGTCCCATACAGAACAACGAAATTGAAAAAATCTACATTAGACATTCAAAACCCAACAAGCCTGCTCTCCCTGCTATCCCAGCCTGGTTAGCCCCCTAAAAACTCAGATACCCCATTTTTAAATAAAATATATTTCCATAGAGCCTACCTTACACTGCGTTTAAAACCAAAATCGCATTTGGATCGAAACTGTTTCTCAGGCGGCTAGTCCTAGTCTTTGTAACCCTGGACCTTCTTCCAGATGGCAGAAGCTGAAAGAGATCACTATCCTGCGCTATCTCTGCAGCTTTCTTATGGCACCTTGGTTTCCAAGGTGGGAAGAGGAAACCAATTATTCTCTGCGCAGTCTTTACAACCTTGGACAGCATTGTTTTTTCCCCTGACCGTGCAGCTTCCAAACCACACACAGACCGTAAGTAGATAAATAGGTACCGCTCCACCCCCATCGTTCAGCCCGGACACTGAGATCCAGTGCCGAGGGCCTTCTGGCGGTTCCCTCATTGCGAGAAGTGAGGCTACAGGGAACCAGACAGAAGGCCTTCTTGGTGGTGGCGCCCGCCCTGTGGAACGCCCTCCCATCAGATGTCAAAGAGATAAACAACTACCTGACATTCAGAAGACATCTGAAGGCAGCCCGGTTCAGGGAAGTAATGCTGTACTGTTTTTAACACTTGATTGGGAGCTGCCCAGAGTGGCTGGGGAAACTCAGCCAGATGAGCGGGGTATAAATAAAAAATTATTATTATTATTATTATTATTAATAATACACTCTCAACAATACAATGGTAAAATGCCATCAAAACGTGACTCAACAGGTGGAGCCTCTTATGATTTCCCCCCTTTTTGTTTCCTGTTTTTAGGCCACGGGGCCAAAACGCCATGGAGAGCTAGAGGCAGTAAGCTTTGCCGTGTCTCTCCTAACTCCGAATTCTTACTTCAAGCTGTAATTTTTGCATCCGCCTTCAGCAATGGCTGAAGGCAACCTTCCTAGGTTGGTGAAGGAAGGAAATCTCATCCTTCTGAAAGAAGAGGTCGCAAATGTTTGGGATGCGAAGAAGAGGCATTATGGGAGGTCCGGAGACACGCTTCTCCACTACGCGGCCCGGCACGGTCAGCTGAGGATCCTCACTTACTTAGTCGAGACCTTGGAAATGGACATTGAAGTGTTTAATAGTGATTACAAGCGGCCCCTCCACGAGGCAGCCTCCATGGGTCACAGGGACTGTGTCTTGTACCTGCTGGAGAGAGGAGCTACTGTCGATTGTTTGAAGAAAGCAGACTGGTATGTTGCCGTCAGATTTTTTGTGAAGGGTGGGATCTTTGGTTGTAACTTGGGTCATATTTAGCATCTGCAACAAAATCGTAGAAGAAGAAGAGTTTGGATTTGATATCCCGCTTTATCACTACCCGAAGGAGTCTCAAAGCGGCTAACATTCTCCTTTCCCTTCCTCCCCCACAACAAACACTCTGTGAGGTGAGTGGGGCTGAGAGACTTCAGAGAAGTGGGACTGGCCCAAGGTCACCCAGCAGCTGCATGTGGAGGAGCGGAGACGCGAACCCGGTTCACCAGATTACGAGTCTACCACTCTTAACCACTAAACCACACTGGCTCTCAAGGAACACTGAAGGAACTTAGGAAGCAGCCTTATAACAAATCTGACATTGTTCCACAGGGTGGGCGCCACCACCAAGAAGGCCCTCTGCCTGGTTCCCTGTAACCTCACTTCTCTCAGTGAGGGAACCACCAGAAAGCCTTTGGAGCTGGACCTCAGTGTCCAGGCTGAGCGATGGGGGTGGAGACGCTCCTTCAGGTCTACTGGGCCGAGGCCATTTAGGGCTTTAAAGGTCAACACCATCACTTTGAATTGGGCTCAGAAACGTACTGGGAGCCAATGTAGGTCTTTCAGGTCTGGTCTTGTATCGTTTCGGCGGCTGCTCCCAGTCACTAGTCTAGCTACCAAAGTCTGGATTATTTGTCGTTTCCGGGTCACCTTCAAAGGTAGCCCCACATAGAGCGCATTGCAGTAGTTCAAGTGGGAGATGACCAGAGCATGCACCACTCTGCCGAGACAGTCTGTGGGCAGGTAGGGTCTCATCTTGTGTACCAGATGGAGCTGGTAAACAGCTGCCCTGGACACAGAATTGACCTGTACCTCCATGGATAGCTGTGAGTCCAAACTGACTCCTAGGCTCCACACCTGGTCCTTCAGGGGCACAGTTACCATATTCAGGACCAGGGAGTCCTCCACACCCACCCGCCTCCTGTCCCCCCAAAACAGTACTTCTGTCTTGTCAGGATTCAACCTCAATCTGTTAGCCACCAACCGCCTCCAGGATTTGAAATCTTCTGACTGGCCTCAAGGCTGGCTCTAGAATAGTGGATGCTGTCTCCTATGAAATGTTTCTGTCTCTGATAATAAATTGTGCCTCCCCCTGTCCCTGTCCTGGACTTTTAGGACTCCCCTTATGATGGCTTGTACCAGAAGGAATCTAGAAGTCATTCAGGATCTCATTGACCACGGAGCAAACCCATTACTGAAGAACAAAGATGGCTGGAGCTGTTTCCATATTGCCAGCCGAGAGGGGGATCCTGAGGTCATCCGTTACCTCCTGGATGTCTCTCCAACCATTTGGGACACGGAGAGCAAAATCAACAGGACTCCCCTACACACAGCAGGTGAGTTAAGGTGTGTGACTGCAGGCATACAGATGATGCATCACCTCGGCCCTAAGTGGAGGATGTCTATTTCCATGGGACTGTAGTAGAATCATAGAATCCTAGAGTTGGAAGAGACCCCAAGGGCCATCGAGTCCAACCCCCTGCCAAGCAGGAAACACCATCAGAGCACTCCTGACATATGGTTGTCAAGCCTCTGCTTAAAGACCTCCAAAGAAGGAGACTCCGCCACATTCCTTGGCAGCAAATTCCACTGTCGAACAGCTCTTACTGTCAGGAAGTTCTTCCTAATGTTTAGGTGGAATCTTCTTTCTTGTAGTTTGGATCCATTGCTCCGTGTCCGCTTCTCTGGAGCAGCAGAAAACAACCTTTCTCCCTCCTCTATGTGACATCCTTTTATATATTTGAACATGGCTATCATATCACCCCTTAACCTCCTCTTCTCCAGGCTAAACATGCCCAGCTCCCTTAGCCGTTCCTCATAAGGCATCGTTTCCAGGCCTTTGACCATTTTGGTTGCCCTCCTCTGGACACGTTCCAGTTTGTCAGTGTCCTTCTTGAACTGTGGTGCCCAGAACTGGACACAGTACTCCAGGTGAGGTCTGACCAGAGCAGAATACAGTGGCACTATTACTTCCCTTGTTCTAGATGCTATACTCCTATTGATGCAGCCCAGAATAGTAGTAGTTGTAGTAATAATAATAATAATATTTGTACCCTGTCCATCCGGCTGGGTCTCCCCAGCCACTCTGGGCAGCCTCCAACAAAGATTAAAAATACATTAAAATGTCACACATTAAAAACTTCCCCGAACAGGGCTGCCTTCAGGTGTCTTCTAAATGTCAGGTAGTTGTTTATCTCTTTGACATCTGGTGGGAGGGCGTTCCACAGGGTGGGCGCCACCACCGAGAAGGCCCCTATGCCTGGTTCCCCGTAACTTTGCTTCTCGCAGTGAGGGAACTGCCAGAAGGCCCTCAGAGCTGGACCTCAGTGTCCGGGCAGAACGATGGAGGTGGAGACGCTCCTTCAGGTATACTGGGCAGTAGTCCCACCCTTTAAAGTCAAAAGATAGCAAGATCCCTTGGTCTTCCCTAGTTGCATTTTCAGAAGGTTGTGATCGGGAACTGCTGACCTCTGAGTCTGTTGTGCTCCAACTGGATGATTCCTCTTCCAAAGAGGTCCTAGCAGAGGATGACCTGGAGTCCACAGAAAGTCCAAAATTTGCAAGATGCAGTCGTACCTCAGAAGTTGAACAGAATCTGTTCCAGAAGTCCATTCGACTTCCAAAACGTTTGGGAACCAAGGCGCAGCTTCCCATAGAACATAATGCAAAATGGATTACAGTGGTACCTCGCAAGACGAATGCCTCGTAAGATGAAAAACTCGCAAGACGAAAGAGTTTTTCGAGTTCCTTCGCAAGACGAATTTCCCTATGGGCTTGCTTCGCAAGACGAAAAATTCGCAAGACGAAAAAACTCACAGAACGAATTAATTTCATCTTGCGAGGTACCACTGTAATCTGTTCCAGACTTTTAAAAACAACCCCTAAAGCAGCAATTTAACATGGATTTTACTATCTAAAGAGACCGTTCATCCACAAAATGAAAGCAATAAACAATGTACTGCAGTCACACAATCAATCCATCATAGCCGAACTGGGTTCCACCCAGTCACAAAAACTAAGCAAAAGAGCCACAAAAACAAAAGCACAAAATAAATAGCAAAAACAGACAGACCTCAGCATAACACTCAAAATGGAAGCGTAACACTCAAAACGGAGCACGTTCGGCTTCCGAAAAATGTCCGCAAACCGGAACACTTACTTCCGGGTCTGCATTGTTTGGGTTCCAAAATGTTTGAGTACCAAGGCGTTTGAGAACCAAGGTACCACTGTACAGTCGTACCGTGGAAGTCGAATGGAATCCATTCCGGAAGTCCGTTCGACTTCCAAAACGTTCGGGAACCAAGGCACGGCTTCCGATTGGCTGCAGGAAGCTCCTGCAGCCAATCGGAAGCTGCGACAGACATTTAGTTTCCAAAGCATACACACTTCTGGGTTTGCGATGTTCTGGAGCCAAAACGTTTGACTGGCAAGGCGTTCGACTTCCGAGGTACGACTGTATTGTGGACTCTGCTCGTTTCGACATCTGGCGCTCGCTTTTCCTTTTAGTGTGTGGCAAAATCAGAGGCTGGAGGTGAGTTCAGAGGTTATCTCCAGATTGAATTCTATCATATATGGTGGACTTGTGATAAAGTAAAGAACTAAACAAATTTTTCAGTTATACTTTCCCTAAAAAGCCAGAAGCCTTTTTGCTAGGCCTGATGGGAAGTGAGATTATGAAGATAGATCAAAGACTATTTCTGTACACCACAGCTCCCGCGAGGACTTTGTTGACCCAAAAATGGAAATGACAATAAGATCAAGGAGAAGAGCAGGTGGAAGAAGATTGGAAGAAGTTTAAAAATTATCTACAAAAACATTGTAAAATTTTTGAATGTTGAGGGCATTGAAATGAAACGAAGGGGTTCTAGTGAATAAGATAAATAAGTGTATGAAAGAAGGCATAGATATTGGACGAAAATCTGAACAATACAATATGTGAAGGAATTTTTAAAGGATAAAATTAATAAGAATGAACTTGCTAAATTAATTTTAAAGTGGAATACAAGAAAGGAGGGCAGGTGGAAGTCAGGAAAATAAGATTATGAAGGATATGAATTTGAAAAGAGCTCTTTTTCCCTTTTTATGTTAAATTTTTTAATTTTTTTAAGGTTTGTAATATTTTTCTTTTTCCTGTTTTTTGGCTGTGTTTTGATTGTTTGTTTTTGTTGCTTGAATGTTGGTGTTTGTTGGTGTTTTGATGTCTATTGTTTTATTGCAATCTTTCTTTTTTTTGAAAAATTCAATAAAATATTAATTAAAAAAAAACAAACCAAAAATGGAAATGACAATAAATACCCACTATTGCGGAATGGCAGGCGAAGATGATGGATTTTGCTGAGTTGGCCAAACTGACTTGCAGGATCCAAGACCAGGACGATCAGAAATTCCAGAAAAACTGGAGTATATACTTAAATGATAGTTTAAAGACACTAGCAGGATTGCAGTAATTCCTACAATGTCGAGAGGATGTTAAGATGGAAAGAGTTAGAATACGCGACTGGATTTGATAAGGGATACCAGCTGAAGAAAAGGAGGGAAGAAGCTCGGCAGAGCAAAAAGGTTTACAGTGGTACCTCTGGTTACGTACTTAATTCGTTCCGGAGGTCCGTTCTTAACCTGAAACTGTTCTTAACCTGAAGCACCACTTTAGCTAATGGGGCCTCCCGCTGCCAGAGCACGATTTCTGTTCTCATCCTGAAGCAAAGTTCTTTACCTGAGGTACTATTTCTGGGTTAGCGAAGTCTGTAACCTGAAGCGTACGTAACCCAAGGTACCACTGTATATGTTGATTAATGTATTGTTTAAAGAAATGTATAAAGAAAACAATAAACATTTATTGAGGGGAGGAAAAAGAGGTTATCTCCAGATAACTGACTGTGTATAGAGGTCCTTGACAAATACAGTGGAACCTTGGTTCTTGAACAGCTCAGTTGACAAACAAATCTGCCTCCGAACGCCAAAAACCCGGAAGTAAGTGTTTCGGTTTTCAAACGTTTTTTGGAAGCCAAACGTCAATTCGGCTTCTGTTTGAGCGCAGGAAACTCCTGCAGCCAATCGGAAGCCGCGCCTTGGTTTTTGAACGGTTTCAGGAGTCGAAGGGATTATTTTTGAGAACCAAGCCTCCCCTGTAGATACTAATATCAACCAGTGCTGTTTTTCTATAAAAAGAGGTGCCACGAACACCTCCCTTGTTCTCTTATGATGGCAAAGGCGCATAGCTGTCAACGTTTTCCTTTTTTAAGGGAAATTCCCTTATTCTGAGTAGGATTCCTCACAAGAAAAGTGAAAAGTTCACAGCTATTCAAAGGCGCCCACCTGAGACGTGCCGGAACTGAATTCTGGCAAGTTCTGGCTGGAAAAAAAAGCCCAGATATCAACTATGGGGATTTTAATTTGTGAGCAAAAATAGTAAGGGAATAGTTACTGGCCAAGGATGATGGAAATCATAGTCTAAAAACATCTGGAAGTCACCAGGTTGGGGAAGTCCGGTATCTGTCCTCAAACCCAACTTTGATAAATCTCCTCTTTGTCACACAGCAATGCATGGACGTCTGGAGGTAGTGAAAATGCTCCTTGAGAGGTAAGCAGACTTCCTGTCTTTCGGGCTTTGTTTATTTATTACATTTCTATAACGGCCATTTTCTTCCAAGGAGCTCAAGGTGGTGTAGACGGTTCTCCACATTTCATCCTCTCAGCAAGCCTGCGAGGTAGGCTAAGCTAAGAGATGGCAACCGTTCTTTTTATTTCCTCTGACATGATATCCAAGAGAAACGGTCAAACCAATATTTATGTATGCAACTACGACAGCAAGGTTATTTATTGCCAAAAACAGGAAAAGCAGCAGCGTCCCAACTAAGACTGGCTACCTAATATGATGGAATACTTCCATATTGCCGAACTAACAGGGAGGATAAGAGGAGTTCTGGTACAAAAAGTGAATAAGGAGTGGGCTATCTTTAAGGAACACCTCCAAATTTATGTGGAAAAAGTAGAATTTCTGCCAGATACTGAGTGAATCCAGAAAATGATTAGAGTGAAAGGAGAGCAAAGTTAAGATAAAAGAAGAGATTAAAGAAATAATGAAATGTGTTTAAGCTAGTTGGAAAAATTATGTAGCGTAACAAAAACGGCTGGAAGTCAAGTCACTTGGTGGGTGTCCGTGTGGGGTAGGTGTGTAGGTATGTTGATATATATAGAATAAAGGAACCCTGACCGTTAGGTCCAGTTGTGGACAACTCTGGGGTTGTGGTGCTCATCTCGCTTTACTGGCCGAGGGATCCGGCGTGCAGCTTCTGAGTCATGTGGCTAGCATGACTAAGCTACTTCTGGCGAATGGAAAACACTGTTTACCTTCCTGCCGGAGTGGTACCTATTTATCTACTTGCACTTTGACGTGCTTTCGAACTGCTAGGTGGGCAGGAGCAGGGACCGAGCAACAGGAGCTCACCCCGTCGTAGGGATTCGAACCGCCAACCTTCTGATCGGCAAGACCTTGGCTCTGTGGTTTAACCCGCAGCACCACCCGAGTCCCACATGTATAGGTATTATATAGAGTAATGTAGGTTTGTTTTATGTTATGAAAATTAGGTAGTGTGTTGTATACGTGTATTGTGTAAATGTGTATGTATGTGTTTTATATGTTAATAAAATAATAATATTAATTATAAAAGGCTAAGAGATGGCAATTGGCACAAGGTCACCCAATGAACTTCACGGCCAAGTGGGGATTCGAACTCGGCATCTGGTTGGCCACTTTGAGAACAGGATCCTGGACTAAGATGGGGCCTCTTTGGCCTGATCCAGCCGGCTCTTCTCGGGTCCTTGTGACAAACAAACAAACAAACAAACAAACGAGAAGGGAGCATGGGGTTGCCACCCGATTTTTAGCAGGAAGGATTCCGGTGGCTGCTTAAAAGTTAGGAAAAAAATACAAGGACAACTGAATCTTGCATGCTGGGGCTGGCCAAGGAGGTATGTGGTTCTCAGGTCCAAAAAATGTGAGCCCCCACTACCACCCAATTTTTTTTTAGAGCCAGCACTTCTCAGTTTTAAACTGAATTTTGAGCTAGGTTTTGCCTTTGATTATTTTTTAACTGCTTGGCTATGATTTTTTAAAATTGTTTTACACTGAATTTCCATATGGTTGTGCAGCAAATTAAAGAATAAATCACACCCACCACAAAAGCCCCTCCAATTCTCTGGGGTACCCCTTTACTTTGCTCTAGCCCCAAAGTTCCCAAAAAAAATTCAGGCCACTGTCCCCTTAGTTCCACAAACTCATTCCCAGTGCTTACCCTATTAAAAATACAACCTATAAAACCCTTTTTAAAAATACAGATAATAACACGATACAATTCAAAACAGTGACACTTAATTGCACGTTTACTCAAAACCCAATGGAAACGGTTTAGTTGAATTAATTCAACAAACATGACCAACCTGGTCCAGGGATTGAAATTGAAACTGAAATACTTTATTGTCACTTGTACAATTTGTATACAGTGAGATTACACGAGCAACCCCCACTCAGCTCTCTTAGTCTTAATTCCCCTCGTTTACTGACGCACACCCACCAAACCCGAAAGTCAGTTGTTATCTTTTCATTCAGCAGCCTAACAGCCCACGGATAGAAGCTGTTCTTTACCCTGTTGGCGCGACTAATCATGCTTCTATATCTTCTGCCCAAGGGCAGGAGAGCAAGAAAGTGCCGGCCAGGGTGTGAATTATCCCTGAGAACTTTCCTCATTCTCCTGAAGCAAGTTCTTCCACTGTTTCATCCAGCGGATTCACGGGACAGCCCATAATATCTTGTGCTGTCTTCACCACCCTCTGCAGGCATTTCCTATCAGTTGATGTCAAACCAGCGTACCACACCGTGATGCAGTATGAAAGGACCCTTTCTATTGTGGACCAGTAGAAGGAGATCATCAGATGTTGATTGACATTGTTATTTCGCAGTACTCTGAGGAGATGGAGTCTCTGTTGGGCTTTCTTAACCACCTGGGTTATATTTATTTTCCAAGTAAGGTCTTCACTGAGATAAACTCCTAGGAATTTAAAGGAAGAGACTCTCTCCACACAGCCCTCCCCGATGTACAGTGGGGCTAGTTCTCTTCTCTTCCTCCGAAAGTCCAACACCATCTCTGTTAAGTTGTGGGTGAACATATCAGACGACACAGTGATTCTTCAAACAGCTCTTGTTTATTCACAGGCCAGGACAGAACTGAACTGAAGGGTACAGTCAGCCTGTTTATATAGAGCTCCAGTACAATGTAACTGTAACAATTTTCTAAAACCATCCAATCACTGAACGTCACTTTCAATCCCTTATTTGCATAACTATCTACAGTATCCCCCTGCTGGCCCAGGGTGAGAACTTCAGTACATAACAATCTTCTTTGTCTTGCTGATATTAAGGTGCAAGTTGTTCTCTAGGCACCATGCAGATATTTTTTGGACCTCCCCTCTATATGCTGATTTGTCTCCACCTGTTATTAAACCCATTATGGTGGTGTCATCTGCAAATTAATTGCAGTAGACGGGTCCAGCTTTTCACAGATAGTCATTTGCACACTCTTTTGTGTGTGACGCCACCCCCAGGTAATCCCACAGCCCCCATCGGGGGACAATGCCTTCGGAAATCACTGCTCTAACTTGTCCTTTTTGTGCTTAATCCTAAGGTGCCACTACCAACCTGACAGCAGGGACAAATGTGGCGTCACACCTTTTATGGACGCAATACAACACGGCCACCTTGGCATCGCGCAGCTGCTTCTAGAGAAACATAAGGTATGTGCAAACGATGTTGTGTCTGTTTAAAGTGGGAGAGCAATGCTTTAAACCCTGGGTAGGCAAACTAAGGCCCGGGGGCTGGATCCGGCCCAATCACCTTCTCAATCCGGCCTGCGGACGCTCTGGGAATCAGCATGTTTTTACATGAGTAGAATGTGTCCTTTTATTTAAAATGCACCTCTGGGTTATTTGTGGGGCATAGGAATTCGTTCATTATTATGTTTTCCAAAATATAGTCCGGCCCCCCACAAGGTCTGAGGGACAGTGGACCGGCCCCCTGCTGAAAAAAAATGCTGGTGTCTGCTTTAAACATCTGGTGCGGAGATGACCTGTGATTCTGGCAGGTTGTGACTCCAGATGGTTAGGGTGGATCAGGGGTCAGCAAACTTTTTCAGCAGGGGGTCAATACACTGTCCCTCGGACCTTGTGGGGGGCCGGACTATATTTTTGGGGAGGGGGAAATGAACAAATTTCTATGCCCCACAGATAACCCAGAGATGCATTTTAAATAAAAGCACACATTCTACTCATGAAAAAACATGCTGATTCCCGGACCTTCCGTGGGCCGGATTGAGAAGGCGATTGGGCCGGATCCAGCCCCCGGGCCTTAATTTGCCTACCCATGGGCTGGATTCTCACACAAAGACTTTGCCTTTTTCACACCCTTAGGCTTGCTACACTGCCCGGGACGCGCTCGGCGCTCAGCCTTTGCACCAAGCCGCGGTCACAGCGCAGGATCCTGCCCTCCAATTCCTAGTTTCAGATCTCGGCGTTGACGTCAACTCCAGAGCCACTTCGCTGCAGCTGACGGCCATGCATTATGCTGCCAAGGTCCTTTGCTTTTCTCCTTGGGAGTTTTCACTGACATTTCAATAACATTTATTGATTTTCCAAAAATGACAAAACGAAAAAACACAGGGGGGGGGGAATCATAACCAAATTAAACCATAATTTTGGGGGGTGCATTTCCTTCCAGGTTCCATTATAATGTACTTGTTCCTGCACGTCCATAAAACCTTATATACTTAACAATCCAATTTTAAAACCTTCTTCACCTTATTCCAAGTGACTTTTAAAAGTTGTACCAATGTAAGAATCTATACACAACGTTTTAAACAAATGCATTGAATGGTTGCCTGTTTTTGGTAATAATTTGCCCTGCATAGTTCAGTAATTTATTTTGCCAATCTTCTTCTTTATTTTATTTTATTCTTCGGTAGATGTACAGAAAGAGAATCACATACCAATAAATAAATTTTTAGAAAGGGGCAAAATTAGATACGGATGCACAAAGTGTTTTTTAAAAAAACAAATCAAGACTTCTTGTGCTCTGCTCTGCTTCCCCTTTCTATTTTTCTTTTAAGTTTTAAACCACAGAGCTTAGGACTTGCCGATCAGAAGGTCGGCGGTTCGCATCCCCACAACGGGGTGAGCTCCCGTTGCTCGGTCCCTGCTCCTGCCAATCTAGCAATTCGAAAGCACCTCAAAGTGCAAGTAGATAAATAGGTACCGCTCCGCCGGGAAGGTAAACAGCGTTTCCGTGCGCTGCTCTGGTTCGCCAGAAGCGGCTTAGTCATGCTGGCCACATGACCCGGAAGCTGTACGCCGGCTCCCTCAGCCAATAAAGCGAGATGAGCATCGCAACCCCAGAGTCGGCCATGACTGGACCTAATGGTCAGGGGTCCCTTTACCTTTTCATTGTGTTTTTAATAATGCATTTTTAGGCTGTGAATCACCCTGAGAACTGCAAATGAAGGGTGGCCTACAAACTTACCGTATTTTTTGCTCTATAAGACTCACTTTTTCCCTCCTAAAAAGTAAGGGGAAATGTGTGTGCGTCTTATGGAGCGAATGCAGGCTGTGCAGCTATCCCAGAAGCCAGAACAGCAAGAGGGATCGCTGTTTTTGCTGCACAGTGATCCCTCTTGTTGTTCTGGCTTCTGAGATTCAGAATATTTTTTTTCTTGTTTTCCTCCTCCAAAAACTAGGTGCATCTTATGGTCTGGTGCATCTTGTAGAGCGAAAAATACGGTAATACATAAGAATAATAATAAGTTCCTCCACAACAGCTTTATTCCATGCTGCCCTTTTCTCCCTGCACAAAGACACTCTATTGTTTCACTCCTTTAAAACTAGGAAATTCTCTGCTCATTCTGTTCCCCCGCATTTTGTACATCACTGGCTCCACTTTTGGCTGTCCAGCGCTCAGCCGCTGAGCCTGCCATTAGAAAGAGCGATGCTGGCCTGCTAAGCAGAAGCGAATTAGATTTACAGCTAGGAATCCAGCCTTTTATCTTCACGAGACTTAATTCTCTCAGCAGCTCTTCAGCTGCCAGCACGTGGCCTGCGGAAGATAAATCGGGCTATTAAAACTGAATTGCCGACATGTGCAATTCATCGTACGAACTTGTGGGCTTGCCTTATCCCTGAGCCAGAGCCTTGGTCCCATCTAGTCTGATATTATTGTTGTTGTTGTTGTTGTTATTACAATGGTACCTCAGGTTACAGACGCTTCAGGTTACAGACTCCGCTAACCCAGAAATAGTGCTTCAGGTTAAGAACTTTGCTTCAGGATGAGAACAGCAATCGTGCTCCGGTGGCGCGCTGGCAGCAGCAGGAGGCCGCATTAGCTAAAGTGGTGCTTCAGGTTAAGAACAGTTTCTTTTTTTTTTTTTCTATTCGTTTTTATTAAGTTTTTGATAACACAGAAAGATAAAAGCTTTTTTTACATCCAAGTACATATCGTAGCTCTTCCCTATTTGGACCTCCCTCAACTTTCCCGACAATCTTCCGCAATTTCTATCATATCTACACATTTCTTAATTTCAACATTACCATTAGGTCTTACAGTAATATCTTTATTTGTTCTCACGTAATGCTCCTCACTCTTTTACAAAGCTTCTTTTAGGCACACTAACGTTGTATGTTCCTCACATACTGTTTCCAAATAATCGGTAAATTTCCCCCAGTCCTCCAAAAATTTCTGATCTTTTTGATATCTTATTTTGCCTGTTAATTTGTCTAGTTCTACATAATCCGTAAGCTTTGCCCTCCACTCTTCCAAGGTCGGGACCTCTTTTCCCTTCCAATTCTGGGCCACCAGCACCCTTGCCGCCGTGGTGGCGTATTGGAAAAATTTACAGTCTTTCCTTGTTATAACTTTTCTTGTTATTCCTAATAGGAAAGTTTCGGGTTTCTTATCGAAGTTATATCTTAGTATTTTCTTCAGTTCGCTATATATTATCCCCCAAAACTCCCTTATTTTACTGCACTCCCACCACATATGCATGAATGTACCCTCCTTCTCTCCACACCTCCAGCATTTATTACTAATTTTGTACATTCTGGCTAATCTCACTGGCGTCAGATACCATCTGTACACCATCTTCATTAGGTTCTCTTTTAGGGAGACGCAAGCTGTAAATTTTATGTTTTCATTCCATATTTTATACCACTCGTCTATTTCTATATTATGTCCCAAGTCTCTGGCCCATTGGATCATCGTATCTTTCACCCCCTCATCCATCGTGTGCCAGTCTAACAGAATTTTATACATTTTTGAGATCACCTTGTGTTTGTTGTTCACTATTTCTGTTTGAAATTCCGAGTCTCTTTCTCTATATCCTTTTTCCTTTACATCCTTCTTAAACATTTCATTTATTTGTAGGTAATGTAGCCAATCGTAAACCTGTCCTTTTATTTGTTCGTAGGGTTTTATCCTCCATTTTCCCCCTTCCTTCACCACTAGTTCTCCATATGTCGCCCAATTGTCTCTCATGTTAACTTTTTTAACTGCTAACACCTCCAATGGGGATAGCCAATGTGGCACTCCTACCTCCAAGATGTTTTTATATCTATCCCATACTTCCAGCAACGCTCTCCGGAAAATATGGTTTTCAAACGACTTATAACCCTTTTTCTTCTCTTTCCATAGATGGGCATGCCATCCTGCTCTATTATCGAAACCTTCTAAATCTAACAATTTTGTGTTTTTGAGGTTGATCCATTCTTTCAGCCAACAGAGGCATGATGCCTCGTAGTACATCCTAAGGTCTGGCAGGGCAAACCCCCCCCTCTCCTTCGCATCTATCAATAATTTATGTTTAATTCTAGGTTTTTTCCCCTGCCAGACGTAGCGTGCGATCATCCTCTGCCATTCTTTGAAGGTCGTCGTTCCTTTTAATATCGGTAACATTTGAAATAGAAATAGCATTTTAGGTAGTATCGACATCTTGATTAGTGCAATTCTACCCCAGAAGGAAAGTTTTAGTTTGTTCCATACTATCAAATCTTTCTTAATTTTATTCCATGTCGGTATATAATTATTCTGATACAGGTCAATATTTTTTGTAGTCGGCCAAATTCCTAAGTACTTCACTTTTTTGACAATTTCAATTCCTGTTTGTTGCTGTAATTCTTCCATCGCTGATTTCTCCATATTTTTGACCATAATTTTTGTTTTCTTCCTATTTATTATAAATCCCGCCACTTCTCCAAATTTCTCCATTTCTTCTAGTATTTCTGTTGCTGATTCCAACGGATCTTCTGCCGTCAACACTAAATCGTCCGCAAAGGCTCTAACTTTGTGCTGATCTTTTCCTACCGTCACCCCTTTTATTCTTTCCTTTTTCCTTATTGAATCCAATAGCACCTCCAGAACCATGATGAATATCAATGGAGACAGTGGGCAACCTTGTCTGGTACCTTTAGAAATTTTTATCTCTTCTGATATCACACTATTTACTATCAGTTTAGCTCTTTGTTCCGTGTATATCGCCTTTATTCCATTCAGAAAATCGTTACCCATATCTCTCTGTTCTATATTTCTCACTAAGAAGTCCCAAGATACATTATCAAATGCTTTTTCCGCATCCACGAACATTAACATTGCCTGTTTCTCATTCCTGGCAGACAGATATTCCACAATGTTTACGATGTTTCTTACATTGTCTCTCATCTGTCTGCCAGGTAGAAAGCCTGCCTGGTCCTCATTTATGATCTCTTGTAAAACCTTCTTCAGCCTTCCCGCCAATATCCCTGCAAAGATTTTATAATCCGTGTTCAATAGGGAGATTGGCCTGAAGTTTTTAACTTGCGTCAGGTCTGCATCAGCTTTTGGGATGAATGTTATGAATGCTTCTCTCCACGTCTCTGGGATTTCTTTCTTCTTCAGAATCATATTCATCACTTCTTTCATTGGTTGTATCAAAGTTGTCTCCAGTTCTTTATAATATCTTGCTGTAAATCCGTCTGGTCCCGGGGCTTTCCCATTTTTCAATTTTTTTATTACTTCTTTTATCTCGTCTATTCCTATTGGGGTGTTCAACCTTTCTCTTGCCTCTGAAGAAATATTCTGTATCTCTTTCTCCCTTAAATACCTTTCTATTTTCCTTATGTTGTTTTTTTCTTTCCTTCTATACAATTGTTTGTAAAAATCCAGAAATCCTTTCCTAATCCCTTTTGGATTTGTTATCTCCTCTCCACCCACTTCTATTTTATTTATTGTAGTTCGCTCTTTCCTTTCCTTAGTCTGCCATGCCAGCCACTTTCCTGCTTTGTTCGCAAATTCAAATTTCCTTTGCCTTAGTCTTTTGATGTTCCATTCAATTTCTTTGTTTATCATCATTTCAAACTCCTTTTGCAGCACCTTAATAGTTTGTTTGATTCTGGCATTATTCGGCTTTTTTATCAATTTCTGTTCATTTTCCATAATTTGTCTTAGAATTTCCTTCTTTTCTCTTTCTCTATTTTTTCTTTTAATCGAATTCTGTTGGATGAAATACCCCCTCATCACCGCCTTGCCTGCATCCCAGACAACACTCCTCTTCGTTCCTTTATCCCAATTGTCTTCAAAAAATTCTTTCAATTTCTTTCTAGCCTCGTGTATTATTTTTTGGTCGTCTAGTAAGTAATCGTTCATTTTCCACCTGAACGATCTTTCTTCCAAACCTTTAATTTCTAATTCCAGAGGGCTGTGGTCTGAGATAACTCTTGGTTGGATTTCTACCTGGGATATTCTTGGCGTCAACTCGTTTGAGATCCAAATTTGATCAATTCTGGACAGTGATTCATTAGGGTCGGAGTAAAAAGTAAATTCTTTTCTCAGTGGGTGTCTTAGCCTCCAGATGTCTGTTAGATTACAGCTCTTTACCATATCGAAGAAAGATTTGGGTAGCTTCCCTTCTTTTGTGTTGCTATTTCTTAATCTATCCATTTCCAAGGAAACCACCCCGTTCATATCTCCCATCAGAACTATCTTTTGGTCTGCGAATTCTAATAGCTTGTCTTCCAGTTTTTTGTAGAATTCTGATTTGTTTTCGTTTGGTGCATAGATCCCAACCAGCATTATTTTTTGGCCTTGCCAATTAATCTGTATTGCCATTATTCTACCATCGTCATCTTTAAATATTTGTTGGGCTTCAATTTTGCTTTTGACGTACATTACCACTCCTCTCTTTCTCTTTTTATCTGAGGATATAAATTCGTTACCTAGTCTTTTATTAATCAAAATCTTTCTGTGACTCCTTGCGATATGTGTCTCTTGCAGACAAATTATATCTAAGTTTTTCTTCTTTAAAAGTTGTTCCACCTTGTTGCGTTTTTTCTTTTCATTCAAGCCGTTCACGTTCCAATTCCAAATTTTTAAAGCCATATTGTTTTAGTTGGGTGTGTTTAGATTCCTTCCTCCTCTTCTTCTTCCTCTTCCTCTCTCGCCTCCTCTTCCTCCTGTTCCTCGTCTCTCTGGCCGCTTTTCCTTTTCATCTCCTCTCCTCCTGATGCTCCCTTGACTTCTTCGTCTTCTTCTGCCATCAGTTCTTTGTATTTTCTTTGGAATTTGCTTATCTCTTGCGGGCTGGTCAGTCTATGTCTTTTGCTCTTATAAAAAAAGGAGATCCCCTCCGGGAATTCCCATTTGAATTCTATATTATTCTTTTTGAGGGCTTGAACTATTGCTTTATAGGGGTCTCTCCGTTTCAACAGTCTGATCGGGATGTCCTTGAAAATGATTGTGTAGCTGCCATCTATAATTAGCCTTTTTTCTCTATTTTTTTGAAGGACCAAATTTCTCGTCTCCCTGTCTTTGAAAATTATAAGACAGTCTCCTGGGTATTTCTTAGCTTTGGTCGTTTTGACCCTCATTCTGAAGGCATTCGATATCATATTTGCTACATCGCTTTCCTGGAGATCCAACCATTGCGCCAATTCTACTATAAGCTTTTGTCTGATGTTCTCATTCTGCGCTTCTGGTATACCTCTCATCCTCAAATTTGTTTCCCGTTGTCGGAGATCACTCATAGAAATGGCATCCCACATCTCTTCTTGGGCTTTATTGGTCCCCTGGAGTTCCGCCTTGATTCTTTCTTCTTCCCGCTTCAATTCTCTTATTTCCAGTTTTGTCTTTTTCATCCCTTCTTCTAATACTTGGGTTCTCTTAGATACCTCCTTAATTTGCCCTTTAAGTTCTCTGACTGTCTCATCTATTTTCTTATCCATTTTTCCTATTCTTGCGTCTACTTGTTCAATTTTTGTTTCTAGATTCTTTTCACTTTGCCTAATCTCACTGAACATTTTTAATATTTCTGATCTAAAATCAGATTCTTGTTTAGACCCCTTTCTTTCTGTTGGAGTCCCCCCTTCCCCCACCTTTTTCTGTGTATATGACATTTTGATATTTTACTTTAATTTCTTTATACTATGACGTTTGTGCCTGATAGACCTTCTTTTCCTTTTTTCCCCTTCCCACAAAAACTAGCTCCCCCCTCCCTCAGCAGGAAATTCAGTTCAACAGGAAGATAAGAAAATCTAATTTTCGATTCCCACTGTGGCTTTTGTATTGCAGTTTTTACAGATATAAGTCCAGTTTTGATCTTCTTACTTCTTACTTCTTGCCACCAATTAGGCTAATCCGTTAATTATAGGGTTGGGGTTCAAAGTTCCAAAGTTCAGTGTCCCTGCCCCCTTTTGGTTCTTTCTAAGTCTTCTTGCCCCCAAGTGGGCTAATCCACCTTCGCTGTATTCTGTACCTATTTCTTTGTCTTCCTGCCCTCAATTGGGCTAATTCAGTCAAAACCGCTTTTTCCGGAAGCACCAGAGCTCTTCTCTATCAGCACAACCCCCCTTCCTTAAGCAGTATTCTGCTCCCTCATTTCTGACTCCATTCCAATAGATCGGTAGGTTATGTGAAATGAATAAAAAGTAATATGTTACGGTCTTTCCCCCTCCCGCTAGAGCGCTATGCTTCCCGCTGGCGAGAAGAGGTTGAGAACCACAAGTAGTAACAAGTCTCACCGGGAAGGATCGAGTCTTGCTGGCAAAAGGGGGGGGCAGAGAGGGACTGGAATCACGCAAAGGAAAAGAAAAGAAAAGAGAAGAGCTGGGACTCCGTATAGTTCTAATGCAGGCTTTCCTCGCGAGGAAGAGAATGGGCAAAACCCACTGGTATATTTTAATTTTGTCCACGTCCCTGCTGGGTAGTAAACCGCTGTCCTCCTTCTTCTTCTATCAATACGTGCTGACAGTGAGGAAAATAATGGCGTCCCTAGTTTCACGGATCTTTCTCGCACAGTGCTTCTCCCCAAAGATCGCGCTGTCCCTTCTTTTTTCCCTCTAAGCTGTTATAGACTGGAGGAGCCAGGACCAAGTCCTTCCAGAAGATATATAGTTTCTTTTTGCTCTCCCCTTGTCTTCCTTCCCAAACTGTTACTTAGTACCCCACGCTTGGAAAGATTTCAGGGAGAGAAAGTTCTGTCCGTTAGTGACACACACACTTTTCACCGCTTTGCTTAGCGCTCTGCGTCTAACACGATTTCGGGTAGAAGTTGAGCTCTCTTAAATCCTTCTTTCCCAATTCGAATTTCGGTTTAATCACATCTATAAAGCTTCCTTCTTTTGTTCGAAATTGTCCTTTTTCTGAGAATTTAGCGCTCCTCCTCCAGGCACGGGGCTTCGCTCCCCAGAGGCAGTTATGGCTTCCCTCTGCCCGCTTCCCCCCCCGCCGTACTCTTCGCTCCGAAACGGAGTTACCTGACGGCCGGGGATTCTGCGCTTCGGCACCACGTATCGTCCTGCGGACACTTTTCAGGGGTTCGCTGCGCCCTGCGGCACCCCTATTTTCCCCTGGAGAGTTCGGGATCCTCCGCAACGAAGGAATCCCCGCCTGGCTCTGAGTCGCGCTAAACCGGAAGTCTTTCCAGGTTAAGAACAGTTTCAGGTTAAGTACGGACCTCCGGAACAAATTAAGTACTTAACCCGAGGTACCACTGTATTATTATTCCCTGTTTAGGGAAGCTTTTAATGTTTAATAGGTTATTGTATTTTAATGTTCTGTTGGAGGCTGCCCAGAGTGACTGGGGAAACCCAGCCAGATGGGTGGGGTATAAATAATAATAATAATAATAATAATAATAATAGTTGTTATTATTATTTAAATTGGTATATCACCCTTCATCCATATATCTCAGGGCGGTTCACAACATAAAAATACAATTTTCTCTACTCTGACTGGCAGTGGCTTTCTAGGGTCTGTGGCAAAGAAGGGGAGAGAGAGAGAGAGAGAGAGAGAGAGAGGAGTTCCCAGTCCTTTTCTCTTTTGGCTTTTCATCCAAAAAGGCTCCCAGAGTAGCTTATATCCCATCAATTAATACAAGACAGTCCCTTTCCTGCAGTCTTATGGCCCATAATAATTAATTTCTGATGTTTAAAAAATTGTTTTTATTGTATGGTTTTAGGTGTGACTGTTGTAAACCACTCTGATATATATATATAAAATACACACACACACACACACACACACACACACATATATATAGTAAAGGGACCCCTGACCATTAGGTCCAGTCGTGGCCGACTCTGGGGTTGCGGCGCTCATCTCACTTTATTGGCCGAGGGAGCCGGCGTACAGCTTCTGGGTCATGTGGCCAGCATGACTAAGCCGCTTCTGGCGAACCAGAGCAGCGCACAGAAATGCCGTTTACCTTCCCGCCGGAGCGGTACCTATTTATCTACTTACACTTTGACGTGCTTTCAAACTGCTAGGTTGGCAGGAGCAGGGACTGAGCAACAGGAGCTCACCCGGTCACGATCGGCAAGCCCTAGGCTCTGTGGTTTAGATCACAGCACCACCTGCGTCCCATATATATATATACACATACACACACACACATATATGTGTGTGTGTGTGTGTTTGTGTGAGTGTATATGTATGTATATTTATGTATGTGATATATGTGTGTGTATATATCTATCTATCTATCTATATATCAGCATTTTTTATATATATATAATATTTTTATAAATGTAAAGGACCGCCACGCCCTGTCCTGTATTTTGCCAGGACAAAGGTAGCAACTCTAGGTGCCAGGGGGTGAATCTACCAACAGGAGGGGGAAATGTTGTAAATAAACCAGAAATTAGATCATTTCAACAAAATAATAATAAAAAACCCCTATGAAAAAACACATATAAAAATTTCCTGTTCTCTGGCACCATCTGGTGCTGCATGTTTATAGTGGATTCAAATAATCGTTTTCTTTACTAATATAGCTGAGTCTAGGGCTGAAACTTGGACCTTTGTACAAGCAGTGTGTCTAGCCCACTGCTAATCTGCACTGTGACGGATTGTCCACTTTGAAACCAGAAGGGGAATGGGAATGAAATGGGAGGGAGGGGGACTTGTGATGATCTGGATGTTTTGGGACTCCAACTCCCATCAGCCCTAGCCTGTATGGCCAATGGTCAAGGATGATGGAACCTGGAGTCCAATAATATCAGCTTAGCCACAGGTTCCCAGATCCCTGGCCTAGATAGAAAAAGGCTCTGGTTTTGTTTGTTTTTTGCTGAGCGTGAAAGTTGTGTCTCTTCTCTAACAACGCAGGAAGGACATGCAGGCACAATCGAGACGCTTCTGTCGCTAGGCGCTGATCTGAATGCGAAGGATGGGAAAAATCGTACTGGTAAGACCCTTTCACGCTTCTTATTGGGATTGTTGTTGTTGTTTAGTTGTTTAGTCGTGTCCGACTCTTCGTCACCCCCTGGACCAGAGCATGCCAGGCACTTCTGTCTTCCACTGCCTCCCTCAGTTTGGTCAAACTCAGGCTGGTAGCTTCGAGAACACTGTACAACCATCTCGTCCTCTGCCGTCCCCTTCTCCTTGTGCTCTCCATCTTTCCCAACATCAGGGTCTTTTCCAGGGAGTCTTCTCTTCTCATGAGGTGGCCAAAGTATTGGAGCCTCAGCTTCAGGATCTGTCCTTCCAGTGAGCACTCAGAGCTGATTTCCTTCAGAATGGAGAAGTTTGATCTTCTTGCAGTCCATGGGACTCTCAAGAGTCTCCTCCAGCACCAGAATTCAAAAGCACCCATTCTTCGGCGATCAGCCTTCTTTATGGTCCAGCTCTCACTTCCATACATCACTACTGGGGAAACCATAGCTTTAACTGTACGGACCTTTGTTGGCAAGGTGATGTCTCTGCTTTTTAAGACGCTGTCTAGGTTTGCCATCGCCTTTCTCCCAAGGAGCAGGTGTCTTTTAATTTCATGACTGCTGTCACCATCTGCAGTGATCATGGAGCCCAAGAAAGTAAAATCTCTCACTGCCTCCATTTCTTCCCCTTCTATTTGCCAGGAGGTGATGGGACCAGTTACGTCTGGCATTTGCACAAACAGGCTTCCAGTGGGGTGGATGGGGTATTAGGGGAGGGGTAATACCTCTGGTGGGGGACATGACAGGCTCCTTCTGGGGTTGCTTGTCCACCTTTGGTCCCCATCCTGCACTTAGCTCTTACCTGCGCCTCCTGGAAGCTGTCAACATGCAATGAGGAGATGCAATGAGGTGACGGGAACATTCTTTCATATGTGGTGGCCCTGTAAAAGGGCAAAAGAGTATTGGGAAATTATGCATAATGAATTGAAAAAAAATGTTTAAAAGTACTTTTCCAAAAAAACAACCCAGACTCCTTTTTTGTTGGGGATAATTCAGACGGAAATTCCCAGGTGTCAAAAAAGGTTATTTATGCCACTACTGCGGCCTGTGGTTTGTTAGCCCCAAAATGGAAAACAAGTGAGGTCTCAACTAAAGAAGAATGGCAGCTGAAGCTGACGGAATATGCGCAGCTTGCAGACTTAACGTATAGAATAAGATAACAAGAAGAACATACGTTTAAAGAAGATTGGAAAATGTTTATTGAATATATGGGGGGGAATTGTGTACACTTGAAAACGTTGGCAGCCTTAAGGTAAATTCAACAGTGTAAATATGTTTTGATGGATGCAATAATGGAAGACTGATTGGTTTAGTTTCTGCAGAATATGCAGGGATTTATGATACGCAAAATGAACCATGGGAGAGAGAAGAAGGGAAGTCATTGATATTTTCAGGATGTTTAAATGAGTATTCTAAATTGCAAAACAGAAAATTGTGTGTGTGTGTGTGTGTGTGTGTGTGTGTGTGTGTGAATGAAGCTGTCAGCATGCCACAGCGGCCACAATCCTGGGAAATGGCTTCCACTGGCCGGCTACACCAAGTGAAGGTAGCCGCTGGGTCTCAAACCCTCCGTGAGTTAGGGGCTTCCCCTGCCTTTAAAGAATCTTTAAAGGCTCTGGCGAATGGGGCGGGCAAGACCAATAGTGGGTCCAGTGGTCAAGAAGGAGGGCAACCAAAATGGTCAAAGGCCTGGAAACGATGCCTTATGAGGAACGGCTAAGGGAGCTGGGCATGTTTAGCCTGGAGAAGAGGAGGTTAAGGGGTGATATGATAGCCATGTTCAAATATATAAAAGGATGTCACATAGAGGAGGGAGAAAGGTTGTTTTCTGCTGCTCCAGAGAAGCGGACACGGAGCAATGGATCCAAACTACAAGAAAGAAGATTCCACCTAAACATTAGGAAGAACTTCCTGACAGTAAGAGCTGTTTGGCAGTGGAATTTGCTGCCAAGGAGTGTGGTGGAGTCTCCTTCTTTGGAGGTCTTGAAGCAGAGGCTTGACAACCATATGTCAAGAGTGCTCTGATGGTGTTTCCTGCTTGGCAGGGGGTTGGACTCAATGGCCCTTGGGGTCTCTTCCAACTCTAGGATTCTATGATTCTAAGGTGATTTCTGCCTTACAGTGGTACCTCAGGTTAAGTACTTAATTGGTTCCGGAAGTCTATACTTAGCCTGAAGCGTTCTTAACCTGAAGCGCACTTTCCCATTGAAAGTAATGGAAAGTGGATTGATCCGTTCCAGACGATGAAAAAACACCCCCTAAAACAGGGATTTAACACAAATTTTACTGTTTCACGAGACCATTGATCCATAAAATGAAGGCAATAATCAATGTACTGTGGTATAAAATAAATAAGACAGTATTTTAGATGAAAAAAATTAAAATTTATTTCCAAACTCACTGCTTGGAGAGGACTCAGGGACCTTTTCCACAGTCACAATCGGCTTGGCTCCTGGCATTCGTGGAGGCCTCGGAGAGCTCCTGCGGCTGGAGCCCAGTCGCAAAGCTTCTGCAGGCCCTGTGAATGTCGGGGCTTGGCTCTCAGCATTTCCGGAGCCCTGTAGGCACCGCGGATACTGGGTCTTGGTTCTCTGCATTCGCAGAAGCCTTAGAGAGCTCCGTAGGCCCCGCCGATGCCTAGGTTTGCCTCCAGGCAGCAGCGAGGCCTCCGAGAGCTTGGACAACTTGCTTCTGGGTTACAATCGTTCGTAACCCGGAAAAAAAGTTGAAGCGTTCGTAACCCGAGGCACCACTGTATTTTATTTATTTGCAGGGGTGCCTCGCAAGACGAACGCCTCGCAAGACGGAAAACCCGCTAGACGAAAGGGTTTTCCGTTTTGGAGGCGCTTCGCAAAACCAATTTCCCTATGGGGTTGCGTCGCAAGATGAAAAAATCTTGCAAGTTCCTGCGGGGTTTTTTCGTTTTCCCCCGCTCCCCCCCTTTTCCTAAGCCGCTAAGCCGCTTAACAGCTGATCCGCTGATAAGCCGCTTAACAGCTGATCGCTAAAAGCCACTAGACCGCTAATAGCGCTAATCCGCTAAGCTGTCAATGGGCTTGCTTCGCAAGACAAAGAAACCGCTAGACGAAGAGAATCGCGGAACGGATTCTTTTCGTCTTGCAAGGCACCACTGTATTGCATTTTATATCCCACCCTGCCTCCTTTTCTTCCAATGAGCTCAATGCGGTGTCCATGGTTCTCATGGCTGAGAACCCTGGTCTCTTCAATGCTTTAACCACAATACCTAACTGGCTTCCCATTGAACACTCATGCAGCTTAATCAACTGAAACTTAATCAACTGTAAAAGCAGGCAGCTAAGCGAGAAAGAAGCTGTGCCATGAGTGGCTGGCCACCAAACCCTTCTGATCTTAAGTCTGCTTCTTCTCTTCCCACAGCCCTGCACCTGGCATGCTCAGGCCAGCATGCTGCCTGCGTGCAAATTCTCCTGCAGGCGGGGTTGCGGGACTCCCCTGACAGTACCGGAATGCACGCATGGCAGCTTGCGAAGAAGCCAGCCCTTCTTCAAATTTTTGACGAAATCCCAGTGCCGCCCTGCCCTGTCCATCAGTAACGGAAGTCGCCTTCACCGGGACTGCAAGCAGGACCTTCTCTGCAGTGGCCCCTTAGCTTTGGAATCGAGATAAGTGAAGCTCGCATGAGTAGATGCTGGAGGATTCCGACGCAGAGACGGAAAGTGCCAGCGGTCGCTTGCTTGTCCAGAAAGAAAACCAGCCCTGCTGCTGTTTGCTGTTTTTAATCCACAAACGATATGTCATGGACGACTTATCCTGCATTTTGCATTGTGTTTCCTCTGCATTGGAATGACTGCTGTGGATTGTCTGCCACACTAGACAGTGAGCAAAATAATGCTTTCTTTTTTTTGTCGGAAGCTGAACCGCAGTGGAAGAGAAGCAACGCCACATACGATGGACGTAGGTCGGAACAGAAATCAGTCCCTCCTTCCGTCCCTCGCTCCCATTCTTGGTTGCTTTGGGCTGCAGGTTGAGACATTTTCATTCCTTTGTGTAGGTGTATCGGAATCTGTCTGATAATAATAAAATTTTATTTAAACCCCACCCTTCCCGGTTCAAAAACCGGGCTCAGGGCAGCTGACAACAAATTTAAAACACTTAATTTTAAAAGCAGCATAAAATACGGTATAAAAACATGAATAACAATAAAATTAAAAATCAATTAGATAATCCCCAGGGCTAGCTGGCTGAATTGGTCCTACTTGGGCCAGCGAGGAGGCCAGGGGAAAATTAGCTATGAGATCTTAGAGCGGGTGATCTTCATAAAAAGGGGAGAGGAAGGGAATAGAAGGGAAATAAAAGTTCTGGCTGAATTCAAATTAAAGGCCAGGCGGAATAGCTCTGTCTTACAGGCCCGGCAAAAGGAGGTTAAATCCTGAAGGGCCCTAGTCTCATGGGACAGAGCATTCCACCAGGTCGGAGCCATCACTGAGAAGGCCCTGGCCCTGGTGGAGGATAGTCTGACTTCCTTAGGGCCCGGGACCTCTAGACTATGGTTGTTCATGGACCTTAAGGTCCTCTGTGGGGCAGACCAGGAGAGGCGGTCCTGTAGATACGAGGGCCCTAAGCCACAAAGGGCTTTAAAGGTCAAGACCAGCACCTTGAACCTGACCCTATACTCCACCGGGAGCCAGTGCAACTGGTAACACACTGGGTGAATATGCTCCCATAGCAGGGACCCTGTGAGGAGCCTCGCTGCAGCATTCTGCACCCGCTGGAGTTTGTGGGACAGTTTCAAGGGCAGCCCCGCGTAGAGCGAATTACAGTAGTCAAGCCTGGAGGTGACCGTCGAATGGATCGCTGTGGCCAGGTCCGGGCAGAAAAGGTATCTATCGGCCCATCTTTCTCAGTATCATCCACACCCTTTTAAAAAGCTGTTTGACAATGGAATAGGATTCGACGAAAGGTGGTGGACTCACCTTCGCTGGAGGTTTTCAAACCCAGGTTGGATAGCCATATGTTAAAGGGTTATTTAGCTGCAATTCCTGCATTGCTGGGAGTGGACTAGTTATTTTCCAGTTCTACGGTTCTGTTGTTTCAAGTAAATAGGACCATTCATGCCCGGGCGTCGCAGCTATTTTGGTCTTTGTTTTCCCTAATGCAGAAATTGCCCATATCCTTGAAAGTAAAGGTAAAGTTAAAGGGACCCCTGCCCATTAGGTCCAGTCATGGCCAACTCTGGGGTTGCGGCGCTCATCTCGCTTTATTGGCTGAGGGAGCCGGCGTGCAGCTTCTGGGTCATGTGGCCATTTATCTATTTGCACTTTGATGTGCTTTCGAACTGCTAGGTTGGCAGGAGCATGGACCAAACAATGGGAGCTCACCCCGTCGCGGGGATTCGAACTGCCGACCTTCTGATCAGCAAGTCCTAGGCTCTGTGGTCTAACCCACAGCGCCACCCGTGTCCCTAAAGAAGTGTTAAACATTCTGCATACAGAAGGTGCTCCAATCTCTTTCGCATTTTGGTATTCATTTATTTTGGGCCCTGCCCCTGTCCCAAGATCAGAGGGTGGCCAGAACTGTACACCTTTATTCTAAAAATGCCCAGCTTTAATATCAGGCATTCCCAACATTCAGCCCTCCAGATGTTTTGGACTACAATTCCCAACATCCCTGACCACTGGTCCTGTTAGCTAGGGATAATGGGAGTTGTAGGCCAAAACAACTGGAGGGCCGAAGGTTGGGGATGCCTGTTTTATATATTAATGGTACGGCGAGACAATTTCATTTTATTCTCCCCCCAAAGCCCTGTTCCTAAGAGAGGGGACCACTCCGTCCTGCTGCATGAACCATCAACTCTAACCGTACATTTGGGTGCTGAACAATTAACTGGCGCAAGCAGGTGAGCAAACGATTCTTTCTCAAACAGGCAAGCAGCCATAGATGGGCGGGGTATAAATAATAAAGTATTATTATATTAATGCTGGAGAGCTGTGGAACGGCCAACTCACACATGCTGCAGGCTCCGGAATTGACTTACTTAAATGGCCTTGGTCCAGTATACCTGAAGGAGTGTCTCCATCCCCATTGTTCAGCCCGGAAACTGAGGTCCAGCGCCGAGGGCCTTCTGGCGGTTCCCTCCCTGCGAGAAGCAAAGCTACAGGGAACCAGGGAGAGGGCCTTCTCGGTGGTGGCGCCCACCCTGTGGAATGCCCTCTCACCAGATGTCAAAGAGAAAAACAACTATCAGACTTTTAGAAGACATCTGAAGGCAACCCTGTTTAGGGAAGCTTTTAATGTTTACAGTGGTACCTTGGGTTACATACGCTTCAGGTTACAGACTCCACTAACCCATAAATAGTACCTCGGGTTAAGAACTTTGCTTCAGGATGAGAACAGAAATCGTGCTCCAGAGGCACGGCAGCAGCAGGAGGCCCCATTAGCTAAAGTGGTGCTTCAGGTTAAGAACAGTTTCAGGTTAAGAACGGACCTCTGGAACGAATTAAGTACTTAACCCGAGGTACCACTGTAATAGATTGTTGTTGTTTAGTCGTTTAGTCGTGTCCGACTCTTCGTGACCCCATGGACCAGAGCACGCCAGGCACTCCTGTCTTCCACTGCCTCCCGCAGTTTGGTCAGACTCATGTTTGTAGCTTTGAGAACACTGTCCCACCATCTCGTCCTCTGTCGTCCCCTTCTCTGACCTGAGGGGCTCATCTTCCAGCGTCATAACTTTTATATGCCTGTTTCCTTTGTCCATGGGGTTTTCTTGGCAGGGATACTGGAGTGGCTTGCCGGTTCCTGCTCCAGGTGGATCACGTTTGGTCAAAACTCTCCACTATGACCTGTCCATCTTGGGTGGCCCTGCACGGCATAGCTCATAGCTTCTCTGAGTTATTCAAGCCCCTTCGCCATGGCAAGGCAGTGATCCATGAAGGGGCTGTAATAGATTATTGTATTTATTTATTCTGTTGGAAGCCGCCCAGAGTGGATGGGAAAAACCAGCCAGATGGGCGGGGTATAAAATTATTATTATTATTACTATTATTATTATTATTATGGAAGCCTGATGATGCCTGCAAGCAACAAAATAATCACAGCAGGGCTGGCTTTCTTTGCAAAGCTCTTATTTCAAGTGACACAGCTGCCGGGTGCATTGGGCAGGGACCACACCCGAAGGCGGCCCATTTCCAAAAATTTGTCACTCTAAGGCGGCATTCATCTGCTGCCCTTTGGCTTCTGAGTGTACAGATCCTCTGCTCTATCCAGGCATATTCACTCAGTGCCACATCTACTAGACAAAGACCCTGTGTATTCCTGCTTTAAAAAGTAGGAATACACATTTCTGCTTTATAACTAGTGCCTTCATTTAGACGCCAGGCAAGAACGTTCCTCTTCAACCAGTCCTTCGGCTGGTTAACATCCAACACCCTTTTATTTATTTATTTTTAAATATAGTTTTTTATATATATATAAAACATTTCAAACATTACATTGACAAACCAACAATATAGTCTTTGCTCTGCTGAGCGTAGGACGTCCCACGATCCATCCGGTTTTCTATTATCAAATACAGTGGTACCTCAGGTTACATTCACTTCAGGTTACATACGCTTCAGGTTACAGACTCCGCTAACCCAGAAATAGTGCTTCAGGTTAAGAACTTTGCTTCAGGATGAGAACAGAAATTGTGCTCCGGCGGCGCGGCAGCTGGAGGCCTCATTAGTGCTTCAGGTTAAGAACAGTTTCAAGTTAAGAACAGACCTCCAGAACGAATTAAGTACTTAACCCGAGCTACCACTGTACAGTAATTACACTCGCACTTTATAGTTTTCTGATCTTAATAAATGTAGCATCGTCTCTTTTTCTCTGATCATGAAAAGTTCCTCAGTTGATCATTGCAGGATTTATTTCAGTCCTGCTAACGTCTTCACATTTTTGCAATAATTATTCATATAACAAATAAATTCACTCCAGTCTCTGAAATTTTTGGTTCAGGATTCTACCGGTCAGCTTGGCCATCTCCGCATAGTCCATCATCTTCATCTGCCATCCTTGATTATTGGTAATTCTTGTAACTTCCAACATCCAATACAGTGGTGCCTCGCAAGATGAAAAGAATCCGTTCCGCGATTCTCTTCGTCTAGCGGTTTTTTCGTCTTGCGAAGCAAGCCCATTGACAGCTTAGCGGATTAGCGCTACAGCGGTCTAGCGGCTTCTAGCGATCAGCTGTTAAGCGGCTTAGCGGCTTAGGAAAAGGGGGGGAAGCGGGGGGAAACCGCGGGGACTCGCAAGATTTTTTCGTCTTGCGAAGCAACCCCATAGGGAAATTCGTTTTGCGAAGCGCCTCCAAAACGGAAAACTCTTTCATCTAGCGGGTTTTCCGTCTTGCGAGGCGTTCGTCTTGCGGGGCACCACTGTACCCTTTTAAATGTGTTGTGGGAGGGGGGGAACTTACTGGTTTCTTTTTGTTCTTATTTTAGTATGCATTTTGTGTTCTATAGCAGTGTTTCCCAACCTTGTGCCTCCAGCTGTTTTTGGACTACAATTCCCATCATCCCTTGCCACTGGTCTTGCTAGTCAGGGATGATGGGAGCTGTAGTTCAAAAACAGCTGGAGGCACAAGGTTGGGAAACACTGTTCTATAGATTGCATTTTTCCGTCGTGAACCACCTTGAGATCCCTAGATGAAAGGCAGCATATGAATTTTAATATTATTACAGTCGTACCTCGGTTCCCGAACGCCTTGGTACTCGTACGTTTCGGATACCGAATGCCGCAAACCCGGAAGTAAGTGTTCCGGTTTGCGAACGTTTTCCAGAAGCCGAAAAACCTGACGCTGCTTCTGATTGAAGTTTCTGCAGCCAATCGGAAGCCGCGCCTTGCTTTTCAAACGGTTGCGGGAATCGAACGGGCTACCAGAACGGATTAAGTTCGAGAACCAAGATACCGCTGTATTATAAGCATTGTTGTAATCACCAAGTTGGGACGCGGGTGGCGCTGCGGGTTAAACCACAGAGCCTAGGACTTGCTGAACAGAAGGTTGGTGGTTCGAATCCCCACGACAGGGTGAGCTCCCGTTGATCAGTCCCTGCTCCTGCCAACCTAGCAGTTCGAAAGCACGTCAAAGTGCAAGTAGATAAATAGGTACCACTCCGGCGGGAAGATAAATGGCGTTTCCATGCACTGCTCTGGTTCGCCAGAAGCGGCTTAGTCATGCTGGCCACATGACCCGGAAGCTGTATGCCGGCTCCCTCGGCCAATAAAGCGAGATGAGCGCCGCAACCCCAGAGTCGGTCATGACTGGCCCTAATGGTCAGGGGTCCCTTTACCTTTACTTTAATCACCGAGTCAGACCTCAGGTCTCTATAGCTCGATGTCAGTCCACCAACAAGCTGCTAGAAAGTTCACTGTCATTCTCTTATTTTATTTTATTTTTTAATAGCTGCTAGCTTTCCTCCCTGCCAGAGTGGCTTAAAACTCAATTCCTTTTCTCGGGAAGCTCTGACAATAGAGGCTCTGTGAAGGGAATAGAGCATGGGTAGGCAAATTAAGGCCCAGGGGCCGTATCCAGCCCAATCGCCTTCTCAATCCGGTCCATGGATGGTCCGGGAATCAGCGTGTCTTTACATGAGTAGAATGTGTGTTTTTATTTAAAATGCATCTGTCAGGGGCTCAGGAGCAGAGGCACAAGAAAGGGAGGAAATGGAGAGCGAGGGGGAGGAATCCGAAGGAAACGTAAGCGATGACAGTGGTCCGAGGTCTCTGAGTCTTTCCAGCGAATCGGAAGATTCACAGAAAGGGGCTCCCATGGTCAGAGCAAGGGGGGTGCGTAGGGGGACACCCCAGGAAGAAGGGACCAGAGGGGACTCAGAGAGCAGCAGTTGGAAATCAGGACCAGCTTCCCCACCAGAGCGCAGTAGGGGGGAGGAGTCCCAGGTATCGGGATCAGGCTGCTCACCGCCAGCGGGAGGAGATGAGTCAGGATTGGCCATGCCTCCATCGGAGAGCGGGGAAACGGTCAAGAGGAAGGTTGGAGGCTGGGCGCGCGCGCCAAGTTCAAATGTACAGGCGAGCGGCACAGTCGGTAGCCCGGATAGGGAGCCAGGTCCTAAAGCCCGCCGGAAGGAGGGACAAGAGTCAGGGGGGTCAGCGTCAGAAGAGTCCAGGAAGGAGGAGACACCGGGGGGCAGAAGGACCCAGAGGAGAAAGGAGAGACGGAAGAGGTGGAGTAAGGCTAGAGTCTTAAACTGGTGTACAGGGGGTGGAAACTCAGACAGAGCTTTGCCGATCTAGGTTCTAAGATGTAGAGCTGCACGCTGCGGCTTGGAAATGGAAACTGAACTTCAATAAAGACTTTTGTACATTATTACTGACTAGCGTTGGTCCTCTGTGAGCTGGGACCTAGAGGCAGCTCTGACAGCATCTCTTTGGGTCAATGTTAGCTGTCAATGTTTCCCTTTTTTTAAGGGAAATTCCCTTATTCCGAATAGGATTCCTCGCAAGAAAAGGGAAAAGTTGACAGCTATGGTTATTTGTGGGGCATAAGAATTTGTCATATATATATATATATATATATATATATATATATATATATATATGCAGGTTTTGGTGTCCTCGGGTGTCTTCCCGTGTAAAAGTTGGGGTGTCTAGGCGACGTTTCGACGAGGTCTCACTCGTCATCTTCAGGCTGGTGCTTTCGGCTTCTTGTTACTGGAACAGAGCAAGATCTCAGTGTTTGAGTTCCTATAAATACTGTTGAGGGGGTGTGGTGTATAGCCTCCAATGTTCTGGGCAGAGAGGAAGTTCCCAGGCTAGTGTGCCTTTTCTTCTTTTGTTCCTTAATTACTTGAGGGATATCTTGAGTGATTTCTTGAGTGATATCCTGAGTACCACTTAGGTGGGTCATTAGGTGTGGATTAGTTGCTAAAGTCTTTGTGTCTTGACCTCTTGAACTTTGTGAAGAGTTTTTCTGAGAAGAAGGCTGTACTGCACTTAGTTGTGCTCTGGCTTGGCTTCGTGTATAGGGGCGAGCTGTGGTTTTGTGGCCTGTGTCAGCCAGATCTGTGTAGGGATTGCAGGGGGGTGCAGCATCCGGAGGTGCCACCATGGTTTGGCTACTGGATGGTGTCTGTAATTTATCCAGTAGCCAAACCATGGTGGCACCTCCGGATGCTGCACCCCCCTGCAATCCCTACACAGATCTGGCTGACACAGGCCACAAAACCACAGCTCGCCCCTATACACGAAGCCAAGCCAGAGCACAACTAAGTGCAGTACAGCCTTCTTCTCAGAAAAACTCTTCACAAAGTTCAAGAGGTCAAGACACAAAGACTTTAGCAACTAATCCACACCTAATGACCCACCTAAGTGGTACTCAGGATATCACTCAAGAAATCACTCAAGATATCCCTCAAGTAATTAAGGAACAAAAGAAGAAAAGGCACACTAGCCTGGGAACTTCCTCTCTGCCCAGAACATTGGAGGCTATACACCACACCCCCTCAACAGTATTTATAGGAACTCAAACACTGAGATCTTGCTCTGTTCCAGTAACAAGAAGCCGAAAGCACCAGCCTGAAGATGACGAGTGAGACCTCGTCGAAACGTCGCCTAGACACCCCAACTTTTACACGGGAAGACACCCGAGGACACCAAAACCTGCATTCCTGTACCCGTGAAAATCTACGAAAGCATATATATATATATATATATATATTCCAGCCCCCTGCTGAAAAAGTTTGCTGACCCCTGGAATAGAGAATCTCTTTAATAACTCCCAGAACCCTGAACAAACTACAACCCCCAGGACTCTTTGGGGAAAGCCGTAACTATGGCATAATCATCTTGCTGTGCAGTGGAACCACAGGTTAAGTACTTAATTTGTTCCAGAGGTCTGTTCTTAACCTGAAACTGTTCTTAACCTGAAGCACCACTTTAGCTAATGGGGCCTCCTGCTGCCTCTGTGCCGCCGGAGCACGATTTCTGTTCTCATCCTGAAGCAAAGTTCTTAACCCGAGGTACTCTTTCTGGGTTAGCGGAGTCTGTAACCTGAAGCGTATGTAACCTGAAGCGTATGTAACCTGAGGTACCACTGTATACTGCAGATGGAGCCTTAGTGATCTGCTTTTACAACCCAACAGCTTTTTGGTTTTTAATCACACAGCCCCAGCGAAAAGCCACCTAAAAATTGTCCCTTTGTCCGGGTCTTTGCAAACTGCATTACAACCCTACTTCCTGCTGGCGATGCTCAGAAATGTTTGGCAGTTAGGTTTGCAGTGCTGAAAGTGTTTTTTTTTTTCTTTTCTTTCCAGCTGCACACAGGAAATCTGAATGGGGCGGGGAGGAGGGGAGCTTGAGAAGGAAGAAAGAGGTGCTCTGGGTGAGAATTTTGCATCAATCAGCAAAATTCCCTTGAGAGCTCCACCCAAATCTCTTTCCCCCTCTCTTTTCTCTCTCTCTCTCTCTTTTTTTTTGTATTGAGGCCAGCTGGTGTGTTTCATCCCTCAATTGGCTATTCATATTTTTCCGCTGCTTAGTTTCTGTGTGCAAGAAGTCTGAAGTGATCGGTTTTGCAGGAGGCCCCAAAACATGGGGCACTTGTGGAAAGGGGGTAGGGGAGCTCCACCAGCCGGCAGCTGGTTAGAGGCGTCGTCGTGAAATGGCACCAAGCTTTTCAGTTATTTCATTATTTATTATTATTATTATTACTAAGGTTTTTTTACTGCCAGGGAGGTGGCAGTTAACATTGCACTTGTTGGATCAAGCAGACTGTCTGGCTAGAGTGGGGCATGCTTTAGTTATCTCCCGTTTAGACTACTGCAATGCACTCTACATGGGGCTACCTTTGAAGGTGACTCGGAAACTGCAATTATCCAGAATGCGGCAGCTATATTGGTGACGGGGAGCGGCCGCCGGGACCACATAACACCGGTCCTGAGAGATCTGCATCGGCTCCCAGTACGTTTCTGAGCACAATTCAAAGCGTTGGTGCTGACCTTGAAAGCCCTAAACGGCCTCGGTCCAGTATACCTGAAGGAGCGTCTCCACCCCCATCGTTCAGCCTGGACACTGAGGTCCAGCGCCGAGGGCCTTCTGGCGGTTCCCTCATTGTGCGACGTGAGGTTACAGGGAACCAGAAAGAGGGCCTTCTCGGTGGTGGCACCCGCCCTGTGGAACATCCTCCCTTCAGATGTGAAGGAAATAAGCAGCTATCTTATCTTTAAAAGATATCTGAAGGCAGCCCTGTTTAGGGAAGTTTTTAATATTTAATGCTGTATTGTTTTTAACACTCGATTGGGAGCTGCGCAGAGTGGCTGGGGAAACTCAGCCAGATGAGCAGGATACAAGTAATAAATTATTATTATTATTATTATTATTATTATTAGGCTAAGGGCCCACCTGAACCAACATCTTGTTCTTGCAGTGGCCAACCAGATGCCTGGCTCAGTTACCAAAACTATGTTGGGTATTAATTACACTCCTTGATTTCTTTTTCCCGAGTGGTAACTGTTTGCTGCTCTGCATCAAATTCCAGTGACCCCCCCCAAGAAAGGCCCCCTCAAACCTCAAGCAAGGTCTGCCTCTCTTGTTCGTCCCCACGAACTCTGATTCAAAGACAAACTGCTCCTGCGCATGGAAGTTCACAGCAACATTGTCATCGTTATTTAGAAAAGGAAACTTCTGTATCTCATAAACTTCATTCATCGATTGCCATGATGATTTATCGCCTTCCTTTTCCGCATCTCGGCTCTACCGCCCTCCCAATTCGTGGGAAACCCTTATAGTGAAAAAGAATACAATACAGTATATAAATTAAAAAGATGCATAGTTTTGATGAGTCAATCAATTCAATTCAATATCCTTTATTAGGCATAGCACACCAAGATCAGGCTTCCTAAGCCTTGGCCCTCCAGATGTTTTGAGACTGCAATTCCCATCATCCCTGACCACTGGTCCTGCCAGCTAGGGATCATGGGAGTTGCAGGCCAAGAACATCTGGAGGGCCGAGGTTGAGGAAGCCTGGTCAAGATTGTGAGCAAGGCTTTTATTGCAGGACCCTGTGGAGATGCAAATGTGTCCAAGACTGTTAAAATCACAGCGTGTTTAGTCGCTTAGTCGTGTCCGACTCTTCGTGACCCCCTGGACCAGAGCACGCCAGCCACTCCTGTCTTCCACTGCCTCCTGCAGTTTGGTCAAACTCATGCTTGTAGCTTCGAGAACACTGTCCCACCATCTTGTCCTCTGCCGTCCCCTTCTCCTTGTGCCCTCCATCTTTCCCAACATCAGGGTCTTTTCCAGGGAGTCTTCTCTTCTCATGAGGTGGCCAAAGTCTTGGAGCCTCAGCTTCAGGATCTGTCCTTCCAGTGAGCACTCAGGGCTGATTTCCTTCAGAATGGAGAGGTTTGATCTTCTTGCAGTCCATGGGACTCTCCAGAGTCTCCTCCAGCACCAGAATTCAAAAGCATCCATTCTTCGGTGATCAGCCTTCTTGATGGTCTAGCTCTCACTTCCATACATCACTAGTGTTTTAATAATAAAATAATAACAATAAATAATAATAATAATAAACAATGTAATAAAATAAAATAAAAATTAATATTAATAACAACAACAACAACCACAACCTTCCTTCACCCAAGGATCACAACAATGATGATAATAATAACACTGCAAAACAAAAAAAACCGCCACGCTTTTCTGCGGCGGAAGCCCGGCGAAGGGCAAGCGGCCTCTCCCGCGCCTCTGCGCCTGCGCCACCACCACCGATTTCCCCCGGCAGGGGGCGCACCCTTCCCTCCCCCCGACAGCGAATGAGGACGCTCGAGGGACGGGCCTATCCGGATGACTGACGCCTCCCTCGCGGCGGCGGACCAATCCGGGCTTCCTCTCCGGCCAGCGGCCCCCCTCTCCCCTCCCTTCCCGCCTCTCCGATGGAGGAGATTGGGTCTCCGGGGGGCTCCTCCCCCTCGGGCGGCCGCGGAGGCCCCGCCCCGGCCCCGCCCTCCCCTCGGCGCCGGCGCCAACCCGCCTCGCGCCACGACGCAGGCCCCGCCCCTCTGGCGCGCTCTCTTCCCGGCGGCGGCGGCGGCGCCTCCATTTTCTGCTCCTCCTCCTCCTGGACGTCCGCAAACTGCTGCCGCCCTCAGGCCCCTCAGCTGCCGCTGCCGCCGCCGCCGCTCCTGCTGCAGCAGCGCCGCCTCCGCGGGGAGAGAGGAGCCGAGGCCTCCGCGGGCGCGACGACGACGCCCTCCTTCTGCCTCCTCAGCACCTCCAGCCGCAGCCGCCTCCTCCTCTTCGCCGCAGCCATGAACGAGGAGTACGACGTGATCGTGCTGGGCACCGGCCTGACGGTGAGCGGGGCCGGGGAGAGGCCTCCTCCACAGGCCGCCCTCCTCGCCGCCTCCCCTCCCTCCTCACCACTCGCCTCAGGTTTTGGGTCGGGTTTCTCCCTCGTTTATTTTATATATATTCCCCACGCAGACGCCCTGTGACGTGTCTCCTTCTCTCCCCCCCCCCACACCCAGCAGGAAAAAACAAAATAATAATAATAATTAATAATAACAATAGGAGACTTGGACTAGCCGCCTGAGAAACAGTTTCTATCCAAATGCGATTTTTTGATTTTTGTAAGGTCTTTATGGGAGTATATTGTATTCAGTTATGGGGTATCAAGAGTTTCCAGGGGGTTTACCAGGCTGGGATAGCAGGGTTTGTGAATGTCTGATGTGGATTTTTTTCAATTTCGTATGTATGGGACAATGACAATAAAGATTATCGTACTGTAATAATTTTTATTATTTCTGCCTGGGTTCCCCCAGCCACTCTGGGTGGCTTACAGCACGTAAAAAATATACCAAAACATAATAATTAATAATAATAATAATGTAATGGTTTTACATACGAAATATGCCTGAGGATTTTTATTTTTTGGTACGGCCCGCCAAATGTCACTGGATCCAAAGGTTCTCTCCCCCCCCCCCCGCACCCTCGATTTCCTTCCACGCCTTTTAACTTCTTTCTCCTCGCGATACTTTTATTATTTCCACCCCGCCCATCCGACTGGGTTGCCCCAGCCACTCTGGGCGGCTTGCAGCACATATTAAAAAAAAACAAAACAGAATAAAACGTTACACTTTAAAAAAGCTTCCCTGCACAGGGCTGCCTTGTCTGGGTCGTTTGACATTTGCATTTTTTGGGTCGGTGGGGGGAGAAAGAGCCGCTTGTCCATCTTTGGGGACGGTTTATTTTTTGGGGGTGGGGGTCGCCTCCAGCGGTTGCCCTGTCTCAGTTCATCTCCCTCCATTTCAGGCTTTGCTCCTTATTTTTCTTTTTATAAAAGCAAAACCACAAGCCTCTCGCTGAATCTGTGCCATCTTTGTTCAGAGCTTCAATCTCCCCACCTTGACTGTTGTGCCCTTCTTCCTTTTTCTTCTTTCCCCCCTCCCCGTGTTTCTCCTTAGGGGTCGCTGCTGCCTTTGCCTTAACCTAATGCGTTTTTTCCTCTCCTGACAATTCCACACTGGCTCCTTTTCTCTGGGTGTATTGATTTTTTTTGTGTCCTATCATAACTCAGCTCACACGTCTCAGTGCTGCTTCCATCCTCCCATTGCCCATTTTGCATGCATGTCCCTCTTCTCCCCTTCTGGGGGCACTTACCTTTGCTCCAGCCCCCCCCCCAAGGGCTGGCCCATTAGCACGAATGGGACACTGCCTGCCCCACAGACCTCAGTCTGCCCACACCCAGCCCCTTCCTGCTCGTTGTCTTACTGGCATCCAGCCCACTCACTGACTGTTAGCTTCCTCCTCTTTAGTCTCAGTGTTGCCTTTGTAGAACTCAACAGGGAACAGAAGGGACCAAACCAGAATCACTAGGCTCCGCCTCTTCATTATCTCTGGCTCCACCTACTGTTGGCCTCCCTCCCTTTCGCTCTGCCATTCCCCCATGGGCACCAGGCACCCTTGGTTTTTGCCATAGCCATCCTTGGTTGTAGCCACCCATGAAGCATTGCTCTTCAACTAAAGGCCCATCTAGTCTAGCATCCTGTTTCTCACTACAGCCAACCAGATGCATCTTGGGAAGCCTGCAAGCAGGATCTGGGTGCAACAATCTTTTCCTGGCGTTTCTTTCAGCAGAAACCTACTGCCTCTGAGCATGGAAGCTCCACATGATCTGTAGCTGTTGATAGGCCTTAATGCCTAATGCCATTTAAGGTGATGACTATAAACCACATACGATACGGTAATCTTTTTTTCGTCATTGTCCCATACTGAACAACGAAATTGAAATAAATCTACATCAGACATTCAAAAACCAACAAGCCTGCTATCCCATTTTGTGGCAGTGAATACCGTAAGTTAACTATGTGAGCACACCTGCCGTGCATCTTTATTCAGCGAAGAGCGCCTAGCCATTGTACCTGGCATTCTTCCCCTATCAGTCTTAGTAGTAGTGGCATCCCCTTTATTTGTCAGCAGCGCCATGTTCTGCAAGTGTCACTCCACTACCCCTCTGATTCGCCACCCCATATTGCTCTTGCCAGTTCTTTGGCATCTTTGCTAGCAGTGCTTCCCTGAAATGAAATCTCTCATTTCAGCCCCCTCCCTGTCACCTCCCACTTGCCTTGCACATGTCTCCCTTCCCACTCACCTATCCCATGACCCCTTCTTCAGGACACTGATTATATTTTGTCACATTCTTACTTGGCGCCCTCTTGCCCTCCAAGTGGCATTTTTAATTTCTTGCCCTTGTCTCTTTCCTTTGTTTCATCCCTCCACCATTTTCTTTTAGCCTTTGGGCTTTGTTTTATTATTATTATTGACTGCCTCTAAGTGTCATGTTAATTATTTCCCTTTATTACACATGCTTTTCTTTCTTACCCCTGTCTTACTACTTAATTCTCTCAGTCATGGCACTGCTATTCTCTTTTCATCCTCCTTTTTACTCCTTCTCTCTCATGGCCCCCTCTTTGCCTCTGTTCTCTTCATACCAAATCCTCTTTGTTACTGCTCCAGAAAGATCAAGGTCATCCCCTTGGATACCACTGTTTTAATTCCATACTTGACGCACATCTCTGTGGTTTCACAGTACTCACCACGTCTTCTAACCATGTTGATTTGTCCTTTTCTTTTAACATTTCTTTACATCTCTGTTCCATTTTCATAATAGGCATCTGCTTTTCCTTCAGGGCAGCATACATGACCTTAAATCAGGCTTCCTCAACCTCGGCCCTCCAGATGTTTTGAGACTACAATTCCCTGCATCCCTGACCACTGGTCCTGCTAGCTAGGGATCATGGGAGTTGTAGGCCAAAAACATCTGGAGGGCCGAGATTGAGGAAGCCTGCCTTAAATCCTACTCAGCCACCCTGAGAGGAACTGATAGGCCACTTTGCGCTACTTATGTAGGATAAAAGTGGGTTACATATTTTTTTGAATGACCCAAGACTACCTGGTTTGATTCATGACTATGTAGAGATTTGAACATGTATTTCAAACCCTGATCTCACATGTCCAAGAATTTAGCCATTGGCTCTTGCTTTACAGCCCTACCTTCCTGTCTGAGTCATATGTCATCTCCTCTAGTTTTTGTTTGACTTTTTCCTTTAGGCCTGGCTCTGTTATGTTTTCCCCAGCCTAGCCTTTCTTACATGCCTTGATTCCTTTTCCCATTCGGAATGGTTGTAGCTTCTCTCTTCTTCCCAGATCACATCTGTCTCCTGACCCTTACCGGATTGTTAGCTTCTTCATCCACTAGTTTGCTTTTATGGTGCTTTCCTCTTTGCCCTGTCAGGTCCATCTAGCATAATGCTCTCCAGGGTTTGAGGCAGAGGTCTCTCACAGCTCTGTCTGGGGATACCTGGGGTTGAATCTGGGACCTTCTGCATTCTAAGCAGAGGTTCTGCCATTGAGCTATAGCCCTGTCCTCCTTTCCTACTGTCTAGTATCCCCCCGAAACTTCACTTTCAGTGGTGTCCTTGATCTCCCCTGCCCAGCCCAGCGACTTGGCTTCACTCTTTCCTGTGGCTAGTCTCTTTGAAAGAAGGGCCTTCCTTCCAAATAGCCAGGTAACATCTTAATCCTTATTCACTTGGTGCTTGTCATAAACTGAGCTCTTGCTGCAAACTGAACTATTTACATCAGCTAATATGACAAGAGGAGGAGCTTGTTTAAATTTGAGGGAGGAATAAATCCTGCTTCTCAAATATTGATTCTTGCCTTGCTGATTACTGCTACCCATTTAAATTGTCATTGCCTTTGGGGATTACAATCTCAAATTGACACCATCTCGCTTGGACACCCTTTCTGTGAAAGGGAATCGATGGTCAGCACCTCCCCCAAAAAAGCATGTTTGCTTTAATTTGGCAATAATGATGTCTTCCATGTTTGAGGTGGCTTGATGCAGGAGTATGAATTTGACGTGGTATAGGAGGCCTTAGCCTCTATTGTTTTGCAGCAAACCAATTTTCTAATTGTCACTGGTGGGTTAATGTGGGTTCTGGGAAGCTGGATTTTAGCTGGAATTTAAAACAACCCTGCTACTGCTCCACCATAATTTGCAGGTGGGTGAGTTTTGAGAAGATGACTTTTTGTAGCCTTTTATGGTCTGAAATGGAGAGCTGCCTGCAAGGAGATCTGCCTGAAAGTTGCTGTATAGGGCATCGTATCTAAATGGTGGCAGCCTCGTATCTAAATGGTGGCAGTCACAGTGTAGACCAGTCACCTGATCTTTCAACAACCCTGTGTGTGTTCTTTTAATAAAATGGCTTTTCTCGCCCTTTTCCGCTGAGGGCTTACCAATTTCAGCTCTTGTAGTAGATATCAGTTCTGAACAAATGATGGATGGCAAGACATAAGATGAGAGAAGGCATTGTTCTGTTCAGGGGAGAAATAAATATGGCTCTGAATGAACGCCTGCTTCCTGTGATTGTTGAAGCCAGCTTTTTCCTGCTTTTGTTTTCCAAAGCTTTGCTCGTTCGGAGGGATAGAACAAGAGATTTTTGCGTTTTGGCTGTGAAACATGCTTTGCATTCCTCCCTGACTTTGAAGGCCCCTGGGTGTAATTCTGCTAAGAGCTGTGTGTGTTTCCAGTCTTTTAGTGCTTCTGTGGTTACCAGCTGTGTGTCATGATTGCAGACTGCCGAAAGAAGGGCGTGGGTAATAAATGGAGTCTGCTTGGGCTCAGGTTAGTTACCCAGTGGCATTCATTTTGCCATGTGCATTAGTACCAGCCTGCCGTCCAGAAACAAGTGAACAACACATGGAGAAAGCTCAGAGGCTGCTGTTCAAGCTGCACTATGAGCTTCTGTCTATGTATGTGGCAGGAAAGCCCTTTCTCATGCATGTTGGACTGAATTTTGACCTCTTGGGACATAGCTTGCTTGTGGTTTCCTCTGTTTTCTAAGGAAATGCTGAATGAGACAAATGAAAATGTTTCAGCATAATTCTAGCAGGTAGAACCCTTGCATTCCCTCATCTATTTACAATATTTAATTGCTGTAACCTCATTGTCCCTTATCTAGCAGAGCTTGACTTTGAAAGACTTGAGGATTTTGCTGGGTATGAAAACTTTAGACAAAACGGCTTTCCTTGACCAAAAATTGCCGCTAAGTAAAGTACATGACACTTTACTTCAGTTATTATAATTAAAAAGGCCTTGTGTTTAAACAGGATATATACACTTGAAATAATTAGTTGTTCTGCATAATTAAGCTTGCATTTCTGAAATCTGGGCTGTCAGTCAACTCTGAAACTCCTTATCTTGGAACTGAAAACAGGTACACACATTGGAGCTTTCAGCCAACACTCTTCAGGCTTTGAAATACCCTATTTTGTTGGCTTTGTCTGTAAACTGGGCATCTTTATAAAGAACTGAACCAGTCAATCTTAACTAAGAAGTTTTTGCATTAGCAAAGCTTAGTTCTACTACAGCATACAGTATTTCAAATGAGCCAAGGAATCAGATTGTGCAGTAACATAACCCTATTCCTTGCACCTCATTTAAAGCCTTTTATGAAAGTGCAAAAAACTCTTAAATCTTTCTTGCCCCTGAGCCTGTTCTTTGTTGCGTTTAAAACATTTATATATGACTTTTAGTTCTTAAGAGTGGTTGAACAGGAATGGGAGGGAGGGGGTAGATAATTTGCCAGGCCTACCCAGTTAGTTCCTTGCAGATCTGAAACTTGAATCTAGATTAAAGTCCATCAGCAGTCAAATTTCAAATATCTGAAGTAGGAAATATTTCAAAGGGGTGAAACTGTCACCACAACTGGGAACAAGCCTGAACTCTGTGCAGCTTCCTTAAGAGGAAATGGGGGGGGGGTGCAACTGGGCTGTAAGCCTCAACTGCAAACCTTGGGAATGGTGCAATACTGTTCTGCAATCTGTGCGTAGTTCCTCCTTGGCAATTTGACCTTCATTCGCTCACCAGTTCTGTATTTGATTTGAGCCTCAAACTTTTGATGTGTCTTCATGTTCTTGCTACACCCCAGGAGCAGTGCTGCTGCTTAGGGCGACGATTACCAGTTTTAAAAACTGCACGTCTCTATGTAGTGTTGCTAGTTCACAGTGCTGCTTAGAGTTCTCACTAGTTTTTATAACGGCTTACCTTGAAAACAACTGAAGAAAATAAGAGTGGGATTTCAGCCACACTGGCAAGAGAGGCCGTCGTGAGTATTCAAACCTCCCTAAGGCAACACAAAGGTTACTTAAGTTCTACATCTCTAGGCATCATGCTTTGTTGTGGTCTTCAGGACTGAAATCATGATGTTTGATCATGGGCTGCAGATCTAGGCTGGAATGCTTGTTGTGCCTCAGGAAGCTTATTGCCACTTCCATAGCAAGAATCTGACCACAGTGTCCTTCAAACAACACTTGCTACATTTGATGGATAGAGAGACTTCAGCAGTAGCATTCTTGCATAAAAGATACGCAGTAGTACAGATTACTGACTTGCAGGTTCATTGGTTTGGTGGCATTACACTTGGAAGTGGAGGACGTCATTGCAGCTAGACCGGCAGCCCAGTGAAACATAATAAACCTTATAAACACATTGTTGGTCAGGGAATGAGTTTTGTAGCCAACACATCTGTCTCCAACAGGAAGAAGAGAGCCAGCTTACATAAACAGTTGTGTGTGAAGTACAGAGATCCACACGATTTGAGCTTGCCAGGTTCCTGTCTCTTTGCCGCAGGCATGGGCCGCTGTGTAGCCAAAGGAGGCAGAACATTCTAGCGTGTCCATGTGTGCCTCCCTTTCTACTCACTGTTCCTGGTGAGGTTGCCGTTTTGGCCCTGCATGACTGGGGTACCCCAGGTCCACAACAGTCAAACAGTCCCCCAGCCTTCTTCTCAACTTTGGAGATCTCAGCATTGTCACACACACTGTGGCGATCAAAAAGCTGAAAGCCCATTTAAGCATATAAACTCTCGACTAGAAGTCCCTGATGCAAACTTAGAAATCACTCTACAAAATACAGAGCTACAACAAATAGCTACAGTGCTTATCTTGATTCTGGGCAAAATGTCTATATAGCCTTCAAGCTCCCATCCTGGCTGATCTGTGAGGGAACCCTATGCTTATAGTAAAAACTGCAACTGCTGCTGCAACAGTTTTGCACCAAAAGCGGTCATTATTTCACCTGGCAGTATAGTGCCATGTGACCACGTCATGCAGATGGTCTTGGAGTTTTTGTTGTTGTTGAATGCCAGCAGCTCCATGACGGCTGGTATTGTGGTGCCCACATTTCCACTCAAGTCCTACCTGTGACGCTGGCATATGTCAAAGATTGCACAGTGTACAGTGGTACCTCTGGTTGCGAACGGGATCCGTTCTGGAGCCCTGCTCACAACATGAGCAGAATGCAACCCGCGCGTGCGCAGGTCACAATTCACTGCTTCTGTGCGTGCGTGTGACGTCATTTTGAGCGTCTGCGCATGCACGAGCGGCGAAACCTGGAAGTAACCCTTTCCGGTTCTTCTGGGTCACCTCAAGACGAAACCTGAAAAGATTTAACCAGAAGCAAACGTAACAAGAGGTATGACTGTAATTGTAGCTACAACATGATGCAACCGTGTGTGTAGTATTCACTGGACTGTCTATATGTTTCCCTCTTCCCAACTATGTTGTGTTTCTCCTTTATGGGGAACTTGTGGCATTTGGAGTATTTGCTAAAGATCTGAGAACCTCATATAACTGGCCCTGTCAGCTACAAAGGAAGAAATCCGGTCAGAACTTAAACTGTGATGTGGGCTTGCAGATAATTTTTAAATGGGATTAGCAGTGTACGTGCTGTTGATCCCACAGCTTGTCAGATACAAGATGTGTTCAAAATATAAATGTTAGTAGTTTACATTTTGCTCCCCCTCTGCACTTGGTTGTATAGTAGGTTGTTAAAGTGATTTCCTATTTTGCTAGAACTTATAGATAAGTCGATAGAAGCATATGGCAGGATCCTGTCCTGACTGTTGCTCCTTAGCTGAATTCGCAGAAAACCAACTACTTTTCCTTGTTTGTGAGAAGGGATCCCAATGCAACTGTGTATAATGGGGTGGGGGGCTAACTTCTATCAGCATGGCTGATGGGAGTTGTAGTTCAACAATACCTGGAGGCCCACAGGTTAGCTAATAATCTACAGCTGCGGATCCCAAGTAGCTAAGTACTGTGAAGCCCCTCCTTTTCAAAAGCCAAACCATGGACCCCCTCCTTTTGAAAATGTTGATACCTCTTGTGTAGTTTCTGTTATGTGAATGATGCCACAGACCCGCTGAGTGGGGTCCGTGGACCACCAATTGGGAGTCAACTGTGCAATCCTAACAACGTCTAGTGGGAGGCAAGTGTTGTTGAACTCAGTGGGGCCTACATCTAGGGAAATAGGATTAGGATTGCAGCTTTAATCCCTCTCCCAGTAGTAACATTAATCCAGTGCTGTGGCTTTGGGTTGAGGAATGTACAAGTCCCATTGTTTCTTCCGCGGATCTTTGTCATACAAGCAGCCCCCTTGCCTGGAAACTTCCTGCTTGGGCGGCTAACCTCAACAACCGTTTTATCTCATGCCCTTGGTGTAAAGGAAGCTCTATCTAAAACTTATATCCATCCATCTTTACCTGTAAAACCCACTAGCCACGATGCTGTTGGCGAACAAATAGAACAGGAACTCTGACTTCTTTCACAAGAGAGCTGCTATCGTGTCTTGCTCAGTGATTTTGTTTGTCTGTTGAATTTTCCTCCAGCAGCTTCTTCCTGTGAATTTTGTTGCTATCCTAATATTACTCTGTTCTTAGGGCCAAGCTCTGTGGGTGTTTGCTCGTGATTGTGGAAGGCACTGGAATATCTTTACACCTTCACGAATATAAGCAAGCATTGAAATATCTAACCTGTAGCATGTGCTGTAAAGTTAGAATGTAGACTGCGCTAGGATCAGTCCTAATGACAAGCCTAGCTCCACTTTTTAACTGAAAACATGTTAGCCTGTTTGAAGTAGCTTTTGCTGTGAGCCAAAAGCAACTTGCAAAGTACTTAGTCTAGTAATGGAGCTGCTGAAGCCATTTTGCTTCTCTTAGCACAGGCATCCCCAACCTTCGGCCCTCCAGATGTTTTGGACTACAATTCCCATCATCCCTGACCACTGGTCCTGTTAGCTAGGGATCATGGGAGTTGTAGGCCGAAACATCTGGAGGGCTGCAGGTTGGGGAAGCCTGTTTTAGTACCACCAGGAATAGTATCTCTACATATTATAGCTGCCCTGAACCAAGTAGGAGAAATGGACTCTTGTGGAAAAAATCGAGGCACTGCAATAGGTTAAACGGCAGCAGTTGCCTTTGGGGCATCTTACCCTGGAGTAAATCTAGATTTTCAAGTTTGAGACCGGGCACTGAACCAACCAAGAACGTGTAGGCAGAATCTTGCTTGCCTAATGCTAGCTAACAGCACTGACTGACTCTGCCATGTTTAACCCTTGCTGTGCCCTCTAGAAAATCTGTTGGTGGTGAAGTGGGGATAATGGATCCAAATTTCTCAAAGGCTTAAAATTCTTTGGGTGGCAATAAAAGTAGTAGCTTCAGGGCAGGGCTCTGTGCAGAGGCTTAGAATTAATTGAGAGGACCTGTCCTACTCGTGTTGCAGATACTTTCAAAGAAACTTGAAGACACTGGGCTTCAGGTACACAGCTTTTCAGTCAAGTTGCCTCCCAAAGCAGCTTACATTGAACACCCAGAACATACACTATAATTAAGGGTGTAAATTCAGAGGGGGCGGTCCCTTCTCAAGACAAAGGGAAGAGTGGTTCCAGGCAGACGTGGCTGGCAATAGAGACGTATAGCCCTCCCATTTCTCTGCATTCTCTTTTGGCTCCTGACAGCACATTCTTGCTCATTATCTGGGTGCTGTTGGAGTATTAGCAGAGAAGTCATGTGGGGACTGCCTTGCAGCAGCACGTTCAAATCTGGCTTTGCACTTTTTCTGCTTTTCTCCCCAAGCATGACCACCAGCCTTCCTGCTTTAGGTTCCGTGTGGAGGCAGGGAAAAGCCCGAGCTAAACTTGCAAGATGTCGGTTGCTAAAGGAAGTGGAAGTGACTGGGCATGTGGCCGATTTCTCCTCGCCTGCCCACAGAGCCACGCCTCTGGAACCCTCCCTTGCTTTGGGCTGGGTAACTGTGCAGCGTTGGCAGGCTGATGTGTCAAGCTATTGAAATATGTTTTGGAATATTTGAGCAGGTCTGGCTTTCCTTGGTGGAAATGTTCGTCCAAAACAGTGCAGTCTACCACTCAAGTGTCGACTGTAAAGCAAAAGCTGTTCTCCCAGCTTAGCAGACGGATGGTATAGTTGTCACGCCTTAACCGGTTGGCAGTAGCTTTCACTTGCAGCACGGAAGTCAGCGTTGAAAAGGACCTGCCCAAGTAAACATATTCTGTGCTCTTCTGCAAATTTCCCCAGCATTGTGGCTTTAATGCACCAGTCGGTTTTTTGTTTGCATATCCGGGAGTGCAGAGCTTTCAGGCTTTCAGATTGCTTTGTGTGCCAGTTTATAGAGGAGAAACCTGCTGACAGGATACCACCTTGATACAGGTTTGCTTCAAGACATTAGTTAATAAATAACAGCTGGCAATTTCCCCCAGTTGCTTCCAGTGCTAGTCTTCTGTTCTTACGTCCACATTTTCTGTTGCAGTAATTGGACAAGTTGCCTCTTCCAACCGCCACCTGCTTAGATTCACTTAGTGATTCTCCCATCACCACCACCTCCATCGGAAGCTCTGGTAGATCGTGAACAAAAGAGCAAAACCCGAGGGCTTCCTTGGTTTAATGTTGCCGCTTGTTTCTCTCTTGCACAGGAATGCATTCTGTCTGGCATCATGTCGGTGAATGGGAAGAAGGTTCTTCACATGGACCGCAATGCTTACTATGGAGGTGAAAGTGCATCTATTACACCCCTGGAAGATGTGAGTATCCCCAGACAGCTTTATGTTGTGAATACTCAGATTCTGCTTAATTTCTCTGCCGAAATTAGACAAAACTAAAGCAGCATTCATGTGCATGGTGCTGCTTTATTCTGTCCCTGCCCCACCAAGCTTACCAGGTAAAACGGGTAGGGAGCCTGGATTCCTCCAGACATTGTTGGGACTACACTTCTTCATCCCAGACCCTACTAGCTGAGGCAAGCGGGAGTCAGAAGAAACACAGGCTATCCACCCCGATTTAAAACACAGATTGCAACTGAGGCATGGCTAGGGAGTTGGGGGATTCATATAAATTTGGTCCACTTGCAGACCTTTTTGCCTGGTGCTTCATCCTTGTGAAGAGAGAGCATCCTTCACAAGTAATAGACCTCCATCATTGCGCAGGGCTCTGCAGAGTTCAAGAGGACCTAGGGGGCTTGCAGGCTATAAATCAGTGCAGGAGACAACAGAGAGTTGTGGGGGAGAGATGGCGTAAATTAGAAAGGCATGTGTTATTTCAGCTTCATGTATCGAACCTTGTCATGGTTGAGGAGGGAATTGAAGGGGGTGGCAGCGGTGTGGAATGTGTCCTAGAACAGGGCAGTTCTGCAGCCTGCAGAACTAACTGGGCCCACCAGAACTTACACTCTTTCCCTGTGAGGCTGTTCTGGTCAGGCCACGCCCACCTGCTCTACATCTGATGACATCAGGGGCAGGGCAGGTAATGGTACAGCTGGGGGACCAATGAGAGTTTGCAGGCACCACTGATCAGTTGATTGGCAGCACCTGCAAAGCCCTAGACTCACAGTGCTTTGGAAGCGGCAACGATCAACTAATTGGTGGGCCCTCGTGGTGCTCTGTGCATGGCATTTTGCAAGCCCTGATCCGCTCACTCAGTAACAGTTGCTGCAATGGATTTATTCTCAATCTGTGTCTGTAATTCTGCAGCAAGGCTGCTGAAAAAGTTCGTTTTTGCCTTCGGTATCCTAAATAGGCAGATTTTCCTCTGAGCAAATCTGGCTTAATTGGCATAAAATGGCTTCTGGTTGCATTAGTCTGCAGATCATCTGATAGGCTTTTCTCTAATTTGAAAGGCTCAGGGGTTGGGTGGACAAAGCTTCTAAACCGGAGGGCTGTCATACCAGCCGCTCCTGGCTTGGTACTGCCAAGCACTGGACCCCCGTATAGGCAGAGCAGCAAGGAGCCTGTCAAATCCAAATTCTGGCGCTAACTTGCATAAATATGAAAGTTGCATAGGTTTCTCATCTTGTCCTTTCAGCAGCTTTCATTTGCAGAATGTTTATTTTCATCATATTGAAGGGCTCTAAGGCTAAGCCATGTCCTTCCCTAGATTTATTTGTGACAATAAACCACCCCACTCATATAAAATACCAAGCCATACAACAGAATATGAAATGTCATAGAAACAACAAAGAATAATCACACAAACGGCTGACACATCAAAGGATATTTCAATAAATGAATTGGCCCCTTAGCATAAAAAGGTGTTCAGGCAGTGAGGACATCTGTTGAAGCTCTGCTGAAAGGGACTCCCACAGCTTGGGATGGGTAGCTGGCTCCTAGGTGAATCATAATACCTGACTTCTAGGTGAATAATAATAATAATAATAATAATAATAATAATAATAATAATAATAATTTATTTATACCCCACCCATCTGGCTGGGTTTCCCCAGCCACTCTGGGTGGCTTCCAACAGAATATTAAAATACAATAGTCTATTAAACATTAAAAGCTTCCCTAAATAGGGCTGCCTTCAGATGTCTTCTAAAAGTCTGGTAGTTGTTTTTCTCTTTGACATCTGGTGAGAGGGCGTTCCACAGGGCGGTCGCCACTACTGAGAAGGCCCTCTGCCTGGTTCCCTGTAACTTGGCTTCTTGCAGTGAGGGAACTGCCAGAAGGGCCTCAGAGTTGGACCTCAGTGTCCGGGTAGAACGATGGGGGTCGAGATGCTCCTTCACGTATACTTGACCAGGGTTGTTTAGGGCTTTAATGGTCAGCACCAACACTTTGAATTGTGCTCGGAAACGTACTGGGAGCCAGTGTGAAGCCTGTTGTGCTTCTGAAACATGGATGACTTCCCAGTGGTCCTCTGGGTGGTCTTGGTGATGGAGCAATCCTTAAGGTGTCCTGACCCAGGTTGTTCAGGGCTTTGTATATTAATACAAGAACCTCAAAGCTAGCCTGGTGGTGCCTGGGTAGCCAGTGCAGATTTTCTCAGAGGTGCCCCATCCTGTCAGCTGCCTGCCCCATCAGCAGTCAAGCTGATGCATTCAGCACCAGCTGGAACTTCTGGTCCCAAGTTATGTAGAGCACAGTCTCGAGGTTACCTATGCATGTGCTGCAGGGGCCAAGTGGTCCCGATCCAATTGTAGCTGGTATGCAGATGAAGCTGGTAAAAGGTACGTACTCCTACAGCAGCAATGCACCCAGGAGTGCCCCCAAGATTCCCAGGATGACATCTGGGACTAGGGATGGAGAGCTGATATGTAGGACAATTGGGTGGACTCAGCTGAGCTAGAGGTCTTTGCCTGGGGACCCTCTGCATGCTCTTAAGCCCTCAGTTGACTTTCTCAGTTGACAGACCTTCCTGCAGGCATAACCACAGTCCTAACCACACAACGTCTTGTCTTCAAAGCTGTACAAAAGGTTTAGCCTGCCGGGAACTCCACCGGAGTCCATGGGCCGAGGAAGAGACTGGAATGTGGACCTGATCCCCAAGTTCCTTATGGCAAATGGTGAGTGGCTGGCATCTTCCACGGTGGCCTTCTCTAAAACGTCAGGTTTCTTCCCTTTATTTTAATGCCGCAAATACCTGAGTAGGTTGCTCTCCTCTGCAGGCCAGTCTTCCAGCACCCCTCCCCAGAGTTAGATATTAGTGCCTCGCTTTAGGTTTATCCCTTTTCAGACAGTACTGGGACCCAGTTAACTTATAGGCACTACTTCCAAGTAGGGCTGGGTGATATATCAGTATATTGTCCCAAACCAGTTTGAAGTCCATATCGTGTTACTGGTTTCATGATTTTTGACTTGGCAATATATCACAAATCAGTGTGCGTGTATGTGTGCTTTACAAAAATCACAAAGTGGGAAAAACCATGAAGCCAGCCAATGCTTCTTTTGATTTCTGCAGCCCCTGTTAACTCAGCCAGCTCAGCTCTCCCTCCCTTGCAGCGAATCACAAAAGCAGGCACCAGCAAAAATGACACAGAAATAACCGTGAAGCCAACCAGTGTGTCTACATAGCTCCATCCTTATTTCAGATATCGTGATATATTGATATATTGCAATGTTTAGCTGGTGATATAACATGATGTTGGCAACCATATATTGCTCAGCATTACTGTTCAACTGTACACCGTTCCACCCTTATTTCAGACATTGTGATATATCAATATATTGCGATGTTTAGCTGGCAATATATTGCGATATTGAAGACCAGCTATTGCCCACCCCTATTTCCAAGTTGGTTGTCCTAGGGATCCACTGCCATAGCTTGCATATTTGCATAGCGTCTGTGTTAGAATGGGCAGCATATATCCTTATATAATCAGAGCCACCACCTTATGGCCTTTTCCAAAGGGGTACAGAGTTGCTTATTTGTGTGGGCTGCCGCAGGCAGAGTGCCTCACTGTGTCATTCATCCTCAGAGAAGTCTGGTCCTGGCCGAAAACACAGATAGCCTTCACCTCCAGTAATGAACCTAAGCCTGTCACTTCTCCATTACAAGCCTAGTTAGGCTCCTAGCTGCTGTGGAGACCAACCTGGCCCTGAGTGCACTGCAACCACCTTGGTTGCTAGGTGGCCTGCAGCCCAAATAAAAATAATAATAAAAATTATTTACCGTATTTTTTGCTCTATAAGACTCACTTTTTCCCTCCTAAAAAGTAAGGGGAAATGTGTGTGCGTCTTATGGAGCGAATGCAGGCTGCGCAGCTATCCCAGAAGCCAGAACAGCAAGAGGGATCGCTGCTTTCACTGCACAGCAATCCCTCTTGCTGTTCTGGCTTCTGAGATTCAGAATATTTTTTCCCTTGTTTTCTCCTCCAAAAACTAGGTGCGTCTTGTGGTCTGGTGCGTCTGATAGAGTGAAAAATACGGTATACCCCACCCTCGCCGGCCAGAGCCAGGCTCAGGGCAGCTAACACCAGTAAAATTACAGTAAAATCGTAATGGGGGGCCAATTTAAAATACAGGTTAAAATGCAATTTAAAATGCAGCTTCATTTTAGAAGTAGCCCGTAGATCATGACCATAAGGGAAGTAAAACATAAGGGTCAGACGGAGTCCAAACCAAAGGCCAGGAGGAACAGCTCTGCCTTGCAGGCTCTGTGGAAAGATGTCAAGTCCTGCAGGGCCCTAGTCTCTTAGGACAGAGCGTTCCACCAAGTCGGGGCCAGTACTGAAAAGGCCCTGGCCCTGGTTGAGACCAATCTAACCACCTTGCGACCTGGGACCTCCAAAATGTTGTCATTTGTGGACCTTAAGGTCCTCCGTGGGGTATGCCAGGAGAGGCAGTCCCGCAGGTACGTGGGTCCTTGGCCACATAGGGCTTTAAATTTTTCTAGCTGGCCATGACTGTTCATTTAAAGCAGGAGCAGGAAACAGCTGTGGCTCTCCAGCTGTTTTTGGACTCCACCTCCTATCAGAATGAGCCAGGAAGCTAAAGGTCAGGAATAATGATTTGGGGGGCTACTGGTCCCCCATCTCTGAATTAAGCCAAGTCCAGGGCTTAATCACTTAATCTGCAGGGCTGGGTTTTGTTTTTACAAAAAAGAACCTTCGGTTCTCTTAGTCCTATAACTGTCAAGTGTACTGTAGCTGAAATGCCAGAATCCTGTGCAACTCTAGCACATGTAGTTTTGTAAGCAGTGCCAACAACCATATACCATATTTTTCGCTCCATAAGACACACCTAGTTTTTAGAGGAGGAAAAGAAGAAGAAAAATTATTCTGAATCAAATGAGGTGACACAGGAACTGGAGCAAGAAGAGGAGACGCCGGGACAGGAGCCATGTAAGCGGCTGTTGCTCTGCTTGCTTTACAGCGAGGCAGGAGGAGGGGCGGACGAGAGCCATGGCTCTCGTCCGCCCCTCCTCCCGACTTGCTGTATACATGGTTTGAATACATGGTTTGACTGGTCATCCAGGGTCTTTCAATGTATCTTCTTCCAGCTGACTCGTATTCATTAAACTTGCTTTGGTTTCAGGCCAGCTGGTCAAGATGTTGCTGTACACAGAAGTCACTCGTTACCTGGACTTCAAAGTGATTGAAGGAAGCTTCGTCTACAAGGGAGGAAAGATTTACAAAGTCCCTTCAACTGAGGCAGAAGCCCTGGCATCCAGTAAGGAGATGGAGCTTTCACAGTACTCTTCTGGCTTTCCCCACCAGAGTTCTAAGATCCGGAGTCCAAAATTATTGCGCTCAAACTTCTTGCGCTCCTCAGAAATTTTTGAGGGATATGCACCGGAGCTTTGTTCAAAAGTGTAGAACAAATTAGTACAAAAGACCGAGTCTGGTTTTTTAACTTCTAAGCACTAAACTGAATTTGCAGTGCTTGAATTCACTGGTACAGCTTCACCTTAAATGGATGGATCTGTGTGACAGATTCTTATTTATTTATAAAAAATATTTATATGCTTCTGTACCATAAGAATATACCAACTGAATATATGAGAACTTTGTCTATGCAGCCTAGCTGAAGTATTTCTAGCGTGCCATGTTTAAGAATAATACTCTTTTCACTTCTTACAACATAGAAAACAGGGATGAGTTCAAAGGTCTGGTTCTCATTCACTTTCCCAGCAATTATTAGTCAGAGGGCCCAATCTGCACTCCTTAATGCCATTCATAAACTTGGCTTATAGTGAGGCTTATAATGAAATATCTATGCTAGAACAATCACTATCTTGCATATTAATGGTTCCATAATAAATTTCAAAAAGCTTTTTGCAGTCTAACAGCACTTGTCTCAGTACTGTGACCATGGGTCACTCCTATTACATGCCTGTTCACACCTTCAAATACCGTATTTTTCGCTCTATAAGACGCACCAGACCACAAGACGCACGTAGTTTTTGGAGGAGGAAAACAAGAAAAAAAATATTCTGAATCTCAGAAACCAGAACAACAAGAGGGATCGCTGCGCAGTGCTCCCTCTCGCTGTTCTGGCTTCTGAGATAGCTGCGCAGCCTGCATTCGCCCCATAAGACGCACACATATTTCCCCTTACTTTTTAGGAAGGAAAAAGTGAGTCTTATAGAGCAAAAAATACGGTAATTCTGAGGCTTGGGGCCTAAGAATTGGTGGTAAATCACTTGCCTTTGTTTGCATAAAGCCCCAAGTCCAGTCCCTGGCAATTAGTAACTTGAAGGCTCTCTAGTAGCAGAGCTAGGAAGGAGTACTGCCTCGGCTCTTGGGCCACTTTTCCTCATCGGTATAGACTACTAAACTAGGAACGCTAATGGTTTCACTTGGTTTACGGCCACATGCTCAGATTTGTGAGGTAAATCAGCCCGCCTTCAAATGAGGTTTATTTTTGCCCTGGTAGAAGGAATCGCTGCTCTGGAACTTGCCAATAGCAGAGCAACGCTCCTGGTCTGAAAACACACTGACATACATTCCCAGATCAGGCCTGGCAGTTTTGTGAGAACAGACTGTAATGGCCAAAAAAGGGGTGCAGATTCAGTATATTTGCAGATAGCCGCTCTTAAATTTCTGCATGTTTGCTGGTGGGCAAGGGAGAAAACCATGTGCTAAATTTAGCTGGGTGTCTTCTGAGGAGATGTAGTTGGGGAAACCAAACTGGAGAAGGCCTGACAGTGCCTCAGTTTCGATGCTTACCTAAACTGTAGCAGTGTTGCTGCTGAAATGCAAGTCCAGTAACTTATCCCAGGTTGGTGCTGAAACCCCCCTCTTGTGGATCCAGAAGAAGTTTGCAGCCCAACCTTCGGACAAGGTTCTGTTTTCTGACCTGTCTCCTTGTTTTGTAGGTCTGATGGGCTTGTTTGAAAAAAGGCGTTTCCGGAAATTCTTGGTGTATGTTGCCAACTTTGATGAGAACGATGCCCGCACTTTCGAAGGTGTTGATCCCAAGAAGAACACGATGCGTGATGTGTACAAGAAGTTTGACCTGGGCCAGGATGTCATAGATTTCACAGGCCATGCCCTTGCACTGTACAGAACTGATGAGTAAGTGGCAGAAAGAGAGAGAGAGATATGCCTGTTCTGGGTGGGGTTTCACTCTTCCTGAAGAGACAGGTGTGCAGTAGTGCGAGGGTGCTTCTTGTTCCATTGCTTGCGGCTCAAGCGGCCTCCATGTCTTGAAGCCACTTTGGCCAGTTCAGCAGCTGTGATTACTGCTACAGGATTGAGACAGCTCAGCCACAATGGCGCAACTGGACTGTTGCAATGTGCTTTATGTGGGGCTGCCCCTACGGCTCATCCAGATGTTGCAGCTGCTGTAAGATATTGCCGTCTGGCTGTTGATAGGAGCTGGTTGTTGACAACCTGGGACATTACTACTGAAGAATCTGCCCCGTTTGTCTGTACGCTACTGGACCAAATTGTTTTTTTAAATATATCTTTATTAATTTAAAATGAATACATTTATGAAAAACAGACATACATACAAGTAAAAAATCAAACAAACAAACAAATAACAGAAAAATCAAACAAACCACCACACTATAAGACATAAGAATATAATTAGCATCATATATACGCCTGGTATTGAAAACAATTATAAAATTTATAGAAAAGAAATTTAAAACTGACTTCCAGTTAATCTCACTGTACTTTGTTACTGGACCAGATTTAAGGTCTTGCTTCAAGCCTTTGGCTGGTTAACATTCTATGGTCTTTTAAATGTGTTTTGGGGTGACGCGGTCATTGGTTTATTTTTGCTTTATTATGTATATTTTACTACGATGTGAACCGCAGTATACAAATTTAATTTGTAATAGTAGTAGTAATGTAAAGCAAAAAAAGTACCTGAAGGACTGTCTTTCTCCATGCATTCCTGCCTCTTTTTGAGATCTGGGGAAGCATGAACAGCTGTTTGGCCACAAGAAAGGGACCATTTAGCGTGGTAGGGCTTATATTGTGGAATTAATGAGGCAGGTTTCTTTTCTCTGTTTGGGTGCCGGCTTCAAACATTTTTATTTACACAAATTTGCACTGTCACGTGACCCAATTCTATATTCTTCTGATCTGCACTTTACAAGGTTTCTCTCTCCCCCCACCCAATCTAGTGGTATAGAAATGTGTAATTTTTAAAAAGTGCTCATGAGAAACATCTTGTGTGCTAAGATTTAAGAGAGGCTTTTGTGTTCTAGCGCAGTGCGTAACTGAAGCTTGAGTTGGAGAAACATCTAAAGGAAGAGTGGAACCGATTCATTCATTTTATGTCACAAAATTTATAATATTTGACTGTGAAAATCCTCAAGCAGTTCACAGAAAACCATAAACCAAAGTGGTTATTAAGAAAACTTAACAATAGCTTAAGACTTTTGAAAGGTTAAAATAACGGTAGACCAAAACCATTAAGACTCTCGTCACTAAACCTCTTTAGATGTTTAGACATAGAAGCGCAGAGAAACGCACAAAGGCAGTGATCAAGCCAGGTGTCTGAAAAGCTGATCCTCATTATATAAACTCTCCTCTTCCCCTCAGCTACCTAGACCAACCCTGCCAAGAAACAATCAACAGGATTAAGCTGTACAGCGAGTCTCTGGCTAGATATGGCAAAAGCCCCTACCTGTATCCCCTTTATGGCCTGGGAGAGCTGCCCCAAGGATTTGCAAGGTGAGCGAACCTTTCTTTCCTTTTTCCTTTTCGGCAAGTGGCTCTACTGAATTGCCTATCCGTTCTCTGCACTCGTAGGCTTTGGGGCTCCCTTCCTTTCTGCTTCCAGGCCCCTCTTAATTTTTCTATGGAATCAACATCCGGCTGGCAAAGGAATTGTCTGCCTCTGGGAGGATTTTCCCTTGGGAAATCAATGGGCGGCTGCTGCCTTTACCATGGGCCTCCTCAGCGAGTGGCTGGGCTGCGTGGGACCTGTGTGCAAAGCCAAGTGCCGGATCCATAAGAGGCTTGGGGGGGCAGCCTTCTCAATGAGTCGTGTGGCTGGAGCACACAGCCCACCTGCACGGTGAAAATGGAGAGAAAGGGAATGAGTTGCTGATAGTCCTCAGTACAGCCACTTTGGGCATAGACAAACTGGGGTGCAACCCCGGCCCTTTATTTCTAAAGACCAAGGCATGGTATAATACCCTCCCAGCAGAGCTGCCTGCAAGCAGGGGCGTAGGAAGGGGGGGTGTCATCTTTGAGGGGGGGTCGGCACTTAGCGTGGGGCCTGACCTGCAGCATGCCTGAGTCACGCATCTCTCTTGGGAGTGATGTGGTGGCTTGGGGCCCCGCGCTGCCCGAAACGGCAGCGTGGGGTTTGCGTCCGCCAGGTGGACTCTGTGGGCAACTCAGCGCCCTGCCCCTGTGCATCGATCACCACACCGCCCCCATACAGCGCCCCCACAGCTCTGGGTGCTGGAGCAGCTAGCTACACCCCTGCCTGAGAGTAAAGGCATTGTTCCCCAATTTCCTTTTCCTGGCAAACACGGGGCTTCCAAACTTATCACAGAGTCAATAAGCCAATCTAGGAAAGAGCTTCTCCACTGCCTTTTGAGTACAATTTTCCATACTTTGGATACGCTTTTGTTGTTGTTTAGTCGTTTAGTCGTGTCCGCCTCTTCGTGACCCCCTGGACCAGAGCATGCCAGGCACTTCTGTCTTCCACTGTCAAACTCATGTTGGTTTCTTCGAGAACACTGTCCAACCATCTCGTCCTCTGTCGTCCCCTTCTCCTTGTGCCCTCCATCTTTCCCAACATCAGGGTCTTGTCCAGGGAGTCTTCTCTTCTCATGAGGTGGCCAAAGTCTTGGAGCCTCAGCTTCAGGGTCTGTCCTTCCAGTGAGCACTCAGGGCTGATTTCCTTAAGCATGGAGAGGTTTGATCTTCTTGCAGTCCATGGGACTCTCAAGAGTCTCCTCCAGCACCAGAATTCAAAAGCATCCATTCTTCAGCAAACAGCCTTCTTTAGGGGGGGACCTTTGTTGGCAAGGTGATGTCTCTGCTTTTTAAGATGCTGTCTAGGGGGCTGCATGCTCCTTCCATAGCCCCCCCAGCTGTTGGCAGGGCTGTGGGTCTCAGCTGCCTGAACTTGTGTTCAGTTCACTTGACCAGCTGGGCATAGAATCATAGAATTGCAGGCTTGGAAGGGACCCTGAGGATCATCTAATCCAGTGTTTCTCAACCTGTGGGTGCCCAGATGTTGTTGGACTACAACTCCCAACATCTCTGAGCTCTGGCCTTGCTAGCTAGGGGTGATGGGAGTTGTAGTTCAACAACATTTGGGGACCCGCAGCTTGAGAAAGGCTGAATTCTAATTTAACCCCCTGCAATGCAGGAATAGGCAGCTGTTCCATACAGGGTTCGAACCCGCAACTCTGGCATCACCGGCACCACACTGAGCTGTGTCACTTCCTTGGCAGGTTAAGCGCTATCTATGGAGGCACCTACATGCTGAACAAACCGATTGAAGAGATCGTCATAGAAAACGGCAAAGTGGTTGGAGTGAAATCAGAAGGGGAGGTACAGTAATGCGACTTTGTTTTTCTCTTCCGCTCAAAACTTACTTGCCATTTGCTGGCTCCTCTGCTGGGATGTGAAAACAGGGCTGAAAGGCCCAAGGTGATAGATCTGCAGGTCCCGGTTGAGTTTGTTCTTGAATGCAGTTATCACCCTTGGCCAAACTGGTGGCGGAATTAACACAAATGGAGTCATTCAGGTCTCACTTCTCTGGATGCCCCTGCCTCCCCCTTCTTAATAGCAGCTTGGACAAGTGGGCTGTGCCCCACAGAAACCTATGCCATGGGAATTCAAGCTTCCACAGGGTTCTTTGTTCTGCAGAAGGATACCCTGGGCTCTCTGTGCAACAGATTAACACGGCTGCTTCCCTGCAACTTTATGAAACGTCATCTGTGAACATCATGAAGCATAACTGATAAAAATTTGGGGTTATCCTTTGTGTTCCTCTTCTCCTTTCTCCCCACACCAAGTTGGGGAAGGTGCTTGTTGGCATCTATAGATGCTGGTGTTGATGTATTGCCCTGCTAGTGCTTCCCTCTGAGTAATCTTGTTGCAGCATTCCCAGCTAAGTTGAGTCTTTAGGGCAGCCTTCCTTGACCATGGGTCCCTAAATGTGGTTGGACTCTAACTTCCATTGTTTCCTAGCCAGCAGGGCCTGTGGTCAGGGATGACTGGAATTGTAGTTCCAAGAACATCCAGGGACCCAAAGCTGAGAAAAAGGCTGCTCTGGTTTGAGACTGCTGAGGGCATAACTATTGATAGAAAGCACAAGCATACGTGCGCACGAACACACACACACACACACACACACACACACACACACACACAGCATTGAAAAGGCCCTAGGACATGTTCAGTTGGGTGGTGAGGGAGGGTTGACTATGGAATGTCAATGCCTGTCAACTGCTGTGGCAGGTGGGTGTTGCAGAGGTCAGCAACCTTTTTCAGCAGGGGGACGGTCCACCGTCCCTCAGACCTTGTGGGGGGCCGGACTATATTTCGAAGGGAAAAAAGAACGAATTCCTATGCCCCACAAATAACCCAGAGATGCATTTTTAATAAAAGCACACATTCTACTCATGTGAAAACACCAGGCAGGCCCCACAAATAACCCAGAGATGCATTTTTAATAAAAGCACACATTCTACTCATGTGAAAACACCAGGCAGGCCCCACAAATAACCCAGAGATGCATTTTTAATAAAAGCACACATTCTACTCATGTAAAAACACGCTGATTCCCGGACTGTCCGTGGGCCAGATTGAGAAGGCAATTGGGCCGGATCCAGCCACCGGGCCTTAGGTTGCCTACCCCTGGTTAGAGTCTCGGTGTGGGCAAAGGATGGGGAGAAATACTATCCAAGGCACTCCTTGTCCTTGCTGAAGCATTTCTTCATCCTTTTTCACTCTGCTTACTAAAAAGTAGCTTTCCTGCGCGCAGATTTAGAAGCAGCAGGGCCCAGGAGGAGACTGGTTGTGTCCCTTGACCCTTCACTGCCCTTCCCAGCAGAGCAGAATTGGAGCAAACTTTGACCCCTTCAGGGGAGTGGAAGATGACTAATAATAATAATTTTATCATTTATACCCTGCCCATCTGGCTGGGTTTCCCCAGCCACTCTGGGCGGCTCCCAGCAGAAGACTAAAAACAGTGTAAAACATCAAACATTAGAAACTTCCCTAAACAGGGCTGCCTTCAGATGTCTTCTAAAAGTCAGATAGTTGTTTCTTTCCTTGACCTCTGATGGGAGGGCGTTCTACAGGGCGGGTACCACTACCGAGAAGGCCTTCTGCCTGGTTCACATGGGGTGTGGCAGCTGTATCGGACAGGCGCTGGCTAAGCCACTCTTGTAGTGTTCCTCTTGATGAACCTTGACATCCAGTCCGTTTGAAAACGAAAGCCCCCCTAAACCGGTGCCTCCTCCCCTGCAGATTGCCCGCTGCAAGCAGCTCATCTGCGACCCCAGCTATGTCCCGGAGAGAGTGAAAAAGGCTGGCAAAGTCATCCGGGTCATCTGTATCTTGAGCCACCCAATCAAGAACACCAACGATGCCAACTCGTGCCAGATAATCATTCCCCAGAACCAGGTTAACAGGAAATCGGGTAAGCTTGGAAGATGAGGTCGGTTCGCTTGAGGCATACGGCTCCTGCAGCCTCTCTTGTTGATTGTCGTGTCAAGAACGAGTGACCCAAGACAAACCCCAGTAGGAACTGCTAAAAAATGAGTGGTGTGTTGATAGTTCTCTTCTTAATTAGTAGACTACTACTAAGTCAGGTGAGATTGACAGGTGGCATAAACCAGCAGATTCCTTCTGGGATTAGACATTTCCTGGAAGACTGCAGCCATTTTCATTGACCAAGATAGCCCAGACATACCTACCGTATTTTTCACTCTATAAGACTCACTTTTTCCCTCCTGAAAAGTAAGGGGAAATGTGCGTGCGTCTTATGGAGCGAATGCAGGCTGCGCAGCTGTCCCAGAAGCCAGAACAGCAAGAGGGATCACTGCGCAGCGATCCCTCTTGCTGTTCTAGCTTCAGGCTTGGCCCCTCAGTCCCTTCCCCCACCTCCCGGAAAAGCCCCCAAGAGCCGCCCTCCCTTTAAAGAGCTGCGCGGAGCATGTGTGCGGCTCTTGGGGGCTTTTCCCCGAGGAAGGAGAAGGGCAGCCCGTCAGTGACGCGGCTCATGAAAGGGAGCGCTGAGCAGAGCCTGGGATGCATACAGGCTCTGCTCTGCGCTCCCTTTAAATAATATTTTTTTCCTTGCATTCCCCCTCTAAAAACTAGGTGCGTCTTATGGTCAGGTGTGTCTCATGGAGCAAAAAAATACGGTAATTCTGTAGAGGAGCAAAGCTTTGTATCATTATCCTTTTGAAGCTGTTTTCGGGATAATTGGATTTTGTAGAAATTGCTGGAGTAGGAGCAGTGGTTCGGCTTCTTGTTAACATGTTTCTCAGGATTCTGCCTCTTCATTGGGCAGACTCTTTTTCCAAGTTCTTTTTTCTTTCCTGTATTGTTTCAGAGAATGCTCATGTTATCTATATTATCTATATTTTGTGTTTATGTGAAGCATTTCTGACACAATCTTCGGTTGAAAAAAGGCTTCCAGGGCTGCTTGCAAATGTCAGCAATAAGACAGTTTAGACTTCCTGTTTGTGACAAAAAAAAGTGAGATTTGGAGGAAAAGCAAACTGTTGCTTAGTTAGGGAGTTCTTGTAATGACCAGCTGGAATGGAAGAGTTTTAATAGATCTCTCGGTGCTACTGAATGAGACTGACTTATTACTGGATAAAATCCCTAATACTTAACACCTCGGTCTAGATTTGAGGGTCCAAGCAGAGCTCTTTACATGCTTGAGTCTGGATCCTTCCGGCTGCATCAGTGCTCTTGCCAACTCATAGAGCTCTCCTAACAGATACTTCTGGGATGACTTCCTGTTCTGGTGGGCTGGGCACACTCTACAGAGCCTGGGCTGCAGCATTCTGTTGTGTTTCTGCTGCAAGTCTTAATTCAGCCGCATGTTGTGATGGCAAAGGAGCTCAAGCCAGAAACTGGGTCCCCTGACTCCTGCCCCTTTTGTCTCTCTTAGACATCTATGTCTGCATGATCTCGTCCGCGCACAACGTGGCAGCGCAAGGGAAGTACATCGCCATTGTGAGCACTACCGTGGAGACGAACGACCCGGAGAAGGAGATCAAGCCTGCCTTGGAGCTCCTTGAGCCTATTGAGCAGAAGTAAGTTCCCCTGCTCCAAACTCGCCATCTTCACTTGGAGGCACAGGGCCTATTGAGCTCCAGAAAAGGGGTCCCTCAGCAGAGGAAAGCCACCCCACACCTGCCATGCATTATGGGTTATTTGAGAATATGTATTCTAGGAACTGTGGGATGCGGGTGGCCCCGTGGGTTAAACCACAGAGCCTAGGACTTGCCGATCAGAAGGTCGGTGGTTCGAATCCCTGTGAGAGGGTGAGCTCCCATTGCTCGGTTCCAGCTCCTGCCAACCTAGCAGTTCAAAAGCACATCAAAGTGCAAGTAGATAAATAGGTACCACTCTGGCAGGAAGGTAAACGGCGTTTCCGTGCGCTGCTCTGGTTCACTAGAAGCGGCTTAGTCATGCTGGCCACATGACCCGGAAGCTGTACGTCGGCTCCCTTGGCCAATAAAGCGAGATGAGCGCCGCAACCCCAGAGTCGTCTGCGACTGGACCTAATGGTCGGGTCCCTTTACCTTTTTATTCTAGGAACTGCTTGTTTTGAGGCCACTTGTGGAGGGGTTCTGTATGTATGAGGGAGTCCATTTCACTGTCGAACAGCTCTTACCATCAAAGCTCTTTCTGGTCTTTAGTTAGAATCTCCTTTCTTGTAACTTGGAGCCATTGGTTCTGGTCCTAGCTTCCAGAGAAGGAGAAAATAAGTTTGCTCCAACCTCTCTGGGACCAGCCCTTTAGAAACATACTTAAGTTTTTTCCAGAATCGCCATTAAAAGTGATTTTTCTTTTCTCATCTCCCTTAGGTTTGTTAGCGTCTGCGACCTGTTTGCACCAACTGACCTGGGCAGAGAGAGCCAGGTTTGTATGAATTGGGAAGCAAAAGACCACACACCCTGGTGGGTGGGATGGAAGGGGAAAGCTTTGGCAGTAACCCCCCTGCTTTTTCTTCTTCTAGATCTTTATTTCTCGCACCTACGACGCCACCACCCACTTTGAGACGACGTGTGATGACATCAAAGACATTTACAAGAGGATGATGGGATCAGAGTTCGACTTCGAAGAGATGAAGCGGAAGAAGAACGATATCTACGGAGAGGAGGACCAGCAGTAACGGTGCTTTTTTAAGTCTTAACTTAGAGATCTAAATTGGCTGGTGTTGGGGGTGTGTGTTACGTATACACAGAGGGACTTAAGCGAGCACCGTACGAAGTTCAATATTGTAAAAGCCTGCTTTTTGTAATCATATCTCCTGAGATTGAAAAAAAGAAAAAGAAAAAAAGAGTCCTGCACTGGTGAAAACGCTCCTCCCCTCTTTGGATATAATCATGTGTTAATTATTCTTTAAACGAGGTTGCTGTGTCAAAATTGGCAGATACTGACGCCCTTGACTTTTTAACTGTTGCTAACTTGACTAAAGGATGAGCAGATGCTAAAAGTTCCCTTGCTGACCTAGATTGTGGGGTGCACAAGCCCAAACCCCTAACACCCGCCTCACTTTCTCCTGACCCCTTTGTAGCCCCCTCCCCTCTCCCCCCCTTTTCTTTTTGATCTGTGCTCCATTGAAAGCAAGTGGTGCCCTGCTGACCATTTCCTCGTCTTTCTGCCATGCTCCCCTCTCTGCCCAGGAGACTCATCCCATCCAGTCTCAAACTTCATCGCAAAGCTGCATTATGGCCAAAGCCCACAGCAACTGCAGCCACGTGGCAGGATTTTCACCCGGTGTGCTCCTCCTCCTCCTCCCTTCCAGCCCCTCTCTTCCCACCTCCGACCCTCTCCTTAAAAGCTTCTCAAAACGTTTACATCTGTCGGGACACAACTGTGCCGCAAGGCTTTTTGTGTTTTCAAGGCGATAAAACTAATAAAAAGAAAACTTGGTGCAAGAATGAAACTCCAAAGCAGGCAAGGTTGTGTCTGTGTTTGTGCAAGTATTTTTCTTCCCCCCCCCCTCCCTCTCCTCTTCTGTACCACGTCTGGCTTCTCAAGTGGACCAAACTGCGCTGCAGTATTGATTTGATGGAGCCTGTGGGGCTGCTTCTGTCTGGTGGGGAAGGCTCTAGATGACTTCTGTACTGCCAAGTAAAGCCAACTTCTGGAAACGAGTTCCGTGCTGTGGTCTGATTTCACCTCTCAGTCGCCCTCCCCTTTTGCCCCACGGGGTTCTGTAGATGGCATGCACAGGGCCCTGGTTAGACTTGGGGGCAAGGCTCCTAGTTTGCTCTCAAATAGGTTGGGGGGGTCTAGGATTGAGGCAGGAAGGGGGCTTTGAGCTCTCCCAAAGGGTGGGTACTGCTGCCTCTTGGCCCTTAACGGGTTTGCCTACTCTGAGACTTATCTGTAAATGATCTGCTAAGAACCACTTCCTAGCTGCATCACCTTTGTTCTTGGTGTCCGGATAAAAACGAAATGGCCTACTAGCCATATACCATATTTTTCGCTCTGTGAGACACACCTTTTCCCTCCTAAAATGTATGGAGAAATGTGTGTGCTTCTTATGAATGAAGACTGTGCAGCTATCCCAGAAGCCAGAACAGCGAGAGGGATTGCTGCGCAGCACTCCCTCTTGCTTTTCTGGCTTCTGGGATAGCCCCTCAGTCCTTTCCCCCACTTCCTGGAAAAGCCCCCAAGAGCAGTGACTGGCTGCCCTTCTCCCTCCACAGGGAAAAGCCTGCAAGCGCCGCACACAAGCTCCACGCGGCTTGTGAAGGAGCGCTGAGCAGAGCCTGGGCTACATACAAGAATATTTTTTTCTTTCATTTCCCCCTCTAAAAGAATAGGTGCGTCTTATGGTCAGGTGCGTCTTATGGGGCGAAAAATACATTACATAGTTGGGAGCTCAGCTGTGGATCCTGCAAACTTCCTAAGACTGCCAGGGAGATACTCTGCACCGAGAGCTGGCAGGATTCTTTCTGATGTTTGGGGGGGGGGGGAGGGCTTCTGTCGGCTTTACTATCCGCTTGAACATTTTGCAAGGTCCATCTATTCTGCCAGTGTACCAAATGGTGCTCAATGCAGTTGAGAATTTTGAAGAGCGCATTCATGCTCTCCTTGCCCCCTGCCAAAGAAGCAGTAACCACTAAACCAGTTTGCGGTGGCATATATGTCACCTGGTGCTTCAGTAATTTTAGCCCCTCTTGGAATTTGGAGAAGATTGTGGATGCAATGATGCTTGCAGAAGTTTTGCCTAGTATGCAGATGGGGGGGTGTCCTCATGGGAGGGTGAATGGAGAAGATCCTGGAAAGTCTAGGTCACAGGCTTATGAACATTCCCCAGTGCCCATCAATATTACTGTTTCAAAGTCTAAGGATTTGCCCTAGACACAAACAACACAACACTGATAAATTCTGACAGGACTATTACAGCAGAGAAGTCGCTAGACTACAGCACCCATCGTCCTTGACCACTGGCTCTGCTGCCTGGGGCTGATGGGAACTGGAGTCCCAATGTGAGTGCGACTGGTTCCCCCATCCCTGCTCTGCAGAAAGCTTACAGTGGTGAATCTGGGGGAATGATTAGCACATGAGGCCAGCTCACGATCAATCTTCTGGAAGAACCGGGTCTTAAGGACAGATTTGAAGTAAGAATTTCAGCCTTGCTGCAATGCAGTGCTGAGAAACCAAGCAGAATGCCCCTGTGAAGCTGGTCAATGTTGATAGCATTGCCCATGCCATTATCAGATTTTATGGTAGTCAAATATAAATTCCAACCGTAGCTGCCCCAGAGGATATTGTGACTCCAGCATTTTTTGATCCCTTGGAACTCGCCTTTTTCACAGTTGCCATATACTGGCTTGACCCCTTCATTCATCAGCAACCTCCGGCTCAAAATTGCTGTCTGTCTACCTGCTGCCAACCCACACTCTGCTTTGGCAAGCTTTCAGCTCTTTGCCCCAGCGCAAAAACCACTTTACACTTAACAATGAACCACACTTTTGGAGTCTGCGGCGGTTGTCACCCTCCCAGTCATTTGACGTTGCATTGATTCAAGCCAACAACTTTTTATCCAGCTTTATTTATAAATGTTAGTTACAAAAAAAAATCTGCAAAGAGATACATTTCCGCCTCTCGTCGGTGCTGTAATCCGGGGAGGCCCTTTTATTGCAACACCATAAATAGTTCAGAGAGGAAAGGAAGTTTTTAATTCAAGAATTCAAACTCTGCTATCTACAAGGGGGGTGGGGGGTGGAGTTCTGCTTGTTACTGGTTAATACCCATCAGCAAAAGATGAATAAAAAAAAACCTTGAAAGGTAACGTTCATTGCACAGTAACTTGTTTTAATGTGATTTTTAAAAAGGGGAAACCAGACCCCAAGTTGCTTGTGATTTAAGTACACCAATCACGATCCACCTGCGACTCAATTCCGCTTTGCCATTGCACTGCTTAAATGAATCTGAGCCAGCGTCCAAAAGCATAGCAGTGAAGCTCCAGGTGGATAGAGCCTGTTAGGTACCGTATGTCTGGAAAAACTGTCTCCAACAGACTGATTCCTAAACCTTCAAGTAACACAGGTTGCCCCACCCCTCCCCTGCCCCACCCCACAATGATAATTATAATTAGCTGCACAACCCAGTCATTATAACGCTTCTTCCTATGCAAGACAATTCCTATCAATAATAACACAAATAATTTTCTTACAAGGTTTTTTCCACATTGTGGTTAAATAAAGACAACTTTTCTCTACAGCCCTTAAATAAAACAGCTACCGTTCTATTCAAGGATGGAGTGGGGAAGAACAAGGAAAGAAAACATCCTATGCATGAGGCACAATTTTTATTGTGCAAGTCAGGAAGCAGAAAAAAAAATAATTTCTCTCCTGGGACTGAACAGGTTTGTTCAGCGTTCTGCGCCAAGACCATGGAGGGTCAGGAAGGCATCTGTCTCGGTTACCTAAAATAAAGGGACACACATCACAATAAGGACCACTCTTGATGCTGCTGTGTATTTCAAAATGGCAAACTGATACGGAGCAGGGAGGAGATGTTATTACACAAAAGGCACGGTCTGCCATAATTCAACATCCTCTTGAATTAGGGGGAGAATAATACAGTACACTTTTGGTCTGAGTTCAAACAGTATTTTTGTTTCCAGCAGCATCTCGGTGGTCAAAAGTCTTGCTTGCTTGAGGTGTCTCCTGTTGCGCAGACATTTCCCCTTTCAACTCAACATCTCCAGCAGGGATGGGGAAACCGGCCCTCCAGACAAAAGTTTCCATCACAACCAGCCCACTGCCTTATTTTAAATCAGGGTTTCCCAAACTTGTGTTTCCAGCTGTTTTTGGACTACAGTTCCCATCATCCCTAACTAGCAGGATGAAGGGAACTATAGTCCCAAAACAGCTGGAGACCCAAGTTTCGGAAACCTTGGTTGAAACCTACTGTATTTTTCGCTCTATAGGATGCACCTTTTCCCCTCCAAAAATTAAGGGAAAATGTGTGTGCGTCTTATGGAGCAAATGCAGGCTCCTTGGCTTCAGCGATAGCAGTGCAAAGCTTCCAAAGCGCAGAGGGAGCGTTCCCTCCGTGCTCCGGAGGCTTTGCATTGCTTTCGCTGAAGCCTGGAGAACGAGAGGGGTCAGTGCGCACCGACCCCTCGCTCTCCAGGCTTCAGGGATAGACTCTCCTGCCTTCAGTGAAAGGAATCTGAAGCCTGCGGAGCGCAGCAGGAACTCACGCTATGCTCTGAAGGGCTTCGGGTTCCTTTTGCTGAAGCCGGGAGAGCAAGACTCTCCTGGCTTCAGCAGAGAGGGAGAGCTGCACAGCGCCCCTTCAGCGAAGTGGGAGGAGAAATAGAAGGGGCTCCATTTCTCCTGCCGCTATGCTGAAGGGGCGCTGAGCAGAGAGGGGGGGGGGTTTCCTTGTTCTCCCCCTCTAAAACAAGGTGCGTCCTATGGTCTGGTGCGTCCTATAGAGCGAAAAATACGGTAATTCATATGCATATACTGCAGGTGTTCTAATCATCAAAACATCCACAAGCAGATGAAGTGGATGTCAGATCCAGGAGATCACTGGCTCACATTCGGCCAGCCCCCTTCTCTCCCATAGCTGCTGCAAGAATAAAACAGCAGGGGCTAATCATGTATGCTGCACTGAGCTCTTCGGAGGCCCCACAGAATGGAAAAAGTAATGAAGATGCACCTGGGCTGGAGACACAAGAGAGGCAGAAAAAAACTGGGCTGTGGGTGCAAGTCTTTCACCGACCACCAGGTGGAGCCCCATAACCGTTCTGTTTGCAGTGCGGCATCAGAAACAAGGACGATATTTTTATGCTGCTTTAGTGCTCAAAGCATTTCACATGCATGCACTTTCTTGAGGTGGGGTGAGCAACCAGACGCTGAGATTCCAGTTCCCAGAGCCAGTGTGGTGTAGTGGTTAAGAGCGGTAGACTCGTAACCTGGTGAACCGGGTTCGAGTCTCCGCTCCTCCACATGCAGCTGCTGGGTGACCTTGGGCTAGTCCCACTTCTTTGAAGTCTCTCAGCCCCACTCACCCCACAGAGTGTTTGTTGTGGGGGAGGAAGGGAAAAGAGAATGTTAGCCGCTTTGAGACTCCTTCGGGTATAAAGCGGGATATCAAATCCAAACTTCTTCATGTTCAATAAGGATGCTGTGAGAGCAACGATATTTGCTGACTCCTAAGGTTGCCCCCTCCCCTATAATCCTTCCAATGTAAGGGAACTCAGTATTTTATCAACCTCAAATTGCAACTATGGGGAGGAGCAGAGGGAGGGGGGGTTGCTTTCAGGGCCCCCTTTGGAGTTCAAGGCAGAGGTGGGGTTTGAACCGGGGCCTTCCTGATTCATCACTCTGGGGCATTGTACCAACTCATGTAAGCAATATTGCTCTAAAACCCTGTGCTCAGACCCAGGGGTCAAATGCGGCCTCTTCAAACTTCTTCATCTGGCCCTCAGAACTCCTTCCAGCTCTGTCATCCTATGACAGGCTCTTTATCCCCAGCCCACGCTTTGCACACCCCAAAGCATTTTGGTCTGGCTGCAAAGTGTCCCTAAAGTGATCATCCCTCTTGCTCCTCCCACTTTTGCATTTGGCCCCGCCCACCCCATTCAGTGCCCAGAAGGGACTGTGGACTTTGGTTGAAAGCAGTTCCAACCCCCCGGTCTAAAAAAAAAGCAGGGAGAGGGGCAGAATAAGGAGCGCTCACAACGCCTGCCACTCATGAAATCCGCCCGCCTTCTAAGGCTGGTGCTAGCAAGCCTTCCAGTTTTCTCCATTTGCGCTGCTCTCCGGTACAAAAAACGACCCCCCATGGCTTCCCGCTTACCAACAGCCACTTCTAAACGGTGCTGCCAAACTTTCAGCCGTCGCAACGAAAGTATTTACATCCAGCACCAGGATCCCTTTATTCTCCATGGCCTCTCGGCTGGCGCTGGGTTTCTCTATAAGGGGCAAATGAAAAAAGAGGTTACTGCTGCTACCTCTGCAAAATATACGCCGTGAGATGGCTTCCCAACAAGATAATTCCAGGGAGCTCGGTCAACTCTGGGTATGTGGGGATGGAGTTGGTTGGGGGAAATGCTTGATCAGTTTTGGCCTTGTGAAACTCCTCTTAAAGCACGGGTGTCAAACACAAGGCCCGCGGGCTGAATCCGGCCCGCCAGACCTCGTCATGTGGCCCGTGGCATCAAGGGCGAGGAAGCGAGCTTCTCGTCCTTTTTACTGGTCCCGACCCAGATTTTAGGGTCCGCACTCCGGCGGAGGCTCTCTGCCTTTCTAAAAAGTGACCCACGCGAACAGCCTTCCCTGCCTGCTTGCAGACAGGGCTCTCAACAGACGCGCCCCATCGGCGCTGCCTACCAGCCAGTCCTGCAGCTTTTGCCTGCCTTGCGGGCCGGGCAAAGAGGCTTTCTGCTCGCTCAGTCCAGTCCAGGGCTCGCTGCGGAGGAGGTGGTCCCGCGAAGCCGAGCTCGGAGCCGGCTGCCTCCGCCCCTCAGAGCCTCCCAGGTGCAGCTGCTCGAGGGGGTGGGTCACGCACGCGGCAACTTTTGGAGCCCGAGAGAGCCGCAGAGCCTGGCAGTGAGCGCAGGAAGCGAGAGCCACGCTTGGGACGCCGCTCGCTCACTCGCTCGGGCCGCAAGTAGAGGCCACTGCGGCGCTGCAGCTGGCGAGGAGTTGGCCGGCGGCGGGGCCAGGGGCTGGCTGGGGTCGCCCTGGTGGGTAAGTAGCGGGGCCGGCAGGCGGGGGAGGGAGCAGCGTAGGTGAGTGGAGAGCGGGGACCCGGCACAGGTCCTGCCGCAGGCGGCGCGCCCCGGCTGGGCTGGGAGAGGTGAAGCTGCTGCCAGTTCAGCTGCGCAGAGTGGGGTGGAGGGAGCCGGGCGGGCGGGCGGTGTGCCACACCGCAAAGCAGGGGCGCCTCCCACCCCGAAGAAGACCGCGCCGGCAGCTGGGCAGCTGGAACAAAGTGGGAGCCTGCCAGCAACTTGGCTGCGGGAGCCTGGCTACGAAACACCGCCCCCTCCCCACGCCAACACATTGGAGGACTTGGCAGATAGCCCCTTCCCCGGGAGCAACTGCAGCGGCTCGGGGCCCCAGCAGGACATCCTGGCCACCCGCACCCGCAGTGCCGCTGGGGCTCCCTTGCAAGTAAGAAACTGCTGCTCTCCAAACTGCAGCTCCGTATCCTCCGACTCCTGAATGCGGCCGCAGGGCGGAGGGGAGGCAACATTTGCTTCTGCTCTCCTCTGTTGGGACAGGCTCCTGTCTCCTCCCTGTTGGAGCTCCAGTCTGCCTGGAAGCCCATCTCGTCATCTTTTTAAAAAATCATTATTATTATTTCGTCTCCTATTCTTATTTAAAATCGTACTGGAATAGGTATATTAAATAGTGTATAGGTTCAAGACAACACACACCAGTGCCTAAGGAGAAATAACTTTGATAAAGTCCTACAGATACAACCGGCCCTTTGAGGGGGACCAAACTGCTGATGCGGCCCCTGATGAATTTGAGTTTGACACCCGTCTTAAAGCAATTTCTCTGGTCAATCGGCAGTAACAGAGAAGGGGTGCGTCCCAGCTGGGAAGCCGGAACCCAAAATGCCCATGTGTGCCTTAAGACCAGATCTCTATCAGGAAAGCAAACATAGTGCTGTCCAGCTGCTTTTGGACTACAATTCCCATCAGCCAATGGTCGGAGGTGATGGGAGTTTTAGTGCACAACACCTGGAGAACACACACAAACGTAAGCAGAGCCTGTCCGTTGGTTCAGGACAAAGTCCCATCTAGCCCAACATCCTGTTCTCACAGGGGACAATTGGGAGAGCCTGCAAGGAGGACCTGAGTGCAAGAGCACTCCCCCTTGGGAATACTCGCTACTGGAATTCAGAACCACACTGCATCTGACAGTGGGTCAAATATTCCCATCATAGCTAGCAGCCATCGACTCCACAAATTTGTCTAACCCTCTTTTAAAGTTCGCTACACCTGCATTTTTCCCTAAAAAAAGAAAAGGGAAAAAAGTCCCAAATGTTTAGTTTGCTCTCATTTTTTTCTAAACTAAAAAGCTCCCAACGTGGCTCCAAACCATTCTGGCTGCCGTTTTCTGAACCTTTTCCAGCTCTACAATATCCTTTTGTAGGTTTGGTAAGCAGAACTGAAAACAGCATCCCATGTGTGGTCGCACCATAGATTTGCACAATCCCATTATGATACTGACACTTTTGTTTTCAACCCCTTTCCTAACAATCCCATTATGGTCTCATTGGCTGCTCTGCCATTCAGAAATACTCTAAACCTCTGGGAATTCTGGAAAAGCTCAAGGCAGTGGAAAGCCCCTCTCAGCAGGGCCAGGACCCACAAAGGCTACTTGTCTGCACATCCTTTTTCACACTGCCCTGAAAATGTGGGGGGGAGGTTGCGGGGGTGGGGGAGAGAAGAAGATATCCACATGAGAAGTGCCCCCACAGCCAGGATATGGCAAGATCTCCCTACCTGTGAGGAACACGGCAAACCTCCTGCTGATGTGCTGAACCTGCAAGTTCAGCAAGCAATTCAGATGCTCGGATCTCGGGGAAGACTTGGAATCGCACTGATGGTAGTGGAGAACTTCGGTGATGTTGGAACCCTGGCAGGATTTCAGGAGCATCTCCTTGGCGTGAGCTGCAGGGTCCTTCCTGCAGGAGAACAAAACGTCAAGAGAGTTTGGTCCCAAACAGCTTGGGTTTGGGACTGTGCCCCAAAAGCACACCTCTTATTCACAGAATAAGAATCGGAGAATTGTAGAAGGGGAAGGGACACCAAGGGTCATCCAGTCCACGTCCCTGCAGTGCAGGATGCTGCCCAGAGAGTTGCTTCTTGAGCTAACAACATTATATAAATGAACAAGAATGCAGGCATATCCTATGGGAGTTCCATGTGCTGAAATTCAGAGGAACTGAATACTTTTCATTGAGCCAGCAGCAGGGCGAAGCAGGGCACATGCAAAGGGGTGTTACACTGCAGAGAGAGTTGGGCTTGCAGGCTTTTGGGACCCAGTGGATCTCTTTCTCAGGCCAAGAAGTCCACTGCAGGCATGTGACTGGAAGCAGCGTTCAGGGGAAACGTGGTTAGGTAATGTCCTCAAACCAGAGACCAGTTCTGTCCAGGTTCAGACCTCCTCCTAAGGAGCAACAAAAGAACGCAGGATCCTCAAGTGGCTCTCCAGTGCAGCAGAGCCAGACACCCCTGACCCCAGACTAGAGGCCCCCATGGCCACTGCCTGGGTTCCTGGCCGGACCTCACAGCAGAGGAGACAGAGAGGCAGGCAAGATCTTCAAGGCAGCTGCTGAACTGTCCACAGAAGCTACTCGGGAGGAGGGGAGGCAGGTGGAAGCACTGGCTCGGATCAGGGCCTGGCTGCGTGCATAGGGAAGGAAGGATATCCCCAGTGTCTGCATCCGAGGCCTCAATCAATTTATTTGATCATTTCAGTAAACTGCGGTTTTAAACAGTCTTTGTTGTTACCTGAAAGCTTGAAACTGGGCAGTCTGTAAATATAGGGAGTAAGGAAAGAAATACATGCTTGCATGGAGAAGCGGGGCCCAGCAAAGGCATCCCGGCAGGCTGTGCTTGTGGGACGGGGTTTCCAGGGCGGCAGGAGGAAGATTGTGGCCCTCAATGAAAGAAGACTGGGGGGGGGGCAAGTATGCGAAGCGGGGGGACGACGACTCTGCAGGGATTTTGCAGGAGAAGGGGTTTTGTCAGCGCCAGAGTCGTCCTCACCTGGCGTCCTCTCGAAGTCTCTTGGTCTCTTTGTAGTGAAGGAGCCAGCTCCATCTGCCGTGGCTGCAGTTGAGCTTCTCCAAGGTTTTGACAGCGTCCTTCAGCTCCCCTGCAGGAAGAGCATCAGCACAACAGGACAGTGAAAACTAGGAAGTTTGGCTGCCTAGAGTTCCGTCTCCGCTGTCACATGGTAACAGCTGGGTAGCCCCTGTTATTAAGGCTACCGGTCCTTAGCCGTCAATATTGCCACTGTCGCTGTTCACTGAATCATCCTCCGTATTATTGATTGGATTTTTACCCCACCCTTCCTCTCAAAGGAGCCCACAAAACAGCAAAGCTATCCCATGCCTTGAAGAAAAAAAAAACCTGAAGAAATTAATAAATGGGGGGGGGATAAGTCACGTATCCTCAAAAGTTAATAATTTCAAAGGTGCCAAGGAACAGTATTTCAGCCATTAAATATCTGGGTGAACGTTTTAAGGTCCCTCCAAAATGTTAATAATGAGCGAGACACCTTGACAGGGAAGGTGTTCCACAAGCAGGGAACTACCACTGAGAAGGCCCTGTCGTGGGTCAACCCCGGGAGGGCGATGCACAGCAGCACGGCCAGCATCTGGGCCTCCATCCTGATTGTAGGGCCCAAGGTGGCTGGTATCAGGTGAGATGCTCTTTCAGGTATTTGGGTACCAAACTGTTTTAGGACTTCATTTGTAGCACTGCAGAACACCATACTAATGGGAGGTGCACCAGGCCACATCTAAGGGAGATATGAGAGAGCAGGGCTCCCCTCTGTGGACCCAGCTGGGACCAGTAGTCATCTGGCTCCTCTCCTTCCCAAACTGTCTCCTTCAGCAGCCGCCCGGCTGGTTGCATCAGAGGGAGAGGCGAGAAAGCAAGGCCTCTCCATCAGCTAGACTGCGACCATTTGCCTTCTTTCCTGCCAGGCCATTCAATCCTATCCATTTGCAAAAGAACAGAAAATCTGTACCTGGATTGGCTGATTTTCCTATCCCTTTCCATTCTTCTTGTATATTGGATGTGCTCACATGTAATACTAAACCATGGCTTGTTTACCAAACTAGAATGTTAGAAGCCAGGATTCCTGGTTTGCAAAGTGGCTCGTAAGCCCAAGATTTGCTGGAAGTGAAGCGAATCTCCACGAGAGGAGAGGGAGTGTGCAAGCCTGACACGGCTTGGGCTCTGTGGTGCTAGGCCATGGTTTAGTGCCACATGTAAATATAGACGATGTCTCTTACGTCATTGGTTGCTGCTTTGAACCATAAACGGAGAGCACAGGCAGGTCCATCAAATGCAGTGATTAAAAAAATGCTCAAAGCATTTCATATATACCCTATTGTATTTACAGCCACTCTTGTTAATTACAGGGACGCGGACTTATAAAAAATATTGGGGGGGCCCGGGAAAGCTCATGAATAATAAATAAGCTCATGAATATGCAAATAAAGTGGCGCCGCCTCCTCGTGAGCGAATAGGGGAGAGCGTGCTGCGCCTATTAATCAGCTCCAAAGGAAATTGGGTGGAGCTTTTGCTCGGGAGGGAGGGCAGGAGGCATGCAGCCCGCCCCTCCCTGTGCATTTTGGGCTGGGGGAGGGGCGGCGATGGCGCTCTGCTGGAGGGGCGCCGGAGATTATTGGGGGGGCGGAGCCCCCCCAAACGAATTTTTGAGGGGGCTCGGGCCCCCTCAAGCCCCATGGAGTCGGCGCCTATGGTTAATTATGGCAGAATTATTACCCACATACAGTGGTGCCCCGCAAGACGAATGCCTCGCAAGACGAAAAACCCGCAAGACGAAAGGGTTTTTCGGTTTTTGCGACGCTTCGCTAGACGATTTTCCCTATGGGCTTGCATCGCAAGACGAAAGCCCATAGGGAAATCTCGGGGACCTTTTTTTAAATGCTGGCGGTGGGGAGCAAAGCCTTTTTCCCCCCTCCAGACTTCAGAAGAGGTCCAGGAAGGCCGGCGGGGCGAAAGGCTTTGCTCCCCACCGCCAGCATTTTAAAAGCGGTCCGGGATAGCAGGGAAGCGCTTCCCGCTATCCCGGACGGCTTTTGAAGGCAGGCAGGGGGGGCAAAAGTCCCCCGCCCGCCTTGGGAAGAGGTCCTGGACCTCTTCCGAAGGCGGGCGGGGGGCAAAAGTCTTTGTCCCCCCTGCCTGCCTTCCCAGGGGCTTTTAAATCGCCCCGGACAGCGGAGAAGTCCTCCGCTGTCCCGGGCGATTTTAAAATGCCGCCCGCCAGAAGAGGTCGAGGGAAGGCGGTTTCCATAGGAACGCATTAATTGATTTTCAATGCATTCCTATGGAAAACCGTGCATCGCAAGACGAAAAACTCGCAAGACGAAGAGACTTGCGGAACGAATTAATTTCGTCTTGCGAGGCACCACTGTATATTTCTAACTGAGAGTGTTTGCATCTGATGCTGGGAGTTTGCAGCAGGGATAGGGATCTGGTGGCCCTTCTAATGTTCTCGGACCACAACTCCCCAGGCATCACGGGCAGGTATGATGATAACTGGGAGTCCAACATGCCAGAGATCCCAACCACCACCTCCGGAGTACAGCCTGTCTAAGGTCACCCAGTGACTTGAAAGCTGGACGTGAGTTCCTGGCTCACAGCTTGCACCATTAACAACCACAGGCTCCCTCCTCTATGCTACCTACATTAACCTAAATGGGGTTATTAAAAACACTATTAAGTCCAAGGGATTCAATTTTCAAATGAGGGTGCTTATAGGTCATATCAGGCTCTGTACGAAAATGAGTGATCTGAAGATGTGCATCCTTTTGTTCAACAGAAGGATGAAAGGTAAGGGATGCACTGGGTGAAGCTTCCAGCAGAAGACAAATATTTAACACGCGGAGACATATTCTCCCTGACATGCTCGTTTTCTACTTGCAGGGAGGTTTGCTTCTATTTATACTGTCACAACATTCAGTCACGGGAAATAATCTAAGGTTGCCAGATTTTTTTGTATGGGGAGTGATTTGTAAATCCGGGGACTGTCCCTGGGAAACGGGGACGCCTGGTAACCTTAAAATAATCCCTGTGCACCGTTTCCAAAGACACATCACCTCCAGAAAGCTGTGCTTTTCTGGAACTGGCACACTGGGCGCAACATCTCACCTAGTGTCATTGCCTCGAGCACTTTGTCATCAGACACCACGAAGCCCCCGCTGTGGAACAGCTCCTGATGCGTGTTGTCAAAGATGTCCTCAGGGCTGTCCACTCCCACAAAGGTCACGCTGGGAAAGCGCTTTAGCCTCAGCAAGGACGGGATCTGCCAAGGAGACAAATGCTTTTTCAGGCTCAGCATTGGTCCATCGGTTACGTTTCCCTCGGGTGGGCAGAGGGTGGCACCGGGTGAACAAGCAGGAGATCTGACCACTGGCAGAGGAAGAGGGGTGCAGGGGGGGGAGCGCACCGCCCCCGGCAGCGTGATCCCAGTGGGTGCCATTGTGGCTGTCCCCACCCCCACAGGCGGCACGCCACGCCCCCAAGACGCATGCTCTCCACCACTGGATCTGACTCTTCTCAGACGTGGGGAGGAAGGCACACACAGAAACAGGAACTCCTACCCACAACAGATAGCAATCGGGCCTGTGTATTCCCTGCTAAAACTTGTTTAGCCTTCCAAATTTAGGGTGACGCAGAGGGGAATCCTGCCACCTGTATGATCGAGCAAAGTTGCAGAACGCTTACTGCATTGTAAGCAAGCTTCTCTTTCACAACCTCACAGGGACTGGAAACTTGCCTCAGTGAAGGTTGTGGTTCAAGATTAGCAGGAAGCTGAATGCTACGCCCAGTGCTGGCGACAGCTGGGAAGCCACGATGTCTAAAACTGATATCGTGAACCGAACGTAATACTGGTGGCAAAGGGTCTGCTCTGCATGCAGAACTGAACCCAGGTCCAATTCCTGGCATCTCCAGGTACAGGCCAGCGAAAGTTGGAAAGCTGGAAAGCTACTGCCAGTCAGTGTAGACAAACTGTGCTCAATGAACCAAAAGTCTGCCTATACAAAGGCAGCTTCCCATGTTTCGTAAAGCACTGAAGCACCAGGGAGGGGGAACGTTAGAAGCATTTGGCAGCGGGAGGGAAGAGAACCAGGTTTTAATATCCAGAAGCTATTTTTCCTGTGCCACACAGGAAAGGCACTTTTGAACCTACTTTATATATGTGTGGGTATATGTCCTCATTCCTAATGATGACCATCAGTCTGTCTCCCTCGGGGTGGCTTGCCTTACAAAAATGCAGAGGCTTCATTTCCACATGACTCCCTTTTTTCAGCAAGTTCTGAAACATAACATTTTAAAAAATCCATCACCGAAACCAGAATGGCTGCTTTCACAGTTAAAAGCAAAAATGAAAACAAAACCAGAGTTTTTCTGCGTCTTCAAGCAGCAACAGAAATTCAGGACAATTCTGCAGAGAAGGGACAGAGACAAGTTCTCTAATCCAGTACAAACAAATCCATCGTGCTCATTGCTATTTACTTGTTCCATTTATATGCGACCTTTTCCTCCAAGGAGCTCAAGGTGGTCTGCATGGTTTTCTCTCCCCTCCCCCATTTATTCTCACAACAACCCTGTGAGGTAGGATAGGCTGAGAGACAGGGAGCAGCTCAAGGTCACCCAGCGAGCTTCATGGCTGAAGTGGGGATTTGAACCCTGGTCTCCCAGGTCAGAGTCCAACACTAATATCACACTTCTGTTGTCCTGTTCTCCTCACTTGAAATGGGAGATTCGCCCAAGGCTGTTAACTGCAGCAGAATCCCACCCAAAAGCACTTTCCATACAATCAAGTCCTGCACATTAAATATGATGTTCCTTTTATAAACAAAAGCAAAGAGAGGAGGGGGACATGGACAGCTGAGAGTAGGTTTGGGGGTTTTTTTCAATGCTAGAGCCCCAGAATGACTGAACACCCAGAGAATCAGTGCCAGAAGGGACCTCAAACGCCACCTAGCCCAAACCTCCATCAGCAAAGAGGAGATGAACCATGAAGCAGACCAGCCTTTGTCAACATAGTGCCCTTTAGAGGCTGGTCCTCTGTAGGGGATACTGGGCCACCCTCACTGGTGCTGCCATTTTCAACATTAAACTCCAGTGCTGGCACCCTGGACATTGTGGTGTGGAAACCTGGGCCTGCCTCTGGAATCTGCAATCCTCCCTCTTTCCCTCCTGCCACACACACACACACCCCCTGCCACCCAGTGTAATGACGTATTACTGTTCGGCATGCGCAAACACTAACCAAGGTTCCCCTCCTGAGCAGGGATGGAAGCTGGTTTGCATACCCCGGTTCAGAGGGGAACCCCGGTTAGAATCATTCCACACCAACAACGCTGGAAAGGCCAGGGTCAGGGTATTTGCTTTACATGCAGAAGCCCCAGGGTTCAATCCCCAGGGTCTGTGGGTAGTCCTGAACCTCTGAAAAGCCACTGCAAGTCAATAACAGTGAGCTAAATGAACCAACTGTCTGACTCAGTGCAAGGGAGCTCCCTATGTTCAGTGGCGTAGCGTGGGTTGTCAGCACCCGGGGCAAGGCAAGTAATTTGCGCCCCCTAACCCGTGAATTTGCGCCCCCTAACTCGTGGATTTGCGCCCCCTAACCCTAACCCCCAGATGTTGCGCCCGGTGCGGCCCGGCCCCCCTGCACCCCCCACGCTACACCACTGCCTATGTTAAGGGAAGGGAGCTGGAAACCCAGGCTGAGAGAAGGGGTGTGCAAGACAAGATTTGCAAACTAAAGTGTAGCCGAGAGCAAGCGTTTCATCCACACTGGGCAGTTGTTGCCCGTTGCCTATTTCTCCAACGCCTAAAACCTGGTGCAATATTTAAAATGTGAAACATCTTTGTTAAGTTAAATTGATTGGAAAAGCTTGCAAATACCAGATAGGCTTAGGATTTTAATATGTAATGTGATAAATTAATATGTTGAAATTTAGATCAGGAAAGTAGGAAAGATGTTAAGTGATTAAGTTAACTGCATGAGAATATAGGTTTTGGAAAACCGTTAAAATGATATACACTGAAATTCAACCAAGGGGACACGAGGAAGTCGCTTAACAACGTTAATAAGATTAGTCTTAATAAGGTTGGGATTTATGTTTGTTTGTTTATTTGTTGGTGTGTTTAAAAATTTGTGGAAAACCAATAATATTTTTTTTTGAAAAATAAAAAAAAATGTGAAACATCTTACCTTTAGTCTCCCAAAGAAAGGACTGTCGCCCGTTTCCACCAGGTAGAATGCATAAGGCTTTTTGCAAGCTTCCTGGGCAACCGTTTTCAGCTTGAAATGTAGTGTGCTGCAGAGTTCGGTGAAGAGGTGCTCATAGGACGTCGTCCTCCGAGGCAAGGAGGGACCCCTTTTCTCCAGAGCATCTTCTGAGGTAGGATTTGGCTCTCGGGCCGCGAAACTCGCCTGCCTGTCGCCCTGCGTCATCAACCTGCTCAGTTCGGCAAACTCGTCCATGATGACCGATATGTCTCCTCGGGAATCTTTTAGCTTATTATTGTACGTTAACTTGTTGAGGTGGAAAGGAGCAGCCGGCCCTTGTCCTTGACCTTTCGTTCTAGCAGCATTGCTCACCGATTCCTGGGCAGAAGCAAACGGGGGAGGAGGTTCAAAAGGGTCGCTGTGTCTGCTCCTGGGGGTGCCGTGTGGGGCACTGTGCCTTGGGCCCCGGTTCAAAATAGTTATCAGAAGCGGGCTCCGGCTCCTGGGTGGCACACTGAGCTCAGCAGCTTCAGGGACCTTTCTCGATGGCAACGTCTCTGCCGTTACCTGAAGCACGCGCTCCGGAGTACCTTCGCCAGAGGTAGGAGGTTGTGGTTTCTTTAGGGCTTGTTTTAGCTTATCGTGGAAACGCAGACACTCCATATCTAAAGTGCTCTGAATGGGGTCGTTCAGAACCCTCCAAGCCCTATCGGAGAAGTTTTTCCATTCCTGCTCTCCGAAAAAAGGGCTACGCCTCTTGGAAGACTGAAAGCTTCGGTTTTTTTCTTGGTGCTTCTTGGTTATAGTAAAGTTTAAATAGTCCTTTAGAGGTCCCGACTCTTCGGGAGAAGGCAGCAGAGACCTATCGCCTTCCCTGAATGAGGACGGCCAGTCATACTGGATAGTCTCAGCCTCAACATCAGGCACCGTCACCTTGTTTTCCAGATACATCCAGCCTTCACCCTTCTGAAGCTCGTTCTCACAGCTCAAATCACTGGCGCAACTCATTTCCATGGCATCTGGCGAGGCAGCAGATCGTGTAGACGGTATCTCGGGCTGACCTCTGGGATGCACATCTCCACAAAGTTCTGGGACACCGTCCACAGAAACACATTTATTTTCCCAATTTATATTCACGCCTGTAGCTCCGACAAATGACACGGGTCTTTCACCGGCCGGAGCATCTTCAGGGTCCTCCAGATTCTCCACCGGGTTTTCATACAGATCATGTGTGTCTTTATGTGCAGATGACCCAGATTCTTCGGATAAACATTCCGTAGGACGCACGGATGGCAGCATTTCTCTGCCTGCCTTCCTGAGCTGGTCTTCACCCTCAAACATGGATGCTTCCGAACTAGCTTGTCCTGGGTTAAACCCACACAACACAGCTGCTTGGATCAAGGGGAACTGGCGTCCTGGAGTTCTTGTACCCGTGTCTTCCCACTCTGGACAGCAAGAGCTTTCAAGGGTGTCCGTAGCAGCTCCTGTCTCTTGATGAGACTTCCTTTCAGCCACATCCACTTGACCGGAACTTATGCTTCCCTGCAGTGCTGAATGATACCACCCGTATCTTTGTACAGCCATATGAAAGTCTCTCTTGTTGCCAGGCTGCGCTAAAGAGTCACCCGTCATCGCCCATTTGGGGTCATAATGGGCAAGCTTGTCAGTGGCATAGCTCTCTTCATCACTCTCAGGAGGGGTCACACACTCAAGGGTGACTGAACTAATCCAGTTTAAGGCTGGATTCTCTTTCGCAAAGGCGGTTTCTTTGCTCACGGCTGTCATACCACTCACAGTGTCTATCAACTCATAGAGAAAGGACCTGATGTCTTCAGGCACCGTAACTACAGCTTGGCTTAGCTTATTGTTATCAGATGCCGATTCTCGGGGCGCAGGAGAGACTTCAATGTCCTCACTGTTAACGCCACACTTTTGATTGTCGGTACTGGTGTCCGATTCTTCATTATCCAAATGCCAGCTCTGGCCCTGAGAATCGCCAAGTTGTTCTGTTGTCTGCCTGGCCTTCCGTTCCTCTTGAGCGGCTGTGTTGCACCGCAGTTCATTCACTTGCAATGGAGCCACACCTACCAGGTGGAGGGCTTCCTTTTCCTGTGGGATGCAGGAATCCTCAGCTGAACGTGTTTGCTTTGTGAGTGTGCTATTTTCAGCTGAGCACTCTTGGTTCCCTGGCAAATCTTCCTCTTCATCAGATATTACTTGATAGACAGGACTAACCTGCAACTTAAGCACATCAGCCATGTGGATTCCATCCTCTTCCGGCGAAACACAGGAAGCCGCAACCAAGTCTATTTCTTTTTCAGGTGCAAGATTTGGAGCCGATAAAGCAGAATTTTCTTGTTTCCTTGTGGATTCTCCTTTAACTGATGTGCTGCTATGCACTTGGCACAGTCCACCAGTTTGCAGCGGACTTGGGTCAGTCAGGTTACCCTCTTCCTGGGAAACGTCTTCAATTAAATCCTTTCGATTTAGGGATATGTGATGTTTGGTTGACTCCGCAGAGTCTTCCTGGGCAGTTGGCAATTCTATTACATCATCAGGACTTTTTTGATGGACAGGACTCTCCTCTGGTGAAACTGAATCAGCCAGATTCATTCCTTTCTTTTCCGTGGAACCAAAGGAAGTATTGTCCGAACCGACTGGGTTTGGAAATTTGGGGCTGTTTGCCAGTACAATAGAATCTTGACTCTCTACAGATTCTCCTCGAGTTGCCATATCCTTTAATTTAGCAGCTTGTGTAGAAGCTGAATCTTCTAGGTTGATTTTGTTATCTTCCTGGGACCTACGGGTGCTTTCAGCCACATCCATTTGGTTTGGAGACATGGGATGTTTGGCTAATTCAACGGCGTCTTCTGTCTCTGGAGACTGGGCTACCTCATCGTGGGTTATTTGATTTACAGGGCTAGTCCGTAATGGAAGGGAATCAAATAGATTGTCCTCTCTATCTTTCTGTGAAAGGCAGAAACCCTTAACCGCATCCGTTGGGTCTAGAGATGCAGAACTAGGGGTTGATAGTACAAAGTCATCTTGGGTACCAGGTGATTCTGCCTGATGCTCGGAAACTGTGGCTGGTGATGGTGGAAAAGTGACTGGGGACGTAGAGGCCCTGGCAGCTTCTCTGTCTTCTATTGGACAGCCTTCCTCTTCTTTGTTCTCTTGGTCCAAGTCCATATCTCGGGGCTCTGAGTCAGTATCGTTGCTGTCCGAAAGAGCAAGTTCAATTGATTCCCACCCCGTGCTCTCTCCCTCTATATCTTCCTCATCTACAGGGAGATCCTGTGACCCCCTCCCCTCTCTACACGGTTTGTTGACTTCCCCACAATCGCTGTCTGCTTCTAACCAGCCTATTTCAGCAGGACGTAGCAACACGGCGCCACCGCTCTGTGGGCTGTCCTCCTTCTCCTCTGCAGAAGGAGAGGAAGCCTTTAATTCAGAAATCTTCTCTGCAGAAATGCCACCGGCCATCGTGTTTGCACTAGGCTGTTTGCTGGCTGAATTCTCCAGGACTTCCGTATCCTTGGAAGCAGCATCGCTTTGGGAAACCTCAGCTAAGTTGACACTCGCAGTCGCCTCCGCATCAGTTCCACGCTCCTGAGGCCTCGAACGCCCTTCAGTATGCTCATCTGTCACGTTTCTATTCTGGCTCTCTGCAGAGAGGGCAGGATCTGGTGTGAGTTTTTCATCAGGTTTCTCCACAGCCACCTGAAATAAAAATTCCAAGTTTCAAAAGTTCAGAGAGTCACAAAGACAAAAAGTAAAAAAAAAATCTCCATAGCTTTCTAAATTGCAAACTATCCTAGAGCAGTAAAAAACAAAATCACAGCATGGTGCAAACGTTTACCAACACACGCTGCCTGGAGTTGAGAGAGCCTCGGCCCTCCTACCTTTTGAGCTCCTTCAAGGTTTACCCCACTGTGCTGCTTCAAGAATAAGCTGCCACAACTTGTCACAAATCAAACCAAGCACAGTCTCTGCTAGCCATGCCTCGTGGCCTAGCCATCAATCTTCCCTTGTTTTCACCATTCAATCTGGTTAGCACAAAGGGCAGAGTTCGAATCACTGTGTTTGTCGCAGGTTATGGCAGCCGGCTCTATAATGCTGTCCAACAGCTAAATAGGGCCCCGAAAAGTGAGGTTTTTCCATTTCCCAGGTTTTTCTTCAGACCTCCTCCCTGAACCAAGATGGTTCTTTAATCCCAGTTATTTAATAAATAAGTATTATGTTGGCTTTCTATCTCCGCTGGCTGTTCCAAGTTCACTGGGGAAGGGCATCATGCTCTATGGGCTTTACAGCACAATTTGCCGTAGAGGCTACTGTCATACTACTAACAGCAACAAGAGAAAAAATTGATGGGAACTGTCTATGGAAATTAAAGGGGAACTGGCAGGGCGGTTTGAAGCTCAATTCCCTTTAATTTCCATACAGTGGTATGTTGGTTCTCGAACGGCTTAGCTGTCAAACAATTCGGCTCCCAAACGCCGCAAACCTGGAAGTAAGCGTCCCAGTTTGTGAACGTTTTTCGGAAGCCGAATGTCCAACGCAGCTACCGTTTGAGTGCAGGAAGCTGAACATTGGTTTTCGAATGGTTTTGGGAGTCGAACAGACTTCTGGAACGGATTAAGTTTGAGACCCAAGGTACCACTGTAGATAAGTTTCCAAGGTATCATGGAGGACATGTTGACAGGTGGCTATCAATAAAAATGTCTATTAGGAACCTCTGTACATTTTATTCTGTGAACTGCCCTGAGATCTTATGATCGAGGGCGGTATATAAATCCAATCAATCCAATCAATCATGGGTGAGGAACTTCTACCCTGTTTCCCCGAAAATAAGAGTGTCTTAATTTTTGCTCCCAAAGATGCTTATTTTCAGGGGATGTCTTATTTTTCCATGAAGAAGAATATGGTACACATTTATTGTCTGATTGTGAGCCAGCCAGACTCCATCAGGGCAGAGCGAGCAGCAGGCGGCAGCTTGTCCAGGCTCTCTGATTTAAAAAGACTTCGACACTGCCTGAACAGCTCTGCCTGTGCTGTGGCCAATCAGTAAGCTGCGTGGTGGTGCCCGCCGCTACGGTCCAGAGGAGTCAGACACCTTACAGTAGCTTTGGGGGTCTTATATTCTGGGAGAAGCTTTATTATCGGGGAGGTCTTATTTTGGGGGGATGCCTTATATTACAGTGAGAGGCAATACTGGAAGTAGGTCTTATTTTGGGGGGATGTCTCACTTTCAGGGAAACAGGGTAGGCTCTCGACTCTACCCAATTTTCACTCATGAATGAGATTTGAGGTTATCAGGGCTGTAACTCAGTAGCAGAACACTCACTAGGCAAGCGGAACCCAGGTTGAATCCCTGGCATATGCAGACAGGGCAGAGAGAATCATTGCCAGTCAGTGTAGTTAACTCGGCGTAATACTGAGTCAAATGGACCAGTGGTCCGAGTCGCTATAAGGCTGTTCTCAAAAACTGCAAGAGGTTCCAGGCTTTGAAGTTAAATTACCCATATGGTTTTATAGATGTAGCTATGCCCAGCTGTAGCTCTGAGCCCCTCACTGCTAAATGGTGCCAAGTGTACCAGCCAGGCTCCTGGCACTCCGCATCTGCCTCCTGCCCAACACTAACATCTGGCCTGAGCCGATCTACCGAAGTCTTTCTTACTTTGTCGGGAGGATTAGCCTTCTCTTTCGGTTTGCCGGCAGCAACATGGGACTCTTCCTCCTCCTCAGGCAGATCACTGGGGTCATCAGGGATAACGATGGGAGCCTCATCGATGCAATTCGTAGAGGACAGTTCATTACAGGAGAGGGGCTTCTCCGAGGAAGAAACTGCCCTCTCGTCTGCTTCTCTGGGCGTCCGGTTATCATCGGATAGAGAGTCTGCGGGGCATTTCTCCAAACTGTACGACCCCTCGCAATCGTCGTCGATGACTTCAAAGGCATCCACGATGCTTCTCAGTGAGACGAATTTGGGAGGGTTGCGGTGTTCGACCACGTTCCTTATTGTAGGGGATCTGAACGGCTTGTTATAAAACAGCGCCACCCACATATGCAGGATGCGCATCATTTCATCCGAATCATCCAGCATGCGGGTGTCCCAGGGCCTACAGAAAAAGGAAATGCAGACTTATTCTTGAGAATTTTTATTTTAAGGCTCTCTACCTGACTGGGTGAAATCACATCATTTTTGTCTTTACATGGCTTGGGTCCTGCATATCCTGCATAAACAATTGGAAAAGGATGTTGACAGGTTGCAATGCGTGCAGAGGAGGGCAGCTAAGATGGTCAAGGGTCTAGAAGCCAAGCCTTATGAGGAACAGTTGAAGGAGCTGGGTATGTTTAGCCTGGAAGAGAGGGACGGAGAGGAGATATGAGAGCCATCTTGAAATATCTAAAGGGCTGTTTGTAGAATTTGTACTGTTAAAATGGAAAGGGGTCAAACCATCGACAGGAGGTGCTGAAATTTTGGGAGGTTGAATAGTTACAATGGAATGGTCTCGGTGGTGGGGTGCACATTTTAATTCTTATTTATTTATGATTATTAATTTGTCAAAAAAAAAAACAAAGATCATGGCTACTGGTCCCATCACCTCCTGGCAAATAGAAGGGGAAGAAATGGAGGCAGTGAGAGATTTTACTTTCTTGGGCTCCATGATCAATGCAGATGGTGACAGCAGTCATGAAATTAAGAGACGCCTGCTTCTTGGGAGAAAAGCAATGACAAACCTAGACAGCATCTTAAAAAGCAGAGACATCATCTTGCCAACAAAGGTCCGTATAGTAAAAGCTATGGTTTTCCCAGTAGTGATGTATGGAAGTGAGAGCTGGACCATAAAGAAGGCTGATCGCCGAAAAATTGATGCTTTTGAATTCTGGTGCTGGAGGAGACACTTGAGAGTCCCATGGACTGCAAGAAGAACAAACCGATTCATTCTTAGGGAAATCAGCCCTGAGTGTTCACTGGAAGGACAGATCCTGAGGCTGAGGCTCCAATACTTTGGCCACCTCATGAGAAGAGAAGACTCCCTGGAAAAGACCCTGATGTTGGGAAAGATGGAGGGCACAAGGAGAAGGGGACGACAGAGGACGAGATGGTTGGATAGTGTCTTCGAAGCTACAAGCATGAGTCTGACCAAACTGCGGGAGGCAGTGGAACACAGGAGTGCCTGGCGTGCTCTGGTCCAGGGGGTCACAAAGAGTCAGACACGACTAAACAACAACACTTTGTCCAAAAAAGATGATCAAACTACTGGACACTTTTCACCTGGGGATGCATAAAGCTACTGTAGGATGGTACAGAAAGGTTAATTTTTTAAAAAAATTATTATTATTATTATTATTATTATTATTACTACTATTATACTATAGGACAGTAAAAGCTGTTTGACTGTGGATCAGATGACCTTAGGAGGTGGTAGACTCTCCTTCCTTGGAGGTTTTTAAGCAGAGGTCAGATGGCCATCTGTCATGGATGCTTTAGTTGAGTTTCCCTATATGGAAGGGGGTTGGACTAGATGACCCTTGGGATCCCACTCCACAGTTCTATGATTCTATGATCCCAGAGACTGTCATCTTCTCCTACTGGAGAGGCTGCCTGGAACAAGGTGTTCTCTGGGGCAATGTCTCCTGACAGGCACTCTCCATCTATTCCTGTTGCTCTCAATGTCCTGCTAGGGAAGATCCTGAAAGCAGCCCATGACCTTGGCTGGGACTCACAGACCCTATTGATGCAGTGTACGGGTGGCAACCCATTTTGGCTCCACAGGCCAGCTTCTTATCAGGATCAAGCTTGTGGGCAAAATTTGACAGGTGGGCAAGGCTATCCTCCCATCAACCACCTGACTTCAGGAGCAAGGTGCTTTTAAGTTCCTAAGTGGGGAGACTTCAAATCACCTTGCAAGGCACTGCCAGAACAATTTCTCCCTCCACTTTCCCAGGGCTTTTGACCCAAACCCCTTCCTGAATCAGAACAGGACCCCCTGCTTATCAGCTGATTAGCAGGGGTTATATGCTGTGTTGGCTGTTCATGTCTGTTCCAAGCAGGGAACGGGTACACAGCCAAACTGAGGATTTAACCCCATCTTCCTGCCCATCAGATGATGTCGCAAGTGTACCTCTGGTGTACTGTGCCCTTCTCAACACACTCAGCAGAGAAGCAACCAAGCGACCAGATTCCTGTCCATTTAAGGCTCTGAGCTTCTCAAGAAGAGGTTGTACACACACAGATGTAACTCACAACTTATGCTCATTTAACCTGTGCGCATTCAGCTTTACATACTTGGCAAATATATATGTTTTGACTATATGTGATTTTGACCTTACATGCTATCCCTGGAACATAACCGCCACATGAGCGGAGAGTTGCCTATATAGCTATATAATGGCTCAGTTCAAGGCATTGAAAGACCAGCCTCCAAATGCCCTTGTTCTCTGGGCCACGGTTCATGATCCTGGAGAGATCACCCAGCTCCTATCTGCATTCTCACCACTACTGCCAGGCCTGTAATTCTACCTAGTTATGAAGGGACGCGGATGGCACTGTGGTCTAAACCACTGAGCCTCTTGGGCTTGCCGATCAGAAGGTAGGCAATTCGAATCCCCGTGATGGTGTGAGCTCCCGTTGCTTGGTCTCAGCTCCTGCCAACCTAAAAGTTTGAAAGCATGCCCCTCCCCCAAAGTGCAAGTAGAAACCACTCCGGAGGGAAGGTAAATGGTGTTTCCGTGTGCTGCTCTGGTTGCACCAGAAGTGGCTTAGTCATGTTGGCCACATGACCAGGAAAAACTGTCTGCAGACAAACGCCGGCTCCCTCGGCCTGAAAAGCAAGATGAGCGCCGCAACCCCAGAGTCATCTGCAACTGGACTTAACTATCATGGGTCCTTTACTTTACCTTTTTAGTTATGATTTTATTTATCTTACTTGTGGCTTGAATGCATTTCATACAATGAGTATCTTTCCAAAGCTGGGAATTACTTACCCGTGTACAGCTCGAATTACTGTTCTCTCCAAGATATTATTAGTGTATTTGCTATCTAAGTTGGGCGGGTAGTCAGCCTCCCACTGGAAAGTCACTTTGACAGTTTTGTCGCAAAAGGTCACTTTATGGGACTTGGAGAAGTCTTCCTTCAACCTCGCGGCCATGACGGCAGAGCGTGTGAATGGTATGTAGCACCTCAGCTGCTTGTGAGGGTGGCAGATCCTCTGCTGGTGCCGGAAAGGCATGACTTTTCCAACTAAAGGCCCCAGCCTGGCATTCTTCACACCGTTCTTGGTGCCCAGGGCCCCCTTCTTGCAAGATTCAGACACCGGGGAGGCGTACGAGTGCTCAGAAGAAATCAAGGAGTGAATGCTCGAATCCGAAAGATAACCCGTCTCCCTTGGAGGTGTCGCAAAACTGGGTTTCGCAGCCCGCCTTTTGCTGGAACCTGTGGAGTTGTTTTCATGAGAGCTGGAAGGAGACTCTCTGCCCTCACCACTTTGCTCAGGAGACAAATCAGACTCTGGGCCCGTCTTGCCAGAGAAGGAAGCAGTTTTCAGCTTCTTTGTCACTCTGTGATATTCGTGATCAGAAGACTTGTCCGAATGTTTCCCTTTGTGCAAGCGGCGGCGCTCCCGGGAGGGGCTGGGGGGCAAGGAGGCGCCACTGCTGTTGCTGAGCAGCGGGGAGTTGGAGCTCAGCGCCAGGTCGGCCAACAGGTTCAAGGCGTGGGAGTCGCAGTTGAGCACTTTGGGAGATGGGCAAGCATCCTGGGCCGGGCTTCTCTCGCTCGAAGGATCGTTCTCATCGCTAGCCGGAGGGATTTCGTCTTCCCGCTGATGGGAACTTTTCCTCTTCACTGCGTAAGAAAAGGAGCAAGTTTCAGAGCGGGGCTGCTAAAACAGTTCCACCCTTACGAAAAAGCACCATTAAAGGCTAGTGGTTTTTTGAGAGCCAATATGGTGCAGCACTTGTGGTTTCGTGCTAACATTCCCAGTCCCTGTTCAGTCACGAAGGTTGCCAAGTGGCTACTCTGGGACAGTCGCTATGTCTCAACCTTACTCATAGGGTCGTTATAAGGACAAAGTGGCCGGGGAGGGAGAAGAGAGCCTTGTATGCTGCTCTTAGGAGGAAAGGTAGGATTTTAAAAGGCTCTCTCTATAGCTGTTGTTATAGTTAGTTACAGATAAATTCAATTAGTTACAGATAAAGTTATACAGTTATGGGAAAAAGAAAGTACACCCTCTTTAGGTTCTGTGGACATATGAGGACATCATAACAATGATCTGTTTCTTAGCAGGTCTTTAAATCAGGTAAATATAACCTCAGAACTCCTAAGAAACAGATTATTGTTATTATGCCATATGTAAAACCACAGAAATCAAAGAAGGTGTACTTTCTTTTCCCCATGACTGTAGCTACCGTATTGGCCCGAATATAAGCCACACCCAAATATAAGCTGCACCTTTAAAATTGGAGGGGGGGGGGAGAGAAAAAAAAGAGAAAAAAAAATACCCTAATATAAGCCACTCCCTTCCTCACTGCTCCTCGCTGCATAGTTGGGGGGGGGGGGCTGCGTTGCCGGCAGCCTTTCCCCTTCCTTGCTCTCTCTCCCTTCCCAGCTTTGGCGGGAGAGGACGGGGGAGTGTGCACGGGGCAGACGCTGCTTTGCTGCACTCCTAGCGTAAGATCACGAATATAAGCCACACTTTAACTTTTCATGGTTGGAATTTTGGGGGAAAGTGCGGCTTATATTCAGGCCAGTATGGTAGTCATAGAGAAATCCCGTCAAACTCAGGTAGCCATAGTTTCCTGAGCACCTTCACTTTCCTGCTAATGAACCCGCAGGAAGGACTATGAACCACGTGCTTCAAGAAATCCACCTCCCTTTCTAGAAACTAAAAGGGCCAACTTTCTGGCCTGCAGGCAGGTACCTTCTCCTGCACTCCCTGCACTGTTGGCACGATGGGAGGCACTCAGTTCCACAGGTGCAGAGAGAGACACCCATGGGGGTCCTGTCTCTATCTCTATGGGACCTGGCGCTCTGGGATGTGGTCCATAATAATAATTTATTATTTATACCCTGCCCATCTGGCTGAGTTTCCCCAGCCACTCTGGGCGGCTCCCAATCAAGTGTTAAAAACAGTACAGCGTTAAATATTAAAAACTTCCCTGAACAGGGCTGCCTTCAGATGTCTTTTAAAGATAAGATAGCTGCTTATTTCCTTCACATCTGAAGGGAGGGTGTTCCACAGGGCGGGCGCCACTACCGAGAAGGCCCTCTGTCTGGTTCCCTGTAACCTCACTTCTCGCAGGGAGGGAACCACCAGAAGGCCCTTGGCGCTGGACCTCAGTGTCCGGGCTGGACGATGGGAGTGGAGACGCTCCTTCAGGTATACAGGACCGAGGCCGTTTAGGGCTTTAAAGGTCAGCACCAACACTTTGAATTGTGCTTGGAAACGTACTGGGAACCAATGCAGATCTCTCAGAGAGAAATCATCCTGGAACTCTAAACCCACAAATTCTCAGAGAGTCCATGGGACTTGTGCCCACCAGCTTGGGGTTTAGTGGCCCTCCGGTGACCAGTATCAGGCTCAGAGTCATCAGCCCTGTGTGGCTCCCTAGCCATTGACTTTACAACATCTGACTCGGTGTCTTGGTCGCTGACTGACCCGGTTCCCTTTGTTCACTGTTTTGAAGTAGGGTCCACAACTGTCAACCCAGGAAGGACTAAAAGCGTCAGCCATCTTGGGCTACATTCAACTAAAAGGCAAAGGCTCTTCCGCTTCCTCTTTCACCCGTGTGGCAGGACCGCTCCTGTGCCTCGGTCCACACAAATGCAGGAGCATAAGATGCCACCAGGATGGGGGGGGGGGACTTTGGAAAGCAAAGGCATTAGAAAGCCCTTTGCCCGTGCCATGGGGAGGGTGACGCAAAGGGAAAGAAACGTCCTTGGGACGGGAGGGAAAACACCAGCCTCCAGCTGCTCATCCTTTCAAGGGGAAGCCAAGCCAAAGCATCATCTTAATCCTAATTCCGATTTTGCATTTCAAGCACCGTCCTCTTACTTTGGTTCCTCGTGCTCATCTTCTCGCTCGAAACTTTTTCTGCGGTGGAGTCTTTTTTTTGTTTCGAGACCCGGGACTTCTTCTCTTCCACTCCAAGGCTCTCAGGAGAGGGGGCGGCCTTCGCAGCAGACTCGCACGGCATTTGCTGGACAAATTCCGCAGACAAAACCTCAGCGCCTACGAGAAAAGAAAGGTCTCTAGCGTCAAGAAGGAATAAGGCGTAAGAAAGCGATAAAATCCTTGCAGAGAGCCCTTATGATCCACACGAATGCTGGCCCAATTCAAACATTACTTGCCCCATGCTCAGATCGATGAAGAGCCCTAACTGCTTTGCATGTGGGCGATGCCCAGTTCAGACCCCAACATGCCCGGGAAGGTGCCAGGCAGATCTGCCATGGGAGGGAGGTGAATCAATGAGGCTCAGCCACTCATTTAACCTCCAGTGTCAGGGGCACCCATAGAAGGGCCTCCCAGGCCCCATGTGGCTCGGTCACATAGCTTGCACCCACCAGGAGCCAGGGCAGGGGGTTAAACATCACTGGCTTTATCCTATGGAAGTCCCTCCCAGCTGAGATCAGAAAGCCCCCTCCCTCTTGAAATTCCAGCTCCTACTGAAGACTTTTTTAAAATACAGTGGTATCTCGGGATGCGAACAGGATTCGTTCCAGAGCCCCGTTCACATCCTGAAGCGAACGCAACCCGTGTCCACGTGTCGCCACTTCTGCGCATGCCCGTGACATCATCTTGACTGTTTGCGCATGCGCGTGCGGCGGAACCTGGAAGTAACCCGTTCCGTTACTTCCGGGTCACTGCGGAGCGCAACCCGAAAATACTTAACTTGAAGCACATTTATCCCAAGGTATGAATGTACTCCAGCAGGCATTTTAAGTATGTTTTCTGATTTTTTGGGGTGGGGTGGGGGATTAATTTTAACTGATTTACCTTTGCTTTATCTTTTGACCAATACTGTACACCACTTAAGAGACTACCGTGTTAAGTGTTACATAAATCTTTGAAATAAATGCATGCATGCATTCATGATGCAAACAGAGGATCTCAGTTGCTGAACAGCTTCATGGAAAAACAGGCCATCCTTCCAGTGCCCTGGGTCTCAAGACTGTTTAGAGCAGTGGCCCCTAGTCTGGAGGCCTGAAAGGGCCCTCCAAGCAATTCTTTCTGCACCCCGGCAAAAAAACACTCAACTAATTGTTGCAGCAGCAGGAAACAATAAATACATAAACAGGACTCAGCGCTGATCTGCACCAGTAAGCTGAATGGGGAGGAGGGAACCGTGTCCCCCCCAAGGGGGGGGGTGGAGTGGCCACACCCACTGCTGCTCTGCAACCTCTGGAGAGTTGCCCAAGAGCTGATGCAACCCATGACACAAGGCTCTCCAAACTTCTGATTTCCAGCAACTGGTATTTGCTGTATTATACAGTTACTGGCTCACACTTGTGTGCATGAAAGGATTAACCTGAGCCCCGAGCTCAAGTTACCATAGGTGGGACTCAGCAGGCTCCCACCCAGTGATGGAGCTTCATGCTCTGGAACGGGGGGGGGGGGCAGAGAGCAGGCGGGGTGCAGCTGGCGCGTGTCCGGAGGGCCGTGGAGCGCGTCTTCGGGGCATGGTGTGCTGCCCGAAAGGGCGTGGCACCCAGCGCAGGTCGGGGGGGGCAGCCGCGATGGCACCACGCCGGGATTGCGCAGCCGGGGGTGGTGCGCTCCCCCCGCACACCTCTTTCTCCGCCAGTGCTCCTACCAGCCTTTGCTTCTCCCTCAACACCTCTCTCTCTCTCTCTCTCTCTCTCTCTCTCTCTCTCTCTCTCTCTCTCCCTTTGGAAGAAGCTAGCTGCCACATGGTAAAACAGATTTTTACAGCCTGCAGGTAACAGAAAGACTGCATACGAAATAAATAAATAAATAATAAAAAGGTAAAATTCATACAACTGCTTATCTTAGATTTCCAATTTGAAAAGCCAAGAGTCTGGGATTTATTCTAGCCTCAGCATTTTGTTTAAAGGTGGATGAGAGCAAATCTAACCGAGTTTGATGTGCTTAATTGAGGCAATCAACCATTGCACTAACTCTGCTATGGGAGGCTAAGAATCTCTTTCAAACCTCTCTCTCTCCAAAAGTATTCGGAGCCATGTGCTCTGACAGTGGAGACAGAACATTCCAGGAATCGAGGCAGCATGGATAACGTCCCTCCTGGTGCTGAATGGCTCTAGCAGAGTAGCTCTGTGGGCGGGCACATTGCTTTGAATTGCACCGCCACCCCAAGCACCGTACTGGCATTTAAAAGTGCTCACCTGCAAGAAAATCTGTATTAGGGTTAAGACAGTGCACTCACCTCTCTTCCTTCTTAGCGGGTTCTGAAGAATTTTTAATTTAAGGGTGGGTTTGTTAGAGCCGCCAGACGATTCTGAATTTTTGGAAGCTGGCAAGGAGAGATTCAAATTTTCCTTTCTGGCTTTTTTCTGCTTTCCTTTGTCCTCCTTGCTGGAAACCTCCTTCGGAGGAGACAATTTCTTCCTTGCATTTGCCACAAGGAGCCTATTGGATTTCCTCTTGTGCTGCTCCAAAGTCCGCTCTCCCATCTCACTGGGTTCCACATCAGCCTCTTTGCTATGTGGGGCTGGCTGCCCCGCACGCCGAGTCCTAGCCATTTCAACCGTGCCAATGGGCTCGTCGCATGCCAAAGAGTCCAAATTCAAACCTGAAGAAGTGTCGGCCTCCTGCAAGTTGCTGCCGGCGCCGCTGCCTCTGGGAGACCGAGTTCTGCCATGTAGGAAAGCGGTAGCCGTTGACATTTCCAGCGCATAGTTTTGGGGATGAGACAGGTAAAACTGCAGGCGGAAGAGAGAGCTTTGGGGACACTTTTCGGAAAGAGATTCAAGCTCAGGCTTCTTCGAGAACGCATCGAAAGAGGAGAGGGGCGGGCTATCGAGGCTGCTGGTGGACGGCCGCAAATTCTTCTTATCAAGCTTTGCAAACTCCTGGAGGTGAAGCTTCACCAAAGTGCTGAGTGGGTCTCCGCTGTCGACGGGATGCTTGGCCGCTTCCACCAATGCATGGTGGAGCCCTGGCAGAACCAGAGCGACTTGCGAATATCTCTTGTTTGCCCCGTGTTCGCATTTCAAATCTTTTGCTGCCAAGAAGAAGCACACTATTAATGCAACGTGCACCCATCGCAAGAAAAACAAGCATGCGCATGACCTTTGCAACCTTCTGAGAGCCACATGCCTGGGGGGCAGAGGGGCAGGGACAAAAGCAATGAGAATAAATGTGAATTTTATCTTTTTATTTCCCCCACCCCCCACAGACACTCGCACACACCCCTCTCTAGCCTATGCAAGCAAGAAGCATTATATCAGAGTTGGAGGCATTCCAGCCATGCCAATACAGGCCTGCTGTATGATGTCTCTCAAGAGGGTGTATGGCTAGGGATGAAAGACTCATGGGGGCCAATCAAAAAGGTATGGAGGGCCACATTTGGCCTCCAGGTCTGGGGTTCCCTATCCCTGGCCACATGGCCAAGCAGACATCCAGTGGTTTTGCTGATCATCCAGTTATAGTGCAATTGAAAACATTGCAAAGGCGGAGAAAGAAGATTCTACTGCCCAATTTGGATGGTCCTCCAAACCATGGTTTGGGAGACAAGCTGCGGGCTGCCACCTCCCATCGCACCCATGGTTTCCTTCTGCCTCCTATTAGGCGCTAACCATGGTTTGCTAGGGCCTCCAAACTGGCAAATTACGGCTTGCATTCCCTTCCTCCCTAGGCCAGAATCAGAAACCCGTTCCAAACTCTCTTTTTTTCAATTCTGGCTTGGAAGGAAACGGAAATCAGAGTTTGCATCTTTGGACGTCCCTGGAGATGCAAGGCTGTGTGTGACATGGGGCGGAGCTTATCAAATACAGTGGAACCTTGGTTGTTGAATGCTTTGGAAGTCAAACAATTCGTAACCCAAACGCCGACAACCCGGAAGTGAATGCTTCCATTTTCAAACGCACCTCGGAAGTCGAACGGCTTCCGAGGCACTTTTCTGCATTTTTAAAATGTCAACCGGCATTTGCACCTCGGTTGTCGAACGTTTCGGAAATCAAATGGGAACGGATTACGTTCAACAACCGAGGTTCCATTGTGCTGCCTGAATTCAGCCTGTCGAGGCCAAGCAAAGGGATAGTACCTGTTAAACACTTAGGCCTCGGGGAAGAGATTAAAAACAAGGCCTGAAGACACGTAGATTCGCCCGGGCCAGAATCTGCAGAGAGGAGAGAGAGGGAGACTGGTAACAGCTACAAATCTGACTCTTCCATGAAGATCACATATGGATATGTTTTTTTAAACCATCGAAAACTTCAGATCTTTTATTCTTACCTTTTTCCTTTACCAAGGCAGATGAGGAAAGCAGGATGAGAATCGCCCGGTCATTTAAATATTTGACAAGTGCCTACAAAGAAAAGGAAAAAAGGTGACCGTAGGAACACAGGAAGCCACCCTTTACGGAGTCAAGCCCTTTGCTACATCTAGTTCAGTAACGTCTACACCAACTGGCAGCACCTGTCCAAGGCTTCAAACTGCAGACATTCACAGCTCTACCCATGGATTGAACCTGACCCTGTCTGCATGCAAAACATGTGCTCAGCAACTGAGCCAAGATCCTTCCCCTTCTCAAGCTATGATCAGTTTAACACCCCTTTTTAGGTGAAAACAGAATATTGGATTGCATGAGCCTTGGTTTGATCCATCAAAGCAATATACATGTTCTCGATTGTTTTAAATGTCCATAATGTACATTTCATACAGTTCAAATTTGCGCATTTATTTTTGTTATCTCCAAGGGGTTGTTTGTTGGTTGATTTTTAATTCTTGCAACAGCTGGTTAAAGTATGGTATGTGGCTGGTGAAGAGTAGCAGAGAACAGAGTTTAACAGCGAAGTGGGAATTCCAAGCTGGTTGGCTGCTGCAGAAAACCAGATGTTGGAATAGATGGGATCTTCAGTCAGGTCCCACAGAGCTCTTTTACATTCAAACCAAGGTCTCCCTGAGCCAACACTGTTCCACAACAGCACTTTTTCTTCATGCTGGTGGGTGTGTTCTTATTCCACTAGAAATGTTGGGTTACAACAATTTCAAAATCAACGTTAAAAACAGTTTAAAACAAATGACAGTCACAAAAGTAGGATGGAACACAGTAAAAGCAACAGCAGCCCAAGACTATTTGTTCTTATGAATCTAGCATCCTTAAAATGCTGCTCAGTGTTCCAAAAACTTAACACACATTGATGGAAGGGGCTGGACAAGATGAGTCTTGGAGTCCCTGCCAGTTCTAGGAACTTCTTGTCATTGCCACAACAGCCCTGCTGTCCTGAGCTTATGTGGGAGCTGACATTTCAATGGGGGCCTGGCTAGCTCAAGATCTCAGCTCCACAAGACCAGCTGTATTGCAAGGGCAGCTGGGCCCTGAATAGAGGCACACCTACAGCCAGCTCTTCGTAGGACTGCTGCTCTTATTTCGTAACTATTTTAAAAGGAGGTAGAAACCTTGGGCTCTCCTGGTGCAGCCTTGTTTCACTTTCAGTACTGACAGCTGCGCTTTGACAGCAGACCTTTCTTTTCATTTTACTTTCGCTTTGAGCTGTGCTCTGGTGAAAAGTGAGTTGTCCTGAGGCAGAAAGATACACAAACGCACGTCGCTTTTTTCAGGGGATCTGGGCAAAAGAGAATTAATCTGAGCCTTAAAAAGCCCAGAGCTGAAAGAGGAAGTGGGAAAGAGCACTACGCATTCAACTTCCTCCCTAGAGAGAGAAAGATTGCCACCCTTGCCATCTCGTGCCCGGGGGGGCACCGTGTATAGGTGTGTGTATGCTGTGGTGCTGGGGAGTTCAGAGGCTTTGTGGCTACCCAGGAAAGACCTCAAGGGCCCACTGCATCCATGTTTGACATGCCAGGGACTCCTGCCCTAAACCACAGTTTAGCCTGACCTGCAGGAACTGGAAGGATCTTTGGGGTCCACATGCTCTCCCCTCCTCCCATTGGCTGCACATGGCTGGAAGGAGGACTCTACCAGTGTGCACTTTCACTTCCACTGACCCATAGCCTGTTGTGTCATCCAGACCAGGGAGAGTGCCTGAGAACAAAATGTTAAACAAGCCAGCTTCAGAAACTACAGTTTGAAAATGGCTTGGAAGCTCAGTCCAGGAATAAGGTAGATAAAGGAAAATGAAACCTGAAGATACAAACTGGCAAAGTGGGGTGGGGTCCTGAGGCAGAGAATAGAGGAGACACCATGCAAGTTTTTGAGGAACAGAAAATGATACAGAAGTCTACTCCCCTTGTTCTTTTATGATCTGGCAGTACAAAAATACTTTTACAAATAAATAAAACAGCAAATTCCTAGAGTCGTGCTGCAACAGAATATTGGAAACTGCCCTTTTTTCTATTTATAGATCCCCAGTTTTCTGATTTGTTAACCCCTTCTCTGTGGCGCTCCCTATGCAAACTGTCTCTGCGGTTACCTCAGAATGTTAATAGGCTCAGTGAAGCCCTAAGCCACAAAGGTTGTCAAAATGAAGGGATGCAAATTCTACTTTGCTAGGAATGATCAGTAGATAAGGACTGGCAGACATCACTCCACAAAAGTCAGGATAGAAAACTGGTCTCCAAAGCATGATGTACTTACCAGATCTTTTTCCTTCAAGCTCTCTGTTAACTGATTCACTTTTTGTTCATTTTGATTTAACATTTCCACTTCGTATAATCGGAACAACATGCCTTGATGGCAGACTGCAGAGCAAACAAGCACATTTTTATTTCAGTATTTTTGCAAAAACGCTTGATTGTTTTTAAAATTATTCAGTACCTAACTTCTGAATGCACTAACTGTCCCAGAATTTATGTACTGTATTCATTTATTTGAACTTGTTGCTAACCCTTTCCTGACAATCCCGGGGTGCGTTCTACAAATGTCACAATTAAAATAAAGCCACAACAATGACAAAATAAAAAACCAAATGAACAGTAATGCAGAAGGGGGAGAAAACTGGGCCACTCAGCCAAAATCCTGGGGAACCCTGATAATTCACATTGAGCATCTCTTTAAAATATGTTAACCCGATATGAATATCCTAACTTTTTAAAATTGTTCTAATACGTTACAAAAGGGAGAAACTTAAAATGTGGTAGAGGAATGCAAGACTTCTGACAAAAGAGAAAGCAAAACAGAACCACCACCACCCTAAGTAAGTAAAAATCCTAGGTGAAATACTGGACTCATGGTAAATGATGGGCATGTGTCCTTCTTTACAGCAGACAGTCCTCTACTCCCCCATTTGTCCAATGTTTTCACCAGGGAAATCTACTTGGCCTCATCACTGTCAGCTTTCAGCTGCCAAGGTAAGACATTCCTGGTTGCCAAAGCCTTTTGGTTGCTAACTCTGTTCATACTGTAGCTATGACCCACGGCCTGTTTATAGCATTCACCTTTTAGCTGGGTGGGGAAGGATCTGCCCTTTTTATAAAATTTTACTCGATGAGCACTTTTTAGATTTAAAAAATTGGTTTTTAATTTTTTTATTTCCTGCTGCATTGTTTTCAAATGTTGGGCAAGCTATGTGCATTTGTAAGTGGCTCAGACATTTTGGGGCATGGAAAGTAACATAAACAAACATCCATTTCAAGAGCTGTCCAGTCCAAGATAACGTGAGGCGGTCTCTCTTTCTTGGCAACACTAAATGAACCCTGATAGCCTAATGCAAAAGTACCTAACAAATAAGAAATCAATGCTGCATGTTTGCACAACAGAGTGCTAACTCCGGTGTTAAGATAAAGCCAACTTGGAGCAGGATTAACCCCCTACAGTAACATGTACTCCTTGAGTTCAACAGATTGCCAGCCCTTGCAGTACTGTGTATGGACTTGCCTTTCTGTAAACACAGGAATATGTTTGGGAGTGGGGTAGGCAGCCAGGAACAAAAATCTGTGTCAATACTCTGCTTCCAAGTAGTATAACCGTAACAAAATGCAATCTGATTCCGGCAAAATTCTAAGTTACTTTCACAACCATATTTTGAGAGGTTGCTCAAAATACGGTTGCTAGATTAGCTGTTTGGTAGTTTCGCTTCACCTTTCGGGAGAAAGCTGGACTCATGATAGCTTAACTTATTTTTAAAAACTGAAAAGTACCAATCCAATTTCACCGTCACAGGTCATTTTAAAAACAGTTCAAGATCCTTATTACCCCAAGTAAGCGTTCCTTGGCTATAAAAATCATGCCTCCAATTTTATGGAAAAATTAGGAAAGTGCCAGAAGAAGTTTGAAAGCAATAACCATCTCACACAGACAGCAAACATGACCCCTGAAAGGAAACTACTAGCCACTTTTAATAAAGAAAGGAAATAATTCTTTGCACAGCTTACATAATTTTAAAACGGTACCTTCATGATTTGTGTAATTGTTTTCCCCAAATACAGCTTCGGGCAACTTTTTTCTCAGCTCAGATATGCCCACAACATACCTGATCTCTAGTCTGGCTGGCCTAGCAAAAGAAAAAGGGGGTTATAGATTCAAGGAATGCCCGGAAACTTTCCTGTCCGGTGACAATCCTAAGACATTGCAACACAGATGAAGTCCTCTCTTACTCAGACGCCTGCGTAGTAAGAGAAGAATTACCGCATTTATTCGAATGTAATGTGCACCCTTTGTGGCCAGATAACGTCGCGAAAATTAGGGGGCGAATTAGATTCAGCGGTGCATTAGGTTCGCGTAAATACAGTACCTGGCTTAACTGAAGACAGGTCAACAACCTGTCAGTCTCTTTTAAAAAAAATATCAGAAGCCTTCCGACTGTCTCACACACACAAAAGAGAGAAGTTAGAACACCCACCACATAAAAAAGTATACCTGAGTAATTTTTATCGAGCACAGATGCTACTATGTTTTGGTTTTGAAACTGGAAAAGCCATCCAGTGTTTGTTTGTTTGGTTATTTTTTAAAAAAACCACACTCTGTAGTTTTATAAACTGCTTTCTACTCAACTTTACGGCCAGGGAAGTGGTATATAAATATTACATTTTTTTTTTTAAAGAATGCACTATCTCCTTTTCCCTGCTACTCCTCTACAGACATCAGAGCAAAGAGAAATGAACAATCTCACTTACAACTCTGCTGGGATGGAGCCGCTAAACGGTGAACGAAGAACAATGTCACACAGTCGCTGTTGCTGAATGAAGAGCTGACCTTTCCAAGAACAATACAGTGCTAAAAATTTCCAAAACCAAGATGGGGGGGGGGGAGATATTAAAATTGCTATACGAAAAGAGAAAAATCCGTCAAAAATTAATTATGTTTACCAAACCGATACGAAGTGCTCTTACCTTTTGTCTTACGTTCAGCTCTGCAGACAGGAAAAAGGGAAAGAATAGAAAGCAAAAGCTGTTTTAAAACCACTGGGGGAATTAAAGAACAAATGACTTATTTTCGTGTATTTATTTAAAGGTGCTTACGAGCTCTTGTGGTTTGATGGAGACATTCTCTGCAGTTCACAGTGCTGAGGATTTAACAGTTACATAGGGGCAGGTCTGCCAAGGATCTTCAGCAGCTTCACAACCAGAAAATTCATACGAGTAATGCTGGAAAAAAATAAGATAAAGTAAATCATATAGAATGGCGGCCTTTCCTTGTGTCCAATATGTGTTATAGGCGTTTATCTCAGAAACCTGAACAGCAACCCAGCAAGGTAGGCCAGAGATATCATCCTGGCCTTGCAGCTGGGAAGATACAAGGACTTGCTTATATCCCACTAGTCCAAGTTATTTTTAATATTTTGTTGGAAGCCTCCCAGAGTGGCTGGGGAAACCAGATGGGTGGGGCTATAAATATAATAAATAATAATAATAATAATAATAATGCCAATTTTCAAATTGGAGACTTCCCAGCTCACAATATATTAAAAAGGTAAAGGTACCCCTGCCCATACGGGCCAGTCGTGACCGACTCTAGGGTTGTGCGCCCATCTCGCTTAAGAGGCCGGGAGCCAGCGCTGTCCGGGGACACTTCCGGGTCACGTGGCCAGCGTCACGAAGCTGCTCTGGCGAGCCTGCACCAGCGCAGCACACGGAAATGCCGTTTACCTTCCCGCTATAAAGCGGTACCTATCTATCTACTTGCACTTAAGGGTGCTTTCGAACTGCTAGGTGGGCAGGAGCTGGGACCGAAAGACGGGAGCTCACCCCGCTGCGGTGATTCGAACCGCCGACCATACGATCGGCAAGTCCTAGGCACTGAGGTTTTACCCACAGCGCCACCTGCGTCCCACACAATATATTAGACCTCACCAAAATCCATCCCCAAATTCTGGCAGGATCCTGCAAGGTGTGTGTGTCCCAAGTACAGCAAAACAATTTCATATGTGAAAGTAAGTCTCTGATAAAAGTATAAACTGTAAATTTACGAAATTAAGAACAAACAATGTAGCTATAAAATAACTTCCCCAAAATTGTTCCGTTTGCATTTCTTCCAGATTTTACTTCATTCTGCGTTCTCTCATTCCCATCAGAAATAGAGAGGCTGAACATTTCAATCCAAGTTTTACTGTATTTGTAAGGTTAGCCATTTGTACAATGCCTCAGATTTCACTGAACCAGTCCTCTATTTTTGGTGTTTCTGGCTTTTTTCCAGGCCTGTGCCAGAGTCATTTGCTACCTTCTGCCGAGGGGAATAATTTACCTCCTTACTTTTGTTTATCTCTTCTAGTACACCTTAATTTTAGGACACGTCCAAAAACACAACAGCTTAGCCTCATTTTACATATTTATAAACTGTATTTCTATTAAAAAAAAACATAGCGGGGGTGGTGTACAAAAAATGCTGGTTTGCAAGGAGAAAACCGCATTGCAAAGACCTGCCTGAAAACGTCTAAAAGGAGGCAGGGATGATTCCTGCCGAGCTTCTAGTGGCAGGGAGTTCCACAGGGCAGAGCCTCCCACCCGAAATGGCTTGGCTCCTAGTCAGGGTGAATTTGATTTAAATCAAATCGATTTAAATCACTATTCGGGAAGACTTGATTTAAATCACTAGTCAGTAAGACTTCATTTAAATCATTTTTTTACATAAAGACTCATTCTTGCTGATATAATCTTAATATTTACAACCAGAGGAAGGTTACATTTTTGGAACAATAAATTTTCAGAGTAGTTTTTACAGTTATATCAAAAATTACTGATTCGGTTATGCTATTAGGAATACATAGACAGATAATTATGAAATTATTGTGAGGTTCAATAAGTTAACTGTTTATATTTGGACAACTTTTCTGCTGTACTTGATTGGAAGGAGAAAAATAATCATTTCCTTAATAACAATTTAAACTATTTAACTAAAGCAATAACATTATAGCATATGTATCCATGTTTGTTAACCGCAAAAAACCCACCAACTTAGACTGAGTTTTAGCACACATGAAAAACTTAAAACAAATCCATATTTCCTCATGAATAGCCTTTGGACTATAATGTAACTTAAACAGAAAACTATATTTAGAAAGATTTTTCTTCTGAAAGCGTTTCATTTTAAAAATCTGATTCAAATTTTTAAGAAATCAATTTTTTTAAAAAATTAAATCATTGATTTTTTTATCCACCCTGCTCCTAGTAAAGGCTGAATGAACCTCAAGAACGTGGGGAAGGAGAGTAGCCTTTGGACTAATATTAATTATAATTTTTATTTATACCCCACCCTCCCCAGCCAAGGCCGGGCTCAGGGCAGCTAAGAAGCAATAATAAAAACAAGTTGAATGAATACAACTTAAAAGCAAGATTAAAATACAACATTAAAATATTAAAATGCAGCCTCATCACAGGAGAAAGAAAAAGAAAGAGGGGGGAGGGAATCAAGTTGTAGCTTAAATTAAAAAGTATAAATAAAAAAAGTAACTTTAGAAAGGTTTTCCCTCCGAAAGCGTTTCATTTCAAAAATCTGATTTAATTTTTTTAAAAATCCAATTATTATTTTTGAAATTAAATATTGGGTTTTTTTATCCACCCTGCTCCTAGTAAAGGCTGAATGAACCTCAAAGAACGTGGGAACGGAGAGTTGCGAAGACAATTTAGACCGCGGCGAAGCTTTTACTTCGCCTTTCCGGCGTCAGGCAGCGGCGGAAACGGCGCATTTCCGGCGGCACCTGGCTAATCCCCCTGAAATTTAGTGAAACGGGCGGCGGAGGCCCGGAGAAGCCGGACGCCATGATGCCAAAGGCATCTTCCTGGCCCTGAGGAGAGAGGCCAAGATGGTTGCCGCCCATCCCTGGGCAAAAGAACCTTCTAGAATCTTGTCGGTTGGCTCAAAAATGGAAAAATGACAAGATACCAACTAATGAAGAATGGAAAGAAAACTAATGGATTATGCTGAAATGGCAAGACTAACTGAAAGATTAAGAGACTAAGACAAGAAAGATTTCAAAAAAGATTGGGAACCATTTATGTTGTATCTACGGTAGAGCTTCTGGGAAATGATATATAATGAGATGGAAAAGATGTCGAAATATACATTTTTTAAAAAACCAGAAACATTTTTACTTGGTATTATAGGTCAGGACAATGAATAGGCAAGATGTTAAATTGTTTTTATATGCAACAACTGAGGCAAGAGTATTATTAGCCCAGAAATGGAAAGAAGAAGAAATTCCGACGAAAGAATGGCAGAAAAAATTAATGGACTATGCAGAATTGGACAAAATGACAGGAAGGATTTGAAACCTGCGGGACCAGAAATTTGCAGAAGATTGGAAGAAGTATATGAATTATTTGAAGAGCAGTTGTAATCAACAAATTATGCTAGTAGGACTACAAGAAGTTTTGTAAGGAGAAATACACGAAGTGTTACAAAGTAGAAAAAGATAATAATAATAATAATAATTATTATTATTATTATTATTATTATTATTATTATTATTATTTATATCCCGCCCTCCCCAGCCAAAGTTGGGCTCAGGGCGGCTAACAACAATAAAATAATACAGCATTCTAAAATAATTCCATTATAAAATTAATTCAAATCAAATTGATGGCAACCATTGGGCTAGAGTTCTGTGAAGATAGATATTGGGTATGAGTTTGAAATGTAATAGGGAAGATAAGAAATGCATACTGAGAGATTAGATTGGAAAATTTCCAGACAGGATGGATGGAAGTCAAAAATTTGAATAAGATGTAAAAGTCTGTTTAATTACTGTTGGAAATGATATGTTAAAAAAACTAATAAAAAGTATATTAAAAAATATAAATTATAAATTTATAAAATATACATTATATTAAAAAATTATATTAAAAAATCTTGCAGGGGCACACCTGCAAAAACCTTCGGGCCCTCAGATCTATGGGCAGCAATTCCTCTCCCCTGTTCACAACCCCAATAGGGGGAGACTTGCTCACGAGTAGCCCTGCCCGTAATAGTCAGGCTGAGGGTGAGGAGGGCCTGCAAAGAGACTTAGAGCCTCCTCAGGGCCGGCTTGGCTGTGAGGCGTTTTGCGTCGCCTCAGGCGGCAGAAAGCAACCCACAGGTCCGACTGATTGACGGGGTGATTGATTCACAAATCAGCCAGTCAGCTGCAGAGGCGTTTCCTGGGAAGGAGGAGCCTAAAGGAAGCCAGGCTCCTCCCCTCTTCAGGAAAGAAATAATAAAATTATTATGATTAAAGGCCTCATTTTATTTTATTTTGTATAAAAATGTGTCCAATAATTGTCGGAGATGCGGAGATAACTCAGGAACTTTCTACCATATGTGGTGGATATGCAGGAAAATGCAGGTATTCAGGGAGAGTATCCATGCAGAACTGCAAAAAAATGCTAAATCCATGCAGAACTGCAAAAAAATGCTAAATCCATGCAGAACTGCAAAAAAATGCTAAATCCATGCAGAACTGCAAAAAAATGCTGAAGATCTATTTCTTTCTTTTTTCTTATTGATACAGCAACAAAAAAAAAACACAAATACCAAATTACACACAGGAATAACCAAAGACACATAATTTTCTTAACAAACAATAAAACATATATTGGTCTTAACACTAAAGACCCAACCTCCCGTCTATTCCATATTTCGATTTCATATTACTTCTTGCCAATACACACTTTTATCATAATTAAACTTTTTCTTAATATATCTAATTTCTTATATCTACCTTGCAACTATTACTGAAGTTCCTCGAATGCTGCCACAGAATTGAAACTACTATATTTATTTTTCAAATATTCTTTGAAATCCTCCCATTTGGAAACAAATTCCTGTTTTGATTTATTCTGACCAGATCTGGTTTTTTATTGAAAGAGATCTCTTTCAATAAAAAACCAGAGGCCTACCTCCTGGGAATAACAGATTTGGATATTCCGCAAAAGAGGAAGGGTATCTTTTTAGACGCGACGGCAGCAGCAAGAGTTCTGATCGCGGCAAAATGGAAGAGTAACGAAATACCCTCTATACAAGATTGGATCCAAAAGCTGACAGAATATGCCGAATTAGGCGGTCTATCAGAAAAAATAAAGAATAAATTGAAATAGGAATTTGCTTCAAAATAATAAATCAGGACCAGGTGCGCAACCTGGGAGTCATTTTGGACTCACAGCTGTGCATGGAGGTGCAGGTCAATTCTGTGTCCAGGGCAGCTGTTTACCAGCTCCACCTGGAACGCAGGATGAGACCCTATCTGCCTGCGGACTGTCTCACCAGACTGGTGCATGCTCTAGTTATCTCCCGCTTGGACTACTGCAATGCGCTCTACGTGGGGTGACCCGGAAACTACAACTAATCCAGAATGCGGCAGCTAGACTGGTGACTGGGAGTGGACACCGAGACCACATAACACCAGTCCTGAAAGACCTACATTGGCTCCCAGTACGTTTCCAAGCACAATTCAAAGTGTTGGTGCTGACACTGAAAGCCCTAAATGGCCTCAGCCCAGTATACCTGAAGGAGCGTCTCCACCCCCATCATTCTGCTGGGACGCTGAGGTCCAGCTCCGAGGGCCTTCTGGTGGTTCCCTCCCTGCGAGAAGCCAAGTTACAGGGAACCAGGCAGAGGGCCTTCTCGGTGGTGGCACCCGGCCTGCGGAACACCCTCCCTTCAGATGTCAAAGAAATAAACAATTATCAGACTTTTAGAAGACATCTGAACACAGCCCTGTTTAGGGAAGCTTTTAATACTGGATGAATCACTGTATTTTAATATCCTGCTGGAAGCCGCCCAGATGGGTGGGATATAAATAATAAATTATTATTATTATTTTAATCGATAAGGAATAAACTCTCCTTATCGACACAAACAAGCCGCTCTTGATGCTATATGAAACTGCACTGAATTGTTCAAATGTTTCTCCTGCCGCACCAGACTCGGGTGCCCTTGGAACTACAGTTGCCATCAACCTCAGCCAGCGTGTGGCGCTGCAGGTTAAACTACAGAGCCTAGGACTTGCCGATCAGAAGGTCGGTAGTTCGAATCCCCGCGACAGGGTGAGCTCCCGTTGCTCGGTCCCTGCTCCTGCCAACCTAGCAGTTCGAAAGCCCGTCAAAGTGCAAGTAGATAAATAGGTACCACTCCGGCAGGAAGGTAAATGGCATTTCCATGCGCTGCTCTGGTTCGCCAGAAGCGGCTTAGTCCTGCTGGCCACATGCCCTGGAAGCTGTACGCCGGCTCCCTCGGCCAGTAAAGTGAGATGAGCACCGCAACCCCAGAGCCGGTCACGACTGGACCTAATGGTCAGGAGTCCCTTTACCTTTTATGCTATATGGTAATTTATGGACCTAATAGGTATCTAAAGCCATTTGCACATAACAAAATATGTATTTTATCAAAGTACTGTATTTTTTGCTCTCCGAGACTCACTTTTTCCCTCCTAAAAAGTAAGGGGAAATGTGTGTGTGTCTTATGGGGTGAATGTAGGCTGCGCAGCTATCCCAGAAGCCAGAACAGCAAGAGGGATTGCTGCTTTCGCTTCTGAGATTCAGAATATTTTTTTTCTTGTTTTCCTCCTCTAAAAACTAGGTGCGTCTTATGGTCTGGTGCGTCTTATAGAGCGAAAAATACGGTAGTTGTTGAACTGAAATACAATTAAAAAGTAGTATATTAACAGTGAAATTTGGGAGGGGGTTCAACTCTGGGCCCTAACCTATAGCTTGTTTAGCTTATACATAAATCCGGCACTGCTGGAGAGCTAAGCAAAGGACTGTTCTCAATCCGGATGAATCCTTCCTTCTGCGCTGCAGCAACGATCAAAGTCCCAGCACCAAACACAAACTGAAACTAAAAGGGCGACGGACGTCGAAAGGCTTCCTCTAGTGAGGAGCCACGTGGAATGGGGAAAGAAATTGTTGGTAGTTCAGCAAACATTAAGTTTTACCTCTGTTTCGGATCAGAGCAGGAGTAAAATGCAGGTCTCCTCAAGTTCTGCCTTGGCAAAGCTGCTCTTTTGTTTGGAGAAATGTTCGCCCTGCATTAAGACAGAGGGTAATGAATCAGATCCGCCCGGTTTTTTCGCCCATGCGGTGACAGATCTTAAGACCGGCCGCGTGTACGCAGAGCTTTGAAAAGAGGAAGCAAGCTTCTCAACTAGGCATTACCAGGAAATTCTACAGCCTGCATAAACGCTGCAAACTGATGCATGATTTCCTCCCCTTACACGCCCAGTAACTTAGTCTGCCATTTTGCACAACTGATTCTGGTTTGGCAACACATGAGGAAAGAAAAAGAGAAATGCAGATCACTAGCGGGCTCCTTATTTAGCCCTTCTTAGACTTCTGTGATTGCTACAAACACAGCCTATGCATTTCAAGCCTAATTTTCACCAGCATTGAGGACTACAAACTTCAGGTCCTCAGAACAGAGGACTGTGTGCCTAATAGCGCAGCCTGTGATCCTACAGAATCGCAGGATCCTTTTAGATCTAAAAATATATTCCATCTAAGAATTTACCATGTTACCTTGAGTCAGGAATGGGGAGGGCAGGATCCTAGATCCAGCTAACCAGCTGCACCAAGAACTCCCCTCCTAGGCCATTTAGACACAGGCCACCACGAGGCTTTCAAAATAGCACTGCACGGTTTTTACTATCTGTATCTTCACAGAGGGTATCTTAGAGCTGGAAGGGACCACAAGGGTCAATTAGTCCAACCCCCTGCAATGCAGGAATATTTTGCCCAATGCGGGGTTCGAACACACAGCCCTGAGATCACAAGCCTCAAACTTTACCAACTGAGCTATTAGGCAATCCTAATGGATTTGATTTTCCATGGCTTTAATTCTATTACAGCTTTATTGCTTTTTAACTGTTACATGTTGCATGTTTTTAGCCTTCTATATTTTGTCTGCGGGTGGCGCTGCGGTGTAAACCACAGAGCCTAGGGCTTGCCGATCGGAAGGTCAGTAGTTTGAATCCCCGCAATGGGGTGAGCTCCCGTCACTCGGTCCCTGCTCCTGCCCACCTAGCAGTTCAAAAGCACAAAAGTGCAAGTAGATAAATAGGCACCGCTCCAGCGGGAAGGTAAACGGCGTCTCCGTGCGCTGCTCTGGTTCGCCAGAAGCGGCTTAGTCATGCTGGCCACATGACCCGGAAGCTGTACGCCGGTTCCCTTGGCCTATAGAGTGAGATGAGCGCCGCAACCCCAGAGTCGTCTGCAACTGGACCTAACAGTCAGGGGTACCTTTAATAATATAATAATAAATTTTATTTATACCCCACCCTCCCTGGCCAGGGGCCCAGCTCAGGGCAGCTAACAACAGTAAAATTACAGTTAAAATACAATGGGGGGGGGGGGGGGACGACGAATTTAAAATATAGGTTGAAATGCAATTTAAAATGCACTCTCATTTTAAAAGTAGCCCATAAATCAAAACCATAAGGGGAGGGAAACATAAGGGTCAGACTGAGTCCAAACCAAAGGCCAGGTGGAACAGCTCTGTCTTGCAGGCCCTGTGGAAAGATGTCATGTCCCGCAGGGCCCTAGTCTCTTGGGACAGAGTGTTCCACCAAGTCGGGGCCAGTACTGAAAAGGCCCTGCCCCTAGCTGAGACCAATATAACCACCTTGTGACCTTGAAAATGTTGTCATTTATGGACCATAAGGTCCTCCGCGGGGCATACCAAGAGAGGCCGTCCCGTAGGTACGTGGGTCCTAGGGCTTTAAAGGTCAAAACCAGCACCTTAAACCTGACCCTGTACTCCACCGGGAGGCAGTACAGTTGGTAAAGCGCTGGATGAATGTAATCCCGCAGCGAGGACCCCGTAAGGAGCTTCGCCGCGACATTCTGCACCCACTGCACCTTTTACCTTTACCTTTATTTTGTGTGCAATGGTTGTTGTTTTTTGCAAAAACCACCTTGAGTCCCGGCCTAGTTAAAAGGGGGGATGAAAATAAATATGGTAATAAATATAATAATGGTTTTCCCTGGCAATTTTAAGACCACGAAAAGACCAAGGCCCTTTGGCAATTAGGATTCTGGGGGAGACACCTAAGGACAACAGGATTATATATATATTTTTACATCCTGGGGCCAAGTTCCTGAGTTGCTACAGGTTTTCTCCGACACCATCGTACTACTTGTGCAACAAAACTCCCCTCCCTTTCCTTACACACCCTTCTGCCCTTCCCCAAACTCTTCCAGAGGTTTGGGAGTAGCCCCATAACAGCTTTGGGGCTGTGTGTCTTGTGGCGGGGAGTTCCTCTGCCCAGCCAGAAGCCCTTGTGCTAGTAGCTGCACTTGGTCGAATCCTGCCCAACAGATTTAAGGTAGCCGTGGTGATGCGATGCCAGCATAACAAAACTGGGGCAGATGGGGCTGCCATTGGGGACTTTGAGCATCTGGAGGGTCAAAGTGTGGGGTTGCTAAAGGACCAGAGAGCCCCACGCCCCGAGGTGCGGCCACTGGTAGGAGCGCACCCTGGCTCTTAAAAGCATTATTAACAAAGCAATGCTCAGGAAGAACCCTATTAAAAAGTTGTGAGTCACAGGGAGAGGCAACGCCAAGGACCTTGACTGCTGGTGGCAATGAAGAACGAGGGAATAATTTCACGAGAAAGCCTGTTCTTCCCCCTTGGAAGAACAGCTGCATGTTCAGGAAAATTTCACAGTACAGTCCCTTCCAGATAGGGTTGTGCAATATCTGGCTTGCAACATCACAATATATCACCAGCTAGATCTCTCGATATATCACAATATCTATCTGCGGTGGGTGTCAAAGGGCCTTGCCAGGCTTCTGGGCGGTGGCAGAAGTGGTAGATTTAGTAAAATTAAATAAGCTCCCATATAGTATACTATTTAATACACTTTCAACTAATTTATGAGAAGTTTAAGTGATTTACTAGCCAAGTTGCCTCTGCACGCATAAGCCCCACTGAGTTCAACTAAACTCCTCGCCCCTATAATTCTAACTTTTACCCAGTTTATTTTACTATTACGCCAAAATTCAAGTTAAATCAGATTCTGAAGGCATTATTTTTGAGTAATCATTGTAATATGAACTGGTTTGTACTTCGTGATTTGTACTTCTTGGCCATAATTTATCTCAACTTCATATTAAATAGGAATGTTTCCCTTTCAAGATATCTGAACGTAATTTGCAGCGATTTATATAACTGCACAAATTTACTTGCATGGTATCTCAAGGGTTAGAAACTAAATTCATAATATTGTCAAGTGTGAGTATTATCTCATTTATCAAAAGGGCCTGAAGGACAGCCAGAATGTATGACTCAGATATAAGTTCTTAGTTTCCACCCCAAAAGGTTAAACTTGTTTGGGGCCACATGGAAACAGAAATGTATAGGAGAAGGTGTGTTTATTCTCTCAGTTACTTGCACACATATCAATAAAGAGTTGAATTGTCCATTGTTCAAAAAACAAAAACTAAACTTCTACTATCCTAAGAGTAAGGCCCATTGAATTCAGTAGGGCCTGCTTGTGAGTAGACACGCATTTGCTTGCGCTGCTTACTGAAAAACGCCCTTCCCATCATTCGCACACAGTACCCAACCTCCCATTTCAGCATAAGGCAGCCAGCTAAATCTTCTCCCCTCCATTGCCCATGCCAACAGAAGGGGGTGTACCCAAATGCCCTCATCCCACCAATCTCTGGACGGGAGGGAGGGAGGGAGTGCAAGCAAGCAAAAAGATTGTCTTCTTTAAATTAAAAATGCACCCTTCCTTTTTAATACGGAGGAAAGCTATTTAGGGGGAACCAACCACATAAACAGGTATGCGGATGGCGCTGTGGGTTGAACCACAGAGCCTAGGGCTTGCCGATTAGAAGGTCGGTGGTTCGAATCCCCGCGACGGGGTGAGCTCCCGTTGCTCGGTCCCTGCTCCTGCCAACCTAGCAGTTCGAAAGCACGCCAGTGCAAGTAGATAAATAGGTACCGCTCCGGCGGGAAGATAAATGGCGTTTCCATGCGCTGCTTTGGTTCGCCAGAAGCAGCTTGGTCTTGCTGGCCACACGACCCGGAAGCTGTTCGCTGGCTCCCTCGGCCAATAAAGCGAGATGAGCGCCGCAACCCCACAGTCGGCCACGACTGGACCTAATGGTCAGGGGTCCCTTTACCTTTAACCACATAAATGCCACCAGGAAATAAAAACAAAAACTCTTCCCCCCCCACTTTTTCCCCCACTGGTGGGAGAAGAAAGACGACCTTTCCAGTTCTTCGTTTACCTTCCCTCTCTGATTATCTAGCCCTTGGAGGTTCCTCCTGGGTCGTTAACAGGCTCTGCGTAATTAGCTGAGCTCTAAGTGGGAGGGTACCGGTGAATCTGAAATAGCTTGCTGATTTGTGGGAGGGTTTATCATCATTTATTTCTTATCGGGAGAGCACAAAGTTGGAAACACGTGCCTGCAAATTATCGGCAAAGTATGTTCAGCTGAGCTACCCTCTGAGAAGCTGTTAAATCTCCACCTTTGGTTCACCGGTATATTAACTTATCACACAGCCGTGCTTCCGGGGCGAAATAAATTTAGACTTCAGTTTGGAAAAAACAGAAAGCCCTTGTTTGCAGATCTGGGAGTTAATATCTTCACAGGCCCAGTTCTCCGATATACTAATTTTCTGCAAGCAGGAAGTGGGGAAGCATTTCAAAAAAAGAAAAGTTCAAGTCAAAGGCGCTATTGTCCAGGAAGGACTCTGCCGCAGGATTTCTCGAGAGAGCGAAAGAGTAACAAAAAGCAGGAAGTGAAAGCGCCACACAATGTCTGTTCCACACTTGCAAGGAATCGCTCCTTCAGTGTGGTAGTGCCTGAACTTTGGAACTCCCTGCCACTTGATATTAAGGGTATTCAACTTCACTATACTGCTTTTGGCAAGTTTTACGCTCAGGCAAGCCTGCCCAGACATCTAAACTTGACGTGCATTTTAGCAATATGTAATTTCACTTTGCAATACATGTTTTGTAAACTGCTGATTTTACAAATATATACGTTTTGAAGGTGTGGCGAATTAGGTCAACTTGCTTTTGACATCAGAGATTTCTCTGACCATTTTAATGCATATAGGACAGTCCTTCATGAATCTGCACAATCCTTAAACAAACCTTTAGTATGTTCCACATGAAAAGTACAGAAATTGATTTATTCGTTCATTCAGTGTTTCCCTATCCCACCTTTCTGCCAAAGTTCGGATTCAAGGCGGCTGGCAGTATTTTATAAACATCATTTTAAAATGCCAACACATTAGATAAAAGCAATAGTTTACAAATACATTAACACACATTTAGAGCCAGCATTAAAATACTGAGTGCCCTGATAGGAGGCCAGTTGCCAACACTGTTTGCACACATTTTTAATTTTGTTTTTATATTTTAGTATCATCAGCAAACTTAGCAACCTTCCTCCTCGCCCCTGACTCTTTAAAAACCACAAGTGCATTATCAAGGAGGACAAAAAACTTGAGCTAAAAGTGACTCCAAATTAAATGAATTTAAATTCCAAAATGATGATCAGTTTATATGCTTTGGGATTATCAATTTATCTCTCTGCCCTTTGCAGATTTGAAAGGAAGGAGAGAAAAACCAGTGTGAAATGCCACGGCATAGCTGTTGTTTCCCTTTTTTAAAGGGAAATTCCCTTATTCCGAATAGGATTCCTTCCAAGAAAAGGGAAAAGTTGACAGCTATATGCGACGAGCGTTGTCAGAGGGCTGGACTGAAAGCGGCACACTGTATTCAGGTTTTACACAAAAGAAAAACCACAACCAAAAAAAACATTCAGTGTTAACAAACGGGAGGGAAATGTGCTTGGTGTTTCTATACGGCAGCCGTTGATTTCAGTGAAAAGTGAAACTGATTTAAGCAGAAATAAAAGTGAAACTATTGTGTTCCAGCAACCACGCAAGCTCCGTACCAGAGACAGAAGCATATTAATTTTAGACAGCACAACGTGCTTTTTAAAGCAACCATCTCAGGATTTTTAACCTTAAATTCAATGTTTACTAGTAGCTCCTAACTTTGCAAATATATATACCGTATTTTTTGCTCTATAAGACTCACTTTTTCCCTCCTAAAAAGTAAGGGGAAATGTGTGCGCGTCTTATGTGCAGCTATCCCAGAAGCCAGAACAGCAAGAGGGATTGCTGCTTTCACTGCACAACGATCCCTCTTGCTGTTCTGGCTTCTGAGATTCAGAATATTTTTTTTCTTGTTTTCCACCTCCAAAAACTAGATGCGTCTTGTGGTCTGGTGTGTCTTATAGAGCGAAAAACACGGTATATATCCGTTTCCCAACTCCTGTACGCTGCAAATGTCTGGCGTAATGGGGACCTGCCTAAGCTAGATGGCTTTCAGGCAAAATTTCTACGATCTCTGCTGCAGGTACCCAACTGTGTCCCCAACTCCATACTTCTGTTAGAAGCTGGCGAATGCCCAATTTCAACTAAAGCGTGGTGGGCTGCCCTAAAACATTGTCTCAGGATTTCAGTGTTTAATCCAGGGAAGGATTTGTACCAACACCAGACCAATGAGGTGTTTGTCTGCAAATGGCAGAAAACCTTGGCTAGAAAAGCCATCTCTATTGGTCTGTCACACACACCCCAACTTTATTACCTGGGTTATGAAGCCGCCCTAAAGACGTTAAAGCAAATTTTATGGGATAATGCACACAGTGACTTGCGATCTCGATCACGCGCAGTTTGTACAGTGGTGCCCCGCAAGACGAACACCTCGCAAGACGAAAAACCCGCTAGACGAAAGGGTTTTCCGTTTTGGAGGCGCTTCGTAAAACGAATTCCCCTATGGGGTTGCTTCGCAAGACGAAAAAAATCTTGCACCCCCCCCCGTGGTTTTTTCTGGCTTTTTTCACCCTTTTCTTAAGCCGCTAAGCCGCTTATCAGCTGTTCCGCTGATAAGCCGCTTAACAGCTGATCGCTGGAAGCCGCTTGACAGCTGTAGCGCTAATCCGCTAAGCTGTCAATGGGCTTGCTTCGCAAGACGAAAAAACCGCTATACGAAGAGCCACACGGAACGGATTAATTTCGTCTTGCGAGGCACCACTGTAGTCCGCTGGCAGTAGGAGTACAACATGGGCATGTCTTTAAGTCAACACCTTACATTAAAAACCTGACAGTACCAAATTATCGAAGGTTTTTCACCAAAGCCAGACTAAACGTCTTTCCTTCTGCAGTGTCGGATGGCAGGTTGAGAGGAGCTCCTTGCCAGGACAGACTTTGCTCATGTGCTCAAGACATCGATTCCATAAAACATATTTTGCTGCACTGTGCGAAATACAAGCAAGCCAGGGATGAACTGATACTACCCTTGCTGATACCTTTCCCGGGAAAATCAGAGGATCACTATGTCAGGTTCCTATTGGAAGACCGGACAAACGCCAGAACATTAGCAGCGGCAAAGTTTTTATCGGTGGTTGCAAGAACCAATGATCCCTATCTTTTAAGTCTGAACAAAATACCCCAGTAATGAGATTATTAAGTTTGCAGATGATACAACGGTGGTTGGTTTAATCACGGCTGGAGAGGGGGAGGCGATCTATAGGAAGGATGTTGAGCAGTTGGTGCAGCAAAAACAACTTAATCCTTAACTTAAAGAAAAAGAAGAGATTACTGTGGACTTTAGGAAATGTAAACTGAATATTCACCCACTTATTATTGAGTGGAAGTGCGTGGAACAGGTCCTGGTGTTTCGATTTCTGGGAATGGAGTTGAGAGATGACCTAACCTGGGGAGAAAACAGCAAAGACCTGATGAAGAGAGCACAGCAGAGGTTGTATTTTCTGAGAATCCTCTGGAAAAACAATCTCTCAAAGGACCTGTTGATGGCATTTTACCATTGTACCGTGGAGAGTGTATTAACTTATGGTCTGCGTCTGTGGTTTGGGAACTACACGGTCAGGAGAAAAACAGTGCTGTCCAGGGTTGTAAAGACTGCAAAGAGAATAATTGGGTGAACTCTTCCCACCTTGAATCAAATCTATGCTTCCAGGTACCATAAGAAAGCTGCAGAGATAGCGCAGGATAGTGCGCACCCCGGAAATGATCTCTTTCAGCTTCTGCCTTCTGGAAGAAGGTATCGAGTTATAAAGACCAGGACTAGCTGCCTGAGAAACAGGTTCTACACAAATGCAATTCTGGTTCTAAATGCAGCATAAGGAGTCTCTATAGTATATTGTATTTTAAAATGGGGTTTCAGAGTTTTTAGGGGGTTTTGAATGTTTTTCTTTTGTTTTGTTGAATGTTTTCAATTTCATTGTTCTGTATGGGACAATGACAATAAAGTTATCGTATAGCGTATAGTATATCGTATGCTTGTTTAAACTGGAGGTAGGCTGTCTGAATTGTGCATTGGTTTCTAACAATTTGTTGGGTCTCTGGACCATAATAAAGATTGATTGATTGATTGATAGATATGTATGCAGTTATAAAGCATCTAATGTTTTAGATGCTGCCCATTTTGCTCTGTTGGTATAATTCTGCAAACATACCAAGCTGCCAGAGAGCCAAACTTTCATGAACCTCTGGGTTAAGGTATAAAAGACATGTGCAAAACCACACTCATCTTCAATGCCTCCATTGTGAGTCAATGAGGTGTTGTGGTTAGAGTGAAAGACTAGGATCTGAGAGATCAGGGTTCAAATCCCCACTCGGCCGTTAAGCTCACCGAGTTGCCTTGGGTCTGACACTGCCTCCCAGCCTGACCAACCTCACAGGGTCGTCGTGAGGAATAAAGGACCTCGGCATGCTACCTTTACCTCCTTAGATGAAAAACGGTTGAGAGCGCTGGGCATGTTTAGCCTGAAGAGGAGGGAGATACCCATCTTCAAATATCTCAATGGAGCAAGCTCGTTTTCTCCTGCTCCAGAGGGGAAGACTCGAACCCATGGCTTCAGGTTACAAGGAAGGAGATTCCGACTCAACATCAGGAAGAACTTTCTGACGGTAAGTGACAGTGGAACGGACTCCCTCGGAAGATGGCAGACGCTCCTTCCTTGGAGGTTTTTAAGCAGAGGTGGACGGCCCTCTGTCATGGATGCTTGAGTTGAGATTCTTATGTTGCAAGGGGTTGGAATAGATGACCCACGGGGTCCCTTCCAACTCTATAATAATTCTATGAAATTTAATAGTAAGTAAAGAAATATGTTGGGATGCAGGTGGCGCTGTGGGTTAAACCACAGAGCCTAGGACTTGCCAATCAGAAGGTCGGCGGTTCAAATCCCCGCGATGGGGTGAGCTCCCGTTGCTCGGTCCCTGCTCCTGCCAACCTAGCAGCTCAAAAGCACGGCAAAGTGCAAGTAGATAAATAGGTACTGCTCCAGCGGGAAGGTAAACGGTGTTTCCGTGTGCTGCTCTGGTTCGCCAGAAGCGGCTTAGTCATGCTGGCCACATGACCCAGAAGCGGTACGCCGGCTCCCTCAGCCAGTAAAGCGAGATGAGCGCCGCAACCCCAGAGTCGGCCACGACTGGACCTAATGGTCAGGGGTCCCCTTTACCTTTAAAGAAATATGTATATTATTGGGGGCTAGGCACTTATGGTATTTTTACCGAAGATCTATGGGTATAAATCTAATAAATAATAATACAGTAGTACCTTGGTTGTCGAACACCCTGGAACTAATGACATTTTGGCTCCCAAACGATGCAAACCCGGAAGTGATTGTTCCGGTTTGCAAACATTCTTTTGGAACCTGAATGTCCGACAGGCTTCCGCGGCTTCTGATTGGCTGGAGGAGCTTCCTGCAGCCAATCAGAAGCCGCGATTTGATTTTCGAACATTTTTGGAAGTCGAACGGGCTTCCAGAATGGATTCCGTTCGACTTCCAAGGTACAACTGTAATAGCAATAATATAGTAGATTAGCATCCGCCGGTATCTCTTGATATTATCTGACAGCTTCAGATAACAAGGGACTTCGGTTAGGGAGCACGTGCTTGCCACAGAGTTATCTGATTTCGCAGAAAATCAGTTTCAAGAAACCTTTCTAGCAACAGCTAAGTAGATGACACACAACAGTAAGGAACTGGCGAGGTCTTTTACTGCTGCGGGTGAAAACACGAAGAACCTTGTTCCAGAACTTGTTTCAGACAATGTCAAAGAAATGGGGTCCATCAATCAATATTATCTACGTCACATATCCCCAAACTTCGGCCCTCCAGATGTTTTGGACTACAATTCCCATCATCCCTGACCACTGGCCCTGCTAGCTAGGGATCATGGGAGTTGTAGGCCAAAACTTCTGGAGGGCCGCAGGTTGGGGGTGCCTGGTCTACATTAGTAAGATCCCTCCAGGATTTCAAACAGGGCTGCCCCACCCCAAGCCCTACCTGGAGATGCCGAGAATTCAACCCGGGACGTTCTGCATGCAAACAGATGTTCTGCCCCGAGCCATGGCCCTTCCCCTCCTGGTGGCCTCAGAGTTCCTCAGTGCCCATAACTTGAAGCACATGCCTGGCTTGCAGAAAATTCCCAGCTTCAGTTGCTGACATCTCCCAGTAGGGTGGAAGGAAGACTTCTGCTGGAAACTCTCGAGAGCCACCAGCGGCCAGGGTAGACCATGTTAGGATTCTTGCTCCGTGTTTGCAGTCATGGCATTGTCGTCTATCACATGACGGTGTATGTTTTCATTCCACAGTGTGGGAAGTGACGGAGACAGGATGTTTGTGTTACTGTGTTCCGGAATGTAGGACGATTGTCCTTTGTTTCTTTGATGAGAAAGAGGAAGGAGCTAAGTCAGAATGCTCCGCGTGTATTATATGTAAATAAAGTTGTTGTTGTTGTTTAGTTGTTTAGTCATGTCCGACTCTTCATGACCCCCTGGACCAGAGCACGCCAGGCACTCCTGTCTTCCACTGCCTCCTGCAGTTTGGTCAAACTCATGCTGGTAGCTTCGACAACACTGTCCAACCATCTTCTCCTTGTGCCCTCCATCTTTCCCAACATCAGGGTTTCTTTCAGGGAGTCTTCTCTTCTCATGAGGTGGCCAAAGTATTGGAGTCTCAGCTTCAGGATCTGTCCTTCCAGTAAAAACTCAGGGCTGATTTCCTTAAAAATGGAGAGGTTGGGTCTTCTTGCAGTCTATGGGACTCTCAAGAGTCTCCTCCAGCACCAGAATTCAAAAGCATCCATTCTTCGGCGATCAGCCTTCTTTATGGTCCAGCTCTCACTTCCATACATCACTACTGGGAAAACCCTGAGTGCTCACTGGAAGGACAGATCCTGAAGCTGAGGCTCCAAGACTTTGGCCACTTCATGAGAAGTCTCCCTGGAAAAGACCCTGATGTTGGGAAAGATGGAGGGCACAAGGAGAAGGGGACGACAGAGGACGAGATGGTTGGACAGTGTTCTCGAAGCTACCAGCATGAGTTTGACCAAACTGCGGGAGGCAGTGGAAGACTGGAGTGCCTGGCGTGCTCTGGTCCAGGGGGTCACGAAGAGTCGGACACGACTAAACAACAACAACAATTAACCTATCTACACACACACACACACACACATATACAAAAACAGACAAAAAGGTCATCTCACCCACCAACCAAGCAACAATAAAATAAACTCATTTAAAAAAAAAAGAATTAAGTACCAACACTGAAAGATTGGCAAAATAATTTTTGGGAAATGATTGAATTAGCAAAAATGACGGCAACAATAAGAATGCAATCTGATCAAAATCTCAAAGAGGAATGGAAATGTGTAGAAGAATACATGCTCCAACAAGAATTTATTGATACGTATAGACTGATTTCACAAAGTTAAGTTAAGCTAAGCAGATATATAAGATTGAATGTTTAATTATTAAGATACAAAACAACAATCTCAATAATAAAGTTACGAAATAGTAACAAGGAAGTCACGCACGGGTGGAGGGAGGACACAGGGAAAGGAATAAGAAATGGATAAACGTTGAAATGTGAAAATGTGAATTTACGAATATAATATATATGTATCAATATGTAAAAAGTTCATATATGTATTGCAACATTGTGTGTGTGTAATCAACAAATTACGCTAGTAGGATTACAAGAAGTTTTGTAAGGAGAAATATACAAAGTGTTACAAAGTAGAAAAAGATAAGAGATATTGGTTATGAGTTTGAAATGTAATGGGGAGAATAAGAAATGCATACTGAGAGATTAGATTGGAAAATTTTCAGACAGGATTGATGGATGTCAAAAATTTGAATATGATGTAAAAGTATGTTTAATCACTGTTGAAAATGATATGTTAAAAAATTATATATATAAAAAAGGAATGTGTCATGTTTGGGACACGCATTGTGCCAATGCCTTCGAAATCGTAGCTGGAGCACAGTAAATATTGTGGATTTCGGGTTTCAACAACAGCAACTTAAGCCAGAGGTCCTTCAGGCAGGGAGCTAGTTTCAGTCCACACATTTCAGTGGAATTTAAAAGCAGGATGTAAAAGAAGTAACCAAGGGAGCCTTAGTGATGTCTCAATGTAAAAAAAAAAATAGCCCAAAAAACCCAAGGGGCACCTCCATTCCGTTTTACATCTCCCAGGACCACAACTTCACAAGCTATGTTATTACACCCACAAACACACTGCGCTTATAATGAATCCACAAATTAATTTCCATCGCCAGATGCCAATTAGAACTGTTGCTTACAGGCCGCGCTCAGCCCATTAGGAAGGAAACAACAAACAGAAGAACTTCGCTCGCTGCCCTGTTTACATCCTCTGCAGGGTACCTGAAACCAAATGGGGCCACAAAGTCTTAATTAACCCAGAATGCGGCAGCTAGACTGGTGACTGGGAGCGGATGCCGGGACCACACAACACCGGTCCTGAAAGATCTGCATTGGCTCCCAGGACGTTTCCGAGCACAATTCAAAGTGTTGGTGCTGACCTTGAAAACCCTAAATGGCCTCGGCCCAGTAGACCTGAAGGAGTGTCTCCACCCCCATCGTTCAGCCTGGACACTGAGGTCCAGCGCCGAGGGCCTTCTGGCGGTTCCCTCGCTGTGAAAAGCCAAGTTACAGGGAACCAGGCAGGGGGCCTTCTTGGTGGTGGCACCCGCCCTGTGGTATGCTCTCCCACCAGATGTCAAAGAGAACAACAACTACCAGACTTTTAGAAGACATGTGAAGGCAGCCCTGTTTAGGGAAGCTTTTAATGTCTGATGCATTACAGTGGTACCTCGGGTTACATACACTTCAGGTTACAGACGCTTCAGGTTACTAACCCAGAAATATTACCTCAGGTTAAGAACTTTGCTTCAGGATGAGAACAGAAATCGTGCTCCGGCAGAGCAGCGGCAGCGGGAGGCCCCATTAGCTAAAGTGGTGCTTCAGGTCAAGAACAGTTTCAGGTTAAGAACAGCCCTCCAGAATGAATTAAGTTCTTAACCTGAGGTACCACTGTACTGTATTTTAATATTTTGTTGGAAGCCGCCCAGAGTGGCTGGGGAAGCCCAGCCATATGGGTGGGGTATAAATAAATTATTATTATTATTATTATTATCATTATTATTATGAAAGCAGATTTACACTGACAGTGTTTGAAATGTGGAAGTGATGGGTGACAGTACTCATGCTGGAATATTCCCATGGGAGCTCCACGATTCGCCACTCCTCTTTTTTATAATCAAGACCGGCCAATTAGTATCAGTGACGGTGAAGTGAAAAAATTGCACAGAATGTGTGATGATGATAATGAATATTCCATTGACCAAACAAGACCATGGTGATTCTGGAATCAAAATTCATCGCTCCGAAGAACACAAAAGGATCCTCTGGACAACGGTCAATGGCCCATCTAGTCCATCATCAGTGCGCACTCCATTCAGATGCGTTGATAATGAAATAGTCAACACCTCCTCTTTAGAAGTAACTTTGAATAATCTGATCAGATCCATGTTAAATGACCCCTTCCGAGAATAACTTTTGTAGACTTATATATTTGATATGATTTTCAAAATACAGTGGTACCTGGGTTCTCGAACGGCTTAGTTGTCAAACAAATGGGCTCACAAACATCACAAACCTTGGAGGTAAGTGTTCCGGTTTGCAAACGTTTTTCGGAAGCCTAACGTCCAATGCGACTTCCACTTGAGTGCAGGAAGATCCTGCAGCCAATTGGAAGCGGCACCTTGGTTTTCGAACGCTTTTCGGAGTCAATTGGATTAAGTTCGAGAACCAAGGTACCACTGTACAGTCAAACCTCAGTTGTCGGACGTAATCCGTTCCGGAAGACCCCTCGACTTACGAAATGTTCGACAACCGAGGATTGCAAAGTCAATGGAGGAAAAAGCAAAAAAACTCCCCGGAAGGTGTTTGGCTTCCGAAAATCGTTCAAAAACCGGAGCAGTTACTTCCCAGTTTTTGGTGTCCCGAAGCCGAAACGTTCCAAAATTGAGGCGTCCGGGAGCCAAATTTTGACTGTACTTTTTTGATATATCCCTTCGTGTCACTTCTTTCTGCATTCACCCCCTCTGTTCCCCAGTAAAATTTCCTCTTGCTATTTTTTTATCAATGCAATTAGATAGAAAATGATTTTTAGATGGTACATATTTGGAAGAGAGACCAGAGTGCCGTTACGTTAACTGCGGTTAAATAACGTGCTGTTTTACATTGATGGTATCTAACACCATGGAAACTTTCAAAAATGTATAAAAATGTGTCATGTAATTGTTGGAAATGTGGAGACTCAGGAACTTTCTACCATATGTGGTGGATATGTAGGAAAATACAGGTATTCTGGGAGAGTATCCATGCAGAACTGCAAAAAATGCTAAAGATCTCTTTCAATAAAAAAAACAGGGGCCGACCTCCCGGGAATAACAGATTTGGATATTCCACAAAAGGGGAAGGGTATCTTTTTATATGCGACGGCAGCAGCAAGAGTTTTGATCGCAGCAAAATGGAAGAGTAATGAAATTCCTTCTATACAAGATTGGATCCAAAAGCTGACAGAATATGCCAAATTAGATGGTCTATCAGAAAAGATAAAGAATAAATCGAAACAGGAATTTGCTTCAAAATGGGAGGTTTCCAAAGAATATCTGAAAAATAAATATAGTAGTTTTAAATTCTGTCGCAGCATTCGAGGAACTTCAGTAATCGTTGCAAGGTAGATCTCAGAAATTAAGATTTATTAAGAAGAAGTTTAATTATGATAAAAGTGTGTATTGGCAAGAAGTAATATGAAATCGAAATATGGAATAGACGGGAGGTTGGGTCTTTAGTGTTAAGACCAATATATGTTTTATTGTTTGCTAAGAAAATTATGTGTCTTTGGTTATTCCTGTGTGTAATTTGGTATTTGTGTGTTTTTTCGTTTTTCTTGTTGTATCAATAAAAATCTTTTAAAATAAATAAATAACGTGCTGTTTTAAAGGGCTGTGTTTTCTAAAAGAATTAAACGGGATGGGAGGGAAGAGGGAAAGAATGCAAGAGGGGTGGACCTCACCGAAAAGCGCCCGTTTTCCCACGAACAGACGCTAGCTTCCCTGTTAAACTGGCAGGTCAAGTTCTTGTGCTGTGCTAAGCATCACACGGGACATGGCTCAAGGACCTTGCACTGGGATGCTGCAAATACCCGGAAGGTCGCCCTGTGCAGACTCAAGGTTGCAGCAAACTTGCTCTGCAATCTCCGTAAGTTAAGTTAAGTTGTATTCATTCAACTTGTTTTTATTATTACTTGTTAGCCGCCCTGAGCCTGGCCTTGGCTGGGGAGGGTGGGGTATAAATTATTATTATTATTATTATTATTACTATTATTAAATGCTGCACAGAAAGGGGAGAAAGATGGCAGGATCCGAGATCAGGGAGAAGAGTCAGTGGAAGAAGACTGGGAGAAATTTAAAGACTATCTACAGAGACATTGTAAAATTAATGAATCTTAGAATGATGTTGGATTGAAATTAAGTGGTTTCTAGCTGTAATTGTTTAAAAGAATATGAAAAAATGGTTTTTTATAAGTAAAAATTCAAGGTTGTAATAATTTAAGATTAAAGATCTGGGTAGAATAAAGAGGGAAAGAAACTGCTGAGCTAATATACTGAATTGGAATACAAAAAAGGGAGGTATGAGGAGGTCCAAGAAACAAGTAAATGAAAAATAATCTGATGGAAAGATTGATTGTTTTTAACAATTTTTATTTTGTATTTTTTTCTTTTTCTATTTTGTAATGCAAAAATCTTAATAAAAATTTTATAAAAAAAAAAAAACAGAAAGGGGAGAAAGCAAGCACTCCTGGAACTTTTCAGCAGCCTGATACAGAAATCTTCCAGCTGGTAGTTTTTCGGACATGGAGATAAATGAGGCCGGCCTGGAAACCTCTCTGTTTTATTATTTTTCTGTGCGAAACAAGCCACAAATCATAGCTAAGACTAAGCAGGTATCACGCTAAACCGTGGTTAACTGGAATCGGAAGTGAAATTTTCCAATCTTCTCCTGAGCGTGCCAGAGGAGGAAAGAAAATATAGGTTCTGGAGGAGGCGAGGATCATTATTGTCACAATAAACCATGGTTTTGCACGACGTCCAAAGGACTCCAAACTGCTGGCGGTTGACACAAAAATCAACAGTTGAGTATGTATCATCTTGAAAGTTCTAGAAGGTTTTGGAAATTTCCTTGCAATTTCTTTGTAGCACTTTTCCTGCCTCTAATACACCTGCCCAAAGAAACTGGATCAACCATTTTCTATTGCATTTTAGTAAATTGACCTTCTTCCACCTCCCACAATTTTTCTGTGCAAGTAATACTTTGAAGCTATGTAAAAGAACATTTGAGTTTTCCTTTGCACGGAATTCAATTACTGTTGCAAAAATCAGCTTAGCACACACCACCTGAATCTAACAAAGTATACAATTTACAGTGGTACCTCAGGTTAAGTACTTAATTCGTTCCGGAGGTCCGTACTTAACCTGAAACTGTTCTTAACCTGAAGCACCACTTTAGCTAATGGGGCCTTCTGCTGCTGCCGCGCCGCCGGAGCACGATTTCTGTTCTCATCCTGAAGCAAAGTTCTTAACTTGAAGCACTATTTCTGGGTTAGCGGAGTCCTTAACCTGAAGCGTATGTAACCTGAAGCGTATGTAACCTGAGGTACCACTGTATTTGCAACATTGCTAATAACGCAAAGAGCCTTTTAATGGGCTTGAAACACACACCCCATTTTGAATTTCTAACGACTCAGCACAAATAATCAGCTCGGATATCGGTTAAAAGAGAAAAATAAGGCTAACAAGTTTCGAGGTTTGTTCATTTCTTTTTCCCCCTCCTAAAATGTTCTGAGCTGGAATTCCAACCCCATGCAGAATGCTCAGAGCAATGTGTACGGTAACAAAAATGTAAAAATGGAATGTAATCTTTAAAACAGCTATAAAACACTAAAATAGACCAGGGTGGAAGGAGAGAGAGAAAATAAGTAACAGACAGCACTGCTGTTTCCATAGCCAGAGGTTTAGCAGTCACCAGCAGAGACTCAGAAGGCTGTGATCCCATGCATATTTACCTAGGAGTAAGCCCCACTGGAAATAAGATCGCCGGAAGAAATATCAACCTCAGATATGCAGATGACACAACCTTGATGGCAGAAAGTGAGGAAGAATTAAAGAACCTTTTAATGAGGGTGAAAGAGGAGAGCGCAAAATATGGTCTGAAGCTCAACATAAAAAAACGAAGATCATGGCCACTGGTCCCATCACCTCCTGGCAAATAGAAGGGGAAGAAATGGAGGCAGTGAGAGATTTTACTTTCTAGGGCTCCATGATCACTGCAGATGGTGACAGCAGCCACGAAATTAAAAGACGCCTGCTTCTTAGGAGAAAATCAATGACAAACCTAGACAGCATCTTAAAAAGCAGAGACACCACCTTGACGACAAAGGTCCATATAGTTCAAGCTATGGTTTTCCCAGTAGTGATGTATGGAAGGGAGAGCTGGACCATAAAGAAGGCTGATCGCCAAAGAATGGATGCTTTTGAATTCTGGTGCTGGAGGAGACACTTGAGAGTCCCATGGACTGCAAGAAAATCAAACCGATCCATTCTGAAGGAAATCAGCCCTGTGTGCTCACTGGAAGGACAGATCCTGAAGCTGAGGCTCCAATACTTTGGCCACCTCATGAGAAGAGAAGACTCCCTGGAAAAGACCCTGATGTTGGGAAAGATGGAGGGCACAAGGAGAAGGCAATGACAGAGGACGAGATGGTGGGACAGTGTTCTCGAAGAGACCAACATGAATTTGACCAAACTGCGAGAGGCAGTGGAAGACAGGAGGGCCTGGTGTGCTCTGGTCCAGGGAGTCACGAAGAGTCAGACACGACTAAACGACTAAACAACAACAACAACAAGCCCCATTGAACTCAACAGGACTTACTTGCTAGTAGACAACATGCCTAACATTCCACTGTAAGAAAGTCTTTCCTGAGTTTTATTGTATTTCTCAAGCACAGAAACAATGTACAGTGGTACCGTGGTTCTCAAACTTAATCCATTCCGGAAAGTCATTCCAAAACCAAAGCGTTCCAAAACCAAGGCACACTTTCCCATAGAAAGTCATGCAAAATGGATTACTCTGTTCCAGACTTTTAAAAACAACCCCTAAAACAGCAATGTAACATGAATTTTACTATCTAACGAGATAGTAAAAAGCTATCTTGGTTCAAAACCAAGGTGTGGCTTCTGATTGGTGATCCCCCCCCCTTAAAATATAAAGAAATGAAATGAAATGAATTAACAGTAATAAAAATAACAAGCTCAACTTTTTTCAAAAAATAGCACCTAGACCAGGGGTCAGCAAACTTTTTCAGCAGGAGGCTGGTCCACTGTCCCTCAGACCTTGTGGGGGGCTGGACTATATTTTTTGGGGGGGATGAACAAATTCCTATGCCCCACAAATAACCCAGAGATGCATTTTAAATAAAAGGACACATTCTACTCATGTAAAAACACACTGATTCCTGGAACTTCCATGGGCCAGATTTAGAAGGCAATTGGGCCGGATCCAGCCCCCGGGCCTTAGTTTGCCTACCCATGACCTAGACATTCGGCTTTGGCGACCGTAGGCTAGGTTTAAAATGCCATTTAGCTTCCATATCCAAGTTTCTAATACCGGGCTACTAAAACACAATACTGAAAGTGAAAATACAATATTTAAAAATAGTTTGAAACAAGAAGCGAGCCTTCAGCACTTGCAGAAAGCTGGCTGATGAAGTTGCCAAGCAGACCTCTGTTGGAAAGGAATTCCACAACTCAGAAGCTACCACAGAGAAGACACTGTCTTGTTCCACCGTCCGATCCCAAGCTTCTGAGTTCAGTGGAACAAGCAAGAGTTCCTCCTGCTGCCAATCTTAGCACCCGAAAATGTCTGTTTAATCATCACTGCAGCAAACACTGATTTACAAAGTTACAGTTCAGATTGCCCTTGATTTTAGCTAGATTTTTGTCCTGCAGTTAACACTTTTCACAAAGGCCATTTGTACTTCCGTTTCTCCTTTCCTTAAGAAAACAAACGGAAAGCTGTCGTTTCACAGTCCGCAAAGAACAGCTTGTTCTCTTACAGATAAGTTTTCTTTAAAAGTGGGGGGGGGGGAGAGGTTGCAGGAGCGGCGAAAAGACGCACCAAAAAAACTCACTAACTCATGCATCTAAAAAGCAAGCAACGTACTTCACATAAAGCTTTCTAATGGCAATTTTTGCTCTTTGAGTAGCCATCTGCCATAGACGCTTTGGCTGAGATTTCTGCATGGCAGAGGGTTGAATTTGATGAGCCTCGTGGTCCTTGCGGATACCAGCGGAACTCCCTTCTGCAATCCAAATGCATTGGATCGCTTTGCACAGCCCTCCCAACGCGCGCAGGATCATAACCCCGAGGATTAGGGCCCCGATCCTGCACACGTCCGTGAATTTTTAAATCTGAAGGTGGCCTTGGGCAGTGTGGTTGGAAGTAAGTGCTTACAGGATCTTACACACTTATTTTAAATTCACGGATCCTGCACCCATGTCTATGTCATGGGTAGGCAAACTAAGGCCCAGGGACTGGATCTGGCCCAATCGCCTTCTAAATCCGGCCCACGGATGGTCTGGGAATCAGTGTGTTTTTACATAAGTAGAATGTGTGGTTTTATTTAAAATAAGTGTGTAAGATCCTGTAAGCGCTTATTTCCAAGCACACCGCCCAAGGCCACCTTCAGATTTAAAAATTCACGGATGCTCAAAGTCGTATCTCCTGCTGAGCCAGCACAGCGGAACGCCTGGAGTGTCAGAGTAGAACCCGAGAGATCTGGGTTCGAATCTCCACTCGCTGGGCAACTTTGGGCCAGCCACTGTCCCTTAGCCTACTTCGCAGAGTTGTTGTGGATTAAATGGGGAGGGGGAGAAATTGGGCCACTTTGGGATCCCGGGAGAAAAAGGTGAGATATAAATGCAATATATGAATTGATAAAATGCAGGCAAGAGAAGGAAGCGAGTCCCAGCAAATTGCACTGGGTTTACTCGTACGTAAAGACCCAAAGCAATGCAACCCAGAGGTGAGACTGGAATGGCTTGTTCTGTAACAAGAAGCGTGTCCTCGCACACTCAGGTGACAATATCAGTCACTACAATCCTAAGCGCACTTCCTAGGGAAGAAGGCCCATTGGAGTGAGGGCTTTACGTCAGAGTAAATATTCACGGGATCGCGGTTTAAGCGGGTAGGGGCATTTGGAGAAAAATCTCAGATTTTGCAAAGGTGCCCTAAGGCGCCGCCCCTCTCTCTTGCTGGCTTTACCTGGGAGTAAAGCACGTGGCTCAGTAGGGCTTACTTCACAAGGAGGAAATCAGGTTGTTGAAAGCTTCCTGCCGGTCAACCAAAACGTGTGGCGCAACCAGGGAAATCCGGATTCAGTGATCCAGATCCTTTAGAAGGCCCCACATTGCCAGTTCCGGACCTTTTTTGTCTAAACGGCGCTTGCAAGGAATGGAAGCGATAAAAACCCCACCGCGATCGCACGCTGGAAGATCCCCACAAGAGGCAGAAGAGCTCCTGCGCAGCTCCCATCCGTTCCGACGCCGGATATTGCGCCGGAGCGCTTTCCACGCCGGCGTGGGAGCCCCGCTTTTCGCTTTCACTCCGCGGGTGAAAGCGCCGATCGCAGGGAGCTTTTTGCCATTTCCGCGCGCAGGAGCTCTTCCCCGATCCTGGGTTCCAATCCTGCCTTCCGATCCACACTTCTCTTTCACCTCCCACGGCGGGAAGTGGGGGAGAGGCTTGCGCAAGAGCGCTTCCCCCGGCTGGCTCATCTTTCATTTTTGCGCCTTTTAAAAGGGTCCCCGCAACCCACGCGAAGAAGGCGCATTGCTGGAGATAGGATCGCGCGCAACTGACCCGAGAGGGAACCGTAAAGGGGGATTGTTTCGGAGCAAATCACAACGAGAGAGAGATAAAGACATCCCCGCATCGCCCGACACGCGTCGTCCCGCTTTCGCATCCTCACTCACCCGCAACAGGTGTCAAAACCCTTTGGCTGTTGCTCCGAGGATCTCCCATGGTCAACGAGCGAGCAGGATCCGGCCCCTCTCCTTCCTTGCCCCCCTTTTCGGATTCTTGCTCGTTTACACCTCCGCGATCACTTTCCCCCTTCTTTCCTTTCCGCTAAAGCGCCGGGCCTTCCGTGCATTCCTTCACGTGAGAACGGAGCAAACCCGCGTCAACGACTCCCTTTCCCTTTGCGGGCGTCGCTTTGCATCATCAACATCATCATGATGATTAAAAAGGGAGGCAGACGGGGGTGTCCTCCAGCGCGATCTGCTTTCCCAAAAAGGATCCCCGACGATTTATTCGGGATGCGAAAATTGCAAGACGGGGAGGTGCGAGTCTCGATCCCCAATCGCAGGCCGCGCACTTTGCAGGGGGGAAAATGACAGGGAGAAAGTAACTTGCAAAAAATATATATAATAATAATAATAATAATATATGGAATAGCAGCTGCGCTCTTTTCCCGTCTGGGCGTTTGGAAACGCCAGTTGCAAAAGCGCACGATCGCGCGTAAAGATGGCCTCGCCGCCGCCTGCTCCTATTGTCTTAAGACGCGCGGGGGGAGCCCGATCTGCAAAGCCCCCCTTGGAAAAAGGAGGAAAAAGCGCTTTCGTGGAAGAAAAAGAGAAACATGTCCGACTCCAGGCTCCTTCGGAGGAGGTGGGAGGCTGGAGCAGCTCATCCGCCGACCCCAGGAAGTGAAAAAAAATCCCCGTTTTGCAAGCAAGGAAAGGGAGGGAAGGGAGGTGGCGAGGGAGGGCGACAGAAAGAAAGTGAAAACTGACCCGGAAAGAGTCGGATGCCTCCAGCAGGCTTTGAACTTCCTGCTTGCATTGCATATCCTCCCCGCGCCACGCCACGCGCGCGTCAAATCTTTGCAAAAGATAAAAATGAAAAATGCAAGGAAAGGAATGCAAAGCAAGCGCCGCTCGGGAAAAGTGGGGACTAGCGCCTTGCAGAGCCCCGATGGCAAGGAGAAATGAAAAAGGGAAAGTGCAAGCAAAGCAAAGCAAACATCGCTCGGGAAAAGTGGGGACTAGCTTTGCTTTTCCTCGCCGCGCCACGCGCGTCAAATCTTTGCAAAAAATAAAAATAAAAAATGCAAGCAAGAGCCGCTCGGGAAAAGTGGATTACTAGCTCTGCCTCTCTTTTAAATCAGAACCAGTGAAGGCGGTGAAGGTCCTGTGTGAGTGTCTGGAGGCGGTTGGAGGATGGATGGCGGCTAACAGATTGAGGTTGAATCCTGACAAGACGGAAGTACTGTTTTGGGGGGACCGGGGGTGGGAGGGTGTGGAGGACTCCCTGGTCCTGAATGGGGTAACTGTGTCCCTGAAGGACCAGGTGCGCAGCCTGGGAGTCATTCTGGACTCACAGCTGTCCATAGAGGCGCAGGTCAACTTTGTGTCCAGGACAGCTGTCTCCCACCTCCACCTGGTACGCAGGCTAAGACCCTCCCTGCCTGCAGACTCTCTCCAGAGTGGTGCATGCTGTAGTTATCTCACGCTTGGACTACTGCAACGCGCTCTATGTGGGGCTACCTTTGAAGGTGACTCGGAAACTACAACTAATCCAGAATGCGGCAGCTAGACTGGTGACTGGGAGTGGCCACTGGGACCACACAACACTGATCCTAAGAGATCTGCATTGGCTCCCAGTACGTTTCTGATCACAACTCAAAGTGTTGGTGTTGACCTTGAAAGCCGTAAATGGCCTTGGTCCAGTATACCTGAAGGAGCATCTCCACCCCCATCGTTCAGCCCGGACACTGAGGTCCAGCGCCGAGGGCCTTCTGGCAGTTCCCTCCCTGCAAGATGTGAGGTTACAGGGAACCAGGCAGAGGGCCTTCTCAGTAGTGGCTCCCACCCTGTGGAGTGCCCTCCCTTCAGATGTGAAGGAAATAAGCAGCTATCTTCTTTTTAAAAGACATCTAAAGGCAGCCCTGTTTAGGGAAGTTTTTAATATTTAATGCTGTATTGTTTTTAACATTTGATTGGAAGCCGCCCAGAGTGGCTGGGGAAACTCAGCCAGATGGGTGGGGTATAAATTATTATTATTATTATTATTATTATTATTATTATTATTACTAGTGTCTTGCAGAGCCCCGATTTGCAAGGAGAAAGGTCGCTTTGCAACTGGAATTGGCGGCAGTTGGCTTTTAAGCGCACTCCACAATATTGGAAGAAATTTCAGGATTACTTGAATAAACATTCTCATATAAATAATTAGAAATCACCTGAAAGTACCAGATAGGCCTAGGAATAAATTAGGATTTGATTGTAAGCAAATTAGATGGAGAATAGTAAGAAATGAGAATAAGATAGTTAATTCCAGCAATTAACTAAGAATGTTTTTGGAGAGCTGTTGCATGAAGATATAATGATTTTCAGAAGGGAGGGATCTGAGGAAGTCAATTAACAATGTAAAATAAATTGGGTTTTTAAGATTACATCTTTTTGTTTTTCTTGTTTAATACTGTATTGTGTTTTGTGTGTTTTTCTTTTTTCCTTTTTCTTTATGTTTGTTATAATTGTGGAAAACTTAAAAAATTGGGGAGCGGGGATAAGCAAACGCCAGAATAATAAAAATTGAGAGAAATTGGGAGACTTAAAAAGAAACCCAGTGTCCTCAGGCTTCGTCAAACCTGGTGCCCTCCATCAAACAATGATTTGATGGGAGTTGCAGGGCAAAACATCTGGTGGGCACCAAGTTGGCAAAGAAGGCTGGGTTGCAAGGACCAAATCCTGCGACGCAGATCTGCCGCCTGCTCATGTTTTTTGCCTTTTCCCTGAAGCGATGCTGAAAGAGTCCTAAAGTGGTCAAGGTGTATGTAAGCAAGCAGCTGAAACTATAATAAAATCTTTAGAAGATATAAATGGCAGTTATTTACACAGACGCACATATAAATGGAATGTTACATACGGTATATAGCCTGTCATTCACATATTTCAAAAAAATAATCTCCCAAGTGGTTTGCAACATTCTAAAAAGTCACAAATACGCAATAAGAACACCACGTTTTGGAGGAGCGCAGAAAAATTAGGTAAGGTGTCGTCTTAAAGCAACAGTGGAAACTTGAAACAGAGGGGTCAGCAAACGTTTTCAGCAGGGGGCCAATCCGCTGTCCCTCAGATCTTGTGGGGGGCCGGGTTATATATATTTTTTGGGGGGGAATGAACGAATTTCTATGCCCCACAAATAACCCAGAGATGCATTTTAAATAAAAGCACACATTCTACTCATGTGAAAACACCAGGCAGGCCCCACAAATCACCCAGAGGTGCATTTTAAATAGAAGGACACATTCTACTCATGTAAAAACACGCTGATTCACGGACCATCCGGGGGCCGGATTTAGAAGGCGATTGGGCCAGATCCGGGCCTTAGCTTGCCTACTCATGAGCAAGGGTAACAACAACCGGCCGATCCAAAAACGCAGTAGAGAAGACATGCAGCCTTGCCTCCCGAATTTGCAATCGTGTATTTCTTTGGGACCTGCCGCCCCACATCTTTGCCGAAGTAAGAATAATTATACTGGCCCACCGTAAAGGGTTGTCGTAATCCACACCCAAAATCAACAAAATGGGATTGTTAAAACTGAATCACATTTACGGGGTGCCCCAGTCCTCAAGTTACTCTGGCTACCACTATTCCTTCCCTGCCCCATGCGATAGAGGGATAATAACCCTAAATTGGATATTTACCTGGTTGTCATAAAATGCACTTTTGACATGCTCTCCCCACACACATACCTTGGAACTGGATCCACAGGCTGGACGACATTGCAGGGTTAGAGTCAATTTCCTTTGGGTCTCCAAGTGATTCTAAGGTATCATTTTTTTTTACAGACCTCGTTAGCACTTCCTTAATGGCTTTTAGGGGCTTCACCTGGTTTGGTTAACTGGCTCACATGCAGCCTGAAAGAACTGCATCAATAAACAACAGCCTGCGTGGAAATAGATGGTTTATATGCAACAGGTGTCTTTATAATCAGCAGCCTCACACACACACACAAAATGTCTACATTTGAACATTATTCAGCTACTAATCCACTTTCCTTATGCAGTGGTACCTTGGTTCTCAAACGCCTTAGTTCCCAAACGCCAATAACCCGGAAGAAAGTGTTCCGGTTTTTGAACGTTTTTCGGAAGCTGAACATCCAAAAGCAGCTGTTGGCTAGTTTCCTCACCAATCAGAAGCTGCGCCTTGGTTTTTGAACATTTTGGAAGTCAAACGGACTTCCCGAACAGATTAAGTTTGGCGCTTTTTTGCTAGTTATTTTGCGTTTTTGTTTTTGAGGCTTTCTCGGTTTATTTGTTTTTGTGACTGTGTGGAACCCGGTTCACCTGCTGATTGATTGATTGATTGATTGTGTGACTGTGGAAATGGATAAAAGCCCCCCATTCAAACAATGACTATCAGTGCAGGTAAGAATTTTATTTTTTAAAAATATTTATCATCTACAATACTCTATTTTATACTACAGTACATTGATTATTGCTTTCATTTTATGGATCAATGCCTCGTTAGATAGTAAAATTCATGTCCAATTGCTATTTTAGGGGTTGTTTTTAAAAGTCTGAAAAGGATAAATCCATTTTGCATTACTTTCTTTGGGGAAGCGCGCCTTGGTTTTGGAACACTTTGGTTTTGGAACGGACTTCCGGATCGGATTAAGTTTGAGAAGCAAGGTACCACTGTGTTCAAATCTGATCATTTTTGTTTCAGTTTAGGCCACAGTCGCAACATCCATTTAAAGCATTATGACAACACTCGTGGCCTCTTCCAAGGAATTATGGGAGCTGTAGTTTGTTAAGGGGGCTGAGAGTTGTTAGGAGACCCCCTACTACCTTCAGAGAACTACAATTCCCAGAGTTCCCTGGGAAGAGAACCATTGAACGACTCTGGGAACTGTAGTTCTGGGAGAGTATAGATTGTTAATGAGCCAAAGGTCTGGCAGAAGAGGCATATTTTCGCCTGGCACCTAAAGGTGTGTAATGAAGGCACCAGGTGAGCCTCCCTGGGAGGAGAATTCCACAAATGGGGAGCCACTGCAGAAAAGGCCCCGTTCTCATTTTGCCACCTTTTGGACACTAATTGGCAGCCAAGGTCCAGTTTTCTGGTTTTGTGCAAAAAAAAACACCTGAGGGATCAAGAGCATTAAGAATAGGTTCTACATTACGTTCTTAAAAATTCAACTACTGTAATTAGATGTTGCTTATCCCAAATTCCTTGAAAGATTTGTGGAAGAGACAGGTGCCTGTTTTCTTTTCTTCTGCATTCAATAAAATCCCACCAAACTCAGACAAAAGTTTTCCATCTTTGGGCAACCGATAGATGTGAGGCAGTAAGACAGTTGTTGAACCAGTCTTTAGAATTTATATTTTTAATCTCTTGGCGCAGTATTGTGACATTTTGGTGAAGACGTATGGCCCTCTTGTGAATTTTGAAGAATCTCCCCTTCATCCCGAACAACATGCCTGTTTTTTCTTGTTTTTATGAGTTTATTTTATGTTAAATTTCTATCCTACCTTCCCGTCAAGGAACTCACAGTGGCATACATGAATTCCTCCTTCCCAATTTAATATTCACAGCAACCCTGTAAGGTAGGTCAGGCTGAGGGAAGGTCGCCCAATGAGCTGCTTGGCTGAGCAAAGTTGTGAAACCTCTTCTCCCAGGACTTAATCCAACACTCTAACCACTACGCAGTATTACCAACTCATTTTTTAAAAAATATTATATCGCATGATATCCAAAATAAAGCATCTTTTTCAAGAACCCAAGCCTCCTACTCCTTTGTGGTTTTTACTGTATTGGGAAACCGCTTTGAGTTGCCTCATAGGAAGCCAGACATACATGAAATAATACTAGAATCACAGAAATAGAGTTGGAAGGGGCCGTAAAGGTAAAGGGACCCCTGACCATTAGGTCCAGTCGTGGCCGACTCTGGGGTTGCGGCACTCATCTCGCTTTATTGGCCGAAGGAGCCAGCGTACAGCTTCTGGGTCATGTGGCCAGCATGACTAAGCCGCTTCTGGCGAACCAGAGCAGCGCACGGAAACGCCGTTTACCTTCCCGCCGGAGCGGTACCTATTTATCTACTTGCACTTTGAGGTGCTTTCAAACTGCTAGGTTGGCAGGAGCAGGGACCGAGCAATGGGAGCTCACCCCGTCATTGCGGGGATTCGAACCACCGACCTTCTGATCAGCAAGCCCAAGGCTCTGTGGTTTAACCCACAGCGCCACGGAAGGGGCCATAAGAGTCATTTAATCTGACCTGCTGCAATGCAGGACTCTTTCAGCCAACATGGGGCTCAAACTCACCAGCCTGGGATTGCCTCATGCTCTACTGACATATATATATAAATTATTTAATTCTTTTTTGCATTTAACAATGCAAATGTTTGAAAGGTACAGAAACGAACAATGGCTTGCCTGTTGGATCTAATTAATCACAGCATTGCATTTACTGCATTTGCATTTATTGTATTTTCTCTATCGCTCTGCCTTTTTTATTATTATTAGAAATTCAATGAATGATTGTATAAGAATGCATGTATGTTTTTTTCTTTTTTGTCTTAATCTTTTCTTTTTTTATCTTAATGTATGTATATATATATATTTGTATTTTAATTCAATAAATATGACGATGATTGATTAAAATTTGTATGCCACCCTTCATCAGAATATCCGTCGGTTCAGAGCATAGCTGTCCACTTTTCTTGCGAGGAATCCTATTTGGAATAAGGGAATTTCCCTTAAAAAAAACAGGAAATGTTGGCAGCCATGGTTCAGAGCAGAATCTTCCTTCTTAAATTGTGGACCCTAGGATGTCAACAGCCAAAGAGAGATCGTGATATTCTGAATTCATTGCACCAAGCTTTATTATCGGGATATATCGTTCCTGCAGAAAGTGAGGAGGAATTAAAGAACCTTTTAATGAGGGTGAAAGAGGAGAGCGCAAAATATGGTCTGAAACTCAACATAAAAAAAACTGAGATCATGGCCACTGGGCCCATCACCTCCTGGCAAATAGAAGGGGAAGAAATGGAGGCAGTGAGAGATTTTACTTTCTTGGGCTCCATGATCACTGCAGATGGTGACAGCAGCCACGAAATTAAAAGACGCCTGCTCCTTGGGAGAAAGGTGATGGCAAACCTAGACAGCATCTTAAAAAGCAGAGACATCACCTTGCCAACAAAGGCCGTATAGTTAAAGCTATGGTTTTCCCAGTAGTGATGTATGGAAGTGAGAGCTGGACCATAAAGAAGGCTGATCGCCGAAGAATGGATGCTTTTGAATTCTGGTGCTGGAGGAGACTCTTGAGAGTCCCATGGACTGCAAGAAGATCCAACCTCTCAATTCTTAAGGAAATCAGCCCTGAGTGCTCACTGGAAGGACAGATCCTGAAGCTGAGGCTCCAAGACTTTGGCCACCTCATGAGAAGAGAAGACTCCCTGGAGAAGACCCTGATGTTGGGAAAGATGGAGGGCACAAGGAGAAGGGGACGACAGAGGATGGGATGGTTGGACAGTGTTCTCGAAGCTACCAGCATGAGTTTGACCAAACTGCGGGAGGCAGTGGAAGACAGGAGGGCCTGGCATGCTCTGGTCCAGGGGGTCAGGAAGAGGCGGACACGACTAAACAACAACAACATCGTTCCTTCCATGTATCCATGCAGCAAAACGTGCACGTTGGAAGGCAGAGCAATGCATTTGGGGAAGAAATAAAAAAATGCGTGTAAGAAACAAAGAAAAAAGAGGAAAAAATCGGATTATTCGACCAGAGGAAGCCACAGCCTGCTCAGAGCCGCGGGCGCGCGCTTGTAAAATCCCATTCTCCCCCCCTGCAGTATTACATAAGGACCTGCGTCCCGGGAGCTGCGCGCGGAACTACAACTCCCAGCATCCTTTGCGACACATCCCCTGCTGACGTTGGCTCCCCACCCCCATGTCGCTGGAGCACCATCATAAACAACAGAAAAGAGGGACCCAGGAGTGCCGGGGAGCTCCTCCTCCTCCCGCCTCCCTCCTCCTCCTCCTCCTTTCTGGGTGCTGCTGGGAGTTGTAGTTTGGGCTGAGCAACTATGGAGAGGACCATGGCTAGCAGCTCGGTGCTGGGCGAGATTGGTGAGTGGGAGTTGGGGAGGGGGGTGGGGGCTGGAGGAGGAAGGGTTGGGGGGCTGGAAATGTTGGGAGGGAGGGGGGCATGTTTTGGGGGAGCCTGGATGGGGAGGGGGGAAGCTGGTCCCCCCCCATCCCCTCTCCATCAGAAGCAGCTGGGTACCACTGGCAGTGGCGTAGCGTGGGTTGTCAGCACCCGGGGCAAGGCAAGTAATTTGCGCCCCCTAACCCATGGATTTGCGCCCCCTAACCTGTGGATTTGCGCCCCCTAACCCTAACCCCCAGATGTTGCGCCCGCCCCCCCTGCACCCCCCACGCTACGCCACTGACCACTGGGACTTCGCCTTCTCATGTTGCTAACCCTTTGCGAGCTGGGCACATAGCTGTCAATTTACAGATTTGAAAATAAGGGACCAGCAGCCAAAATAAGGGATTTTAGTCATCCAGTTAAAAGGGACCAGGTGATTTGGGAGAGCAGCTCCGCTTTTTAGCCCTTCGTTTCCAGAGGTTGCTGCTCAAGACACCAGCCGATGAAACACTGCAATTAAATAACTACAAGCAGCAACCACTTTTCGCGCAAAACAAAGTCCAAGCTACGAAGATGCTGCTGCAGTTCTGTATCTTTTCTCTCGTGCTCCATCTGCAGCTCTCAGTTCTATCAGGTGGGGTGGGAGGAGGAGGGGAAATAGCGCCCAACGTAAACCCGCAGATCAGACCATCTATGCTAGTCTACCACTACAAATCTATGGGAGAAGCGCTTGCGGTCCTTCCCTTGTGGCCCTTGGAACACCTGCCTGCGCCTCCGCCTCCTCCTCTTCCTCCTCTCTCTGAACTGCTTTCTCTATGGTTGCCCTCGCTGTCCTCTCAAGGCTCCTCAGCAATTCATAGACCATGCCAGGCTGCCCATCTCATCCGGGTCCTTCGGCGGCGCAGCCACAGTATGTCCTAGCGGGAGCGGTGGCAATGGGCAGAGGGGAGGCCCCAGGCAGAGACGCTCAGTTTGACGGCCGCGAGGAGGATGGCGGCGGAAGGGCCCGAGGCTCCCACCAGTCCCAGCGGGGAGGGGTTGCCGGGGGCCGAGGCTGGTGAGAGGAAGCCGGGGTGGGGGCCGACTGGGCAGCCAAGCAACACAGTTGGAGCCTCCCTCCTCCCTGGCCGGCAGGGAGGGAGGGAGAGGAGCTGCTTCCTTTGAAACCCGGGAAATTTAAGGGACATGATCAATAAGGGACAGCAGTGGGACACGGCGCTGGGATAAGGGACTGTCCCTCCAAATAAGGGACACTTGACAGCTATGGCTGGGCAGCCGCATCAAGCCTGAACTGTCTGGATGCGCAACTTGGGTGATTTGATTGATGACTTGAGTTTACTCAAATCATTTGTCTCTTTCCCACAGGGGGCTGCGCCCAACTTAACAGCAAACATCACAATTCAGAGCCTTAGAAAGGCATAATATGTGAAATAAGGTCAAGGGACCCCTGACCATTAGGTCCAGTCGCGGCCAATGAATTTAAAATTCATCTCTGGGTTAATTGTGGGGTATAGGAGTTCATTCTTTCCCCCCAAAGAATATAGTCCGGCCCCCCACAAGGTCTGAGGGACAGTGGACCGGCCCCCTACTGAAAAAAGTTTAGGTGCTATTTTTTTTAAAAAATGAGCTTGCTATTTTTATTACTATTAATTCATTTCATTTCTTTATATTTTAAAGGCGGGGGGGGGGGGAGGGAATCTCAGAGCGGTTTGCAACACAGCAAATCATCAAATAAAACAATCCGGAATAAAACAAGCTTCGAGGGGAATATTTCAGATCCTTCTCTAAGCGACCTTTTGCTTCCCCATATTTTTGGCCTACTTAATTTATCAAGCTGCCCCATAGCAGAAGTTACTCTAGGAAGTCAGTGTGGTGGTGTGGTTCGAGTGTTGGGCTAGGTTCCTGAAATTCATTCGGATTGTGCAGGTAAAATGTAAGGGATAGAATTTGACAGGATGTGTTGCTAGTGTGTGAAAACAGGCAAGGTCCACGGATCCCCAGGCATTGCACCTCCAGATGGTGGAGAATTCAGGTACCATCCTGGCACCTGGGTATCCCCACTTGGTCACAAGTGGCCAATCAAAAGGTCAAGGACAGTTAGGTCCAGTCGTGGACGACTCTGGGGTTGCGGCGCTCATCTCGCTTTATTGGCCAAGGGAGCTGGCGTACAGCTTCCGGGTCATGTGGCCAGCATGACTAAACCGCTTCTGGCGAACCAGAGCAGCGCACGGAAACGCTGTTCACCTTCCTGCTGGAGTGGTACCTATTTATCTACTTGAATTTTGACATGCTTTCGAACTGCCAGGTTGGTTTAACCCACAGCGCCACCCGTGTCCAATATGTGAAATAATAAATAATTTTATTTATACCCTCCCCTCCCCGGCCAGAGCCAGTAAAAACATAAAGGGGGGGAACCAATTTAAAATCCGGGTTAAAATGCAATTTAAAATGCAGCCAAATTTTAAAAGTAGCCCATAGATCGAAACTGTAAGGGGAGGGGAAACATAAGGGTCAGACCAAGTCCAAACCAAAGGCCAGGCATAACAGCTGTGTCTTGCAGGCCCTGCGGAAAGATGTCAAATCCCGCAAGGCCCTGGTATCTTGTGACAGAGCGTTCCACCAAGTTGGGGCCAGTACTGATAAGGCCCTGGCCCTAGTTGAGACCACCTTGAGACTTGGGACTTCCAAAGTGTTGTCATTTGTGGACCTTAAGCTCCTCCGCGGGGCATACCAGACACGTGGAACTTGCCAGTAAATTGGCAAAAAGCAACGATTCGGGAAACGCAGAAGAAATTCGGTATCACACACACACACAAAATTTTAAGTTCACAAATGCAAAGCAATACAGGAGCTAACCGGCAGTCAAATTTCGGTGACTGGTTTTGCTGCACTCCGAGGGGCCTGGCTTAAATACATCTCCGAAGGGACGTGTATGTTTGCAGCCCAGTTGTCACTGAACCGGTGAATTAGCTGAGATTTCATTTCTCACCAGCTTAGATCATCTAATGAGTTAAATATTTTCCCAACTGACCATTGAAACAAGCTTATGAGACGAAGCTACAATGGAAAGTTTTAGTTGCTTAAAGTAATGTTACACAAGCGTAGATCTAGGTAAAGGGTATTCAAGAAATCAAACAGTCCTTGATTTTTAAGCTCTGGAAACCAGTGATGGGGGACAGGAAGGAATAGAAATAGGTCTGTGTATGTATGTACATATATTTGTGTATATATTTGTGTGGTTGTGCAATTTCTTTTCCTATTTAATAGACATATGCTGTCCTTTGGTCAATACTGTCAGCTCTTGTTGGGAAGAGCTGTCCAGCTCTGCAGAAATCGTTGGGGCTTCTAATGATTCATTTCGTTCCTGTATTTATATTTTCAAGGAAAACCGTCAAAGCGGTTCTCAGCCCACGAAAAGTAAAAAAAGTAAAACAACCCAGAATAAAACATTGCAGAAGAAAGTCAGATATAATGTCTGCCTTCGAAACAACGTAATTGACGGGGTGTCACAGGTTAAAAATTTCAAAACGTTTTTCAAAGGGAGTCAGGCTGCAGAAGGAGCATTTAACGCAGCAAAGTTCACCCCAAAAATTGCCTTGAAAGAAAACGTCACTAAAGGAAGCCAAATATAATATGCACAAGAGAATAAAATAGTATCGTAAGCACTTGAGTGAATTAAGCCTATTGAGCACAGCAGAGCTTAAGGGTAAAGAGACCCCTGACCGTTAGGTCCAGTCGTGGCCGACTCTGGGGTTGTGGCGCTCATCTTGCTTTACTGGCCAAGGGAGCCAGCGTACAGCTTCCGGGTCATGTGGCCAGCATGACTAAGCCGCTTCTGGCAAACCAGAGCAGCCGTTTACCTTCCCACCAGAGCGGTACCTACTTATCTACTTGCGCTGGTGTGCTTTCGAACTGCTAGGTTGGCAGGAGCAGGGACCGAACAACGGGAGCTCACCCTGTCGCGGGGATTCGAACCGCCGACCTTCTGATCGGCAAGCCCTGGGCTCTGTGGTTTAACCCGCAGCGCCATCCGCGTCCTTACTTCTGAGTAAATGTGGTTGCTCAAATGTGGTTGCTCAAGTGGGATCGAGGCCTGGGTTTCTCCCATGCCAGATAGGCGACCAAAGCTGGGAAACATTGAAATTCCCTGGCTAACTTTCTCATACCCTTTGCCCTTCCTGTAGTTAAGGGCACAGCAAGAATCCTCATGAAGTGAGTCCAGTGGATTCTGTTATGGTCAAAGATTCGTACGTTGCATCCCTAAATCACACTTCACTTCTAGGCAAAATCTAGAGGAATCCATTGTTAATCATTTACTGATTTTTTGCTTTTTTGCGTGTTAAACATTAGTTTTGCAGTAGCACGTTATGTGTAACTCACCCAATAGCTCCAGTGTAAACCTGTTTATTTGGAGTCACTGACACAGGAAGGAATATGCACAGGTGTTAAATGGTCATTATTTTAACACATTAACACATTTTTCAAGAGTTTTCCTACAATTCCTTTTTTAAAAAAAAACATTTCCACCATGTATCAACATCCATATATGAGAAATTAAGAAATATCCGGAATCATCATTTACATACCGTCCACCGTTTCTCCAATGAAAATAGGGAACATCCTATTCAATAATAATAATAATAATAATAATAATAATAATAATAATAATAATAATAAATAATTTATTATTTATACCCTGCCTATGTCACTGAGTTGCACCAGTCACTCTGTGCGACGTCCAACATATATATTTTTAAAATGTGCAAGGGAAGGGACGATGTACAATACCTTCAACAGATAAATGGAAGGGAAGAAAATTGTAGCTGTAAACTACAGAGAAAAAAGGCAGAATATAATAATGATGGTGGAAACTGAGAATAATCAAGAACATAGCAGAGAGTAAATCCTATTAAACTCAGTGGGACATAATTCTGGGTAAAAATGCTTCCGATTGCAGTGTAAGGCTGTTGTTGTTGTTTAGTTGTGTCCGACTCTTCGTGACCCCATGGACCAGAGCACGCCAGGCACTCCTGTCTTCCCCTGCCTCCCGCAGTTTGGTCAAACTCATGCTGGTCTCTTCGAGAACACTGTCCCACCATCTCGTCCTCTGTCGTCCCCTTCTCCTTGTGCCCTCCATCTTTCCCAACATCAGGGTCTTTTCCAGGGAGTCTTCTCTTCTCATGAGGTGGCCAATGTAGTGGAGCCTCAGCTTCAGGATCTGTCCTTCCGGTGAGCCCTCAGGGCTGATTTCCTTCAGAATGCATATGTTTGATCTTCTTGCAGTCCATGGGACTCTCAAGAGTCTCCTCCAGCACCAGAATTCAAAAGCATCCATTCTTCGGCGATCAGCCTTCTTTATGGTCCAGCTCTCACTTCCATACATCACTACTGGGGAAACCATAGCTTTAACTATACGGACCTTTGTTGGCAAGGTGATGTCTCTGCTTTTTAAGATGCTGTCTAGGTTTGTCATTGCTTTTCTCCCAAGAAGCTGGCGTCTTTTAATTTACCCAGTTACCTGGGAGTAAGCTCTGTCGAATACTGTGGGGATTACTTCTGAGTAGACAGCATAAGTCTCCATTTACAATTAAGGAATAAACATTCCCTGTGTTTCCTAAGAAATGGCCGCCTGCGGAAGCATTGCAATTCATTTTTTTTAGGTGGATTGGTGACATTTTCCTTCAAATTTGCAGGAAGGCCTTCTTAGTCTGTCAGTTTTGCCGTTTCCTTCATTTGGTGCAGGGATTTTATTTTCAGTAGAAACAGGACTCTGTTTTTGCAACTCCACTTTTAATTGTTCTCCAAGAGGCGGAGGGGAGGAAAAAAGGAAAGGCAGGAGATTGCAGGATCAAACCAGAAACCGGGATGAATTTTGTCATTCTGGGACCGTCCCTGGAAAACCGGGACGTTTGCAAGTTATGGAGAGCTGGATGATGCCTTGAATGTGACCCTCTCATGATTTCATGAGAGCCGGTGTGGTGTAGTGGTTAAGAGCGGTGGACTCGTAATCTGGGGAACCGGGTTCGATTCCTTGCTCCTCCACATGCAGCTGCTGGGTGACCTTGGGCCAGTCACCCTTCTCTGAAGTCTCTCAGCCTCACTCACCTCACAGAGTGTTTGTTGTAGGGGAGGAAGGGAAAGGAGAATGTAAGCCGCTTTGAGACTCCTGAAGGGGAGTGAAAGGCGGGATATCAAATCCAAACTCCTCTTCTCCTTCTTCAAAGGACCGAAATAGGTTTCCTAGAATCTGGGCAGCCTTGAACTTCTGCCTTTTCTTGCAACACTTCTTCTCTGCTCCCTTGCTGTTTCAACACCCCGTTCCCAGGAAATAATAATAATATAATAATAATTTATTATTTATACCCCACCCATCTGGCTAGGTTTCGCCAGCCACTCTGGTCGGCTTCCAATCTAATATTAAAAACAATACAGTGTCAGACATTAAAAACTTCCCTAAACAGGGCCACCTTCAGTTGTCTTTTAAAAGTAAAATAGTTGTTTATTGCCTTGACATCTGCTGGGAGGGCGTTCCACAGGGCAGGCGCCACCACCAAGAAGGCCCTCTGCTTGGTTCCCTGTAACCTCACTTCTTGCAGAGAGGGAACCACCAGAAGGCCCTCGGCGCTGGACCTCAGTGTCTGGGCTGAACGATAAGGGTGGAGACGCTCCTTCAGGTATATAGGGCCGAGGCCGTTTAGGGCTTTAAAGGTCAGCACCAACACTTTGAATTGTGCTCGGAAACTACTGGGAGCCAATGCAGATCTCTTAGGACCAGTGTTATGTGGTCTCGGCGGCCGCTCTCAGTCACCAGTCTAGCTGCCGCATTCTGGATTAATTGCAGTTTCCAGGTCACCTTCAAAGGTAGTCCCATGTAGAGCGCATTGCAGTAGTCCAAGCAGGAGATAACCAGAGCATGCACCACTCTGGCGAGACAGTCCGCAGGCAGGGAGGGTCTCATCCTGCGTACCAGATGGAGCTGATAAACAGCTGCCCGGGACACAGAATTGACCTGCGTCTCCATGGACAGCTGTGAGTCCAGAATGACTCCCAGGCTGCGCACCTGGTCCTTCAGGGGCACAGTTACCCCATTCAGGACCAGGGAGTCCCCCACACCCACCCACCTCCTGTATTGTCAGGATTCAACCTCAATCTGTTAGCGGCCATCCATCCTCCAACCACCTCCAGACACCCACACAGGACCTTCACTGCCTGTAATATATCATCTATACATCACTTTCATCATATTATCTTTCAAAGCATTACAGGCTGTAAATGTTATTCTTTCTTTCCACAACCTTGCCTTTGCAGGGTTTTGGGTAGACAGGACGCCGGTCCACGAGGCGGCCAGGAGAGGGGAGATCGTCCAGCTGCAGGAGCTCATTGCCAACGGCGCCTGCGTCAACCTGGTCACGTACGATTCCATCACGCCCTTGCACGAAGCCAGCCTGCGCGGACAGACACAGTGCGTGCAAATGCTCCTAGCTGCAGGAGCCCAGGTTTGTAGCTCAGAGAACCCCCACCAGATGCTTTCAATACCCAGTGGGACGCGGGTGGCGCTGTGGGTTAAACCAAAGAGCCTAGTACTTGCTGATCAGAAGGTCGGCGGTTCGAATCCCCGCGACGGGGTGAGCTCCCTTTGCTCGGTCCCTGCTCCTGCCAACCTAGCAGTTCGAAAGCACGTCAAAGTGCAAGTAGATAAATAGGTACACTCCGGCGGGAAGGTAAATGGTGTTTCCATGCGCTCTTCTGGTTTGCCAGAAGCGGCTTAGTCATGCTGGCTACATGACCCGGCCAGTAAAGCGAGATGAGCGCTGCAACCCCAGAGTCGGCCATGACTGGACCTAATGGTCAGGGGTCGCTTTTTTACCTTGGTTCTCAAACTTAATCCGTTACGGGAGTCCGTTGCAAAACCAAAGCGTTCCAAAACCAAAGTGCGCTTTCCCATAGAAAGTCATGCAAAGCGGATTAATCCGTTCCAGACTCTTAAAAAAAAAACCCTAAAGCAGCTATTTAACACAAATTTTGCTATCTAACGAGACCATTGATCCATAAAATGAAAGCAATCATCAATGTACCGCACTATAATATAAATAAGACTGTATTGTAGATGATAAAAATTAAAATTATTATTTTTTCTTACCTGCACTGATGATAGCCATTGTTTGGATGGGAGGCCTTTATCCATTTCTGCAGTCACTCAATCAATCAATCAATCAATCAATCAGTAGCTGAACTGGGTTCCACACAGTCACAAAAACAAATTCACCGAAAAAGCCTCAAAAACAACACAAAATAAATAGCAAAAACAAAGGCGCCAAACTTAATCCATTCCGCAAGTCCGTTTGACTTCCAAAATGTTCGAAAACCAAGGCGCAGCTTCTGATTGGTGCAGGCGCCCTGGAAACAATAGCCAACAGTCGCATTGCAAGTTCAGCTTCCGAAAACGTTCGAAAACCAGAACACTTACTTCCCGGTTTTCAGCGTTTGAGAACCAGGTTGTTTGAGAACCAAGGTACCACTGTACACCTTTGGGCGTCAGGCAAAAATGGCTGATTATTGGGTCATATTTGTTCTTATCTTTATTAATAGCTTTTCATATTGTAATGTTATGTTGTGAACCACCCTGGGATCTACGGATCTAGGGCAATATCAATTTTTAAAATGATGATGATGATGATGATAATAATAATAATAATAATAATACTGTATTGGCCTGAATATCCAATTTGTTTAAAAAAAACAAACCATTGATTTTTATCCACCCTGGTTGTGGGTTTGAGCCTCACGTTGGGCCACAAAGATTCCTGCGTTGCAGGGGGTTGGGCTAGATGACCGCTGGGGTTCCCCTTCCAACTTGACCATTCTGTGATTTTGCTACGATCTCGCAGGTGGACGCCCGGAACATAGACGGCAGCACCCCTCTGTGTGATGCCTGCGCCTCTGGGAGCATCGACTGCGTGAAAGTGTTGCTCTCACACGGGGCCAAAGTCAATCCTCCGCTCTACACGGCCTCCCCGCTCCACGAGGCCTGCATGAATGGTAAGCAGGTCAGGATGGAGTATATTAACATAGTCTGTGTGTGTGGTTTGGGAGCTGCACGGTCGGGGAAAAAACCAATGCTGTCCAGGGTTGCAAAGACTGCGGAGAGAATAATTGGGTGCACTCTTCCCACCTTGGATCAAATCTACGCTTCCAGGTGCCATAAGAAAGCTGCAGAGATAGTGCAGGATAGTGCGCACCCCAGAAATGATCTCTTTCAGCTTCTGCCTTCTCGAAGAAGGTACAGGGTTATAAAGACTAGCCACCTGAGAAACAGCTTTTATCCAAATGCGATTTTAAACGCAGTGTAAGGACGCGGGTGGCGCTGTGGGTTAAACCACAGAGCCTAGGGCTTGCTGATCAGAAGGTTGGCGGTTCGAACCCCCACGACAGGGTGAGTTGCCATTGCTCGGTCCCTGCTCCTGCCAACCTAGCAGTTCAAAAGCACGTCAAAGTGCAAGTAGATAAATAACAATAATAATAATAATAATTCTTATTTATACCCCACCCTCCCCAGCCAACACCGGGCTCAGGGCGGCTAACAACCAATAATAAAAACAAGTTGATTAAAATACATTAAAATAGGTATGGCTCTGGAGGAAAGGTAAATGGTTTTTCCGTGCGATGCTCTGGTTCCCCAGAAGCGGCTTAGTCATGCTGGCCACATGACCCGGAAGCTGTACGCCGGCTCCCTCGGCCAGTAAAGCGAAATGAGCGTCGCAACCCCAGAGTCGGCCATGACTGGACCTAATGGTCAGGGGTCCCTTTACCCTTTAAGGCAGTCTCTGTGGGAGTATATTGTATTTAATTATGGGGTATCAGAGTTTTTAGGTGGTTAACCAGGCTGGGATAGCTGGGATAGCAAGCTTGTTGGTTTTTGAATGTCTGATGTAGATTTTTTTCAATTTCATTGTTCTGTATGGGACAATGACAATAAACATGATCGTATCGTTTCGTAAGGCAACAACAGCTTGGGCAGAGTTCAACTTGTAGGGTGTTGTTCCTGACAACCTTCAAAGTTTTCCATTGAGTTGCCGTCCTCTGTTCTTTTTTCAAAGGCAGCGCTGAGTGCGTGCGTCTCCTTATTGATGTTGGTGCCAACCTGGAAGCTCACGATTGTCACTTTGGGACCCCTTTGCACGTGGCGTGCGCTAGAGAGCATCTGGACTGTGTGAAGATACTGCTCAATGCAGGTGTGTGTGTGTGGGGTGTGGGCCAGCCCCCACTTCGCCAGTCTTTTTGTTTGTTTTCTTTAAATCATTTTTATTAATTTTCCAATAGGAACATCCAGTTAATCTATCCAATCATAATAATCCAATTAAAATAAAAAAACTAAAATGAAAAAAGACCAAATTATAATCATTAATTTTTCGGAGCTCTCCACAGTCGGGACCCCTGATGCATATCTCCACATCTCAGTCCTAACTCTTCTCGTTGTTTCCATATTTTCCACATCTTGATTTTAACGCTTTCACTTCACCATTTTTTTAAATAAAATTTTATTGGTTTTCCAAATTTCTTACAAACATAAACAACAAAAAAGAAAAAAACATTACTATATAAAAAACAAACATACAAACATTTATCCTAACCATTATAATATTTTTATTCCCATTGTTAAATGACTTCCTCGAATCCCTATAGCTGTGTTTCCATATAACTCATTGTAGCCGTTTTCCAATACTAATTTCGAATCAATTTAACTTAGTCAATTCACATCTTTCTTTCTTAATCCTATTCACTCGTATCCATGGTATTATTAAATTTAAAACATTTAACTCCATAAGCCAATATGGCACTCACAAATGACTCCACTTATGTTATCCTAGAATATTTTGCTAAATAGTCCTTAAATTTCTTCCATTCTTCTTGGTAGTCCTTCTGTTCACGGATTCTACCGGTTAGGTCGGCCAGCTCCAGAAAATCCATCATCTTCATTTGCCATTCCTCCACTGTTGGTATTTCTTGTAATTCACTTCACCATGATTTTTGGCCTGTTTTACAATCCAAAGCCTGTGCCCTTTTTGCACTGTAGACCAGAGTTTCCCAAACTTGGGTCTCCAGCTGTTTTGGGACTACAACTCCCATCATCCCTGACCACTGGCCCTACTAGCTTAGGGATGCTGGGAGTTGTAGTCCCAAAACAGCTGGAGAAACAAGTTTGGGAATCTCTTCTGTAGACTATTATTTGCTTCGGGGTGCTGTTGGGGTCAGTGATGGTGGGAGTTCCCTACCCTAGACCAAAAAAACCCACCCCAATTTCTATGCACCACCCTGTATCGCCACGTTTCTGTCGCCAATTGATTGGCGAGCAGCGATATTGCTGCTGCTGGAACTGCCGCTGTCGGTTCCCCAGCGAATAATCTTGATTTTGTCACTGATCAGAGCGATCTCCTTGTCTGTTTCAAGACACCCGTCTCCCATTTCCGACAAAAATCAAGCTACTGTATTTTTTGCTCCATAAGACGCACCTGACCATAAGAGGCACCTAGTTTTTAGAGGAGAAAAACCACAGACATATGATTTGACAGTGAGTTTGGGGTAGCCCAAAACAAAACTCCTGAGGATCCATCCGCGGGCTGGATTTAGAAGGCAATTGGCCCGGATCCGGCCCCCGGGCCTTAGTTTGCCTATCCATGCTTTAGGCCAGCGGTTCTCAACCTGTGGGTCCCCAGATGTTGTTGGACTACTACTCCCATCATCCCTGGCTAGCAAGGCCAGAGCTCAGGGGTGATGGGAGTTGTAGTCCAACAACATCTGGGGACCCGCAGGTTGAGAACCGCTGCTTTAGGCAAAGGTTCGAATTCTGCGCGGAGGCCGCGAGCAACTCTTCCTCCAACCTGACCGCTTTGTTGTCGCCAGGGGCCAACGTCAACGCGGCCAAGCTGCACGAGACGGCCCTCCACCACGCCGCCAAGGTGAAGAACGCCGATCTGGTGGAGATGCTGGTGGAGTTCGGGGGGAACGTTTACGCCAGAGACAACCGGGGGAAGAAGCCTTCTGACTACGCCTGGAGGAGCAGCCAGGCCGCCAAGTGCTTTGAGCATTTCGAAAGTGAGTGGGGTCTAGTCGCTGCCTCCTGCTGGCGGGTTGCGGCGCCTTTGTCATCTTTCATTGACGATGCTTTCCTAGGTTGAAGACGCACTGCTAATACAGTCATAAGGGATGTGGGTGGTGCTGTGGGTTAAACCACAGAGCCTAGGACTTGCCGATCAGAAGGTCGGCAGTTCGAATCCCCGCGACGGGGTGAGCTCCCATTGCTCGGTCCCTGCTCCTGCCCACCTAGCAGTTCGAAAGCACATCAAAGTACAAGTAGATAAATAGGTACCACTCCATCGGGAAGGTAAACGGCGTTTCCGTGCGCTGCTCTGGTTCACCAGAAGCGGCTTAGTCATGCTGGCCACATGACCTGGAAACTGTATGCTGACTCCCTCGGCCAATAAAGCGAGATGAGCGCCGCATCCCCAGAGTCGTCCGCGACTGGACCTAACGGTCAGGGGTCCTTTAATATTGTCATACCTCAGCTTACAGCCGCTTCAGGTTGTGTTTTTTCAGGATACGGACCTCTGAAACTCGGAAGTACCAGAACGGGTTACTTCTGGTTTTTGGTGGTTGCGCAGAAGTTCTAAATCGCTCTTTGCGCATGCGCAGAAACGCTGAATTGCAATCCGTGCATGCGGAGACGCGGGTTGCAGACGCTGCGGGTTGTGAACAGGATCACGTTTGCAACCCAGGCATCCACTGTATATCTGAATTTTGTGTTGCAGTTCTCCAGCCAAACAACTTTTACAAAATATGCATGTGAGCGGGGGGAGTGCATAAAAAGTACAAAAAAGGAGGAATTGCTTGCAGGAATCTACGCATTATTCAAAGCTGCAGTCGAAAATGTGTTTCTTGGGAGAGATTTGCACTAAAATGCAAAATGATTTCCGTAAGCTTTATTTTTGCTTTTTAAAAAATCGCAAATTACTGCAGATATATGGGGAATGGAATTTAAGAGTGGAAGAACTAGAAGCGGAGAGAATTTAGAATTGACTGATCTTTCCATCCTTATTCGTCCCAATGGGTTTGTAGAGCTCTGAAGTGACGATTGCAATTTCTTCCCACATTCCCACTCCAGAAACACCTCTGAGTTTGTCCCAGCTCTGCCGACTCAGCCTGAGACGCGCCGTCGGCCAGCCAGCCTTGGAGAAGATCGCCCAGCTCCACATCCCGGCCAGATTAATCAGATTCCTCTCCTATCAGTGATAATTAACGCAGAGGAGCCGCTGGAGGACAGCGCCGAGTGAAGCTCGCACTAGGAATCTCTGGCGGCCCTGCCAATCTCAGACAAGAAACCGAAAGAAAACGGCTTTAACGGGTGTAAATACTATTTATGAGACTTCCGTAGTTTAAAGTCTGACGCGCTGTCCGGCTGTTCCCCTAACAATGGTTTGTGTTGAGTTGCTTTTTCTTTTCTGAGCACACAAGATATTTTGCACAGCCGCCAGTCATCCCTGCAGCAAATCTGCCCTGTGTTATTATCACAAGGCTCCAATTGCGGGTGCGAGTGGAGAGACTGTCGGCCTTGCTTCACAATGGGTGCGAACTATGAAGCAGAGTTCATTTTTGTGGGTCAGAAACGGGGATCGCTGGGACCCTCCAGACGTTGATGGACTCTCAAATCCCAGCGTCAAGGGTGCTGTGGAGGGAAGGCTCTCCTGGCACCATCATTTTCAATAATAATAATAATAATAATAATAATTTATTATTTGTACCCTGCCCATCTGGCTGGGTTTCCCCAGCCACTCTGGGCAGCTTCCAACAAAGATTAAAAATACAGGAAAATACCACACATTAAAAACTTCCCTAAACAGGGCTGCCTTCAGATGTCTTCTAAATGTCAGGTAGTTGTTTATTTCCTTGACATCTGATGGGAAGGCATTCCACAGGGTGGGTGCCACTACCGAGAAGGCCCTCTGCCTGGGTCCCTGTAGCTTTGTTTCTCACAGTGAGGGAACTGCCAGAAGGCCCTTGGAGCTGGACCTCAGCATCTGGACAGAACGATGGGGGTGGAGACGCTCCTTCAGGTCTACTGGACCGAGGCCGTTTAGGCCTTTAAAGGTCAGCATCATGCACTTGTTTGGGTCCTTCCGTCTGGAGCAGCTGAACAACAACAACAACAAATTATGATTTATACCCCGCCCATCTGGTTGGGCTTCCCCAGCCACTCTGGGCGGCTCCCAACAGAATATTAAAAACACGATAAAACCTCAAACTTGAAACTTTTCCAGTTCGGGCCCAAAAGCCCAGGTTTAAAAAGGAGGTGTGTAATGATGGAGCCAGGTGAGACCTCCCTGGGGAGAGCATTTCACAAATGGGGAGCCACCACGGAAAAGGCCCTGTATTGTTGTTGCATGATGGCTGCTGGTCTCAGACTTTCCCCCTGGAGATGGGCATCTTTCAGAGACAACCCCGTCGTAGGAGACAAGGAGTATATCCTTTGGTGACTACCTCATCAATGGATTCTGTGGATGGCTTCTGTCTTAACGAGACACAAATAAACCTCAATTCTTCTAATAATGCAGCCGGCGTCTCGGGTTTATGTTCGCTCTGCGCAATGTCCCTTCTCGTGTGGATGTTTTCTTTGGTCTGACCTGAATCTATACATTGAGCCAAGAGTGGGGAACCGTCGCTCAGCCTGAGGGCCATGTTTCTTGCTGGGCCATCTTCTGAGGGCCACACGCCAATCGCAGGCAGGTGGGACTAGAGGTAAAAGTGGGTGGGGCAATGGATATACCGTATTTTTCCGTGTATAAGACTAGGTTCCCCCCCCTTAAAAATAATGTCCAAAATTTGGGGGCGTCTTATACACGGATACATCTCCCCCCATTTTCTTAAATCTGAGTCCCCCAAAATAGGGGGCGCCTTATACAGTCTTATAGATGGAAAAATCCGGTATATTTTGCCTTTTGAACAATAGCTTAGTATCTACACGCATCCTTCTTACCTGCGGGAGGTGCTGGGATTATCTGTCCCATCCCAACTCTTGTGATTGGGAGCATAGCTGTCAACCTTTCCCTTTTCTTGCGAGGAATCCTATTCGGAATAAGGGAATTTCCCTTTAAAAAAGGGAAACGTTGACAGCTATGATCGGCAGAGATGCCTTGGACTCCAGGGCTGCTTTGCTATGTGGGGAACAGTGCCTCTTGGAATGACCATACTGTAATATCTGGGCTCCCTTCCATGCAGACTGAAGGTGAATAAATCATTTCTTAAAACTACCACAGTCTCTGCCCCGTCTTCAGTTCTCCCAAAGGAGCACAAAACCGGAGTGAGTGCCTGGAACCCCCCTGGGATCTTGCAACGGCTCAGCAGAGAGCGGGGATGGTGTCTGAGTTATGCAACATTGGTGTCAGAAGTGGGATTTGCCTTTCCTGGAGAGAAGGCCCAGGAACAATGTACACCTGAAGCCAAAATTGGATGGAAGAGGACCGAGAACCATAGCTGTCAACATTTCCCTTTTTTTAAGGGAAGTTCGCTTATTCTGAATAGGATTCCTTGCAAGAAAAGGGAAAAGTTGACAGCTATGCTGAGAACCCTTGAGCTGGAGAGAAGATTATTGTAACTCACTCTACATGGGGCTGCCCTTGAGACTGACCCAGAAACTCCAGCAGGTGCAGAATGCCGTGGTGAGACTCCTTACGGGATCCTCTGTCACCCGGTGCTATATCAGCTGCACTGGCTGCCAGTGGAGTACAGGATCAGGTTCAAGGTGCTGGTTTTAACCTTTAAAGCCCTATACAGCCTAGGACCCTTGTACCTATGGGGCCGCCTCTCCTGGTATGTCCCACAGAGGACCTTACAGTCTTCAAAAAAAAACATCTTGCAGATTGCGGGCCACAGGAAGGTTAGGCTGGCCTCAACCAGAGCCATGGCCTTTTCGGCTGTGGCCCCAATCTGGTGGAACGCTCTGTCACAAGAGACTAGGGCCCTGTGGGACTTGACATCTTTCCGCAGGGCCTGCAAGACAGAGGTGTTCCACCAGGCCTTTGGCCAAGGCACAGTCTTGACCCCCTCATTTGGTAATCCTCATAGCACCCCACCCCAATGGTTGCCATTAATTTGATTCTGAATTGATTTTAGAATGAATTGATTTTAGAATGTATTTCAATTAATTGATTGTGATTTTATGTAAACGGTGTTATTTTTACTGTTGTTAGCCTCTCTGAGCCGGGCTTCAGCTGGGGAGGGCGGGATATAAATAAAAAATTATTATTTTTATTAAGAAAAGAAAAAGGCAAGAGCACCTCACGGCATAATCATGGAGGTAGATAAAACCACAAGGGTCATTTAGTCTGTGGTTGTTGTTTAGTCACGTCCGACTCTTCATGACCCCCTGGACCAGAGCACGCCAGGCACTCCTGTCTTCCACTGCCTCCCACATTTGGTCAAACTCACGCTGGTCTCTTCAAGAACACTGTCCAGCCATCTCATCCTCCGCCGTCCCCTTCTCCTTGTGCCCTCCATCTTTCCCAACATCAGGGTCTTTTCCAGGGAGTCTTCTCATGAGGTGGCCAAAGTCTTCAGGATCTGTCCTTCCAGGGAGCACTCAGGGCGGATTTCCTTCAGAATGGAGAGGTTTGATCTTCTTGCAGTCCATGGGACTCTCAAGAGTCTCCTCCAGCACCATAATTCAAAAGTATCCATTCTTCAGCCATCAGCCTTCTTTATGGTCCAACTCTCACTTCCGTACATCACTACTAGGTAAACCATAGCTTAACCCCCCGCAATGCAGGAATCTTTTGCCCAACACGGGGCTCAAACCCCCAACCCTGAGAGTACGAGTCTTGTGCTCTCCCAGCTGAGCTATCTCAGTTGACTCAAGACTTCTGCAATCCAGACATCACCAGATGCAGCTTTGGGGCTGACCCGTCTCTCCTTACAGACCCTACAGCGCTAACAATTCCTCCTGATTCTGCATTTTGCCGGTTCCTGCCTGGACAATTTGTTGACTTTGGCCCGCAAGGAGGAAGGGAAACTGGATCACGGTTTGCGGCTTCGTTCCAAAGTCGCCACCGTGGTCCAAAGACAACACGGTGGCTGGGTGCTGTGCGCCTCAGCGGAAATCTCAAAAAAACGGAGAGGGGCAAAGCGTTTGGTTCCACAGCTCACATTTAATGGGGAAGGGCAAGAGAGGTGTTTTTGCTCCTACGTTATCTGCAGTCCGGATGTGTAGGCCAGGCTGATCTCCCCCAGTCCACGTACCCCAGGCATCCTGCAAAGAGGAAGACAGGGAAGCAATCCTTCTCCAAAAACAAAAAAATTAACCAGAGGGGAAGGGCCAAGCAGGAAAATTCCATACAGGTATGGATTTCTGCCTTTTTTTAAAAAAAAAAAAATTAATTCAGTTTTACACTACATATTTACCGTATTTTTCGCCCCATAGGACGCACTTTTCCGCCTCCAAAAATGAAGGGGAAATGTGTGTGCGTCCTATGGGGCGAATGCAGGCTTTCGCTGAAGCCTGGAGAGCAAGGGTGGTCGGTGCGCACAGACCCCTCTCGCTCTCCAGGCTTCAGGAAGCTCTCCGCAAGCCTTGCAAGCCTGGCGGGAGGTCCCGCCGAGCGCACAAGGCTTGGGGCAGCAGCCTGTTGCCCAAAGCACAGGGAGCCCTCCGGAGGGCTCCCCGTGCTTCGGGCAAGTGTCTGCAAGCCTTGCGCACCCGGCAGCAGGTCCTGTCGGGCGCGCGAGGCTTGGGGCAGCAGCCTGCAGCCCGAAGCACGCGGAGCCCTCCGGAGGGTGCCCCGTGCTTCGGGCAGGCGTGTGCAAGGCTTGGGGCAGCAGCCGCAGCTGGGGGGGAGGAATATTTTTTTTTTATTCATTCCCCCCCCCCCAAAAAATGAGGTGCGTCCTATGGGCCGGTGTGCCCTATAGGACGAAAAATACGGTAAATTCAAACATTAGACAGAACTCCTAAATGTTCCCTGAATCCTTACACTTCCACCCTTCCATGGTTTCCATTTTCAGTCTTTTTCAACTGCATCATATATTTTCTCCATTTTTCTTAAAATACAGTCATACCTTGGGATACAGACACTTCAGGCTGCATTTTTTTGGGTTGCGGACCGCCAAAACCCGGAAGTACCGGAACAGGTTACTTCCAGGGTTTGGTGGTCACGCATGTGCAGAATGCTAAATCGCGCTTTGCGCATGCGCAGAAGCGCCAAATCGCAACCTGCGTGTGCGCAGATGCGCCGCTGCAGGTTGCGGACGCTGCAGGTTGCGAATGTTCGCAACCCAATCACGTTCGCAACCCGAGTGTCCACTATAATCCATTTTTACCTTATACAGTGGTACCTTGAGTTATATGCTTCAGGTTGCATACGCATCAGGTTACATACGCTTCAGGTTACAGACTCCGCTAACCCAGAAATAGTGCTTCAGGTTAGGAACGTTGCTTCAGGATGAGAACAGAAATCGTGCTCCGGCGGTGCAGCAGCAGCAGGAGACCCCATTAGCTAAAGTGGTGCTTCAGCTTAAGAACAGTTTCAGGTTAAGTACGGACCTCTGGAACGAATTAAGTACTTAACCTGAGGTACCACTGTAGTACATTACAAACGTTACTCAAATCCTGCCAAAGCTTTTAGTTGTTTACAGTGTTCTCCTAAATAATTTGTAAATTTCTCCCATCCCTTATTAAAGTTTCTCTCTTCCTGGTTTCCGATTTTCCCGGTCATTTTCCCCATTTCGGCATAGTTCCATCTTCTTCATCAGCCATTCATCTCTGGTCAGGAGTTTAATCTTCTTTCCATCTCTGGGCCCATAGTATCTGCGCTGTTGTCGTCGTGTACATATATAGTCGTTTCTGCTCCTTTGGTATCTCTGCACCGAAAATCCCTAGTAAAAAGGCTTCTGGTTTTCCCACAAATGTTATTTTAAACCTTTTTTTCAACTCGTTATACATCATTTCCCAAAATGCTTTTGTTCTCTTGCACGTCCACCACATGTGGTAGAAAGTACCTTCCTTCTTACACTTCCAAAATACATTCGAAGCAGAATTTTTGATTGGTGGCAGAACATTTACTGGTACCTTGCATGAAGAAGGTCTTGGGTTCAAATCACGGCATCTCACTGGCTACCGCCAGTGGCGAGCAGTGCATTTTTTTTTGTAGGGGAACAGTTAGGGCCAGAGGCAGCAGCTTGCCAGGGCGATACAGGGGTGGTGTTGCAACACGCATGGCAGCGTTGCCCCTCCCTCTCTAAGCCAGGCAGAAGCTTCTCAGGCTTTGGGGCCTCTTACAAGATGTTGGAGGGACGCAGGTGGCGCTGTGGGTTAAACCAGATCCTAGGACTTGCCGATCAGAAGGTCGGCGGTTTGAATCCCCACGACGGGGTGAGCTCCCATTGCCCGGTCCCTGCTCCTGCCAACCTAGCAGTTCAAAAGCATGTCGAAGTGCAAGTAGATAAATAGTTACCACTCCGGCGGGAAGGTAAACGGCATTTCCATGTGCTGCTCTGGTTCGCCAGAAGTGGCTTAGTCATGCTGGCCATATGACCCGGAAGCTGTACGCCGGCTCCCTCGGCCAATAAAGCGAGATGAGCACCACAACCCCAGAGTCGGACACGACTGGACCTGATGGTCAGGGGTCCCTTTACCTTTACAAGATGTTGGAGCCCTGCTGCTGCCTCCCCAAAGCTGGGCGGACTTTGGGCAGATGGCGAGAGGGCTCTTGGACCCCCTAGAACATCATGCCTGCCTCCCTAATCCGAGCAGAAACTTCGTGGCCTTTGGCAAAGGAGCCGCCAGCCCCTAGTCCATGGACTTAACGCCACTGGCTGCTGCCAGCCTGTGTTGACAGTACTAAGCTCGTTGGACCCAGAGGTCTGGCTCAGTTGAAGGCAGCCTCCTGTGTGCTCACTGCTCGTCAATGTTGGGGTGTCGAAGATACGCTGCAGTGAATGAACATTGCGGTTTGATGATGATGATGTTGATGAGAAGAAGAAGATCTATGGGCCATTTTTAAAATGGGGCTGCATTTTAAATTGCATTTTAAACTGCCTTTTAAATTAGCTTTTTCCTATTATGTTTTTCCTGTAATTTTATTGGTGATAGCCGCCCTGAGCCTGGCTCTGGCAGGGGAGGGCGGGGTATAAATAAACATTTATTATTATTATTATTATTATTATTACTATTATTATTATAAAGTTGTTCACAAAGTTGGGCAAAGAAGGAGGAAGTTGATGCACAGAGACAGGCTGCTCAAATGGGCCATCACTCCTGCTGGAGCAATGCAAAAAAAAATTGCTCGTGGTAACATGAAATCACAGTGAAAGCTGAGCTGAAACAGCTGCAGGGATTTTCCAGACAGGAAGTTGCCACACACACACACACACACACACACGGGGTGGGGGAGAAAGACTTTTCAGCAATGTTTAGAGGAGGAGCAAACTGAGCCTTAATGGCCTGTTGGTCCGGGGGATCTGGTTTTCTCATTAATGTTCCGCACCACCTCTGGATTTCAGGAACTCGAGAGAGGAAGACACACTTGCGGGCCCAGGTTCACAGCCTGCCCTTTATTTATTGCTTTAGTAATTTAGAAAACGTGCACTCCACCCTCCCAGCACCGCTGGGCGGCTTAGATTGTTTAAAACCAGTATATCACAAAAGCATTCGGAACAAATAGTCAGCTGTGGTAACTTAAAAACCAGGTAAAATATCGGAACCAGGTGTTTAAAAAACAACAACACCCCAAAACGGAAAATTAAAAGCTTGTCTGGATTTTGAGTTGTGTTAATAGTTTCCAAGTTTGTTCCATTTTATTCTGGAACAATTCCATACTTTGGATTTAAAGCACTGTTAAGACCAGCAGGGACGCGGGCGGCACTGTGGGTTAAACCACAGAGCCTAGGACTTGCCGATCAGAAGGTCAGCGGTTCGAATCCGTTCAACGTAGTGAGCTCCCGTTGCTCAGTCCCTGCTCCTGCCAACCTAGTAGTTCAAAAGCATGTCAAAGTGCGAGTAGATAAATAGGTACCGCTCCAGCGGGAAGGTAAAGGGCGTTCCCGTGCGCTGCTCTGGTTCGCCAGAAGTGGCTTAGTCATGCTGTCCACATGACCCAGAAGCTGAATGCTGGCTCCCTCGGCCAATAAAGCGACATGAACGCCGCAACCCCAGAGTCAGCCACGACTGGACCTAATGTTCAGGTGTCCCTTTACTTTTAAAACCAGTTTAATGCTCATGGCTGCCCACCCCAAGGGATCCTGGGACCTGTAGTTTGTTCAGGGTGCTGACAGTTGTTAGGAAACGTTGATTCCTCGTCCAGAGCAGGGCCGGCGCACCCGTGAGGCAAGATGAGGCAACTGCCTCAGGCGGCAAAATCCACGGGGCAGCAGATAATGATGTTGATCATTCTTTCCCCTTGTCTGTGACGTAGGTCTTCCCTCACCCTTTCTTCCCTGACAGGGAAGGGAGATGCCATTTTGGGGTCTGCTTCGGGTGGCAAAATGTCTTGGGCTGGCCCTGGCCCGGAGTTACGATTCTCCAGGTGAACAGTCAATCCCTCTTCACGGGGAAGTTGAACAACACTGGCTATCTATGCATGCACCTCCTCTAATATCAGAGTCAGTAGGCATTGCAGTAGTCCAAGCGGGAGGTAACTAGAGCATGCACCACTCTGGCGAAACAGTCTGCAGGCAGGGAGGGTCTCATCCTGCGTACCAGATGGAGCTGGCAGACAGCTGCCCTGGACACAGAATTGACCTGTGCCTCCATGGACAGCTGTGAGTCCAAAATGACTCCAAGGCTGCACACCTGGTCCTTCAGGGGCACAGTTACCCCATTCAGGACCAGGAAGTCCTCCACACCTGCCCGCCTCCTGTCCCCCCAAAACAGTACTTTTGTCTTGTCAGGATTCAACCTCAATCTGTTAGCCACCATCCATCCTCCAACCACCTCCAGGCACTCACGCAGGACCTTCACCGCCTTCACTGGTTCTGATTTAAAAGAGAAGTAGAGATGGGTATCATCCGCATACTGATGAACACCCAGCCCAAACACCCTGATGATCTCTCCCAGCGGCTGCATGTAGATGTTGAAAAGCATGGGGGAGAGGACAGAACCCTGAGGCACCCCACAAGTGAGAGCCCAGGGGTCTGAACACTCATCCCCCCCACCACTTTCTGGACATGGCCCAGGAGGAAGGAGTGGAACCACTGTATAACAGTGCCCCCAGCTTCCAGCCCCTCTAGACGGTCCAGAAGGATGTTATGGTCAATGGTATCAAAAGCCGCTGAGAGATCAAGCAGAACTAGGAAACAGCTCTCACCTTTGTCCCTAGCTTGCTAGAGATCATTGACCAGCACGACCAAGGCAGTTTCAGTCCCATGATGAGGCCTGAATCCCGACTGGAAGGGATCCAAAATTCAGGGCAGATGGAAGAAAAGACTTCTTTGTGCAGCGCAGTTCATCTATGGAACTGTGTTCTGCAGGAGCCTGTGACGGCCACCAACTTGGATGACTTTAAGAGAGTTTGACCCTGCGGTCAAAATATGGAACGCCATTTTCCCAGACGCCGTCTTCCTGTTCTTTCCGCTGCATTTTCCAGGCACAGTGCCCCAAAGCAAGACCTCTGCCACAGAAAAACACTTTTTCTGAGGGGAAAACGTGCCGCGAAATCTTGCGAGATGCTGGCAACCAAAATGGCGCCGCGTACATATATAGCCGTTTCTCCTTCTTTGGTATCTCTGCACCTAAAATCCCTAGTAAAAAAGCTTCTGGTTTTTCCACAAACATTATTTTAAACATTTTTTTTTTCAACTCGTTATACATCATTTCCCAGAATGCTTTTGCTATTTTGCATGTCCACCACATGTGGTAGAAAGTGCCTTCCTTCTCCTTACACTTCCAAAAGGGTAAAGGGACCCCTGACCATTAGGTCCAGTCGTGTCCGACTCTGGGGTTGCGGCGCTCATCTCGCTTTATTGGCCAAGGGAGCCGGCATACAGCTTCCGGGTCATGTGGCCAGCATGACTAAGCCACCTCTGGCGAACCAGAGCAGCGCACGGAAACGCTGTTTACCTTCCTGCCGGAGCGGTACCTATTTATCTACTCACACTTTGAGGTGCTTTCGAACTGCTAGGTTGGGAGGAGCTGGGACCGAGCTCACCCCATCGCGGGGATTCGAACCGCCGACCTTCTGATCGGCAAATCCGAGGCTCTGTGGTTTAACCCACAGTGCCACCCGTGTCCCTACTGGTCTTTACAGTGCTTTAAATCCAAAGTACGGAATTTATCTTGTGATAAAAAACGAGATGTCCCATTTTTGGGGGGGGACACACATTTGTGGGGTATGCTTTCCGGTTTCCCACAAACCTGCCTGTTTCGGGGAACTTGCTTAATCGTTTCCATGCTGCCCCGTTCACCTCGCCCCATAGATTGGCCTCTTCCTGCAGGCAGGCTGCAAGCCCCCTCCCCAATTTCCCCTTAACCAGTTTCATCTGTGAGCTAAACTCTTTGTTTAGCTTGGACTCTGTCGGGACAAGAGAGCCAAGCCCCAGAGAGGTGCGGCTCGACATTTTCCCCTTGCCATAACCAGGCCCCTTTGCTAGGCCTTACAGTAAAGGAGCTGTTTGCGTGCCAAATACATATATTTTTTATCTTCATGTAGGGGCGGAGAGCTCTTAAGTCTCCTGGATGGGGCCCCACGTCATGTGTTAGCATTTAAGAAAATTCAGGAGCTATGAACAGGCTGCAGCACTCTCCCTCAGCAATCACCCTCAAACAGCTTGCGTTTAAAGCTTGCATACTGGCTCGGGTGAAAGCTTAGAAGTGCCAGATCTAGGGTTCAAAGGAAAGGGACCTTGCGCCGAGAAATACAACTACAATTCTGAACTTTGTCCTTGGAAAATCAGGACACCTTGAGGGTATGTTCCCCTCAAAGCACCTTTGAAACATTTTCTTTACTCATAACGGGTTTTGCTCATGTTGTTAGTTCAGGGATTCTGGGCGTTGTAACTCTGTGAGTGGTGGGGTTGTCCAGAGTTTTCCGGACGTTTCCAGGATTCGGCCGTCGGAATGTGTCCAGGTGGAAATCACTTCAGTGTGCGGACTTACGGCGACCTGTGTTGGAAGTGCAGATTTCCTTAAAAAGAGCTCAAAAAAAAGAAAGCTCGACAACTCTGGACAAAACTGAAAAAAGCTCAACAACTTTGCCAAAAATATGGCAACCCTAGTGTTATGTACTGAAGTTCTCACCCTGGGCCAGCAGGGGGATACTGTAGATAGTTATGCAAATGAAGGATCGAAAGGGACGTTCAGTGATTGGATAATTTTAGAATGTTGTTACAGTAACGTTGTACTGGAGCTCTATATAAGCAGGCTGACTGAGGCCTTCAGTTCAGTTCTGTTCTGGCCTCTGAATAAACAAGAGCTGTTTGAAGAATCGCTGTGTCGTCTGATATGTTCACCCACAACTTAACACCTAGTGAGCGGTACGGGCAACAGCCAATTCTCGTGCATCCAATTGATGTGCAACTGCGCGTGCATGTGCGTTGTGCCGAATTCGGGACATTAAAAATGTCAAAAACCATCCTAAAACAGCACAGAAAGGGTGAAAAATCACAAAAACATTGCCTTGCACTGAACATTGAGGCCAGTGGTGTTTGAGCGAGGAAATTTGGAGCGATTGACGGTGGTGGAGTTTTGCTCCTGGCAAATGCCGCTGGTTTTTAAAAGGGTTTTTCAAGTGTTTTAGAGGGTGTTTGCCGGCTTTCCAGTGGTGTTTTAAAGACGTGTGATTTCTCGTAAATGTGCGGTGCCCCTGGACGTAACCCCCACATAAATGGGGAGTTGCTTGTACCCAGAATTCTTTGAGAGAAGCAACGTCCTTCGAATGCGCTTTGGAGGTATAGAGTGCCAATGTCCCCATATCTCCCTGCAAACGAATCAGGACAAAGTTTGAATGACAGGTCACCTGGGAGCACCCTGGGTTGCAAACTACTGTATTTTTCGCTCTATAGGACACACTTTTTCCCCTCCAAAAATGAAGGGGAAATGTGTGTGCGTCCTATGGAGCGAATGCAGGCTCCTTGGCTTCAGCAGTAGCAACACAAAGCCTCCGAAGCGCAGAAGGAGAGCTCCCCCCGCGCTCCAGAGGCTTCGCGTTGCTTTCGCTGAAGCCGCCTGAAGCCCCCGGAGCTCAGGGAACGCCCGCTGCGCTCCAGGGGCTTCAGGCAGCTATCCACAAGCCTTCGGAGCGCAGCAGGAGTTCCCGCCGCGCTCCGAAGGCTTGCAGATGGCCGCCTGAAGCCGGGAGAGAGAGAGGGGTCTGTGCACACCGATCCCTCTTGCTCTCCAGGCTTCGCTTCGCTGGAGAGGCGCTGCACAGTTTTCCCTCTCTGCGCAGCGCCCCTTCAGCGAAGCGGGGGGAGAAATGGAAGGGGCTCCGTTTCTCCTACCGCTTCGCTGAAGGGGCGCTGAGCAGAGAGGGGGAGATTCCCCCCCCCTGTTCTCCCCCTCCTATGGTCCAGTGCGTCCTATAGAGCGAAAAATACGGTATGCTTTTTCCAAAAGGATTTTTGTTTCCGTGGGAAGGAGGGGAAAAGGCGCGAGCTTTTAGCACTTAAAACTTTTCTATAGCTTCTTTCTCCAGAATGCAGATGTGCAGCCAGTGTCTCCGCCTTATCTGTCTGCATCAAGGCATAATACAGAAAGTCTCCAGCTGATGGAGCCATCTCAGCAGTTTCCTAGCCTCGGGCTGAACGCTCTCCCTCAAACAGGTTTTCCCACATGTGTATTTCATGGAGCAGAGAGGCCACAGAGGTTGCGCTGGTGGACTGGTTGTCACTGCATGTAAAAAACCAAGGAGGCAACTTGCAAGCAGAGACAAGTGAGCTGTGTGTTGTTGTTGTTTTAAAAAAGGAAATCTGAGGAATCTGGAGGAAAGTGAGAAACCTCCAGATCATAAGGCCCTGTGGAACTCCCTCCCACCAGATGTCAAGGAAATAAACAATGACAGTGGACGCTTGGGTTGCGAACTTTATCAGTGTGGGAGGCACGTTCGCAACCCGCAGCGTTTGCAACCCACAGCGCCGTGTCTGCGCATGTGCAGATTACGATTCAGTGCTTCTGCGCATGCGCAAAGTACGATTTAGCACTTCTGCGCATGCGCGTTCCGGGTTTCTGCGGGTCCGTAACCCGAAAAACGCAATCTGAAGCGTCTGTAACCCAAGGTATGACTGTACCTGACTTTTAGAAGACACCTGAAGACCTCTGTTTAGGGAAGTTTTTAATGTTTGATGTTTTATCGTGTTTTTAATATTTTGTTGGGAGCTGCCCAGAGTGACTGGGGAAACCCAGCCAGATGTGCAGGGTATAAGTCACAAATTATTATTATTATTATTATTATTATTATTATTATTATTATTATTATTATACCGTAAGGAAGCCTGTTGCATACAAATGTAGACTTGCCGTGGACAAATTTTGCAATATTTGGGAATAATTATTATAAACACTGCATAAGGTTAAGTTTAGGATACGTACAATACAGTGGTACCTCGGGTTACAGACCCTTCAGGTTACAGACGCTTCAGGTTACAGACTCCACTAACCCGGAAGTAGTACCTCAGGTTAATAACTTTGCTTCAGGATGAGAACAGAAATTGCACGGCGGCAGTAGGAGGCCCCATTAGCTAAAGTGGTACCTCAGGTTCAGAACAGTTTCAGGTTAAGAACGGATCTCTGGAACGAATTAAGTTCTTAACCTGAGGTACCTCTGTAACAACCTTGTCAGTTTATAAGTTTTTCTTTCTGTTGTCCTTTTTTACACAGGTGTATCTTAACTACAGTGGTACCTCGGGTTACATACGCTTCAGGTTACAGACGCTGCTAACCCAGAAATAGTACCTCGGGTTAAGAACTTTGCTTTAGGATGAGAACAGAAATTGCACAGCAGCGGCAAGGCGGCAGCAGGAGGCCCCATGAGCTAAAGTGGTGCTTCAGGTTAAGAACAGTTTCAGGTTAAGAACGGACCTCCGGAAAGAATTAAATACTTAACCCAAGGTACCAATGTATTGTGATCCTTTTCATGCCTTGTTTTACCTTGTGTACTTTATACCGGGTATTTATTTATTTATTTATTATTTTCCAATAAAGAATATATATGTGTGTGTCTGTTGGATAAGGCCAGTAGCCCTTCTAGGCTAGCATCCCCTTCTCACGGTGGCCAACCAGATTCCTGGGGGAAGCCCACAAAAACCTTAGTCATGGCACTCTGTGGCAAGGAGTTCCACAGGCCATTCCCCCACCCAGCCCTCACCAAATGAAGAATCGTGTGCCTTTCCTGAATCTGTTAGGTAAGGAGAGTTTCTCGCCTTTGTTTCTCGAGTTTGAAACTAGGAGGCAGCTAATATTTCGGCCGCCAGGAGGCAGACAAGTATCGGCTTAGCAAGAGCGGCTCCAAGCTGCTCTCCCACCCTATCCGTCCAAATTCTCGCGTCCAGCTGCCACTGAGCTACCCAAACCTCAAACCTATGTTCCGACTTGTGTGCTCAATTGCTTTTCCTTTTCCCCTGGGACACAGGTTGCTTGGCTGGGGGCGGGGCTGTTTCCCACCAGATGTTTGGACTCCAAATCCCTTCAGCCTCTGCTTCGTTGACCATTGGCCAGGGGTGGTGGGAGTTGTTGTACCAACAGGCAGTGGTGGTGTAGTGGTTAGAGTGCTATTCAAAGAGCTGGGAGACCTGAATTTGAATCCTACTCCCAACTCTGCCGTGAAGCTCACTGGGCGACCGGGGGTGGGGTGGGGCAGTCACTGCCTCTAAGCCTGATAATAAATTACTAATAAATTTTTATTTATACCCTGCCCTTCCCGGTTCAAAAACTGGGCTCAGGGCGTCTAACAACAAATTTAAAACAATTATAAAAGCAGCATAAAATACAGTATAAAAACATGAATAACAATAAAATTCAAAAATCAATTTAGGGGAAATGAGCATTCAATAATCCCCAGGGCTAGCTGGCTGAATTGGTCCTACTTGGGCCAGCGAGGAGGCCAGGGGAGAATTAGCTGTGGGGTCTCAGAGCGGGTGATCTTCATAAAAGGGGAGGGGGAGGGAAGAGAAGGGAAATAAAAGATCAGGTTGAATTCAAATTAAAGGCCAGGCGGAATAGCTCTGTCTTACAGGCCCGGCAAAAGGAGGTTAAATCCTGCAGGGCCCTGGTCTCATGGGACAGAGCATCCCACCAGGGCGGAGCCATCACTGAGAAGGCCCTGGCCCTGGTGGAGGATAGTCTGACTTCCTTAGGGACCTCTAAACTGTGATTATTCATGGACCTTAAGGTCCTCTGCGGGGCATAAAGCCTAGCCTACATCACAGGGTTGTTGTAAAAACGAAAAGGTGAGTCGACACGAGGCTTTCGGCAACGCATTCACGATCCTCTGTAAAAGAGATGAAATACGCAGTTAGATCTGGCACTTGTTTTCCTTGGCTGTTTACTCTCAAGCGGAGAAAATAATAGAAGTGTAGAGTTGGAAGGGATTCTAAGGATCATCTAGTCCAACCCTCTGCAATGCTGGAATCTGCAGCTGTCACATATGGGGATCAAGCCTGCAACCTTGGCGTTCTCAGCACCACACTCTAACCCAGTGTTTCCCAACCTTGGGTCTTCAACTGTTTTTGGACTACAATTCCCATCACCCCTGACCACTGATCTTGCTAGCTAGGGATGATGGGAGTTGGAGTCCAGAAATAGGTGGAGACCCAAGGTTGGGAAACACTGCTCTAACCCACTGAGCTCTCCATTTCCAAAACATTACACAAACCGGAATCCTTCCAAACACACTTCTCTGAATTTTGCAATGCATTTCTCCAGCTAAGCCATGTGGCCAAAAAGTCATATACAGTGGTACCTCAGGTTACAGACACTTCAGGTTACATACGCTTCAGGTTACAGACTCCGCTAACCCAGAAATAGTGCCTCGGGTTAAGAACTTTGCTTCAGGTTAAGAACAGTTTCAGGTTAAGAATAAACCTCCAGAACGAATTAAGTTCTTAACCCGAGGTACCACTGCATTGGGATAAAGCATGGGTAGGCAAACTAAGGCGCGGGGGCCGGATCCGGCCCAATTGCCTTCTCAATCTGGCCCGTGGACAGTCTGTGAATCAGCGTGATTTTACATGAGTAGAATGTGTCCTTTTATTTAAAATGAACCTCTGGGTTAATTGTAGGGCCTGGTTGGTGTTTTCACATGAGTGGAATATGTCCTTTTCTTTAAAATGCATCCCTGGGTTATTTCTGGGGCATAGGAATTTGTTCATTTCCCCCCCCAAAAAAATATAGTCCGACCCCCCACAAGGTCTGAGAGACAGTGGACCGGCCCCCTGCTAAAAAAGTTTGCTGACCCCTGGGATAAAGTACGTCTCAAAATGCATGTATTGGTGAAAACGAACGGTGTATTAAAATGTATTAAGTTAGGGGGAATCGCTTTGCAAAAAGGTGTACGTTAGGCAAGATTGAGTACAAGAATATTGGAAGAAAATATGTCCTAAAATAATAGAGTCATAGAGTTGGAGAGACAGTTCCACTGTTTAGCCATAATCTCTTTTCCTGTAAGATGCTGGTGAATTGTCCAATGAGGACTTTTAAAAAGTAAACAAATACTTTGCAAACCAGTGCAAAAAAAAAGTTAAAAGAGTGGGAAAATGAGAAAGGGAGGAGAGCCGTACAGGATCGACTTGCCCATCCTTCCTCGCGAGGTTGTCTAGAAAACAACCAGCACGACGCCCTTCCCACCTTCCTTGGGCTCGGACCCCCTCTCTGCTGCACCTCTCCAGGCTACTCTGGGTGAGTCAGGCGTGAATCACCACCCTCGCCTTGCCTCTCCCCCTGGCAGTGAGCCAGGGAGCTAATCTCATGTGGAACAAGGAGTTGCCTTGGTGGGGTTGCCAAGATAAAACCGCAACCTAGGCGTGTTTTGTTCAGGAGGGGCCTCCCTGGGTTTTAGTGCCTTCCCACACTCACCTCTTCAAGAAGGAAACATGGGGTGTTTTTTCCGCTCCGGAAGAGTCGGGGAAGCAGATCTCTCTTTGTACAAGAGAGTTGCAGCCTTGTGGGCCTGGCTTTACATTCATTTGTTGCACTTACACAACTCGTGGTGGGGAACTGTTATGGACTGAGTTGAATAGGATCCAAAATACAGCAGTCTGATTGGTCCTAGAACAATAGGATTCAGAATGCAGCAGTCTGATTGGTCCTAGAACAATAGGATCCAAAAGGCAGCAGTCTGATTGGTCCTAGAACAATAGGATCCAGAATGCAGCAGTCTGATTGGTCCTAGAACAATAGGATTCAGAATGCAGCAATCTGATTGGTCCTAGAACAATAGGATTCAGAATGCAGCAATCTGATCGGTCCTAGAACAATAGGATTCAGAATGCAGCAGTCTGATTGGTCCTAGAACAATAGGATTCAGAATGCAGCAATCTGATTGGTCCACAGGAGCCACCCAATCCAGCTCCAGATGGAAGTGAATCCACAACCTGATTGGCCTACAGGAGAATTCTGGAATTAGCCAATCACGTGCAGCCCCTTGTGTAAATAATGTATATAAAGTAGATACTTTGGGGAAGCTTTCATTCCTCCTCACCACTATGAGCTGAATAAAGAGCATGAAATCCACTCTCGACTCTGAGTATATTTCAGGAACCTTGGGCCCACAGGTCAAATGTGGCCCTCAAGGCCTGTTTATGTGGCCCTTTGATTTATTTGCAACCCACAGCCCTCTCACCGGCCTTGCTTTGCAACCCCTGGCTGTAGCACAGCTGCTTCGTGCTTCTGCTATGCGTTAAAAAGCAAACTTGCACCATGTTGTTGTCGTATTTATTTGTTCCCCACCTTAATGGCTCAGGAGTAAACCCTACACAAATCTGGAGCGGAGTCCCCAAGATGGTTGGATGGCACCTTGTATTTCTTCTTCCGGCAACTGCTTCAAGCCAAGCTGGTGCCAAACATCTGCTTTCTTTTGGCCCACGAGGCCGGGAAGAGATGGGTGTCTAGTTGTCTGGGCAGCCCAGGACCTCCAGACACACTGCCGGCGGGTGGTGTGGTGTGTGTGTGTCACTTGGGTGCTGCTAGGGCAGCAAAAACAATGTGGGAGGCAGCAGTTATGATTCTGCAGCCACAGCAGACACTGTGATTTTCCAGTGGTTTGACTTCAGGCCCTGGAGGTGCACTCTCTCTCGAGATAGACAGATGCCAATGAAACCTTTTTCCTGGACCAGGAATCAAGGCTGTTTGCAAATTGTCTGTCTGTCTGTCTCTGTCTCTCTCTCACTCACTCACACACACACACAGAGCTTTGAACCCCTTTTACTATACATCATCATCATTTATGATTTGTTCCTGCCCATCTGACTGGGTTTCTCCAGCCATTCTGGGCAGCTTCCAACAAAAATGAAAAATACATGAAAATGTCACACATTAAAAACTTCCCTGAACATGGCTGCCTTCAGATGTCTTCTAAATGTCAGGTAGTTGTTTATCTCTTTGACATCTGGTGTGAGGGCATTCCACAGGGCGGGTGCCACTACCGAGCAGGCCCTCTGCCTGGTTCCCTGTAGCTTTGCTTCTCGCAGTGAGGGAACCGCCAGAAGGCCCTCAGAGCTGGACCTCAGTGTCGGGACAGAACGATGGGGGTGGAGCCGCCCCTTCAAGTATGTAGGGCCGAGGCTCTTTAAGGCTTTAAAGGTCAGCACCAACACTTTGAATTGTACTCGGAAACGTACTGGAAGCCAATGTAGGTCTTTCAAGACTGGTGTTATCTACTATTATGACACCCTGGTTTCTTCACCAGCTTGCCTCATTGCTCCCTCTTGACCCCCCTTCTGCTTTTACCTCTGTGTCTGAACTGCTCTCTGCCACAGACTCTCTCAGCTCGCTAAGCCCTGTAACCTCCAAAGAAGGAGACTCCACCACACTCCTTGGCAGCAAATTCCACTGTCGAACAGCTCTTACTGTCAGGAAGTTCTTCCTAATGTTTAGGTGGAATCTTCTTTCTTGTAGTTTGGATCCATTGCTCCGTGTCCGCTTCTCTGGAGCAGCAGAAAACAACCTTTCTCCCTCCTCTATGTGACATCCTTTTATATATTTGAACATGGCTATCATATCACCCCTTCACCTCCTCTTCTCCAGGCTAAATATGCCCAGCTCCCTTAGCCGTTCCTCATAAGGCATCGTTTCCAGGCCTTTGACCATTTTGGTTGCCCTCCTCTGGACATGTTCCAGTTTGTCAGTGTCCTTCTTGAACTGTGGTGCCCAGAACTGGACACAGTACTCCAGGTGAGGTCTGACCAGAGCAGAATACAGTGGCACTATTACTTCCCTTGATCTAGATGCTATACTCCTATTGATGCAGCCCAGAATTGCATTGGCTTTTTTAGCTGCCGCGTCACACTGTTGGCTCATGTCAAGTTTGTGGTCAACCAAGACTCCTAGATCCTTTTCACATGTACTGCTCTCAAGCCAGGTGTCACCCATCTTGTATTTGTGCCTCTCTTTTTTTTGCCCAAGTGCAATACTCTACATTTCTCCCTGTTAAAATTCATCTTGTTTGTTTTGGCCCAGTTCTCTAATCTGTCAAGGTCGTTTTGAAGTGTGATCCTGTCCTCTGGGGTGTTAGCCACCCCTCCCAGTTTGGTGTCATCTGCAAATTTGATCAGGATGCCCTTGAGTCCATCATCCAAGTCGTTGATAAAGATGTTGAATAAGACCGGGCCCAAGACAGAACCCTGTGGCACCCCACTAGTCACTCTTCTCCAGGATGAAGAGGAACCATTGATGAGCACCCTTTGGGTTCGGTCAGTCAGCCAGTTACAAATCCACGGAGTGGTAGCATAGTCAAGACCACATTTTACCAGCTTCTTTTACCAGAAATCCTGGCTATTTTTTAAAAAAACAGTACACACGATTTAAGAACGAAACAGCCCCTATTATGGCCTTTTGCAACCCTCTTCTGAGCATTTGCAGCCACCACCACCGGCAATCTACTGTGGTGACAGAAAGAGAGATGTGGTTTTGCTTTTCACAAGGAACAGGTTGTTCTAAAGGGAAATCTTGGCCGGAGTTGGGGAGTTTGAAAGCGTTGACATCTATATGGTCCTTTCCCTCGGCTCTTGCGTTCTGTCGGGAGCAAAACAAGATGTCCACTGGTAATCCTTCCTTGGCCGGGTGGTGACAGGGAAAGAGGTAGAGTTCAGATCGGGCGAAGGAGCCCTGGCTTCAGCAAGCTTGACTTCTAAATATTTAGAGTGGAGCTGGATTGTCTTGTTAACACAAAGACACGCAAACCCAGACCTGCTATAAAAAGGTGGCAGATTTAGCGCTGGGAATCCCAAACTTTCAAGGGCGGTTTGGGCTTTATGTCCTGGTAGAGTGCCTTACATAACAGTTTGGTCGGAAAGAGGGAATGATCCTCCTTCAGGGCCAAGTGTGGTCTTAGGTCACCTCCAGATGGGCAGTGTTTTGAAGGGGAATTCCAGCTCAAACCTGAAATTTCAGTTTCTGCAGTTAAAGTGCATTATTATTATTATTAATATTAATATTATTATTACTTGAGTTTATATACCATCTATACCTGGAGGTCTCAGGGGGGTTCAGTGAAAAGATCACAACATATATGTTGTTGGTTAGTCGTTTAACCGGCGTTTCCATGCACTCTGGTTTCTGTCATGGTCCTCCATGTGCCAGTAGCAGTTTAGTCCTGCTGGCCACACAACCCAGAAAGCTGTCTGTGGACAAACGCTGGCTCCCTCGGCCTGAAAGTGAGATGAGCGCCGCAACCCTATAGTCGCCTTTGACTGGACTTAATCATCCAAGGGCCCTTTACCTTTCTTATTTTTATTTTTTTACCATGGCGAGTTTGTTATTTTCTAGCAAAATAGCACTGTGTAGGACCACTATTGAGAGTCCCATGGACTGCAAGAAGATCAAACCTCTCCATTCTGAAGGAAATCAGCCCTGAGCGCTCACTGGAAGGCTAGATCCTGAAGCTGAGGCTCCAATACTTTGGCCACCTCCTGAGAAGAGAAGACTCCCTGGAGAAGACCCTGATGTTGGGAAAGATGGAGGGCACAAGGAGAAGGGGATGACAGAGGACGAGATGGTGGGACAGTGTTCTTGAAGCTACAAACATGAGTTTGACCAAACTGCGGGAGGCAGTGGAAGACAGGAGGGCCTGACATGCTCTGGTCCATGGGGTCACGAAGTGTCGGAGACGACTAAACGACTAAACAACAACAACAGGACCACTGTTTTAACTCCATTTTCAGCTCATTGTGGAAAAGCAAGCTTGCCTTAGAAGTGCTAGCCCTAAAGGCAACCCCGGATGTGTATTGTCCGAGGTAGCGGACAGCATCATGCAACAGCCTTGGTCCTGTGACCATCTGGCTTATCCTAGCGCTTCGGCTTCCTAAAAGCAGCGCATGGAGCTCAGGTTGTTTGGGAGAAAAAATCTATCCGGCCAGCTGAACAGTCAATTGCACATGAACCTGGCTGCAGATCCTCGTGATGTAATCCTTGCTTATGTCTGGAGACATTAGAGATGTTAAGGTTGGGGACGATCCAGTCTCCACTGTGCTGGTGTTTATAGAGGGATCCAGCTGCTTCCCAGGGGTTTCCAAGCACATCTGTCTCCCAGCTTTTCTCTTTTGGAAGCGGTACGAAGGAAAAGCAGCGCGCTGGCCAAAAGTGAAAGCCCCCAAGCTAAATTGAACTACAAAGTTTATACGAATGTACATGCGTGCACACATATACGTGGGGGAAAGAGGGAGAGAGACTGACTCCCTTTGTTCAGTGGGGTCATACTGAGAATCTATCACTGCTGCAGCGAGCCTTGCATGGAGGAAATAATAATAATAATAATAATAATAATAATAATAATAATAATAATAATAATAATAATTTATACCCCACCTTTCCCGGCCAGAGCCAGGCTCAGGGTGGCTAACAACAGTAAAATTATAGTAAAAAAATAATGGGGAGAGGGAAACCAAGTTAAAATACAGGTTAAAATGCAATTTAAAATGTAGCCTCATCAAAACCATAAGGGGAGGGAAACATAAGGGTCAGACGGAGTCCAAACTGAAGGCCAGGCTGAACAGCTCTGTCTTGCAGGCCCTGAGGAAAGATGTCAAGTCCCGCAGGGCCCTAGTCTCTTGGGACAGAGCGTTCCACCAGGTCGGGGCCAGTACTGAAAAGGCCCTGGCGCTGGTTGAGACCAATCTAACCACCTTGTGACTTGGGAACTCCAAAGCATTGTCATTTGTGGACCTTAAGGTCCTCTGTGGGGCATACCAGGAGAGGCCGTCCCGTATTTATGTGGGTCCTAGGAAAGGGCTGTCGATGGCTACCAGCCACAAGGGCCTCTGCGTCCTCATTTGGTGACAGCAATGCTTTTGAATAGCAGTCCCTAGAAACTACAGGAGGGGAGACGGCTCTTGTTGGAGCACGGAGGATGATGGATGGCGGCTAACAGATTGAGGTTGAATCCTGACAAGACAGAAGTACTATTTTTCGGAGGACAGGGGGTGGGTAAGTGTGGGGGACTCCCTGGCCCTGAATGGTGTAACTGTGCCCCTGAAGGACCAGGTGCGCAGCCTGGGAGTCATTCTGGACTCACAGCTGTCCATGGAGGTGCAGGTTAATTCTGTATCCAGGGCAGCTGTCTCCCAGCTCCACCTGGTATGCAGACTAAGACCCTACCTGCCCGCGGACTGTCTCGCCAGAGTGGTGCATGCTCTGGTTATCTCCCGCTTGGACTACTGCAATGCGCTCTACGTGGGGCTACCTTTGAAGGTGACCCGGAAACTGCAATTAATCCAGAATGCGGCAACTAGACTGGTGACTGGGAGTGGCCACCGAGACCACATAACACCAGTCCTGAAAGACCTACATTGGCTCCCAGTATGTTTCCGAGCACAATTCAAAGTGTTTAAAGCCCTAAATAGCCTCGGTCCAGTATACCCAAAGGAGCATCTCCACCCCCATTGTTCAGCCCAGACACTGAGGTCCAGCTCCGAGGGCATTCTGGCGGTTCCCTCCCTGCGAGAAGCCAAGTTACAGATAACCAGGCAGAGGGCCTTCTCGGTAGTGGCACCCGCCCTGTGGAACACCCACCAGATGTCAAAGAGATAAACAACTACTGATTTTTAGAAGACACCTGAAGGCAGCCCTGTTTGGAAAGCTTTTAACATTTGATGAATTATTGTAATTTAATATTTTGCTGGAAGCCGCCCAGAGTGGCTGGGGAAACCCAGCCAGATGGGCTGGGTATAAATAAATTATTATTATTATTATTATTATGTTTGGATCCTGCTTGTAGGTTTTCCATGGGCATCTGGTTGGCAGTGGTAGATTTTGGGCTCTCAAATTCCAGTGGCGCCCAGGGTAACTCTCATATTCAGCACATACACAGACACCCTGCACTCCATTCTACAGCATTGTTTTGGTGCCCTGTAAGCTAAAGGTAAAGGGACCCCTGACCATTAGGTCCACTCGTCACCGACTCTGGGGTTGCAGCGCTCATCTCGCTTTACTGGCCGAGGGAGCTGACGTACAGCTTCCAGGTCATGTGGCCAGCATGACTAAGCCACTTCTGGTGAACCAGAGCAGCGCACGGAAGCGCCGTTTACCTTCCCGCTGGAGTGGTACCTATTTATCTACTTGCACTTTGATGTGCTTTTGAACTGCTAGGTTGGCAGGAGGAGGGACTGAGCAATGGAAGCTCACCCTGTCGTGGGGATTCAAACAGCCGACTTTCTGATCGGCAAGTCCTAGGCTCTGTGCTTTAACCTACAGCGCCACCCACGTCCCCCCTGTTTAAGTAGGGCTGCCATATTTCAAAAAGTGAAAATCTGGACACAAAAGTTGTTGGAACGTCTTTTGCAAAAATAAATAAATAAAATAAAATAATAATAAAAAAGAAATTAGCCAAGCATTCAACACTTCCGACATGGGTTGTGCCACACACCCAGGTTTTCCTGGACATTTCCACCAATTTCGGAAATACCACCCGGATGCTATTTCTGAACCGATTGCACCACCTGAAAACCTCCTCTGTGGCTGGCCACTGTGTGAACAGGATGCTGCACTAAGTGGGCCTGATCCAGCAGCGTTCTTCTGATCTTTTTATGTTCTCCCGGGAGCAACAACAAAGCTACAGAAGGCCGATATCCCTACGCCGTGATACAAATCTATGGCGCGACCACATTTGCTGACGCGTTCGGTCACCTCTGCTCAAAAAGGAAATGTCAGAGCTAGAAATGTTTCCGGGAATGGCAACCAAAATTATCATGGGGCTGGACAACTCTGCTATTTTATTTTATTTTATCATCATCCCCCCAGGCCAGCTTGCAAAAGAATACCCAAAAATAAACCAGTACATACTGCACATCGCGAAATGTAAACTGTTATTTGTTCACAGCTGAAAGCCACCCAGTTGCTAGAAGAGCTTGGACTCAGCCTTGTGTAACTGAGGAAATCCTTAGCCCTTCCTTGGGGGAGAATGGCTGCCTTTACAGAAAGATTTTTCTTCCCCCAGAGGTTTGGTTACCTAGGTAGTACATCTTTATAATCTCCTCTGACCTTCAGGAGAATGTCTCCGTTTACATTCCCATCCCAAGAAATATAGCTCGGTTTAAAAAGTGGCGTTTACACAGAGGAGATGGGTTGCTATGAAGACACAGGACTCTCCGCAGGGCCAGATTAAGGTCTGATGAGGCCCTAAGCATCTTAAGGTAATGGGGCCCTTGATATGTCCAGCTGTCCTTTGTCAATGACAAATGGCCACTGATTTTTGTGTTGAATATATGCTATATGGTAATTGATGGACCTAATAGGTATCTCAAGCCATTTGCACATAACAAAATATGCATTTTATCAAAGTAATTGTTGAACAAATACAATTAAGAAGTATATTAACAGTGAAATTTTTAGGGGCCCCCCAAGAGAGTGGGGCCCTAAGCTATAGTTTGTTTAGCTTATACATAAATCCAGGTCGGTATAGTTAAAGCTCTAGTTTTCCCAGTTGTTATGTATGGAAGTGAGAGCTGGACCATAAAGAAGGCTGATCGCTAAAGAATGGATGCTTTTGAATTCTGGTGCTGGAGGAGACTCTTGAGAGTCCCATGGACTGCAAGAAGATCAAACCTCTCCATTCTGAAGGAAATCAGCCCTGAGTGCTCACTGGAAGGACAGATCCTGAAGCTGAGACGCCAATACTTTGGCCACCTCATGAGAAGAGAAGACTCCCTCGAAAAGACCCTGATGTTGGGAAAGATGGAGGGCACAAGGAGAAGGGGACGTCAGAGGACGAGATGGTGGGACAGTGTTCTCGAAGCTACCAGCCTGAGTTTGACCAAACTGCGGGAGGCAGTGGAAGACAGGAGTGCCTGGCGTGCTCTGGTCCATGGGGTCACAAAGAGTCAGACACGACTAAACAACTAAACAACAAGAAAGGGACCCCTGACCATTAGGTCCAGTCGCGGACGACTCTGGGGTTGCAGCGCTCATCTCGCTTTACTGGCAGAGGGAGCTGGCGTACAGCTTCCGGGTCATGTGGCCAGCATGACTAAGCCGCTTCTGGCAAACCAGAGCTGCGCACGGAAACGCCGTTTACCTTCCCGCCGGAGTGGTACCTATTTATCTATTGCTCCAACATGCTGAGAATTATCCGCCACCCAAAACTACAATTTTCAGAGTGGCTTAACAATCGATCCCTCTTCTGAGGGAACTCTGGGAATTGTGGCTCTGTGAGGTGAACGGCTCCCAGAATGCTTTGGGAGGAAAGCCATGGCTGGTAGTGGCAAAACTGTGCTTTAAGGGTCTGGTGCCGTTGTGGCTTAAATCTCCAAACTGCGACCCAGCAACACTCTGGCCCTCTTGTAAAATACAGAAGGGCACAGGAGAACCCTAAACAGGGATAGGGCAGAAAACTCATCCCGAGGGAATTCCAATTATAGAAATGGAAAGGGCGTGTTTCTGGTTTATTGGCTGTTTCTTCCCAGGGCCAAAAATACGTGACCTTTCCCTCTGTTAGTTGTTTGCGAACCAAAATGCCGTTCCTTGATGCCATCAGTAGTTTATGTGACACTGCAAAGGGAGCCATCCTGTGAGGCAGAGAACAGCCGCGAGTTTTCGGAGGCGTCAGGGGTGGGCTGAAGCAAAACAGAATCTCCTCGGCTTCTTAAAAGTATCAACGCATATTTACAAGAGCGCAGCCAGGCGGCTCTATTTTAGGGGATGAGATGTACTGTTCGAGTAAGAGTGAGGACTTAATAAAAACATGGGAGCTGACAACACATTGGACCAGACCAGAAGTGTCTCTAAACAGGGGATTAGAGAAATCCAGGGAGCGAGAGGAGGAGGCGATGAGTGGATGATGGCTATAAGCCGCCCTCAGGATCAGAGACAGAATGACACTGAATATCAGTTCCTGGGGGATAAGAGCAGGACAGAGGCCTATTGAAGACATGTTCAACAGCAGGAGAGAGGGCTACTGCATCCATGTTCTGCAGCAGTACAGAGGGAATTTCTTCTGTATGGTGGCAGAATTTGGCTGCCACTGCCAATATACATGGGGTGCCCTGAGGCTCCAGACCTAGTGTGACCAAACTGGTCAGGAGATCCCCGAAATTCGCTTCTGCGCCTTTGCTTTTCTTGTTGTTGTTGTTTAGTTGTTTAGTCGTTTCTGACTCTTCGTGACCCCCTGGACCAGAGCACGCCAGGCACTTCTGTCTTCCACTGCCTCCCGCAGTTTGGTCAAACTCATGCTGGTAGCTTCGAGAACACTGTCCAAACATCTCGTCCTCTGTCGTTCCCTTCTCCTTGTGCCCTCCATCTTCCCCAACATCAGGGTCTTTTCCAGGGAGTCTTCTCTTCTCATGAGGTGGCCAAAATCTTGGAGCCTCAGCTTCAGGACCTGTCCTTCCAGTGAGCACTCAGGGCTGATTTTCTTAAGAATGCATATGTTTGATCTTCTTGCAATCCATGGGACTCTCAAGAGTCTCCTCCAGCACCATAATTCAAAAGCATCCATTCTTCGGTGATCAGCCTTCTTGATGGTCCAGCTCTCACTTCCATACATCATTACTGGGAAACCATAGCTTTTACTATACGGACCTTTGTTGGCAAGGTGATGTCTCTGCTTTTAAGACGCTGTCTAGGTTTGTCATCTTTTCCTTAGCACGTCCCTATTTTCACTGGAGGAATGTTGGAGGGTATGGAGTTATCTGACCCCCGAACCACAGCTTTAACTATACGGATCTTTGTTGGCAAGTTGATGTCTCTGCTTTTTAAGATGCTGTGCTTTTCTTTAAAAATAAATAAAATGGTTTTCACAGAACGTTTTGTCACTTGGCCGCTGTGTCTTGTCGGCCATCTTGCCACTTCTGAGAAGGGCCTCTCCCTCAAACACAAAAAACTGACGCTAACACCGTCTGCAGGGTCAGGTTCCCCCGGCAGTAAGATTTCCCTGAAATGATGCCAGGGCGCAAATTGGATTATCTTCCGAAAGTGAGTCAACCCGAGACGGGTTGGGGGAGCGTTGGAGGGAGGAATTTCTCTTAGAGCAAAGCAGAGAAGGAGAGCGTTGACCTGGATTCCAAGTCTGTCACGCACGACACCAGGAATCCAGGAAGCCTCGATCGGCAGATCCTGAATGCTGACATCATAGCCGCCCCTCTTGCTATTTTGGAGAAGGCGACTGACCTTCGGGCCTAATGACGCTGCTAATTGTAGCTAAATGGTTTTCTCCGGCATCTGGGAGGGTGACTAGGAAGAAAAGGACGACAGAACATGAGGTGGAACGTACTGATAATATCGGCATGTTAACAAACCAGGAGATACGGGTCGCTTCGACCTGTCGGATGGTTTTACTTTTATATAATTTTTAATAGTTTTTTAACATACCATTTCCAACAGTAATTAAACATACTTTTACATCTTATTCAATTTTCTTGACTTCCATCAGTCCTGTCTGAAAAATTTCCAATCTAATCTTTTAGTATGCATTTCTTATTTTCCCTGTTACATTTCAAACTCATAACCAATATCTCTATCTTTTCCTACTTCGTATATTTCTCCTTACACAACTACTTGTAGTCCTACTAGTGTAATTTGTTGATAACAGTTGCTCTTCAAATAATTCATATACTTCTTCCAATCTTCTGTAAATCTCTGGTCCCACAGGTTTCAAATCCTTCCTGTCATTTTGTCCAATTCTGCATAGTCCATTAATTTTGTCTGCCATTCTTCTTTCGTCGGAATTTCTTCTTGCTTCCACTTCTGGGCTAACAGTACTCTTGCTGCTGTTGTTGCATATAAGAACAATTTAACATCTTGCCTATTAATGTCTTGACCTATAATACCAAGTAAAAATGCTTCTTTTTTAAAATAAAATGTATATTTCAACATCTTTTTCATCTCATTATATATCATTTCCCAGAAGTTCTTTCCTTTCTTACATTCCCACCACATATGATAAAATGTTCCTCAACCTGTGGGATGGTTTGACCCTCATTTCACACAACCATCTCTCCTCCCTTGAGGGCTACAGGGTGGGGGGAAATCCAGGAGATCCCAGAAACAGGCTGGTTTTGTAACCCTCCTGAGGAGAAGGCTCCTTTCCACAAATAACACAATATGTTCAAGAGTCTGTGGTTATGTGTCTAATGTTGTACAAGGTCTGGTACCTCGCTTCATTTAAAGATTTCCAGAGACTTTGAGACTAAAGATTTCATTGTGGACTTGTTATGGCTTGAAGGAATTCTATAAAAGATTGACTATTGCGTATGTACATGGCCGTCGTGTTGCCTAGAGATTGCTGATGAATTTAGCAGTGTCGGGGGCTGGCGTTAATCCAAAATGGAAGTTGGAGTCCAAAATGGCCACACTAGGTAGGGATGGTGGGAGTTGTAGTCCGGAAGGTATCATGTAGGAAGTAGGCCGACTGAGAAATAAACAGTCTAGTTTTTAACCCCCAGCTCTTGTTTCTTGAATTGATACATCGCAGGCACACAAAAAAGGACAGCAGGACCTCAGCCACGAGTTTCGATGGATTTGGAACGGCGCTTTCAATTTACACAAGAAGGCTCCCCCAGGGTTCAGAACCGCAGCCAGCCAGCTAAACAATGGCGATGACGTGATGTGGTTAGGTGGTTGGAAATGGAGTGTGCTTTCAAAGAGAGCAGCAAAGCTGGGTCAAATCAGGAGCCACGTTCAACGGATTACAAAACTGCTGGAGGTATTTGGTTACACCTTCCCAAAGTAGTTATTTTCTCTCCCCCCCCCCCTTCCTCTCTCTTTGAGAAAGCTATACAAATAAAATTTTGGCAAGGGGATAACTGCATAGGAACAAAAAAAGCCACCTCTATTGGTCTGTCACCCCCCCCAACTGTATTACCTGGGTTATGAAGGTGCCCTAAAGACGCTAAAGCGAAGATTATGGGGTAATACACACAGTGACTTGCGATCTCGATCACACGCAGTCTGTAGTCCATTGGCAGTAGGAGTTCAATATGGGCATGTCTTTAAGTTAACACCTTACATTAAAAACCCGACAGTACCAAATTATCGATGGTTTTTCACCAAAGCCAGACTAAACGTCTTTCCTTCTGCAGTGTCGGATGGCAGGTTGAGAGGAGTTTCCTACCAGGACAGACTTTGCTCGTGTGCTCAAGACATCGATTCCATAAAACATATTTTGTTGCACTGTGCTAAATACGAGCAAGCCAGGGCTGAACTGATATTACTCTTCCTGGTACCTTTCCCAGGAAAATCAGAGGCTCACTATGTCAGGTTCCTATTGGAAGACCAGACAAATGCTAGAACATTAGCAGTGGCGAAGTTTTTATCGGTGGTTGCAAGAACCAGTGATCCCTATATTCTGAACAAAATGCTTGTTTAACCTGGAGGTAGGCTGTATGAATTGTGCATTGCTTTGTAATGATTTGTTGGGTCTCTGGACCGTAATAAAGATTGTTGTTGTTGCATAGGAACAAAATTGCATAGGAACAAAACACAAATGGCCATCTCAGTACTTCTTGTGTGATCCCAATACAGGACTCCATCTTTTCTATTGTGCATTATGATTCCTTTTGCTGATGGTAGGATTGGGGAAGTTCGGAACAATCCCATCTCCAATGAAATTTCAGGGCTTCATTTCCCTTGTCTCATAGTTTCCTGCCGAAATCCTGCAACCTTTTATACCTATTATGTACTGAAGTTCTCACCCTGGGCCAGCAGGAGGATACTGTAGATAGTTTTCACTCAGGTCCACATATGCAAATAAGGGATTGAAAGTGACATTCAGTGATTGGATAGTTACAGAAAATGGTTACTGTTGCGTTGTAGTGGAGCTCTATACAGTGGTACCTCTGGTTAAGTACTTAATTCGTTCCGGAGGTCCGTTCTTAACCTGAAACTGTTCTTAACCTGGAGCACCACTTTAACTAATGGGGCCTCCCGCTGCTGCCGTGCCGCCGCGGCGCAATTTCTGTTCTCATCCTGAAGCAAAGTTCTTAACCTGAAGCACTATTTCTGGGTTAGCGGAGTCTGTAACCTGAAGCGTATGTAACCTGAAGTGTATGTAACCCAAGGTACCACTGTAGTCGGTTAGGAGCAATGCCTAAGCCAATACCGCTCATCACCTGTAACCTATAAAGTTGTGGCCTTATTTAGCCCATTAACCTTAATAATTGTGTCATGTGTCATTATTTCCACCAGGGGCGGGACGGGAACTTGCCACCCCATGCTATGATTCTATGAAACGTTTCTGGGGCTGGGTTTCTTGTGCAGCAGGCAGATACCAACAGGTGCAGGAGGGCTCCTTCAGAGGATACGAATGCATTATCCTCGTAAAAGCACCTACGAACAACTAGCAAAGCAGGACAATGTGTGGACAATCCAGTATGGACCCTCGTACCTATGAGACCGCCTCTCCTGGTATGCTCCACAGAGGACCTTAAGGTCCATAAATAGCAACACCCTAGAGGTCCCGGGCCCTAAGGAAGTCAGATTAGCCTCAACCAGAGGCAGGGCCTTTTCAACACTGGCCCCGGCCTGGTGGACCGCTCTGTCTCATGAGACCAGGGCCCTGCGGGATCTGATTTCTTTCTGCAGGGCTTGTAAGACAGAGTTGTTCTGCCTGCCCTTTGCTTGGAATTAACTTGACCCCCCCCCATTCCTTTTTCCTTTCTCCTTCTGTAATAGAACTCCTATTTGGGGACTTCCCTGGCTTTTTTCTGGCCCAAGTAGGACCAGTCTGGATAGTTGGCCTTGCTGAAGATTTGACGTTTTCACCCTCAAAAAGTTTTTGATTTGAGTTTCTACTGAAATGAGACTGCATTTTAATGTTGTATTTTAATATTGTTTTTAAGTTGTATTTCAATAAATTGTTTTTATACCTGGTGTTAACCGCCCTGAGCCCGGTCTTGGCTGGGGAGGGGTATAAATAAAATTATTATTATTATTATTATTATTATTATTATTATTATTATTATTATTATGAATCCACCATGGATGCAATATTCTCACCTCAATGTCATATTTCAAAAACACCTCCACTTGGAGCGTTCCGCAGGATCAAGCTGTCCTACGAAGCGCTCACCATTGAACCAGCTTGTCTTTAGCAGACGACAAGAGATTAAGGGCCATTCCTGCATTGCAGCCGGTTGGTGATTCAATGAGTGATGGAAAATCAGCCTGCAGGTAGCAGCCATGTCTACAGACTCAGAAACGAAGAGCTGCGATTTGCAGAAGAACGGATCCACAAAGCCCTGTGTTCTGTGCTTTTCTTCTTAAAGAACCGCACGTTAATTTGGCACAGGCTTTGCATTGAAGTCTGGAAAGAGTACATGCTCCCAGCGACAAACAGCCAACCCCCTCCCTGGGGCCACTTTATTCCTGGAACATGTGGTGTACAGACAGACAGACAGACAGACAGACAGACAGACAGACAGACAACCGTCTCCCTGCAGGGTGATCTAGTGTCTCCAGAACAGCAACAGCGCCACAGGAAAAGAGCAGTTCTGTTTGCTTCCCCCATCTAGCGCAATTGCCCCACGATCAACTTTCCAGGAAAGAAAGGCTCCAAAGGAGTTTCCTTGCCCAGCAAATCTCCGAAGGCCGCCAGCATTCAACATCACCGCTTACTTGGGAGTTAACCCTTCAACAAGTCTGGCCTATTTCTGGACCCCATCGTGGGGTCAGTGTAGTTAAACTGTGCTGGCTTTAAAAGTTGTTGTTGTTTAGCCGTTTAGTCGTGTCCGACTCTTTGTGACCCCCTGGACCAGAGCACGCCAGGCACTCCTGTCTTCCACCGCCTCCCACAGTTTGGTCAAACTCATGCTGGTAGCTTTGAGAACACTGTCCAAACATCTTGTCCTCTGCTATCCCCTTCTCCTTGTGCCCTCCATCTTTCCCAACATCAGGGTCTTTTCCAGGGAGTCTTCTCTTCTCATGAGGTGGCCAAAGTCTTCGAGCCTCAGCTTCAGGATCTGTCCTTCCAGTGAGCACTCAGGGCTGATTTCCTTCAGAATGGAGAGGTTTGATCTTCTTGCAGTCCATGGGACTCTCAAGAGTCTCCTCCAGCACCATAGTTCAAAAGCATCCATTCTTTGGCGATCAGCCTTCTTTATGGTCCAGCTCTCACTTCCATACATCACTACTAGGAAAACCATAGCTTGAACTAGACGGGCCTTTGTTGGCAAGGTGATGTCTCTGCTTTTAAGACGCTTAAGACCCCTTGCCATGATAACTATGCTCTGCATCCATGAGAGAGAGAGATAAAACTTTATTCGCATTAGCCAATGGCCATAGCAACAGTAAAACATTACAGTATACGCAGAAAAGGAAATTTGATATAAAAGCACAATTTAAAGTCCTGAGTCAGTTAGTGGCCCTTATTCTGATTGCCCCTGCTATGAACCTAATGGTAAATAAGTTGGAGTTCTTGTTCCCTCATTGCGAGAAGTGAGGTTACAGGGAACCAGACAGAGGGCCTTCTCGGTGGTGGCGCCCACCCTGTGGAACGCCCTCCCTTCAGCTGTGAAGGAAATAAGCAGCTATCCTATCTTTAAAAGACATCTGAAGGCAGCCCTGTTTAGGAAAGTATTTAATATTTAATGCTATATTGTTTTTAACACTCGATTGGGAGCCACCCAGAGTGGCTGGGGAAACTCAGCCACATGGGCAGGGTATAAATAAATTGTTGTTGTTAAATATACCAAGAAAAAAGCACACCAAGAACTTGTGGCCAGCATGACTAAGCTGCTTCTGGCAAACCAGAGCAGTGCACGGAAACGCCGTTTACCTTCCCGCCAGAGAGGTACCTATTTATCTACTTGCCCTTTGACGTGCTTTCGAACTGCTAGGTTGGCAGCAGCAGGGACCGAGCAATGGGAGCTCACCCTGTCGCGGGGATTCGAACCGCCGACCTTCTGATCGGCAAGCCCTAGGCTCTGTGGTTTAACCCACAGCGCCACCCACATCCCCTTGACACGTGTATTGATATTCAATCTTATAGAGAATACTCTTTCTTGGCTTAAGTTTAAGGGACTGATTTGCTGCGGAGGCAGAACTTAGCCATCATGGCTGGTAACCATCGATAGCCCTCTCCCCTGTATGAATTTATCTCGTCCTCTTCTAAATCCATCCAAGTTGGTGGCCATTCCTGTTTCCTGTGGGAACGGGTTCCACGGCCTGTGAAGAAGGACTTTCTTTTCCTCAGCCATTTCCCCTCCCATTTCTGTTTCCGTTGGCGTTCTCCAACCTCCTGACCCCCCAACCCTTCGCTGGGCTGTTCGCTTAATTATCGAGGCGACGGGAGGCCTTCTCCTGGGAGGCAACGGGTCAGATGGACACCTGTTGGGCACGGTTCATGCTGAGGGAATCCCGTTCCGATTTGGCAGAAGACCCAGAAGGAGGGGGGGGGTCTGGCCCTGCTCTCCGATTCCAGACCTCAGAACAATTTGTCAAGTCGGGGACGCCTTGTAGCTCGCATGGGCTTTGTGCACTTTTAATTCTCGCAAGCAGGTGGGCCCGTGGCCTTTCTGCTTTTCCTTTGCCCTGCCTGTTGTGCCTGTTCCGCCACCGTTTAGTCACGGCTAAGGAGAGCGGCTTCCTGCATTTCAACTTGGGATTTTAACCCGGGAATATCTCTCTCTCTCTCTCTCTCTCTCTCTCTCTCTCTCTCTCTCTCTCTCTCTCTCTCCAAATCCCATGAAAGACTCCCTTTGTGCAGACTCAGGAAAAGCAAAGAGCCCCGTGAAATGTGGAGACAGGTGTTGGCACGGTTTTGAAATCGGCTTCCTGGGATATCCGACCGTGCAGCGAGCCAGGACGGCACATTCCAGCCGAGGAGCGCAGCCGCCGAGCCTTGCAGCTCGACTCCAGGGCTATGTTTCATACTTGGAGTCAGCGTTCTGCAAGCTGGTGCCCCCCAGATGGTTTGGACTTGTTGTTGTTTAGTCGTTTAGTCGTGTCCGACTCTTCGTGACCCCCTGGACCAGAGCACGCCAGGCATTCCTGTCTTCCATTGCCTCCCACAGTTTGGTCAAACTCATGTTGGTCGTTTCAAGAACACTGTTCCACCATCTGGTCCTCTGTCGTCCCCTTCTCCTTGTGCTCTCCATCTTTCCCATCATCAGGGTCTTTTCCAGGGAGTCTTCTCTTCTCATGAGGTGGCCAAAGTATTGGAGCCTCAGCTTCAGGATCTGTCCTTCCAGTGAGCACTCAGGGCTGATTTCCTTCAGAATGGATAGATCTGATCTTCTTGCAGTCCATGGGACTCTCAAGAGTCTCCTCCAGCACCAGAATTCAAAAGCATCCATTCTTTGGTGATCAGCCTTCTTTATGGTCCAGCTCTCACTTCCATACATCACTACTGGGAAAGCCATAGCTTTAACTATGATGGTTTGGACTACAACTCCTAAACATCTGAAGGGCACCAGTTCAGAGAAGGCTGCTCTCGCGATAAAGGGCCAAATTACAGCGGCGTTTTCTTAACTACCACACAGAACAATGACCGCCACTATGGTGGTCACGATGCAGAGACATCAAGGAAAGAGACATGTCCTCTGTTCTTCATTGAATTCTTGTTTTGGAAAATTCAGTGCTGGAGCCAGGAAACCCAAACCAAGGACAAGAGTGCGTACGGCTTTTTAAACAAAATTCAATTGTGGCAAGGAGCAAAATTCAGAGGTGTGTTGTTCTCCAAGGACAACTCTGGTTTCAGTTTGTGGATTACTTCGGGGTGTATGAATTAGGTAACCAAATCAAGTCTCCTCCCCATATGTGGACTCTGATTCCTCCCCTCCAATATTCATTACTCCACATTTCCTCATCAGCTTGTGATCTTAACAAAAATTCATGAAAATTCGCCAGGGTTTTGAAATGAATTTCTCCTAATATACACCTGTTTGTATGCATTTCCCCCCAATTTGCACATTTTTTTTGCAAAGCAATTTCTCCTAACAAGTTTTATTGGATAAGATCTTCCACAAACACATGCCTTTATATGCATGCAATACACTAGTATATGTGACTTGTTTTGCACTCTCCTTGGCTGAATAACTACATTGCAAAATTCAGAGAAGTGCAGATTTCGAAGGACGCCCGTGTCTCAGTTCTCTACATTGTTTTGGAATGAGATAGGCTCACTTTTAAATGGGAACTGAACCTACTCAGGAGTATGACCTCCAGAGTGGGAAACCCAGGCAGATGGGCAGGGTATAAATTATTATTATTATTATTATTATTATTATTATTATTATTATTAGCCAGGGATGGAGAAAGACTTTAGAGGCCCTAAGCGCTAGGATTTTGGTGCCTCCGTATATATCTACAGGAGTACCTCAGAAGTTGAACAGAATCCGTTCCGGAAGTTCCAAAACATTCGCCTTCCAAAGCGCGACTTCTGATTGGCTGTAGGAAGCTCCTGCAGCCAATCAGAAGCCACGGAAGCCCTGTCAGATGTTCGGCTTCCGAAAGAACATTCAAAAACCAGAACACTCACTTCCATTTGACTCCCAAGGCAGCCGAGGTACGACTGTAGTTCAAAATGGAAATGAACCATATATCATTAATCTCTATTATTTATTATTTTTGTATATATACATGTATGTCTGCAATTTTTTCATTTATTGTGGGAACCTTTTTGTGGAACCTGGTTCAGGTGTATCGTATGGTCCATAGTAAAACGGGCAATTGAAGATTTCTGTGGTGCCCCTTTCTCTTGATGCCCTAAGCTCGTGCTCAGCCTGAACACACGCATGTCTGCACCCAAGACATCCATGTGCCAGATTCATGCCGGCTCCTTCTCTCTCTCCCATGTGGCCCACAGACTTCAGGGGGCCTGGGAGGAATTCAGAAGCACATGCGACCGGCTATTCATCTCTGCCTGACGCGATACCAGGCGCCAGCCTTGCTACATGGGCGGCTGGACGAGACACCTCTGATGGAACTCAGCTGACACCCGAGACCGACGGGCGGCTGTGGTGGAGCTCAGCGTGAGACGAATTTGGACTAGGGGGCTATTAATAGCCTCCCGATCCAGGCTGCGCTACCGGCTGATGAGAAGGACCGTTTCCGTGTCTCAGTGAAGCAGGCACCTAGGTTCCTTGCCCAGGCCTGGGGTTGACACAATGGCCAAGGAAATATAGGACATAATATAGATTTGAATCTCTGGGAAACTTTGGAAGAGTGGTTTGAAGTTCACAGCATGTTATTCTCTGAAGGAGAACTATCTGAAAATGATCAACAGATGGTATTTAACTCCAAGTAGACTTGCTAAGCTGGGACGCAGGTGGCACTGTGGGTTAAACCACAGAGACTAGGGCTTGCCGATCAGAAGGTCGGCGGTTTGAATCCCTGCAACGGGGTGAGCTCCCGTTGCTCGGTCCCTGCTCCTGCCAACCTAGCAGTTTGAAAGCATGTCAAAGTGCAAGTAGATAAATAGGTACCGCTCCGGCGGGAAGGTAAACGGCATTTCCGTGCACTGCTTTGGTTCACCAGAAGCGGTTTAGTCATGCGGGCCACATGACCTGGAAGCTGTATGCTGGCTCCCTCGGACAATAAAGCAAGATGAGCGCCACAACCCCAGAGTCAGCCACGACTGGACCTAATGGTCAGGGGTCCCTTTACTTTTACCTTTTTACATTGGTTATTGCTTCCATTTTATGGATCAGTGGTCTTGGTAGATAGAAAAATCCATGTTCAATTGCTGTTTTAGGGGTTATTTTTAAAAGTCTGGAACGGACTAATCCATTTTGCATTACTTTCTATGGAAAAGCACGCTTTGGTTTTGGAACGCTTTGGTTTTGGAACAGACTTCTGGAATGGATTAAGTTTGAGAACCAAGGTACTGCAGTATTTTGTAAATTAATACAAGGACCTCGAACCTGGCTTGATAGTAGATGGGCAGCCAATGCAGATGTTTTAACAATGCGCAAAGCAACAACAAACCTCTGGTTACGTGAAACATATTCAATAAACACACATGACATAACTGGCTGTATGTTTGAAAAAATAATATATAATAATAATAATAATAAAAATAATAATAATAATAATTTATTATTTATACCCCACCCATCTGGCTGGGCCTCCCCAGCCACTCTGGGCGGCTTCCATAAAAACCAAAAATACAATAAAATATCACAGGTTAAAAACTTCCCTGAACTATATACTATTCATTGTATTGAATTGTAGATTTCAACAAAAAAAATAGAAGACCCAGCGGATCAGTTCATTCTCTAATCAGTTTATGCATATGATCCATATATGTGAAAGTGTCTATTCCACCTGTCTGAGAAAGGCAAATCTCTCCTCTCCTGCAGTGTGCTGGAAGTGAGGGCCGCAGGTGAAACGTGAAGCCGGCCCGCTCTGATTTCAGCAAGCGTTGAAACCAGACCCCGATGGAAAAAAGGGGGGAAGGAAGGGCAGGTCTGGAGGGGAAAGAAGTGAGTCGCGGTATGTCAGCAGGCAGCTATGGGGAAAGGAGGTCAGGCAGAGAGCGAGGAGGGGCAGCCAGTGAGAAACAAGGGGAAGAGATTTGTTGTTGTTTAGTCGCTTAGTCGTGTCCGACTCTTCGTGACCCCCTGGACCAGAACACGCCAGGCCCTCCTGTCTTCCACTGCCTCCCGCAGTTTGGTCAAACTCATGCTGGTCTCTTTGAGAACACTGTCCCACCATCTCGTCCTCTGTCGTCCCCTTCTCCTTGTGCCCTCCATCTTTCCCAACATCAGGGTCTTTTCCAGGGAGCCTTCTCTTCTCATGAGGTGGCCAAAGTCTTGGAGCCTCAGCTTCAGGATCTGTCCTTCCAGTGAGCACTCAGGGCGGATTTCCTGAAGAATGGAGAGGTTTGATCTTCTTGCAGTCCATGGGACTCTCAAGAGTCTCCTCCAGCACCGTAATTCAAAAGCATCCATTCTTCGGCGATCAGCCTTCTTTATGGTCCAGCTCTCACTTCCATACATCACTACTGGGAAAACCAGAGCTTGAACTATACGGACCTTTGTCGGCAAGGTGATGTCTCTGCTTTTTAAGATGCTGTCTAGGTTTATCATCGCTTTTCTCCCAAGAAGCAGGCATCTTTTAATTTCGTGGCTGCTGTCACCATCTGCAGTGATCACGGAGCCCAAGAAAGTAAAATCTCTCACTGCCTCCATTTCTTCCCCTTCTATTTGCCAGGAGGTGATGGGACCAGTGGCCATGATCTTCGTTTTTTTGATGTTGAGCTTCAGACCATATTTTGCGCTCTCCTCTTTCACCCTCATTAAAAGGTTCTTTAATTCCTCCTCACTTTCTGCCATCTAGGTTGTGTCATCTGCATATCTGAGGTTGGGGGAAGAGATTAGGCAGCCATAAACCCGTGGGCGGTGAGGTGTCGTGCGGGAATGGAGAGTGGAAATATCCACAACTCTACCAAGGCTGAACACATTGATGGTGGTGTAATGGTTAGGGTGTTGGGCTAGGGCCAGGGAGAACAGGGTTCAAATCCCCTCTCAGCCATGAAGCTGACTGGGTGACCTTTGGGCCCAGGCACTGCCTCTCAGCCTAACCTACCTCACAGGGTCGTTGTGGGCATTAAATGAGGAGAGGAACCACTGGGTACACCCCCTTGAGCTCCCTGGAGAAAAAGGTGGAGTATAAATGCAATATGGAAAGCAGTAATTGAAAGCACACAAACCCTTAAAAATATTAATCTTGGGAACTATAGTTTACCCCCCACAGAACTACAACTCCCAGCGCCCTCAACAAAGTACAGTTCCCAGGTTTCTTTGGCAGGAATGTGCTTTCAATATCCGCTTCGATCGGTGGAATCGGCACTACCACACATGTCATATAATACCTGTTCCGTATTGGTAAGAATGTGATTGTTTAGTGCCTACACTTTGGAACTCCCTGCCTATTGAGATCAAGCGGTCCCCTTTGTTGTACTCCTTCTGGTGCCTGCTGAAAACATTCTTATAATACAGTGGTACCTCGGGTTACATACACTTCAGGTTACAGACTCTGCTAATGCAGAAATATTACCTCGGGTTAATAACTTTGCTTCAGGATGAGAACAGAAATTGTGCTCCGGCGGCGCAGCAGCAGCAGGAGGCCCCATTAGCTAAAGTGGTGCTTCAGGGTAAGAACAGTTTCAGGTTAAGTACAGACCCCCGGAACGAATTAAGTACTTAACCCGAGGTACCACTGTAATTATTATTTATACCGCACCCATCTGGCTGGGTTTCCCCAGCCATTCTTGTTTAGACAAGCCTACCCATGACGGGGTGAGCTCCCGTTGCTCGGTCCCTGCTCCTGCCAACCTAGCAGTTTGAAAGCACGTCAAAGTGCAAGTAGATAAATAGGCACCACTCCAGCGGGAAGGTAAACAGCATTTCCGTGCGCTGCTCTGGTTTGCCAGAAGCGGCTTAGTCCTGTACGCCGGCTCCCTCGGCCAGTAAAGCGAGATGAGCGCCGCAACCCCAGAGTCGGCCACAACTGGACCTAACGGTCAGGGGTCCCTTTACCTTTACCTTTACCTTTACCCAGGTGCTTAGAAAGCAGAGGTCATTTTAACTGGTTTTAGTATTTTAGCTTTTGTATGTTTAAAAGTAGGTGCTGCAAATTTTCCTCGCTTTTATTGCTCTGTCTTTTTGTAAACCGCTTTGGGGTTCTTTTAACAAACACATTTTATGAAATATAGCTGATGCCGACTAGGTGAGGATGGTAATCCGGGCTCAAGGCTGATTCCAGAACAAATTCCCACCCGGGTAAATCCCTCTTCATGTGGAATTCCTGGAATTGTAGATCTTTGAGGGGACTTGGGGTCTCCCAGCTATTCCCGGCACCCGGAACAAACACGTCGTGGCTGTTTAAAATGACATCATGGAGCATTGAATATATGGTGTGTATTTGGCCAAAAAACCCCTGGATTGTTCCCTAGTAAAACATGCTATAGCTCAGTCAGTAGAGCTCGAGACTTTTAATCTCAGGGTCATTGTTTTGAGTCCCATCTTTTTCTTATTTGGCAATCCCTCGTAGCCGAGTAAGATTGTCCTCCATAAACACGGTTTTAACAATGAGTCCGTAAGTGACTGTGGAGGCCAATTCTGGACCCACACGTCCTTCCACAGTGGGAACTTTGGTTTCTGGGCAGGAGTTGATCACGGTGTGGATTTGCCAAGTGTCCCTTCCTCTTAGCACATTTCTCCCTTGCGTCCTGAGTTCGAGTGTCTACAAAGCCCATGACAAAGGCTGTTCTCCAACTGGAGTGCTCGCAGGCCAGTGTTTCCCAATTGTCGGTGTTTATACTACATTTTTTTAAAGATTTGCCTTGAGACAGTCTTTAAACCTTTTTTGCTGACCACCAGCATTACGCTTTCCATTTTTAAGTTCGGAACAGAGTAGTTGCTTTGGAAGACGATCATCAGGCATCTGCACAACATGACCAGTCCAACGAAGTTGATGTTGAAGAATCATTGACACGGGTGATCTTTGCTTCTTCCAGTACACTGGTATTAGTTCGCCTGTCTTCCCAAGCGATGTGTAAAGATTTTCAGAGACACTGTTGATGGAATCTTTCAAGGAGTTGGAGGTGGTGTTTATAAGTGGTCCATGTTTCACAAGCATACAGTAATGTTGGTAGTACAATTGCTTTGTAAACAAGCATTTTCCTGCATTGCAGAGGGCTGGACTAGATGGCCCTTGGCGTCCCTCCCAACTTGACAACTCTATGGTTCCATGCTGAGATCTGCACCCTGGTTGAGCTATCATTAGCCTGGGCTGCCTCCTGGGCAATTTTTAAACCGAGTGACCTTAATTCTTGTTTTAAAACAGATAATACAGGTGTTATGTGATACCCGCAGGTGTCTGCCTATTTCAGAAATGTGTTACACGGTGTTAAAAGCAGCTACCAGCTCAGCAACCCTCGGGAAGTCAGAGAGTTCGCTGCAAAGTCGATGGGTTTGCTAAGGAGATGGTCAACCTGGCAGTCACGCTTCTTGGTTTCCACTGAGATGAACAAAATGAGTTTCCTGTTTTTCCAATTCTGAGCTTGCAATGTTGTTGTTTATCAGGGTTGCTGAGTTCAGACCCTGAGACTGAGGCTGAAAAGGGCCACCAGTTAAAAATCTGCAACCGGCTTGCTCTTTTGAACTCGCAAGGTGATCAAGCAGTCATTTTCCAGTCCAAGGAACGTCCTCCATGCATGCTGGCTGCAGTAAGAACTTATTTGACCCAGAAATGAAAGATACTGCAGGACTGGTGTTGCAGAATAGTGGTACCTCAGGTTACATACGCTTCAGGTTACATACACTTCAGGTTACATACGCTTCAGGTTACAGGCTAACCCAGAAATTCAGGTTAAGAACTTTGCTTCAGGATGAGAACAGAAATCGTGCTCCAGCGGCACGGCAGCAGCAGGAGGCCCCATTAGCAAAAGTGGTGCTTCAGGTTAAGAACAGTTTCAGGTTAAGAACGGACCTCCGGAACGAATTAAGTACTTAACCTGAGGTACCACTGTATATAAATATGTGGACTCTGGCTATTGCAGAGAGGAAAAACTCACAAATTATGCGTTTCTAAAGGTAACGAGGGACGTGCGTGCCGCTGTGGGTTAAACCACAGAGCCTCTTGGACTTGCCGATCAGAAGGTCGGCGGTTTGAATCCCCGCAACGGGGTGAGCTCCCATTGCTCGGTCCCTGCTCCTGCCAACCTAGCAGTTCAAAAGCATGTCAAAGTGCAAGTAGATAAATAGGTACCACTCCGGCGGGAAGGTAAATGGCGTTTCCATGTGCTGCTCTGGTTCGCCAGAAGTGGCTTAGTCATGCTGGCCACATGACCCAGAAGCTGTATGCCGGCTCCCTCGGCCAATAAAGCAAGATGAGCGCTGCAACCCCAGAGTTGTCCACGACTGGACCTAAGGGTCAGGGGTCCCTTTAACTTTTTAAGGGTAACGAAGACCTGGCATGTTTTTACTCTTGTGGGAGTTCATTTCTTACGTGCCAAATTCAGATACACTAAACTCTCCCCAATATATTGTGAAATTGGCTCTCTTGGTGTGTTTTGCTGCTTTTATTTTTCTACATTATCTGCTCTCTCCCCCTGTTTGGAAAATATAACCTTTGCGGTGCTCTGATATTTTGCAACTTTCATTACCCTTTCTTTGTGTCTGTACTTTTGATGTTACTTTAATAAAAAAACAACTATTTACATATTTTTAAAAATCTGCAACCAATACTCCTTGAACAAGCTGATCTAATTTCTTTCCCCACCCCTTTGGCTAACCCTTTCATCATTAATTCCAGCTGCGACTCAGCAGAAATAAACGTAACTTTGCATTTGCCACAATCCACTTTTTCTTACTGGTGTTGCCAGCTGACCATGGGGAGGGGGAAAAAATGGGTATGGACTGCTCCCGTATCCTTAAAATATATCTGATCTGCATAAGTCAGTTTGTTGGCACAAGGAGACTAAAGATAATCGCCAACACCTGCTAATTGTTGCAGTTCAAACCTCTGTTAAAGGGACAGAAAGCCTTGTTTTCCTTAAGGTGGGGGCGGGGGTCCTGCTGGACTCTGACTGGCAGCAGACCCAGCCAGCAATGCCAGTGGTCAGGGATGATGGAACTGCGAGTCCAGCAACAGCAGAATAATCCCTCAAAGGATTCTGGGTACTGTAGTTTACACCTCACCGAGTTATAATTCCCAGCAACGCTTCACAAACTACAGGCCCCAGGATTCTTTGCAGGAATTTGCTTTGAATGCTATTGAATGGTTTAGTGCAGGGTCTCCAGCTATTGTTGAAGTTCAGCTCCTATTATCCCTGACCACTGGGTTCTGCTGCCTAGGGATGGGAGATATAGATAGGTATCTGTTTTGCAATTTAAAATACTCATCTTAAAATATCAATGACTTCCCTTCTTCTCTTTCCATGGTTCATTTTACATATCACAATTTTTACAAAAACTATGCCCGCATTTTCAGCTGTACACAATTATTTCCCATATATTCAGTAAACGTTTCCCAATCATCTTTAAACATTTGTTATTCTTGTGCTCTTATTATGTTAAGTCTGCAAGTTGTGCACATTCTGTCAACTTAAGTTGCCATTTTTCTTTAGTTGGGACCTTGCTTGTTTTCCATTTTTCGGCTAACAAAACATGGGCTGCAGTTGTTGCATACATAAATAACCTTTTTTTTTGACACCTGGGAATTTCAGTCTCAATTATCCGCAACAGAAAGGATTCTGGTTTTGGAGGGAAAGTACGGTACTTTAAAACATTCCCCCCACCCCAATTTATTGTGGATAATTTCCCAATTCTCTTTTACCCTTTTACAAGTCAAACACATATGAAAGAACGTTCTCTCCAGAAGGGATTATGGGAATTGAAATCGAACATCAACAACTGGAGACACAAGTTTGAGAAACCCTGGTTCATAGCTGTCAACTTACAGATTTGAAAATAAGGGACCAGCAGCCTCGAAAGTAAGGGATCAGCAGCCAAAATAAGGGATTTTGCTTAACTTATAAATAAATCCGGCACTGATGGAGCCATGCTGCTTTTGCTGCGACTGACTGTGTTTTGCAGGGGTTGGACTAGATGATCCTAAGGTCTACAACTCTGACCAAAGAAGAGTGGCAGACAAAACTGATGAACGACGTCCAGATGGCAAAGCTTACAGGCAGAATTAGAAACCAGGAAGAGGACCTCTTTAATAAAGAAGGGGGGAGAGTTTATAATTTATTTGAAAAGCTATTGTAAAGAGTTACATAGATTGGTAGGATTGACAGAAAACTTGTAGTAAAAATTGGAACTATGGATGGACAAATGATTTATAAAAATAGAGTTAGGAAAGGGATGCAGAGGGGGAAATGACTGCATTAAGATGCTGCACTGGTTGGAGGGGATGCTAAGCAGCACGTCGGGGCTGCCGTCGTCCTGGCGCAAGGAGTTCCATCGGCCCTTCTCTGCCTGAGAGAGAGGGAGGAAGACTCTCGCCCATGCTGCCCGCGAGTCTGGCATGAGGAGGTTGCGCCGCCGCCACTGAAGCGCCGCCCTTCTGCATCCCTTCCCATCCCCTCCTCTTCCTCCTCCCTCAGGCCGCCTCCTCAGCTGCCACCACCGCCGCTGCCTCCAGCTTCCCCTGACAGTGCAGTGGAAGTCTCGCAAAAGAGGGGCTGCCCGCCCGCCGACAGCCATCTCCTCACAACACGCCCCGAGGGGGGAAAGGGAGAGACGGAGACGTGGCAGCTCATTCGTGCGCTCTCTCTCACTCAAGGCAGAGGACCCCGAGCCACTGCTTCCCTCCCGAGCCGGGCGAGCATGAAACCCGGGAAATTTAAGGGACATCATCAACAAGGGACAGCAGTGGGACACGGCGCTGGGATAAGGGAGTTTCCCGCCAAATAAGGGACGGTTGACAGCTATGCCCTTGTTTAGCGTGCGTGGAACCACGATGCCAAACCATGGTTTGTAACCCCAAACCGTTTGGCTTTGTGTCTGGGCTGACGCTAGCTAACAAACCATGGTTTGGAGGGGTCAGTCAAGGCAGGATAGCAGAGCACAGTTTGCACTAGCTGTGGCTTGCGGTTCGGTCTGCATTTTTTTAAAAAAAAATATTTATTGACAATTTAAAAATTACAAAAGGAAGAAGAAGAATTAAACAAGACAATACAATACAATAGAAAAACAAAAACACTATATAAACACTAACCTTAACAAAACAAAACAAAAACAATTAAAAACACATCCAATAATTTCAATATCATATCTTTCAATCACTTGTTTCAGCGACTTCCTCGCACCTCCCTTTTTTGTATTCCACTTCAATTAACTATTTCAGCAAATCCTTTCCATCTTCCTCTGTTTTCTGTCCTGTAATTTGTCTTAACTTATCATAACCTTATTTTTCCCTTTAATACATTAATACAACTAACAGTCTATTTGTACATAGTTCTTTATAACATTTCTACTAAAGCCATATAATTTCATTCCAACATTTTTCTAACATTCATTGATTTTACAGTATTTCTGTAAATAATCTTTAATTTTTTTCCAATCTTCTTCCACCGACTCTTCTCCCTGGTGCGGTTCGGTCTGAATTAACCCACCATTGACAAGCCACAGATTAGGACCCTGGTTCTGCTTCAGGAGGCAGTTGCACCTTAAAGACAGGAGGAAACTTCTGCCCTGAGGAAGCTAAGCGTTGAACAGAAGGGAAAGGAAGCGGTTCCAAACCATCGTTTGTCTGCTGGAAGCCCAAACCATGGTGTGCATTTTTAACCCTGGTTAGCATAAACCACCAGGGATGGAAAACCCATGGCCTTCCAGATCAGGGCTGGCCCAAGATATTTTGGCACCCGAGACCCGTTAGGGTCGGAGCCCGATAATCCCTACATTTCCCCGTGAAGAGTGATAGTTAAACCCAAGGCCGGATTTGGGTTTGATGAGGCCCTAAGCTACTGAAGGTAATGGGGCCTTTATATGTCCAGCTGTCAACAACAAATTGCTGCTGTTTTTTGTGATTAATATATGCTATATGGTAATTTATGGACCTAATAGGTATCTCAAGCCATTTGCCCATATTGGCATGCAACCAGTCCATGCAGAATGTAGGCACCCTATATATTTGTTGTTGTTGTTTAGTCGTTTAGTCGTGTCCGACTCTTCGTGACTCCCTGGACCAGAGCACACCAGGCACTTCTGTCTTCCACTGCCTCCCGCAGTTTGGTCAAACTCATGCTGGTAGCTTCGAGAACACTGTCCAACCATCTCGCCCTCTGTCGTCCCCTTCTCCTTGTGCCCATTCTATATATATAGAAAGGAGCAAACCAGTGATATTTTAGGGAGCAGGCTAGCAGGCGGGGCCCATGACTTACATCATAGGAGTCTACACAACACAAAACACTGTTGCGGTATGTAGGTTTTATTTTATCTGTTTTATCTTATATTTTGGTAATGTACATCTAGTTGTTTTTTCCTTTAATTTTTTTGGGGGGCCCCCAAGAGAATGGGGCCCTAAGCTATAGCTTGTTTAAAGGGTAAAGGGTCCCCTGACCGTTAGGTCCAGTCGTGACCAACTCTGGGGTTGCGGCGCTCATCTCGCTTTATTGGCTGAGGGAGCCGACGTACAGCTTCCGGGTCATGTGGCCAGCATGACTAAGCCGCTTCTGGCGAACCAGAGCAGCGCACGGAAACGCCGTTTACCTTCCCGCCGGAGCGGTACCTATTTATCTACTTGCACTTTGACGTGCTTTTGAAATGCTAGGTGGGCAGGAGCAGGGACCGAGCAACGGGAGCTCACCCTGTCGCGGGGATTCGAACCGCCAACCTTCTGATCGGCAAGCCCTAGGCTCTGTGGTTTAACCCACAGCACCACCCGCATCCCTGGCTGATGTGGTAGCCCTCTTCAAATATCGGAAGGGCTCTTAGCTTATACATAAATCCGGCACTGGTTAAACCACTCAAAGAATCATAGCTCCATGAGGCCACATCCACACCACACATTTAAAGCACTACGATACCGCTTTAAACTGCCATGGCTTCCCCCAAAGAATTCTGGGAGCTGTAGTTTGTTAAAGGTGCTGCGCATTATTAGGAGGCCCCTCCTACAATTCCCAGAGCAGGTTAACAAGTGCAAGGTATTCTGGGAATTGTAGTTCTGGGAGGGGAATGGGGGCTCCTAACCACTCTTAGCACCCTTTTTAACAAACTACAGTTCCCAGGATTCTTTGGAGAGAGGGGCCAGGATTGCTAAGGTACCTTGCCTTTTCCCGCCCTCCTCCCAACTTCTCATTGGGCCAGAGGGGTGTCATTCTACCCAAAGTTTGGGCACAGCTGCAGTTGACTGATATTGCTGCAGACTGGAGAGAGTTCTGTTTGCACCCAGATATCCAAACCTCTCAGGACACAGTTTATTCTCCTTTTCCTCCTCCTCTTCCCCCGACTAACCTGAAGAAGAATTATTTGTGCTGGTAAGAAGAGAAAAAAGCCCCAGGGTTTTTTTGGTGTGCTTTTTTAATATAATTTTTATTAAGTTTTCCATATTTCATTACATTTCAGAATCAAAAATCAAAGAATTTGTAACTTAAAGCATTGCTTAAATAAAGCATCGACCTCCCTTTAACAGACTTCCATATCACTTTACCAATTTCTTCACATTCCTATATTTCACTTTTTTACCTTATATCAATCTTAAAGCAATCACCTTCTTTAAAAAAATCCCCAGTTTTAAGTGGCTTTGGGCTGGTTCTGCAAAGGGGACCCCCGAAAGGGTGTGGTTTATAGCCGCTGCTTAAAACCTAGGTGGTTTCTTTCTTTTCCAATAATTTTTTATTATTTTCTTTATACAAACTTTTATAGCACAGTACAATAAATCATATAAATACTTTAGCTCTGCCGAGCTTGTAGCTTCCCTCCATCCCTTCAGCGAGTATCCTTTATTTTCTTATATCACATATTCTGTTTATTTAACCTTATATCTTCCATACGTTGTAAGAGCTATTTCAGTCCTGCCAGTGTCTTTAAGGTTTTACAGTTATCTTTTATATACACCATAAATATACTCCAAACTTTCTTGAAACCTCTGGTCCCAAATTCTGCATAACTAACTCTGCATAATTCATCATTTTTGTCTGCCACTCTGCAATAGTAGGAACTTCTTGCAATGTCCAGTTTTGGGCAAGCATGTTTCTTGCTGCAGCTGTGGCATACATAAATTTTTTTGATCTACTTTCTTAATTTCCTTCCCCATCAACCCCAGGAAAAAGGCTTCTGGTTTTTTTGGGGAAAGTATATTTAAGTATTCTCTTAAGTTCATTGTAAATTAATTCCCAAAAGTTCTTAACTTTATCACACGTCCACCACATGTGATAAAAGTGTCCATCTGCCTCTCTGCATTTCCAACATTTTTTTATCCTTCATCCTGTACATTTTTGCCAGCTTTCCCGGTGTTAGATGCCACCTATAAATCATTTTCATTAAATTCTCTTTTAAAACAGTACATGCCGTAAATTTCATGTTTACATTCCATAACTCATGCTAAGCATCCAATTCAATATTATGTCCAAAATCTATGGCCCATTTTATCATTGCTTCTTTTACTTCTACATCTTTTGTATACCATTCTAATAACAAATCGTACATTTTGGATAATGTTTTTCCACCGCCTTCTATTAAATCTATCTGAAATCTTGATTTTTTTTGTTTTAAAACCAAGCTCTCCTTTTATCATCATTCAATATATCATTACCAAAACCTGGGTGGTTTCTGCCTTCTCTGATAGTAGGCATAGATCTTCCAGCTGCAATGATAATTTTATTGTCTTTGCAAATGATTTGTATCGCTTTTCAAATCAATTTAACAAATCCACACCAAATTAATTCAAATTTAAGACAAATTTAAAAATGGATTTCCCTCCTGTTTTCACCATGTTTCTCTTCCCTCGGTGTAACATACATTTCCTAATTCCATTTCAATACTTAAAATATTTTGGCATTTTGTCATCATCATTAGTATCATTTCGCAATGATCCTTTTGTTCCTTTGTTGCATTTCCAACACATGGTTTTCCCCTAAAGGGTAAAGGGACCCCTGACCATTAGGTCCAGTTGTGGCCGACTCTGGGGTTGTGGCACTCATCTCGCTTTACTGGCCGAGGGAGCCGGTGTACAGCTTCCGGGTCATGTGGCCAGCAGGACTAAGCCGCTTCTGGCGAACCAGAGCAACGTACGGTAACGCCGTTTACCTTCCCGCCGGAGTGGTACCTATTTATCTACTTGCACTTTGACGTGCTTTCGAACTGCTAGGTTGGCAGGAGCAGGGACCGAGCATCGGGAGCTCACTCCATCGCAGGGATTCGAACCGCTGACCTTCTGATCTGCAATTCCTAGGCTCTGTGGTTCAACCCACAGCGCCACCTGTGTCCCTATATTCCTTTGAGATGGTATCACAGTACCCAATTCCTGAGACAATGGGAAGGTTCCCTAACCCCCTCCCTCCTTGCAGAGAAAACATTTCGTCAGTTTGGGAGTCAAAATGGTTTCAGGTGGTCTTCCTGTGCTGATCTATGTACATGCTGGTTGGTACATTTACGAACATTTATTATATATATAAGACCTTAATTTTTTTATTACAGGTTCCTTTCCAATTCTCACCAGCCAGCAAGCCACCACTGGAGTGGTACCTATTTATCTACTTGCACTTTGACGTGCTTTCGAACTGCTAGGTTGGCAGGAGCAGGGACCAAGCAACGGGAGCTCACCCCGTTGTGGGGATTCAAACCGCCAACCTTCTGATCAGCAAGTCCTAGGCTCTGTGGTTTAATCCATAGCCCTACTCCTCATTTAATCACCACAATAGCCCTGTGAGGTAGTTTAGGCTGAGACATCGTGGCTGGATGGGGATTTGAACCCGTGACTCTCCCAGGCCCTAGTCCTGCATATAAAAACAATTTAACATCTTGCCTATTAATGTCCTGACCTATAATACCAAGTAAAAATGCTTGTTTTTTAAAAAATGTATATTTCAACATCTTTTTCTTTTCTTTTTTTATAAATATTTATTAAAGATTTTCTTAATACAATAGCAACAAACAAAATAACATATAGTTTTTCAGTATCCACATTTTCTTCACTTCTTTGGACTTCCTCACAACCCTCGTTCCTGCTTTCCACATTTTCAAGCTTTAGTCAGCAATTTATTAGCTTGTTTCAATTCTTATATATAATTTTCCAATATTGTATCCCTAATTTTAGATAATTTAAACCCAAACCTTAAAAGATTATTTCTAACATAATATTTATCCAAAAATTTATCTTTTCTTGTACTTACATTTATCTTCATTTTCCTTTTAACTAACTTATTGGTGCCATATTGTTGATAGTCTTACATCTTTCTTAACATTCATACAATTTACAGTGTTTTTGTAAATAGTCCTTAAATTTCTTCCAGTCCTCCTCCACAACCTCTTCTCCCAGGTCTCGAATTCTGCCTGTCATTTCCGCCAGTTCCATATAGTCTATCAGTTGCATCTGCCATTCTTCCAGTGTGGGCAAATCTTGGGTTTTCCGATGTTTGGCGACAAGTATCCTTGCTGCTGTTGTTGCATACATAAAAAATGTTCGGTCTTTCTTTAACACCCTCTGGCCGACAATGCCTAAAAGAAAGGCCTCTGGTTTCTTAGGAAAGGTATACTTAAATACCTTTTTCAGCTCATTATATATCATTTCCCAGAAAGCCTTAACTCTAGGGCAGGTCCACCAGAGGTGAAAGAACGTTCCTTCAGTTTCTTTACATTTCCAACATTTGTTATCTGACAAATGGTATATTTTTGCAAGATTGACTGGGGTCATGTACCACCTATATATCATTTTCATAATATATTCTTTCAAGGCATTACATGCTGTGAATCTCAGACCGGTGGTCCATAACCTTTCCCAGTCAGCAAACATGATATTATACCCTATGTCCTGTGCCCATTTTATCATAGCTGATTTGACCGTTTCATCTTGTGTGTTCCATTTTAACAGCAAGTTATACATTCTTGAAAGTATCTTAGTCCTAGGTTCTAACAGTTCCGTTTCTAACTTTGATTTTTCCACCTGGAATCCTATCTTTTTATCCAACTTAAAAACTTCTTTAATCTGAGCATAATGTAACCAATCTCGCACTTTATCTTTTAGTTTCTCCAAACTCTGCAACCTCCAGTTATCTCCATCTTTTTCTATTATTTCCCAATATTTCGGCCATTTGGCCTCCATATTGAGTCTTTTCGGGGCCTTAGCTTTCATTGGTGATAACCACCTTGGGGTCTTATTTTCCAGTAAGTCTTTATATTTTATCCAGACATTGAACACTGCTTTCCTGACAATATGGTTCTTGAAAGCCTTATGAATTTTAGCCTTGTCATACCACAAATATGCATGCCATCCAAAATCATTGTTAAATCCTTCCAAGTCTAAAACATCAGTGTTTTCAAGAAGCAGCCAATCTTTCAACCAGCAGAAAGCTGCTGATTCATAGTACAACTTTAAGTCTGGCAAGGCAAAGCCCCCTCTTTCTTTAGCATCAGTTAGTATCTTAAACTTAATTCTGGGCTTTTTGCCCTGCCAGACAAATTTAGAGATATCTCTCTGCCATCTCCCAAAACACTCCATTTTATCCACAATCTGTAAAGTCTGAAACAAAAACAGCATTTTTGGCAATACATTCATCTTTATAGCAGCAATACGTCCTGACAAGGAAAGTTTCAATCTTGACCAAACTTCTAAGTCCCTTTTAATTTCAGACCAGCATTTTTTATTTCAACATCTTTTTCATCTCATTATATATAAATTCCCAGAAGGTCTACCGTGGATACAACATAAATGGTTCCCAATCTTTTTTGAAGTCTCTATTGTCTTAGCCTCTTAATCTTTCAATTAGTTTTACCATTTCAGCATGATCCATTAATTTTCTTTCCATTCTTCTTTAGTTGGTATCTTGCCACTTTTCCATTTTTGAGTTAGCAGCATCCTAGCCGCCATTGTAGCATACATAAAAAGTTTCTCCTTCTCTTTTGACAAGTCTTGACCTATAATGCCTAATAAAAAACGCTTCTGGACTTTTAGCAAAGGTTACCTTAAACATTAGAGACATGGGTGGCGCTGTGGGTTAAACCACAGAGCCTAGGGTTTGCCGATCAGAAGGTCGGTGGTTCGTATCCCCGCGACGGGGTGAGCTCCCGTTGCTCGGTCCCTGCTCCTGCCAACCTAGCAGTTCGAAAGCCCGTCAAAGTGCAAGTAGATAAATAGGTACCGCTCCAGCGGGAAGGTAAATGGCGTTTCCATGCGCTGCTCTGGTTCGCCAGAAGCGGCTTAGTCATGCTGGTCACATGATGCGGAAGCTGTACGCCGGCTCCCTCGGCCAATAAAGCGAGATGAGCGCCGCAACCCCAGAGTCTGCCACGACTGGACCTAATGGTCAGGGGTCCCTTTACCTTTACCTTTTTACCTTAAACATTCTTTTTGTTTCGTTATAAATCATTTCCCGGTAATTCTGAATTATTTTGCATTCCCACCACATATGAAAAAAGTGCCGTCTTTTTTCTTTACACTTCTCACATCACCCTTGGTACTTTGAAGACTCTCGGTTTGCCCATCCTTCCCACCCTACTCGCCTCTTGTTTTCCTTTGTTTCCAGGGTTGCTAGATTGGATTTCTTGCTGGCTGGTTCCACAGCATCATGATGACAGTACTGAAGAAGAAAACGTCTCGCAGGGAGGTGGAGCAGTATCAAAGGTGAGAGTCCAGTCCAAATTCTCCCTCGGGTGACAAACCAGTGTCTGCCCTGTGTTACTTCGGCCTGCGAGGGAGGGCTTACGTAAGAACTCTAGGGAATTGCCGTAGTTCATTGATAGAGAATCTGCCTTGCATTCCCAAAGGAATGCAAAATAATTTTGCGGATTATAGGGACATGTCAGGGAACTGCCATCGGAGCCAGAGGCGGAGGGAAGGCTCCAGAGGGATGCCGGAGAGGGTCCCAGTAGGGAGAGAGGCAGCCCATCTGCTGGGGAAGGAAATCAGCGTAACACCAGTGGAGAAGGGGGGCAGAAGGGGGAATCGGCGAGGGGGCTCCAGGACTCCTCGCCGGAGACCAGTGGGGAGAGCAAGGGTCCTCCGCTGCCCACACCCTCCCTGCGCAGAAGACTTCCGCGCAGGGAGAGTAGGAGGAGACTAGGTGTCAAAGAACTTCTTTGCTGGAAGAAGTTCAAGAAACGCCCACTGACAGATTCTGCCAGCGATTGAGACAGCCACGGGTGAGAGGCTGTCCAGACAGAAAGGGTACACCCAGGTAACCTAGCCAGGAGTGGCGACAACTTACGCACGAGCAACCCCTAGAACCATTACAGGACAGAACTACCTAAATTGTATAGAAATATATTTATGTGTGCTTCTACAGTAGCAAGAATGCTGCTCGCCCCAAAATGGAAAAAAGCAGATGGTCCCAGGAAAGGAAGAATGGATACAAAAACTTATGGAATATGCAGATATGGCGAAACTTACTGGAAGAATAAGAAATCAAGATAACAAACTTTTTATAAAAGAATGGAAAATTTGAATTATTGAATATTTACAGATAAATTGCAAGCAGATAAAAACATTGGCAGGACTATTGTAATAACCTGCAGTTTCCTAAGAGTAAATATTTAAAGTAGCTAATTGAATGAATTTGGATATGCGGAAGATAATAAAAAATAAATTTAAGGAACCGCAGAAAGGGGGGGTAAGGAAGTCAGACTTTGAAATGTTAAAATGATTGTAAAATTCATGACATGTATAAATTTGAAAAGTATAAAAAACCTTTAAAAAAAGAAACAATCTGTGTTGCATGCAGAAAGTCGTGGGTTCGATTTCCCAGGGTCTTCCTGAAAACTTGGAGGACTGCTGCCAGTCAGTGTAGACAATACTAATCCCAATGCGCCAATGGTCTGACTTGGTGTAAGGCAGAGCTTAGTCGGTAGAGAGTGCAAGACTCAATTTCAGGGTTGTGGGTTCGAGTCTCATGTTGGGCAAAAGATTCCTGCAATGCAAGCGGATGGACTAGATGACCATCTGGACGTTTTATGGGATGCATGTCTGCGGTTTGGTCTGTTCCACTCTCTTTAATTCCTCCTGACTTTCTGCCATCAAAGTTGTGTCATCTGCATATCTGAGGTTGTTGATATTTCTAGTTTAGCTCAATTGAAGTTTCCCTGCCATACATACAAGTACATTTTCCATTTCAATGTATAATCAAACAATAACAACCAGGGGGTCCCATTTGTCCTGAAAGACCATTCCCTTCCCCCAATCACACCCACCAGCTGACATGTGATGTCATTTGACAGGCGAGATGGCAGATCTAGATCCTGTCTTGCCTGTTCTAATCAGGGAACGGGGTGCATAGGCAAACAGGGCAGGATTTAATCTCCACTCATCAGTCGGTGTTGTTGCTTAGTCGTTTAGTCGTGTCCGACTCTTCGTGACCCCCTGGATCAGAGCACGCCAGGCACTTCTGTCTTCCACTGCTTCCTGCAGTTTGGTCAAACTCATGCTGGTAGCTTCAAGAACACTGTCCCACCATCTCGTCCTCTGTCGTCCCCTTCTCCTTGTGCCCTCCATCTTTCCCAACATCAGGGTCTTTTCCAGGGAGTCTTCTCTTCTCATGAGGTGGCCAAAGTATTGGAGCCTCGGCTTCAGGATCTGTCCTTCCAGTGAGCACTCAGGGCTGATTTCCTTAAGGATGGAGAGGTTTGATCTTCTTGCAGTCCATGGGACTCTCAAGAGTCTCCTCCAGCACCATAATCCAAAAGCATCCATTCTTTGGCGATCAGCCTTCTTTATGGTCCAGCTCACACTTCCATACATCACTACTGGGAAAACCATAGCTTTTACTATACGGACCTTTGTTGGCAAGGTGATGTCTCTACTTTTTCACTCATCAGTTGGTGAGTGGAGGTTAAATCCTGCTTAGTTCAGCAGGATTGGCTCAGGAAAAGGGTCTCAGTGGAAACCCCTGCTAAAATGGAGGAAAACACCTTCCTTGCAAGGTGCTTTGAAGTCCCAACTTGGGGACTTCAAAGCACCTTGCACCTGTGTTGTAGGTGATTGACATCCCTGCTTACCAGTAAACTCTGGCCTGTGGAGCCAGAAAGGACCTCCATCCATTCCTTGTAGAAAGTGGACTGGCAGCCCCCAATTTTTTGGTTTCCCCCACCTGCTCTTCTAAACAGTCATTATGTTGTGCTTTGCAGATACATGACCCAAGCAGAGCAAGAATCCATGAACGGAAATCTGGAGGAATCCCTCAAACTTTACAGCCAGGCTGATGAAATCCAGACCAGCGAAAGTCTGAAGGGGTGCATCAAAAACCTGGAGGAGAAGTTGGTGACCCTGGATTTGGATCAGGAGTCGGATGAATATGTGGACGTCTGTCGGAGTGGACTCCTGTTGTACAAGGAGATCCACGACAAGCTGTTTGAGCATCAGAAGGAAGGTGTTGCCTTTTTGTACAGCCTCTTCCGGGATGGAAGGAGAGGTGGTATTCTGGCCGATGACATGGGCTTGGGAAAGACCATCCAGATTATCGCCTTTCTTTCAGGGATGTTCGATGCCAACCTGGTCAGGCATGTGCTACTCATCATGCCAGTTACCTTGGTTAACAACTGGGTGCAAGAGTTTGTCAAGTGGGCCCCGGGAATCCGGGTGAAGGTTTTCCACGGCACTAGCCGGAAGGAACGGCGCCAAAACCTGGAACGGGTGCAGAACAAAAAGGGGGTCCTTCTCACCTCGTACCAGATGATCCTGGCCAACTGCGAACAGCTCTCCACTTCGGACCAGCAGGAGTTCGTCTGGGACTACATCATCTTGGACGAAGCGCACAAGATTAAATCACCGTCGGCTAAAACCACCAAATCGGTGTATGCCATCCCCGCCAAAAACCGCATCCTCCTCACGGGGACGCCAGTGCAGAACAACCTACGAGAGCTGTGGGCTCTCTTCGATTTTGCTTGCCAAGGGGCACTGCTTGGCACAGCCAAAACCTTCCGGATGGAGTATGAAAACCCCATCACCAAGGCCCGGGAGAAGGATGCAACTCCCGGAGAAAAAGCCCTAGGCCTTAAGATCTCCGAGAACCTGATGACCATCATTCAGCCGTATTTCTTGCGGCGAAGTAAAGGCACGATACAGACGCAGAGCTCAGAACGAGAAAGCTGTTCGCCGGGAGAGGAGAACAGCACTGCTGTCCTAGAGATGCCGTCTCTCCCGAGAAAAAACGACTTCATTGTGTGGGTTTACCTAGCGCCCATGCAAGAAGAGATCTATAGGAACTTCCTCGACTTGGACCATATCAAGGAGTTGCTAATGACGACTCGTTCCCCGTTGGCTGAGTTGACCGTCTTGAAGAAACTGTGCGATCACCCCAGGCTTCTGTCGGCGCAAGCTTGCATCCAGCTCGGCTTGGAGGTCTCGGGCTACTCTGAGCAAGAGGAAAGGGAAGCTGAGGCCGTTTCTGACATGACCCGGGAAATCAAACACGTGCCCAGTCAGGTTCTGATCGAGGAGTCCGGCAAGTTGAGGTTCCTCTTGGCGCTTCTGGAGAATCTTCGGGAAGAAGGGCACCAAACTCTTGTGTTCTCCCAGTCGAGGAAAATGCTCGATATCATAGAATGCATCTTGACTCATCGGCGTTTTAAGGTGATGCGTATCGACGGGACGGTGACTTGCTTAGCGGAGCGGGAGAAAAGGATTGGCACGTTTCAGAACGACAAAGGCTATTCGGTCTTCCTCTTGACCACGCAGGTGGGCGGTGTTGGGCTCACCTTAACTGCCGCTTCCCGTGTGGTGATATTTGATCCCAGCTGGAACCCCGCCACGGATGCCCAAGCCGTCGACCGGGCTTACAGGATCGGGCAGAAGGAGAACGTTGTGATCTACCGGCTCATCACCTGTGGGACGGTGGAGGAGAGGATCTACCGGCGCCAAGTCTTCAAGGACTCGCTCATACGGCAGGGCACGGGCGATAAGAAGAATCCCTACAGGTATTTCACCAAGCAGGAGCTGAGGGAACTGTTCACACTGGAAGATACCAGGAGCTCGATGACGCAACTGCAGCTCCAGTCTTTGCACGCCAACCAAAGGAACTCGGACCTGCAGCTGGACGAGCACATTGCGTATCTCCACTCTTTGCACATGTTCGGCATATCGGATCACGACCTGATGTACTCGCGTGAAACGGCTCACGAGGAGCAACCGGAAGACGAGGAGGCCCATCAGTACATCGAGCATAGGGTCCAGAAAGCCCAAGAACTGGTGCAACTGGAGTCTCAGCTCGTAGATGCGAGACAGCAGAAACGCCCATCAAGATGTCTTCCGTGTAATTGAAGGCCTTCCCTAGATCTTTATCTAGGGCCGGCTGCTGTAGGACTTTGGCGATTGCCGGAGTTGAGCAAGAGAATTCTGTTTTTCTGCCCCTCCAGAGACCTTTCTATCAACCAACTTGCTTTCGACTTCACTCATTTCTGGTCGGCCTGCTTCAGGAAGGGGCAGCCAAAGACGTACCTCCCCCATGGTGATTTTTGGTGGTGCCAAATTTCCACAACTCACCTTGTCCCAGTAATTTATTTGACTCTCCTGTTGGTTTTCCAGCAAACTTCGTTGGGTGTTATTGGGGCATTATTAGAAACCAGCGTCCACACAGAAAAATGGAGGATGAGAATATATTCTCGGTTCAAGGCTGCAATTTTCCCGTTCAAAGAACGAGTAGACTTCAGTGGAGGAATGGCTGGCAGCTGAACAATCTTCTAGTTCCAGGTAATAGTTTGCATGTTACTCCGCAAAGTTTAGCAAGGATCAGCCATGACTGTTTCTCTTCAAAAGGAAATGAGAGGGACAAATGTTGTATTAGACGCAGTGGAGCACGTTTAGCTCAATAAGTGACTGGATATAATTGTTTGGAGTTACCTTTCTCCAGCTGGCGAGCCCCAAGAAAGTGAAATAAATGGCTCTTTGGGGTTCTTCCTATTTGTCTTCTGAGCACTTGTTAAAAATAATTACTTGCATAATCTTAGATGCATCTTTAACTGTCTTTTCTAGTAGTAAAGTTTTTCAAATTAAAAAGCCAATATGGGAGTTGAGAGCATTTTTGGGGGCTATTGGAAGAGGGGGCTGGGTTGTTTTAGGGGGCAATCTTCATAATGATTGAAGTGTAGGTGGGTTCCCATGAAGCAAGACACAGCGATAACTGCAAGAACCTTTATTGAACTAACAAAACTGGACAACAGGGGCAAAGCAACTGCTTATATATATTTCTGAAGGCCGAGGCCACTCCCACTCCCAATGTGATTGGCTGTCTAAACTTCCAAGCTGCGAATCACGACTCAGAGTTTAAGGGCCAGTGGCAGAGGCCCAAATCCAGAAATGTTCTGTGATTGGATATCATGTATCAAATCAGAACACAGGCTCAGAATCCTTAGTCCAGACTCAAGCTCAGGCAAACACAGACGACTGAATACATAACAATGATTAATCTTTTAATGCCAGTGTAGGCTTCTAAGGAGACCTGGAAAAACATCACATCTGGCAAACAATGTGCCCCTTTGGTTTTAGATGGTACATGGGTAGACGAGTCTAAAAAGCCTGGGCCTCAATGGTGGGCCATTTACCGGAAGTAATGTATTAACACTAGAAGTGTGCACACAATTTTGACCAAACTAAGCCTCCTGATGTATGTTTTGCTCCAAGTGGCTAAGTTGGCTGATATGGTAAGGTAAAGGTAAAGGGACCCCTGACCATTAGGTCCAGTCGTGGCCGACTCTGGGGTTGCGGTGCTCATCTCGCTTTATTGGCCGAGGGAGCCGCATACAGCTTCCAGGTCATGTGGCCAGCAGAACTAAGCTGCTTCTGGCGAACCAGAGCAGCGCGCGGAAATGCTGTTTACCTTCCCGTCGGAGCGGTACCTATTTATCTACTTGTACTTTCGAACTGCTAGGTTGACAGGAGCAGGGACCGAGCAATGGGAGCTCACTCCGTAACGGGGATTTGAACCGCCGACCTTCCGATCAGCAAGTCCTAGGCTCTGTGGTTTAACCCACAGTGCCACCCGCATCCCTGGCTGATATGGTAGCCCTCTTCAGATATTGGAAGGGAAGGTAGAGCAAGGTGCTGCTGCTCTGGAGGGCAGGACTCAAAGTAATGGATTTAAAAGACAACAAAGGAGAAGCTAACTAAACTTTGGCAAGAACTCTGTGACATTAAGAGCCGTTCAACAGTGCAAATGCTTCTGGACTCTCCTTCACTGGAGGTTTTTAAGCAGAGGCTGGAAGGCCATCTGTCAGGGACTCTTTAGCTGTGATCCCTTCCAATTCTGCCGGGATGGTGCCTTGGTTCTCAAACGCCTTGGTACTCAACCAACTTGGAACCCAAACACTGCAAACCCAGAAGTGTGTGTTCCAGTCTGTGAACTTTTTTTCAGAAGCTGAACACGCTCCGTTTTGAATGTTAACGCTTCCGTTTTGAGTGCCACACTTCCGTTTTGAGTATTACGTTGAGGTCTGTTTTTGCTATTTATTTCGCATTTTTGCATTTGTGGCTCTGTTTGTTCTGTTTTTGTGACTGTGTGGAACCCAGTTCAGCTACCGATTGATTGTGAGACTGCAATACAGTGGTACCTCGGGTTACATACGCTTCAGGTTACATACGCTTCAGGTTACAGACTCCGCTAACTCAGAAATAGTGCTTCAGGTTAAGAACTTTGCTTCAGGATGAGAACAGAAATCGTGCTCCATCGGCGCGGCGGCAGCAGGAGGCCCCATTAGCTAAAGTGGTGCTTCAGGTTAAGAACAGTTTCCGGTTAAGTATGGACCTCCCGAACGAATTAAGTACTTAACCCGAGGTACCACTGTACATTGTTTATTGCTTTCATTTTATGGATCGCTGGTCTCGTTAGACAGTAAACTTCATATTCAATTGCTGTTTTAGGGGTTATTTTTAAAACTCTGGAACGGATTAATCCGTTTTGCATGACTTTCTATGGGAAAGCGCACCTTGGTTTTGGAACGCTTTGGTTTTGGAACGGACTTCCGGAACGGATTAAGATTGAGAACCAATGTACCACTGTTTTTGATTCTATGGCCATGGAGCGGGACTTGGCCTGGACTCCTACCTAGGAGTAAACCCCACTGAATCCTGTCTGTTTTGTACAAGCGAATTATAGAAGGGTTGAAAAAGGCCTGAGAAGGGTGGAAAATTCCCTTTGTGCGTTTTCCCCCTGAGTGCACCCTTTATTTTTACCATTTGCTCTGAAATGGCGCCAATTTTTCTTTCTCTCTTTTTTTTTTCCACCCGGGCTTGGGCTGGGCCTTGTGTTTTTTCTGACCTCCTCACCTGCCCTTTACGCCGGCCTGAAATGCCTTTTATAAATAATTTGCGGGCCCCATGCCTGGCTTTCTGAGATATTTTCATCCCATTTATTAGAGTTTCCTGGCGTGCTCCCGGACCATTGTTCTCTCCTCTTGGCCAAGGAAAGCAAACTGTGGCTGGCCCAGGGATGGAATCCTGTTATCGCCAGAGCCCACGCCAGCAAGTATTGCCTCTGGCAATGTGGCTGGCTGCAAAGAGGGGAGCAGGGAAACTGAGGGAGAGGGTCTCGCCTGGGTCCCAAGGGAAGTCGGGGAACGCCCCTCACCCAGCCCCGGATAAAACACAGGCCCTTGACTTTTGCAGGGTTTTGTCGCAGTTTGGAATAGATGCTGCAAGCGCAGGGCAGAAATCAGTTGTTAAGGCTTCTTTAAGGAATAAAGGAGCCAAAGGTTTGTTACTCCTGGCAAACAAAGCCATTCTGATTACAGTGGTACCTCAGGTTACATACACTTCAGGTTACATTCGCTTCAGGTTACAGACTCCACTAACCCAGAAATAATGCTTCAGGTTAAGAACTTTGCTTCAGGGTGAGAACAGAAATCGTGCTCCAGCGGCGCAGCAGGCCCCATTAGCTAAAGTGGTGCTTCTGGTTAAGAACAGTTTCAGGTTAAGAATGGACCTCCAGAACGAATTAAGTTCTTAATCCGAGGTACCACTGTATGTATATATATGTATATGTATATGTATGTGATATATGTGTGTGTGTGTGTGAGTGTGTGTATGTATGTACAGTGGTACCTCAGGTTACACACGCTTCAGGTTACATACGCTTCAGGTTACAGACTCCGCTGACCCAGAAATAGTGCTTCAGGTTAAGAACTTTGCTTCAGGATAAGAACAGAAATCGTGCTCCGGCGGCACGGCAGCAGCAGGAGGCCCCATTAGCTAAAGTGGTGCTTCAAGTTAAGAACATTTTCAGGTTAAGAACGGACCTCTGGAACGAATTAAGTACGGTACTTAACCCAAGGTGCCACTGTACAAGCTTCCGTGTGGCCATCAGGCAGTCCTGAGCTTAACAAAAGAACAGAATAGCAGCAGCAGCAGTAAGGAAGAGAAGCCTGAGAGAAAGAAAGCTGTTACTTACGAGGGAATCAGAAAGGATAGGTTGCCTTTCTGTCTGTCGTCCCCACTTCGGGCACCGTATTTTTCGCTCCATAAGACGCACCTAGTTTTTAGAGGAGGAAAACAAGGAAAAAAATATTCTGAACGAAACAGTGGATGTGTGATTTTTGTGGTTCATGCTGTGGCCACAAACATGTGACCTGATGGCGAATTTGGGGTGACCCAATGCAAAAATCCTGAGGATCCATGTGCATCCGTGCTTTGTAACCACGTTTTTGCACCATTGCGGCCCCACACAACAGTGGGTGCATGATTTCTTTGGTGCAGGTTGTAGCCATGGACATGCTATGTGATCTGATGGTGAATTTGGGGTGACCCAATGTAAAAATCCTGAGGATCCATGGGCTTTTACCTCCCCCCTCCCAGGCAGCCTCCTTTATCACTAGCGTCCCTTATCTCCCTCCCGATCCCACCGATCAGCTGCTTCCTTTCAACACTCCCTTCCCTCTTGTTTGCCTTAGTGTCTTTTCCTTAGCTGGAGCAGTTTTTTGCTCCTCCTTTTCTTCCAATTTCTCTCCTTATTGCTTTAGTCTTCCTGTTTCCCCCTTTGCAAGTTTGCTATCTTTACCTCCCCACTCCCAGGCAGCCTCCTTTATCTCTAGCGTCCCTTATCTCTCCCCCCAATCGGCAAACGATCAGCGGCTTTGTTTCAACACCCCCTTCCCTCTTTCTAAAAAAAAAAAGCACAATCTGCTTTTCACCCCTGGGCAATTCGGCTCCAGGGACCACTCATTCGCTCCATAAGACGCATAGACATTTCCCTTTACTTTTTAGGAAGAAAAAGGTGTGTCTTATGGAATGAAAAATACGGTACATTATTGCAAGCATTGTTGCTTTAGTAGCAACAGACTAGACTCCTCCTCTGACTTAGGGATGGAGAAAAATTCACTCCAGTTTGTGCTTTTACCTGATGCCCATTTCCAAGAACAATCTGTAATAAACGAAAACCTGCCCTTATTCCCTTATGGGGGACACAAGAGCCCTTATAGAGTCCTTTGTAGGTTCTCCATTGGTTGGAGAAAAGAACAGAGGCCAACCAGAAAATACTGAGAAGCAAAGCAGCTAGTAAGCCTGATCTTTATTGAACTGTTGCAACAGGGTGTTCCCCTCACACGCAGGAGAGGAGGAGGAACCCTGGACCAAGGTGTGCCTGCACTTATATAGACATTTTAAATTGCCCGTCCTGGAGTCCAAGACCACCCCCAGAAACAACATACATACATCACAGAAGGGGTGTAGCTCAAGACCACCCTCCAGATACATCATATTTACATCACAGAAAGGGTGGTCTACAGCAGAAATCTGAGTGCGTTGTTTATCTCCTGTCGTTGTTTATCTCCTGTCTGGCAGGTGACCTGTTAATGCTCACTTGATTGGATACCCTGGGGAGCCTGGCCAGTCTTTTGTAGTGACAAATACTTAGTTCCTGAGCCAGGTCACAGGCTTACCCTATTCATTCACAGATAAACCCTTAAGACAGGATTTGTGAATGAAAAGACAACGGGGAGGCTTTTCCATTTCCATTTGACCTTGCAGAGAAAACATTTGGTCAGTTTGGGAGCCAAAATGGCTCCTGGACTGACCTCCTGTGCTGCCTCAGACATGTGGCCCATGCATTTATGTACGTATTTGCCTGGCAAATCCATGAACATTTGTTATATATACGGTATATAAGACCTTAATTTTTTATTTCAAAACAAACCACAGCAATCCTTCAAAATTTGCACGGCTCCAAATTTTGCTGCACAGTTCTTCAGTGTATATTGGGGGAAGTCTTGCATAAAATTTGTGGGGTTGCAGCTAGGGTTGCCATATCCCTAGCTCAACTCAAAAAGTTGAGCTTTTTCTGGAAACCCAAACACAGCCATACCTTGCTTCTCAAACGCAATCCATTCCGGAAGTCCATTCGGCTTCCAAATATGTTCGAAAACCAAGGCACAGCTTCCAATTGGCTGCAGGAGCTTCCTGCACTCAACCGGCAGCCGCAGAAGCAACGTCGGATGTTTGGGTTCCAAAGAACGTTCAAAAACCGGAACACTTCTGGGTTTTCAGCATTCGGGAGCCAAAACATACGACTACCAAGGCGTTCGAGAACCAAGGTACACGTATAATTGTTGAGCATTTTAAAGGAAAACCCAGAAATTGTTGAGCTGTTATTACAGTAACGTCGAATAAATGCAGTTTTTTGATTCACTTGCCAAAGATCCAGGACAAAGCACCACCTTTAAGAAATCCACACACACCCCGAACGTCAATTCCACCTTTGAATTCCTAGTTATGGCACAGCGAATTATGGAGTCATAGAATCACACAACGGTAGTGTTGGCAGGGACCTCAGGGGTCATCTAGTCTAACCCCCTGAGGTGGAGGAATCACAATGAATTATCAGTGCCCCTCTGGGTGGGGGGCAAGCTGGGGGTGACAGGAGCAGCAGTGCAGCAGGTTGGGAACACCTGATTTAGACAGTAGTGGTTTGCCGAAGATTGCTAGGCAGAATTTGTTCTTAAGTATGGTTTGAACCTGTGGCTTAATAATAATAATAATAATAATAATAATAATAATAATTTATTATTTATACCCCGCCCATCTGGCTGGGTTTCCCCAGGCACTCTGGGCGGCTTCCAACAAAACACTAAAATACAATAACCTATTAAACATTAAAAACTTCCCTGAACAGGGCTGCTTTCAGATGTCTTCTGAATGTCAAGTAGTTGTTTATCTCTTTGACGTCTGGTGGGAGGGCGTTCCACAGGGTGGGTGCCACTACCGAGAAGGCCCTCTGCCTGGTTCCCTGTAACTTGGCTTCTCGCAGCGAGGGAACTGCCAGAAGGCCCTCGGAGCTGGACCTCAGTGTCCGGGCAGAACGATGGAGGTGGAGATGCTCCTTCAGGTATACTGGACCGAGGCCATTTAGGGCTTTAAAGGTCAGCATCAACACTCGGAAATGTACTAGGAGCCAATGTGGGTCTTTCAAGACCGGTGTTATGTGGTCTCGGAGGCCGCTCCCAGTCACCAGTCTAGCTGCCGCATTCTGGATTAGTTGTAGTTTCCAGGTCACCTTCAAAGGTAGCCCCACGTACAGTGCATTGCAGTAGTCCAAGTGGGAGATAACCAGAGCATGCACCACTCTGGCGAGACAGTCCGCGGACAGGGAGGGTCTCATCCTGTGTACCAGATGGAGCTGGTAAACAGCTGCCCTGGACACAGAATTGACCTGCACCTCCATGGACAGCTGTGAGTCCAAAATGACTCCCAGGCTGCGCACCTGGTCCTTCAGGGGCACAGTTATCACATTCAGGACCAGGGAGTCCCCCACACCCGCCCGCCTCCCGTCCCCCCAAAACAGTACTTCTGTCTTGTCAGGATTCAACCTCAACCTGTTAGCCACCATCCATGCTCCAACTGCCTCCAGACACGCTTTTAATCCAGAGGTGTTTCACCAATAGTGTGGGGTGCGGTTTTAGCTTTTCCAAAACCCACGCACGTTCCCCTGTTCCTGAGAGTGTGCAGGCTGCTGCTGCTGCTTTTTCCCTTTTTGGTATCGTCAGGAAAACACCTGGGAAACTTGAGGGATACCAAATCGGACCATCCACCTCAGTATTGCCCACTCAGACTGGCAGCTCCTCTCCCGGATTCCAGACAGGAGCTTCTCTCAGATCTACTGGGACTTCCTTCATGCAAAACAAATGCTGCCCCACTGAGATGCAGCCCTTCCGTGATCAAAAGCCAATTTTCCTCACAGTACCTTCCTGAGCACGCGGCTTGTAGGAAACACTGGATGTTGGCTCTCTCGGAGTGTTAAAATGTTCCCAAAAATTCTGGGTGTGGCCTCGTGGTACAACTGCAGGAAATGTAATGTACTAATGGAGTTGTCTCTCGAGAGAACAGTCCCAACAAGGCAGGAGGGCGCCTGGGGTAAGTGTGTTATTGTTTCAACTGCAAGTTGGAACTGCAGTAAAATGTTGCAGTAGAGAGTTGTTGTTGTGTAGTCATTTAGTCGTGACCGACTCTTCGTGACCCCCTGGACCAGAGCACGCCAGGCACTTCTGTCTTCCACTGCCTCCCGCAGTTTGGTCAAACTCATGCTGGTAGCTTCGAGAACACTGTCCAACCAGGAGTGCCTGGTGTGCTCTGGTCCATGGGGCCATGGGGAAACAACAACAACAACAACAAGGAAAAGAGTGACTTTCTGGGATCAAATCAGAAACTGGGGTGGCTTCTGTAATTCCGGGACTCTCCCTGGAAAACAGGGACACTTGGAGGGTCTGGGGGGGGGGTGTTTCTGTGTGTGTGCGCATCTGAGCTCATCCCCACCACCACATCCCAACCCTTATGGAGGCTTTCTTCAAAGCCAGACCTGTCTCTCATTAATATCATTACACGCTTGCTACGTGCTGTTCTTCGCCTGCCCTAAAGTACTTAGAGGGACTCCCAGGCCCCAGTAATCAGTTCCAAATGGTGGCTCTGGTGGAGAGGGGAGAACAGATTCCTTGATTCAGAACAGGCGCAATTTGCGAAGGCGAATGTCACGTGGGCCTCCACCCCAGCGAAGCAGCATCGGAAAACAACCAGCTTGCTCTCTTTAGAAAAGCATGACCAAATACTGATTGGGTTCTCTTTAAAGGTAAAGGGACCCCTGAACATTAGGTTCAGTCGTGGCCGACTCTGGGGTTGCGGCGCTCATCTCGCTTTACTGGCCGAGGAAGCCAGTGTACAGCTTCCGGGTCATGTGGCCAGCATGACTAAACCGCTTCTGGCAAACCAGAGCAGCGCACGGAAACACTGTTTACCTTCCCGCCGGAGTGGTACCTATTTATCTACTTGCACTTTGACGTGCTTTTGAACTGCTAGGTTGGCAGGAGCTGGGACTGAACAACAGGAGCTCACCCCATCGCAGGGATTCAAACTGCCGACCTTCTGATCGATAAGTCCTAGGCTCTGTGGTTTAACGCCCAGCACCACCCGCGTCCCTTGGGGTCTCTTTGGCTTCCTGGAAACTGTAGTTTTCTTTTGTTGAAGCTCCGGGCATTTCTGCCTTCTGCCTTTGGAGCTAGACATGTCAGAACGGCAGGTATATAATTACGTACAGGAGAGCTGCCAAAAGCTCAGGCTTCACAACAAGCCGGGAAGTCCCTTGTCCTTTGATGGCGATCACACATTGTTGCATGGAAAAAGCCCCTCTGTGCTGCGTGGTTTAGAATATCTGCCTCTTCGTTCGTGCTTATCCACTGTCTGAATCTAGCGATAACAACTCTGCACCACGAAGAACTCCACCGTGGCTTCCAAATGAACCAGGAAGTTCAGGCTCCTCAGACCAGGAGTCAGTCATATCAGACTAACCTGATCTCGTTTTTTGACAGAATTACAAGCCTGGTAGATGAAGGGAATGCAGTGGATGTAGCCTACCTTGATTTCAGCAAGGCATTTGACAAGGTGCCCCATGATATTCTTGTAAAGAAGCTGGTAAAATGCGGTCTTGACTATGCTACCACTCAGTGGATTTGTAACTGGCTGACTGACTGAACCCAAAGGGTGCTCATCAATGGTTCCTCTTCATCCTGGAGAAGAGTGACTAGTGGGGTGCCACAGGGTTCTGTCTTGGGCCCGGTCTTATTCAACATCTTTATCAACGACTTGGATGATGGACTCAAGGGCATCCTGATCAAATTTGCAGATGACACCAAACTGGGCAAAAAAAAGAGAGAGAGGCACAAATACAAGATGGGTGACACCTGGCTTGAGAGCAGTACATGTGAAAAGGATCTAGGAGTCTTGGTTGACCACATTTTGACATGAGCCAACAGTGTGACGCGGCAGCTAAAAAAGCCAATGCAATTCTGGGCTGCATCAATAGGAGTATAGCATCTAGATCAAGGGAAGTAATAGTGCCACTGTATTCTGCTCTGGTCAGACCTCACCTGGAGTACTGTGTCCAGTTCTGGGCACCACAGTTCAAGAAGGACACTGACAAACTGAAACGTGTCCAGAGGAGGGCAACCAAAATGGTCAAAGGCCTGGAAACGATGCCTTATGAGGAACGGCTAAGGGAGCTGGGCATATTTAGCCTGGAGAAGAGGAGGTGAAGGGGTGATATGATAGCCATGTTCAAATATATAAAAGGATGTCACATAGAGGAGGGAGAAAGGTTGTTTTCTGCTGCTCCAGAGAAGCGGACACGGAGCAATGGATCCAAACTACAAGAAAGAAGATTCTACCTAAACATTAGGAAGAACTTCCTGACAGTAAGAGCTGTTTGACAGAGGAATTTGCTGCCAAGGAGTGTGGTGGAGTCTCCTTCTTTGGAGGTCTTTAAGCAGAGGCTTGACAACCATATGTCAGGAGTGCTCTGATGGTGTTTCCTGCTTGGCAGGGGGTTGGACTCGATGGCCCTTGGGGTCTCTTCCAACTCTATGATTCTATGATTCTCTTTTCATAGAATCATCAAGTTGGAAGGGACCCAAAGGACATCTAGTCGAACCCTCTGCAACGCAGGAGGCGCCATGCCTTGAGGAGCTGCAGGACAAGCAGAAATCAACCGGTGAAGCTGATTGACTTCATTTCCAGGCTGATAATGGCAAGGAGGGAATAAAGGTGGTGGTATTTGGACCCAGAAGTTCAAGTTATTATAAATTGTGAGACCCTCAATCTCTGGTCTGTGGTTCAAGCCCCATGTTGGGCAAAAGATTCCTGCATTGCAAGGGGGTTGGACCTGATGACCCTCATCTCTTTATTGTAGTTTAGTCGTTTAGTCGTGTCCGACTCTTCATGACCACCTGGACCAGAGCACGCCAGGCACTCCTGTCTTCCACTGCCTCCCACAGTTTGGTCAAACTCAGGCTGGTAGCTTTGAGAACACTGTCCAGCCATCTCGTCCTCTGTCATCCCCTTCTCCTTGTGCCCTCCATCTTTCCCAACATCAGGGTCTTTTCCAGGGAGTCTTCTCTTCTCATGAGGTGGCCAAAGTCTTCAGGATCTGTCCTTCCAGTGAGCACTCAGGGCTGATTTCCTTCAGAATGGAGAGGTTTGATCTTCTTGCAGTCCATGGGACTCTCAAGAGTCTCCTCCAACACCAGAATTCAAAAGCATCAATTCTTCGGCGATCAGCCTTCTTTATGGTCCAGCTCTCACTTCCATACATCACTACTGGGAAAACCATAGCTTTTACTATACGGACCTTTGTCGGCAAGGTGATGTCTCTGCTTTTTAAGATGCTGTCTAGGTTTGTCATTGCTATTCTCCCAAGAAGCAGGCATCTTTTAATTTCGTGGCTGCTGTCACCATCTGCAATGATCATGGAACCCAAGAAAGTAAAATCTCTCACTGCCTCCATTTCTTCCCCTTCTATTTGCCAGGAGGTGATGGGACCAGTGGCCATGATCTGAGGTTGTTGATATTTCTTCCGGCAATCTTAATTCCGGCTAGGGATTCATCCAGCCCAGCCTTTCGCATGACGAATTCTGCATATAAGTTAAATAAGCAGGGAGACAATATACAGCCTTGTCGTACTCCTTTTCCAATTTTGAACCAATTAGTTGTTCCATATCCACTTCTAACTGTAGCTTCTTATCCCACATAGAGATTTCTCAGCAGACAGATGAGGTGATCAGGCACTCCCATTTCTTTAAGAACTTGCCATAGTTTGCTGTGGTCGACACAGTCAAAGGCTTTTCCAACTCTACAATTCTATAATTCTATGACTGTACCATTGCGGGAGTCTTGTTTTTTTTAGGGGGAGATGGAACATCCCCCTTTCTTCCCTCTCACCCTTTAAGTATTTCTCATTACCCATTTGGCTCCCGTTGCTGATTGGCTGTTGGAACAGCCTTCTGATTGGTTGCTTATTTTATAAAAACTGCCCCATCAGGAGGTCATTCTCAGTCTTCTTGACCACTCGCTTTGTGGTTTATAGGTAACACTTAAACTTGCAGCGTAGCCCATCGATAGCAGCAGTTCATAGGTCTTGGCAGTCAGTTTCCTGGACTCTATAATCACATCAATGCAGCTAGGAAAGAATAACAAACAGAAGCAGCAGGATGCTGGGCTGTGGGTCGGCCTTCTCTGCCCCACCCTCAACCCCCTCCCCAATCTAAAAATAAAAACGAGGGGAGTAAAATCCCATTGGCTTTGATTCTCGGGCTGCCAGCATCTCTAGAAAGGAAGGTCTTTAGGAACACCATTTTCTTTACGTTGTTTTCATCATATGCTGAAGTCCGTTCCAAAACCAAAGCGTTCCAAAACCAAGGTGCGCTTTCCCATAGAAAGCAATGCAAAACGGATTAATCCATTCCAGACCTTTAAAAACAACTCCTAAAACAGCAATTGAACATGAATTTTACTATCTAACGAGACCATCGATCCATAAAACGAAAGCAATAAACAATGTACTGCAGTCACACAATCAATCCGTCAGGAGCTGAACTGGGTTCCACACAGTGACAAAAATAAAACGAAAAGAGCCAAAAAACACACACGCAAAAACAGACAGACCTCAGTGTAACACTCCAAACAGAAGTATGACACTCAGAACCCTGGGTAGGCAAACTAAGGCCCGGGGGCTGGATCCGGCCCAATCGCCTTCTAAATCTGGCCCACGGACGGTCCGGGAATCAGCGTGTTTTTACATGAGTAGAATGTGTCCTTTTATTTCAAATGCATCTCTGGGTTATTTGTGAGGCATAGGAATTCATTCACTCCCCCCCTCAAAATATAGCCCGGCCCCCACAAGGTCTGAGGGACAGTGGACCGGCCCCCTGCTGAAGAATTTTGCTGACCCCTGCTCAAAACAGAAGCATAATACTCAAAGTGGAACACCTTCAGCTTCCGAAAAAGGTTCACAAACCAAAACACATTCTTCCAGGTTTGCAGTGTTTGGGTTCTAAGTTGTTTAAGTACCAAGGCGTTTGAGAACCAAGGGGCCACTGTACTTGGAATGAAGGTTGGAGGAAACTGTGGTGTCTTTCTGATGTATACACCACCTGAGAATAAGATGGAGGGGCTCACAGCATCAACACCCCCAACAAATCTCGCTTCTCCATTAGCCACAGCTTTGGATCCAGCTCAGCGCAAGCAGGTCTCTGTGGCTACAGCTTCCAATACCTCTGGATACCTCTGGAACTCCTTCCTGCAGGACGCAATGGCCGCCACCAACCCAAAGTGCTATTGTGCGCCAATGCAGCTTGCGGATTTACCACAAGCGGCTGTTCAGCCACTGTGAGAACATTGGCCTGATCCAGGTCTCTCTTCTTCAGTCCTGATGGTGATGATGATGATGATGATGATAATTTATTTATACCCCGCCAATCTGGCTGGTTTTCCCCAGCCACTCTGGGCGGCTTCCAACAGAACACTAAAATACAATAACCTATTAAACATTAAAAGCTTCCCTAAACAGGGCTGCCTTCAGATGTCTTCTAAAAGTTTGGTAGTTATTTTTCTCTTTGACATCTGGTGGGAGGGCGTTCCACAGGGCGGGTGCCACCACCGAGAAGGCCCTCTGCCTGCTTCCCTGTAACTTGGCTTCTCGCAGGGAGGGAACTGCCAGAAGGCCCTCGGCGCTGGACCTCCGGGCTGAACGATGTGTAGGTCTTTCAACACAGGTGTTATGTGGTCTCGGCGGCTGCTCCCAGTCACCAGTCTAGCTGCCGCATTCTGGATTAGTTGTAGTTTCTGGGTCACCTTCAAAGGCAGCCCCACGTAGAGCGCATTGCAGTAGTCCAAGCGTGAGATAACTAGAGCATGCACCACTCTGGCGAGACAGTCCTCAGACAGGGAGGGTCTCATCCTGTGTACCAGATGGAGCTGGTAAACAGCTGCCCTGGACACAGAATTGACCTGCACCTCCATGGACAGCTGTGAGTCCAAAATGACTCCCAGGCTGCGCACCTGGTCCTTCAGGGGCACAGTTGCCCCATTCAGGACCAGGGAGTCCTCCACACCTGCCCGCCTCCTGTCCCCCAAAAACAGTACTTCTGTCTTGGATTCAACCTCAATCTGTTAGCCACCATCCAAAGGTGAACTTCACCTTTCTTGTGTGGCCTCTGCCCATTCCTCTCTGCCACCGTTGTGTGTCTAGCCTCAGATTATCAACTCGAGACCTTTCAAATGGCACAAGCATCCGAGAAGAACGGAATATTAGCAATGCCATTGTTGTGCCATTCAGGGCAGCGTTATTGTTGGGCAGCGAAGTGCAACGAGACATTTTTCTAATCTCCTTATGTAACCGGATCTGAAAGCACAACAGTGACTCTGAATTCCTCGCTGTCTCAGTCACAGAAAAGGGGGATGGAAACGGCCGATTGGGACATCTCCCTCACCCATCCCTTGTGACTCACGATGGGCTCACCTGTTCACTCAGCCGATGCTCAAATGATCCCACCCTTCTCATGCCTTTGCTGAAAAGGACAGCATCGCTGCTGAGCTTTCGGTGATTCAGCCACCAGGATCTGACCCCCAGTTCCCCTTCCATTGGGGACGGCAAGAGCTGGAAACCCTGCGATGGCTTCACGGTGGCTGGGCTTGTCTGCTAGGGAGTTTATTGCCATGAAATCTAGATTCCGGGATTTGGGAAATGTTCTGTGCCTCAGGACGCGTGCATTGCATGCAGAAGGGCCTGGGGAAAGGGCCGTAGCTCACTGACAGAGCCTCTACCTTGCATGCAGAAAGCCCCAGGGTCACTCCCCATGGCTGGGAAAGCCCCTTGCCTGAGAGATGCTGCCAGTCAGTGTAGGTAATACTGAGCTAACCAATACTGACTCTGCCTAAGACAGCTTTCTACATTCTCATGCGGAAAACTTCCATCTGGTATCTCCTATCATCATCATCATTATCGTTATCATTAGTATCATCAAGTTTTTATTTATACCTTTCATGTTTATACTTTTCATTAGTTTTACAATCAATTTAACATTTCAAAGTTTGACTTCGTCCCCCCTCTTTCGGCGGGTCCTTAAAAAACATTTTTTAAACATCTTCTGCATATCCAAATTCTTTTCACTTGCTCATTTAATTATCTACTGCAAATATATACTCTTGTGAAACTGCAGGTTATTACAATAATCCTGCTGATGTTTTTATCTGTTTACAATTTATCTATAAATATTCAACAAACCATTTCTATTCTTTTATAAAAAGTTTGCTACCTTGATTTCTTGTTCTTCCGGTAAGTTTTGCCATTTCTGTATATTCCATGGTATCTCCAGTTAAAGAGATTTCAAGGTAACTGTAGACCCCCCAATTATTGTTGTTGTTGTCGCCGCCGCCAGATTCTGCGCACAGATCAGTAGGCACAGAGCATCCCCCGATTCAATCCAGTTTGTTAAGAAAATTCCCAAACTCGGATCTATGGGCGACTCTGGGTTATTTCTCTAAGGTAGTCTATTTTAAAGTTTTCATGTGTTTATATGCCTATCGCACTTTTGAACTTAAAATCCATTGTTGTAGATTGTTTTAAATGTTTGTTTTGCTATTGGGATTGTAGTTCCATTTGTGTTTCTCAAGCTGGTCTCTGACCGTAATAAATTTCATGGGATACAGGCATGTTCCTAGTCCGTATGTCAGAGGCAGTGTGGTGCAGTGGTTAGAGTGACGGACTAGGTCCTTGAAGATGATGTTCTGAATCACTACCTCTCAACCCAGCCTACCTCACAAGATTGTTGTGGAGCTTAAAGGCGGAGGTGGACCACCTTGAGTTCCTTGAAGGAAAAGCTGGGATATCAATGCAATAAACAAGCAAGTGACATGTAGGGGTCCAATCCACCATCCGTCCTAAAGATGCCAAGTGGAATGATTAAGGATTAACGAAAACACACAGAGACATGACGCCATAGCCTCATTTATCACACCTGTAGCATTCTCTTTCTTTCTTTCTTTCTTTCTTTCTTTCTTTCTTTCTTTCTTTCTTTCTTTCTTTCTTTCTTTCTTTCTTTCTTTCTTTCTCCACCCCCAGTACAGAAATCCACCCTCATTAAACGTCAACTTAACATACAGTAAGCATAACAAACAAACAACCAAATAAAAGACTTCCTTTATCCTGTATCTGGGCTCCTTATTCACTTCTTATAAGGTGTTTCCTTTATGAATAATTATTAAGATTTTTCTAATTATAACTTAAATATCCACAAAGTCTCCTGTAGACATTAATCGAAACAAGTCCAGGTATGCATTTTAGGGCACTGTTTTGTGAAGTATACTCTGCATTTTCCCCATGCTTTTTGAAACTCTTGCCTAGTGTGATCTCTAATTGCCTCCGTTAATCTAGCCAATTCAATATATTCTAACAGTTTGTCTTGCCATTCTGTTTTTGTTGGCACAATTTCTTTTTTCCAGTTTTTAGCAGTTAGAATCTATGCCACTCCTGTGGCATAGAGGAATATTTTCTGATCTTCTCTTGTGTCCGTTATCCCTAGTAGAAAAACTTCTGTATTTTTCATAAAGTTATACTTAAACATTTTTTTAAGCTCGTCATACACTGTGTTCTAGAAGCTTTTGATTTTTTTCACAGGTCCACCAAACATGTATAAGTGTCCCCTCTGTTTTACCACACCTCCAGCACAGATTTGTTTTTGTCTTATACATTTTAGCTATTTTGGTAGGTGTTAAGTACCATCTATAAAACATTTATGGGGACGTGGGTGGCGCTGTGGGTTAAACCACAGAGCCTAGGACTTGCCGATCAGAAGGTCGGCGGTTCGAATCCCCGCAACGGGGTGAGCTCCCGTTGCTCAGTCCCTGCTCCTGCCAACCTAGCATTTCGAAAGCACGTCAAAGTGCAAGTAGATAAATAGGTACCGCTCTGGCAGGAAGGTAAACGGTGTTTCTGTGCACTGCTCTGGTTCGCCAGAAGTGGCTTAGTCATGCTGGCCACATGACCCGGAAGCTGTACGCTGGCTCCCTCGGCCAATAAAGCGAGATGAGCGCTGCAACCCCAGAGTCGTCCACGACTGGACCTAATGGTCAGGGGTCCTTTTACCGTTACCTATAAAACATTTATCACACCTGTAGCATTCTGAAAAACAATATAACCTGCCAGCCAACTATGGTTGGAAATCCTGCACAGGGAAGGATAATAAAGGATTTATCTCGGTTTTTGTGGGCAAGGGGTGTGGAGCAACTGAGTGGCAGGTGGGCCAGGCAGCTGCCGTGAGCCACGCAATAACAGGTGAGGCAGTTTTGTGCTCGGGCGGCTGGGATGAAAGGTGAGTCGTGACTGCCGCCACACTGGCAAAGGATGGAGGGGACGATGAGCCTCTCCTTCCCCTCTTTTTTCGGCTGCAAAGCTGCAATTTCCCGATCTGCCCTACGACCACATCAATCCTATGGGGCAGGAGGCTTAGCCTTTAATGAGGGCATCGCTGGCCCTGCGGCCGGGGACAGCGGTCACCTGCGGCTTGAGTTGAAAACACTACTTATCTCTGGTGGGGTTTTGACTTCGGAGAAAACAAACAGAGAGCCCAAATAACCGGTTTGGCGTAGCTTCAGGGCCTAAAGAAGGGAGGACGACAAGTGTGTTTGTCGAGTGCTTGGCCTGTGTGTCTGAAAGGGGCCTTGAATGTCCGCAGAACCAAACGCAGTTTGGCTCTCTCTGCCTTATGTCTCTATCCTTCCTTCCTTCCTTCCTTCCTTCCTTCCTTCCTTCCTTCCTTCCTTCCTTCCTTCCTTCCCTTCTTCCCTCCTTTCTTCCTTCACAAGAGTCATAGAATTGTAGAGTTGGAAAGAACCCCAACCCCCTGCAATGCAGGAATTATTATTATTATTATTATTATTATTATTCACTGCAGATGGTGACAGCAGTCACGAAATTAAAAGATGCCTGCTTCTTGGGAGAAAAGCAATGACAAACCTAGACAGCGTCTTAAAAAGCAGAGACATCACCTTACCAACAAAGGTCTGTATAGTTAAAGCTATGGTTTTCCCAGTAGTGATGTATGGAAGTGAGAGCTGGACCATAAAGAAGGCTGATCACCAAAGAATTGATGCTTTTGAATTCTGGTGCTGGAGGAGACTCTTGAGAGTCTCATGGACTGCAAGAAGATCAAACTGATCCATTATGAAGGAAATCAGCCCTGAGTGCTCACTGGAAGGACAGATCCTGAAGCTGAGGCTCCAAGACTTTGGCCACCTCATGAGAAGAGAAGACTCCCTGGAAAAGACCCTGATGTTGGGAAAGATGGAGGGCACAAGGAGAAGGGGACGACAGAGGACGAGATGGTGGGACAGTGTTCTCGAAGCTACCAGCATGAGTTTGACCAAACAGTGGGGAGCAGTGGAAGACAGGAGTGCCTGGCGAACGAGAACTTTTAGGGAACGAGAACTCCTAACATGGACATGGGTTTAGAGTTAAACCTGATAGAAGCAGCAGCAGCAACAACAACAACAACCAGATTTGTAATCTCTCTTCCCTGGAAACCGGGTCTCTTCTTGTTTAATTCTGCCGTGTCCGACTGTCGTTCGAGGCAGATGACGCAAGAAAGGGGCAGCCTCAAATGTGACTAAGCTCTCTAAGAAAACTTCTCACGCTTCATCTATCCTAGAAGAGGCTTTTCTGCAAAAGAGGGGAGCTAACCACTGTGATGTGTGCATTAGCAGAGATTCCAGAAAGATTTGGTGACTCAGGGTTGAGCCACAGGAGAGAGACTTTCCCTCAAGGCACAGCTACACATTCTAGCACCGACTGTTGTGATGTTGTTTTTTCAGGGAAAGCCAGGCAAATCCTCTTGAGGGAACTTGCCCCTGTCTGGCCCAAGAGTTAAGTCAGCGGGGAGTCATAGAGAACAGCTTCCTGACACCCACAACATTTGAAAGATGAGTTGCGGACTCACACAAACAAGAATAAGCACCACTCATTCCAGATTTACAGATTTGCGTGTCAAGGTCCCCAAGCCACCCCCAAATAACTCACTGTTAGGGAACTGACTGTAGAATAGTGGGTAGACATGGCAGACGACACAGCGATTTCACCAAAGCATCTCTTTATTTTGTAAGCTGGAATAGAAACTGAACAGCAAACAGCTCAGCCGGCCTGCTTTTATAGGCAGCCGGCTGTCAACATTGTAGCAACAACAACCCAGAGTTTCCCGCCTAAAATAACTGACGTGGACCTGAGTGAAAACTATCTACAGACCTGAGTGAAAACTATCTACAGTATCCCCCTGCTGGCCCAGGGGGAACTTCACTACATAACACTGACATCAGAGCCAGAAGTGGAGGCAGGGCTCCCAAGCGATGCCGGAGAAGGGCCAAGCAGAGAGAGAGGGAACTCATCGGCTGGGGAAGGAAATCAGCGTAACACCAGGGATAAAGGGGGGCGGATGGGGGAATCGGATAGGGGGCTCCAGGACTCTTCGCTGGAGACCAGCGGGGAGAGCACAGGTCCTCTGCTACCCACACCCACCCTGCGCAGAAGACTTCCGCGCAGGGAAAGTAGGTGTAAACTTGGCGTCAAAGAACTTCTTTGCTGGAAGAATTTCAAGAAATGCCCACTGACGGATTCTGCTAGCGACTGAACAGCCACGAAGTGAAGGGCTGTCCAGCCAGGAAAGGTTTAACCAGGCTACCTAGCCAGGAGTGGCGGCAACTTACGCACGAGCAACCCCATATAACCATTACACTCACACATCACACATCAATTTTGTTTAAGGTTTTTGGCATGATTTTGGCCACAACTTTATTTAAATACACACATATGAGTGGTTGCTTAGGCATTGGTTACGACTCTCTGTCCTTGCTTCAGGGACAGAACTGACTTCCGGATTCCAGCGGAAGCCAGTCAGGGAAACAATATTGGGGAGAAATGAAGCTGGGCCTCAGTCCCTCACTTCTCACCCGCATGCTCCTGGTGACCCAAGTCCGATGCCAGGTACTAGGACGAAAAGGATGGCAAGCCCCTGGATTCCTTTAACGGAATTCCCTTTCTGCACCACCATTGGAGGGGTAGGCACTTACCCCTCCACCAACCAATTTTAACCAATGCCTAACCGCCAACCTTACAAGTTGTGAGGATTTGCTACACAGTAGGCAAAACCAAATGGCACCAGCCAATCAGCCAAATGGACAAAATTCCTACCAGGCCCCTGCCCCAATGGCAGACGACCCCATGACAGGCATAGCAAGGTCAAAGCAAACACACACACACCCCAATTCAGGGAGGGTGGGCTGGTGATCCGGTGCAATTCGGCCAAGAGGATGCCCAAGGCTGGGCGTCCAGCATTTAAAACCTCTGATCCCTCTCCAAATTGGCAACAAGGAAATCTCCCCAGAGACCCGATTTGACCAATCCCTGCCCGGGTCTCTACCAACATCCTCCCAGCAACAATGGGGTGTCCTGTAGGCCCCCACCGCAACACGTGCTCTCTGTTAGGGAGAACACGTTTTATCTGTAAATCTGTAATGATACACTGGGCGAAAGATATTGGGTATTATATAAAATTTACAGCATGGGAGAAGTTATGGAAATGTGACTTAAAATTCACAGCATGTTGTATGCTGGAAGAAAATTACCGTATTTTTCCCGTGTTATAAGACTAGGGTTTTTTACCCAAAAAGATAGGTTTAAAATTGGGGCTCGTCTTATACATGGGTAGTGCTGAGGGGGTGTTTTCTTAATTTGGAGTCCCCCAAAATAGGGGGCGTCTTATAAACGGGAGGCATCTTATACACGGAAAAATACGGTATATGAAAATAAGGGATCACCAAAGAAGAAGGGGCTCAAAACAATGACCCTGAGATTAAAAGTCTCAAACTCTACTGACTTAGCTATAGCATGTTTTACTAGGGAACAATCCAGGGGTTGTTTGGCCAAATACACACCATATATTCAATGCTCCATGATGTCACTTTAAACAGCCATTACATGTTTGTTCCGGGTGCCGAAATTTGCTGGGAGACCCCAAGTCCCCTCAAAGATCTACTGAAATATATTCGGAGTCGAGAGTGGATTTCATGCTCTTTATTCAGCTCATAGTGGTGAGGAGGAATGAAAATTTCCCCAAAGTATCTGCTTTATATACATTATTTACACAATGGGCCGCACGTGATTGGCGAATTCCGGAATTCTCCTGTAGGCCAATCAGGTTGTGGATTCACTTCCATCTGGAGCTGGATTGGGTGGCTCCTGCAGATCAATCATACTGCTGCATTGTTCTAGGACCAATCAGACTGCTGCATTCTGAATCCTATTGTTCTAGGACCAATCAGACTGCTGCATTCTGAATCCTATTGTTCTAGGACCAATCAGACTGCTGCATTTTGGATCCTGTTGTTCTAGGACCAATCAGACTGCTGCATTTTGGATCCTATTCAACTCAGTACATAACATCTACAATTTCAGGAATTCCACACAAAGAGGGATTGACTTGGGTGGGAATTTGTTCTGGAATCAGCCTCGAGCCCGGATTACCACCCTCACCTAGGCTGCATCGGCTATATTTCGTAAAATTGGTTTGTAAAAAGAACCTCAAAGCAGTTTGCAAAAAGACAGAGCAATAAAATTGAGGAAAATCTTACTCGGCTACGAGGGATCGCCAAGAAGAAGAAGAAGGTTTCAAGAGGGGCTGAGGTGAGAGGAGGCCCCAGAAACAGCTGGATTGTTTTAACTCTTCCCTTCTCCACCCCCCCAGCTCCTCTTTCCAGAATTGTTACCCAGAAAAACTCTGGGACTAGAGGACAAGCTGCTCTCTGAGAACCCCTCTTTGATGTGGCTGTTTGCCGCCCCGTTTCCATTCACAAGCCTCCAGTTGTACAGTTCGATCAAACACACCGAGACGCTTGTCTCGTACATTTCCAGGTGTTCCTTAATCTTTTTCGGCTGCTGGCAGCGCATGTAGCTGGGAAACGCTGCGAAAATACAGCGGCTTGCAAATTCGGATGGTGTGGTGACATAACAGCGCCTCTCACTTCTCACTCTTTTCAGAAAGGACGGCATTATTCTTTATTATTCTTCATATTTAATTCTTTCCATTTTCTGATTGAAACAGATTTTTACGCGACAAATTCCACGTAAAGGTAAAGGCACCCCTGACCATTAGGTCCAGTCGTGGCATGGAAACGCCGTTTACCTTCCCGCCAGAGTGGTACCTATTTATCTACTTGCACTTTGACGTGCTTTCGAACTGCTAGGTTGGCAGGAGCAGGGACCAAGCAACGGGAGCTCACCCCGTCGCGGGGATTCAAACCGCCGACCTTCTGATCGGCAAGTCATAGGCTTTGTGGTTTAACCCACAGCGCCACCCGTGTCCCATAAATTCCACATACCCAGTATTAATATCTACCCCCTCCTTTCTGCGGTTACTTAAGTTATATCTTTTCCTCTGCATGTCCAAGTAAAACCTTATTATTTTTTGTCCAAAACAATCGTATTTAAAATATTTCACTGTGTGCTCTTATGTCAATCCTGCTAACAATTTAAGTTGTTTACTTTCTGAAAATATACAATAAATGATCTCCATTCTAAATTAAAAACTTTTTCTTATTCTTCCGGTAAGTTTTGCCATTTCTGCATACTCCGGTAATTTCTGCTGACAATCTTCCTTGGTTGGGGCTGTTTTCCTTCCTTCTGTCCCTGGGCATATATCATCCTCGCAGTTGTGGTCGCATACATAAATAATTCTTTTCAGAAAGGACTGTAGGGTCCAACGTCCAAGCATCATGCCAGACAGAGAACAGACCAAGAGATTAGGCAGTGGTGAGTGTTATGGAACATCTGATTGGTTGAATTGCTCTCGTGTCACAGAGGCAGGTACGTGGGGCTTGGACTGCCATTGGCAATCCATCAAACTTGATGGATTGTTTGAGCGAAAGACTTTGTTCCAATACGTGATATTGGACGCCAGGCCAAGATCAGCCAGCCCTTATCAGAAGACTCGGTCAGAAGACTTGGCAAAATAAAATACTGAACTATGCAGGACAAATTATTACAAAAAGGAGCAACTGTTCGATGCATATTTTTTAAGCTTTGGGTATAGATTCTTACATTAGTATAACTTTTGAAGGTAAAGGGTAAAGGGACCCCTGACCATTAGGTCCAGTCGTGGCCGACTCTGGGGTTGCGGCGCTCATCTCGCTTTATTGGCCGAGGGAGCCGGCGTACAGCTTCCGGGTCATGTGCCCAGCAGGACTAAGCCACTTCTGGCGAACCAGAGCAGCGCACGGAAACGCCGTTTACCTTCCCGCTGGAGTGGTACCTATTTATCTACTTGCACTTTGGCGTGCTTTCGAACTGCTAGGTTGGCAGGAGCAGGGACCGAGCAACGGGAGGTTACCCCGTTGCGGGGAGTCGAACTGCTGACCTTCTGATCAGCAAGTCCTAGGCACTGTGGTTTAGCCCACAGTGCCACCAAAGTCACTTGTAATAAGATGAGGAAGTTTTTAAAACTGGATTGTTAAGTATATAAGGCAGGCACCCCCAAACTCGACCCTCCAGCTGTTTCGGGACTACAACTCCCATCATCCCTAGCTAACAGGACCAGTGGTCAGAGATGATGGGACCAGGAGAGGTGGTCCCATAAATACGAGAGCCCTAAGCCACAAAGGGCTTTAAAGGTCAAGGTTATGTAATGGTTGCGTATTATATGTTTTTAATAATTAAACAAAAACAAAAACTGAGAACTTGTGGATATCCAATGAAGCTGAATGCAGGAAGATTCAGGGCAGATAAAAGGAAGTCCTTTTTCAGGAAGCACATAGTTAAACGGTAGAACTCCCTCCCACTTGAGGCAGAAATGGCCACAAAATTAAACAGTTTAAAAAGAGGATTAGACATATTCATGGAGGAGGGGAGAGCTATTGATGGCTGTTAGCCAGGATGGCAGGACGCAGGTGCCGCTGTGGGTTAAACCAGAGCCTAGGACTAGCTGATCAGAAGGTTGGCGGAGACCCATCCAGATAAACCGCAGGCAGAGCGAGCCTGTGGCCGTGGGACTCGGCGGGTGCCAGAAGCCCCCCCAGAAGCGAGGAAGGGACCTCGTAAGAGGCTCCGGATCGTGAACGGGGGAGCGGCGCTGTGAGTTCATCGCTCTTTTCGCGGAAGTGAAGCCGCGCTGCTGTTGCTGATGAGCGCCAACCTTTCTTCTTGAAAAACATCGAGATTGGCTGCAATCTACCCGTGAGTAAGGGGTACCAAAGTACTGATTAAGGATTAACTTAAATTTGGCTATTTCGGCTGAAAACGGGAGGCGAGTAACAGGAAGTCCGCCTTCCGGTCCTGCTAATCGGAGCAAAGCAAAGAACCCGATGCGGGCTGAAGCGTTAAAGAGATTTTGAAAGAAGTAAGAAGGGGCATTAATAGACTGTGTGTTTCTAGAAACTGAAAAAGAGTGAAGAAATAAATGTTTTGGTTCAGTGTGCTAGAGAATCTTCCTCCTATTGTGAAGAGATGTGGAATTGAAGGGGATAACCGAGTTATTGGACTGCCAGTGTTGCAAATGAGTACTGTCAGGCTGCTGAAACTTTTCTTTTAACATAAACTGTTGCATTGATGGATACATTATCGCTTTAATACTGTCATCGAAACCTCTCCGTTACCTTGTGGCACTAATTTGAAACAGAACTTTCTGAAATCCTCCTTTCTGAACTTGGGGATTTCAGTTGAAATAGGAGCTTTGATGGTGGAAAAGAAACTTTCTTTCCTTTGAAAACCCCCCCTAGTGGATTTGCGGAGGCATAGTGGTCTGGGAACTGTTTTTTATTGGGATTTTTTGTGGTTTAATTGTTTATACTCTGGACTTGCCTTTCTCATGGATTGAAAGACTATTTGACCTTGAACAGCAGCTGTGGAATGAGTGGCCCAGCGAAAACAAGAGCAGCTAAAGCTAAGGAAGCTTTAGCTGAGGAAGCTAAAGAAAAGAAAAAAGACAAGAGAGCTGGGCAGCTTGTCCAAACAACCTTGATTCATCATCGTAGATCCTCGGTGCCAACTGTGTTGACGGCGCAGGAGGAGGAAGTTGAAACGCCTGCTACAGAAGAAATGGCAGCTGGAGGAACTGATCCAGTCTTGAAACAAATTTTGGAACAATTGGCTCTTTTGAATAAGAAGGTGGACGATCAGTCATCTAAAATTGATAGAGCTACATCTACTATCAGCAAGCTAACAGATCAGGTTTCGCAGCACACTCAGGCTATTGAGAAACTGCAAGGAGCTACGGCGGAGAACTACAAATTAGCTGCGGAAGCCAATCAAAAAGCTGAGCAAGCGTGCAAGAAGGTGGAAGAGATCAAAGGGGAAGTAAGACCTCTGAAAAGACAGGTAGGAGAACAGCAAGCCTACCTGTCAATGGTGGAACTGAAAAGTAAGGAATGTAATCTTAGGCTGAGGGCTGTCCCAGAGTTGGAACAGGGCAACCTAGAGAAATTCTTGACGGAGCTGTTTTCTAAATTTTGGGGGGTGGAAGAAGATAAAGATTTCAAGATTGTGACGGCCTTCAGACTGGGAAGATCGGTTAAGAAAGATAAGTCCAGAGACTGTTTGGTTTGTTTGAGAACAAGAGAGGAAAGAGACAAGATATTAGGCCAACACTTTAAAAAATCCCTGGAAGTCGAAGGCAAAAGGGCAGAAATTTATAGAGACATTCCTAAATATTTGTTGGACCTTAGAGCCACATACACAGACTTGGCCAAATTGTTAAGATACAACGCAATCCCTTATAGGTGGGAATTTCCTCAAGGTCTGTCATTCACCTATAAAGGAAAGAAGGTAAGAATTAAAACACCAGAAGACCACCAGAAGTTCCTACACGACAACGAGGAGGACCTCCAAAAGAGAGCCGTAGATTCTTGGCCTCCACCACCGGGATTACCACCAGGATCCATACCATCTGGAGGCGGCCCGGCACCACAGCTTCCGGAAAAGGACGACAAACTAGATACCCAACTGTGATACCCAAGAAGTAAACCGGGATGTCTCTACAGCTTCTTAGTTGGAATATAAATGGCGGGAATTCTCCAGAAAAACGCAGAAAAGTATTTCATATTTTGAAAAAAGAACAATTGGACATTATTTGCCTGCAAGAAACACATGTGACAAGACTCCATAGAAAAGTGCTAATCAACAAAAGGTTAGGCCAAGAATTTATTTCATCGGATAAAGTTAAGAAAAGAGGAGTGGTGATTTATGCAAAGGAGAACTTGTCCCCAAAATTTGTATTTAAAGACGAACAGGGCAGAATTTTGGCAATTGAAATCCAGACACAAGGTGAAAAGTTTTTAATTCTAGGAATCTACGCCCCAAATGATGGAAAATCGGAATTTTTTAAGAAGCTGCACGAGATTATGCTGGATTATTTGGACTATAACAACATTATCATGTTGGGAGATATGAACGGTGTCGCCTCAGTGAATATGGATAAGTCACAAAGTGCTAATATAACGAAAGATGGCAGGCTTCCAAAAACCTTTTTTGAAATGACTGACAATTTGGATTTGATCGACATATGGAGGATCAAGAACCCTCTAGGGAAAGAAGGAACTTTCTTTTCTGAGGCCCATATGACATGGACGCGAATCGACCAAATATGGATAACTAGAGGGCTGGCCCCTAAGACCAGAAAAGTGGAAATCTGCCCAAAAACCTGCTCCGACCACAACGCCTTGAGAATGGAATTGAGACTAAATACAACCGGATCGTTCAGATGGAGAATGAATGACGCCTTGTTAAGAGATCAGGAGATTGTTAAGAAGGCCCAAAAAGTTTTAAAGGACTATTTCGAAATAAACTTAAAGACAAATGTGGAAAAAAGAATAATTTGGGACGCAAGCAAAGCAGTGATAAGAGGGTTTCTAATACAACAGAACACGATTAAAAAAAGACTCTGGAATGAAAAGAAGGAGAAGATCTTGGAGAAAATAAGAGAAGGAGAGAGAAAACTGAGATCCAGGCCTAAATCAAAGGAAGTATTGAGAGAAGTGAAGTTTTTCCAGGCACAATACTCGAAACTGATAAATCAAGAGGTGGAATGGAAAATTAAACAAATGAAACAAAGATCCTTCGAATCTGCAAACAAATGTGGAAAATTGTTAGCCTGGCAGTTGAAAAAGAGACAAAAACTTAACACAGTTACAAATCTAGAGATTGAAGGGAGAATGGTTCAGAAACCCGATGAAATTAGAAGGTCCTTTCAGAGATATTTCAAAGAACTCTACTCTCAAAGGCCACAAAAAAGCTTAGAGGTGGACCAATTTGTTATAACTAATGGATTACAAAAAATACCCCAGGAAATGAGAGCAACCCTGAACTGTAATATTACAACCCAAGAAATTGAATGCGCCATTCAGAACCTCCAACTGGGCAAATCTCCGGGACCTGATGGGCTTACTTCCAAATATTATAAGGTATTGAAGGACTCATTGACACAACCATTGCTGGAAGTTTGTAACCAGATTATGGAGGGGAGGAAGGCACCGGAAACGTGGAAAGAAGCTTTCATCACGTTGATTCCAAAACTAGAATCTGAAAAAACTCAACTTAAAAACTACCGTCCTATCTCACTCCTAAATGTGGATTACAAAATTTTTGCAGACATTTTGGCAAGTAGTTTAAGAAAGTTTTAAATGAAGTGATTCATAAGGACCAAGCAGGCTTTCTCCCTGGTAGGCATTTATTTGACAACACAAGAAACATCATTGACATTTTGGAGTTTTTACAGATTAATTCAAACACAAGAGCGGTGTTGATTTTTATTGATGCGGAGAAGGCCTTTGACAACATTTCTTGGCTGTTTATGAAGAAAAATTTGGAAAGGATGGGAGTAGGGCGGGGGTTTGAAAATGGAATAGAAGCAATTTATTCAGAACAAAAAGCCAAATTGATAGTAAACAACGTGGTGACAGAGGAGTTTAAAATTGAAAAAGGGACACGACAGGGGTGCCCTCTATCTCCTCTGTTGTTTATTTCAGTCCTGGAGGTGCTACTGAACATGATTAGAAACGACCGGTTGACACAGGGAATTGTGGTCGGAGAGAAACAATATAAACTGAAAGCTTTTGCAGACGACTTGGTATTAACATTACAGGAGCCAGCCTCTAGTACTAAAAGAGCGTTAGAATTAATTTCTGATTTTGGTCGGGTGGCGGGATTCAAGCTGAATAAACAAAAAACTAAAGTTCTAGCAAAAAACTTGACAACTACTGAAATAGAGGAGTTCAGAAAAGAAACAGAACTAAATGTGGTTAAAAAAGTAAAGTACCTAGGGGTGCACTTGACCTCCAAAAATTTGAACTTATTTAAGGATAACTATGAGAAATGTTGGTCAGAGATAAAAAGAGATCTGGAAACATGGTCAAGATTAAAACTTTCCTTGCTGGGCAGAATAGCTGCTATAAAGATGAATGTATTGCCGAAAATGCTATTTTTGTTTCAGTCCCTCCAGATCGTGGATAAGGTGGAATGTTTTGGAAAATGGCAGAGGGATTTATCTAAATTTGTCTGGCAGGGCAAAAAGCCCCGAATAAAGTTTAAAATACTAACAGATGCGAAAGAAAGAGGGGGGTTTGCCCTGCCGGACTTGAGGTTATATTATGAAGCTGCAGCCCTCTGCTGGTTGAAGGATTGGATTCTATTGGAGAACACCGACGTCCTTGACCTGGAGGGATTTGATAATGCTTTTGGGTGGCATGCATATTTGTGGTATGACAAGGTTAAAGTTCATAAATTGTTCAAAAACCATATTGTCAGAAGGGCAATTTTCATGGTCTGGTCAAAATATAAAGACTTATTGGAGAGTAAAACTCCGAGGTGGCTCTCACCGATGGAGGCCAAAGCACGTAAAAGACTCAATATGGAGGCCCACTGGCCTAAATATTGGGAAATAATTGAAAAAATTGGAGATAAATGGAGGTTACAGAGTATGGAAAAGTTAAAAAACAAGGTGCGAGATTGGTTGCATTATGCTCAAATCCAGGAAGTTTTTAAAGCAGACAAAAAAGTGGGTTTCCAGGAAGAAAAATCGAAACTAGAAACAGAGTTGCTTGAGCCAAAATCTAAGCTAATTTCGAGAATGTATAACTTGCTGCTTAAATGGAACACACAGGATGAGATTGTCAAATCCTCTATGATAAAGTGGGCACAGGATTTGGGGCATAACATTATGTTTGAAGACTGGGAAAGGTTATGGAACACCGGAATGAAATTCACGGCATGTACTGCCTTGAAGGAAAACATTATGAAAATGATATACCGGTGGTACATGACCCCAGTCAAGCTTGCAAAGATATATCACCTGTCCGATAATAAATGTTGGAAATGTAAGGAAGAGGAAGGGACATTCTTACACCTCTGGTGGACCTGCCCGAAAGTGAAGGCCTTCTGGGAAATGATACATAATGAACTAAAAAAGGTGCTGAGATTCACCTTACCTAAGAAACCGGAGGCCTTCCTTCTGGGCATGGTAGACCAGAGGATGGTCAAGAAAGATAGAACTTTCTTTATGTACGCTACTACAGCAGCGAGGATTCTGTTGGCAAAGCACTGGAAGACACAAAATCTACCCACATTGGAAGAATGGCAGACGCAGCTGATGGACTATATGGAACTGGCTGAAATGACTGGCAGAATTCGAGACTCGGGAGAAGAAGAAACGGAGGAAGTTTGGGAAAAATTTAAGGACTATTTGAAAAAGCATTATAAGTTGTATGAATGTTAAAAAATGCTCCTCTCTAGGAAGGTATAGCTTCAGTATCGGTAAATTTATGAATTGATAAATAAGACACTATAAGACAGAAGTGAGGTAACGAAATATTTTTATTGTGTGGAAATTAAAAATTAATGCAATTGTATTGAAATGTTCACATCAGATAACACGATAAAATGGAAGATATATTGTTATGTATAAAACAAGTTAACAAATTGCTGAGGTTTTGGTTACACAGGGAATGCAGTGCCCGGGAGATGGGGGGAGTCCATTGGATTCATGGAAGTATGTATTTGAAAGTGGAAATTTGTTTATTAAAAACTTAATAAAATATTTATAAAAAAAAAAAAGAAGGTTGGCAGTTCGAATCCCCGCGATGGGGTGAGCTCCCGTTGCTCGGTCCCTGCTCCTGCCAACCTAGCAGTTCGAAAGCACGTCAAAGTGCAAGTAGATAAATAGGTACCACTCTGGTGGGAAGGTAAACGGCGTTTCCGTGTGCTGCTCTGGTTCGCCAGAAGCGGCTTAGTCATGCTGGCCACATGACCCAGAAGCTGTACGCTGGCTCCCTCGGCCAATGAAGCGAGATGAGCGCCACAACCCCAGAGTCGGCCGCGACTGGACCTAATGATCAGGGGTCCCTTTACCTTTATCTTTAGCCAGGATGGATATGTTCTGCCTACACAAGTTGGAGGAAGAGATGTTTCTGAATAACAGTTGCTGCTAAACTGCAGGAAGGGAGAGTTGCTCTGGGGTTCGAATCCTGCTGGCGGTTTTCCCATTGCCCACCCTGAGAGCAGGATGCTTGACTTGTTGGGCATCCATCAGCTTCTTCTTACGAGTTAGAAGAACCATTCTTGTCACTTGGCACAAGGCACCTTCCTAGGTTCCTAAATTCAAACATTTCCCCTCTCAGGCTCTCGTTTTTTTAAGGTAGATTTTGTTCCTTTCTTTCCAAAGCCCGTTTCTCCTATGCAGCAGGAGTTTTTATAGTCATTCCGGGACGCAGACAGCCGAAAAGTCCACATTCCCTCCCCCTCCTCTTGCCTCAGTACAATAAAGAAACGAGACATGGAAAATTGTTGTTTTTTCAATTAGAGAAAGTGATGCGGAGAGGGGCTGCGAGGCATTTGAATCCATTTAAAAAAGAGAGAAACAGGCAGACTTGGACGGATTCCTTCCTGATGACTTTTCCATGCCCTACAGCGACTTGTTTTCGGACCGTCTGCGAGGAGCCAAATCTTGTTTTTTTGGCTAGTAGGGGCCTTTGTTCCCGGGGTTCAAGTCTGCTGGCTTCGACTTCTCACTCTGCAAAGGTGTCACTGTTAAACTTCCCAGACTGTGGAGGACCAACTTTCCAACTCTGTGGGATATCTGCATTTTCTCGGGGAGTATGTAATGTTTGTTCTGTGTTACGTTGGACAAAGTGAAGGGCGGTGAACTCTCCATTTAAAATGGCAGGCTTGTCTCTAGTCAGGATCCCATCGCCCAAGGTCTTGAGCGCCAGGGCTTGGCACCCGAGGGCAACTGCCCATAGCTGTCAACTTACAGATTCGAAAATAAGAGACTAGCAGCTTAGGAAATACGAGATCAGCAGCCAAAATAAGGGATTTTCAGAGCACAGGTATGTTCGACTTCTGAGCCCCTCCGAGCCAAAGGCAGAAAGCCCAGCCAGCAGCCAAACGAAGCCTCAAGCGGTGGTTCCCACAGCGCAGCAACCCGGCAAAGGAAAACCACCGTCACCTCTCCGCTGGGAAGCGCTGAGCAAAGGCGAGTCCCCAGGCAACGCGGCCGATTTGATCGGCCCAAGGCATGCAAGCTCCACCCCCCTTAGACTCCTTATTGGGTGAGCAACGCAGCCAAGCAACACAGCTGGAGCCTCCTTTGAACATGGCGCTGGGATAAGGGAGTTTCCCGCCGAATAAGGGACGGTTGACAGCTATGCAACTGCCTGTGTGCCCCACCAGAGAGACCCCTCGCTGATGAGACTGCCCCAAAGTTCCCCACACCAGGGCTTGCATCGGGGAGATGCCTGCCATTTTAATAACCCACAATGCTCTGGTGCATTGTGGGAAATTGAACTGATAGGTGACTTGCTACTGGTGGTGCCATCAACACGTTAGATTTCCAGTGGGATCATAGGGACCCCAAAGGTTCTCTAGTCCAACCCCCAAAATGCAGGAATCTCAGCTAAAGCATCCACGACAGATGACCGTCCAAGCTCTGCTTAAAAAAACTTCAAGGAAGGAGAGTCCACAATCACTCAGGGGAGACTGTTCCACTCTTGAACAGCTCTTCCTGTCAGAAACTTCTGAAGCATTTTTGTTAGGGATTGTAGGAAAAGACCTGCCAAGGAAACTGAAAAACATCTTTATGTATAGAACAATGGCGGCAAGAGTCCTAATAGCACAAAGATGGAAGAACGAGGAAATCCCGACTAAAGAACTGTGGCAAGAGAAATTGATGGACTATGCGGATTTGGCGAAATTGACACACAAACTACGTGATAAGGACAACTGTGACTTTAAAGAAAAATGGGAACCTTTTACAAAGTATTTAAAGAAAGAACAAAATGAACTGGACTCCTTGGCAGGTTTTGAATAAACATACACAATCTTTTTATTGGTAACATATGTATAGATAAATTAAGGATCTTTACAATTTTATAATAGGCAGAGAATAATATGTGCATGCACACGAAAGCTCATACCAAGAACTAACTTAGTTGGTCTTTAAGGTGCTACTGGAAGGAATTTTTTTTTTTTTTGACTATGGCAGACCAACACGGCTACCTATCTGTAACTACCAGCATGAGTTTGACCAAACTGCAGGAGGCAGTGGAAGACATGAGTGCCTGGCGTGCTCTGGTCCAGGGGGTCAGGAAGAGGCGGACACGACTAAACGACTAAACAACAACGTAAAATTGAAAATCATAAATAAAATAATAATAAAAAGAAAGTTTGAAGGTCGGCTCTTGTTATGCTGTCCTGCATCTCATTTTGGGAGGCTTTTCCTCTATATAATTATTAAAAAGCAGGAATGACCAAACCTGGGATGAGCCTCAAGGAAACAAAAAATGTAGCTTCTCTCAGCCACTTCTTGAGCGACGCTTCCTGGAGCAATCTCCCCTTTCTACCTGCATGTTTTTACCTGTGCAGGCTTTGAATTGTTAAAGCAAAGAGGCCGTTGCCAAGCCAAACACCGAGATACACCCATCAGGGCCTTCATCCCCTCCCTGTTATGAGGAAACCTCCTTGGCTTGTTTATTTTCCTTGCAGACAAGCGAGGACTTGCTCCCCCCGCCCGCCCCCCGCAGAGCTTGTCATTTGCAAGAACATTTCATAACCTCACCAGGAGGCACCGTGGCGAAGAGAGAGGAAGAGAGAGAGAAGAAGGCGGTTATTGGACACGGCTGGGACCAAACCACAGAAACGGACGGCGTCTCCTTTCTTGCCGAACTCACGCAGCACTGTCACGCCCTGGATCTGGGGAATAATAAAGGGCTTACCTGGAGCTCCGGGTGCAAAAGTTCAACCGCGAACCCAACACCTGAGACGTTTCTCTCCCCGCCTTGCTTCACCTGCTCTTACATGAGACTGGGTGGTGACAAATCGCCGGGAACGGAAAAAAGGCCTTTTTCGGAGGCAAACTCCACTCCGATCGTAAACATGCAGCTGACGGTCAAAGCGACATCCTCATATAGCTGTACAGTGGTGCCTTGGTTCTCAAACTTAATCCGTTCCAGAAGTCGGTTCAATAATAATAATAATAATAATAATAATAATTTATTTATACCCCGCCCATCTGGCTGGGTTTCCCCTGCCACACCTATTAAACATTCAAAGCTTCCCTAAACAGGGCTGCCTTCAGATGTCTTCTAAATGTTTGGTAGTTATTTTTTCTCTTTGACATCTGGTGGGAGGGCGTTCCACAGGGCGGGGGCCACCACCGAGAAGGCCCTCTGCCTGGTTCCCTGTAACTTGGTTTCTCACAGCGAGGGAACCGCCAGAAGGCCCTTGGAGCTGGACCTCAGTGTCCAGGCAGAACCAAAGCGTTCCAAAACCGAGGTGTGCTTTCCCATAGAAAGTAATGCAAAATGGATTGATTCGTTCCAGACTTTTAAAAACAAGCCCTAAAACAGCCATTTAACAAGGATTTTACTATCTAATGAGACCATTGATGCATAAAATGAAAGCAATAAACCACGTAAAGTAAAGGTAAAGGGACCTCTGACCATTAGGTCAAGTCATGACTGACTCTGGGATTGCGGCACTCATGTTAACTGGCCAAGGGAAGCCGGCGTACAGCTTCCGGGTCATGTGGCCAGCATGACTAAGCTGCTTCTGGCGAACCAGAGTAGTGCACGGAAATGCCATTTACCTACCCACTGGAGTGGTACCTATTTATCTACTTGTACTTTGACATGCTTTCAAACTGCTAGGTGGGCAGGAGCAGGGACCGAGCAATGGGAGCTCACCCCGTCGCGGGGATTCGAACCGCCAACCTTCTGATCAGCAAGTCCTAGGCTCTGTGGTTTAACCCACAGCGCCACCTGTGTCCCATAAACTATGTACTGTACCATAAAATAAGTATGACAGTATTGTAGATGATGAAGAAGAAGAGTTTGGATTTGATATCCCGCCTTTCACTCCCCTTCAGGAGTCTCAAAGCGGCTAACATTCTCCTTTCCCTTCTTCCCCCACAACAAACACTCTGTGAGGTGAGTGGGGCTGAGAGACTTCAGAGAAGTGTGACTGGCCCAAGGTTACCCAGCAGCTGCATGTGGAGGAGCGGAAACTCGAACCCAGTTCCCCAGATTACAAGACTACCGCTCTTAACCACTACACCACACTGATTAGCTGCACTGATGATAGTCAGCTTTTATCCATTTCTGCAGTCACACAATCAATCAATCAATCAGTAGCTGAACTGGGTTCCACACAATCACAAAAACATATGAACCGAGAAAGCCTCAAAAACAAAAACGCAAAATAAATAGCAAAAGCGCCAAACTTAATCGGTTCCCGAAGTCCATTTGACTTCCAAAATGTTTGAAAACCAAGGTGCAACTTCTGATTGCTGCAGACGCCCCGGAAGAAATAGTTGACAGGCACCCGCACAACATGACCAGTCCAACGAAGCGGATGTTGAAGAATCATTGCTTCAACACTGGTGATCTTTGCTTCTTCCAGGACACCAGCATTAGTTCGCCTGCCTTCCCAAGTGATGTGTAAAAATTTTCCTTGCCATGTCAGCAGTCAGATGGCAGGAGTGAAGGACCCCTGGAAGGGAAGGAAGGTGTGGCAGCCACAGTGGTGGCTTGCTGGCTGGTGAGAATTGGAAAGGAACCTGTAATAAAAAATTTAAGGTCTTATATATATAATAAATGTTCATAAATGTACCAACCAAGCACGTACATAGATCAGCACAGGAAGACCACCTGAAACCATTTTGACTCCCAAACTGACGAAATGTTTGCTCTGCAAGGAGGGAGTGGGTGAGGGAACCTTCCCATTGTCTCAGGAATTGGGTACTGTGATACCATCTCAAAGGAATATAGGGACGCGGGTGGTGCTGTGGGTTAAACCACAGAGCCTAGGAATTGCAGATCAGAAGGTCAGCGGTTCGAATCCCTGCGACGGGGTGAGAGCCCGATGCTCGGTCCCTGCTCCTGCCAACCTAGCAGTTTGAAAGCACATCAGAGTGCAAGTAGATAAATAGGTACCGCTCCGGCGGGAAGGTAAACGGCGTTTCCGTGCGCTGCTCTGGTTCACCAGTAGCGGCTTAGTCATGCTGCCCACATGACCCGAAAGCTGTACGCCGGCTCCCACGGCCAATAAAGCGAGACGAACGCCGCAACCCCAGAGTCGGCCACGACTGGACCTAATGGTCAGGGTCCCTTTACCTTTATCTCAAAGGAATAGCCAGACTACCAGAGAAGGCAATCAGATAAGGCATTATCAGATAACCTGGCAGACAGGAAAAACAACAGCACTCAAATTTCTGTTGTAGACCGCCTTTTCTGTGATGTAGGTATGATGTATCTGGGGGTGGTGGTCTTGGGTTACACCCCTTCTGTGATGTATGTATGGAGAGGTCGTCTTGAGCTCCAGGGCAGGGAATTTAAAATTTCTATATAAGGGCAGACACACCTTTGTTCTGGGTCCTCCTCCTTTCCTGCGTGTGAGGGGAGCACCTTGTTGCAACAGATCAATAAAGATCAGGCTTACTAGGTGCTTTGCTTCTGAATATTCTCTGGTTGGCCTCTGTGACTTTCTCCTACTGATAGGGAACCCACTTAAGGACTCTGTACGGGCTCTTGGATACCCCATAAGGGAAGAAGGGAAGATTTTGTTTACAACAGACCCCAAGATTCCTGCAATGCAGGAATCATGACTAAAGAACCCTTGACAGGTGCCCATCCAACCTCTGCTGGAAAACCTCCAATGAAGGAAATTCCACCAGCTTCCGATGGAGTCTGTTCTACTGTCGAACAGCTTTTACCATCAAAAAGTTCTTCCTAATGTTTCGTCGGGATCTCCTTTATTGTCGTTTGAATCTGTCGGTGATCATGCAGGCAGTCTGGTTCCAAGCCGTTAAGGAATTTTATTTTTAAAAAAAAATAGGGAGGAAATTTATTTTTTTTAAAAAAATAATAATTAAATTTTATTAGTATTTTCCACACAACAACAACACAAAAAATATCGAAAAATAACAATACACAAAACCCAACATACAAAAAAACCCCAAATCCATATCTTACAAGTTAATAATATACACACTAAAAAGAAAAACAAACATTGACTTCCACCAATCCCACAGCACCTCCTTTATCTCTCATTGTGTCTTCCTGTTTTCTAGCATCTAGATATAAATCCCTCTTTCTTATCCTTTCACTTCACAGGGTTATTCCAGACTCAGCCAGATTTCTGTCCTCAAACCTTGACTTTTAAGGTATTCATTAAGACACTCCCATTCCATTTTAACTTCACTTTTTGGTTTTTGCCTTATTATATCTGTCAATTTGGCTAATTCTAAACATTCTGAAAGCTTACATAACCATTCTCCCCTAGTGGGTAACTGATTCCCTTTCCAATACTTCAGGAATTGAAAGGGATTTGAACTGAGCCCAGGAATCCAACTGGGAGCCTTTGTAAACGGAACAATTTGATTCATCCTCCCAGCCCCACTTAGCAAATTTTGTAGTTTTCCAAATTGAGGAGTTTCCGGTCGGTTTTCAAAAGAGACATCCCCACTTGCAACCCTTCCACAGAAGGGAGGATTGGTTTTATCTTTATTGCCTTATATTGGCCTTGTGAGCCAAGTGGATTTAGGTGTGGCTGATAAAGGCTTGTTTTGATGAGCTTTGGCGAAGAGGCCGGAAGTTCGGTGACTCAGCGGGGCTTTTTATTATCAACCCCCCAACCCCTCCTCAGTTCCTTGCACCCAGCACAACTAGCCGGAAAGAGAAAGTGATGACAAGGCGCCGAAGTTTGTTTAGCCTTTCGACGGAAGACCAGATGGTTTTGTCTCTGCTGTTATCTTTCGCACCCTCCCACGCTGGGTGGAGCTGGTCCCAAGACGAACTGTAGGAGTGATAAGTCGCTGGTGGTTAGCTGGGGGAACAACCCAGGAGGAGAACGGCTGCATTGAAAGAAGAGCTCAGGGCACACAGAATGCAATACGCGCAAGCCCCGCACCCCCCGCAACCCTTGCAATGGCACAGGGCCTTCTCGGTGGTGGCGCCCGCCCTGTGGAACGCCCTCGCATCAGACGTCAAGGAAATAAACAACTACCAGACTTTTAAAAGACATCTGAAGGCAGCCCTGTTTAGGGAAGTTTTTAATGTTTGATGTTTTATCGTGTTTTTAATAGTCATACCTCTTGTTACGTTCGGTTCAGGTTACGTGCTTTCAGGATACGTCCCGCAGCAACCCGGAAGTCACGGAACAAGTTACTTCTGAGTTTCGATGCTCGAAATGATGTCACAGCGAATCGCGACCTGCGCATGCGCAGACGCAGGTTGCATTCTGCTCACGTTGTGAACGGGACTCCGGAACGGATCCTGTTTGCAACCAGAGGTACCACTATATTCTGTTGGGAGCTGCCCAGAGTGGCTGGGGAAACCCAGCCAGATGTGCGGAATAGAAATAATAATAATAATAAATTATTATTTAGAGAAGGACCCATCAGGCCTCTGAATGCATGAAGATGCCTGACGCTGAGGACAGATCTGCATGGTGCCCTTAAATCAGGCAGTGTGGTGCAGTGGTTAAAGTGTTGGACTAGGACTGGAGAGAGCAGGGTTCGAATCCCCACTCAGCTATGAAGCTCACTGTGTGACCTTGGGCCAGCCACCATCTCTTAGTCACACCCCTTCTCAGGCCACACCCCCTCTCAGAAGGCCACACCCTTCGCCGGCCCTGTTCCGCACCCTCCTTGACTGCTTTTGCCTGGCTGGAATATGCCCTTAGCCTGTGGTCATTGCCTCTTGCTCAGCATAGTTGTCAAGTGTCCCTTATTTGAAGGGACAGTCCCTTATTCCAGCGCCATGTCCCACTGCTGTCTATTGATAGATGTCCCTTAAATGTCCCTTAAATGATGTCCCTTAAATTTCAAAGGAAGCAGCTCCTCTCCCTCCCTCCCTGCCGGCCAGGGAGGAGAGAGGCTCCAACTGTGTTGCTTGGCTGTGTTGCTCACCCAATAAGAAGTCTAAGAACGACTGGGGGGTGGAGCTTGCATGCCTTGTGTGTGGCTAGTTAATGCAAGCTGAGGGGGTTTTTGAATGCTGGGCACCATTTTGTTGCACGTGCTGCTGCAAACTTTGCAGTGCAAAGCCAGGCCGGGGAGCCATCTTAAGCTGAGGCTGCATAGGCCTTGTGGTGCATGTGATTCAGATTCTATTCAGTTGAACCAGCATGAGTTTGACCAAACTGCGGGAGGCAGTGGAAGACAGGAGGGCCTGGCGTGCTCTGGTCAAGGGGGTCACGAAGAGGTGGACACGACTAAACAACTAAACAGCAACAACAATACCCATTTAAACAGCCATAGAGTCTCCCAGAGAATTATGGGAGTTGTAGTATGAGAAGCATGCTGAGAGTTCTTAGGGGATACGCCCATTCCTCGCAAAAAGCTACAGTTCCCAGAGTTTCATGCGAAGATTGTTAAACCACTTTGAGAGACAGCATGGTGCAGTGGTTAGGGTGTCGAACTGGGAGCAGGGTTCGAATCCCTGCTCGTCCACGAAGCTCACCACCAATCACTGCATCTCAACCTGACCTCCCTCACAGGGTTCTTGTGGCGATTTCATGAGAGATAGAATCAGGCGCGCCACTTTGAGCTCCGGGGGGGGGGCTATGAATGCGAGAAATAAATCATAAATAAAAATGGTATCTGTGCTGGTCTTGAGGGTTAACCGTGCAGCGAGTTCCGAGTCCAGTCCGAGGTCAAGGGTGCGGTATGGAGGCTGTCCGTTAAGGCTGTAGCTGGGTCCAAGGCAGGGAGTTGGGTGAGGTCAGGAACTCTGGCAGAAGAGCAGGACAGGGTGCAGGCAGGAACAGGCTACTAACAATGTTGCTGCCACAACCTGGGACTGGGGCTGGCCGGGTTTTATCTGCCCTGAGGCATAGGGTGGCCCCGATCCTCAGGTGACTCGCCTCTCCTGGCTTGGAGGCGGGCACTCCTCCTGCGGGAATTTAGTTCCCTCCGCCTCTCTGCCCTGAGCCTCTGCAGCTCAGGAGAGGCTGGAGGGTTACTGGACTCAGAGGCAACCTCCTCTTCCCCTGATGGGGCTGGGAGAGGAGCACCTGCAGGCAATGGGTCCTCCATCACCTCAGGAGCCAGAGCAGACTCAGCTGGTGCCTGCACCTGAGGATCCAGCACAGGTGAGGACCCTTCAGGTTCAAGCCACAGCCCCGGCTCAGCTGGTCCTGGAGGCGGGGACTCCTGTGCAGGCTGGGATCCCTCAGGTTTAGCCTCCGAGTCTGAATCCCAGGCCATCACAGTATCTCTGTTTGAGGAATAGGTAAAGGGAGCCCTGACCATTAGGTCCAGTCGCAGACGACTCTGGGGTTGCGGCGCTCATCTCGCTTTACTGGCCGAAGGAGCCGTCGTTTGTCCTCAGACATCTTCTGGGTCATGTGACCAAGGAAATGCCATTTACCTTCCCGCTGGAGCGGTACCTATTTATCTACTTGCACTTTGAGGTGCTTTCGAACTGCTAGGTTGGCAGGAGCAGGGACTGAGCAACGGGAGCTCACTCCATTGCGGGGTTTCGAACCGCTGACCTTCCGATCGGCAAGTCCTAGGCTCTATGGTTTAACCCACAGCGCCACCTGCGTCCTTAGAGGAATAGGGGTCTCCTAAACAAGTCTCTTAGCCCCCTTAACATTTCCCAGGATGCTTTGGGGGATGCAATGACTGCTTAAAGTGGTATGATACTGCTTCAAAAGATTAGTGCAGATGGGGTCTTTAACCCACTGAAATATACTCAGAGACGCAAAGTGATTTCATGCTCTTTATTCAGCTCATAGTGGTGAGGAGGAATGAATGAAAGTCCCCTCAAAGTATCTGCTTTATATTTACACAATGGGCTGCACATGATTGGCTAATTCTGTAATTCTACTGTAAGCCAATCAGGTTGTGGATTCACTTCTATCTGGAGCATGATTGGGTGGTTCCTGCCAACCAATCATACTGCTGCATTGTTCTAGGACCAATCAGACTGCTGCAGTTTGCATCCTATTCAACTCAGTACATAAGACCCACCTTCTCACAACAGTTTCCGACTCTCCCGCTATAACCCAAACAGGAATGGCTAGGAACTTAGAAACTGGTTTTGCTGGGTTTGTTTGTCTCACAATGTCTCACATTGTCTCACAGCGGCTAATGTTAAGCTGAGATCTGTTTATCTTTGTCCTTGACATGGTGCCTGAAGTGAATATCACTTCCCTTCCTTTTGCAAAATGTGGGCTCCACAATCCATTTTTAAAACCCCTTTGAATGAGCCCATTATTTTGTACCCTCTTACAAATTTCTTGCTTCTCTCCCACCCCCAACGGCAAGTACCGAAACACTTTGTGTTGTTTAGGGTCTGAGAACCCACGTATTTATATCTCTCTGGTCCAGATCTCTGCGGCGCCCAGTCCCAGCCTAGCTAATTGCCATATGTCATGCAAACTCCTGCGCCGCGTAATCCTAACAACAGCTGAGTCGAATCTTCATTGTGTACTTCCATTCATTTTGGGGAGTGTGCCAGAGGAGGGGGGGAAATGTTGAATCCTGTTTTGTGTTAGGAGAGGGAGGGAGGAATCGAGAAGGGCAGCAAAACGGCCTTGTTCTACTACCCCAAGCAAGGGATAAATCAAACAGGAGGATTTCCTTAATTTCTCTCATGAGAGCAAGACGTAGCTGTCAACTTACAGATTTGAAAATAAGGGACCAGCAGCCTTGAAAATAAGGGACCAGCAGCCAAAATAAGGGACCTGCAGCCTCACCTGTTCCAGGCACTCCAGTCTTCCTGTCCTCCTGCAGTCTGGTCAAACTCATGCTGGGAGCTTCGAGAACACTGTCCAACCATCTCGTCCTCTGTCGTCCCCTTCTCCTTGTGCCCTCCATCTTTCCCAACATCAGGGTCTTTTCCAGGGAGTCTTCTCTTCTCATGAGGTTGAGGTGGCCCAAGTATTGGAGCCTCAGCATCAGGATCTGTCCTTCCAGTGAGCGCTCAGGGCTGATTTCCTTCAGAATGGAGAGGTTTGATCTTCTTGCAGTCCATGGGACTCTCAAGAGTCTCCTCCAGCACCAGAATTCAAAAGCATCAATTCTTCAGCGATCAGCCTTCTTTATGGTCCAGCTCTCAATTCCATACAGTTGTCCCTGTATGGACCATAAAGGGGTATAACAGTGCTTTAAACGTATACTGCAGATGGGGCCTAAATCCACCTGCCTGCTTCTCTTATGGTGCAAAAATCCCTCCGGTGTGTCCCCCCCCCCCCCCCGTTTCCTAAAGTTGTCGACCACTCGCTGGGGCGCCCCTGAGAGGCCGGCGCCCTGGCGTTACGCACCAGTAAACCCAATGGGAAAGACGGCTCTGTCTGCAGGTCGGGCTGGGAATGTCCTCTGCCTGAACTCTGAAGAGCTGCTGCCAATCAGTGTGGGAAATACTGCGCTGGATGGGCCAATGGTCTGCTTTGATATAGGGCAGCTTCCAAGATTCCTTTGTAAACCACAAACCGGCAGCATCGCCGTGTCCTCCTTGCGCTCTAACCAGGTCCTGGACACCACTGTGCCGTAATTTTGCTTTTCTGATGCTTTAGTCTGCAACGTTTTAATCCGTTCTCTTCCCACAATGCTCTTTGGCACCAGCATTGCAGTCATAAGGGAGGAGACGCAAAAAAAAATTAAAATTCCCTCTGGGTGGCCCTTAAATCACTTTCCCGCTTCTCCACTTCTCATGGGATTAATCTGTCCAGGACAGCCACCCAAACAAAACTCACAAGGACTGATGCCACCAAAAATAAACGAAACAATTTCTTGGAACAAGGTTGTCATTTCTGGATGCAGTCCATAATACTTACCCCCACCCCTTTTTGCTATCCACATTGAAAGCAGCAAACGTTTACTGGGAACCATTCATGGTGATGTATTCGGAAGAATTGGACTCGAACCCACGTCAAAAAGGCTTCGCTAATAAAACATCCCAAAATTAGAAAGAACAGGAGCTTGGAAAACGAGGTCTAAAAATAAAAGGGAGCTTGTTTTTCTCTCCTTTTCCCCTCCGGATAATTTCTGCAAAAATGCCATATTTTTGGAAACTCTATATTTAGGTATTTGTCACTCCTGAAAACAAGGTTGTTGGTTTGTTTTGTTTTCCATGTTGATTTTACAATATTTCACATCATCGAGGCTGAAATTTGTGGTTGCCCCCCCTCCCCATAGTAATTGAACAGGGACGGGGGGAATGTGAGTTGAATTTGCATTTAGGCAAATCTACTGAATTCACTATGTTTCTAAAGCAGTATGGCGGTGATGGTATAGCTGGTATTTGTATGCAAACCCAGGATAGATAGGTAGGTAGATTAGATAGATAGATAGATAGATAGATAGATAGATAGATAGATAGATAGATAGATAGATATAGATAGATAGATAGATAGATAGATAGATAGATAGATAGATAGATGATAGATAGATAGATAGATGATAGATAGATAGATAGATAGATAGATAGATGATGATAGATAGATAGATAGATAGATGATAGATAGATAGATAGATAGATAGATAGATAGATAGATGATATAGATGATAGATAGATAGATAGATAGATAGATAGATAGATAGATGATAGATGATAGATGATAGATAGATTAGATAGATAGATAGATAGATGATAGATAGATAGATAGATAGATAGATAGATAGATAGATAGATAGATAGATAGATAATCTTTATTCGCATTAGCCAACGGCCATGGCAACATAAAACAAGCAATATATACAAATAGAAAGACAACAATGGGTAAAAAGGGCAATTAAATGGCCAAGATTATCGTTCAGATGTTGTTGTTGGGAAAGTTGGAGGGCACAAGGAGAAGGGGACAACAGAGGACGAGATGGTGGGACAGTGTTCTTGAAGACTGTGGGAGGCAGTGGAAGACAGGAGTGCCTGGGTTTGCCCTGGTCCAGGGGATCATGAAGAGTCGGACATGACTAAACGACTAAACAACAACAAAAGCAAAGTTTCAAACTCTAGGAACAAAGGCAAGCAACTCTCCTTACCTAATGGATTCAGGAAAGGCACACGATTCTTCATTCGGTGAGGGCTGGACGGGGGAATGGCCTGTGAAACTCTTTGCCACAGGTTGCCACGGTACCTAGCGTAAGTGAACCTTGGGAACAGATTTGTTTTGTTTTTTAGAGACACTGATAACGCTGTATATCACCCTTTGCCAACCTAATGCCCTCCAGATGTTCTGGGCAACAGCTGTCATCGTACTCTAACCCTGACCCCAGCGGCATTAGACCTCTGAAAACCATTTGCTGGAATTTCATAGAATTGTAGAGTCATCTCTAAGGGTCATCTAGCGCAACGCCCTGCAGGAATCATAGCTAAAGAGTCCATTACCAGTGGCTATCCAACTTCTGTTTAGAATAAGATGGAGGGCAGAAGGAGAAGAAGGGGACAACAGAGGACGAGATGGTGGGACAGTGTTCTCGAAGAGACCAGCATGAGTTTGACCAAACTGCGGGAGGCAGTGGAAGACAGGAGTGCCTGGTGTGCTCTGGTCCAGGGGGTCACGAAGAGTTGGACACGACTAAAGGACTAAACAAGAAAATAAAAAAAGAAAGAAATGCAGTAGCAAGATTTACCAACCATCCAGGAGTGGCAGGTGAAGATGATAGATTTTGCGGAACTTGCCAATTTGACAGTAAGGATCCGGGACCAAGAGGACCAGAGATACAATAACAATTGGAATAAATTTATTGAATATATAAAGGAGAACAACACAAATATTAAACTCTGAAACTCTGGCTGGTTTCAGAGAGAATCTGCTCCTCAGGCCTTAAGTCTTGAAGCTTCAGGGGGTGCGAGACCCTCGGAGCAGATGTTTCGAGCTCAAGGTTGATCTGGGAGAAGCATTTAGGAGCCTGGGGCGGGAACAGATCACAGCCGTCGTCCATCGCACGCAGCAGGGATCATTTGAAGTCAACCTGAGCAGGAGGAAGCGAGATTGGATCAAGCCGGCTCGGAGGTTGCGGCTCTGATCTGCTTTCTGAAAGCCCCTTTGATGTGGAGCCAGAACATTCCCAGCTACGCAACCGTCTCCCCGCCGGCACATCTGAGATCGAGAAACGCGCCCTGACAGACCAGGCCTCGGACCTGGTTTCCATTAAGAAGTCAAACAGCTGTGAACCGGCTCGCCTGAATTAAGAGAGAAATATTAGCCCAAGGTCTCTGAAGGAGGGCCAGGAGAGGAAAGCGAAGGCTCCCTTTCGTTCTCACCGACTTGAATCGTCATTGTTACGTACTGAGTTGAATAGGATCCAAAATGCAGCAGTCTGATTGGTCCTAGAACAATAGGATTCAGAATGCAGCTGTCTGATTGGTCCTAGAACAATGCAGCAGTATGATTGGTCCACAGGAGCCACCCAATCCAGCTCCAGATGGAAGTGAATCCACAACCTGATTGGCCTACAGGAGAATCCCGGAATTAGCCATTCACATGGGGCCCATTGTGTAAATAATGTATATAAAGCAGATACTTTGGGGAAACCTTCATTCCTCCTCACCACTATGAGCTGAATAAAGAGCATGAAATCCACTCTCGACTCTGAGTATATTTCAGTCATGCTGGTTGCGGGGTTCCTATAAAACATGGCTGCCTGAGGAGAGGCCAGCCAAAGACATTTTGCTGCCTAAGGCAACCTAAGGACCATGGGCCACAAGTGGCCCACAGGGGTCGTTCAACTGGCCCACGAGCTGCCCCCGAACTGAGCCTACCTGCTCAGCGAGTCCCCACGTGCTGCGCTAAACTGGTGCAGGAAATCGTGTATGCGCAGACGCAGACCCCAGAAATTGCCGGCGCGGGCACACACACACACACACACACACACACACACACGTGATCTGGCCCACAGAGGGATCTCCGCTGGAGTGAGCCGGCCCAGGTGAGGTAAATCTTGCCAAACCCTGATGTAACCTGTCTCCTCTTTTCCTGGCTAAACACACCTAGCTCCTTCAACTGTTCCTCATAAGGCTTGGTTTTCAGACCCTTGATCATCTTGGTTCTCTTCCTTGAGGCAATTGCCTCGGGTGGCAGGATCTGGAGAGGCAGCAGATCCTGATGTAGATCGCTATTCCCTACTTGTTCCTGATGTAGACCTGCACTCACCGCTTTCCCCCTGGTGGGGAGGCAAAGCACCGTTTTGTCATTCACCTCAGGAGCCGAAATGTATTACAGTCACCTGGCAGAATCGGGAATACTTATTGCATAGTACTGGAAGACACAAGATCTACCCACCAGGGAAGAATGGCAGATGAAGGTGGTGGACTACATGGAACTGGCGGAAATGACTGGCAGAATCCGAGACCAGAGAGAAGAGTTGGTGGAAGAAAATTGGAAGAAATTTAAAGATTATTTACAAAAACATTGTAAAATTAAGGAATGTTAGAAGGATGTTGGAATGAAGTTATATGGCTTTAGCAGAAATGTTATAAAGGATGAAGTAAAAATAGATTGTTAATTGGCTAAAGGAGGAAAAGTAAAGTTAGATTATGTCAAGACAAACTATAGGGCAAAAACTGAGAAAGATGGAAAGGATTTGCTGAAATAGCTAATTGAACTAGAATACAAAAAAGGGAGGTGTGAGGAGGTCAATGAAACAAGCAAATGAAAGATAAGTTATGGGAATATTCGTTGTGCTTTTAATTTTTTTCTGTTTTTGTTTTGTTAAGATAAGTAATGTTTTCTGTTTTCCCCCCCTTTATTGTGATGTGTTGTTTTGTTTTGTATAATTTTGTGTTTTCTTGTTTTTTTCTTTCTGTAACCCTTAAATCTTTAATAAATATTACTTTTAAAAAAAAACAGAATTGGGAGGAACAGGTAGGGGAGCTACCAGCTGTCCCCCCCCCCAAAAAAAAACCTCCACATCCTTATATCTCTCTTTCTCTCTCTGCAAAAAAAAAAAATGCTGCCAATGCCTTCAAGTCACAATAAACTGCAACTCCTCCAAGCAACTTCAACAAAAGCCAAGGGTGCCTAGTGTACAGATTCTGAGAACAAGGAGATGTGAGAGATCTTATCAGCAAAAGGGACTTGCAAACATCTCCAAGTGGGAGGCCAAAGAGGAAATCTTCCAGCCTCTTTGATCTCCTAAGCACTCTTATTTCTGAGACATGTTACACAAGCTAGTCAGAGACTTGTTATGCAAGTTTTGCAGGACGGGCTAGCAGAGCTGCGCTGCATCAGGCTGCAAGTAAGGGCTGCATTTCTGAATGCCCTCCCAGATTTGAATTTATTTTTAAAAAACCCCACAAATACTCCTCTTTGCATATAGAAATCCAGCACGAGAGAGCGCGAGGTTTTGCAAAGGATTCTGGCTGATGTGCTAGCTTACCACGAATAGGCAGCTTTTTTCACATGGGTAAGAGGCAACTTAGGGACACAGGTGGTGCTGTGGGTTAAACCACAGAGCCTAGGGGTTGCCGATCAGAAGGTCAGCGGTTCGAATCCCTGCAACGGGGTGAGCTCCCGTTGCTCGGTCCCTGCTCCTGCCAACCTAACAGTTGGAAAGCACTTCAAAGTGCAAGTAGATAAATAGGTACCACTCTGGCGGGAAGGTAAACAGTGTTTCCGTGAGCTGCTCTGGTTTGCCAGAAGTGGCTTAGTCATGCTGGCCACATGACCCGGAAGCTGTACGCCGGCTTCCTCGGCCAGTAAAGCGAGATGAGTGCCACAACCCCAGAGTCGGCCACAACTGGACCTAATGGTCAGGGGTCCCTTTACCCTTTTTAAGGGACAACTGTATTGAATTGAGAGCTGGACCATAAAGAAGACTGATCACCGAAGAATTGATGCTTTTGAATTCTGGTGCTGGAAGAGACTCTTGAGAGTCCCATGGACTGCAAGAAGATCAAACCTCTCCATTCTGAAGGAAATCAGCCCTGAGTGCTCACTGGAAGGACAGATCCTAAAGCTGAGGCTCCAAGACTTTGGCCATCTCATGAGAAGAGAAGACTCCCTGGAAAAGACCCGGTGTTGGGAAAGATGGAGGGCACAAGGAGAAGGGGACGACAGAGGACGAGATGGTGGGACAGTGTTCTCAAAGCTACCAACATGAGTTTGACCAAACTGTGGGAGGCAGTGGAGGACAGAAGTGCCTGGCGTGCTCTGGTCCAGGATGTCACAAAGAGTCAGACACGACTAAACAACAACAAGAAGATTATTAACAGAAAGACTTTTGGTTTCTTTAAAAATGTTAATTTGAACATTTTTTTATCTCATCATAAAGAATATTCCAAAAATCTTGGACTTTTCTGCATGTCCACCACATGGGGATAGTGGGGGTGCAAGACAGGGCCTTCTCAGTGATGGCTCCTTCCAGAAAACTCTGGAACTCCCTCCCTAGAGAATCCATACTGGCTCCCTCCTTGCTATCTTTCTGCTGGCAGGTGAAGAAGACCGGCTTGTTCCAACAGTTTTGTGGAACTGACTGCTTTTAATAAAATGAAAGTGCTGGCACTATTTTTATTGTAATTATCTGTATGTTTTTAATATTGATTATGAATGCCGTGGTACTTTGTGACCCTTACAATATGACTTTTGTTGTAATTGTGCTGTTTAGCTTATTCTTTTCGTTGTTTTACAGAACGTCATTGTTCTGCTGATGATTTGCAATTGTTTTACTGAGAACTTGTTAATCATTCCATGCAATTTATGTTGTGTTTGCAATGTTCTATTGTTATCACTGCTTGTGAGCCGCTTCATGATTCACGAATGAATCACAATGGAAAGTGGCATAAAAATATGAGAAATGTAATGAACAAATGGGGAAATGAATTGGATGGATGAATAATAGATATTACAGCTTGCATACGAAACAGAAACAGCTAGAAACACAGAAAATAACGACAATAATTAAAAAGTGAACATTAATAGAATTAAAGCTACTTACATAGTTTTTAAAATACTGCCGTTGTTGTTTTCTACGCTTTTAGCTGTTACCTTTTTATTTGTAAGCTGGCTTGAGTCCCTGCTAGAGAAAAGGGTGAGGTATACATAGAAGAAGAAGAAGAGGGGGAGGAGGAGGAGGAGGAAGAATTTATTATTTATACCCCGCCACTCTGGGTGGCTTCCACCAAAGTAACAAAATACAGTAGTCTGTTAAACATTAAAAGCTTCTCTAAACAGGGCTGCCTTCAGATGTCTTCTAAAAGTCTGGTCATTGTTCTTCTCTTTGACATCTGGTGGGAGGGCGTTCCACAGGGCGGGTGTCACCACAGAGAAGGCCCTCTGCCTGGTTCCCTGTAGCTTGGCTTCTCGCAATGAGGGAACCGCCAAAAGGCCCTTGGAGCTGGACCTCAGCGTCCGGGCAGAACAATTGAGGTGAAGACGCTCCTTCAGGTATACTGGGCCTTTTAGGGCTTTAAAGGTCAGCACCAAGACTTTGAATTACGCTCGGAAACGTACTGGGAGCAAATGTAGGTCTTTCAAGACCGGTGTTATGTGGTCTCGGCGGCCGCTCCCAGTCACCAGTCTAGCTGCCGCATTCTGGATTAGTTGTCGTTTCCGGGTCACCTTCAAAGGTAGCCCCACGTAGAGCGCATTGCAGTAGTCCAAGCGGGAGATAACCAGAGTATGCACCACTCTGGCAAGACAGTCCGTGGGCAGATAGGGTCTCATCCTGCGTACCAGATGGAGCTGGTAAACAGCTGCCCTGGACACAGAATTGACCTGCACCTCCATGGACAGCTGTGAGTCCAAAATGACTCCCAGGCTGCGCACCTGGTCCTTCAGGGGCACAGTTATCCCATTCAGGACCAGGGAATCCTCCACACCTGCCTGCCTCCTGTCCCCCCCAAAACAGTACTTCTGTCTTGTCAGGATTCAACCTCAATCTGTAGTTGCCATCCATCCTCCAACCGCCTCCAGACACTCACACAAGACTTGCACCACCTTCACTGGTTCCGATTTAAAAGAGAGGTAGAGCTGGGTATCATCCGCATATTGATGGACACCCAGCCCAAACCCCCTGATGATCTCTCCCAGCTGCTGCATGTAGATGTTGAAAAGCATGGGGGAGAGGATGGAGCCCTGAGGCACACCACAAGTGAGAGCCCAGAGGTCTGAACACTGATCCCCCACCACCACTTTCTGAACACGGCCCAGGAGGAAGGAGCGGAACCACTGTAGGACAGTGCCCCCAGCTCCCAGCCCCTCAAGACGGTCCAGAAGGATGTTATGGTCGATGGTATCAAACGCCGCTGAGAGATCCAGCAGAACTAGGAAACAGCTCTCACCTTTGTCCCTAGCCCGCCGGAGATCATCAACCAGCGCGACCAAGGCAGTTTCAGTCCCATGATGAGGCCTGAATCCCGACTGGAAGGGATCCAAATGGTCCGCTTCTTTCAGGCGTGCCTGGAGTTGTTCAGCAACCACCTTGCCCAAGAATGGAAGATTTGAGGAGAAGAAGAAGAGGAGGAGGAGGAGGAATAGCAGGAAATATTTTTAGTTTAAGATGATATTGGAAAGCTGTTACATGCAGATACAATGAAATTCAGAAGGGAGGGATTTGGGGAAGTCAACAATGTAAATAAAATTGGGTTTTTAAGGGATACGGGATTAAGATTGCTTTTTTATTGTTGTTGTTTTGTTTTTGTTTTTTTAGTATTGTACCTTTTTCCCTTTGGGGTTTTCTTTGTTTTTTTCTATGTCTTATTTGTTATAATTGTGGAAAACGTAATAAAAAAATTTTGAAAAAAGAAGAAGAGGAGGAGGAGGAGAAGGATGGTGGAAAATCATAGAATCTTAGAACTGTATAGTTGCAGGGGACCCCAAGGGTCATCTAGTCCAACCCCATGCAGTGCAGGAATCTTTTGCCCAACATGGGGCTCGAACCCTCGACCCTGAGATTAAGAATCTCCTGCTCCACTGACTGAGCTACCGTGTTGGGCCTCCCAGGCAAGATGTGCACCTGGGAATGAGGAACCTGTTGTCCTTGTCCCCCCAAAGTTGTTGGACCACAACTCCCTCCACCCCTTGGACCCTGGGCCATGCTGTCTAGGGCTGACAAGAACCGGAGTCCATCAACATCAGGAGCGCGATGGATTTCCCCCCTTCTGTTATGCAGAAAACAGCTCTGAAGCTCTCCATCTGTCGGGATGTTAACGGAAAAATCCGAGGGCTCCCTCGGATAACTTGGAGCAAAACAGCAGCCTGTAGGCTTCGCCTTTATTGGAAACTGTCGCGACAGGACTCCCACCCGCAACAAGATGAAACAAAATGGAAGCCCAGAACAAAAGAAGACCCCAACTTTTATTAGTTACTAATCCCCCAAACTAGGGGGCGCTATGGGTTAAACCACAGAGCCTGGGACTTGCCGATCAGAAGGTCGGCGGTTCGAATCCCCGCGACGGGGTGAGCTCCCATTGCTCGGTCCCAGCTCCTGCCAACCTAGAAGTTCGAAAGAACGTCAAAGTGCAAGTAGATAAATAGGTACCACTCTGGCGGGAAGGTAAACGGCGTTTCTGTGTGCTGCTCTGGTTCGCCAGAAGCGGCTTAGTCATGCTGGCCACATGACCCAGAAGCTGTACGCTGGCTCCCTCGGCGAATAAAGCGAGATGAGCGCCGCAACCCCAGAATCGGTCACAACTGGAGCTAATGGTCAGGGGCCCCTTTACCTTTACCTAATCCCCCAAACTACACCCCTAGGACTACATCACAACTACATCACAAAAAGGAGGGGTTGAGGGAGGAGCTGTGGAAGTAACCTGAGTATCTTGTTATCTGGCTGGTTCCTCCTTTCCCCCTCCCCATGAGTACTTTCCAGGTGACAAAGGGGAGTTTGCAGTTTCCTGCCCCCAGAGGGAAGAGCTGATCATTGTTCTTTGTTCCAGTCCATGTTGAATCCACTCCCATATGCAAGTCCTTTGTGACCTTGATGGTCTTCTGCCTAGGACCATCAGGGTTGGCATAGCAAGTGGGCAGGGCTCCTGTGTATGTGCTGGTATGCTCAAGGGATTATGACTGGCCTGTCTCAAACCTTCCCCATTTTGTAGTCCTTCCTTCATGGAGTAAAATAAAAGTGGAACGGTGCAGATCCGATGTATGGTTGATTTTCTATGAATTTATAACAGAAGCGTAGCGTATGTAGTGTATGTGTGTGTGAGAGAGTGTGTGTGTGTGAAGTTTGTACAAACTGAATGATTGGGGGGGTGCGTTTCCTACGACAGGGACACAATACTGGCGGCAAAGGCGGACTCTACAAATGCCAGGCATCAATTAACCAGGCGCAGCAGGCACAGATCGCGAGGGTTAATGCGCCATTGGGTCAGCATCCTTGCACGGCAAGTATGGCTCCAGATGATCCCGGCAAAACGAGCTGCTCTCATAAAGAACTGTCTCCAATTTTCCTTTCCCTCTTCCCTGCATCTGTTTCTGTTTTGGGGTTGATATATTTCCAGCCCTGGGGCAAGAGAGGCTCTCCGAAGGAGCCCAACTTTTTAGGCCGCCAGTGGCATCCAGATCGAAAAGAGGAGGCCGGAGGTATTTGTTTAGCTCCGAAAACACAAATGCCAAGATGGCAAAGGCCACACATTCCGTGGGGATCTCCGAAGGCTTAAGGAAAAGATGAGCCAGAAAGGGATGAAATCTTTTGGCTCTCGTTCCCAATACATTGTGCAGGAGTGTTTGGCTGGGAGCGGGTTCAGGAGGAGGGAGCCATTCTAGGAAGGAATAGGGGTAGTTCGCCTTCATGCCTGGAGAGTTACCTGGATCCAGAGCCCAGAAAGGCCATAGCTATAGCTGTCAACCGTCCCTTATTTGGCGGAAAGTCCCTTATCCCAGCGCCGTGTCCCGCTGCTGTCCCTTATTGATGATGTCCCTTAAATTTCCCAGGTTTCAAAGGAAGCAGCTCCTCTCCCTCCCTTCCTGCCGGCCAGGGAGGAGGGAGGCTCCAAGTGGGTTGCTTGGCTGTGTTGCTCACCCAATAAGGAGTCTAAGAACAACTGGGGGGTGGAGCTTGCATGCTTTGTGCCGATCAAATCGGCCGCGTTGCCTGGGGACTCGCCTTTGCTCAGCGCTTCCCAGCAGAGAGGTGACGGTGGTTTTCCTTGCTGCATCCCCTTTGCCGGGTTGCTGCACTGTGGGAACCACCGCTTGAGGCTTCGTTTGGCTGCTGGCTGGGCTTTCTGCCTTTGGCTCGGAGGGGCTCAGAAGTTAAACATACCTGTGCTCTGAAAATCTCTCACTTTGGCTGCTGATCCCTTATTTTCAAGGCTGCTTGTCCCTTATTTTCAAGGCTGCTGGTCCCTTATTTTCAAATCTCTAAGTTGACAGCTACGGCCATAGCTCACTTGTAGAACATCGGCATTGCACAATAAAGGTTCCAGGTTCAAATCCTGAGGGGAAGTGTGTGGAACAGGTCTCAGTGTTCTGAATTCTGGGAATGGAGTTGAGAGACGCCCTAACCTGGGGAGAAAACAGCAAAGACCTGATGAAGAGAGCACAGCAGAGGTTATATTTTCTGAGAATCCTCCGGATTCTCTCAAAGGACCTGTTGATGGCATTTTACCCTAGTACTGTTGAGAGTGTATTAACTTATGGTCTGTGTGTGTGGTTTGGGAGCTGCACTGTCAGGGAAAAGCCAATGCTGTCCAGGGTTGTGAAGACTGCGGAGAGAATAATTGGGTGCACTCTTCCCACCTTGGATCAAATCGATGCGTCCAGGTGTCAGAAGAAAGCTGCAGAGATAGCGCAGGATCATGCACACCCCGGAAATGATCTCTTTCAGCTTCTGCCTTCTGGAAGAAGGTATAAAGACCAGGACTAGCCACCTGAGAAACAGTTTCTACCCAAATGCGATTTTGGTTTTAAACACAGTGTAAGGTAGTCAATGCGACGCGGGTGGCGCTGTGAGTTAAACCACAGAGCCTAGGACTTGCCAATCAAAAGGTTGGCGGTTCGAATCCCCGCAACAGGGTGAGCTCCCGTTGCTCAGTCCCTGCTCCTGCCAACCTAGCAGTTCGAAAGCACATCAAAGTGCAAGTAGATAAATAGGTACCACTCCAGCGGGAAGGTAAATGGTGTTTCCATGCGCTGCTCTGGTTCGCCAGAAGCGGCTTAGTCATGCTGGCCACATGACCCGGAAGCTGTACGCCGGCTCCCTCGGCCAATAAAGCGAGATGAGCACCGCAACCCCAGAGTCAGCCACGACTGGACCTCATGGTCAGGGGTCCCTTTACCTTTACCTAAGGTAGTCTCTATAGGAGTATATTGTATTTAATTATGGGGTATCAGAGTTTTTAGGAGGCTAACCAGGCTGGGATAGCAGGGATAGCCGGCTTGTTGGTTTCTGAATGTCTGATGTAGATTTTCAATTTTGTTGTTCTGTATGGTAGAATGACAATAAATATTATTGTATCGTATCATCTCCAGGTAGCAGGGAACCCGGCCTGAAACCCTTGAGAGCTGCTGCCAGTCAGTGTAGGCCATACTGAGCTAGATGGAGCAATGATCTGACTCAGGATAAGGCAGCTTCCAATGTTCTTATGGCTCCTCCTCAGCCTAGTCCCTGACACTGAGTGAGCTGACACCTACATTGTATGGCGCTAGTGGCAGAGGAGCCTCTGGTGCTGATTGGCTTATTGCAGCCAACTAATCTGCATGGATTCCATGAATGGGCAGCATGGATTCCATGAATGAGAAGCAAAGTCAGGGCTTTGGGGCGGGTGTGTTGGCAATGGGTCCCTTGGTAGGGTGCAACCCCTGGAGCTGCCTTTGAACACCTCCAGGACTTCGCCTTGGATAGCTCAGTTCATAGAATCATAGAATTGTGAGTTGGAAGGGTCCCTGGAAGTCATCTAGTCCGACCCCTACAATGCAGGAATATGCAGTTGTCCTATAAGGAGTTTTTACCTGCAACCTTGGCATTAATAGCACTGCACTCAAACCAGCTGGGCTACCCAGGCTGGTTAGAGCATGGTGCTGATAACGCCAAGGTTACAGGTTTGATCCACGTTTTGGACACCTGCGAACAGTGCCTCGCAGCCTAGGACCCTCGTACCTACGGGACCACCTCTCCTGGTCTGCCCCACGGAGGACCTTAAGGTCCATAGATAGCAACACCCTAGTGGTCCCGGGCCCTAAGGAAGTTAGATTAGCTTCAACCAGAGCCAGGGCCTTCTCAGTGATGGCTCCAGCCTGGTGGAACGCTCTGTCTCATGAGACCACGACCCTGCAGGATCTGATTTCTTTCCGCAGGAGCTGTAAGACAGAGTTGTTCCGCCTGGCCTTTGGCCTGGAGCCAATTTGATTCCCTCCCCCTCTTTCTTTTTCCTTTCTCCTCCTGTGATGAGGCTGCATTTTAATACTTTAATGTTTCAATATTTTAATGTTGTCTTTTAATCTTGTTTTTAAGTAGTATTCATTCAACTTGTTTTTATTATTGCTTGTTAGCCGCCCTGAGCCCAGCCTTGGCTGGGGAGGGTGGGGTATAAATAAAAATTATTATTATTATTATTATTATTATTATTATTATTATTATTATTATTACAGTGGTACCTCGGGTTAAGAACTTAATTCGTTCCGGAGGTCCGTTCTTAACCTGAAACTGTTCTTAACCTGAAGCACCACTTTAGCTGTTCTCATCCTGAAGCAAAGTTCTTAACCCGAGGTACTATTTCTGGGTTAGCCGAGTCTATAACCTGAAGCGTCTGTAACCTGAAGGGTCTGTAACCCGAGGTACCACTGTATTCCTGCAGAGGCTTGGACTACAATTCTGTGATTCTCCTACAACGATGTATCACAAGGGACATCTTCTGAGTGATGATGACTCTCTGCCTGCTAAGCTTCCAAGAAATTTGGGGTGGCCCTGGAAACACGGTCAGAGCAGAAACAAGATTTCAGCCAATCTGGTTTACTCACTTCCCACCCTTCACTTGTGGGTTGGGAGCCAGAGTCGGCGATCTTTATCACCAACGTTTTCAATGTATACTTGGAAAACATGTCCGTGTGACGCACTCCTTCTTTCCCTTCCCTTTTATTCTTCCTTGAGCAAGCAAACGAGCGTTTAATATCTGGTGCCGTCAGAGTTCAGCGCAGACCGCAAAGGACAAAAGCCGACAGGCTTGGAAGCCCCTAAAAATAGCACAGCTCTTCTATTGTATTTCATCTGAATACATGTCACAACTCTCTTTTTATAGCCTCGCTGAACCTGATGTTTTTGTTGGCGGTTCAAACCCTGCGGACCAGAGAAGTCAGAGGAACGGCGGCCATAAAGACACCTCCTCTCTTTCTTCTTGAGGAATCCCATCTGTCCACAAAGACCTACTCTCAGCTCTGTTTCTTGGTCACTTTAGAGCATGACAGAAAAGTTGGGAGCTGAGCTCAAACGCCAACTCCCAACCTTCCATCCCTTCCCACGCAGGAAAAATTATTTATTTATTCATTTAAGCAATTAAAATTTAACTCATTACATTACTCTGCTTGGGGAGGGGGAATAAAAGAGTTTTACGAAACCCTCAGCTCCTGACACTGGTACTCCCCATTTGTAAGAACACTTTCCTACAGAACTTTCCAAGTCAGTGCTGTGCCCATTTCACAGAAACAGGAAGCAAGGGCATCAGAATTATTTCGGGGTTTTTTAAACAAAAACACCAAGGTGCACCTATCAGAGCCTAGTGCAAAATGGTGGTTAGGGGGCGGAGCCACACCCACGAATCGTACACCAGAATGACCTGCATTCTACAAGTCCAAATCTGTATTTGACATACGACACATCAGTTAATCTGGCCCCAAACTCTTAATACAGTATTGGTTAGCAGTGATGGAATCGGGTGGGGGGAGGAATAGAACAGATCAAAAACAACCAATTAATAATACTTGCATTCTGCAGACGAGGTTGAGCCATTAAAACAAGACCAGCCACGGCAAAATTTATTTTCACTTGCTGATGTTACACTATCAGGCATCAGAAATATTAATTATATTATTTGTACCCATCCCATCTGGCTGGATTGCCCCCTCCCCAATCTTCTACAGTCCACCCAGTAGATCATAATCTACCTTCCATCTGTTGGCTCCATTCTAGACTGTGGTTAGCCACCTCCTCTCAATTCATTTTGTAGCAAGAATGCAACGTGATCCCATTTGCCGCACCACAAATCCCTCTGGGCCACAGAGAAAGCGAAAGGAAAAAGTGCATTGGAACTCCGGATTCTTCCATCAAATTAACGCTCCACCGCTCATTATCCGTTTAATCATATTTGATCAGCCACTAAGCCAAACCACCTCACCCAGACCATGCAAAGGAGAAGAAGACATGTCTACTGAAATAGCTGGAAGTCCCACTGTCCTCGGGTACGCAGACCCAAGTCCCTCAGGAGCGGTCTTCACTTGCCGGACATGATCCGCAGGAATTCCTCGTAGTTCACCTGCCCATCTCCGTCCACGTCAGCCTCCTTGATCATGTCCTCCACCTCTTCGTCCGTCAACTTCTCACCTAGCTTGGTCATGATGTGGCGCAGCTCCGCAGCGCTGACGTAGCCGTTGCCATCCTTGTCGAAGACCCGAAAGGCGTTCCGGATTTCTTCCTCCCCATCGGAGTTCTGGATCTTCCTGGCCATCAAGGACAGGAACTCTGGGAAGTCCACAGTGCCGTTCCCATCAGCGTCCAGCTTATCGATCATTTCCTTGAGCTCGGCTTCTGTTGGGTTTTGCCCAAGAGACCTCATGACGGTGCCCAACTCGTTTGTGGTGATGGCACCATCTCCATCTTTGTCGAAGATCAGGAAGGCCTCCTTGAACTCAGCGATTTGCTCTTCCGAGAGATGTTCAGCCATGGCTTCCTCCTTGCTTCTGTCAACTTCCACGGTCGCCCAGTGACTGCCTTGGCGTTCTCCGGCGCAATGAAGAAGTTCTTCTCTTCCCTTTTTTGGGAGTTGCCCAAAGAACCGCGGGTGTCTTCTCTGGCCCTCGGCCCAGGGATGAGCCACAATTTGGGGAAAGGTTAGGCAACACCCAGGTGGAGCTCCTGCTGGAGCAAAGTGAATCACGGGGAAGTAGGAGATCCACACCCTTTTAAGTTACACAACCTGCCTGTCCCGTTTGGGTAGAAGAGGCCAGAAGGTAGCGAACATTATATTATTTTATTTTGGATTCCATGTAATTGGAGGAAGGGGAATCATGAAATTAGAAGTGTGGTTTTATAGGAAGGCCTTCATTTGGGGGCAAAAGCAGTTTGCAGAATCTTGGGATGCTAGAGGTAAAAGGGTTAAATTGTAAAGGACCCCCTGGATGGTTAAGTCCAGTCGAATTTGACTAGGGGGTGCAGCGCTCATCTTGGTTTTCAGGCCAAGGGAGCTGGCGTTTGTCCTCAGACAGCTTTCCAGCTCCAAAAACATCTTGGAGGTCCCAGGCCACAGGGAGGTAAGGCTGGTCTCAACCAGAGCCAGGGCCTTTTCGGCCATGGCCCCGATCTGGTGGAATGCTCTGGTCCAAGAGACTAGGGCCTTGCGGGACTTGACATCTTTCCGCAGGGCCTGCAAGTCAGAGCTGTTCCACCAGGCCTTTGGCCAAGGCACAGCCTGACCCCTCCTTTTGTAATCCTCATAGAACTCCAGCCCAATGGTTGCCATTAATTTGATTTGAACTGATTTTATAATGAATTGATTTTAGAATGCTGTATTATTTTTCATAGGGACGTGGGTGGCGCTGTGGATTAAAACACAGAGCCTAGGGCTTGCCGATCAGAAGGTCGGCGGTTCGAATCCCCGCGACGGGGTGAGCTCCCGTTGCTCGGTCCCTGCTCCTGCCAACCTAGCAGTTCAAAAGCACATAAAAGTGCAAGTAGATAAATAGGTACCACTCCGGCGGGAAGGTAAGCGGCTTAGTCATGCTGGCCACATGACCTGGAAGCTGTACGCCGGCTCCCTCAGCCAGTAAAGCGAGATGAGCGCTGCAACCCCAGAGTCGGCCACGACTGGACCTAATGGTCAGGGGTCCCTTTACCTTTACCTTTTTTATTTTACTGTTGTTTGCAACTCTGAGCTCGGCTTCAGCTGGGAAGGGCGGGATATAAATAAAATATTCTTATTATTATTTATTATGTGGCCAGCAGGACTAAACTGCTTCTGCCACAACAGGACACCGTGATGGAAGCCTGAGCGCATGGAAACGCCATTCACCTTCCCGCCAATAGATGACATAATAAGAGTTTATAACATTCGGCATGGCATGGGTGGAGAAAGGAATTTCATAAGTCTAGAATTTATAGGCATCCAAGGACGCGGAATGTTGGAAGATTCAGGACAGATCATTTAGCTTTGGAACTCCTGGCCTATTGAGATAAAGTACGGTACGTGCTTTCCTACTGGAGTCTCTTTGGCACCTGATAAAAAGGTTCTTGTTTAGACACGTCTACCCACATGCTTAGAAAGTTGGAATAATTTCAATCTTGTTTCAGTATGTTTTAATGCATGGTTTTGAATTTTCCCAGTTTTGCTGTTTTATCTTTTTGTAAACCGCTGGGACTTTAAAAAAAAAATTAATAGGTGTATACATTTTATGAAAGAAAGAAAGAAAGAAAGAAAGAAAGAAAGAAAGAAAGAAAGAAAGAAAGAAAGAAAGAAAGAAAGATAGATCTTCTCTTTTTATGAAGATTACCCGCTCTGGGATCCCACAGCTAATTCTCCCCTGGTCTCCTCACTGGCCCAAATAGGACTAATTTAGCAAGCTAGCCCTGGGGATCATCTAATGTTTATTGGATGGATTTCCCCCTAAATTGATTTTTGAATTCTGAATTTATTGTTATTCACGTTTATACTGTATTTTATGCTGTTTTGGTTGCATCAATTAAGTGTTTTAAATTTGTTGATAGCTGCCCTGAGCCCAGTTTTCTGAACCGGGAAGGGCGGGGTATAATTAAAAATCTATTATTATTATTATTATTATTATTATTATTATTATTATTATTATTCTCATAACACTAGTACTGTACTTGCAGACATTCACTGAAGCTGACTGTTGGGAGACCCGGGACAGAGGAAGAAAGTCCTTCTTCACACAGCACAGAGTTAAACTGCGGAACTCCCTCCCACAGGAAACTGGCCACCATTGGAGAAATTTTTGGATGGCTAATGGCTTCTGAATACCAGCTGATGGAAACTTCAGGAGAGGGAGAGTTGCTCTTGCACTCAGATCATGCTTGGAGGTTTCCCTAGAGGCACAAAATTGTTAGGGGTGCAAAATTTCCACACCCGGTGCTACCTCAATACAGCTGCAAGCTTCCGTCTCCAGGCTCCGTTGCAAACCAGGAAGCAACCTCTCCAGACAATGGAATGACTCTTCTTTTATGATCTCTGTGGTTTCGGTCTCCTGGGTGACACGGGCACCCACAGGCAGTGCTCCCTCCCTTTCCCTCCCTCCCACCATCCCCTCCACAAAGCCCCGGGCACTGGCAACCCACGCTATGCCACTGACCACCAGGATAATGTCACGCCTAGACCAGTTTTCCAGTGCTTCCTCTACAGCTGATGAGCTGCTGCTGCTGAAAACATAACTAAGTATATGGAGATTAAATTTGCATTCATTCAGGTGCTGCTTTTGACCTTTAAAGCCCTTCACGGCCTAGGACCCTTGTACCTACGGGACCGCCTCTCCCGGTATGCCCCACGGAGAGCCTCAAGGTCCATAAATACACCCTAGAGGTCCTGGGCCCTAAGGAAGTTAGATTAGCTTCAACCAGAGGCAGGGCCTTCTCAGTGATGGCTCCAGCCTGGTGGAACGCTCTGTCTCATGAGACCAGGGCCCTGCGGGATCTGATTTCTTTCTGCAGGGCCTGTAAGACAGAGTTGTTCCGCCTGGCCTTTGGCTTGGAGCCAATTTGATTCCCTCCCTCTCTTTCTTTTTCCTTTTTCCTCCTGGGATGAGGCTGCATTTTAATATCTTAATGTTTCAATATTTTAATGTTGTATTTTAATTTTGTTTTTAAGTTGTATTAATTCAACTTGTTTGTATTATTGCTTGTTAGCCGCCCTGAGCCCGGCCTTAATAAATAAAAATTATTTATTAATAAATAATAATAAAAATTATTATTATTATTACTCATTGCTCAATGCACTTTTGCATTCATTGCTCAATGCACTGGCCCATACTTCGCCAGTATGCGGCCCCTAGATGGCTGCCCAACAGGGAATTGGCCCTCGGGCCCTCATCCACGTGAGTACAACAAAGCGGCCTTCCTGTTCTCTGGATCTAATGTCCTCCTTCGCTCCCTCCCTGCCTCACTTCCTGGCAGGCTGTCTGGAGAAAAGATCTGGTGGCTCAGCGTGGTGCTTCTGATCTGACCATCATTTGTCATTTTAGTTTCTGGCCCCCAGATGGGATCATCTGTCACCCTCCGTCATTTTCCGTAGGAACCCAAAGGCCCCTGACAGAACGCGAGCCATTTGCTTTTCCTCCACCCTTCTCAGGGAATGTGTGTTTGGCTCAGAACTACTCTGAGATGGTTATTTTTCTCATGCGTCAAGTTGTTTGGGGTTGTCCGATGCTCTGAAACCACCATCTTGAGACTCAGAAGTGGAGCCTTGAAGCAAAATATCTCAAGGACTGCCTCTCCACATATGTCACAGACCTTGTGATCATCATCTGGGGCCTTTCTTCAAGTGCATCTTCCACAAGAGATCAGGAGAGCGGCAACCTGAGAACGGGGCCTTTTCTGTGGCGACTCCCCGTTTGTGGAATGCTCTACCCAGGGAGATTCACCTGGAGCGATCACTACAGATCTATAGTTGCCAGGCGAAAACATCCCTCTTTTCCCAGGCCTTTGGCTAGTTAAACATGGCCTTCTGACCTGTGGGAGGGTTGTTGTTTTTGTTTGTTACTATGGTTTGTATGTATGGTACGTATGGTATGGTATGTATCGGGATGCGGGTGGCGCTGTGGTCTAAACCACTGAGCCTCTTGGGCGTGCCGATCAGAAGGTCGGCGGTTCGAATCCCCGCAACGGGGTGAGCTCCCGTTGCTCGGTCCCAGCTCCTGCCAACCTAGCAGTTCAAAAGCACGTCAAAGTGCAAGTAGATAAATAGGTACCACTCCGGCGGGAAGGTAAATGGCGTTTCCATGCGCTGCTCTGGTTTTGGTGTCCCATTACGCCAGAAGCGGTTTAGTCATGCTGGCCACATGACCCAAAAAAACTGTCTGCGGACAAACGCCGGCTCCCTCAGCCTGTAAAGCGAGATGAGCGCCGCAACCGCAGTTGTCCGCAGCTGGACTTAACTGTCAGGCATCCTTTACCTTTATGGCATGTATTTTTGTGTTTTTATACAGTCATAACTCATGTTACGTTTGCTTCATGTTACCTTTTTTCAGGTTGCATCCTGCGGCGACCCAGAACTACTGGAAAGTGTTACTTCCGGGTTTCGCCGCTTGAGCATGCGCAGACGTGCAAAATGGCGTCGCGCGCATGCGCAGAAGCGGCAAATCGCAACCCGTGTGTGTGCAGACGCGCCGCTGCAGGTTGTGTTCCTTTCATGTTGCAAACGGGTCTCTGGAACGGAGAGGTACCACTGTATTCTAAACCACCCTGTGATCTTCGGATGAAGGGCAGTATAAACATTTAATAAATCAGAATAATGATTCTCCCTGGCTGAGATGGGTCCGTGCCCTAAGTTTCACTGGAAACCAAATTGCCTGTCAATTGCCTATGACTAAAGTTTGAACTGGAACGGGTAGATCTTCTGGCAAAAGGGCCAACCCAATTGCAAGGGAGGATCAAAGCTCAAAACCTCCTTGCCCTAGCTTACAAAGGCATGGGACCCAACCCTGGGAAGGTCTACTGCACAAGCACCCCTGAACTGAATGGGAGAATCTCCCAGGGGATTGCGCCCAGAGATGGAACTGCCAGGTGTTCTCCCAGGCAGCCAGCCCTGCCAAATAATAGACTCCACAACTGAAAAGAGTACCATGGATTTATTTTCCCCTGGGGCCTGAGACGTCAACATCTGTCCCAGATCTTTATTTTGGGTGTGTCTCCTTCAACCTGGCTGTGAGGAGGAAGACGCTTGAGAATGTTCCTTTGCAAGCTCCTCCAGTTCTCAGGTTGCAGTTCGGGGTATTAAGCGTCAACGGGGATGGTGGCGAGATGAATAGCATTTTTCTACAAATTTCAGCCAGCGGGTAAACCGAAGTCTCAGCTCCGCTGCAAAGAAAAAAGGGGGGGAAGAAAGAAATGGTAAAATACAGAATACAGTGGTACCTCAGGTTACAGACACTTCAGGCTACAGATACTTCAGGTTACAGACTCTGCTAACCCAGAAATAGTACCTCGGGTTAAGAACTTTGCAGTCCATGGGACTCTCAAGAGTCTCCTCCAGCACCATAACTCAAAAGCATCCATTCTTTGGCAATCAGCCTTCTTTATGGTCCAGCTCTCACTTCCATACATCACTACGGGAAAAACCAGAGCTTGAACTATACAGTGGTACCTTGGGTTACAGATGCTTACAGGTTACAGACTCATAGAATCATAGAATCATAGAGTTGGAAGAGACTCCAAGGGCCATCGAGTCCAACCCCCTGCCAAGCAGGAAACACCATCAGAGCACTCCTGACATCTGGTTGTCAAGCCTCTGCTTAAAGACCTCCAAAGAAGGAGACTCCACCACACTCCTTGGCAGCAAATTCCACTGTCCAACAGCTCTTACTGTCAGGAAGTTCTTCCTAATGTTTAGGTGGAATCTTCTTTCTTGTAGTTTGGAACCATTGCTCCGTGTCCGCTTCTCTGGAGCAGCAGAAAACAACCTTTCTCCCTCCTCTATGTGACATCCTTCTATATATTTGAACATGGCTATCATATCACCCCTTAACCTCCTCTTCTCCAGGCTAAACATGCCCAGCTCCCTTAGCCGTTCCTCATAAGGCATCGTTTCCAGGCCTTTGACCATTTTGGTTGCCCTCCTCTGGACTCCGCTAACCCAGAAATAGTACCTCGGGTTAAGAACTTTGCTTCAGGATGAGAATAGAAATTGTGCTCCGGTGGCAGCAGGAGGCCCCATTAGCTAAAGTCGTACCTCAGGTTAAGAACAGTTTCAGGTTAGGAACGGACCTCCAGAACGAATTAAGTTCTTAACCCAAGGTACTACTGTATGGTGAGGACTATTCGCCGACCCACTTGGAGTCATTATTATTATTATTGTTATTATTTATTGAATTTATATAGCGCCCTATACCTGGGGGTCTCAGGGTGGTTCACAGAATAAAATCACGATATAAAACCACAAAATACCTAATAAATATAAAAACAACAACCCAATAGCCCCCCAAACCCCCACATAGGGTGCAAATCAGATCAGTCAAAGGCCTGGTTAAAAAGGAACCTTTTTGCCTGGCGCCTAAAGGGGTATAATGAAGGCGCCAGATGAACTTCCCTGGGCATTCCACAGACGGGGAGCCACTGCAGAGAAGGCCCTGTTCTCGTGTTGCCACCCTCTGGACCTCTCGAGGAGGAGGCACACGAAGGAGGGTCTCAGAAGATGATCTCAGGGTCTGGGTAGGTTCATATGGAAAGAGGCGGTCCTTGACATATTGCGGTCCTGAGCCGTGTAAGGAATCATGGAGTCAGAAGGTCCTCGAGCCCAATCCCTGCAATGCAGTAATCTCAACTGAAGCATCCCTGTCCGATAGCTGTCCAAGTGTCCAAGAAAAAGCTAGCAAGAGCTTTCACACCGCAGACAGTAACGGAACAGCGGGGAACCCAAAGATCATCTGTTCGGGCCTCAGGGCCATCCTATGAGAAGGATACTACCGAATTGGATGCTATATTAAAAAATGTCCTTTAACATGCGTGTTAGAGACATGTAACTAGAAGCTGCTGGAGGGGCAGATAATGATTTTAATCACAGCAGGCAGAGTGGGGGAGTTTAACCCTTTCCGTCCCTCACCGCCGCTGCAATCCTGATGAAAAGGACCCCTCTGAAGCTGCTATTTGCACAGGAAGGACACACACACACAATCGGGTGCCAATGCGAAGAAGACACGTTCCGTCTCATGCCCGGTTTCGTCCTGGTAAAGCCTTTTGTAAGGCTGGAGCCGTGAGGAGAGCTCTGCAGGGCCAAAGCCCTACAGGACCGCCTCTCCTGGAATGTCCCACGGAAGACCTTACGGTCTTCAAACAAAAACATCTTGGAGGTCCCGGGCCACAGGGAGGTTAGGCTGGCCTCAACCAGAGCCAGGGCCTTTTCAGTACTGGCCCCGATCTGGTGGAACGCTCTGTCACAAGAGACTAGGGCCCTGAGGGACTTGACATCTTTCTGCAGGGCCTGCAAGACAGAGCTGTTCCACCAGGCCTTTGGCCAAGGCACAGTCTGACCCCCTCCTTTGGTAATCCTCATAGAACTCTAGCCCACTGGTTGCCATTAATTTGATTCTGAATTGATTTTAGAATGAATTGATTTTAGAATGCTGTGTTACTTTTATTGTTGTTAGCCGCTCTGAGCCCGGCTTTGGCTGGGAAGGGTGGGATATACCGTATTTTTCACTCTATAAGTCACACCAGACAACAAGACGCACCTAGTTTTTGGAGGAGGAAAACAAGAAAAAAATTATTCTGAATCTCAGAAGCCGGAACAGCAAGAGGGATCGCTGCGCAGTGAAAGCTTCTGTAATAGCTGCGCAGCCTGCATTCGCTCCATAAGACGCACACACATTTCCCCTTACTTTTTAGGAGGGAAAAAGTGAGTCTTATAGAGCAAAAAATACGGTAAATAATCATCATCATCATCATCATCATCATTAAGCAGAGTTCATCCCTCAGCCTGCTGTGGCCGGCCAACCGGGGGGATCCAGGTAAACCCACAAGCAAGACAGGGAGGCAACCAGTGGCGTAGTGTGGGGGGTGCAGGGGGGCCCGGCCGCACCGGGCGCAACATCTGGGGGTTAGGGTTAGGGGCGCACATCCACGGTTAGGGGGCGCAAATCCACAGGTTAGGAGGCGCAAATCCACGGGTTAGGGGGTGCAAATCCACGGGTTAGGGGGCGCAAATTACTTGCCTTGCCCCGGGTGCTGACAACCCACGCTACGCCACTGGAGGCAACATTACTCCCCATCCTCTCGTCCGAAGGCTCTACTGATGAGTGTTGCTCAAGCAGATCCTTAGGACTCCAACTCCCATCAGCCCCAGCCAGGGTAAGGCTGGCTATTAACAACGTGGGACCACTTCAGCTACGAGACGCATTCGCTGAGATTCCTGCCTTGCAGGGAGCTGGAATAGAGGACTTTGGGGTCCCTTCCAGTTCTACAATTCTATGAGATCACCTTGCCCCACATGAGCCCATTCAAACGCTTTGATTGGCATGGGTGCCACATACAGTGGTACCTCGGGTTAAGTACTTAATTTGTTCCGGAAGTCCCTTTTTAACCTGAAACTGTTCTTAACCTGAAGCACCACTTTAGCTAATGGGGCCTCCTGCTCCTGTTGTGCTGCTGGAGCACGATTTCTGTTCTCATCCTGAAGCAAAGTTCTTAACCTGAAGCACTATTTCTGGGTTAGCAGAGTCTGTAACCGGAAGCGTATGTAACCCGAGGTAATACTGTAATACCTGGTCCACATTTCTAATAGCTCGATAATTCAGCATGGCAGCAACTACACTTTGGAAGTCCCTGGCTATTGATTGGTGCCTTCACTGTACTCTTTTCGGTGTCTGCTAAAAACATCCTTGTTTAGACGAGCCTAGCAGTCAAAGTGCAAGTAGATAAATAGGTACCGCTCCGGTGGGAAGGTAAACGGTGTTTCCGTGCGCTGCTCTGGTTCGCCAGAAGCGGCTTAGTCATGCTGGCCACATGACCCGGAAGTTGTATGCCGGCTCCCTCGGCCAATAAAGTGAGATGAGCGCCACAACCCCAGAGTCGGCCACGACTGGACCTAATGGTCAGGGGTCCCTTTACCTTTACCCAGATTCTTAGAAAGTTGATGTGAATTTTAACCTGTCTCATCATTTTAATTTCTTGCAGGTTTTAAGCTACTGTTGTCAATTTCCCTTGATTTTACTGTTTTACCTTTACAGGCTGTTTTTTACAGTGTATAAATCTTATGAAATAAAACAAACAAAAAAAGTTGATTTTTGTTTTGTTTTGCTGTGCCTTTTTTTTTTTAAGCGACCATTGATATTTGTGTCTGTACCTCTGATATTTACATCAGGAAAATGGCATGGGAGGGGTTAAGCCTATCCTCTCTCCCCAAACCTCCTGCTCTGGTCAAACTCAGAGCCCTCAAAAACTGCGTGTTTCGGATTGTCGCCAGCCAAGCGTTACTCAAAGCAGATGCATCAAAATTCAGAGGCCAAAGTTAGTCACATCCATACATTTCACCCTCGGTTTTGGTCGTTCTTTAAAAGCTATTCTGTGCATCTCAAATATCTTGAAATGAAAGGTAGTTTGAGAGCTGAGAATTAGGCAGAGTAAAGAAGAAAGAGAGAAGGCCAGCAAGAAACACATTTCTGATTCTGCCCAATTTTCATCCCAAAATGGGATATATAGCATATTTCCACATTTTTTCTCAGAGAAACCCATGATAAAGTGCTGACAGATATATGCCTAATACATACATTTTTGCTAAGCAACTTCTAATATAATGCATCTTTGCATCTCGTCATTTTCAGGAGTTTGCATTGCTTGGTTGGGGCAAGAAAAACAGAATGCAAAATTCGGAGAAGCGCAAATTTCAAAGAATGGTACGTATTGAATTGAATTCCTGCCCTGTCCCTAAGAGATGGCTCCCTGCCCGTGGTCACATCTCCCCTCTTCCCTCATCCTTCATTCATGCATCACTGCCAAACTCTTGAACTGGAAGTTCCTCAGGGCAGAGAACTATCCTGCAACTGTGCATTTAATGTGAGATTAACCTGTACCTAGAATGCAGGGCCTCGGGGGTCTCTGGCCACCATCAGCTTCTCAAACTCCTCGTAGGTGACTTTCCCATCCGAGTTGGCGTCCACCTGTCTCATCATCTCCTCCACCTTCTCGTCCGTGAACGTCTCCCTCAGGTGGACCAGCACATGCTCGAGGGAGCGCATGACTTCTCCCAGCTCCGACGAAGTAATCACCCCGTCGCCGTCCGTGTCAAAATGTGTGAAGGCCTCTTTGACCACGTCGAGTTCTGCTTCTGTGAACCGGTAAGCCATGGCGTGTCCGTCCTCTGCCCAGCACAACCTCTCTCTCTCGTCTCCAGGAAATCACTCTCTCGTTATCCCTGCTGAAATGGGAAAATCCAGCGTCTGTCGGAAGGAGGAGATGATGAAGGGCCGGATTGCTTCGGTCCACACCCTGGCCTGAAGAAGGATCTACTTGTTTGTGGTGAAACCAGTCAGAGGAACAGCTTTGCCCCAGTGTAGGTCGGGCTCTTATAGGGTTGGCAGACTAGGTGATGCTCCACTATTGACATCCGTCATCTCTGCAACTTCAAGGAATGCAAATCGGGTGGAGCTCTTGCACGTCGCAACTTTCATCGCATTATCCGTCCGGTTTCGTGACATCAGCACAAAGCCCTGAGGTCTCCCTAGTTGATTTTGTGGGTGTGTGGGTGTTTGTGTGATAAATGCACCGTTCGCATAGGTGTCAACCGTCCCTTATTTGGTGGGAAACTCCCTTATCCCAGCGCCGTGTCCCGCTGCTGTCCCTTATTAATGATGTCGCTTAAATTTCCTGGGTTTCAAAGGAAGCAGCTCCTTTCCCTCCCTCCCTGCCGGCCAGGGAGGAGGGAGGCTCCAGCTGTGTTGCTTGGCTACGTTGCTCGCCCAATCAGGAGTCAAAGAACGACTGGGGGGTGGAGCTTGCCTGCCTTATGCCGATCAAATCGGCCGCGTTGCCTGGGGACTCGCCTTTGCTCAGTGCTTCCCAGCGGAGAGGTGACGGTGGTTTCCCTTGCTGCATCCCCTTTGCCGGGTTGCTGTGCTGTGGGAACCACTGCTTGGGGCTTTGTTTGGCTGCTGGCTGGGTTTTCTGCCTTTGGCTCGGAGGGGCTCAGAAGTTGAACATACCTGTGTTTGGGAAATCCCTTATTTTGGCTGCTGATCCCTTATTTTCAAGGCTGCTGGTCCCTTATTTTCAAATCTGTAAGTTGACAGCTGTGATAGGAACTTAGGAGTCGAACCGACGGTATTCGTCTCAGAGAATCGCAGAATTGCATTCTTTTCTGGTGTGGAAAGAATGCAGTCTGTCACTGAGCTACGTAGGCCAAATATTAATCCTCCACACAGTGATTCTGCTGCAGATGCAACACATTTTCTCAACTCTCAAGAAGCACCGTTTTACTGACAAGGAAAACGCAGTTCCCTTTCTAGCTAGTCCATTGCTATTGCTGATCCTTCACTCACAGTTTGGTGATGGACTTGACATCAGGTGTTTGGGTTTTTTTTTAAAAGGATTGGGCAAATTCATGGAGGATTAGGCTACTGATGGTTGCTATGTGCAGAGGCAGTGTACCTCTCAGTGCCAGGTACTGATGGAATGCATTGGTTCCTTCACACCCTGAGATTCTAGGAAGCATATGAGATGAAGAACAATGGACCTCTATAATTATGTCCTTATTGTAAGGACACATAATTATTTCCTTATTATGCTTTTTATAATTGCATCCTTATTATGACCACAATGTGAAGTGTTGATCTCATCCACCCTCCTAGACCCATATTGGAAAGGGATATCACTGATGACAACTTACATTGCCCTTCCTCCTGTCTGCAATAATCTCAGACCTTTAAGAATTTAATTTTAATTAAATTTTAATTAAATTTTCTGTTTTACAATTCAAGATACTCATTTTCACACCCTTAAAATACCAGTGACTTCCCTCCTTCTCTTTCCATGGTTCATTTTACATATCATAAATCCCGGCATATTTTACAGAAACTATACCATTCAGTATTCCATTATTACATCCATCATAACTTATTTACCCTATTGAATTTATCTTAATGCTGCCAGCGTTTTCAGCCGTACACAGTCATTTCCCATATATTCAATAAACGTTTTCCAATCTTCTCTAAACATATGTTCTTCTTGTTGGGTTATTCTATATATATTCTATATTCGCTTATTCTGGGAAGCGCTGAGCAAAGGCGAGTCCCCAGGCAACGCGGCCGATTTGATTGGCAGAAGGCATGCAAGCTCCCACCCCCCAGTCGTTCTTAGTCTCCTTATTGGGTGAGCAACGCAGCCAAGCAACCCAGTTGGAGCCTCCCTCCTCCCTGGCCGGCAGGGAGGGAGGGAGAGGAGCTGCTTCCTTTGAAACCCAGGAAATTTAAGGGACATCATCAGTAAGGGACAGCAGCGGGACATGGGCGCTGGGATAAGGGAGTTTCCCACCAAATAAGGGACGCTTGACAGCTATGCGCCTGTGGCTACATCAAGACAGTGCCCCCTCTATTCTAGCATCCCGTTCCTACAGCAGCCAGCCAAAAGTGGCGCCTGAGTGCAACAGCTCTTTGGAAGTTAGTGAATGAGCAACAAGGATCCAGTGCTTGCCCTCCTCAGATTTGCCCTGTTGAAATACTTTGATTCCTGCATTACAGGGGCTGGACTAGAACGGCCCGTCCAACTCTACAATTCATTGTTTCCCATTGCTAACGGTGTCCCATTCATTTAAGTGTGTCTGCCCTGAATGCAACTTGTTGTTGTTGTTGTTGAGTTGTTTAGTCGTGTACGACTCTTCGTGACCCCCTGGACCAGAGCATGCCAGGCACTCCTGTATTCCACTGCCTCCCGCAGTTCGGTCAAACTCATGCTGGTAGCTTCGAGAACACTGTCCCACCATCTCGTCCTCTGTCATCCCCTTCTCCTTGTGCCCTCCATCTTTCCCAACAAGGGTCTTTTCCAGGGAGTCTTCTCTTCTCATGAGGTGGCCAAAGTCTTGGAGCCTCAGCTTCACGATCTGTCCTTCCAGTGAGCACTCAGGGCTGATTTCCTTCAGAATGGAGAGGTTGGATCTTCTTGCAGTCCATGGGACTCTCAAGAGTCTCCTCCAGCACCAGAATTCAAAAGCATCCATTCTTCGGTGATCAGCCTTCTTTATGGTCCAGCTCTCACTTCCATACATCACTACTGGGAAAACCATGGCTTGAACTATACGGACCTTTGTTGGCAAGGTGATGTTTCTGCTTTTTAAGATGCTGTCTAGGTTTGTCATTGCTTTTCTCCCAAGAAGCAGGCGTCTTTTAATTTCTTGGCTGCTGTCACCATCTGCTGTGATCATGGAGCCCAAGAAAGTAAAATTTCTCACTGCCTTAGAATGCAACTTAGATGGATATAAACCACAGGAAAAAAGGCAACTGAGTCCGGCTGTTGGCCCATTGAGCTTGATATTGCCCACACTGACTGGCAGAAGCTCTCCAGGGTTTCAGGCCCCAGTCCTCCCCACCCCTGCCTGGTGATGCTGGTGGAATGGAGCTGCGATCTTCTACACTCAAAGTGGATGCTCTGCTGCTTAGCTATGGAGACCTGCAGGATCAGGCCAGTGGCAGTGCAGCACCCTGTTCACGCAGCAGCCAACCAAACGCCCGTGGGAAACCCACAAGCAGGATTCGAACACAAGATCCCTCTTCAACGCTTGTTTAAATTACTGGATTGAGCCGAGATGGCAAAGCTGACATGCCTAATCAGAGAAAAGCCTTTGGCAACATTTACTAAAGATGGGGGGGGGGGGGAATCTTATTTTTTTTGCACAAAAAAGAAAAAATAAGTCATTATATTTTGGGTTGAGGATTGAAGATAATGTTGGCATATAGAAAGCAGTTTTGCTGGCTGTTTGGATGTGTTGAATAATTTTTATATACAACTGACAGATGAAGAATCGGAAGTTCTCTCTTTTTTTCTCTTTTCCTCTTGCTTTCTCTTTTCCCTTTTTTCATTTTCTCCTTCCTCTATTTCCCTATTCTCTCTCTCTCTCTCTCTCTCTCTCTCTCTCTCTCTCTCTCTCTCTCTCTCTCTCTCTCTCTCTCTCTCTTGGTTTGTGTTTTCGCTTAGATTAGGTTTCCAGTTTCAACAAAAAGAGATTTGGTCATAAACTTTGTATTCCTTTTCCCCCAGATCTTAATAAAACCGATTCAAAAATAAAATAAAAAACAGCCCTCTCCCCTCCTGTGGATTCCAGGAACTGGCATTTAGAAACACTGTTTGCTGCCTCCAGCAGTTTGAGAAGCCTCTCACATTTGCTGAGTTGCAGAGAAACGGAGTGCAGGCGGCGCTTTGTCCAGTTTAATTGTCAAATTTCTCCTGCCTGCTACACCACCACCTTCCCAGGAAGGAAGGCTTCTGGTTAGGCAAAAGAAAAAGTGAGAGCACAGAGGAGGGAAACGAATGACTACTAAGGGAAAGTGCAATTTGCGGAGCTCCACGGAGCTCCCTGCGAATTAAACAAGGAGCTCCACGAATTAGTGGTCATCGTTGGCCACCGTAAAGTCTACAGGCCTGTGCCAGTACCTGCTCATGCCCATCTCTGTATCACCCTGGCTTTTCTTATTCCTCCTTTCCCTTTGTTCTCTCTCCAATTGAGTTTTGGGACTGTAGGCACCTTGGGGCAGGGAACTGCCTCCTGCACCCCACCGCAAAGCAATGTACCGCTGTGAAAAATGCAATGGTTCGAAGCTTCTGGGAAATGATATATAACAAGATGAAAAAGACGTTGAAATATACATTTATTAAGAAACCAGAAGGCTTTTTACTTGGCATTGTAGGAGATGATATTAACAGACAGGATTGTAAGTTGTTTTTATATGCAATGACGGCGGCAAGAATATTATTGGCACAAAAATGAAAGCAAGAAGAACTACCGAAATTGATGGACTATGCAGAATTAGATAAACTAACAGGAAGGATTCGAAACCTGCGGGACCAGACATTCTTAGAAGACTGGAGTAAATATATGAGGACTATTTGAAAATATTGCAAGTAAGATTATGAGGAGAATTATTAGTTAGTGATAATTAAGAGTGACAGAGAAATTAAGAAATGCAGAAGAACGGAAAATCATCAGAGGTGTTGACAGAAGTCAAAAACATTGTATAAGAAAAGCAGTTATATTATATGAATGTTGGAAATGATATGTTAAAAAGCTAATAAGAAATATTTTTAAAAGAAAATTGCAATGGTTTGTTACCTAGGCCCTTCACTTCTCCATCATCACCCGCACAAACTCTTCATAGTTGACTCTCCCGTCTCCGTCCACATCGGCCTCCTTGATCATCTCGTCCACTTCTTCGTCCGTCAGCTTCTCCCCCAGGTTGGTCATGACATGGCGCAGCTCCGCCGTGCTGATGTAGCCGTTCCCGTCCTTGTCGAAGACCCGGAAGGCTTCCCTGATCTCCTCCTCGCTGTCGGAATCCTTTGACTGCTTGGCCATCAGCGAGAGGAACTCGGCAAAGTCCACCGTGCCGCTGCCATTGGCGTCCACCTGGTCGATCATGCTCTGCAGCTCTGCTTCGGTGGGGTTGTGGCCCAGGGAGCGCATGACGGTGCCCAGCTCCTTGGTGGTGATGGCACCGTCGCCATCTTTGTCAAAGAGCGAGAAGGCCTCTTTGTACTCGGTGAGTTGCTCCTCCGTGAGCCGCTGAGCCATGCTGCTGCCTCCAATCTCACAAGAAGCAACCTCGCTCTTTCTCTCAGTCTCAGTTGTGATCCCTGCCGAAACAGGAAAAGCTAGCATGGTGTAAGGGCGTTGAGTGATGTCAGCCCACACCCTCATTCGTGGCCTAAGGCCTGGCTTTAGATCTTGCTCCTTTCTGGAGAAACCTGCTGAGAAGATAGACTCATCAGGCGTGGTCTGGTGCCAGAGATGGAGGGTGCTCCTCAGGGAGGGGCCGTAGCTCAGTGAGAAGATCATCTGCCTAGCAAGCAGAAGGTCTAAGGTTCAGTTCCCACTGACATCTCCAGGAAGGGCTGAGAGGGACTCCTTTGAGCTAAAAGCACCGGTTCGTTACTGTGACTGGCCATAGTTCTAGGATCACAGAACTGTAGAGTTGGAACGGCCCTTGAGGGCATCTATTCCAAGCCCTTGCAGTGCAGGAATCTCAATAATAATAATAATAATAATAATAATAATAATAATAATAATAATAATAATTTATTTGTACCCCGCCCATCTGGCTGGGTTTCCCCAGCCACTCTGGGCAGCTTCCGACTAAGACCCAAAATACACTAAGATGTCACACATTAAAAACTTCCCTGAACAGGGCTGCCTTCAGATGTTTTCTGAATGTCAGGTAGTTGTTTATCTTTTTGACATCTGACGGGAGGCTGTTCCACAGGGTGGGCGCCACCACTGAGAAGGCCCTCTGCCTAGTTCCCTGTAACCTGGCTTCTTGCAGGGAGGGAACTGCCAGAAGGCCCTCAGCACTGGACCTCAGCGTCCGGGCAGAATGATAGGGGGTAGAGACGCTCTTTCAGGTATACTGGGCCGAGGCGAAGCTGAACAATATAACACAACACGATGGCTACTAACAATGGCACTAAACACTATTTATAGACTAATGCGAATGGTCAGAAATTGCAACCAAAGTCTCTAAATCTTCTTCTCCAGTCGCGGTAGAATAATTCAAAAGTTCGATATGTACGTAATCTGTCACCGAATATTGCCAGAACAGAGTTTCCAGATAACCAATCTGTTTTGCTCAGTGCTTCATGAGCCTATCTTGTCTATTCTTCATCAGCCAGACTTGTAAGAAGTAATATGAGAAGGATCCAGTTTTATTTCTTTACAAGACAATCTTGCAGTATCATATGAGCACTGATCCAGAGCATATTTTCTACAGCGTTTATATTTGCTTACATATAAGATTGGCAAAGAAGCAAAGCAGCTAGTAAGCCTGATCTTTATTGAACTGTTGCAACAGGGTGCTCCCCTCACACGCAGGAGAGGAGGAAGAACCCAGAACAAAAGTGTGCCTGCCCTTATATAGACATTTTAAATTGCCCGCCCTGGAGTCCAAGACAACCCCCAGAAACATCAAAGCTACATCACAGAAAAGGTGGTCTACAGCAGAAATCTTAGTGGGTTGTTTATCTCTTGTTTGGCAAGTTACCTGTTAATGCTTACTTGATTGGATACCCTGTGGAGCCTGGCCAGTCTTTTGTAATGATGAATACTTAGTTCCTGAGCCAGGTCATAAAGGTAAAGGGACCCCTGACCATTAGGTCCAGTCGTGGCCGACTCTGGGGTTGCGGCGCTCATCTCGCTTTATTGGCCGATGGAGCAGACGTACAGCTTCCGGGTCATGTGGCCAGCATGACTAAGCCGCTTCTGGCGAACCAGAGCAGTGCACGGAAACCCCGTTTACCTTCCTGCCGGAGCGGTACCTATTTATCTACTTGCACTATGGTCATAGGTTCACCCTATTCATACACAGACATACCCTTAAGACAGGATTTGTGAAGGAAAAGACAATGGGGAGGCTTTTCCATTTGACTTTGCAGAGCAAACATTTGGTCAGTTTGGGAGTCCAAAACGGTTCCAGGACTGTTTTCCTGTGATGCTTCAGACATGTGGTTTATATGTTTATGTAGATGTTTGCTTGGTACATTTATTATATATGCAATACATTAATTTTGTTTATTTCACAGGGGAACCTGCCCCCCCCAATTGTCTGCTACTCTTCTGATGACTTAAACATTCTGTTTTCCCAAAGCAAGAGACCTGCTCCATCAAGAGGGGGAAGAGGCAAGGAGGAACATCCGAAGGAAAACAAAGCAACTTCATATCATATGATTCCAGCGCTCCACCCCTCCGTTACACGGGGAAAACACTTTGGGCTGCGTGGAAATTTCCAGGGGTCGAGACCCCCCCCCCTGTGACGCAGTGTTTTGTTTGTTTGTCTGTTTGCTTTCCCAACCCCTCCACCTGGGAGCAAATCTCTGAAGCAAGCTGCAAAGGGTTTGTTGCAGGAATTTATGTATAGCTTGGGGGGGTTTGCCCCTCCAGCAGATATCATGCACATGCAGCCCACTACCTAAACCAGCACAATCACTTTTGTGACTTTTGTGATTTCTCCCCACAAAACACTTCATCACAGTTTCTTCCTGTCTATTCAAAGCGCCTTTGCTGCACGATACCAAATGTAAGAATTCACTGATCAATGTCTCTATGTACTGGCTTACTGGGAAAACTTCAGAAATTCATATAGACATGTGAGTTCAGCTACTCAGCAGCCCCTCTGCCTGAGGGATAATCCCTGGCATCCTGATACCTGAGTGCCAGACAGGTAGCCATTCCAGAAAGAACCAACCCAGATGAAGACAAAAGGGTGGGATGAACTTGGCTGGGAAACAGGGAAATGTAAATATCTCTTTTGTTACACTTGATGGGTGTTTAGTGGAGGGCAAGGGGAACCATGGGGCAGGGTCCAGGATGCTCAGATTACTGCCACCAGACCTCCCCTTTCATGACGTAATCATGATGTATTAGTGATGTAGTTTAGGGGGGTGTAACATGGGGATTCTCTTTTGTTCGGGGCTTTCATCTTGTTCCACCTGGTGGCAGGTGGGAGTCCTGTCACGACAGTCTTCAATAAAGACCAAGCCTACTGGCTGCTGTTTTGCTCTGGTATTCCTGGCTGGTGTCCTTGTTTTTTGTCCAAGGGAGCCCTCAAACTTCTCCGTTAACAGGTTTTAGATCAGCAACTCCTGAGGACCAGCCAGGTTCAGGCTACGGTTGCCAACTTTCAAATCAGCTTGGGCAGCTGCGTCTTTCACAGCAGTTTGAACAGCAGGGATTTCACAGCACAGGTGTTAAGTGTCTCTTGCCCCTGGGAAATTGCCTGGGAGTGAACACAACCCTCTGATAGTTTCTCCACCCAGCTTAAACAACAGTGATGGATCTCTTTCTGATAAACACCACTGTGGACTCACTCACCCTCGTGGTAGAGCTTGGGCCTGTAACTCTCTCCTTCAACAGGACTTCACATGTTCCTGGAACGGATCCTGGCACCGGACCAGTTTCCGTGGCTCAAGATCTCAATATAAGCCTTTACATACAAGCAGGATTCCCCCTGCCTCTGTGCTATTGTTTTCCATTATTACTCAGTTCTACAGTATTTCTCTCCGTAGTGTATTTTGAACCTGAACTGCGCTTGCGATTCTCCAGAGGTCTCTTTTTCAAGAAACAAAACCAAGGCGTTGTCTGTGTCGCTGACAACCCAGGAAGAACCCGCCTTTATTTCCCCGTGAAGCCTTGATGCAGAAATATCATACACGCAGCGCCTGGGTTGTTCAGTTTCACTTCTTTTCTCACCGTTCCGAGGCACTCGGAAGACGAAGATGACTCATTTCTAAACAGGATGTGACCCTTGCCAACCCAAGTTGCCTTCGGTTTCGAGTTCAGGCTCTTCGTTTCATTTTGGTGCCGTGTCCAAGGAGAAGAGGACGCTGAGATCTCCGTCGAGCTCATGCAAGCTGCTTTAAGAATTTTAAGGTCTTAGATATGTAATAAATGTTCATAAATGTACCAAGCAAACATGTACATAAATATATAAACCACATGTCTGGAGCAGCACAGGAAGACCCCCCTGAAACCATTTTGACTCCCAAACTGACCAAATGTTTTCTCTGCAAGGAGGGAGGGGGGTGAGGGAACCTTCCCATTGTCTCAGGAATTGGGTAATCACCATCTCAAAGGAATGGCCAGACTACCAGGAAAGGCAATCAGATAAGACATTATCAGCCTTCTTTATGGTCCAGCTCTCACTTCCATACATCACTACTGGGAAAACCATAGCTTGAACTATACAGTATGGACTTTTGTCGGCAATGTGATGTCTCCGCTTTTTAAGATGCTATCTAGGTTTCCACTGCGGCGGGAAGGTAAACAGCCTTTCCGTGCGCTCTGGTTTCCATCACGGTGTTCCATTACACCAGAAGCGGTTTAGTCCTGCTGGCCACATGACCCAGAAAGCTGCCTGTGGACAAATGCCGGCGCCCTCAGCCTGAAATGAGATGAGCACCGCAGTGGTGTAGCGTGGGTTGTCAGCACCCGGGGCAAGGCAAGTAATTTGCACCCCCTAACCCGTGGATTTGCGTCCCCTAACTCTAACCCCCAGATGTTGCGCCCAGTGCAGCCGGGGCCCCCTGCACCCCCCACGCTACGCCACTGGAGCACCGCAACCCCAGAGTCGCCTTTGACTTTACCTTTACCTCACTGGGTAACCAGCCATTGCCTCTCAGCCTAACCTAAGGAGTAAACCCTACACAAATCTGGAGTCCCTAAGAAGGTTGGATGACGCCTTTTATGCCTCCTTCCGGCAACTCCTGCAGCCCAGCTGGTGCCAAACATCTTGCTCTGCTTTCCTTTGGACCACACATCAGCGAGGCCGAGATGGGGGTCTCATCGTCTGGGCAGCCCAGGACCTCCAGACACACTGCCCAGGCTTGCGCCCCAGGGAGGTCACGGACGCAGCAGTTTGACTTCACCCCCAGAGGTACACTCCATTGTCTCTCAAGATAGACAGATGCCAACCACAACAAGAACTCTGAGTTGTCTACTACACATTGTTTGGGGAAACTCACACTACCTTTCTCCCTTGTGCCCTGGATTTAGGACAAAAACTGTCTTTGCCATTTCAAAGAATCCTAGAACGGCAGAGCTGGAAGGGAACCCGTGTTAAGTATAGTAGATTTAATTGACACAGAAATGGAAAATGTATGTGTATTAAAGGTAAAGGGGCCCCTGACCATTAGGTCCAGTCGCGGACGACTCTGGGGCTGCGGCGCTCATCTCGCTTTACTGGCCGAGGGAGCCGGCGTACAGCTTCTGGGTCATGTGGCCAGCAGGACTAAGCCGCTTCTGGCGAACCAGAGCAGCATACGGAAACGCCATTTACCTTCCCACTGTAGTGGTACCTATTTATCTACTTGCAGTTTTGACGTGCTTTCGAACTGCTAGGTTGTCAGGAGCAGGGACCGAGCAACGGGAGCTCACCCTGTCGCGGGGATTTGAACCACCGACCTTCTGATCGGCAAGTCCTAGGCTCTGTGGTTTAACCCACAGCACCACACCTTTATATGTGTATTAATGCAGGTTGAAAATGGAAAATGGCTGTGCGAATAAGACTTGGCTTTTGTTTGTACTGAATCTTTCAATCTTCAGCTTCACTAGATGTTCCCAATGACGATGCCATTCTATCATGAAAATAAATCATCTTATATCCCCGCAGGGTATTACTCCAACATCCCAGATGGCCTCTGAGAGAGAGAGATGGTTAGTTGTTGAGTTTCTGGGCAAGGTGATAATTGAGGACTTGGGAGCAGAGCAAAGACAGGTGAGGGAAACAGGCAGACGTCACAAATAATCGTGGGTTAGTCAACGAATTGCTTGCGGCTACTGGTCAGGTGCTTTAATTAGCCATGTGATTAATTAGCATGTAGTTCAATTATCCCTAAGATCTCATGCAGCTGGTATGTAGTGTCCTGTTTAAAAACAATAGCATCAAGCAGGTATGTCGTTTATACATTGGCACATGATATAATTGCGATAATGATAGAGGAACAATTCCATTCTTGGATATTTTGGGGTTTTTGAGTGGAAGTCACTGGGTTGGGATTAGAACTCAGTGCCATCGCCATCATGAACAGAAGAACTGAGTTCAAGTGCCACCCCAGTGAATTCCTAGGACCCCAAATTATTTACCAGTAAACAGTCAGCTGTTTGCAGTTTTGCACGATCGATCGGGGGCATGGAGTGAGGAACCTCTTAGTGACTGTGGCCTAGGAACTGCAGTAGTGCTCTGAGGCATAAATTAAATTTATATGTTCATTTCCATGCTGCGTTTTAGCATTGCCCACTCAACAAAGCTCTCTGGGCAGTTTGCAAAACGAGACAAATAAGCAATCAAGTCACATCCAAGCACATGTTAAAACTATGTTTTGTTGTTGTTGTTGTTTAGTCATTCAGTCGTGTCCGACTCTTCGTGACCCCCTGGACCAGAGCACGCCAGGCCCTCCTGTCTTCCACTGCCTCCCACAGTTTGGTCAAACTCATGCTGATCTCTTCAAGAACACTGTCCAACCATCTCTACCTCCATCGTCCCCTTCTCCTTGTGCCCTCCATCTTTCCCAACATCAGGGTCTTTTCCAGGGAGTCTTCTCTTCTCATGAGGTGGCCAAAGTCTTGGAGCCTCAGCTTCAGGATGTGTCCTTCCACTGAGCACTCAGTGCTGATTTCCTTCAGAATGGAGAGGTTTGATCTTCTTGCAGTCCATGGGACTCTCAAGAGTCTCCTCCAGCACCAGAATTCAAAAGCATCCATTCTTCGGCGATCAGCCTTCTTTATCAGCTCTCACTTCCATACATCACTACTGGCAAAACCATAGCTTGAACTATACGGATCTTTGCTGGCAAGATAATGTCTCTGCTTTTTAAGATGCTGTCTAGGTTAGTTAAGAATAAAATAAAACCGCAAGGTGGTATCCAGCATTAGGTGGTGCACACACTAGGCTGGCAACATGCACACTTTTTTCCATGTGCACCTCTGTGTGTTTGTTCGCACACAAGAGCTTTCAACTAGTGGGTGGTGACTGGTGGGGGTGTATTCAAATTTCATGTGCTGTTGTCCCTGCCCACCCCCCACCCCTGGGGAATTAGGATTTCCCTGCCCTCCCTGATTTCTGGAAACATTAAGTTCAGTCTGAACATATATTTGTTTACCTGTGTGCATGGCCAATATTATTATTATTATTATTATTATTAATAATAATAATAATAATAATAATAATAATTCTTTTAGGTACTAGTTTTCTGATACGTCAGACTTTCACAAAGCAGTGGGGTTTTGTCTTTGTTTTGTTTTTTAAAAAAGAGATCAAAGAGCCAGTGTGGTGTAGCGGTTAAGAGCGGTAGTCTCGTAATCTGGTGAACCGGGTTCGCTTCCCTGCTCCTCCACATGCAGCTGCAGGGTGACCTTGGGCCAGTCACACTTCTCTGAAGTCTCTCAGCCCCACTCACCTCACAGAGTGTTTGTTGTGGGGAGGAAGGGAAAGGAGAATGTCAGCCGCTTTGAGACTCCTTAAGGGGAGTGAAAGGCGGGATATCAAATCCAAACTCTTCTTCTTCTTCTTCTTGTGTGTTGCAGCCAGCCCAACCTGCGATCCACCAAGGAGGCCCTCACCAATGGACAGAGGGGATAGGGTGTGATTGATGTCACCCAGCAAAGGCCACTAAGAGAGCAAAGAAACAAAACAGCTGCCCAAACAATGTGCTTCGGTTACATCTGCAGTTAATAATAATAATAATAATAATAATAATAATAATAATAATAATAATAATAATAATAATAATAATATATTTATACCCCGCCCATCTGGCTGGGTTTCCCCAGCCACTCTGGGCGGCTTCCAACAGAATATTAAAATACAATACAGTGGTACCTCGGGTTACAGACGCTTCAGGTTACAGACTCCACTAACCCAGAAATAGTACCTCGGGTTAAGAACTTTGCTTCAGGATGAGAACAGAAATCGTGCGGCGGCAGCGGGAACCCCATTAGCTAAAGTGGTGCTTCAGGTTAAGTACAGTTTCAGGTTCAGAACGGACCTCCAAAACGAAATAAGTTCTTAACCCGAGGTACCACTGTAGTCTATTAAACATTAAAAGCCTCCCTAAACAGGGCTGCCTTCAGGTGTCTTCTAAAAGTCTGGTAGCTGTTTTTTCTCTTTGACATCTGCTGGGAGGGCGTTCCACAGGGCGGGCACCACCACCAAGAAGGCCCTCTGCCTGGTTCCCTGTAGCTTTCCTTCTTGCAGTGAGGGAACCGCCAGAAGGCCCTCAGCACTAGACCTCAGTGTCCGGGCAGAACGATGGGGGTGGAGACGCTCCTTCAGGTATACTGGACCGGGGCTGTTTAGGGCCTTAAAGGTCAGCACCAACACTTTGAATTGTGCTCGGAAATGTAAGAAGACCAGAAGAGGCTAGTTGCTGGATCAGGCCAAATAGATCTAGCCCAGCATCGCCTTCCCACAGAGGCCAACCAGATGTCACAAGGGGAAGCCTGCAAACAGTTACCCTGCCCTCCTGCAGTTTCTGGTATTCAGAAGCACTGCTGATTCTGCAATTGGAGGGAGGATATCACCATCAAGGTTAGTAGCCCTCAATAGCCCTCTCCTCCTTTGTGGATTTGTTGAATCCTCTTTTAAAACTATCCAAAATTGTGGCCAACCCTGCTTCTTGTGGCAGTGAGTTCCATAGTTGAACTACATTGAGACCCACGTACCTACGGGACCACCTCTCCTGGTATGCCCCGCGGAGGACCTTAAGGTCCACAAATAACAACACTTTGAAGGTCCCAAGCCTCAAGGAGGTTAGATTGGTCTCAACTAGGGCCAGGGCCTTTTCAGCACTGGCCCCGACTTGGTGGAACGCTCTGTCACAAGAGACTAGGGCCCTGTGGGACTTGACATCTTTCTGCAGGGCCTGCAAGACAGAGCTGTTCCGCCTGGCCTTTGGTTTGGACTCAGTCTGACCCTTATGTTTCCCTCCCCTTATGGTTTTGATCTATGGGCTATTATTAAAATAAGGCTGCATTTTAAACTGTATTTTTAACCTGTATTTTAAATTGTGTCCCTCCCCTTTTTCTTTTTGTAATTTTACTGGTGTTAGCTGCCCTGAGCCCGGCAGGGTATAAATAAAATTATTTGTTGTTGTTGTTGTTGTTGTTATCTGAAGGCAGCCCTGTTTAGGGAAGCCTTTAATGTTTAATAGGTTATTGTATTTTTGTGTTTTGTTGGAAGCCGCCCAGATGGGCAGGGTATAAATAATCAATTATTATTATTATTATTATTATTATTATTATTATTATTATTATTATTATTATTATTATTACATGCTGTGTGAAGGACCTTGTATCTGTCCCAAATCTTCCAGCATTCAGCTTCATGGCATGTCCACAAGCCCCAGCGTTATGCGAGAGGGAGAACAATAGCTATCATTGCTAGTTGGGCAACCTGTGGTTGTGTGCCGGATATTCCCTCTGTTACCAGAGTGGGGTTAGGGTAGGATTCAGCTGGGAGATGCAAATGGAGATCGGGGAAAAGCTGTGGCACAGCTTCAAGGAGGAACGAGCCGCAAGTGGTACCCGCAGCCTCATTACAAACCAGCTCGGCGTCTGACGTGCAGCTCAGCAGCTGGAAACAATTAGGCTTCAATTGTGTCCCCCCTCCCCCTTTTAAATAAAACGTCTCTGGACCAGATGTTTTCCAAAAGCACATCACGCACAGCGAGACACAAAAGCCAGACGCTGCTTTGAACAGAGCGTGCCGATTACAACTTGGGCAGAGGGAATAACCACGCGAGCTTTCTGGGGTTCAGAGGGCACTTTCAAACAGAAGCAAAGCCTCGTGTGCTTTCATTTCAGCTGAACGTATAAAAGGTTGGGGGATGGAGAAGTCTGGAGGTTTTCTCTTGCTCCGGGAGACCCGCTCTTCCCTTGGTGCAGGCACCCCAGACCAGCATGGAGTCAAGGAGTGGGACTGCATGTCCACCTTTCCAGTGGACAGATTTCTCTTCGAAGGGTGGTTGGGAGAGCTGTGTACAGGATTCAGCTAAAGCCAGACTGAATCAGGCCTATTTGGGAAAGCCATGCTTCAGCCAAGGATGCAGGTGACAGCTCTAGATCACTCCGAGATTGGTTGAGCCACCTGGTGTGTTCTAGGGATGTCAGGAAGCAGGGCAGACTGATACAGGAGAGACATGTTTTGTTGCAGCTGGGGCAAAGAAAGGTGTCCGGTTGTGCTGCTGTGGATGCAAGAGGGAGGATGTTGCTTCTCTCTGTGCTCCTCCCAGTGGTCATTCCTCCTCTGGTCACTGCACCACCTTTCTGCCTGTCTCCAGGCAACTGCAGTCGTCTACAAGGGATTCCCACACGGCGGAGTTGACGGAGACATTTTTGCAATGCAGTGCGCGGGTGGTGCTGTGGGTTAAACCACAGAGCCTAGGACTTGCCGATCAGAAGGTCGGTGGTTCGAATCCCCGCGACGGGGTGAGCTCCGGTTGCTCGGTCCCTGGCTCCTGCCAATCTAGCAGTTCAAAAGCACGTCCAAGTGCAAGTAGATAAAAAGGTACCACTCTGGCAGGAAGGTAAATGGCGTTTCCGTGCGCTGCTCTGGTTCGCCAGAAGCGGCTTAGTCCTGCTGGCCACATGACCCGGAAGCTGTACACCAGCTCCCTTGGCCAATAAAGCGAGATGAGCGCCGCAACCCCAGAGTTGTCCGCGACTGGACCCAATGGTCAGGGGTCCCTTTAACTTTTACCTTTAATGTTATTATGTAGGCGTCATGCCATCAGTTTCAAGCAAGAGGGATTTTAAAAAATGCCAATATTTACAGCCTTGGACTGTTTGTGTATGCAATGCTAGCTTCTTATTGTGCTGGGAATTGGGGAAGGGTGGTAGTTCAATGGTAGAACTCATGCTTTACATTTATAAGGTCCCAGAGACAGTTACCAGAATCCTCAGGTAGGACTGCAAAGGTGGACTATTGGTTTGACTCCACATAAGCCATCTTCCTATGAATGCACACATTCCCTTACTGTCAAGCATTGCTGCCACATCCAGATCACTCAGTCGAGTAGAGCATGAGACTCTTAATTTCAGGGCTCTGGGTTCGAGACTCACGCTGGGCAAAAGATTCCTGCCTTGGCAAGCGGCCTGGACTAAATGACCCTTGTGGTCCTTTCCCAACTCTATAATTCTATGGTTCATTTCCCAGCAGCAAAGCCCATATAGCTTGCAAATAGCTCATCTCGACTTTTAATTATGGATGGAGATATTTTTTGAAGTAAAACCATCAGCTAGCTGAACTTTACTACTTTGGGCCCACAAGAGGCCAATGGGCTCAGTAAAGAGACCGTAACCCAGCCTACTGTAAGGGAGTATGTTTCACAAGATAAATATGTGTGCTGTTTTCAGGTGACGCAGCCTCAAAGCTGTGTGACAGAGCTCACGTCAAGTGCCATTTTGCTTCACTATGTGTTTACCGTCAAAATACAGAAAAGGAACCCTCTCGGAAAAATGAAAGCGATAAGGATAGTACAATACGCACCAACAGGTTTGGGACAGATGTTCCCATTGGGATAGGAACCCAGATATCTGAACCACAGCTGGAGTTAAAAGATGCCAGTGAGATTTCTCTGCTTGACCGGGAGAGCTGGCGATTGATGTGCCCTGATAAACCCCTCTCACATTAAAGATGAAAGACAAGGAGATATGCAGGAAGTTTTAATTGTTCACCACACTTAACACTGTACAAAAACACACACATTTTTACAGAGTCGTTGTGCTTTGGTTGTTTTATTATTTACATTTGTTTCCAGAATTTCATCCCCATTCTAGCTTCTAGCCTGATGGTGGTTCTGCACCAGAAATTCCCCCTCGGGGAAAAAAAAAGAAAACTTGCAGAACTCGGCTAATTTTTGGAAGTGCTTCAGACGCACTACTAGAAGCGCTCAAAGTTTCTTCCTGCTAATTTGCGTTACACTAAGGTAAACTGCCCTCCTTCCTTGAAATTCAGCAGGGGGGACGACCTCAAAACTGCAAGTAAAGACTTTACCTGTTTCCTTCCTTCTCCTCGCTAACACCACCTCCTACCAAGTCTTGCAACATACACTGTGCCTCCTTTTTGCTTCCAAATGCATCTTTCTGATGCTCCCTTCTAAAGACCTCCTCCCTTTTGTGCTCACTGTAGTATAATCTCCTCTTTACCTAAACCTTCTGCGACATTCCCTAATCCTTCTGCGTCCACTGCGATCTGCTTTCAGTAGTTCGGAGTACACAAGGCACTCTACGGGCCTGTGGCCAACCCAAAATGCTACATCAAAACGGACCTCAAATCTTCCCTCCCCGTAAGATTGCCAAACTTGCGGGCCACCTAAGTTCTCCTGTACCTTTAAAAGGAAATACAGAATTCTGATTACTTAGCAACGTCTCTCTGCTGAAGTAGAGCTGTTTTAAAGGCACAGGCACCCCAGGTCAGTTTGGGGGGGATGGGGGTAAAAACTCTGTTCTCCCATTTTCCCAATGGCTCAAGAACATATGGCTTTGTTTCACCTTGAAAAGTCCTGAACTGGCTTTTAAATATACATAACATACCAACACATGCTCTCTTCTCACACACACACACCCATCAAGTACTTAAAAAAAAAAGGAAGAAAAATGCCAATTCGGATGTTGAGAAATACAATGAAATCAAAGTACAAAAGTTCTCTACAAATGTATTCAGGTAAAAATAATAATAATAATAAAACAAGATTAAATACTTGGCAGGTCATGTCAATTCACACAAGGAATGTACAACGAACAAACAAAAATTAAGTACAGAATTCCAGTCAGTAAAATGGAAACCTGTTGAACTTTGGAGTCTGTTTCTCTGAGAAATGTGGGTTGCAGGTCTCAGACCACCTTGCTTCTACAGTAAGGGCTGAAATAAACCAGATTTAACAACCTAGGGGGAACTGCATCAATCCGAATCGCTCCACAAGCCAAAGAAAACTCAAATTTTAAATAATGAGCATTTTTCCATGTGGAACTGCTGAGAGAGAAATAAAACACTCTTTTAAAGATGGGCCTGCTCTATTTTCTTTGGGAATCAAGCCTCAAAAAATTCACAGCTCCTTGGCAACAGCTGAAGCTTGCTCCAAAACGTTCCTCACAGATGCAACGTTTTCAAAACCCACTTTGTAACCCCAAAAGTCCTTGCTTTTCAGAACCAGACTCCAGTTCAACAGTGTTTGCTGAAAACCAGTAGCTGCCATCAAAGGAGAACAAAAACACAAACAAAAAGACCACAGACATTTATATTCAGAAGGAGTAAGCATCCTCACATTACAGGAAAGAAAATGTACACTTTTTATTTATAAATAAACAGGGGGGAGAAGGGCTTCTGAACCCTTCAAACGAGTGTCTCTTTCCGCTTGCCACTGAGCTGGGCTCTCTCCCTCGTCCTCCGGAGCCCAGAGTGCATCCGGTACGGCTTGGGGTTTTTGGCCTCATCCGCCGCCATGTCCAGGACTGAGCTGCACTCCACGCCGTTCTCGTCCAGCTCCATGTGGAGGCTGCCGGAGAGGGTGGACGGCCTCCTCTTGATTTTGGCGCTGGGCACAGAGGGGTTGTTCTCCTCTGCCTCTTCGCTGAGTTCCGGCAGTTCTTTGAGCTCGCAAGGCGCAGCGCTCAGCTGGTAAGGCCCAATGGCCGCCCGGATGCAGTTGAACCACTGTTGCTTGTGGAAGATGTCGTTGGCCTGCAGCGTGTGGGACTGGCCGGGAGCTGGGTCTCGGAAGCGGACCCGGAAGATGTTCTTAGCTGCAGAGGGGGGAAACAAGGGGAGGAGAGATGTCATCAGAATGGAGCTTCAAGAATGCTGATTGAGCAATAAGGACATGGGTGGCGCTGTGGCCTAAACCAGTGTTTCCCAACCTTGGGCCTCCAGCTGTTTTTGGACTACAACTCCCATCATCCCTAGCTAGCAAGACCAGTGGTCAGGGATGATGGGAATTGTAGTTCAAAAACAGCTGGAGGCCCAAGGTTGGGAAACACTGGTCTAAACCACAGAGCCTAGGGCTTGCCGATCAGAAGGTTGGTGGTTCGAATCCCCGCGATGGGGTGAGCTCCTGTTGCTTGGTCCCAGCTCCTGCCCACCTAGCTGTTCCGGTGGGAAGGTAAATGGCGTTTCCATGCGCTGCTCTGGTTTGCCAGAAGCGGCTTAGTCATGCTGGCAACATGACCTGGAAGCTGTCTGCGGACAAACGCCGGCTCCCTCGGCTAGTAAAGCAAGATGAGCGCGCAACCGCAGATTCATCCATGACTGGACTTAACAGTCAGGGGTCCCTTTACCTTTTTAACTGAGCAATGGTCATAGAGGTTCGCTTGCCCGACTACTTTGACACATGTTCCTGGGTCAGCCAAAGTCTCCCTCCCAGCTCCCTCCCCCAGAGGTTTTCATTTGCTGAAAGGGTTTCACGAATGTTTGACCTACATCCAAATCATGAGTCACATTCAGGACCAATGCTGATATGTTTTCAGGGCCTGGCAAGTCCCAATCTGGATTTGTGTGGAAGTTTATGCCAAAATCCAGGGGAAAGGGGACTACTCCTCACAAATGCCCGTTAAAGCAAAGACAGCTGCATACAAGCCGGCCTTCGGACAGAATTGCTGAAGGATGTGAGCCTATTTGCTTCATACCTTTATCGGAATTGCCAAAGGCACCTCGAAAGGAACCTCCCATTTTCACGTCGCCATCCTGCAAGTCCTCCAGCACCAGGTCCTGAGCGGGTATCGGCTGCCGGTACACTTGGTAAGAATGACGCTCGTTACGTGTCACAGGCCGAGTTAGAACCAAGATATCTTGGAAAAGGAAGACGTAGAGCTTCTGGAGGGGGAGGAAAAGCTTTGGTCAAGATCTTAAATTGGAACAAAATACACATATATACATGCTACATGCAGAATTACCGTATTTTTTGCTGTATAAGACTCACTTTTTCCCTCCTAAAAGGTAAGGGGAAATCTGTGTGCGTCTTATGGAGCGAATGCAGGCTGTGCAGCTATCCCAGAAGCCAGAACAGCAAGAGGGATTACTGCTTTCACTGCGCAGCGATCCCTCTTGCTGTTCTGGCTTCTGAGATTCGGAATATTTTTTTTTCTTGTTTTCCTCCTCCAAAAACTAGGTGTGTCTTGTGGTCTGGTGCGTCTTATAGAGCAAATAATATTAGGCACTTCTCCAGTTGAAAGGATCCAAGGGGTGCTTGCTTGAAAGACCTGCTCAAGGCACAGGAGACTGTGCTGGCAGTCAGAGAAAATGCTCAAGCAAACTGGGTCAGCGGAACAACTCCAAATAAGCACCAGACCTCCAGAGGCAGACAACCACGATAACGCTAGAGGACTTGCATTGCCAGAGCAACTAATGACGCAGGGCTGCCAGCCAGGGAGACACAAGATAGTTTTGACTACAAAATAGGTTGAGCTGACCTATGACAAGACGTTTTGCTCATAGCTGGGAGGAAGGCCAAGCAACCCCTTGCAGGTTCCAGCTTCTATTTTTGAGAAGCAGCACCGGCCAAGCTTTTCGAGAGCCGCTTTAGACTCCAAGCTGTCGTCAGTTTTCTTCAAGCCCAAAAGATTACATACTTGGAAGACTCTAAGGGATGCATTACATCACTGGCAGCCCGCAGGAAATACCTCTTGACCCCCCGGCAAAATGCATGCCGTGCTTTCTGTAGTAACCTTATGCTAATTATTTCACAACCATCTGCAACCTTGGCAGATGCCAGCCCTGCTTTCGGTGTCTAAATGTTGCCTGATGCCACTTAATGGGTTCTTTAATGACCCGGCACCAAAGTCAAGGTCTGTAAAGTGGGGGAAAAGGGGTGCCAATTCCGTCACAGCAAGATAGTCTTCTCTTTTAAAAAAGAGAGAACAAATTGAGAGGTAAAAGTGGCAGGTCCTGGACACTTATTTCTAGAGGGTTAAAAGATGCGCCGCCATCAAGAATTTGAGACAGGCCAAGTTCTGGACCATTCCACCCTTTGCTTTAAGGTGGTGCCGTTTCACTCTGCAGTTCCTTGGCAGGTTTTGTGGCTGCAGGATGGGAGCATCTGTAGCATCACCTCTGTAAAATCAGGTACTTACATGGCCGTTCTTGTTCTTCAGCTCCCCGTGGCAAAGCAGCACTTTGCTCGTTTCGATTCGTGGGTCTCTCTGCTTCTCGTCAAGGTACTCCAGCTTGTCAATGTAATACTGACATTCAGACTCCCCTTTCTTCAAGTTGATGTCAGAGAGGACTCCCTGGATTATGGAGATCTAAAAGCAAAGGGTCCACCAATTAATGCTGCTTGATAACTGAAGTCGGGCAGCGAGAGCACAGGCCTCAATACAGGCAATGGATTGAGAAGATACATGGGACAGGGCCTTACTCAACCGAGTAAAGGTAAAGGGACCCCTGATGATTACCACAACACAAAACAGAATGTTCAATTACTTGAGCCCAAGCAGGACTGCCCAAGACGTTTTGGGGCTGGGGAAGAAACTCCAGCTGGCAAGTGGAGTACAACACACAAAGCAGTTTCCTACAAAACTGCACCGCGGTGAGCAGAAGCCCTTGGAAGAGCATTGCTTTGTGCTTGCAAAGCTCCCAGCCCATTTCAACCCCCACGAATCAGACCTCTCCCTTTGCTTTTGTGCCTGGTGTTGGGCCTGCCACATTTAACAACGTATTTAAAAGAACGTCAACTAGTACTAATTGAGAGGGGCCATTTCCACCTAATCTGATCCATCATTCAACAAACTGCATTTACTTTTTATTGCAAGAAAGAGACAGTTTGTAAGGTGGGACTTGGTTTTAAAAGGGTACTTTACTATGGAAAGAAGATTCCGATTAAACATCAGGAAGAACTTTCTGACAGTAAGTGCTGTTTGACAGTGGAACAGACTCACTCGGAAGGTGATGGACTCTCCTTCACCGGAGGGTTTTAAGGAAAGTTTGGATGGCCATATGTCATGGATGTTTTAGCTGAGATTCCTGCATTGTGGGGGGCTGGATTAGATGACCCTTGGGGTTCCCTTTCAACTCTACAATCATTAATATATTAGAAGCTCTGTGCAGAGAATCCCCAGGCACTTACTGCTTCTTCCAGAATCTGAACGTCGGGGTGATCGTTGGGTGTATGCCTCAGGATTTCCTTCAGGAGGAGAGGGTACTTGACCAAGCGACTCCGAGGGATATCCAAAAAGCTCCAGAGGTCCAGCTTGCGGCTGAAAGGAGATTCAAGGCAACGCTGGAGGAAGTCCTGGACTCGGCGGTCTTGCTTCTTCTGGTCCAGGAGGGCTTTAGCTGCCAACTGGTTGCTGCAATAGGCCTTGTACGCATTCAGTCCTGGTAGCTAGAAAAGACGATGCAAGGCATTTGTAAACTGCTGAATGAGTCAGGCAATCTGCTAGGTGCTCTACAGTGTGATATGTGAATGTGAGGAATTCCAATTATGCAGCTCCCACTGTGAAGAATATAGCAGGGGGAGAAGAAAGCAAGGGGCACATTCCATAGCCAATTCCTCTGGAGTTCATAGCTGAATTTTGGTTAGGTGAAGACGTCTACCCTCCTGTGAAGATCTTCAAAAGTGCAAAACCTCAAGAGAGGACTTATGAACTCCATCATATACCGTACATTTTCAGACTAGAGTGCTAATATACCTGTCACATCTCTTTGTTCACAGTTGCAGTGTACAAAGTTTCTTTTAGCACGGTTTATTTCAAGTGTCCAGGTTACTTCATACAGGTTATCTCAGTAACCCTTACACAACAGCCCTGTAAGTTAGGTTACTATCATTCTCATGTTGTAGATGAGTAACTGAGGCTGGGAGGAGGTGAATAACGTGAGAAGCAGGCCTCAGATGTTAGTTGTCGTTGCTCATCTCAAATTAACTGGCAAGCAACCAGACAGAATTGCAAGTCAATTCGGCTTGAAAAGTTCATTATGCAAATGAAATCCGGAGCAACACACATCAGCTTAATTATAGGATCTCATGACTTTCCAAAGCCAATGTTCCCATGAATTTTGGATGGCTGATCTCCCGTAAGAAACAGAAGGAGAGAGATCCGAGGGTTACTCACCCATTTCACAAGAATGGGTCCAATTTGCTCCACTGTCCCATCTGGCCTTGTCGCTTCCCCCAGCCTTGCCAGAAAGTCTGCAAGATAAACACAAAAGGGATTGGTACCAGGACACTCTTCTCAACATACGCATTCTTTAAAAATTCACATTTAAAACAGTAATCAACACAAGTGCAGAGCGCTGGGGATGACGTTCAAAGCCTTCCACCTCTGCACCACGGAGAATGCTTCTTCTCATGTGGCTTTAGATCTGCAGAAAAACCCTGCTGCACATCGCAGAAGAGGTCTGCTGGAGGAGCTGGCCAGCCCCTCTCTGCAGTGGCACTCAGCGGCACTTTGCTGGTGGGTGTATGAAACAGCCCTCGCCACGGACAACTTACAGTCAGGTAAAAACCTGACTGGACACAGGTAGTGCTGTGGGTTAAACCCACTGGTCTAGAAGGTCAGCGGTTCGAATCGCCGCGACGGGGTAAGCTCCTGTTGCTTGGTCCCTGCTCCTGCCAACCTAGCAGTTCGAAAGCACGTCAAAGTGCAAGTAGATAAATAGATACCGCTCCGGCAGGAAGGTAAACGGCGTTTCCGTGCGCTGCTCTGGTTCGCCAGAAGCGGCTTAGTCATGCTGGCTACATGACCTGGAAGCTGTACACCGGCTCCCTCAGCCAATAAAGCAAGATGAGCGCCACAACCCCAGAGTCGGTCACGACTGGACCTAATGGTCAGGGGTCCCTTTACCTTTTAAAAACCTGAAGCTTTCAGAAAGCTTTTGCCATAGGCAGCCCTGTGCTGTCTGCACATGGAATTTTATGTGAGTATTTTATCATAGATGCGTTATGGTTTTAACATTTTATAGGCTGGTTTTTTGAGCTACTTTGATATGACGGGCAGGGAATGTGGCACGTTTACATGAATTCATGAGTGCTGGAGGGTTTTTTGTTGTTGTTTTTGGAGGTAGGGGTGGAGAAGCTCACCTTCATGCAAAGGGATATAGGAATCCAAGTCCCCAAAGATGTGAGTGAGCTCTTCTTCAGACATGATGGACAGCTTCAGCATGGGGTCATGGTAAGCCTGTCAACAAGAAAGGATGGGAAATTACAAAAAAATAAAAATAAAAAACAGCTTGACAGGGCATTGCAGTGCAGCTGCATGGTTTGGAGTGGGGGGAAAGGGTAGTGACAGAGCCGTATCTCAATGGTAGAGCACATGCGTCACACGCAGATGCTTCCAGGTTCAGTCCCCAGCACTGGTCTCCAAGGAGACCTGGGATAGACTCAAACACCAGAGCGCCACTGCCAATAAGCGGACACAAGGCCGAGGGTCTGGCTTGTTATATGGGCAGCCTCCTATGGGACTTTCCATCCAACAGGATTGCGACCTCCAGGCAGCTGAAGCAAGAGCTCCCAGAGCACTTTGTGGCTGCGGGATTCACTGCCCACAAACAGGCAGGTGCACTTGCTGACTATCGGGCTGGGAAGGGCAGGTGAGCCTATAGCTGAGTTCTCTCCTCTTACACCTTCTCCCCTCCCATATGCTATAGCTGCAATTCCTGCATTGCAGGGGGTTGGACTAGATGACCATTTCTAAACCACTTTGTGTTTTTAAGAAAAAATCTCAAAGCACCTTGCTGCACATTAATGGTATATCCTGCCACAAAGGTGCTGCTTTGAGTTTTTTTCTTAAAAACATAAAGTGGCATATTATTATTATTATTATTATTATTATTATTATTATTATTATTATTAAAATTACCATGTGGCTTATTTCAGTGAAAAACAGAAATTGGCAGGGGAACAACCAGCACAACTACTTCCACAAGGAATACATTTACGTTTCCGAGCACAATTCAAAGTGTTGGTGCTGACCTTGAAAGCCCTAAACGGCCTCGGTCCAGTATACCTGAAGGAGCGTCTCCACCCCCATCGTTCAGCCCGGACACTGAGGGTCTTCTGGCAGTTCCCTCACTGCAAGAAGCCAAGTTACAGGGAACCAGGCAGAGGGCCTTCTCGGTGGTGGCGCCCTCCCGGTGGAACGCCCTCCCATCAGATGTCAAAGAGAACAACTACCAGACTTTTAGAAGACATCTGAAGGCAGCCCTGTTTAGGGAAGCTTTTAATGTTTGATGTATTATAGTGTTTTAATATTTTTTTGGAAGCTGCCCAGAGTGGCTGGGGAAGCCCAGCCAGATGGGCGGGGTATAAATAACAATTTTTTTAAAATTATTATTATTATTATTATTATTATTATTATTATTATTATTATTATTATTATTATTAATCCAGTGACCTTTAATGGAATGAGCAAAGTCCGAAAGTCTGACGCCTAATCCAGGATATCCAGTGCATTTAACTGCTGCAAAGTGGGGGGTGGGGAGCTAACAAATATATCGATTTGCAGTGTCATCAAAGCAGAGAAAGATACTAACCTTTCTGGCAAGCTTCAGGTCCTCAATCAAATCCTGCTCGCCCCGAGACATTTCGTAGATCGCCTGTGAACAAAAAGTGGGGGAAATATCAGAACTGTCTCCATTTTATTGCCCTAGAAATAACAGCTGCTGAAGTCAAGAATGTACCACTTCCGGGTTTCGGAGGTGTTGCTGACCACAGACTATTCCACTAGCCACTTATGTTGAAGCAGAAGCAAAGCAACAGCCAATCAAGCCCCACCTGTATAGCCCAAACCATTTTGATCAAGAAGCCAGCCGCTCTGCAGCCCAAAAGGGGGGAAGCTCAGCCGTTGAGCTGCATCCGCCCACCTGGGCTTAAGGGCCAAAACGGAAGGGAAAGGCTTGAATCATTGCTGAGAAAAGTAAACTCCTTCTCATGAAAGGAGGCTTTGAAGCTGCGAGATCATGCCAAATCAAACACTGGGACGCGTTAGACTTCAGTGTGAAGGGCTGAACTCACCCAGAGGGCTGAACTTTGGCCCTCTTTTTCTCGTTTGCTGCTTCAGTCATTTGCATTAATGCATAACTTTGGTCTGGATCACCAGCTAGCATGAGTCATAAAGATGGAGTTTCAGAATTAATCATTTTTTAATGCCCAATACGAAGTATATTGTCTCCCATGTTGGGGCATCGGCCAGGGGGAATATATTATCAATCAAGATTCGGAGGGGGAATTTAATCTGCTTTTTTAAGGAATGTGGTGGGACAGAAGACCTTCTTTTTGTAGAACAGAGTTCTTCAAAACTCTTCCACCACTATTTTCTACGCACTGAACAACTGAGGCCTCCTCCCTCTCCCGTCCTCCCCCCACAAGCTGCATCACAGAAATGCAAAACCAGAGAGCACACTATTTATGTAATCTTCTTCTCATGTATCTACTTGCCCAGCTCCTTTGCCTTATTCCAGGCAGCAAAATAATGCCTTCTGCAGATCTGGGGATATGGTGGTGGCAGGAGGTTAGCTGTCATACATGGGGGGCTGGAAACATGATTGCTGCCTCCTGAACACTGGGTGCTTCTCTTTACACTGCCGACAGGTCGTCTTAACACGCCTCCGGAGACCATGAGGACTTAGAAACATATTGCTCTTTTCCCTCTCAAACAACAGCCAAGATGCTCAGAAATCCCAATTCAGTGCTGAATTGTAACAGCCCCATCCGTCTGGGGCTGGCTGTTGGGGTTGCCCCACTGGAGGCATACCTCTTGGCGCTTGATTTCTTTGGTGCTCAGCGTCTCTTTCATGTTGACATCCAACGTCTCGGACCAAAGCACACTGTTTCTTCGTTTTGGTGGCGTGGGGGCAGCTGAGCGGCTGCACAGTTTCTGCGCGCTGCCTGGAGATTTGCTCTCGCCGCGAAGAGAGAACGACTGCAGGACAACAGGGTGGGGGAAGGAGATGGTTTGCATTCGGTCGTGAACCTTAGGAACTTAGGTGTATTTTAACAGACGCTGGACAGAAAAACAGCCGCGAGGCATTTCATGTCAACCAGGGATGTTGCACAGCCCAGCAAACTGTGTGCATAAGCACAAACACCACAACAAAGTCCTGGTCAATGCAACAGCCTCTTGACGAATGCCTGTGGAAATATCCTTAAGATCAGGCCCACATAATCTGTCACAAACCCACTCATTTAAGCCAAAGGCAGCTGCATGCTAAGGAAGTGACAAATAGGTGAGTTGTCAAGTACCTAGCCGAACGCCATGCCCTGGAGGTGGAATCCAAATTGTGCAGGCCTGCCTCAAGAAACTTCACCCTTAATGGCTTCAGCAACCAGGGTGTGTGTGTAGCTAATCCAGGCACCACGGAGCCTTGAGAGATCTAATTTGCCAATGCCCTCTTTTGCTTAACCCTCCCCCTTCCCATACTAGAGATTTTGGATAGCTGGAGAGGGTTGGGGTTAAGCAGGCTGAGAATCTGGTTTCAAGTACATAAATAGTGTAATTCTACCTCTCCCAGCTCTGGTAACATTAACAAGCCATGGGAGCTGTGTTCTTTGTGGCTTGAAACAGCACTAGCATCAAGAGCAAGGAGTATTTACACAGTTGGGGTGGATGGTATATCTTACATGACAGGCTTCGCTGAGGTCACGTTTCTATTATGAACAGCCGGGTAAACTCAGACTGCAGCACATGCTGCAGTATGTCACATGCAGCCATCAAGTGTTGGCACAGGCGGCAATCTAATGCCCACCCCCCTGCACACTGGCCTGAGTTTATAGGCTGCTCCTGATAAAACTGCACCAAGGTCTTGACTGGGCAATCTCTACACAATTATCTGCAAAAGTAATCACGGTGAAAAGAATTCTGCATCCAAAAGCATGCAAATTTCATTTGTTCCAATGACTTGCTTATAGGTTTGTGCAGAGATGTGGACTACAAGGCAGTTAGGACACAAAATGCCAGTTTCGTATGTGGAAAAACTGAATTAAAATATTTGTGGGGAGGAAAAATTCTAAATCCAAGTTCTGCAACTGTGAGAACTGAGCAGGTTTCTATGTCCCCCTGCCCTGTGGTTTCACTAGAGGTGCTTGGAGAAGAGAAGGAAGACAAAGAAGCTATTGATACCCTCAAACATCCACTTCAATTTCCCCCCTCTGGACCCATGAGGACTATAAACTTGCTCACTTAAAAAAGTAAAAAGAGGAATATGAGGCTCGGCTCCGCAGGCTGCAGAAATCCTTTCTTCAGCAGAACTGTGGATAATACTTACTCCATAGTCATCCCCCTCCCAACAACTGCAACATCAAACCCACACGCTTATCTACTCTCTTACCTGTATTGTCTGTCCAAATCTTCGCACTGCACCATTTCTCACAGGAGAAATCAGGTTTGCCAAGGAGGTGACCCGAGCCAGAGGTCGGACGCGCTTATTGCTAGGCTCCTGCAAACAGATGAGAGAACAAGTTGTACTGACTGTTTACTCAATTCTTAGTGCGTTGACAGTGTCCAGACTCTCTTGGAGGAAGGGGATAAGGACTGCACAGAGCATCAAGGCACTCAATCCCAAAGCACACAAGCCCCATCAAAAGACAAATATATTTTGTTTAAACACTAAAGTCATAACCATAGTACAAACCAATTGCTCAGGTTAGCAAGAAGCAAGAATAACAAAGTCCACTATAGATGGAACAAACAAAGTTGTTTTCAGGGCCAACTTTTTTTTTTGGCCTGTCCCCCAGGGAGAATGAGGTGTGAGGTTTTTTTTCTGACTCTGCCCCTAAATCTATGCTGGGTGTTAAAATAAAAATTATCATGACAGTCTGAAGTGTCTTAGTAAGAAGAGGCCACCACAGCAAAGTACACGAATAAAGGAAGAGAGCAGCTTTCTAAAGAGAGGTGTGGAAGAAGGAAGAGTGTCTCTGCCCTGGAAGATGACTCCAGTTTGCTAGCAGCTTGCTCACACATAGGTTTGTGTGTCACTGGCAGTCACCTCCTGTGTATCACTACAGATGTGTTGCTACCACTGCCAGGCAATGTGCTGGAGGCAGAGAGCAGGGATACATCATTGCATTCCTATGCCTCTCTCAGAAAGACACTCAGATTCCCAGAGCAAGAACAAGGCACAACTGTGCATTGAGAGAGAGGTGTTCAAAGGCCTGAACTAGAGAGAAATAGGCTGCTCAAATACCTTAGGGCTGCATAGCTGAGGTCTGTGTCATTGCTAGGGCTGACTTTCAAGAGATAATGTCTTAAGGGATTGTAAAAGTCTGTCCCAAAACAGTAACTGCACTTTGAAGTTGCAAGACAGGGATTTCCCCTCCCTTGGAAATACAATCGTGATCTCATCAAACTCCCCCCCCCCTTTTTTCAGATTTAGGCTATCAATTCCAACCCAGCTTCCCTTCCCCCATTGATTTCAAGCCCTTGGGCAGGATCCTGTTGCTTTGTCAGTTTTGGTACAGCACCCATAATCGCAGTGGCCTTCTACACTTTTATTTTCGATGGGGAATTGACAGGATGCCGTAATTTTACAAGAAGCCAGAGCAGAAGCACAAGACTGTGTTGTCAGCCGGCTCTACTTCACACTAGAAAAGGGTCAAGTTCGTTTGATGTTTTGAATCCAGGAGATTTCTCCCTAGAGAAACCAGAAAGGTGGAAGCTATTGCCATGGGGATTAAAAGTGGGACCAACTTCATTCTTAGGTGCACAGATAGTAATGGTTGTTGGGGTTGGGAGATTACACATGCTGCACAGAGGAAGTGGTAGGACTAAAAAAGGAGAAGGACTGAGTCGGTCGGGCTTTACTGTCATGTCCAGGAGTGACGATTCAGAAATAGCACTGCTGGAGTCAGTAAAGCACAGCCCCAGCGAGCAACAATGCTTTGCTCTCCCCATTAAGATACCAATGAACACGGAGGAATGATGTCATGAATTCCACAGGGGGGGGGGTTGGCAGAGTGCAGGATCCACTTTCAAGGTGAAGCAAGGAACATGCACATCGACAGCCCTTCTGACAGAGGAAAGTCCCATCACTGTTTGCTTGCAGTTTCATAATGTATCTCATTTGGGGGGAGGGGGGGAATGAACACACACAAAAAATCTACAGTATGTGAAATTGTTTTATATAGGTTTTATTGTTAAATCGCTTTGAGTTGTTTCATAGGAAGCAATGCACACACAAAAATAAATAAATAAAAGTATGCCATTTTCATGTCCATGGGTGTATGCAGAACTCCTTTGATACAGACCTGCTAGGTCACCAAAACTCATGACAGATAACCATGCTTCCTGTTTTATTTGTTCTTGCGGTTAAAGCTGTGAAGCAGGGTGCTGTTATTTCCAGTTCACATATGTTGAACAGAGGCTTGGGAGCCAAGAGACTCACCAGTGAATCTAACCTGTTTACTTTGCTCAAGATGCAAGATTTCGGCTACAGCCTAAAGACCAGCTCCTCCCACCGTGTCTAGTCCAGAGAACAGCAGGTTGGGTCTGGGAGTGCTCCATTTGCCTCACTGTATAGCCTTGGGCAAGTCACTCTTCCTCATGTAAATGTTGTGTGCAACAACTATCTGAAAGGGGTACTGCCAATATAAAGCCCTCTGTAAATAAAATACTATATTAATGACTTAGGTGGATGAAGCGAACTTAAGTTTGCACTAAAAAAGAGGACATATTCCCCCACATTTGCTCAATGTGGAATGTATTACGGAGGGTGCTTTAGTTTGTGAGCCTGAAAAGGTAGACTAGACATCGATTCTTTAAAAAAAATAAGCAAAAAGTGATGATAATAAAAACAAGAATGAGTTTTTCTTGGTGGCGTCTACATTCTTTAGGCACTACAATGCATTCCACAGCTGTGCTGCAACATGATATTTCAAGTGGAGAGTAAGGAAAAGGTTTGCATGGGTATATGCTGAATTCAGCACTGAAAAATAAGGTAGAAGAGGAGCACCTAGAAGCTAGAGATCTGCAGAGGAAAAACTAAGAACTGGCAGGCAAGCTTCTTTTCTCAAGGGCCTGTTACAGGCATGTATCACAGCACCATGCTGTTGGTGTGTACATTAAGTTTTCATAGATGCCTGTATAGCACAGCACTGCCAATGTGAAGCACACACATGTGGCAAGGCTGGCAAAAAAAAATATCCCTTTTTTTACAGAGCACAAAGGATTCCACACACACATTCCCAATAGGCTTAGGTTGCCACTCAACTTCTTGGCAATTTCATTCCAAATCAGGCAGACACTGGGCAGAAACAAAACTGGTTTTCTTCAGATTGGGGGGAGAGGAACTTCTTCTAATTTTCTTTAGCCTTAAAAAAAGGAACAGCACCCCTTTTAGACAATTATTGCTCTTCTGGAAACCTCTGTGAACAGGCAGACTGCATACATTTTGAGTTCACTGTTCTCACACCGAAATAGTTCACCAAATATTTTTAAATTGTCTTTTGAGCAATTTGTTCATTGTTCCTAATGGCAGATCGGGAGGCAAGCTTTGAGTTTCGGAGTTGCTGCAATGGAGAGCATGACTGAACCAGTTTTTCAAGTTGTGAATTTTAAAGAGAGCATTATCTGACACCCCTGCCTGCTCTCGTGTAGAAAATAGCCTTCACACTTCAGCACAGAAGCAAGCAGAGAAGAGAATATAAAATATTCTTCCAGAGGCATCTTTTGCTTTAGAAAACAAATCAGTCACGTTCAGATGAAACCTTTGAACTGAACCTGAATGCCTCCCAGGCAAGTAAGTCCAAATGCTGAGAACACCTGGGAAACATAGGCTTTCAGTTAATGCCAAATGAGATGCGAGCTGAAGAGCTCAGGGGCACAGGTTTTACACCAGCTGCCTGGAAGAAGAAGCCGACACTTGATAGCCACATCTGGAAATTCACTTCTAAGACTAAAGTCTGATCCCACAATATGCTTCTGTTTGTAGTTAGATATCCATTGGAACAGACCACGTAGGTGGTTCCTCAGCACTCATCCAAAGGTGCTCATGTGACAGTCGTTTCTCTCCACCATTTGCCATATCCAGGGTAACAAAGGATTTAGGACTATGAAGCTGTTCATCTCTGAACCCAATAGAGAAACTACAAGGTTTCTCTGGAAGCAAAAACTCTTCTCTGACACAAATTTATGACTTAGACGTAAACCCTATAAACATACTGGTGAATCAATAAAGAATCTGACTTAACCTCCACTCTTCAAAACATCACCGACATCTAATTTATGGAGTCTCTTTCATCAAGTCAAGATGTTAATCCTAAGCGCCTGTGTGTACATTTCTAATGGCATTATCTGTTCAGCAAGAAGAGCAGCAGCTCACTACATCTATTAATATCCACTTTAGGAAAGTTATGGCAATATCCCAAATTAAGACAGGTTAACAAATGGCAAAGAGACACACCCTGTTGTCTTCAATTCGGCCATCTCAGGCAGTACATCCAAACTGCGTTCAAGACCTATATAACCTGTCAGGACTCACAGTACTGAACCTTCAGGTTGGCAGATAACATAAAAACGGTTTTTTGCCCTGTCCTCCTAAATTAATAAAGTCTCCTGTACATGGAACATCCAGACAGAACAAATAAAGGCAAGCTTACTGAGAAATATCCTGAAGTTTGCTTTCAGTTGGTATATTTCACCTCCACAGCTGCCAAAAATCCTTGTGTGTGTCGCACCAGAATGTTTAGACTCAATTTCCAAGTTCTGCCTTATTAAAGCCGAACTGTTGAATCATAAAGAAACCAACTATGCTTCCGGACAGGATGTCATATGTCACAAGGCCTCACTTATAGCAGTCTTGACTTTTGAGTTCTCATAATTCCCACCAGAAGACACCTTGAGGTATGCATTTCAGCAGGATTAAAGTACTTTCGTTATGCCTCATATCACCTGCTCCATACAAGCAATAATCCTGTAGGAATGTCTTGGAGACCAATTTACTCAAGAGTAAGGGAAATGCCATTAAAGTGTACAACTAAGCACCCACAATGGAGCTTAATCCCTTGAAAATGCATACCCAAACAAGTAACCCTACTGGCAGTCAATGAAGTACTGTAACTCATTTGTTGCTTACTCCATTGCAGGATACATGCACACAACATCACAAGATTGGGAGTTGGGCGGAATTAATGTAAAAGAGGAACAAGCCATGCTAAACTCAGAAGGTTAGGGGGAGAGGAGAGAATGAGCAACCAAATTCCACTGACAAATGGCTCAGTTGCTTCAGGTTCCTTAAATGGTAAACGGATGGAGGGGGGGGGAGTTTATTTCTCTTTTTTTGTAATCATTTTTATTAAGTTTCCAATTTTACATTTCAAAACAAACATTTTACAAACTTTAGAATATCCAAAGACTTCCCTTCTTCTCCTTCCATGGTTCATGTCTTTGCCAGCATGCAACTTTAGATAACATGCATAATATTTTAGGACTATACAGTCCTGGCTCCTCAACAAGCAGTCCCTCCCTCTTAATAAAGCAGGGTCAATGGCTAGACCTCAACAAATACCCAAAGGGTTTCAACACACCCCAGCAGCTTCCTTTTAACAGGAAAGGCGTGAGACACACACTTGGCACCCTAATTAAGGAGTTCAGAACTGCCTGCTGCAATTACACCTTTCCTTAACAGCGCCCAGCTGTAAGAGAAGCTTTTCCTGAAAGGGCTGTGTTAAGTCATGCTTAGCTAGCAGCTTCAAATAAAGTATGCAAGACACAAAAGTACAAATAGTACTACTCTCTACTCACTGACTCACACCTTAGCCTACGGAGAGCAACTCCGACGGTTTTCACTCTCTTTTGCACCTCTCCCAGCAAGCTGACGGCATTTCCACAGGACTTCCAGGTTTGCCTGCTACAGGTGACTTCATTTCAGTATTTTTAAACAGGCGCGTTAAGGAGCAAGGTGCCAAACAAACCAACGCTTCCAGCTCTTACACGTGCAGCGTAACCCCTTGAAGGCTTACTCTGAAGCAAACCTCCTTCTGCTGAAAAGAGCGGACTTTGGGCAACTATGCAGAACCGTGCCACTTAAGAAAACCCTCTATCGTTCTTCCGATCGCTTAAGTTTTTTTACGCACGCCTTACCTCTTGTTCCCTGAAAGACTGGTTCTGCGCATCTATCACCCGAATAGTCCTCTTAATGGGGAGCAGCCCCCCGGCGTCATCGTGCGCCACCATCGCCCCTCTTCTTTTCCAAGGCTTCCTCGTGGTTTGCGCCGACTGTAATCCGCCCTCCCCACCCCGGATACTGCGAGCGAGGCGGTTACTCGGGCACGATCTGCCCCTCGCCGCGCTCTGAGCTCTGCTGGGGCTGCAGCAACAGCTCCATCCCAGTTCCAGGTGACTCACGCAGACGCGCTCTGAGCCAGCGGCTCCGAGGAGAGCAGTCCAAGAGGCAGTGGGCGGGGCGTAAGAGCGGGCTGGTGGGCGGGGCTTCCTGGCGCCCGGGAGCCATTGGCTAGCCCGCGGCTAAGGGGCCCGCCCAGCCGTCTCAGGTTCCCCGCGGCAGGGGAGAACCGGCGCTGGACCACTGGGCTGGAGCCCTCTGTAGGAGGGATCCTGAACCGTCGCAGCACCAAGGGAGACTGGCTTTGCGTGTACAGCCCTCCCACCTTCTCTTCAGACGTTTGCATTGCACAGGAGGACGCCAAGGGAAGGCTAGCGTGTTCTCCTAACTTGCAACAAACTGGCAGTGTTAACACCCGCGCACCCTGGAAACGTAGGAAGAAACTAAACTCTAAATGCTGAGATCAGAAGCCTTTGCAAAACCGCGAAAATTGGCCGACGCGATCCCGAGCTTGCAAACACGTTTTACCGAGCAGCGCTTACTTGCAAGTAAACGGGCTTGGCTTGTGAACCGCAAAAACAAAGGCTGCGAGCCTAACCGTGTCTACTCATAAGTAAGTTATTGAATCCAGTGCGGCTCACTTCCAGGAAAACGGAATTAGGTTTGCAACCTAAGCGGCAAAATAAATGCACGGGATCGCGGCCGGGTAACCCGATCCAGTGCGTGCTTTCGCAGAAGTAAGTTCCGCCAAGATCCGTCGCACTTTACTCCCAAAGTAGGTTTCACAGGATGTTCTGCACACATACTTGAGGGTTAATTTCCGAGTTAACATGCATACGGTTGGGTTGCACGACGGCAATCCTATGCACGTTTACTTCAGAGTAAACCACGCTGACCCCCCAGCAAAAGTCAAGTTACACAGCAGCAAACGGATGCACGTATCTGGAAGTAAACCCTACCGGTGGCTGTGGGATTTGCTTCTGAGCAAACAAGCATAGGCTCAGGTCAAAGATTTATTGCTTAAACAATGAGACTTCGCAAGTAAGTAAACAAGAGTCGTGGCACTTTGCGGGAGGCGGAACTAGCTACGCAGATCGCTCTTTGCAAGAGGAATTTGCGGAGGCGTCAGGTTTCTCGCCTCTGCGCGACAAGTGACACCTGCTAAAATGCCTGCTTTTAACACGACGTTTTTGCATCCTTCACACCTGGGTTTCACACCTATTTTCCCTGCGTGGCACGTTTGATGCAGCTTTATCGGAACTGTTTGGGGGGACTCGCTAGAAATCCAGAGCGTCTCTATAAAAATGAGCTTTAATTTACTGTATGTGCAAGTATTTTTAAGAGTGCAGCAACAAACTCCGCTAGTAGCAGTGCTAATTCCAAAGCAACTGAAGTTCAAGCACAGCACTTGGGCAGCTTAGGGGAAATTTAAGACTGCAGTTTGGGGAACACTTCCTGGGGAACAACTCCACGTCAGATCAGTGGGGGGTGGGACCAGAAGCAAAAGTGGGCAAGGCAACTAATGTAAATTTTACCTTTCTCCAGGCGGCTGATTTCTGCACACACCCCTCTCTGTCTTCTACCCAGGCAGGCGAGAGGCATTATCGGAGTTCAGGATGCATCCCAGCCTGGGAAAAGAGGGATGTGGCCTGGGGAGAGGTTTAAGGACCAGGCAAAGAGGCCACATTTGTTTCCCAGGTCTCAGGTGGCCCACCCCTGGTGTATAGGGCTGGGCTGAAAGATAATCAGATGCTAAAGACAACAAGGCTTCTTCCTGTATATTTAATAGTGAAGGCTAAGTGGGAATTTTAGCAGGTGATTGATTTTTTCTCAACCTGGGGGGTGGGGCAGGGCAGCTGCACCTGCACCAATCACCTCTTCTGCCCCACCCTGACCCTTGAGACAAGCCCCGCCTTCGTTTGCATGTAAAAGGTAATGGTAAAGGGACCCCTGACCATTAGGTCAAGTCGTGGCTGACTCTGGGGTTGCGGTGCTCATCTCGCTTTACTGGCCAAGGGACCTGGCTTTTGTCCGCAGACAGCTTCCGGGTCATGTGGCCAGCATGACTAAGCCGCTTCTGGAGAACCAGAGCAGCGCACGGAAACGCCGTTTACCTTCCCACCAGAGCCTTACCTATTTATCTACTTGCACTTTGACGTGCTTTCGAACTGCTAGGTTGGCAGGAGCTGGGACAAAGCAACGGGAGCTCACCCCGTTGCAGGGATTCAAACCGCCGACCTTCTGATCGGCAAGTCCTAGGCTCTGTGGTTTAACCCACAGCGCCACCCGCATCCCTTATCCTTTGCATGTAGCAGCCCCTAAATATGTCTATGAGCCAGTGTGATGTTGCTAGACTTTGAGAAGCAAGAAGTCATGGGTTCAAATCCCTGCTAAAGTCGCAAAATTCACTATGTGATCTGCGGCCAATTGCCCAACTTAACCTAACAGGACTGTTATGAGGATTAAACAGGGGGACTGACTGGGGGGCATCATGTGGGTGGTGATGTTCCAACCACCTTAGAGGAAGGCGAGGTACAGATGCAATGGCTAAAACTGAGTTAAATAGCACAACTCTAGTGACTTAACGGAGCTTACTCCTGAGAAAGTGGTTCAAGGATTTCTTTATCAGATCTGAACCTTGTGAAGCCACACATGCATTGATCACCTGACATCAGGCAATTGAACTTGAGGACTCCTGAGTGCCCAGATTTCAAAGGCACCAGAGGCTTTGGTTTTACTGCCCATGAGGCGAAGGGCAGTAGCCAAAGCTTTCCTTAGCATAATACATATACTGTACAGTAGTATCATATCCCAATCCTCAATTTGTTGGATTAAACAGATTTTGACCCCAATCTACAGTGCCAGAGTAATTATGCACCCAGGTCTTAAAACGGAAGACGTGAAGCAACTCCCTTCACATCTCAACAGGATTTATAGCTTAGTAAAGATGCTCAAGGCTCACAATATTCAACCAACCTGTAGCTCACACCTGTGCATGATTATTCAAGGGGGAAATCCCACCGAGTTCTATGGGATTTATTCACACGTGTGTGTATTAGACTGCAGCCTTGCAACATTTTTTTCTTGTATGGACATTATCCTCTGCTGCTAGAACCCTCAGATTTGCTCTCAAAACTAGATATTTGTTTTAGATTAGACAGCTTCCTTAGGTGTTCAAATATTCAAGATTTGCAAAACCTCCATGGAATAAGAAAGAGGGCAAAACCAACTAAGATGTTGTGACATTTTCGCTTTCAGCAAAGCAGCTATGTGCTACAGTTTTTCTTAATGAAACTGGAACCCCTGATTAATATATCCTGCATTCCACATTCTTTGTTTTCAAAGCAGCCCCAGCCAGCCAGCAAACTGGATATGTTAACATCCTCTGTTTTATTTTCTGCTGTAAACAACTGTGCCTGCTGTAGGGATTAAAAAAAAAACCTACAAAAATCCAAACCTCAGGATGGTCCAAGGCAGGAAATAAATTCAGTTATTGTGGATATGTGCTAAACATTACAGCCATTCTGTGCAGATGCCCACATTTCAAACACTTTCCCCTACATTGCTCCCTTACTTGAAAATAAGAGTCAACTCCAAGCATTTTGCTTGCTTTAAGGAGTGTGGCAATGTGCATCTGTCAGATTGTTCAGGGCTGAGTGACCCATAGCTGGTCCTCAGCATCCTCTGCAAATTTAAAAGGGAACTCAAGGCAGGGGGGCAAAGTTCAGGTGAAGCAGCTGCTTCAGTGGTACCCATGGGCACAGCAAGGATTTATGTTGGGGGGCAGAACCTCAGTTAAGTGTTTTTATTGGTTTACTTGATTTGGGAGGGGCAACTGCCCCCCTGAACCCTCTTGGCTACGCCCTTGGTGGTGCCTGAAATATTTCACATGGCTTGTGAAGTTAGATTGATCCTGGACTGAATGAACTTATCTTAGTGGCTCCCTCTGGAGGCCATGGATCCACCAGAGGGGAGAATGTTGTTTCTACACTTAGGGGATACAGTGGTACCTCGGGTTAAGTACTTAATTCGTTCCGGAGGTCCGTTCTTAACCTGAAACTGTTCTTAACCTAAAGCACCGCTTTAGCTAATGGGGCCTCCTGCTGCCGCTGTGCCGCCAGAGCACGATTTCTGTTCTTATCCTGAAGCACTATTTCTGGGTTAGCAGAGGCTGTAACCTGAAGCGTATGTAACCTGAAGGGTATGTAACCCGAGGTACCACTGTACTTCCTTTCGGGTGGACACCACTTACATGGAACTGCTCTGTGACTCTTGTTCTAGAAGTCAACATGACTGCATTTGCACTACTGCTTTTGAATTAAGCAGAACTCTTCATTCTGTTTAATGAGACATGCTAGCTTCCTCCTCTGTCTCCTCTCTACAATCTAGAACAGGCTCCCCCAACCTGGTACCTCCAGATGTTTTGGACTACCATCAAATCCAGACAGCACAGAAAAAACAGCCAGAAGGCACAGGCTGGGGAAGGCTGCTCAAGAACGTATTATTTTACTCATTTTGCATCTCAAGATCACACAAGCATCGCTGTAATAACAGCTCATCTGTTTTCCAGTAATTCTCCCCACCCCTACCCCCCAACCCCATCTTCAGTGCATTCAGTTGCTAATAAAATCTGTGTCAAACAGGGTCAAAGAACTGGTCCTATATTTAAGTATTTTAAAAGGATGGAGGAAGTTCTCGTGAAACTGAGAGGGGCGGGGCAGGGGAAACACCCTAAGCATCCAGCTGGGCTCTTTTTAATTAATGAAGGTTCTCAATTTTTGGCCTTCCCCAAAGTAATGAGAAGATGTAGGGCAAGCCCTTCCAAGGTGTAAATAAACCCACATTAAAGCTTAATTAAAAGGTGGTGGACAGCAAGGGTTTAGATTATGGTCAAAATAAGGAGCACCTGATGCGATCACGGAAAAGCAAACCGCCATTGCTTTCTCGGGGATTATTTAGACAGAAGCTTGATTAGAATTTGCAGTCCACCCCTATGCATACTTGCCCAGAAGTAAATTTCACTGAATCTGTTTGTGAAGGGACTGTAGAGAATGTAAGGACACAGGAAAAAACATAGCAAGCTGCCCACTACCGAGTTAGACCATTAGTTGATCTAGCTCAGCATCACCGTATTTTTCGCTCTACAAGACACACCTAGTTTTTGGAGGAGGAAAACAAGAAAAAAAAAATATTCTGCATCTCAGAAGCCAGAACAGCAAGAGGGATCGCTGCGCAGTGAAAGCAGCAATCCCTCTTGCTGTTCTGGCTTCTGGGATAGCTGTGCAGCCTCCATTTGCTCCATAAGACGCACACACATTTCCCCTTACTTTTTAGGAGGGAAAAAGTGAGTCTTATAGAGCAAAAAATACGGTATCTACATTGGCAGCAGCTCCCCAGCATTTCAGACAAGGCTCTCTCCCAGCCTCCATGGAAGATGCCATGGATTGAACCTGGGACCTTCTGCATGTAAGGCAGATGTTCTCCCACTAAGCCATGGCCCTTGCCTGATGTAGAGGTCCTTTTAGCCGAAAGGATCTCAGCTACCATGGATGGGGAAGAACTCTGCTGGAGCCCTTGGAAAGCCACTGTCAGTCCGAGTAGACAGTACTGGGCTAGAGGACAGTGGTCCGCTGCATTAAGATGGCAGGGGCCACAAAGTAGGGCTTGCAGCTAAATAAATAGGCACAGGATTGAAGCCTTAAGCTGGGTCATCGTTCCATTTTGCCCCAGTTTACCGGTAGTTAAGTTTCTTTTTCATTTTCGGCTTTGCCAACCCCTCAGACTCCATTGCTTTGAAAAAGGGAGTGAGCAACTTGAGATTGTTTGTATAGTTGCAAAGTGTTAGGGGCTATAAATCCATTTCAATCGTATTCGCAATTATTTCAAGGAGATCAAGGGGCAGATGAATGGCACAGCTTTCACAAGTGACACAGGGTCTCACGGGTGCCATTTCTCTTTCTCTGAGGGAGTTCCATGTGATTTTTCCCCCTTGCTCTCAGGAAGATAGATTAAAGGTATGAAAATTTCAGCTTCTACTATGAAAGTTTGACAACAGGTATGAGAGAAAACACACCCATTCTCTTGAGTTACTTCAATTTCATTTATTTCAGCTTTTCATCTGTGCCATTCTGGCTTAGAGCAGGTAACAGCTTAAAAACAACAACAACAACAACATCCTTCAGAAAAGGCATTACCTAAGGAATAAGGTTCTTTCCCCCATCTTCAGGGTCACACTTTGGTAACCCTTAGGAGGAACATATAATAAGGGGATAATAGCAAATGACCTCACAGAGCAGTCATAAATATTCTCAGTAATGTATATTCTCTAAACAATCACAAGACATACAATATAACAGCTAAGTAAATAGGTTTTGGATGGAGTGCACTTGTATTGACTATATGTGCTGGTGTTGCTTTAGTTTTCAAAGGAAAATCGTTTAAGGTGGATTTGGAAATGCAATAATTTTGGAATGGAACCATATCAAACTTGGTTCCCAGTTCTGAAACACAATTACCGCCCCAGCATTCATTCCAGCATCACTCTCACTACACTTCTTTGCTAGGCTTCCCTCCCACCCACATAAATCCCTGTTCCAAGTTATCTACTTCAATCTAGTGATAGGGATGAGAGAATGAGAGAACTGAGCCTTAGACTCATACTTCTTTCTTCCTTTCTATATGACGGGAGGAGGTTAAACTCTTGTACTTCTAAGTTTGTGTCAAACCATAGCTTTGACACAAAATCATGGCTTGCCTCATGAGGACGAAATAAGCTATGGTTCAGGTCTGGTGTCTTCCCATCACATCAAAAAGAAGGGGAGCGAAGAGTGTATGAAACTAAGGTTCTTATCTGTTCATTTTTAACAAATTAGCATGGTGTATAAATTGAGCCTATTGCTAGATCCTTGCCCCCCAACCCGGCCCCACATAACAGGCCCAGTTGTACAGGAAACCAGTAGAATATCTTGTATTGGAGCCTTTTTCTATTATATAAAATACGATGTATTTTCCTTACCCCATCTCAAACTATTAACTGTTTTTAAAAAGAGCATATTACTTTAAAAACTCACTTCAAAGGACCAGGTAGACATCAAGGAGCTGTTCTAATTGTACTGGTTCTTCAGATGCTCAAGAAATCACCACATTTTCCCGTCAGCCAAAACATCCTCTGGTGGGCAGGAGATCATCACATCACAAGATCTGTACAGCTAGTCTCTAAAGAGAGTCCCAAAGATATCCACAGCACAAACATCTAGCCAACAGAAAGGCTAGCACAGCAATGTAAATGTGGTGAAGAAAAAGACAGAGCTACTAGCAGAAGAGCAGCTCTATGGAGTCACACAGGAACTTGTCATTAAGTAATTAGTGTTAATTACCTAATACAATGAACTGATGTTCTGCCTCTTAAACATGCTTGGCAATGGATTATGTAAGCGTGGGCATATTTTGTGGATGTGAAGTGTTTTCTTGTTACCAAGGGCCTTGGTATGGAAGAACTGTTCCTGACCTGGGATTTGCCAATGCTGGCCAACTTTCACCTACCCAAATGCTCCAAGCTCATACTTAAATGAAACTAGCACATGATCAATGTTAGTTGAACTGCAAAGGAGCCCGAATCTATTGTGACACAATCTTTTGCCCCTGGGAGGTATAAGAGGTGCTGAAAAATCCTTTGCAGCGTGTGAAGTGCCTTGGGAGGGGACAGCAGGTGATGATTTAATGCTGCAAGGTACACACAGGCAGGTATAAGTGGATGTGATGATTCTCTGCAAAGGCATTTATGGAACTAATCACATGTGGACAATCTCCAGGCATGAGCAAGAAGAGGCTCTTGCAAGCATGATGGTGGGGGTGGGTAATGCATCGTTCCTCCCTAGCTGTGTCTCCAATGTGCAGTCTTTTCATTTTGACTGACTATTCCACCAAGGAGTTCAGCATGGCATGTATGTTCTCTCCACCCCCGCTTATGGAGTAGGTTAGGCTGAGTAGCCCAAGATCACTTAAATAGGTTTTGGATTCTACATTTCCCAACACTAGTTTAACCACTACACACACTGACCCCTGTTTACTCAGAAACAGAGGACGAACAATCAAATGGAAGACAAGCGAGTCAGCAAATGTCCCTATTTCCATCTAAGAAATGTTGGAGGGTATGGCGTTTTCCAACCCCTGAGAAGGCTAAGGCAATCCTGTATAGGGAAGTTTTTAAATGTTTATTGTTTTATTATGTTTTTATATATGTTGGAAGCTGCCCAGAGTGCTGGGGCAACCCAGTAAGATGTGTGGGTTATAAATAGTAAAAGTATCACTAAGGAATGGGATGTCCATATTTTCATCAGAGAATCGTTGGAGGGTGTGCATTATGGGCGTACAGCATATGCTAAACTTCTCTTTGCTTCTCCCCAGTCTCTGACCCAAATGCCTGGCAATTCAGAAACAGTGTTAACTCTTAAGGGGTGGATGCACAACTACACATTATAGTGTTTGTGCAGAGCAACATCCAAATTGCATGGGGAGCATTGGCCAGCAAACCCGGTGGCTTGCTGAACTAGGACATCCATGTCGTGACCAAGTTGTAGTAGGTTCTCCCCAATTATTATTTTTTATTCCTAACTATTATTTTGTAATTTGTGTAAATTTGACTCTAAAGTAGGGTTACCAGACGTCCCCCGATTTGCAAATCTGTCCCTGGGAAACGTGACAGCGGCAGCCTCAGCAGCCCGGAGCCAGCCTGGTAGTGCAGTTGGCTCTGGCTGGCTTCAGGAGCTGCTCGCTGCTGTGGCGCCTGCCATTTTTCCTCGCCAGAAGTCCCCATATGATGTCATGCGCCATGACATCATATGTCAGGTGCCACAGCAGCAAGCAGCTCCTGAAGCCAGCCAGAGCCAACTGCGCTACCAGGCTGGCTCCAGGCTGCTAACTGCCGCTGCCACTGCCACTGCCGAAGAGGAACCAGGACGTCCAGCAGTAAAGATCTCCTGCCCCCTTCCCCCTTTGTTTTGACTGATTGGGGGAGGCTCAGAAATTGTGGCCGGCCGGCCAGCTGTTGCCCAATTTTTTGAAAACACTGTGCATTTATGTTTGACAGGGTGCGAAAGAAGGGCTTTGCACCTTGCCTGGCAGAGAAACCGTGCACCTTGTGCCCCTCCTGGGCAACGCCCACCCACCTGCGACTCCCGAGCCTCCCCCGATCTGTCAAAACAAAGGGGGAAGGGGGCAGATCATCAGGGAAGGCTCGGGATATGCATGTGTGCTTGGGCCCAGGGTCTTTTGCCTCTCCAACTCCACTACTGACTCCCTGTTGCTACTCAGCTTAAAAAAAAAGTCTCCCCGGATTCATTGAAAAAAATCTGGTAACCATACTCTAAATGTTATTAAAGTTATACCACCTTCTAAGGATCTCAAGGTAGTGTCCCTGGTTCTCTTCCTCCCCGTTTCATTCTTACAACAATCCTGTGAGGTAGGTTAGGCTAAGAGATGGTGACTGGCCCAAGGTCACCCAGTGAGCTTCATGGCTGAATGGGGATTTGAACCCAGCTCTCCCAGGTCCTAGGTCAAACACTTCATGAGTCTACCACTTTATTCTGCTTTCGGTCCTTTAAAAAATTCAATTTTATTCATTATCTACTTATTCTAGGTAGAACTTTTAAGAATTTACATTTCCTCCTAGTAGGGTTTGGGGGCCCACAGCTAGTTTAAGCTGCTGCCTTGTTCAAAGGTGTCATCTATCAAATGCTATGAGCAGAATGCACATACACTGAGAAAATTACTGCTTGCTTTAGCTCTTTGGGAAAATACACAGCTTTGTTCGAATGAGTACTTATAGGAAGTCAGCCCATATGACCTGCTTGACCACATTACTTCTTGGCTATAACCTGCTTTTAACATTCCAGCAATAGATATTTATGTCCCTGTCAAAAATGTAAAGCTGTGTTCTTGTAAGCAGACGAAGGGGTTGCTTGGCTCCTATAATGTATACATGCAGTCTGGAACACAGCATTTTATTAGGCTGATGGGATGTCTCTGCAGTTAAGATGGACTATATAAATAAAAAGCTCAGCAGCACAGATGTGTTTTTTCTACAATTCATTCCCCCACTGAAATTCAGCGGTATAGACCATCACTAGTACCATTCAAATATCAACATTCAAGATGGATGAAAGCGCAGAAAATCAAATAAAGCCTTCTCTTTATTCTTTCACATTCTGCCTGTGTTAATACAAGAGCTTTGCAATAAGCTCCTGGTGTAAAAACAAGCGAAGATTTACATGAAAGGAAGGGAGAAAAGCAGCCACCACACTACAAGTTTGAAACTACTTTATATTCTTTATTTAAACTTATATGCTAACCATACACTCATAGTTATTTTCTCCTCATGACTTGGGTGGTCCAGTTGGCAGTTCATCCTAAATGCTGATCTCCAACTAATAATTTATCTTTCAGGGCTGGCCAAGACAAATGCATGAGTTTGAACTGCCATGCCTGACTAGGGTTACTATAATTGTGGGCCCTGAAAGTGGTACCCAACACAGGAAAGGATGCTATTTTTTACAGCAGGATCTATCTGGTACAAGAGTAATGGCCATTCTTTAACGAAAGTCATATAGTCTAAAACCCACTGGTTCTAAAACTTTTTTTTCTCTTGGCTACACTTTCAGAACAAAAATCTGTTCATGGCCACACCATATTTTTTTAATCGGTAAGAAATACATTGGAAAACAAAAAGAAACAACTCCTAGCAGTGCTTGATTTATAACATAGAACACAACTACATTATAATAATATCATGGGACACCCATACAGTATAAAACAATGCAGCTACATAAGAACATGAATCATTCCCAAAATATAATTATAAACGAGCCTCTTACACATGTACTTTAAGTATGTATACAAACTCAGTGAGAGGTGTGAGCTTGCTTTTTTGCCGGGTAATCTCATATTAGTTCTGATTTGAGACAAACTCTCATCTCCTCATTGACACAAAGAAACCTTTCTCTTTTATGATCTTTCATATTTGTCAGAGTCAAAAATCCCTGTTCGCTATATGCAGTGATCAGGGATTTTCGACTCTGACAAATATGACAAATCCGTTTTTCACTATATGTAGTGGAGAATAGTAGAATAATAGCCAATGCTCCTGAAGAGAGGTATGGATAGTTTCTGGTTGAATATTTTTTTAAAAAATTACTTTGATACTATACTATATTATACTACACTGAATTGTTTAAATGTTTCTTTGATTGTCCTTGAATCTTCCTGCCACACTTGCCATCCTTTCCTGCCACACCCTTTGAGAACCACTGCTCTAACCCCATGAAAGGTTCATTTACTCCCCAAGGACTGGTTTATGTTACTACTAACAGCAACCATTTTAAACTCATCCAATTGATGCACAATCATGCACACGCTGGTCTCTGCCAACCTAGAAGTGGTCTGAAAAGGTGGGGGGGCAGAATGGGGTGGACTTAATGTGTGCTCCACTGATGCACACAGCGGCCAGGAATGGAACACCCGTGCAAAATAGTTGCCACCTGTATTTTGCTTGACTACTGCAAGTTTCATAAAGCAGCAACAGCCGAGAAGCTAGTTTACCATGCAATATAACTATCTGGATAAATCTAGAGTCATCATCTTAATATAAAAAAGAGCCCAGCTCAATCAAACAAAAAAGTCCACCTACTCCAGCACCTCATTTTCTACAGAAGTCTGCAGAAAGTTCAGGCACAGGGCGTGATGGTATTGCCCCTCTACTGTGGTCCCGTTTGGCCATCACGATTAACAGCCATAGATAAGAGATGCTGCCCATAAATTTGTCTAAACTCCTTTCAGATGGTTTAAACAACCACCTACGTTTGCGGTAGTCACATCTTGGATCAGCAAATTCCATAATGAATTATGTGCTGCGTTAAATACTGTCATCCTTAGGTCTACAGCCCATCAATTTGAATGGCCCCAAGTTCTAGAACTGTGGGCAAGGAAGGGAGAAAATCATAACCTACTTTCTCCACACAATGTCTAACTTTAGTACATTTCTCATGTCTCCTCTCATGTCGTCTTTTTTCTAAAGCAGTGGTGGGGACTCTCTAGTATGCAAACCTATTAAGGTATGGCACAGGCCCAATTTGGCCTGTGAGACTGTTCCCCACAAATTATGCCCATATGCCCCATGCCTGATGCTCTCAATTGTTCCTTTACAAGTGAGCTCCCTGTCAGTGCCCATCAGCTGATAGGTGTTGACAGGAATCCTCACTGAGATCAGATGTACTAAGGAGTTCTCCTAGAGCGGCCAAGGGAACTTTGTTAGAAGCAGAGAAAGATCTTTTGATACCGAGAGCTCACTTTTATATGGACTTGCTCTGTTTTCTTGAACTAGTTTGCATTCAAACCACTTGGCTAAAATAGTGCTTCAAGCAAATGGAGCGTGTCCCTTGGAAGATGCACTTCCAGCACCAATTAGCTGATTGGAGCTGGGAGTGCACCTTCAAAGTAGATCACCAGTTGGTTGGGGGTTTCTGGTGATTCCCACTCAACTTTGACATCATTATGACATCAAGTGATTGACAGGAAGGTGATCCTATCAAAGTAGGCCCACAAAAGGTGGGGGCATTAGGGATCCGGCCCACTGGCAGATCCAGTTCCTCACCCTGATTCTAACGCAAAAAGCCATAATGCTTTCACTTTCTCTTGTAATAAAGGTGCTCCAGCCCTTCATGTGCCAAGGGTCCTGCATTCTGTTGCACATGTAGCTTCACACAGTGGATAGTTTATGGTAAGGGCTACTGGCTCAGGTAGCTCTAAAGCAGGATTCGACAAATTCACAGAGGATGTCAATCAGTTATTAATATGCTATCTAACTGACTTTCCATGGCAAAAGGCAGTACAGTGGTACCTCGGGTTACATACGCTTCAGGTTACATACTCCGCTAACCCAGAAATAATACCTTGGGTTAAGAACTTTGCTTCAGGATGAGAACAGAAATCGTGCTCCGGTGGCGCAGCAGCAGTGGGAGGCCCCATTAGCTAAAGTGGTGCTTGGGGTTAAGAACAGTTTCAGGTTAAGAACAGACCTCCAGAATGAATTAAGTACTTAACCTGAGGTACCACTATATCTTCCTATAACAGTGATCTCAATTCCAAGTGCCGTTTTTTATGTGGTTTGCCACATTTAGTGTACTAAACTTCTTTTTAAAAAAAACAAAAAAAACCACTCACATTTTCTTGGCACAGAATTCCTATTTCTTTCACATAAGTTATTCTCACAGTACTCCATACCAGGCTTTTGAGGACCTAGAGCACAGACTAGACTGGAGATTACTAACTATAGCTTCATCATGCCCTTTGCAAGCTGAACTGTACTTCTCTTCAACTCAGCGCTGGATACTGAGGCCCCCACAATCTTGTTGCTAATAAACATTGGGCCCACACCTTCTGAACATACACACACCTTGGGCTTCACCTGGCATGAATCATTAGTTTGCAATTTACATAATAGCAGAGCTTAGCATTGTAGCACAGTATACACAATGAAGACTTTATCTTACGCCAAGTCAGAGTTGCTAATAAGTGCCAGTCCACTTAATTAATGAGATCCCTCAAAGAAGCCTAGTGTTGTGACAGTGCACATTAAGAACATAAGACAAGCTTGCTGGATCAGGCCAATGGCCCATCTAATCTAGTATCCTGTTCTCACAATGGCCAGTCAGATGTCTGTGGGAAGCCAGCAAGATGGACATGAGAACAACAGCACGCTGCCCATTTGGGAGTCCCAGAAACTGGCACCTAGAGGGACAATGCCTCCAGCAATGGAAGCAGAATGGAGCCATCACGGGTAGTAGCCACTGACAGCCTTGCCCTCCATGAATTTGGGTAATCCTCTTTTAAAGCCATCCAAGTTGGTGGCTATATCACCATAAGGTTAGCAAGACAAGCTATGGCACGTCAGAGGCAGTTTTACTGCAAGTACAGTAGAGTGAAATGAGAATGCAGTGGAAAGATACACATACACGGGTTCAAGTACACAGTTTTGCAAAGATTCCTGCCAGCTTCACTTAACTACATTTCCTGTGTAGTGGTTAAGAGTGGTAGTCTCGTAATCTGGGGAACTGGGTTTGCATCTCCACTCCTCCACATGCAGCTGCTGGGTGACCTTGGGCCAGTCACACTTCTCTGAAGTCTCTCAGCCTCACTCACCTCACAGAGTGTTTGTTGTGGGGGAGGAAGAGAAAGGAGAATGTTAGCCGCTTTGAGACTCCTTTGGGTAGTGATAAAGCGGGATATCAAATCCAAACTCTTCTTCCTAAGAGAAAGTTAAGCATCTAAAGCATACAATTTATCTTTCGCAGTGCAGCTGTAAGCACAGCTATGCTTACAAATTTGGCAGACTACTGAAGCTTGTCAAATAGTGTGGACTGGGATCCCCATGAGTTGAAGAGGAGTTCACCAAGCAGTAGAAAGTTCTCTCATGAAAGCAGGGGAGAATTAGGAAGCAGACAGCCTGTATTTCTCAGTTTTAGTAATAAAGAGAGAACCCCCCCCCCCCCGAGTGAAGTGTGACACTAAGAATGTATCCCAACCTTTCATAGTTTCAAGACCAGGGTCTGCATCAAATATGCTTTACCACCTTTATCAATCTGAGGAAGAATTCACAACGCCACAAGAAGTTCAAAACTTCCAAAGTCAACTGAATCTAAAATGGCCATGCATTCTTGTCCCTTCAATCCACCTGCAGTGCTGCAGCTGTCTCCACAGCCTCACTCTTCACCGCTCAGAACAGCTGCTCATTTATTGAATTCTAGGCTCTTGGCCATTCACCAGCATTTATGAAGAACATTTCTGGATACTGGCCCCAACCAGGATGAGGCTTCTGGAAAAGTAGTGGGACAAACAGGGCCATCATGGGTCACCATGCAACCTTCACCCATTACCCTTAAAGGCAAAGGGAGCAAACGCTTGAAAGATAGTGTCATCAGCTTAAAATAGACAATATATTTTACCATTGATCAACATTTGTTGGCACAGACCTTCACCAACCTCATGCTCTAATAAAAATAGTTTCTGTCTCTTTGTTTCTCTCTTTTTCTCCAAATGTGTCAGCTTGAATGCTGGAGGAAGGTCAGGGATTTTTACAATCCTACAGTGACGTAAGCAAGACAAACTTGACCTGCTGAAAACTAAGATCTAACCTTCCACCTTTTTGGCTTTGAATGTTAACAGTTGTGCATGTTCAGAAGCAAATGTCATTCAGACAGGACCTTTGCAATAATTCGTACCAGCTGCAAGAGAGATGGAACCCAGTTATCGTGGGGTGTATGAGCAACGTGCTACTGAAAATAGCAGCATTTTTGCTTAAATGAGTCAAAATGAAACAATGCCATCTTAATGTAGACAGCCACACCTTTTCAAAACAAATATTGAATTATAACCACTAAGCATATATATTTGGTTTGGTAGTACCATTGCACTTAACTGTGTGCGACAGAACACAAAGCCATTTCAATTAATTAAAAGCACACTCTGTTGGATGCTATCAAGCCAATTAATACTGATGTCTACCCTTTTGGTATTAAGACTACACTAAGCCTTATGCAGAACATACAAATGGTTCACTTAGACCAAGGCTGGAGACCTGGGAATCCTTTAGATATTGTTGGACTCTCATCTCCCATCAGACCCAGCCAGCACAACCAATTATTACAGATGATATGAGTTGTAGTTCCACAGCATCTACAGGGCCTCAGGTTCCTCATCCTTGAATCAGTTGGACAAGCCAGGAGAGGTGAGAAGACACGAGACCAGCAGCAGCAGGACAAGCCAGAGAAGTTGTTGTTGTTGTTTAGTCGTGTCCGCCTCTTTGTGACCCCCTGGACCAGAGCACGCCAAGCACTCCTGTCTTCCACTGCCTTCTGCAGTTTGGTCAAACTCATGCTGGTTGCTTCGAAACACTGTCCAACCATCTCATCCTCTGTCGTCCCCGTCTCCTTGTGCCCTCCATCTTTCCCAACATCAGGGTCTTTTCCAGGGAGTCTTCTCTTCTCATGAGGTGGCCAAAGTCTTGGAGTCTCAGCTTCAGGATCTGTCCTTCCAGTGAGCACTCAGGGCTGATTTCCTTCAGAATGGAGAGGTTTGATCTTCTTGCAGTCCATGGGACTCTCAAGTGTCTCCTCCAGCACCAGAATTCAAAAGCATCCATTCTTTGGCGATCAGCCTTCTTTATGGTCCAGCTCTCACTTCCATACATCACTACTGGGAAAACCAGGGCTTGAACTATACGGACCTTTGTCGGCAAGGTGATGTCTCTGCGTTTTAAGATGCTGTCTAGGTTTGTCATTGCTTTTCTCCCAAGAAGTAGGAGTCGTTTAATTTCGTGGCTGCTGTCACCATCTGCAGTGATCATGGAACCCAAGAAAGTAAAATCTCTCACTGCCTCCATTTCTTAGCCAGAGAAGTACCAATTAGCAAATAGGTACAGTGAGAATATGCTGATTCAGCAAGGCTTTGTTGCCTTCAGAGTGACAGGAGGATAAAGTTTTGATGAGGAGAGCAGGGAGATTTATTTCTTTATTGACAAAAATAGTTATAGACCACCCTCTGCATATAAAATATCCGAGTGGCAGACAACAACATTTATAAGTGAAATAAAATACATAATGCAATTAAAACTATGCAAAATAATCATTAAAATGAAATGCAAACTAAATGACTGGCTCACATTGAATAAGTTTAAACAACTGAATAGGCCTGCTGGCATAAAAGGGTTTTAAGAGACATCTGAAAATTAGTTGCAAGGCTGACTGCTGAATCCCCACTGAAGAATATTCTACAGTATGGGACCCATGACACTAAACAGCCAACTTCTAGCTGAAGCCAGTCAGGCTTTTGAAAGACAGGGACAATTAACCGTGCTCCCCAGGACTATCTCAGTGACCAAGCTAGGATGTGAGTGCTCAGGTGATCCTTAATGCATCCTGGACTCAGGTTGTGCAAAGCTTTGTATAACAATTCAAGAACCTTGAACCTAGCCTGGAGGTGTAAGGGCAGGCAGTGCAGAAGTTTTAGCTGAAGTGTCTACACTTTAGCTGGAGTGAGTGCTAAGTACAACAGCAGCATCAGTGGGTGAAGGCAGTAAAAGTGGTAGATTATTATCCACCTGAGAAGAGGCACGTATTTCTTTCAGTGGTTATCTCTGGATACTTGTATATTTACTGAGCTGATACTAAGCCTCATTTCTTCCAAGGTTTTGGGGAGCCCGATGAACAGGGAGATTTGTGCAATCCGATATGAAGCAATCACTGAAGAGGGCAACAATTGTGTTGTCTGAGCCTGCTCTGATACCCACTTGTTCTGAGCTGAAGGAACCTACACGTGAAGCTTAGATAAAAAAAAAGTCATGACCATTCACAGGTCAGTGAATCCACTTTTGAGAAATAATAAAATTGAGGCTGATAAAAAGAACAAACAATAGAACCATTAATTAACAAAGGAGGCAATGACTGGGGAACCCATAAATCAGAATTAGCATGTCTCAGTTTCATAGTGTTTACTTCAGGAAAAGATAAAGCCACATACAGGAAAAGTACTGCATATACTCTTAATGCCAGTTACACTCAAGGGGCAGTGCATTGCAAGCTTTCACCTTTGCAAACCTTTCACCATTGCTACGTTCTTGCTTTTGGCAGTGGGAGGTGTTCTTTCATTTATAAAATGTCTAAGTTACCTTTCCATTTTGTGCTCAGGATGCTACGCGGCATACATTTCAAATTGCCAGTATTTATTTTTAAATACACACATTAGAATTAAGATTACAAAACCAACAAAAGGAAGCAATTTTGAGCAGCACAGTCTTAAAATACTCTCTTCATCTTCTGGAAAAACATAACAGTCGAAGAGCCTGGTGGGTCTTCCCAGGGAAACGTTATTCTGCAGCAGGAATAGCCAATGTGGTACTACAACTCCCGTCAGCTTCACCAGCAGAACTAATGGTCGGGGCTGATGGAAGTTGTAGTTCAATAACATCTGGAGGGCACCATGTTGGCTACACCTGCTCTACAGCATGGATGCCATTAAAAAGCCCAGAGAAATGAAGCCCATCCTAGGAAAACAGATGGCATTTTACAGTCCCTGCTAGAAAAACAGGGGGGAAAGGGTGGTATTCAACTAAGTTTACTCAGAGTACACCCACTGAAATTGATGGAGATGACTAGGTTAGGTCCATGAATTTCTATGCATCTAGATCAAGCAAAACTTAGTGAAATATTATTCCCCAATGTCAGGCAGTGGGAAATTGGTTGCTGATGGGTAGGGAAAAGCTTGAAGGGAGGACAGTTGGATACACTGTGGGATGTCTGTTGATAAATTATATTAGTTGTGGAAGGTACAGAAATAATTATTCAGAAAAACTGCCCCCTTATGACATTTTACTAGAAGAATGCAAAAAAGCAGGTATTGAGAATCTTCCATCCTACTGTGTATCTTGAAGGGAAACCATTTTTATAGCACAGTTTCTTATTCTTGCCTCTTGTAATTGCTCAATAAAGTTAGAATTCTGTAATAAAAAAGCGAAGGAGCAACATTCTAGGTTTCACGGTCATTCTAGGTTTGGAAATAAACAAAAAATCTTCAGGTAGTATAGCCTCTTGTGATATCCAATGCTCACCATACTAAGGGCAGACTCAATGAAATCACTGGGCTTAAGTCCATCGCTTTCAACTATGAGGACAGAGAAAGATACCACCCTCCAGGTCTGGAGGTCTCAATTATCAGAGACGATAATTTTGGGTTCTTCCAGGTGTTGGATTTGTCAGCATTGGCAAGTAGGTAGATGTGCTGAGCCTGAAGCTGGGCAGCTGAAGTTCAAATGCCAGTTTAGCTGGAGACTTGGTGGGTGGAGCCTTTGGAAAGTTGCAATCTCTCAGTCCCCATTTCCCATAAATTAAATGGAAACAGGAATATCCTCTCAACTACCTTGGATGGTTGGTCAACAGAAGAAGGAAAACAATAAAACCCACCACAAGCCTTCAATATAAGGTGGACCAGAAACCTCAATGAATGCAGCACCTTTGCTTATCAGTACAATCATGCGAAAAATGTTTTAATTACCTTAAGATCGAGGCTACAAATACTGACAACATCGTCATCTCTCTCTCTCCGCTTCCTCTTCTATAAGGAAAGAAAACACTAGTTATACGAGTTACGTGGCTGGCTTTGATATCCTTGAAAGGAACCAGCTTCCCCAAGTGTTACGTGCCCCAAAGCTGCCCTCCTTTTTACAACTATGATGTAAACAAGCTGGAGGAATTTCATTCTGGCAATTAACGTCATTTGACTTGACATACAAGCAATTCGCCTAGAAGTTATTGCCTCCTTTGTGCTCCTATGAGAAACAGATTAAAAAGAGAACAATGAAAATCCAGAAGGAAGGAGAGCAACTTGCATTAATGTCGCTATTGACACCTGGAATTCTTTCAAGAATTTACTTAATGAAACAAGAAACCTGTTTGGATTCCACAGTTCTCGGTTATGCTTACCATTATATAAGAGCCAATGTGTGCCATCTCCCACTTCTAAGTTCTACACATCACAACTATCCCATAATAACGTCCTTCCCAGTTCACCTCTGGTAGTGGCAAGTAAAATTTCCTCCCAGTGACCAGGCAAGTCCCCTTTGTCAGAGGAATACAGGCATGTGTCCCACCACCAGAGCATGGCCTTGTGTTCATAAAGGACCATGCTCTGAGAACAACATATATGGCTCTCATTTCCCCTTCTAAACTTAAAAATATTTTAGCCTCATGTGGGATCCCTGTAGCACAGCGCTCTTTAACACAAGACTTGTTATTGTGGTTGCGCCCACAGTTCTATCACCACAACACAGGACTGTGTTGCAGAGGCTGCATGTGGCACTGTTTCTCTCCCTGACAGAATCATGCTTTGGAGATCAAATGTGAGTCTCCTGTTCATGCATGCATTGTGGGTTGGGGTTGGGGGGGGTGGACGGAGTGAAGCATGCAGGAGAAGCAAAGCTTGAAAGATACCATATTTTTCGCTCTATAGGATGCACTTTTTGTTATTCTAAAGCAGCAATGCGGCAGCAAGCAAAGGCTATAGCAGCCAAGACTGCTGCTTGTGGCTGGAAAGCCAAACAGGAAGTTTGTGACTGTTGCCATGGGAACAAAGGGGCAGTCCATTCTGTACTGAGCACCGGATGTTAGCTCAGTGGGTTTGTCATATGACCTGTGCTGGAAGTACTTGGGTGGAGTTTATTCTAACTGCTGATGAGTGCAGACATGTTTTCTCTGTACTGAAGTAAAAGACAGGAATAAAAGATGTAAATAGATTTCTGTCTGCTTCTTTCCCCTCCCTGGGGACACCAAAGGGGAGAGAGAAGCAGTTGGTGTGTTTTCCTCACAGCCTGAGGAAAATCGCCGGAACGGACCTCGCATATGTTTTATCCTGCCGGGAGTCGCCGGAGGGAGGTCTAAGGAATTCAGCCGGTGCCTGAACAGATAGGCACATACCTCAGGACGGGCCAGAATTCCAACAGTGGTAGCAGACGCCGGTTGCTGTTTTCATCGACCTCTGCATCAAGAAGTGGCCTCCATGGAAGCCTGAGGTGAGCAAGCTGATCCTCTGCAGCCAGAAGCTGACCAGAGGGAAAGACAGCCAAAGCAACGGAGCCCAGGTATGAGATTTTCGGGCTTAGAAGTGTGAATGCAGATTGAGTTATTCTCTGCTTCACGGGGAGCAGTAGATGGGAGAAACAGCTCCAGTCAAAAGAGAAACCGCATTCCAAACATTCCTGTGGTTAATCCTGTCCAAGGGATGGAATGCACTGTTGCTAAGCGACGCCCTTCAGTGAAGGCCATGCCTTAGAGAGGAGAAGTGAAAGTTAAAATGGAATGTTTTGACTACACAGTCTGAAGAGCTCTTGGAAATTTCCAACGCAGCCAGCGTTCAGAGCTGCCAGGTGCACAGAGTGTAAACAAGCCAGCTATTGGATTTTAGAGGCTTGTGTTTGAGAGTCAATGCAAGGACTCAAGATGGATGCAAAGAAGGGAGCTTTGCCTTCTCCGCCCCTTTTGACCAGTGACAATTATGCATCTTGGTCTATCAAGATGAAGGCCCTGCTGCAGAATCAGAGACTGTTTGGGGTGATTGAAAACCCCATTCCAGCAGCACCAACGCGTGCTTGGGAGTCACAGGATGTGAAGGCCAGAACTGCTATAATTCTGTGCGTGTCAGATTCGCAGCTGATCCACATACAAGATTTAGACCACGCGAAAGATGTTTGGGACACGCTGAGAAGGACACATCAGAGAGATGCAGGTTCTTCAGCGCTGCTGTATTTTGAGAAGCTGACCAACCTGAGGCTTGCGCCTGATGGAGATGTTCAATCGCACCTGACGGAAATGAAGTTTCTGCGTCAACAGATGGTGGAACGTAATTTCCGTCTGCAGGAGGAAGTGTTTTGCTTCATGGTGATCAACAGTCTGAATCGGACTTACAAAACAGTTGCCAGTCAGCTGGGGTCTCTCCCAGCAGCGGATCTCACTTCGGAGAGGGTCTTTGCCGTGGTTCTTTGTGAACATGACAGACTTGCCGCCCTGGAAGTGAAGGACAGGGGGAGACAAGAACGGAGTTCTAACACCCCCACTGCTGTTGCTACTGGAGGAAACGCCGAAGCTTTAAACGTTGTCCAATGCTACAATTGTGACCAAACTGGGCATCTTCAGCGCTACTGTAAGAAGCCACGTCGGAACAGAGGAGCTAAGGCGAGCTCCACAAAGTCTGAGGCGTCAGACAAAGGTCACACCAAGCCAAAGGCAAAGACTGCAAAGGCTTTGATGTCGCTAAAAGCCACACCAGAGGTGGGAAACTTCTTTGTCCTAGACACTGGAGCCACAGTTCACATGACAGGACACAGAGGACTATTTTCTACGTTTAAGAAGCAAAGCTTCGCGGTGCAACTAGCCAACGGTCAAAAGCTGGAAGCGACCGGAATTGGGACTGTGTATCTTAAAAGTCTGAACTTGACTATAAGCAATGTTTACTTGGTTCCAGATTTGAAGTTTAATCTGCTCAGTGTTTCGCAGATTGCCAAGAAGGGACTAAAACTGTCCTATGATGATCAGAACTGTGAGATCTACAAAGATGGAGAGCTGTATCTTTCTGCCAAAGAGAAAGATGGACTGTATTTGCTGACTTTTGATCAAAGTGATTACATGAAATGTAATTCTTGTGATTCTAACATGATCTCTTTTACAGGTGTAGCCAAGAAGAACACCAAGCAGGTCACCTCGAGGGTCGACAAGGCTTTTCAGCGGGTGTATGCTGATGTGATTGGTCCTTTAGCACCATCTAGAGGCAATGCAAAGTATTACCTAATATGTGTTGATTCTTTCACAGGTTTTGTCTGGATTTATCTTTTGGAGAGACCGAAAGAAGCCTTAGAAAGGTTTAAAGAGTTTTGTGACAAGGTTAAAAACATGCATGATGCTGACATAGATTGTCTTTGCACAGATGAGAAGCCAATTTTTCTTTTACAGGAGTTCCAGAGGTTCCTGAAGAAGAAAGGGATTAGACACAAAACTGCTAGTTCCGAAGAAGCTTGGAACAAATGTGTTTGTGTTAGGGTGAACAAAGAATTGCAAAAGGGAATGGAAGCGCAATTGCTTAGTTCACATCTGCCACATGAGTACTGGGCTGAGTCGCTAATGTCATTTTGTTACACGTGGTTGAGAACGTTTTCAAAAGAGTTGGGATGTTCTCCTTTTGAGAAACTGTTCCACAGAAAACCTTCTGTTGCCCATTTCAAGGTTTTTGGGTCTCATGTGAGAACAGAAGCTCCAGGTGGGGTAAAGAATGCCAGAGGCATTTTTGTGGGTTATGAAAAGGGTCTCTACAGAGTAATTTTGTCTGAATCTGGAAAGGTGATTCTCACAAAATTTCTAGAGAGTGCTCCTGAACAGGAGAGAGTGATTGTTCACACATTTCCCACAGGTGATGATGATTCTGATGATGATGATGATGATTTTGATCTTATTGAGTTCAGTAGTACTGATGATGACAGCAATAGCTCAGACAGCTCAGTTGTCACAGTCATTGAGAGGAAATCTCACATAATGTCTAGATCCTCAGAAGAGGAGGATGAACCACTGATTAAGCTTAGTACTGGTTCTCCAGAGAGTCCAAAGGCTGAACCAGAAAGCAAAGAAGAGCAGCACCTCTTACGTCTCTTAGGTCTGAGAGAGCAACGAAGGGTGTACCACCCAAGAGGTATTCAAAAGAGTTTGCAAACCTGGCTATTGCATGTGTTGCTGTTGTAAACGACCAAGGTCAGATTGAAGCTGTGTCTGAGTCAGAGACAAAGGCACAACAGAGAGTTGCTAACCAAGGTAATGCAGATGCACTCATTCCTTGGAAGTCACACAGCCAGAGAGGTACATTGGTAAAACCAGTGGCGGGTAGTTCCAAGGGTGGAACTGAAACAACAGGGGAATGTTATAAGTATAACAACTGTTTGTTTTCTTCTCTGGATGACGCTTTGCTCGCAGCACGCATTGATACTTTAGGGGGAGTATGTTATTCTAAAGCAGCAATGCAGCAGCAAGCAAAGGCTATAGCAGCCAAGACTGCTGCTTGTGGCTGGAAAGCCAAACAGGAAGTTTGTGACTGTTGCCATGGGAACAAAGGGGCAGTCCATTCTGTACTGAGCACCGGATGTTAGCTCAGTGGGTTTGTCATATGACCTGTGCTGGAAGTACTTGGGTGGAGTTTATTCTAACTGCTGATGAGTGCAGACATGTTTTCTCTGTACTGAAGTAAAAGACAGGAATAAAAGATGTAAATAGATTTCTGTCTGCTTCTTTCCCCTCCCTGGGGACACCAAAGGGGAGAGAGAAGCAGTTGGTGTGTTTTCCTCACAGCCTGAGGAAAATCGCCGGAACGGACCTCGCGTATGTTTTATCCTGCCGGGAGTCGCCGGAGGGAGGTCTAAGGAATTCAGCCGGTGCCTGAACAGATAGGCACATACCTCAGGACGGGCCAGAATTCCAACACTTTTTCCCCTCCAAAAATTGAGGGGAAATGTGTGTGCGTCCTATGGAGCGAATGCAGGCTCCTTGGCTTCAGCGATAGCGCTCCAAAGGCTTCACTTTGCTTTCGCTGAAGCCTGGAGAACGAGAGGCGTTGGTGCGCACCGACCACTCTCGCTCTCCAGGCTTCAGGAATAGCCGCGCGCATCCCCTCCGGCAGAGAGAGGCTGCACGGGGCTATGGCTTCCTCTTTAGCCCCGTGCAGCCTCTCCAGGCAGGGAGAGGTTGCGTGGGGCTAAAGAGGAAGCCAAAACAGCGAGCGGGATTCATCCCGCTCGCTGCCTTGGCTTGTGCCATAGCCGTGCGCAACCCCTCCGGCAGGGAGACTGCTCAGGGCTATGGCTTCTTTAGCCCCGCGCAGCCTCTCCTGGCTGGAGAGGTTGCGCACAGCTAAAGAGGAAGCCAAGACAGCGCTGTCTTGGCTTGTGCCATAGCCACGTGCAACCCCTCCGGAAGGGAGAAGTTGCGTGCAGCCTGTACGCTGCTCTTTGGGGCTGGGGTGGGGGTTAAGATTTTTTTTCTTGATTTCCCCCCCCTAAAAACTAGGTGCACCCTATGGTCCGGTGCGCTCTATGGAGCAAAAAATACGGTACTCCTTTCTCCACCAAATGACTTTCTAAAACATTATTCAAAAACATTATAATACCACAATATTATGAACAACATGGAAATGAGTGTTTTTGCACCTCAAAGTATTTCTAACCATATCTATTACATATCTGCAAATTATTCAAAGGAACAATTTGCAAATTAACTTTACAGACTTGGTCAGACTACCATTAAAAACAGACATTGTTTTCTTTTTATTAATCTTGCAACGCTACCAAGAATTTCAGATTCTGCTTTTTACTCAGAAACCCTAGTTTCTGCAATTCAGCTTTACTCCCTGCTTATAGCCAACCTATAGGCTTTAGTCTCATCCAACTCCAGACTCTAAAGGAAGTCCAGAGGTTTGTTTTTAAGACTGGCTAGACTAGTTTTAATAGGTCTTGCCTTGGCTGGGCCCTTCATTTTTCTCAGCCCAGTTGCGATTCATACAGACAGCAGACATCTGACAGCAAAGCCAGCTGTTTTACATCTGCTAAATCAGATGCAGACTCTTAAAAAAAAACTTGCACTTGAATGGCTCAGAGAAACAAAGGGCTATCCGGATTGATATGTTCTTCTCAGACTGGATGACCCTTTTAAACCCTCCTGAGATCAGTTCATGTGGAAAAGTACTTCTGAGAGTGCACCAGACTGAAAAAAGCAGGATGTCTAAAGACTCAGCAAAAAGTGTTCATTGCCTTTTTATAAAACAGAAAAACCCTTAATTAGAAAGAAAACCCATCTTTCTAAAATGAGTGATTCAATGATTGTATCAGATAAGGAGAGAAACGTCCTTTGGGCGAGGTTGGCTTTTCTATTTCCACACCAAATATTATTTTAAAATAGGCTCTCCCCTCCAGAAATAGGCTCTCCCCTCCAGAACTCAAAAGTGCGCACATATCACACACATGCCACATTTTGTCCTCACAATTTGGAGGTAGGTAGGCTGAAAAATGGTTTCTAGCCCAAGGTCATCCAGTGAGCTTCACGGCTGAGCAGGGATTTGAACCCAGGTCCAAGTCTGACAGTTCCTCACTTGATAAATCCAGGGACCAGGAGATGCCAAGGTCAGGTTAATGGTTCCCTTTTATGATTTACAGGCTCATCTTGCTACAAGCTTAAAATCAGCTTGTCCTAATCTCCCAAATCAGGAAACCCTAGGAGCTGTACTACCCAGGTGAGGTCAGGATTCTTGGCAGCCTCATGTCATTGGGGACAATTCATGTCTGTTAAACTTGTATAAATACAGTTTCAGGTTTGTAATATATAGCATCTAATCTTGTTATCCTCTTCTACTGGAACTAGCCTCTATTAAAAAACATTTACTTACCCTAAGCCTTAATAACATAATGAACAGAGCAAAAAGTATACAAAAGCAGCTCCTCAAGAGATTAGGAGTGGAGAAATAGTGTCATTTTGAGAAGTATCACCTATCGGAAGTTATTACCAAGGGGCTGGCTGGAATTAAAAGCAAAGGAATATTTCTACAGCCATATTTCTAGGTTTATAGCACACAGACTTCTGTCAAACAGCACTTATTACTGCTAGGGGTGCTCTAGCTCTGATTCAGCATCAGTAGCCTGAAGGCAAGGGGATTTTCTGATACATAGAAGTGTGGGATGAGCCAGTGTACTCCATTTACCTTATGGCTAATTTCTGTCACTTCCACTAATCCCATACAAGCAAACTGAGCAGCAAAATTTAATAGACCAGACAGGCACCAACTTTTGCTTCTCGATTTCATACTTAAGGGAGACTTGGCACTTCTTTTTTTTTATGTGTTCTGCATGGGTGCATATGCAGATATGCATTCATCAAGTTTCAAAAATCTTGCTTACAATCCTCACCAGCTCAAAACAGGGAAAAAATCAGGTACTTCCATGACCTCATGCTGCATTTGAAACACGGCACAAGGTTGGGACCAGTACCATAAAGTAAGAGAAAACTGCTTAGACCAGGCTCCCTCAACCTCGGCCCTCCAGATGTTTTGAGACTACAATTCCCACCATCCCTGACCACTAGTCCTGCTAGCTAGGGATCATGGGAGTTCTAGGCCAAAAACATCTGGAGGGCTGAGGTTGAGGAAGCCTGGCTTAGACTACGGGTGGCTAACCTATGGAACTCCAAAAGCTGCTGAACTCCCATTAAAGGTAAAGGGACCCCTGACCATTAGGTCCAGTCGCGGACGACTCTGGGGTTGCGGCGCTCATCTTGCTTTACTGGCCAAGGGAGCCGGCATACAGTTTCCGAGTCATGTGGCCAGCATGACTAAGCCGCTTCTGGCGAACCAGAGCAGCGCACGGAAACGCTGTTTACCTGCCTGCCGGAGTGGTACCTATTTATCTACTTGCACTTTGATGTGCTTTCGAACTGCTGGGTTGGCAGGAGCAGGGACCAAGCAACAGGAGATTCAAGCCGCCGACCTTCTGATCAGCAAGCCCTAGGCTCTGTGGTTTAACCCACAGCGCTACCCACGTCCCCACAACTCCCATTACCCTTGACTATTAGCTATCCCAGGCTGGAGCTCATGGGAGCTGGAGGCACATCTTAACTTACTTTAGTTAGGGTAAGGCCTGCAGGGCTTCTCCTGCCTCAACCATTTTTTCACATAAAAAGATAAAAAGGCATATATAGTGAATAGGGAAAACACAAATTAAAATAAATATTGCTGCCCATATTCCTATCTACTTTCACTCCTTTGCTTTTAGGACAATAAAAAATAATGGCCTTATTGTACTATCATCATTTTCTTGTACCGCAATCAACCTTAAAACTTAACTTATGTGGCTTCATTGCACAGGGACAGCCAGATCGCTAGTCCATCCAACCAAGTACTCTATTAATTGGCAGCTGCTCTCCAGTCTTTTCTAGCCTTGGTACCTCATGACCTTTCGGGTGAAGATATCAGGGATTGAATCTGGAACCTTATGCATGCACACGTGTCCTACCACTACAGCTGTTTCCTAGTATTTGGTTGAAAAAAGTGAATACGAGCTATTAAAACCCCAGTGGACAAGTGCCCCATGCCTCAAAGCAAGAAGAACTTGAGTGTGATCCAGCTCATTATCCAGTCAATGCTCTGTACAGGCCTCCATTCCACAAGATCCAAAATAATTTGAATTGTATCCAAAGTTCCTCCTACTCAGAGCAGACCCACTGAACTCAATGGGTGTGGCTAACCTAGTGCCATTTAAGTTCAGTGGGTCTACTTTGAGTAGAACATGGCTGCCTGAGTAGAACATTGCTGGATATATAACCCTTAGCATCCCTATCTAGCTTCTGCAATTCATGAAGAAATAGAAGTGGTGGGGAGACGAGGTTCAAGTAGGTAGAGCTAGAGCATAGCTTTGTAATCATTTTTTTGGTTGTTGCCTTGAAGGAATGACCGGTCTTAGCTAGTCACTGCAGGATCAAAACTGAGACAACAGTGAAGATCGTAATAGTCAGTCACCCTTGAGAAGCACATTTCCCCCTAGATAAACAGCATGAACTTCCGCTTAATGAGCAGGTCTGTAAGGCCTTGTTCTTGTGATTGCTTGAACATGAATATAAATCTCCATGGGGACACTGATAAAGGATAACATGTATGGAGACATTAGGGGCAAGACGTGCGTGTATGCCCCTGCCTCCCACCACAGATACAGCATTCACATGTTCAGACAAAGGCCTAAACATGCCTTCTGTGTTCTAAGTTTGAAATGCACTATCTCCAATAAGCAAGATGAAAAAAAAATACTATTTTCTCCAATGATGCCAATAGTCCCAGGCAAGAAACAAATGTGTAAGCAGAAAGTGCCATTGGAAGAAAAAATTACCGTATTTTTCGCTCTATAAGACACACCAGACCACAAGACGCACCTAATTTTTGGAGGAGGAAAACAAGAAAAAAAAAAATTCTGAATCTCAGAAGCCAGAACAGCAAGAGGGATTGCTGTGCAGTGAAAGCAGCAATCCCTCTTGCTGTTCTGGCTTCTGGGATAGCTGCACAGCCTGCATTCACTTCATAAGACGCACACACATTTCCCCTTACTTTTTAGGAGGGAAAAAGTGAGTCTTATAGAGCAAAAAATACAGTACTTTAGCTGTCTAGCCCCACAGTGTTCCTGCTAACAGCAATATGCTTTTCTGTGCTGCACGAGTGGAAGTAGCTTCTACATGTAAGGAAATCAAGACACAATGGGCACACACATTTTGAGACGGGAAATATCTTTTTACTGGATGATTTTTTTGGAAATCAGTTCCTGACTGTAGATACTGTATATGTCATATTGACTTCAGCAGGTCTTGTTTAAATTCTACTCAATCCACAGCTGGTCAAATTATTCTGTTACAGTATGCAAAAAGAAGAAATTAATGGCAGACGTTGTTCTAGCACATGGAAATACACTGCTGCACATCATGTAAGTCTCACAAGGCAGATCAGGTACACTGACTACCATCTGAGAGCTAGCAAAGCTGGTTTAACCACCAGCAGCATACAGAAAGTAAAAAACTGTAGCTGTCTGTCTGGGCACAGAACAAACTTTTAGTTGAGAGAGGAAGAACATGAACTGTTTCTTTGTTCATTATTCCAATTGTGAATTAATACGCTGTTTGCTTTACTCACCAGGGTAAAATCCCAATGTGGCCCAGGAGTTAGAAATGTGAATGAGCTTCCTCGCCGGAGAGAGTACCTGTGGACAGAAAATGTTTTCTTGTTTATGACAGCAGTTACAAGGAAAACCCTGAAGCTCTTACAGAGTTCCAGGCTGCTTTGCTATCAAGAACATTTAGCACAAGATATACGTACACATGTGTGCATGTGCCAGTGTGCCAAGTGAGCCTTGGCCCCATGCAAGGCAGGGAGCTTTTAAGCAGAGTTACGTGTCATCAGCATTTTCTGACAACCTACTCCAAAACTCTAAATGATCCCACTCAGCAGTTTCATGTCGATGTTAAGCAGCATAGGGAATAAAATTGAAGCCTGGGAAACTCCACACCGATGGTTCCCCAAGCACCACCCTCTGGAAAAGACCATCCAAGTAGGACAGGAACCACTGCAAAGTGCGGCCACCCACCCTAACTCGGACAGCCATTCTAGAAGGATACCATGACTGATGGTATCAAAAGCCAGTGAGAGGTTGAGACTTAACAGGGACACATTTTCTCTGTCTCTTTCCCAACAGAGGTCATCATACAGGGTGACCAAAGCAGTTTCTGTTCCAAAACCAGACCTAAACCCTGGTTGAAATGAATCTATAAAGTGAGTTCCCTCCAAGTACACCTGGACCTGGTCCTTGACCACCCACTCAAGAACCTTACTCAAGAAGGGGAGATAGGTAACTGGCCGGTAAGTTACATAAATGTTTCTCTATAACCAAGCCTTTGGTTAATTAACATTCTATGGCACTTTGTGGGAAGGGGGTTACTGGTTTGTTTTTGTTTTATTATGTATTCTGTGTTCTCATTTTGAATGTTTATGTTGTGAAATGCCCTATGATCTTCAAATAAAGGATGATATACAAATTTTAATAAATAATAATATCATGAAACTGCAGCCCACTAAAATGCCCTCACAAGTAATTCCAGGCCAAGAACTGAGAAGGGAACACTCCATTCCTAACAACTTCCATCTCAGCACCAGTGCTTAGTTTCCAAAATTAGATCTGACTCTGCTCAGGTCTCTGCATGCTTGCTTTCATCAGAACAGAACAGCTGTTTCTGGCTTTCGAGTGCAAGAGAATGGAAAATCTCTTATTTCTTTGCATGATCACTACCTGAATTTTCATAAAGGTACAAAGTAAAATAAATAAATATTGTTATTCTTTCTGTGCTTCTGAACATCTGCCATATGTCAGTGATTTCCATGGAAATTGCAGGTTCTGAGGAAGCCATAGGTTTCTGACAAATTTTCCAACTGCAATGTTGTCTCAGTATTTCAGTGGCCAAATCAGCCTTACAGAGAATGGAACAGTGCCAGGGAGTATTTCATACAATACCACAGTTGTGTGACATACACCTTTTAAGGGTGTTAAATCCACTGCCTTAAGTCATTCTCCAGGACTAGAACAGGCTTAAGCAAATACATTCACTTCCAAGTTTCACTGTCTAATAAGCTTGAGGCACAGACCTTTTCATTTATTTTGGACTCCGTAGCTTTTATCCAAAACTCAGATTTTTAATATCTCAGAAGAGTAGTTTTTATATAATTGGCCAATGACAACACCTAATTTGATCAAATAATGGATTTTTTATTACATGAAGCTCCAACAACTAGCAGGCTATAATGTTTCCACTCTGTGCTTCAGTTTACATCATAGTATTTGGGTGGGTGGAAGTCCTATGAATGCTGTAAACTGTATAACTTCAATCAGTGCTCTGCTGAATCAGTCTGAAACACATGCCTGTTCTACATCATTTACACAGGAGACATGCAGAAACCTGTGCAGGTACAATCTTTAAAAACTGGGAAGAGAAGTCATAGATGGGAGATCTGTGGGGGATGTGGAGACGATTCTGAGAAGAAAAAAAAATCTACCATTTAGCATGTACATTGATGTTGCTGTTACAATGCAGAAGAAAATATTTGTTCTAGCCACCATGGCCAGTAAGATGCTAGTTACTGAACCTGGCTCCTCTCTTGCTACTTCTGCTGGGTAGAATTCAGAGGGCCAGGGCATTGTTCTGTTCCTTTGTATTTACTGATGCTCAGAGCTCTTTGGTGCTATTTGACAAGCCATTTGAGCATACTAGAAACTCTTAAATATTTACTTGAGGAAGACTGAACAATGGCACGACTTCCTCCAGCAAATAGCTGCAATCACTCTGGGATTTGACAGGAAGCTCGTGAGCCTCTCCATTTGTCTATATCAATATGCTAATTCGTCAGTTGCTCACTCCCCCCCCTCCCCGCGCAGAAAAATTGTTGGAGTCACCGACCTCCAAACTGGTGCGGAGGAACTGGATAACTTTTACATCTCTCAACTGCACAGACGAGTTGTTCTTAAGACCGTCCGGGAATACACTATTCAGCCAGCCATAATTTGCAGTTACCATCATCCCAGCCTCTCCTCCAGATCAAGGGAAGTAATAGTGCCACTGTATTCTGCTCTGGTCAGACCTCACCTGGAGTACTGTGTCCAGTTCTGGGCACCACAGTTCAAGAAGGACACTGACAAACTGGAACGTGTCCAGAGGAGGGCAACCAAAATGGTCAAAGGCCTGGAAACGATGCCTTATGAGGAACGGCTAAGGGAGCTGGGCATATTTAGCCTGGAGAAGAGGAGGTTAAGGGGTGATATGATAGCCATGTTCAAATATATAAAAGGATGTCACATAGAGGAGGGAGAAAGGTTGTTTTCTGCTGCTCCAGAGAAGCGGACACGGAGCAATGGATCCAAACTACAAGAAAGAAGATTCCACCTAAACATTAGGAAGAACTTCCTGACAGTAAGAGCTGTTGGACAGTGGAATTTGCTGTCAAGGAGTGTGGTGGAGTCTCCTTCTTTGGAGGTCTTTAAGCAGAGGCTTGACAACCATATGTCAGGAGTGCTCTGATGGCGTTTCCTGCTTGGCAGGGGGTTGGACTCGATGGCCCTTGTGGTCTCTTCCAACTCTATGATTCTATGATTCCAATTTGGAGGTGAGTCAGGTTTTCATCCCTAGGAACATAATACAAGCCAGCTTTCTGAGTTATTGCTCCGCCTAGCTCAATACTGTTTACATTGATTAGTAGCAGCTCTCCAGGGTTCCACAGAGATCTCTACCAGCTGGGACATTTTGCATACAAAACACATACCAGGTCTAGGTCATCCCTAGGAAGCCCTATTACTTTCCAAGTGTCTTTCCAAGGTTCTTAACCAACTTGGGTCCAGGACACCTCATGGAACACCTGATGCCTTATATTCTGTGCTCAATCCCAGCTGTCTTCAGGGGCGTCACTGTTAGTGGTCCCCTATGGCTCAGATGTACAGATGCACTGGCCCCCAGTGGAGTACAGGATCAGGTTTAAGGTGCTGGTTTTAACCTTTAAAGCCCTATACGACCTAGGACCCTCGTACCTATGGGACCGCCTCTTCTGATATGTCCCATGGAGGACCTTGCGGTCTTCAAACAAAAACATCTTGGAGGTCCCGGGCCACAGAGAGGTTACGCTGGCCTTAACCAGAGCCAGAGCTTTTTCGGCTGTGACTCCGATCTGATGGAATGCTCTGTCCCAAGAGACTAGAGCCCTGTGGGACTTGACATCTTTCCACAGAGCCTGCAAGACAGAGCTGTTCCACCAGGCCTTTGGCCAAGGAACAGCCTGACCCCCTCCTTTGGTAATTCTTCACAGAACTCTAGCCCAATGGTTGCCATTAATTTGATTTGAACTGATTTTGTAATGAATTGATTTTAGAATACTGTATTATTTTACTGTTGTTAGCCACTCTGAGCCCGGCTTCGGCTGGGGAGGGCGGGATATAAATATTTTATTTTTATTATTATTATTTCCAAGCAAGAGCCATTGTGGGCCCAATTTTATGGAACTCACTTCCAATTTAATTAAGACAGGCCCCCTTCCCTGTTGAACTTCTGGCACTTACTGAAGACTTATTTAATCCAGCAAGCTTTTAATTGGGATCTGATTTTATTGTTTTAACTCATCTTTAGCCTCCTGTACATCACTTAGAGACAACTGTGATTAAGCGGTAGACAAGCTGTTGAAATAAATATAAATATGTTAATAAATTGTAGGTGTCTTGCTCCATAGTCACAACTTGCACAAGTGCAGTGGTATGAGGTCTCCCTTATCCACATTTGGTCTCATCCAGCAGACCATGGGTAGGTAGGGTAACGCAGCGAACTGAATCCTGTCATTGGCAAATCCGTCATGGAGCAGCAGTCCACGCCATCCACTTGGACAGAACAGAACAGGATATTCTCCTGTTGAGGTTGGATGGTGCCTTTGCTTTGCAAGCAGCCAGGAGTCTGGCCAGCATATCTCAATGTTTATGCCATCTGGTTCTTTTTCTAATTTCTGCTTTGCCTCTCCAAAGATGCTTTGACAGCAAGTTCCTTTTGGCTGCCTGGCTGGAAGCTCAGCTTGTTTGCTTAACCTTCCCCACCCTCTCTCCTTCCAGAATTAATCTGCACCAAGGGAGGTAAACTGAAGAAGGAAAAACAAGAGTGTTTCCCTTCAGCCAAATATACTGGACCCTTGTGGTAGGTTTCCTGTTCTGCCTGCTTAACTCAAAGGAAAGCCTGCTACCCATTCCCACTATATGCATATCTTGTCAATCTATTGTTGTGGAGGAAGCATGCTGGGAACATCAAACAGAACAATAAGCTTGGATTCTTCCCAAAATATAGATAAGAGGACCCTTTGAAGGTCCCAAAAGATGCAGATGTAAAAAAAAATAATAGCAGAGCTGTCAGGTATTCAAAACATTTTTAGTTATGCATCAGTCATCTGCCTTTAAAACAGATGGATCAATTTTAATAAGTCTGCATATTACTAAAAACTAAATATGAATGTCTTATAATTCAACAGAACTAAGTTTCCTTCTTCATTCCTTGCTTGAGCAACACACACTGGTCCATTCAGCCTGAACATTACAGTCCGGATACCTAACACTATTAGACGAGAGACATAGATACTCCCCTTAGGTAGCAGTATATCTTCCAGTCCAGCTTGTCTTCCTCCAAGTCACCTAAATTACTGCAAGTCTCAAAAGATTCCATCAGCATATTCTACTTTGGTAGCTGTTCTGTTTGAGGGTTTGTCCAGAGAGTTTAATCTAGTAACCCTGTTAACTTTAAAACACCCTTCAATGTCCAAAATAAATTGGGTAGCAATTCTCTATTTCCTTCCTCTTTGGCTTCTAACCAGCTTTGTTTTTCCAGTTTTAAAAGACTGGCGCACAGCTCTATTCAGTGATATTAAATGCATATTAAATAATGCATTTTCAGGCAGCTAGATTATGCTAATGACAATTTACAATTACAACAAGGAAATAACCTTCAGCACCCTCTAACTAACAGTTGTAAACAAGGCAGAAACCGAGTAAGCATTTTTAACTCCTAGGTTGGAAAGCGAGTTCTTTCAGCCCAATATATTTGTATCTAGTTTACATCTTTTAAAGCCACAATTCTACATGTTTACTAAAAAGTAAACCCCACTGCACACAGCTTATACTGTTACCCTACTTTTGTTGTTTCTTAAAATATATATACTGTATACAGCTTTTCACATACAGTAAACATAATGTTAAAATTCTTAAATCCTTAGGAGTGGGAAAGGTAGAAATCTCAAATCTAAGCGGAAATTCTACCCTCCGAGAGAAGCAACTCCCAAAACACTCTGGCTGAGCCACTATTTGGCAATCTGCAACTCTGAATCAATTAGCAATTCTAGTGGCTGCTTCTTAATGCAGCAAAACCATGAAAGTGGCACAACTGGGTGGAAAAGTTTAAATAGCAATTGGTGGGTGGGTCTGTGTGCAAAACAATATCTGACCACTGAAACCAAGTGGATCGGACACAGACTGCTACTGTTGATTTCAGGACTTCTTGTACTTTTCAGACAGTCTACAGCAGCCACTACTTTGATCTTTTTATATCCTTTGGGGTTTCTGGGGAAAGTGGCTTTAGACACCTCAGACAGATTTCAGCAATATGGTGCATGTGCTTCCCCCACCTCCTTTTAAATAGCAAAAACAATGGCTGTAATCATAAACACGCCAGCTTTTGAACAAGTCCCATGGCGTAGTGGGACAGACTTCTAAGAACATTTGCCCTCAACTTCTTTGTCCAGCTTGCAAAGGTGAAGCAACACAGCTGAGCTAATCAGAGAATATTAACGAAGTGTCATTATCCACAAGTAATTTATATGATGGGCAGTGGTGATCTGGCATGCTTCCCACATCATCATAGCAGCATGCATGCATCAACCCCGAATTCACCATTTAACTCCTCCACTATCTCCCAACAGCAGACTTCCTATATTGGCAAAGGACCTTCCTTTCATGTTCTCTCCGGATTTTCCTCCCATGGGACTTCTGGTCCAAGTCCAACCTGTAATAGGTTCGGGCCAAGCTACTCTGCAAAGGAAATTAACTCTGGACAACATTCCAAGCTTGCAAAGAGTCACTCATTTGAATCTCTGGATAGAATATGAGCCACCTACAGGTAGAATATGAGCCATCTACAGCATGCACTTGCTTGGGGGTGTCTGCTTCAGTGGCTTAAGGTTCTCACAGTGCCAGAGTCCAGCATACTATTTCAAACCACAAAATGTACTCAAAAGATATTCTAGGCAAAGTGTTATGACGGTGTGACCTCTGCAAGACTCACCGTATTTTTCGCCCTATAGGACGCACCTAGTTTTTTTTGGGGGGGGGAGAAAGAAAAAAATATTATTTTCCCCCCCCAGCCGCGGGGGAAGCCCGAGCTTTTAAAAACGCACCTACCATAGTTTTTAGAGGAGAAAAGGATATCTTCCCGAAGCGCGGGGCGCTCTGCTTCAGAGCGCCCAGGGCTCCAGGCGGCAGGCTGCTATCCGCAGCCTAGGGAGCCCTGCGGGAACTCCCGTGGGCTCCCCAGGCTTGCTGATAGCTGCCTGAAGCCTGGAGAGGAAGAGGGGTCGGTACGCACCAACCCCTCTCGCTCTCCAAGCTTCAGCGAAAGCCTGCATTCGCCCCATAGGACGCACACACATTTCCTCTTCATTTTTGGAGGGGGAAAAGTGTGTCCTATAGGGCGAAAAATACAGTAATTCTGAGTATATCCACTGAGGACTTCCCATCCTGTCTCCCACCTGCACCCACCCTATGCACTGAAATTACGACTTCAAAGGACCTTTCTATTTGAGTCGAAGGCAGCTTTATCCAAACCTAATTGTGGCACATGAGTAGCTGTGTGGTACATGCATATGCCTCTGTTTCCGAGCACAATTGAAAGTGTTGGTACTGACTTTTAAAGCCCTAAATGGCCTCGGTCCTGTATACCTGAAGGAGCGTCTCCACCCCCAACGGTGCACATGCGCTGTACATAGCGGTTTGCCGCCGGCGCCGGGATCCTCTGCTCGCAGCTGCAGCCGTGAATGGAGGATCCTCCACATGCCTCAGTCCTGTATACCTGAAGGAGCGTCTCCACCCCCATCGTCCTGCCCAGACACTGAGGTCCAGCACCGAGGGCCTTCTGGCGGTTCCCTCCCTGTGAGAGGCTACAGGGAACCAGGCAGAGGGCCTTCTCAGTGGTGGCGCCCACCCTGTGAAACGCCCTCCCAGCAGATGTCAAAGCAATAAACAACTATTTTACTTTTAAAAGACAACTGTTTAGGGAAGTTTTTAATGTCTGATACTGTATTGTTTTTAATATTCAGTTGGAAGCCGCCCAGAGTTGCTAGGGAAACCCAGCCAGATGGGTGGGGTATAAATAATAAATTATTAATTATTATTATTAATTATTTATTATTATTATTATTATTATTATTATTATTATTATTATTATTATTATTATTATTGTATATATTGTGGCATGAGGGCAGTGCCAACAGCCCCCCCCCCAATACTTGGGAAATCCTCCTGTACAGGTTTTGGAATGGGTAGCAGACTTGCAAATCCATGCGGCTGTATCTAACTGCATCCTACTCTGAGTAGACCCATTTAAATAAATAAAACAAAATAATTCAGTAGGATTACTCTGAGTAGGATTGTGCTGAATACCCCTCACAGTGATACCTCTAAACCAGAGAGGAAAACAAACCAAGTTTGGGAGAAATATCAGATACTTTGTAGCCTGCATCAAATCTCCAAGAGTCCAAAAACACTCCTGGCTCTGCTCCCAGTTATCCCCATTTTACAGACAGGGAAGCAAGCAGAAAAACTGCAACGGAATCAAAGACATCTATCTAGTGAGTCAACAGCAGAACACACCACAAGACTTCACAGGTCCAAGTCCAACACACTCTTGGTGCTGGCTTATCAGTTAGGACGTGTTATCTCTTGCCTCCTACTCTTAAAAAAAAAAAAAGCAAGCAAGCCTGGGCACACAACTGAAAAATGAAGGTAGACAGTTAGGACCAACAAAACCCAAGACCTAGCACTAAGCAGCAGTTACAGCCTCAGCAATAAATAGGATTTATATATGGCCAATGCTCAAGGAAAAAAGTGAACTCTAATTCCAAAGCAGAACAGCAAACAACAGTGTTGATGGGAAAGGGCAGATTGTGCTGTACTCATTCCTGCAGAAAGACGCACACCACGTTGTTTCCACGTGGACCGTGGCACAGCCCACGATTCCTTGCTGCCACCCACCAGCCCCTTGGGATTTGCTCTGCCTCCTTTTTAAGTAAGCTTTCCAGCTCACTTAATAGACTAGAATAGAATTCCAGACTAATAGCATGTTTCCAGTTAGCAGGCAAGAGGCCAATTCTAAGGCTAGCTGAACTTGATGCACATTTTTTCCTACCTATTTCAAGTGCTCCCACAGACGAACAGCAAAGATCAAATAAAGGCACTGGGCCAAATCCATGAGCAAAAATCCCACTTGCAGATTATGCCAGCTCAAAAGAATTGCCAGTTGTGGGGTGGGGGTGGGGGTGAAGTTCAAGAGACATTTAAAGTTCTTGTGGGAAATTATGCCCAACTAGGATCAGCAGAAGTCGTGGCATGAGATTTGTCACAAAACACATTTCCCATGATTAAGACACTGTTTTTCGTTAGCTACTTATTTTAGATGATCACCTTGTTTATGAGACAAGTATTCCTTTAGTTTCAAGCAGTGTTTGTTACGGGAGTATACAGTGGTAGCTTGGGTTACAGACGCTTCAGGTTACAGATTTCGCTAACCCAGAAATAGTACCTCAGGTTAAGAACTTTGCTTCAGGATGAGAACAGAAATCGCGCGGCAGCGGCCCCATTAGCTAAACTGGTGCTTCAGGATAAGAACAGTTTCAGGTTAAGAACGGACCTCCAGAATGAATTAAGTTCTTAAGCCGAGGTACCACTATATAGCGGATGGATGCAAAGAGATCAACTGTATTCTGTACAGTAAACAAGTGTCCATATTTTTATCTTTGGGAAATAAATCCATACATAATAGGCTAAACTTTGTCTACTGTTGGTAGGAACATACTGCCAATCCTTTCTAGACACTGCAAAGTTATGGAGTGTTCACTCATATGGAGTGATGAGATGGATAGTCACAACCAGTTTACATACTTAAAAGGAGACAATTATGGGCAAGCAGTTGTGTTTGACTGGGAAAAGCCCCACAGAAAAAATAGAAAGAGCTTGTGCTCAGGGCAAGCAGGTGGGAGAGAGGGGGAGACTGAGAGCTTGGAAACAGAGAGCAAATTAATGAATTAGTAGTAGTAGTACCACCACCTTGAAGATCCCAGGGTGGTTTACAACATAAAAATGCAGAATGAGAACACAAAATACATAATATTTTTTAAAAACCAATAGCAGCCTCCAAACACATTTAAAAGGCCACAGAACTTTTAATCAGCTAAAGGGCCTAGTTATAGAGAAACACTTTCATATAACACATAAAGATATGTAATGAAGGCAGGAGGCGAGCCTCTATGGGGAGAGCAGTCTATAAATGGGGAGCCACCGCAGAAAATGTATTTTCTCATGTTTCCACTGTCCAGAACTCTTGAGGAGGGGGCACATGAAGGAAAAGCCTCAGATGATGATCTGTAGACAATGAGTTCAAGCACATGGGCCTAAAATATATCTTGTTTGCAGAATGTACAGGCCTGAAAGAAAGAGGGCAAATAGAAGCTGGTCGAGCCTTTAAAGCATCCCATAGTCGCCTTGGACTGGTCTTAACCATCCAGGGGTCCTTTACCTCTTTTTACCATTTACTGGCATATTGGAATAGCCAAGAAATAAACTTTCGGGTCAGAGAAGAGAAATAATTTCACAAGTATTCAGATCTGAGTGGGACAGAGGAGAAAAGCAGGAACAAGACAAATACTAGGCATTTAGGAGAGATAAGTGGGAACTGCAAGAGGAAAAGGAGTCTTCCAGGAAAAGGCTGAGGCAGCAGAGACAGGCAGCTTGGGGAATGAACACAACTGGGCTGGGTCTGCTAGGAGGAATGCCTATATCATTTAGCAAACCTTAAAAAAACCCAAAAACCATTGTGTGGGGGTGGCCAAGCTATGTTCATGGATCTTTCATTTTAAAGGTTCACAGTGCTTATAAAAGAACAGCCATATCTGTGTCTACTGTATGTCTCCACCCTCTCTTCTTAACCAACAACCAGGTAGTTTGCAAATTGCTAGTGACACAAAGCCCTCAACTTTTGGTCTGCACAGGGATCTGTGGTCAAGTAATAATAATAATTTATTATTTATACCGCATCCATCTGGCTGGGTTTCCCCAGCCACTCTGGGAGGCTTCCAACCAAATATTAAAAACAATACAGCATCAGAAAACAGGTGTGCTGAATTGGCTATCAAATTTCAAACAAGCCATTTTTTTAATGGAGCAGTAAAAAAGCCAAATGTTCAGCACCTAATTTCTCCCCTTACCCAACAGTCTTTTCTCATACCTAGCATTTTGCCGTGGGCCTTTGTGCAGATACCCTCCTCAGGCACTGAAAAGTCGAGTCAGAAATAATTTTTCCTTTTTACCAAACAACCATATTAGGACCATGAAGAGGCTTTAATGTTAAACTACAGCTTATGGCAATATGAGGCAATGGAAAATTAAAATTCCTGGGACAACAGAGGTGTAACATCTAGTGTGGCATGAGACACTAAATTTGTCTGTTTGAAGATAAAAGTTTAAAAGGGAGCAGCCAAAACCGAAGATGAGGAAGTTCTGTGCCTCATCTCCAGTAGCTCATTTTGAAATTGAATAGCATGAAGAGCTGGTAATAGTCTTCCCTTATTCCAGTTCCTGTCTCAACTGCAGGCCACTTTGGGACCCAAATGAGGAAATGCAGGGTGTCAATTCTCTGCTAAATAAATAAGCAAGCCTCTAGATGCAGCTTACTGTGGAGAACCTAGCAAGTGATAATGTAGGTCTTTTTGCCATGCATAGCTCCTCCTGCTAATTCCTACATATCACCCTGCTTGTAAAACACATAGCTAGATGAGATGACTGAAAAGCTAGCAACCACATCCCATTGTCCCACACATTCTGCTTCATTACCACAGCCTTTAACATTTCAAGAGCTGATTTGAGGCATAGACACCCTTTCACCATAGCCAGCTTGCTAATTTCCTTCTGTGAGAAAAAAGGGTAGTTTCTGAACTTGCATAACCCTATTTTAGTCTCTTCCTTCATTTCCTTTTTCATGCCACATCAAAATCTCTGCTGAAAGGATAGTTGTACAGGTGTAATTGTGCACATTCAGAAAGGTTTATTTTACTATTTGATATGAAGTATATTAGATGTACATCCAAGAAGTTATGTTGTTCTGGGGGGAGGGTGAGAGAACAACATGCAGGTCAACAGTGTTTCAAGTCAAAGTTATAGCATACAGTATCCCCTTTCGTATTCACATATACATCGGGTGTCACATTGTATCCATTTATGAATTGTGGTGGCTTTTTGGCATGGCCATAAGCAAAAAAGTTTGTGTGTGCATTTTATTAATTAAAGACAACAAAAATGGTAAAAGCAGGCCTCCGGTTTTGAGTTAATCTACACAAATCTCTGACCAAGCAGCCAGATTGCATTTTCATGTAAACACCAAGCTGATGGTACTGTGGCCTTCCCAAGGAATAGTAATCCCTGTTTCTACACTGTGTTCGGATCAAGGACAAGATGAACCTACATTCCGTAGTGTGCAAGAACGCTGTTTATTACCGGTAAGTCAGTTGTGAAGGAGCTGTTTTCCATGCGCTTGGAACCATACAATTGTAGAATCAGAAGGGACTGCAAGGGTCATCTAGTCCAGCCCCCTGAAATATGGGAATCTTTTGCCCAATGTGGGGCTCAAACCCATGACCCTTAGATATACGATACCTTTATTGTCATTGTCCCATACAGAACAATGAAATTGAAACTCTATTGACTGAAGTATCCTGAGTTATGTTGATGTGCAAAGTGTCTTCTAAACACTTTGGGATTAGAAGAGAAGGAAGAAGGGCATTTATTTCCATCTGAACACATTACAGAAAATAGCTTGCAGCTTTGCAATACATTAAGAGTGCAGAGTGCTTCCCACCCCCCACCATACCCCCAGGTTTATTAAGCCAACACAATCCAGTTAAACACAACCAGAGCATAACCATCTGCACAATTCACTGTTTTCATGTTACCTGCAAGTCTACTAAAACAACAGTCCTCAACAATAGATTGTTGTGAGAGTGATCAATTCAAGTATTCTGTGGCTGCAACCCAAGCATACTATCAGAGAATAATCACCACTCAACACAGTGGGATTCATTTCCAGGTAACCATACATAAGAACCCCTGACCGTTAACTCCAGTCGTGGCCGACTCTGGGGTTGCGGTGCTGATCTCACTTTATTGGCCGAGGGAGCCGGCGTACAGCTTCCGGGTCATGTGGCCAGCATGACTAAGCCGCTTCTGGCGAACCAGAGCAGCGCACGAAAACGCTGTTTACCTTCCCGCCACAGCAGTACCTATTTATCTACTTGCACTTTGACATGCTTTTGAACTGCTAGGTGGGCAGGAGCAGGGACCGAGCAACAGGAGCTCACCCTGTCGCGGGGATTCGAACCGCCGACCTTCAGATCGGCAAGTCCTAGGCTCTGTGGTTTAACCCACAGCGCCACCCGCATCCCTTTAACCATACATAAGATTGAACTATAAAAACTTTTCTGTTCTGAAACAGATGCAGAACTATTGCTGCAACACAACCTGTTAGGTTGACGCTTCAAGAATGCTTCCGAATAACATGTCAAGAAGCTTTTACTATAGGGGAGAAGCTGGAGAGGGAAGAATGCACACTTTTCTATTCAAAAGGGAAATGGCCTGTGGTCAGGAAGAAAAAATATTGTACAGCCAAACACAGAACAACCTTTGCAAACACTCACATTGTTCTAGGTACTGAAAACTGAAAGACTTTCCATACAGAACAAGTTACAGTGTATCTGAAGAAGTGTGCATGCACACGAAAGCTCATACCAAGAACTGACTTAGTTGGTCTTTAAGGTGCTACTGAAAGGATTTTTTTTTGTTTTGCATACAGAACAAAATATGCTGTTTTCCACAACACTGTCCAAAAGCAGCTCCATTCTAGGACCAAGTTGGTCAAAATACAAAAGCAGCATCATTTGCGCCACCTTGTGCTCATGCATATACAGCATGTTAAGATACAGCATGCCATAATCAGCTTTAGTGGCATTCTCTTTAAGAACTGGGAAAAGATGTGTAATATAAAATGATATGTTTAAGCGATTAATTCTAATGCCAGTAACTAAAAAGATGGGGCCTTTTCTGATAAGAGGGGGAAAGAAACGGCAACAACAAAACACATCCTTTCAGACCAAGATAGAACCAAATACAGTGGTACTTCTGGTTAACAACCTAATTTGTTCTGGAGGTCCATTCTTAACCTGAAACTGTTCTTAACCTGAGGTACCACTTTAGCTAATGGGGCCTGCCGCTGCCGTGCGATTTCTGTTCTCATCCTGAAGCAAAGTTCTTAACCTGAGGTACTATTTCTGGGTTAGCAGAGTCTGTAACCTGAAGCGTCTGTAACCTGAGGTACCACTGTATAGTGTGCCCCCCAAGCAATGGATAGTTGGCTTTTCAAGCAATGACAAGCTTTTGGGGCGGGGGGGGGGCGGGATTCCCTGATAGGGAACATTAGAAAATCAGCATCAACAGTAAAATCTGGTGCACTGTTTGGAATCATCATTTGTATTCATGAAGTCCACATGGCTTCCTGGAAAGCATGGCGCTTGCTCTTCGTTCCCCACTTGCATCATCAGTCGTAGCCATACGGGGGAAGCCTTGTTAATTTCACTTGTTCTGCATGGCTTGCAAATCACGCCGACAAAGCTTTTCCTTTCACTTTCTACTCCTGGCTCCCACCACCAATCAACCCATTCCTGTGTTTCATTGTTATACTGTGTTATGAACCATAGAGTAAAAAAAAAAGAAAATAAAAAGGGAGAAACTGAAAGGAAAACATTTGCTATAGTATAGATTCAGAGTCTACCTTGGTGCATCTAGCTCAGTGCTGTCTACATGGATTGGTAGCTCTCTCTCAGTCCTCCCCAGAGATGCCAGGGATTGAACCTGGCACATTTTATAAGCAAAGTATGTAATTTGCCTCTGAGTTGCAACCTTTTCCCAATTATCTGTTTACTTTTCTCTCCCATCTGTACATGTTCTCTTGAGACCTGGAGGGAAAGCTCAAACCCAGAACTTAATTTCTTTAAAAAAGCAAGAAAGGAGGTAGGACACTCTATCACACTACAGGCCAAAACCAAAGTGAAGGGATCATTTTTTATTGTGTAGGGGGAAGCATTCATCCTCAAGAATACCTAGAAACACCAGACCCAATATATAGTTATGTTGTACTCACAGTTAGAATCATGGAACTGTAGAGTTGGAAGGGATCCTCAGGGTCATCCAGTCCAACCCACAGCATGCAAGAATCTCAGCTAAAGAACCTAAGGGATGGTCACCCAAAACTACTACTGCTAGCCAGGGGAAAGAGCAGAATTTCCCTTTGAAATCCACAAACATGTGTGAACACCTGTTTGTTAATAGTAATATTTTCTGTGAGTGATCTGAGTGTATTTCCCTCATCTAGTCTTTGACATTCAGATCACAGCTTGCATTTCTGGGAAATGCTGTCAACACTTTAAAGGAAGAAGCACAGTTCTTGGTGGTTCAGGCCACAGGTACCCAGGAGTCTTACTATCAGAAGACATACCGTACTTTTTGCTCTACAAGACTCACTTTTTCCCTCCTAAAAAGTAAGGGGAAATGTGTGTGCGTCTTATGGAGCGAATGCAGGCTGCGCAGCTATCCCAGAAGCCAGAACAGCAAGAGGGATCGCTGCTTTTGCTGCGCAGCGATCCCTCTTGCTGTTCTGGCTTCTGGGATTCAGAATATTTTTTTTTTCTTGTTTTCCTCCTCCAAAAACTAGGTGTGTCTTGTGGTCTGGTGTGTCTTATAGAGCAAAAAATACAGTACTTTCCTTGTAATAATTTGTGGTTTTTAGTATATTTTCTCTCCTTTGCTTTTTACTAGCCAAGAGGTGGGAAACCTGTGGCCCTCAAGGTGTTGCTGGACTCCCGCATTCCTAGGAAGCATGGTGAATAGTAAGGGGTGACAGGTGTGGGAATCCTACAATCTTTTAAGAGGCCCAAGTTCCCCATCTTTTAGGAGTTCAGCACCCAATTCTGCTTTGTTCTGCATCCAGCCTTCCCAAACCATGTCTGCCTTACCTAGTTTACACTGCAAACTGCAGGCAGGGGCTGCTAACATTACAGCTAATTTTTACAGCGCCTAGTCTCTATAATTATCACTATCATCTACTGGCATCTAGTGGACAGGAGCTGACTTACAGTCAACATTCTACAGCTAGGCTGGCACTGTTACGTGTCTCAAGAACTGTATTTACAGAGTCATCAAGGATTAGTTAAATCTAAGCCTATGACACATATGTCTGCTTATCAGGCCTCACTTCCTAGATCTAAAAAGAACAACTTGCACCCCATGCTTTCCTGTTGGAAGTCATTTTCACACCTTACATTAGGTAGGAGAGACCGAATAGCTAAGGAAGTCCAGACTATAAAAACCAAATCAGTTATGCTGAAACAATCACCTAGAGCACTTAAGGGCCAAATAAAGCTATATTTTGTAATTTTACACCCTAATTAAGGCTCCTGGGACTAATCCCCAATGAATACCATGGGACATATACTTCCAACTAAGCATGCTTCGTATTGTGTTGCATGAAATGTCCTTAAGGGAAGGATTGCAACCACTCACCCTGCCTTGCCTTGTTAATTTCTGTAAGGAGTTTTGTGCCCTTGAGCTTGAGGTTGTAAGGAGTGCCTAAATGTGAGAGCCTGAGTGTATAAAAAAAACTTCTCTGCATCATTACAACAGACATTCAGTTGGGATAAACAGAAGCAGCAGCAGCAGCAGCAGCAAGTGGGTATTTCAAAATGCAATTGAAGGGATGGGCTGATTTCTTAACCTATACCCAAAGTGAATTTACAAAGAGGCCTACAACTGGTTTGAATCTCTCTGAAATATTATGATAAAATTTGTATTGTGGAGTTCTGGGCAGTGGCAACTCTATTCCATGACATTGGAACAGTGCTTCATCTTACGATGTTTCAACAACCAACTAACCAGCCTCATTTTAAACTTAGTATTGACTCACTTTAAACCTGGGATTCAGAAAAATGGGTAAAATGCAGACTCAAGAATGCATGTTTTTGAGAGTTCCACAGACTGATACTCAAAATCCCAGTAACCTGTATTTGGAAAGTAAAGCACATGTGGTACACATATCAGAGCCACCTTTAAACATTCTGCCATTAGTAAACTTGTACAGGATTGCTCCAAAAGTGGCTGGCAGAATGCTAAACCTGTTTTGTCACTTTCTCTCACCCTAGAACAGTTTTGCTATAAAATGGATGAGTGGTTTCTATGTTCTCCTAGCCTACACAAAGAGGACACAAGCACTGCAACCCATAAATGCTAATACAGAACTGGTGTAAAATAACTTTATACCAGCTTTGACCTACCTTTAGTAATGACAAATGTTTCATCCCATTTCAACACTGCCAGTTGGCACTCCATCCGCAGAGTAGGGCTGGGATGCTGGTCAATTGGCTGCCTATTTGATTGGGGCCAAATATTATGTGAAGTTGAGAATACCCTGGCATAAGTGGCAGCTAACCTTTATTATTACATCATGGAATCATTCAATAGGAATGGCAGGAGGGCACCTTCCTTTACCTTAGAGGCAGCACCTGAACTCTCCACCTGTCTCTCACACATTCTGTATTAAGGGGAAGCCAGCATTGCACTTAAACTCCTAGAGAGCTTCTGCTCTCCTCACTTTCCAATTAATGGACATGATTTAAAGTTTCCCAGGACCTCTGAAAAGGTACGTAAGAATTCAAGAGAAAGGATGTCATAGCCATCACTGGCTCCAATAATGGAGACCAACTCTATCAATTCAATTTTTACCCTCCCTTAAGCCAGCTATTGGTATAAAGTACTGTGCAATGGGAGCAATCTTGGCCAGGGCAGAAATGCTTGAAAACAACCCTGTTTGTCCTTGTATACCTCAAGAAAACTTGACCTACTTGAAATAAGTAAAAGTATGTTGCTAGTTGCTGAATTTTGACTGGCGTTACAATAAAAGGTTAGTAGAAGGCCATCTAGCAATAAAAGAAATGTTGCATGTTGAAGGCTTCATCTGCACGTTGCAACATTATGAGGTCAAGGTTAGCAGTGGTAAAATGTACTGCACAACTTTAGGCTGTGGGGAGGGGGGGGGGTTGTCAGATTTTGAATGTGACCTGGTTTTAAAAATAAAAAAAAACAACTCCACCCCACTAGCAGACAACTAGCACAACAGCAGGGAGAAGGCTGGGTTAGAACTTCTCTCCTTAGTGTGCTAGTGTGTTTGCTTAACAAGCAAGTACTCAAGTAACACTTGATTACTCCCTCATCTGCAATTACACAGTCTATTTTATCCTATCATGATTCTGCCACCTCATTCTGCTGCATAGGTAGACCAGACCTAAGGTCGGATTTAGACATAATATCAGGTCTACAAGAAAAACGTATCCCGTGCATCGTTCCACACAACGAGCTTCCCTAAACTGAGAAGAGAAGGAGCCTAGGGCAGCAAGCGCAAATTCTATCAGTTCCCACTTAGCATGAGAGAAATATGTCAAACTTCATTTTATATAATGCAGCCATTTTAGTGCTAAACTTGAAAACAACCTGGGCAGAAAAGCAGTATATAAATCCAAAAAATGAATAATGAACTGTTTTGAATGGAATGTGAGTTAACGCTTGCCTGGGTCATTGATGGAATCACAGAATTGCAGAGATGGAAGAGAACCCCAAGGGTCATCTAGTCCAACCCTCTGCAATGCAGGAATCACAGCTAAGGAATCCCTGACAGAAGGCTAACCAACCTCCATTTAAAAACCTCCAAGAAAAGAGAGTCCACAGCCTTCCATGGTAGTCCGTTCCACTGTCAAATAGCTCTTACTGTCAGAAAGTTCTTCCTGATGGTTGTCAGAATATCCTTTCTTGTCATCTGAATCCATTGGTTTGAGTTCTACACTCTGGAGCAGCTGAAAACAACTTCACTCCATCTTCCATGTGACAGCCCTTCAGATAATCTGAAGATGGCTCTCATGTTACCTGTCTCTTCTTTTTCAGGCTAGTATACCCAACTCTTCCTCATAAGGCTTGGTTTCCAGACCCTTGATCATCTTGATCGCCCTCCTCTGCACACATTCCTGCTTGTCAATATCCTTCTTAAATTCCGGCACCCAGAACTGGACCCAGTATTCCAAGTGTGGTCTGACCAAGGCAGAATAGAGTGGTACCATGACTTCCCTTGATCTGGACAGTGTACTTCTGTCGATGCAGCCTAGAATAGCATTCACTTTTTGTGATGCTGCATGACCCTGTTGACTCACATTAAGCTCATGGTCCACTAAGATCCCCAGATCCTTTTCACATATAAATGTACAGTGGTACCTACACACACGCTTCAGGTTACAGACTTCGCTAACCCTTCCATGGTACAGTGGTACCTCGGGTTACATACGCTTCAGGTTACAGACTTTGCTTACCCAGAAATAGTGCTTCAGGTTAAGAACTTTGCTTCAGGATGAGAACAGAAATCGTGCTCTGGTGGCGCGGCAGCAGCCCCCATTAGCTAAAGTGGTGCTTCAGGTTAAGAACAGTTTCAGGTTAAGTACGGACCTCCAGAACGAATTAAGTACTTAACCTGAGGTACCGCTGTACTTACACAGCTCAGGACCTCAATACCTTAAGGACCACCTCTCCCCATACAAACTGGCCCAGACCCTGCAATCGTCATCTGAGGCCCTTCTCTATGTCCCCTCTCCCAGAGGGGTTCAGAGGGTGGCAACAAGAAAACAGGTCTTTTCTGTGATGGCTCACCATCTGTGGAATGCTCTCCCCAGAGAGGCTCGGCTGGTGCATCATTACATGTCTTTAGACACCAGGCAAAAGCATTCTTCTTTACCCAGGCCTATGGTTATTAAAAAATCTATGGCCTGCAAAAGTGTTGGGGATAGGACTCTTGTTATTATTATTTTACTTTTTATTATGATTTTATCATTGATATTGTGTAATATGTTTCTAATGTTGTACACCACCCTGATCTTTTGATAAAGGGTGGTATATAAATTGAATTAATAGTAATAACAACAATAGTACAGTGGCACCTCGGGTTACATACGCTCCAGGTTACATACACTTCAGGTTACAGACTCCGCTGACCCAGAAATAGTGCTTCAGGTTAAGAACTTTGCTTCAGGATGAGAACAGAAATCATGCTCCGGCAGCACGGCGGCAGCAGGAGGCCCCATTAGCTAAAGTGGGGCTTCAGGTTAAGAACAGTTTCAGGTTAAGAATGGACCTCCGGAACAAATTAAGTACTTAACCCGAGGTACCACTGTACTGGTAAGTCAGGTGTCCCCTATCTTATATTTGTGCAGCTGGTTCTTCCTGCTTAAGTGTAGAGCCTTACATTTGTCCCTATTGAAATTCATCTTGTTAGCTTGGGCACAGTTCTGCAATCTGTTACGGTCATCTTGAATCCCGATTCTGTCTTCTGCGGCATTAACTACCCCTCACTGGGCACACATCTTGAGGGGAAGGGAAAAGACTTGCACCCTGAACACACTGCATAAACAGCTTCTGTGTCATAGGGAAAGGTCCCTTGGGCATTAATCTAAAACATGCAGTTTTGCCAGTTGCCGGGGAGCAATACTATTGAGTTTATGCCCTCTTTCTGACCTTCCCATGGGTGGGACGGGACAGATTTGGCTGGCTTTTGTGGGTGACAGGATGCAGAATGAGATGGATTTCTGCTGTAATCCAGCAGCGCTCTTGTGTTCTTACGGATGCCTGCTGTGTCAATGTTTTTTTTAAACCACACACATCACATATCAAGTGCCCACTTCAAAGATCCGGATGAAATATACAAAAGAGCTGGCTGGCTACGTCGCTCTGATTTTAGGATTTTTGCCATACTGCTATGGGTGGTGCAATAGGGGACGGTCGCATTTGCTCTGCTTCTTCACCCGCCATTCATTTTCTTTTATTTGAGTGCAGTGGCGGCTGGAAATCCTTTTAGATGAGGGCAGGGGTGTGTGTGTGTGTGTGTGTGTGTGTGTGTGTGTGTGATAATAACGATACAACAATACAATACAAATAGTTTGCACTCAACTCATGACGATACAAGGATATAATACAAATAGGGGCTCATCCCTTTAACAAGTGGGGGGGGCTGTAGGTTCTCACACTTTATCTCAGACTCCCTCCGTCCCCTTTTCAGGTAGAAAGCTGGGGCTGGGCATCAATAACACTACTACTACTACTAATAATAATAATAATGGTAATCTTCTTTTGCGATCACTCGTAGCTGAGTAAGATTGTCTTCCATACAGCAATGCGAATCAGATTGTACTGGACTCATCCCCTTAACAGGTGTGCCGTGGGAGGGGGGACCCCTCTGCAGGTTCTCAGCTTTTTCTCAGACCCCCGCCATCCCCTTTTCAGGTAGAAAGCTGGGGCTGGGCATCAATAACACTAATAATAATAATAATAATAATAATAATAATAATAATAAAATTGTACTGGACTCATCCCTTTAACAGGTGTGCCGTGGGGGAGGGGAGACCCCTCTGCAGGTTCTCAGCTTTATCTCAGACCCCCCTCCATCCCCTTTTCAGGTAGAAAGCTGGGGCTGGGCATCAATAACACTAATATTACTAAAAATAATAATAATGGTAATCTTCTTTGGCGATCACTCGTAGCTGAGTAAGACTGTTTTCCATACAGCAATGCAAATAAATTGTACTGGACTCATCCCTTTAACAGGTGTGACTTGGGGAGGGGAGACCCCTCTGCAGGTTCTCAGCTTTATCTCAGACCCCCGCCATCCCCTTTTCAGGTAGAAAGCTGGGGCTGGGCATCAATAACAGTACTACTAATACTAATACTACTACTACTAATAATAATAATAATGGTAATCTTCTTTGGCAATCACTCGTAGCTGAGTAAGGTTGTCTTCCATACAGCAATGCGAATGAGATTGTACTGGACTCATCCCCTTAACAGGTGTGCCGTGGAGGATGGGTGACCCCTCTGCAGATTCTCAGCTTTATCTCAGACGCCCCTCCATCCCCTTTTCAGGTAGAAAGCTGGGGCTGGGCATCAATAACAGTAATACTACTAATAATAATAATGGCATACAGCAATGCGAATAAAATTGTATTGGACTCATCCCTTTAACAGGTGTGCCGCGGGGGAGGGGAGACCCCTCTGCAGGTTCTCAGCTTTATCTCAGACCCACGCCATCCCCTTTTCAGGTAGAAAGCTGGGGCTGGGCATCAATAACACTACTACTAATACTACTACTACTACTAATAATAATAATGGTAATCTTCTTTGGGGATCACTCGTAGCTGAGAAAGATTGTCTTCCATACAGCAATGCGAATCAGATTGTACTGGACTCATCCCTTTAACAGGTGTGCCGTGGGAGGGGGGACTCCTCTGCAGGTTCTCAGCTTTATCTCAGACGCCCCTCCATCCCCTTTTCAGGTAGAAAGCTGGGGCTGGGCATCAATAACAGTAATACTACTAATAATAATAATGGCATACAGCAATGCGAATAAAATTGTATTGGACTCATCCCTTTAACAGGTGTGCCGCGGGGGAGGGGAGACCCCTCTGCAGGTTCTCAGCTTTATCTCAGACCCCCGCCATCCCCTTTTCAGGTAGAAAGCTGGGGCTGGGCATCAATAACACTACTACTAATACTACTACTACTACTAATAATAATAATGGTAATCTTCTTTGGGGATCACTCGTAGCTGAGAAAGATTGTCTTCCATACAGCAATGCGAATCAGATTGTACTGGACTCATCCCTTTAACAGGTGTGCCGTGGGAGGGGGGACTCCTCTGCAGGTTCTCAGCTTTATCTCAGACGCCCCTCCATCCCCTTTTCAGGTAGAAAGCTGGGGCTGGGCATCAATAACAGTAATACTACTAATAATAATAATGGCATACAGCAATGCGAATAAAATTGTATTGGACTCATCCCTTTAACAGGTGTGCCGCGGGGGAGGGGAGACCCCTCTGCAGGTTCTCAGCTTTATCTCAGACCCCCTCCATCCCCTTTTCAGGTAGAAAGCTGGGGCTGGGCATCAATAACAGTACTACTAATACTACTACTACTACTAATAATAATAATAATGGTAATCTTCTTTGGCAATCACTCGTAGCTGAGTAAGGTTGTCTTCCATACAGCAATGCGAATGAGATTGTACTGGACTCATCCCCTTAACAGGTGTGCCGTGGAGGATGGGTGACCCCTCTGCAGATTCTCAGCTTTATCTCAGACGCCCCTCCATCCCCTTTTCAGGTAGAAAGCTGGGGCTGGGCATCAATAACAGTAATACTACTGATAATAATAATAGCATACAGCAATGCGAATAAAATTGTATTGGACTCATCCCTTTAACAGGTGTGCCGAGGGGGAGGGGAGACCCCTCTGCAGGTTCTCAGCTTTATCTCAGACCACCCCCCTCCCCTTTTCAGGGAGAAAACTGGGCCTGGGGTTCAATAGTACAATAGTAATCAATAATGGTGATGATGATGCAATCGGATCGTCCCTGTGACGAGGAGGGGGCTGAAGGCTCTTAAAGCCCCCCGACTTTTTGAAGGGAATAATATTGGGGAGGGGGTCAGCACCCCCAGCACCTCATACCGCCAGGCCTCCCCCCCCCCCCGTCGATTATTATTATTCCTATTACCGTGAATTTATTTGTCACCCGCCCCTCACCCTAAGGATCCAGGGCGGGGGTGGGAGGGGGCACTTACCGCCCGCAGGAAGCTGAGGAGGCGGCTGAGGAGAAGGAGGAGGAGGCCTGCCGGGCCCCTCCGGGGGTCTCGAGGAGAGGCGCGCCTCCGTCGCTTCGCCTCACAGGCGCTCCCCCCGCGGCGGCGGGCCTCGCCGCTTGCTGCTGCTGCTGCCGCCGCCTCCCCTTCCTCCTCAGAGGGGGCTTCTCAGCCAAGGGGCCGCTCTCCATGCCGGGCGAGACCAGACTCGCCTCCGCTGAAGCCCGGGACGAGAATGGTTAATGGCGGCGGCTGAGGGAGGAGGGCCGCCCGGCCGCCTCGCCACAAAAAAAGCCGTTTGAAAATGGCGGCGGGAGCCGCGCCGGCCAATCAGCGCCGCCGACGGCCGGTTGCTAGGAGACGGCGCGAGGGGGGAATGAGGCCTAGCTGCCAGGCCTGAGGCCTTCTTCGCTTTGGGGATTATTATTTTTTCAAAAGAATGAGGGTGCGGGGTTTTCTTTCCCCCTCCTTCCTTCCTCGTATCTGTCCCGTCTCGGGGAACGTGAAAGGAGTAGGATTAGGCTCCAGGAATGAACGGAGCGGCTTCCTACGGGTTTCAGTGGGTCTACTCCCGAGTATGGTGTATTATGTAGTTGTTTGTGCACGTCTGGCGGCTTACAGATAAAAGACCAGAACACAGATAAAATCATCAGAAAAAGACTAATATAATATAATATACAATACGATACAATACACACAGACATATTTTGTGTCTGTATTTATTTCCCCCCCATAAAATAACTCATTTGAGAATTCAACTCGCATTATGGCAGCATCCATGGTTTCCATCTCCACTAGTGTCCAGTTTACTACAACAACAACAACAACAACAACAACAACAACAATAATTTATTTGTACCCCACCCATCTGGCTGTGTTACCCCAGCCACTCCTGGCAGCTTCCAGCATATATTAAAAAAATGTTTTACTATAACATTAAGGACAGGTCGTGAAGCTGAGGCTCCAGGACTTTGGCCACCTCATGAGAAGAGAAGACTCCCTGGAAAAGACCCTGATGTTGGGAAAGATGGAGGGCACAAGGAGAAGGGGACAGCAGAGGACGAGATGGTGGGACAGTGTTCTCGAAGACACCAGCATGAGTTTGACCAAACTGCGGGAGGCAGTGGAAGACAGGAGGGCCTGGCATGCTCAGGTCCATGGGGTCACGAAGAGTCGGACACAACTAAACGACTAAACAACAACAACATAACATTAAACCTTAAAAAGCTTCTCTATACAGCACTGCCTACAGATGTCTCCTAAAATATAGAACTACTCAAAGAAATGAATGCTGGTCCGGGAAAACCTTTGTTAGGATAAACCTGTTGACAAGTTTATTCTCTTAGTTGCTTAATGCATTTATATTTCACCTCTACTGCAAGGAGTTCAAGGTGGTGTACGTTGTTCTCATGTTGCATGCAATATTATATATTGCATCTATTGTCAGCATATAACTAGTGCTCGGAGATGGGCAGTGTTCAAGATGTTACTATTTTGGACCAGTTTACCTGCAAGTTCGCCTTAGACCATAACATGCCCATCTGACCACTTGGATCTGCACAACTGGCGCTGCTTAGATTCAGTTCTCCACATCTGCACACCAGTTGGCGATATATTTATTTTTTAAGTCCTAATATCCAGTTTTGCCTAACGTTTTTTTTTGCCAAGCAATTTCCCCAACATTTATACTCGCACTTTACCCTGCTGTGTGCATCTTAGTACACACGACTTGGCTGGAGAACTGCCAAAAAGTGTGGATTTTGGAGGATGGCTGCATTGCGGTTTGGACATTGCTTAAGAAGCTATGGTTTTCCCAGTAGAGATGTATGGAAGTGAGAGCTGGACCATAAAGAAGGCTGATTGCCGAAGAATGGATGCTTTTGAATTCTGGTGCTGGAGGAGACTCTTGAGAGTCCCATGGACTGCAAGAAGATCCATTCTGAAGGACAAGTGTGAACTGAATCAATTTCCCCCCACATCCCTGTCTCACTATGGAGCTATGGTCTGCCCCTCACCCCGTCACCTGTGAGGCAGGCCTGTGTCAGGTCTGCATTTGGTACAGAATACCCCTTTCTTTGGAGGCGGGCTGGTAAGGTGGTCTTTAGAACTGCTTCGTGCTCTGTTTCTGCAATTTTCGCCTACTCCACCCCCATGTGTTACATGTCTGGCCAAAGTCTGAAGGCTCCTTTCAGGTACGGGAGCAAATCTCTCTTGCTGGAGTGAACAGCTTTGGCAAAGAACCACCTGACTCTGGTTTCATTTCTCCACAAAAGGGCAAGGAGTGGAGGGGGGAAGCAGTAAATGAATGTCATCTGGTGCAAAGCGGTTTTGACTGGTTCAGTTATTTTAAGCCAAAGTGTACAGTTTAGAATCTCTGTACCAATGCTAATGAGTTTTGTTTATTGCTTGTCATGCACACAGGGCCATTCTAACTACTCAGAACACATTTCTGCAAAGAAACTCCACTGCAATCTTGTACTGGGTTGACATGTTTGGCTGACTTACCGTCTTACCGGCTAATATTTCCCATTTTCCCACTGTAAACATTTGCATCTGCAGCCTCAAGGAGCCCCAAAAGTGATGTCTATACAGTGGTACCTCTGGGTGCAAACGGGATTCGTAGCATTTTAAAATCTCGGGTTGCTGGCAGGGCTGGTGGTTTCATAAGTTGCTTTCAGAAGGTAGTGCTGCTCAAACTATTCAGATGCCCGGGGTCCAGCAACAAGAAACATGCAGAGATTACTTCATCTGGTGAGCATGGAAGCTGGTCCATTAGGGCAAATCGGACGCTGTTCCTACCAACAGCCTGCCCTCACTTGCCTGCTTCCATTTTTAATAGATGGGGAGTGGCTTTGCCTGCTGTTGGCTCTGGCTTCAAATGCATGCTGGTAGCTTTGAGAACACTGTCCAGCCATCTTCTCCTCTATCATCCCCTTTTTCCGTTAACTAAACAGAACTCCTGTGTTGGTGGCTACAGAGGTGTACCATTTCAAAAAGACAAATTGAGTATGGCACTGTGGCTTGTCAGACAATGGTACCCATTGAGACGCCTGCTTCTTGGGAGAAAAGTAGTGACAAACCTAGACAGCACCTTATGAGAAGAGAAGACTCCCTGGAAAAGACCCTGATGTTGGGAAAGATGGAGGGCACAAGGAGAAGGGGATGACAGAGGATGAGATGGTTGGACAGTGTTCTCGAAGCTCCCAGCATGAGTTTGACCAAACTGCGGGAGGCAGTGGAAGACAGGAGGACCTGGAGTGCTCTGGTCCAAGGGGTCACGAAGAGTCGGACATGACTAAACGCATAAACAACAACAAAGTAATCATTAATCACTCTTAAAACATTGCTCTCTAATACCTCTTGAATAACACCTTGCCTGAGAAAAACAAATCTGACTCCCTCCCAAATCTACACAACACACAAGGAATACATACTCTGGATGGATCAGAACTAAACGACCCAACCAGCTCAGCACCGACTAACCAGAAGCTCTTTAGACACTCATAGCCCAGATATAAAAGTTCTAGTCTTTTCTCGTTCTCTCTTCCTGCACCTGATACTCAGGTATACTACCTCTGAAAACTGAGGTGCTTTTAGCAATCACAGCTAAATCCACTGGCTCAGAGGCACCCCAAGGTCAGGTTAATCTGGCCCCACGATTTGCAGGATGGTCTGATGCTGCTTTAAATGCCCACAGAGGGGGAAAAAGAGGTTTAATCCGCAGGCATGCTGGCAACTGCTGGATGACGAGTAACAGCCCCCAGTCCAAAGGGGGAAGAATGTGCACCAAGATCTAACTTCAAACATTCTGCAGTTATTGTTTACATAGCGCCATTGGCGCGCCTGCTTCTTTGACATGTTTCAGCCTTGGCACCAAGGCAAGTTGTGAGGATCGGGCCCTGGCTTGAGCTAAACCATAAGCACAGTCTGTTTCAGCTCCTTTCGGACAGCGCATTTAGACTCTGTTGCCTGTTTGGAGTAGAGATTATAGCATTTGGTGCATGCTTCTAGCTGCACGCTGCACCACCAAGCCCTTTTCAGCTCTGCTTTAATGGAAAAGCATTGGAAGTTAAAGTCACGGGAATCTTGCAGATACAGCTCTAAACTTTCAACTCCCCCTCCTCCTCCCTGCTATGGCGTCCAGATTAGGATGCTGTTAACCCTCTGCTTCATCAAGCCATTTTACTTACCGCTAATAACATCTGAAAGGGATGCGGGTGGAGCTGTGGGTTAAACCAAAGAGCATAGGGCTTACCAATCAGAAGGTTGGTGGTTCGAATCCCTGCGACGGGGTGAGCTCCCGTTGCTCAGTCCCTGCTCCTGCCCACCTAGCAGTTCGAAAGCACATCAAATTGCAAGTAGATAAATAGGTACCACTCCGGTGGGAAGGTAAACAGCGTTTCCGTGCGCTGCTCTGGTTCGCCAGAAGCGGCTTAGTCATGCTGGCCACATGACCCGGAAGCTGTACACTGGCTCCCTCGGCCAATAAAGCGAGATGAGCGCCACAACCCCAGAGTCGATCACAACTGGACCTAATGGTCAGGGGTCCCTTTACCTTTTAATAACTTCTGAAGGGCTGCTGGATCAGGCCAATGGGATATCTAGCCCAGCATCCTGTACTCACAGCGGCTAACCAAAACCCAAAAGCAGGATTCGAGCATAAGAGCATTCTCCCCTCCTATGGTTTCAAGCAACAGATATTCAGAAGTTTCACTGCCTCTAACTGAGATACTGGGGTAGGAGATCTGAAAATAATACCAATATATTTCATATCTGGCAATCAATGCGTCTCTTGGGTTTCAGATGGATGGTACATGGGTAGACAAGTCCCAAAAGCCTGGGACACAAATTTTCACAGCCCTCTTGCAGCTATGGTGGCCCATTTACCAGAACTAATGTACTTAGTGTTAACTCTGGAAATGTGTACTCTATTCTGACCAAATAAGCCCCCTAGAGCCCAATATACATCATGGGAGATGCAACATCAGTGCCGGGTTTACGTATAAGCTAAACAAGCTATAGCTTAGGGCCCCACTCTCTTGGGGGCCCCCAAAAAAATTAAAGGAAAAAAACCTGGATGTACATTTCCAAAATATAAGATAAAAAACAAATAAAATAAAGCCTACATATATACAGCAACAGTGTTTTGTGTTGTGTAGGCTTCTATGATGTAAGTCATGGCCCCCGCCTGCTAGCCTGCTCCCTAAAATATCACTGCTTTGCTCCTTTCTATATATAGGGTGCCTACATTCTGCATGGACTGGTTGCGTGGCAACATGTGCAAATGGCTTTAGATACCTACTAGGTCCATAAATTACCGTATAGCATATATTCAACACAAAAACCAGCAGGAATTTGTTGTTGACAAAAGACAGCTGGACATATAAAGGGCCCCATTACCTTCAGTAGCTTAGGGCCTCATCAAACCAAAATCCAGCCCTGTACAACATGCCCAGCAAGCTGTGATGTGGAAGGCATAGCTGTCAACCGTCCCTTATTTGGCGGGAAACTCCCTTATCCCAGCACCGTGTCCCGCTGCTGTCCCTTATTGATGATGTCCCTTAAATTTCCCAGGTTTCAAAGGAAGCAGCTCCTCTCCCTCCCTCCCTGCCGGCCAGGGAGGAGGGAGGCTCCAACTGTGTTGCTTGGCTGTGTTGCTCACCCAATAAGAAGTCTGAGAACGACTGGAGGGTGGAGCTTGCATGCTTTGTGCCGATCAAATCGGCCACATTGCCTGGGGACTCGCCTTTGCTCAGCACTTCCCAGCGGAGAGGTGACGGTGGTTTTCCTTGCTGCATCCCCTTTGCCAGGTTGCTGCGCTGTAGGAACCACCGCTTGAGGCTTCGGTTGGCTGCTGGCTGGGCTTTCTGCCTTTGGCTCGGAGGGGCTCAGAAGTTGAACATACCTGTGCCCAGATAATCCCTTATTTTGGCTGCTGATCCCTTATTTTCAAGGCTGCTGGTCCCTTATTTTCAAATCTGTAAGTTGACAGCTATGGTGTTAATTGGGTGACGGGAAGAATCTGTGCAGTAATTTGCACCCAGCTCCTGCAGGACTGAAGATGGCAAGTTGCACACAGTGTCTTCTTAAGCAACTTTTTTAAAAAGGAGCATAAAAAGTACAAAAAAAGAAAAGAGAATCGACATTACAAGACAGTTTCTTTTAAGACGTGCTTTAATATTTAGCATTTATACAAACCCGGGGTGTGCAAAGCTTCGGGATCCTTGCAAGAAGCCAGGAAGATTATCCTTTGATGGCAGATATGTGAGGGTTAGAGCAGAAGAAGGTGGAACGTTTAATGTCTTACCCAAAGCCCCCACTATGAGTTTGTGGCAATAAAGGCAGCGTTAGGACCGGGGGCTGCCCGATTCACCGCTCAACCTTCCTGCAAAAAGGCAGCGCCTTTCCAAGCTTCAAAACAGATGGTTTTAACTTAATCCTTGGAAAGAAATTTTCTGGCTAGATGCCGTTCAAATTGACAAGAACAGCGGGGGCTGGCTCAATGGTTTTGACTCATACGAAAGAATCTTTCGGTTGGGAAAGCCATTACTCCCTTATAAGTACTTGTAATCAGAGTCCTTTTACTATATACAATCTGCGCTTATGCATGCTTACTCATGAGCAGCAAACTCCTATACATGTCTGCTCAGAAGGGAATGCCATGGAGTTTGATGGGATGCACTCCTAGGTTATTGTTATTGTAATTGTACAGAGAACTGCTGTCCAGTGGCGTAGCGTGGGGGGTGCAGGGGGGCCCGGCCGCACCAGGCGCAACATCTGGGGGGGGGCACGCTCACACTCGCAGCTCTCTAACTCGAGTGCTAAAATCCACGGGTTAGGGGGTGCAAATTACATGCCTTGCCCCGGGTGCTGACAACCCACGCTACGCCACTGCTGCTGTCTTTTATTGCAGCCTGATTATTGCGGTTGTGTGGTTGTCAGTACAAGCGATGGCAGGCTTTTTTAGAAAATCTTGGGTCAGCACTGCCTCAGAGAGAGTCCCTCCAAAAGGTTTTCATCTCATTATATAGAAGAGAAGACGAGTTTTGGATTTGATATCCCACTTTATCACTACCCGAAGGAGTCTCAAAGCGGCTAACATTTTCCTTTCCCTTCCTCCCCCCAACAAACACTCTGTGGGGTGAGTGGGGCTGAGAGACTTCCGAGAAGTGTGACTGGCCCAAGGTCACCCAGCAGCTGCATGTGGAGGAGCGGGGAAGCGAACCCGGTTCACCAGATTACGAGACTACCGCTCTTAACCACTACAACACACTGGCTCTATAGCTGCAGAGTCGCCCCATCCATGAAGCACTTTCCTCAGGCAGCGGAAGTGCAAGGCGCAGCGCTCTGCCCGCCCCACCACTGTTGGCAGAACTATTTAGTTCTGTGTAACTCACTTTTGACAAACCTAGACAGCATCTTACAAAGCAGAGACATCACCTTGCCAACAAAGGTCCGTCTAGTCAAAGCTCTGGTTTTCCCAGTAGTGATGTATGGAAGTGAGAGCTGGACCATCAAGAAGGCTGATGGTCTTGAATGGATGCTTTTGAATTCTGGTGCTGGAGGAGACTCTTGAGAGTCCCATGGACTGCAAGAAGACCAAACCTCTCCATTCTGAAGGAAATCAGCCCGGAGTGCTCACTGGAAGGACAGATCCTGAAGCTGAGGCTCCAAGACTTTGGCCACCTCATGAGAAGGGAAGACTCCCTGGAAAAGACCCTGATGTTGGGAAAGATGGAGGGCACAAGGAGAAGGGGACGACAGAGGACGAGGTGGTGGGACAGTGTTCTCCAACCTACCAGCATGAGTTTGAGCAAACTGCGGGAGGCAGTGAAAGACAGGAGTGCCTGGCGTGCTCTGGTCCAGGGGGTCACAAAGAGTCGGACACGACTAAACGACTAAACAACAACAACCACAAGAACAACAACAACTCACTTTTGATGCCATTTAAACAAGTGGCCGTCTCTGCTTGACAAGCTAATGAATGTACACTTTGCGGAGACCTAATGACTAGCTTGCTTGCTTATGTGATAGCTACATACAAAGAGAGAGAGAGCTAGCTATAGAACAGCTGTTTGTATAACACAGGAAGAAGGTGGTTTCTTCATAGGAAGTTGCTGCAAACAGGAAGAGACCAAGCTGCATGGTGGGGGGGGGGGAGGGAATGCAGAACTGCAAGCAGGAAGGAAATGTCCATGCCAGAAGGACAACAAGTGCCTGAGAGGCTGTCCAGGATCGTACTCCTGTTTCTGATAGATGCTCTGCTGAATCTGTACATTCGCAGCCTTTCATCTGCATCCAAGAGGGAGCATAGGAAGATCTCTGTTGGATCAGAACAAAGGTTCTCATCGTCCTATGAGCCTGGCTGCAGGATCCGACCAAAGGAGGTCCATCTAGCCCAGCACCCTGTTCTCAGCGTGGACAAATGTCTCTGGGAAACCTGCAAGCAAGGCCTGAAAACCTGTAGACAGTGAGAGACAACAGGACTGCTCAAGGTGCCCCAACTATAAAATTGGAGAAATCGAGAGAGATATAGCCGCACCAGCAGCATATCTCTTCTTTTTCGTATCCAAAAATGCAAGAAGGGCTTTTACACTCGCCAGAAGCTCAGCTCTGCCCTCGCCGGTCCTGGAAGAGACCTTTAAAAAAGTCCCATATGCTCAGAGACTTTGTGCCTGTTCATTGGGGAAAATAGGAAGCCCAGAGCACTTGTTCTTCAGATGTCCCTTTTATGAAGAGGCACGTTGTGAGACCATTGATCCCCCGCTTGTGAGGCTCGCTGACCTCCCGGAAAAGCAAAAAATTGACCTTTTCCTGTTAGGCAAAGATCCGAAGACGACCCGGATGGTCACCAGATTCTGTGTACAGATCTGTAGGCTCAGACCACCCCCCGACCCAAACTAATTTGTTAAGAAAATCCCCAAACTCGGCTCCATTGGAGACTCTGGGTCATCTCTCTGCGGTAGCTTATCTTAAAGTTTTAAGTGTCTATACGCTTATCACATTTATAAATTTTAAATTTATTGTTGCACATTGTTTTAAATGTTTGCTTTCCTTCTGGGATTGTACCCTAAGTGTGTTTTATAAGCTGGTCTCCGACGGTAATAAATTATCTATCTATCTATCTATCTATCTATCTATCTATCTATCTATCTATCTATCTATCATCATCTATCCATCTATCTATCTATTTATCTATCTATCTATCATCTATCTATCTATCTATCATCTATCTAATCTATCTATCTAGCCATTGAGGCTAGCACCCCATTACTCTCCAGCATTCCTCGGATGAAAATAGGGCCATTTCTCACTCCCTGCAACTGACCCGCCTCAATCCCCCATTTTTGGTGCCCCCCCCGGAGCATTTCCTATCAGAAGAAGGGCAAGTGTGATGCGGCAGCTTAAAAAAGCCAATGCAATTCTGGGCTGCATCAATAGGAGTATAGCATCTAGATCAAGGGAAGTAATAGTGCCACTGTATTCTGCTCTGGTCAGACCTCACCTGGAGTACTGTGTCCAGTTCTGGGCACCACAGTTCAAGAAGGACACTGACAAACTGGAACGTGTCCAGAGGAGGGCAACCAAAATGGTCAAAGGCCTGGAAACGATGCCTTATGAGGAACGGCTAAGGGAGTTGGGCATGTTTAGCCTGGAGAAGAGGAGGTTAAGGGGTGATATGATAGCCATGTTCAAATATATAAAAGGATGTCACATAGAGGAGGGAGAAAGGTTGTTTTCTGCTGCTCCAGAGAAGCGGACACGGAGCAATGGATCCAAACTACAAGAAAGAAGATTCCACCTAAACATTAGGAAGAACTTCCTGACAGTAAGAGCTGTTTGACAGTGGAATTTGCTGCCAAGGAGTGTGGTGGAGTCTCCTTCTTTGGAGGTCTTTAAGCAGAGGCTTGACAACCATATGTCAGGAGTGCTCTGATGGTGTTTCCTGCTTGGCAGGGGGTTGGACTCGATGGCCCTTGGGGTCTCTTCCAACTCTATGATGCTATGATTCTATGATTCTAAGTGTCATCATCGTTACACCAGTGGGACACAGCAGCCACTACAAGCTACCCAAGGGAGGAGGCTGGCAGCGAAGGCCATGGGGAGGCAATAGGATGGCTCCATTGCAGCTGCCACAACCGCCGTTGCTCGGGACAAGTGCCAGCTCCTCCTTCTCCTTGTGCTCCAGTGGGGGGAATAAGGACATTCCGGGATCAAATCAGAATCTGAGATGGCTTCCGTAATTCCAGGACTATCTCTGGGGAAAAGGGACACTTGGAGGGTACGGGACGCATTCCTAGCCTTTTGAGCCTCCATAAATTTCTCTAGCCCTATGCGGCCTCGGACCCTCGTACCTACGGGACCGCCTCTCCTGGTATGCCCCGTGGAGGACCTTAAGGTCCACAAATGACAACACTTTGGAGGTCCCAAGTCTCAAGGTAGTTAGAGTGGTCTCAACTAGGGCCAGGGCCTTTTCAGTACTGGCCCCGACTTGGTGGAACGCTCTGTCACAAGAGACTAGGGCCCTAGGGACTGGCATATCATATCTGGCAACCAATGAGTCTCTTGGGTTTCAGATGGATGGTACATCCTTCCGCAGGGCCTGCAAGACAGAACTGTTCTGCCTGGCTTTTGGCTTGGACTCAGTTTGACCCTTATGTTTCCCTCCCCTTATGATTGATTTATGGGCTACTTTTAAAATGAGGCTGCATTTTAAATTGTATTTTAATCTTCCATGTGACAACCCTTCAGATATTAGAAGATGGCTATCGCTTTTGAATTCTGGTGCTGCAGGAGACTCTGGAGAGTCGCATGGACTGCAAGAAGATCAAACCTCTCCATTCTGAAGGAAATCAGCCCTGAGTGCTCACTGGAAGGACAGATCCTGAAGCTGAGGCTCCAATACTTTGGCCACCTCATGAGAAGAGAAGACTCCCTGGAAAAGACCCTGATGTTGGGAAAGATGGAGGGCACAAGGAGAAGGGGATGACAGAGGACGAGATGGTGGGACAGTGTTCTCGAAGCTACCAGCATGAGTTTGACCAAACTGTGGGAGGCAGTGGAAGACAGGAGGGCCTGGCTGCTCTGGTCCAGGGGGTCACGAAGAGTCGGACAAGACTAAACAACAACAATCATATCATCTGTCTCCTGTTCTCCAGGTTAAATACCCAACTGCCTCAACTGTTCCTCATGCAGCTTGGTTTCCAGACCCTTGATCTGCAAGGATCAATATCCTTCTTAAACTGTGGTGCACAGGACTCTAGGTGGGATCAGACACGAGCAATACATGTTTTTATACTGCTGTTCTTTTTTATGTGTAAAATAATTTAATTTTATTTTTAATTCCCCCCTTCCTTTAATTTATTATTAAATTCATATTACACGTTAGTTACTGTACAATTTCAGCACTGTACATAACATAGGTAAAGGTAAAGGGACCCCTGACCGTTAGGTCCAGTCGCGGACAACTCTGGGGTTGCAGCGCTCATCTCGCTCTATAGGCCTGACTAAGCTGCTTCTGGAGAACCAGAGCAGCGCACGGAAACGCCGTTCACCTTCCCGCTGGAGTGGTACCTATTTATCTACTTGCACTTTGACGTGCTTTCGAACTGCTATGTTGGCAGGTGCAGGGACCGAGCAACGGGAGCTCACCCCATCACGGGGATTCGAGCCAACAACCTTCTGATCGGCAAGCCCTAGGCTCAGGGGTTTAACCCACAGCGCCACCCGCGTCCCTTGTACGTATCATATTAAATATACGGATTCGTCACATCTAACCCTATACCGTATTCACCATTTACCCAAATACACGTGACTTCCCTCACCCACGTCCATGATGTCCTTCTTGCTACATTAAAACTCTATCATATCACTGTGCTTGTATTTATTCATCACATTAATCAATCCTCTATTCCAGAATCATTGCATCTTAGCTTAATGAACTCAATCAGTACTTACCCAAAGATTTCCATTGAACTAATACAGTATTGTACCATATATTCTTGAACACACTTCCATTCCTTTCTTAATTCTTGTTTAGATTGCATTCTAATTAGAATTTATACTGCTGTTCTATTGGTTCTGGTCTATATTTATATTTTAAGGATATATTTTGTCTTTTATATGGCACACCACTTAGACTATTAGAGCAGCTTGACAGTGGAATGGTAGTGGATTCTCCCTCAATGGAGTTTTTTAAGCAGAGGTTGGATGGTGTCCTAGACTGGCTGGATGGAGTTAATATTTAAATCTTAGAATAGCTTTGGAAGTGGATATAGGCTGTAGGGTTAGAAGTAGAAGATAGTGTATTTTAAAACAGTATTATTTGTAAGTGATAAAATGTGAAGTTTTTTATGGTTAAAGTAAGTGTGATTTTAAAAAATATTTAGAAATTATGATATATGTAAACTGCTAAAGATGAAGTACAGTGGTACCTCGGGTTAAGTACTTAATTTGTTCCGGAGGTCTGTTCTTAACCTGAAACTGTTCTTAACCTGAAGCACTACTTTAGCTAATGGGGCCTCCTGCTGCCGCCGCGCCGCCAGAGCACGATTTCTGTTCTCATCCTGAAGCAAAGTTCTTAACCTGAAGCACTATTTCTGGGTTAGCGGAGTCTGTAACCTGAAGCGTATGGAACCTGAAGCATATATAACCTGAGGTACCACTGTAAAATGAAAATCAGATAGGTGGTACGTGGGGAAGCCCACCTAACAATGTTTAGAAAAATAAAGATAAGAGAAGAATCTGTTGGTATTGTTTGTTTTTCTGTTTGTGTTCTTTATTTGTGTTATAAAATGAATTTAAAAATTTGGAAAAAAATTAATAGACTGGCTGGATGCAGAGGAATGGTGGGAGGCAGCAACTGAGGAAGAAGGTTCAGACCTTGGGGATTGGTGGTGGGGCGACGATGAGTGGTCAGACGGAGCAGATTGAGAGGAGGAGAAGGAGGTGTCAGAAGCTGAAGAGGTAACAGGGTTTAGTGTGCAGGAAGAGGCTGTGGCAGAGAAGTCCAGAATCGGAGGCAGAGGTAGAGAATGGAGAGGACTGAGGGAATCCAGAGGCAGAGATGAGGCAGGTTGGTGAAGAAGCCAGGGTGTCTCCCCCGCCTGCTGCAACCAGCTCCCCTCTTTTCTGGTCTGCCGGAACCAGAAGAGATAAGAAGAGAGAGGAGCAAAGGCAGGCATGCTGGCGTAGTCTCAAATTGCTTGGGAACAACCCAGAGGAGGAGGAGACTTAGACAACTGTTGGAAGGTGGGGAACTTCAGTCCCTACAACTGCCTCATCATCATCATCATTTTATTTGTAGGCCGCCTTTCCATAGTGAAAAAAATGCTCAAGGCGTGAAGAAGATCCGCAGAAGGGACTTGGAAAAGAATTAAGAGCCTCGGACATAAGATCTCCAGGTTGATGGACTATATGGAAAGGACTGGCAGAATCCGAAACCAGGGAGAGGAGAGGGTGGAAGATGATTGGGAAGTTCAAGCTTATATTTAGAAATTGTGTAAAATTAATGACTGTTAGAAAAATCGTGGAATGATATTATATGGATTTAGTAGAAATGTTAGAAGAAGTTAAGAATAGATAAGTACCGTAATTTAGTCTTAAGATGGAAAGGATTTGCTGAAACAATTAGAAGAACTGGAATACAAACAGGGAGGTGTGAGGAAGTCGAGGAAACAAGGAAATGAAGGATAGAATATGGAAAAGGAGAGATGTATTTTAAACCATTTTTGTTTTGATTTATTTATGTGTTTAGTTTAATGTGTATTTGTATACTGTATTGTACTGTGGTGTTTTTTCACTTTTTTGTTTTCTTTCTTTTTTGTCTCTATTTTTTCTTTTTTCTTCTTTTTCTGTAACTTTTAAAAGTAATAAATATTATTTTTTTAAAAAAAACAATGCTCAAGGTGGCTTACAGCACGACAAGATTTACAGTCACACCTCGGGTTACAGCTGTTTCAGGTTGCGTTTTTTCGGGTTGCGGACTGCCGAAACCCGGAAGTACCAGAACGGGTTACCTCCGGGTTTCGGCGGTCACACATGCGCAGATGCGCTAAATCACACTTTATACAGGACTGAGGCATGTGGAGGATCCATTCGCAGCTCTAGCCGTGAGCAGAGGATCCCGGCGCTGGCGGCAAACCGCTATGTACAGTGTATGTGCACTGTCGCATGCATGCGCTGTATGTAGCGACGCGCACATGCGCTGTACATAGCGGTTTGCCGCCACGCCGCTCAAGCACCGTACAGATGGCAGTGGGATCCCTCTATCGCTGCTATAGCCGCATGTAGAGGATCCTCTGTTCGCGGCTGCAGCTGCAAGCAGAGGATCCCAGCACCGTTCGTACGGCACTGGAGCGCCGGCAAACAGTGCATGTGCGGCATTTCTACGTATGGTGCATGCGTCGTGTTTAGCGATGCCCCGCCCTGGGTGTCACGACGCCTTCGTTCACCCCTGGTGTTCCGTGTTCACGATCTGCTGCTATAGTCCAACAATTGGGGGAGGCAAGCGTCTTGTTTGTGGGAGGGTTCTTGCCCCCCAGCCCCCAATCTGGGGCAAACCATAGCTGCAGCTTTGAAACCAAGGGCAGCCCTGCACAGAGAGCATTGCAGTAACCCAGTCTCATGGTAGCCAACGCCTGCATAGCATACTGTCGCTAAGCTAAGAGCAAGAAGGCAGGAAGTGCAATATGTTCCTAGATGTAAAAGAAACAAAAAGTTTTCCCTGTCCTGACAAGACAGAAGTACTGTTTTGGGGGGACAGGGGGCGGGCGGGTGAGGAGGCCTCCCTGGTCCTGAATGGGGTAGCTGTGCCCCTGAAGGACCAGGTACGCAGCCTGGGAGTCATTCTGGACTCACAGCTGTCCATGGAGGCGCAGGTCAATTCTGTGTCTGGGGCAGCTGTCTACCAGCTCAATCTGGTATGCAGGATGAAACCCTCCCTGCCCATGGACTGTCTGGCCAGAGTGGTGCATGCTCTGGTTATCTCCCGCTTGGACTACTGCAATGCGTTCTGCGTGGGGCTACCTTTGAAGGTGACCTGGAAACTGCAATTAATCCAGAATGCGGCAGCTAGACTGGTGATTGGGAGCGGCCACCAAGACCACATAACACCGGTCTTAAAAGACCTACATTGTCTCCCGGTACGTTTGCGAGCACAATTCAAAGTGTTGGTGCTGACCTTGAAAGCCCTAAACAGCCTTGGTCCTGTATACCTGAAGGAGCGTCTCCACCCCCATCGTCCTGCCCGGACACTGAGGTCCAGCGCTGAGGGCCTTCTGGCGGTTCCCTCCCTGCAAGAAGTGAGGTTACAGGGAACCAGGCAGAGGGCCTTCTCAGCAGTGGCACCCGCCCTCTGGAACGCCCTCCCATCAGATGTCAAGGCAATAGACAACTATTTTACTTTTAAAAGACAACTGAAGGCGGCCCTGTTTAGGGAAGCTTTTAATGTCTGATGCTGTATTGTTTTTAATATTCAGTTGGAAGCTGCCCTGAGTGGCTGGGGAAACCCAGCCAGATGGGCGGAATATAAATAATAATATTAATAAAAATAATAATATCACCACATTGGCAGTATTGGAAAACCGACACCTGTGGGTTCCCCACCACCACCAAAAGTGTGCACAGTGCAGGATCCTTCCTGGGGGGGTCGGGACTCTCTCAGAAAGGATGTGAGGATTTCTCAGCAGCCGTTTCACTCCGAACCTGACAGCAAGCAGAGGCATAAGCCAGTAGCAAACTATTGCAGCCGATTCCAGCCTTTTCCTGGCATTTTTTGAAAAAGCGCCTCTGTTGCTTTAAATGAGGAGAGGACTTCATCTTCAGGTGGAGTCAATTCTTGCTGGGTTATAAATTTGCTGGGAGCCGAGAAAGCAGCTGGTTGTTGTTTTTTTGCTGGAATCTTAGCAAGCGTATAGAACCAGTATGGTAAGCTGATGGCATTGTAGTTTCTCGTTTGGATTTGAAACTGTCGCTTGAGTGCTGTATGTATTGATTTTATCTGGGCTGTGGATCTTTTTGATAACTTTCAGTTAACTTTTCTGGAAGGGTTATTGATGAATACTTTAAGCTCATTTGGGCTGGGGTTTGCTCCTTATAAGGTAAAAGCTAGGCTGTAGCAAAAGGGAGGTTTAGAGGGAGGGGGGGTCTTTTCCGCACACCCCTCCCCTTAGTTTTTCTCTGTTCAGGGACTTAGCTGATCTTCTTGCAAAGTTGTGGGTCTCCTTTCTGACAGCTGAGATCTCTTTTCCCTCTGGATCTTTAGAGGCATAAAATGTGTTGTTCTGCTGTATAAAGTCCCGCTCTCATTTTTTTCCACCTCCCCTTTCCTCCTGCCCTTTCCCCTACATTATTTCACACTTCAGTTATGAGCATGGTTTAGGTAGGAGATTACTGTACTTTTGCAGATTTCTTGCCCTTATTCCCCTCCCCTGTATAAGAGGAAACTGCCATATTGCCTTTGTCTACTGTAATCCCAAGGGTTGATATGCTAAAAGAATAGAGCTGTTCCCCCTTTCCAGAAAAAGAAAAATTATATATATTATTTGTGAATGTTTCAAAACTATAGACTCTCGGACAACCTCAAAAAAAGTTTAACGAAACTTCTGGGAAGCTCTTCCAAAGGACTGCTGCTTGCATTTCATTTATTTATGCTGATCTTAATGGATTTTAATTAAGATAGCTGCTTAGGGGGTGTAGGGGGAGTCCAAAAATCTAGAGTGCTTTATCCCAAAAAGGAGATCCATTGTTGGTCTTTACTCATGAGTAGGCCCAGGTCCACAGACAGGGCAGTTCTGGAAGTCTATATTGCATGAGCTGAATTTCTGAGCTGTGACTTCACTCCTTAACCCAGCAAAAATTTGGATTCAAAGACCTATTGTTCTCTTGTTATCAAGTTGCCCAGTTGAGTATTTGCATGGAAGTTTAAATAGGAAAACCTGCCAGTCCAACAGTGTTCACTTGGAATTCCTGGAAGGGAGAAAAAACCTTGTACAATTTTGATCTTGTTTGGTCCTGGAGCAGAAACGGATCAAGCTTTTTTTTTATTATTTTAATTTTTTTAAGTTGGGGGTTGGTATGCTTTAACAGTTGCACGTGGAAGCCAAGAGACGGCTGTCTCCGACTGAGGAAATCTTCTGCAATTCCCGACTGGCTTCCTTGCTCTGTGGTTGCGTCGAGAGCAGGTGCTACCACTTGGCAAACTGTTGAGAGAGAGGAAAAAGGGGAGTGGGGACTTCTCTTCTTTGCTGGCCGCAAGGAATGTCCCGAGTGACTCCAGCAAATTGGGGCAGAAGAGCTACAATTAGAACTCCCATCATAGATAGATGGACGGGGACTGTGGCATGTTGTGGAGGGCGGTGTGAAAAGCAGCTGTCAGATCTGATGAGCAGAAGCTGGTGTGGTCATCTCGCATTTTGATCGCCTGTAGGCTTCCCGGGGCTGACCGTTGTAGGATGTGGGAGGGAGCGAGCGAAGGACTGGATAAACTCTCCTCTGATCCTTCGCGTTGTGTTCTTGACACATGACTCATAATCTCGCCGCAGTTGGAAGAACGCGGATCAGGCTGTGGCTGACCGTAGTCATCTCACTGGGATAAAGCTTTTCTTAAAAAATTAATTCCTCTTCTGCTTTATTTCTCCGCCCCAAAAGCACGCATGTGTCATGGTCGTGGCATCTCAAATATGCTGAACAGATTTCGCCGGGTTTTACACCTGTTCTTGAGGCGCTCTTGTCTCTCGGGCCATTTCTGGGCTCTGAACCAAAGTCTTGCCACAACTCCCTCTTAAAAAAACAAAACCAAAAGGGAAGGCGCTGTGTGGAGTCATCGAAAGTAACTGCGGGAGTTCAGGACAGCTGAATGGAAGCGGTACTGCATTTATGGTCAACCAGGATGATCGGCCTGCTTCCATCAGTTTGGGGAGCTTCCAGGATGTTCCTAGTTTGGGGTAGGATTCCATTGCATTGCAGCCAATTCAGGTGGCGCAGTGATAGTCGATCCGAGAGCTCGAGCCGCAAACCTGCTTTGGCGAAAGCTTGGGATTTTTTGCAAGAAGGAAAATGTCAGGAAGATGTGCTTGCTTTGATGCAACATCGTCTGGCCTCTCCCTGCAAACAAGCCAGGATGAATGCACACCAACTAGCCAATGTTATCCAATCTCCTTGCAAACAAATCAGGATAGATGCTCAATGTAACAGCGATATCTGTAAGTGAAGTGCCCTTACTTTGAAAAACACAGAGCTCTTCAACCAAATGTTTATTATCTGCCCTTCATCCTGAGATCCCAAGGGTGGGTTGTTGTTGTTTAGTTGTGTCCAACTCTTCGTGACCCCTTGGACTAGAGCACGCCAGGCACTCCTGTCTTCCACTGCCTCCTGCAGTTTGGTCAAACTCATGCTGGTAGCTTCGAGAACACTATCCAACCATCTAGTCTTCTGTCGTCCCCTTCTCCTTGGGCTCTCCATCTTTCCCAACATCAGCGTCTTTTCCAGGGAGTCTTCTCTTGTGGTGTGGTGTGTGGTGTAGTGGTGAAGGGCAGTGGACTCGTAATCTAGTGAACTGGGTTCGCGTCTCCGCTCCTCCACATGCAGCTGCTGGGTGACCTTGGGCTAGTTACACTTCTTTGAAGTCTCTCAGCCCCACTCACCTCACAGAGTGTTTGTTGTGGGGGAGGAAGGGAAAGGAGAATGTTAGCCGCTTTGAGACTCCTTAGGGTAGTGATAAAGTGGGTATCAAATCCAAACTCTTCTTCTTCTCTTCTCATGAGGTGGTCAAAGTCTTGGAGCCTCAGCTTCAGGATCTGTCCTTCCAGTGAGCACTCAGGGCTGATTTCCTTCAGAATGGAGAGGTTGGATCTTCTTGCAGTCCATGGGACTCTCAAGAGTCTCCTCCAGCACCAGAATTCAAAAGCATCCATTCTTCGGCGATCAGCCTTCTTTATGGTCCAGCTCTCACTTCCATACATCACTACTGGGAAAACCATAGCTTGAACTATATGGACCTTGGTTGGCAAGGTGAAGTCTCTGCTTTTTAAGATGCTGTCTAGGGTGGGTTACAACAATTTACAATTACAACCCAGGGTGGGTTACAACAATTTAAAATACATCTTTTAGCAACGATTTAAAGCAAATGGTTAATGTTGCTGGCTATGAAATGACCCAGAGCCAGCAATCCCCTGAGGCCCTTCTTTGTGTGGCTCCTCTTCGAGGCGTCTGGAGGATGGCAACACTAGAACGGGGCCTTTTCAACGGTGGCTCCCCGGTTGTGGAATGCTTTCCCCAGCCAGGCTTGTCTGCAGCCTTCCTTAAATATCTTTTTGCACCAGGCAAAAATGTTTCTCTAGAACAGCTATTCTCAACCTGTGGGTGGCCAGATGTTGTTGGACTCCAACTCCCATCATGCTTGAGCTCTGGCCTTGCTAGCTAGGGATGATGGGAGTTGTAGTTCAACAACATCTGGGAACCCACAGGTTGAGAAAGGCTGCTCTATAACCAAGCTTTTTGGCTGATTTACATTCTATGGCTTCCATCTGTATCGCGAGACAATACAATACACCTCTGGGGGCTGAAGTCAAGATGTGGGAAGGTTGCAGCACCTGCTGGGGCTTCGGAGACAGATGTGGGAGAGATTACTGGTTTGCTTGTGTTTTATTACGTATTTTGAATCCTCGTTTTCTATTTTTATGTTGTGAGCCACCCTATGTATTTGGAGGAAGGGCAGTATACAGATTTAATACATACCGTACTTTTCCGTGTATAAGACTATCTTTTTTTTTCTGTAAAAAAAGCATGCTAAAAAGTGGGGGTCGTCTTATGCATGGGTAGTGCATAGGGTGGACGTTTGATTGGTTGCTGCCGAGGCTGTAAGGCTATTGTGCATTTTATTGGTTGCTGCGTTAATGGGTGGTGTTGATTGGCTGATGCTTCAGCAGTTGGGTGTGCGACTGGCAGCTTCTGCTGGCGATGGGGCAGACGGGAGGCGGATTTAGCGAGACGTGTGGGTGAGTCCCCCCTAAAAAAGCTCAACAACTCTGGGTAATTCCCCCTAAAAAGCTCAACAGTTTTGCGGCATCTTCCCCCATTTTCTTAAATTTGAGTTCCCAAAGATAGGGGGCGTCTTATAGACAGAAAAGTACGGTAATATTTGGTATGTAAACCTGAATTTTGCTCAGCTATGCCTGATTCCACACGTATGTGTGTGTATGTGTATTTCTGTCTGTGTCTCTCCCTCTGGCAATCGTTTCTCCTCCTCTGGATTATGTTGTCTTTTGGACGCGTTAGTCCTCCTCACCATCAACACAAAATACAACTCATCTTTAGCCTTCTGCCCCAGACTCCTGCCTTCTCCTTTCTTAGACTCTCTGATTTGAGCAGCGCAGGCAACAGTAGTTAAGTTTCTCCCAGGGACGGGGGATAAATTTGATTCCGTTCACATTTAAAGACAGGCTTGCTGGATCTCCATTTGCTTTGCAAAAATGCAACTAGTAGGCAAAATTGCATCGAAAAATGTGTATGGTACAGTGTTTTTCAATCTTTTTTGGGCAAAGGCACACGTGTTTCATGAAAAAAATCACGAGGCACACCACCATTAGAAAATGTTAAAAAATTTAACTCTGTGCCTATATTGATTATATATAAAGCAATTCTCTTGAATAGGAATCAAATAAACACAAGGAAGTATTTTATAATTACTTTATTATGAAATAGTAAGTAAACAGAAATATGAAAAAATAAAAAATACTTTATTTTTAAATCTTTCGAATTTTTCAATTTTTCCCACAGCACACCAGGCAACAGTGGTTGAAAAACACTGGTATAGTAGGAGAAAGTCACACGAAACTCTGGCAAATTTCCCCGAAGACTTTTTTTTTACACCATATTTTTCGTTCTAGAAGATGCACCAGACCACAAGACACACCTAGTTTTGGGAGGAGGAAAACAAGAAAAAAGAATATTCTGAATCTCAGAAGCCAGAACAGAAAGAGGGATCGCTGTGCAGTGAAAGCAGCAATCCCTCTTGCTGTTCTGGCTTCTGGGATAGCTGCGCAGCCTGCATTCGCTCCATAAGACGCACACAAATTTCCCCTTACTTTTTAGGAGGGAAAAAGTGAGCCTTATAGAGCAAAAAATATGGTATTTCACAAACTGGGTGTAGAAATGAGGATTGGTAAAAATGAAAAGCCAAGGTAGCGAAACACACACATTTTCCAATCCCTGTCTCTCCTGGCTGCCCTGTCCCTCTGTGACATCACAGAAGCTCATCCAATCCGGGCCGGAGGCTCCTCCCACAAAGCGTCTCTGGCACAGCACACTGCAGCATGGATTTTTATTGCAGTTAAGGTCTATTATTGATTGCTGGCCACAAAAGATAAGGATGGAATCTCTTTAGGAATAAAGGGGTTGTTTTAAACACGTGGCTATCATAAGACCAAAGGTTTATCAGCCGAGCTGGGGGAGGGGAATCACATCTGGCAACCAATGTGCCCCTTTGGTTTCAGATAGTACACAGGTAGACGAGTCTAAAAAGCCTGGGATACAAATTTTCACGGCCCTCTAGCGACTATGGTGGCTCATTTACCAGGACGAAGGTATTTAGCATTAACAATGGAAGTTTGCACACTATTCTGACCAAACGAAGCCTCCTGGTGTATCTTTTGCTCTAGGATACAGCTGAATAGAAGGACGCGGGTGGCGCTGTGGTCTAAACCACAGAGCCTAGGACTTGTCGATGAGAAGGTCGGCAGTTCGAATCCCTGTGATGGGGCGAGCTCCCGTTGCTCGGTCCCTGCTCCTGCCAACCTAGCAGTTCGAAAGCACGTCAAAGTGCAAGTAGATAAATAGGTACCACTCCGGCGGGAAGGTAAACAGCGTTTGTATGAGCAGCTCTGGTTCACCAGAAGCGGCTTAGTCCTGCTGGCCACATGACCCGGAAGCTGTATGCCAGCTTCCTCGGCCAGTAAAGCAAGATGAGCACCGCAATTTCTGGTCTCATCCTGAAGCAAAGTTCTTAACCTGAAGCACTATTTCTGGGTTAGTGGAGTCTGTAACCTGAAGCATATGTAACCTGAAGCGTATGTAACCCGAGGTACCACTGTCTTAAATAAGAGAGAATCGGTATTCTGCCAAGAATTCACCCCAAGGTTATGCTCAGTCCAGCCTCGGTCCAATATACCTGAAGGAGCATCTCCACCCCCATCGTTCTGCCTGGACACTGAGGTCCAGCGCCGAGAGCCTTCTGGCTGTTCCCTCACTGGGAGAAGCCAAGTTACAGGGAATCAGGCAGAGGGCCTTCTTGGTAGTGGCGCCCGCCCTGTGGAACACCCTCCCACCAGATGTCAAGGAGAAAAATAACTACCAGACTTTTAGAAGACATCTGAAGGCAGGGAAGCTTTTAACATTTGATGCATTACTGTATTTTAATATTTTGTTGAAAGCTGCCCAGAGTGGCTGGGGAAGCCCAGCCAGATGGGTGGGGTATAAATAATAAATTATTATTATTATTGCTGGTGAAGGGTGTTAAAGCATCTTTCTCTCTGTCCCCTTCCATTCCAGAGGGAGTGCCTGTCGATCCACATTGGCCAAGCTGGCGTTCAAATGGGCAATGCCTGCTGGGAGCTCTACTGCCTGGAACATGGGATTCAGACAGACGGCACCATCGCCGGGAACCAGGCAGCTCCCAAAATCCTGCCAGAGACGGAGCAGGTGGATGCTTCTTTCGAGACGTTCTTCTGCGAGACTGCGTCAGGGAAGCACGTGCCCAGGGCGGTCTTCATTGACCTGGAACCGACTGTCATAGGTAATATAACCTGCAGAGATCCATTAGGATGAAAACGACCTCTGGGACATTTTGTCGATGTCCAGTAGTGAGTGCTGCCAACTCACCTAGGCGCAAGATACAAGAGAGCTGTCTTAAGGCTCTTCCAAACTTCTTTGTTTCCAAGAACAGGTCTGGGTTTTAGAGCACTGCGTGCAAGCACTCCCTGGGAAAACACACTCTCTACCATAGCAAATGGAGCGAACAGCAATCCACAGAAAACCCAAATGGCTGTTTCTTCCACTTCAGAGTTAAAGAGCGGGTTTTCAGGCAGGAGTATTTTCCAGTTCTACCAATACATGCAGGAGCTAGATCCAGGAACCTTTTGCATGGGAAGTACCGTATTTTTCGCTCTATAGGATGCACCGGACCATAGAAGGGGCGTTGCGCAGAGAGGGAAAACTGTGCAGCGCCTCTCCAGTGAAACAAAGCCTGGAGAGCAAGAGGGATCAGTGTGCACCGACCCCTCTCGCTCTCCAGGCTTCAGACGGCCATCTGCAAGCCTTCGGAGCGCGGCGGGAACTCCTGCTGCGCTCCGAAGGCTTGTGGATAGCTGCTTGAAGCCCCCGGAGTGCAGCGGGAGTTCCCTGCACTCCGGGGGCTTCAGGCGGCTTCAGCAAAAGCAACGCGAAGCCAAGGAGCACGGGGGGAGCGCTCCCTCTGCGCTTCGGAGGCTTCGCGTTGCTATCGCTGAAGCCAAGGAGCCTGCATTCGCTCCATAGGACGCACACACATTTCCCCTTCATTTTTGGAGGGGGAAAACTGCGTCCTATAGAGCGAAAAATACGGTATGTACAGGGCCACTAGGCTACAACAGTCATACCTCATGTTATGTTTGCTTCAGGTTAAATCTTTTCAGGTTGTGTCCCCCGGTGACCCGGACGTACCGGAAAGGGTTACTTCCAGGTTTCGCTGCTCATGCATGCGCAGACGCACAAAATGACATCACACGCATGCGCAGAAGCGGCAAATTGTGACCCACGCACGTGCAGACGTGGGTTGCGTTCTTTTCAGGTTGCGAACGGGCCTCCGGAACGAGAATCGCGGAACGGGTTCTTTTCGTCTTGCGAGGCACCACTGTACCGTATTTTTCGCCCCATAGGACGCAGCGGCCCATAGCACGCACCAAGTTTTTTTGTGGGGAAATAAAGAAAAAAAATTATTTCCCCCCCAGGCGCTTGTGGGGCCGGCAGCAGGGAGAAGCGCTCTTCTCCCCACAGCCCTCCTTCAGACCAGGTCCGGGGACAGCGGGAAGACGTGCTGCACCTCCCAGCTGTCCCCGGAGCTTGTGGGGCAGGCAGCGGGGAGAAGCGCTCTTCTCCCTGCCGCCCTCCTGCAAACCATGTCCGGGGACAGCGGGAAGACGCGCTGCGCCTCCCAGCTGTCCCCGGAGCTTGTGGGGCCAGCAGCGGGGAGAAGCGCTCTTCTCCCCGCCGCCTGCCTTCAGACTAGGTCCGGGGACAGCGGGAATACGCGCTGCGCCTGCTCACTGTCCCCGGAGCTTGCGGCAGGGTCTGCCCACCGTCAGCCTCCAAACCACTTCAGGAGACAGCGGGATGGCGGCATTCCGCCTCCCTCTGTCCCCCGACCTTGTGGGGCTGGCGCTGGGGCTCTCCTGAAGCCTGGAGAGCGAGAGGGGTTGGTGCGCACCGACCCCTCTCGCTCTCCAGGCTTCAGCGAAAGCCTGCATTCGCCCCATAGGACGCACACACATTTCCCCTTCATTTTTGGAGGGGGAAAAGTGCGTCCTATAGGGCGAAAAATATGGTACATCACTTCTTTTGGATTTTCGTGAAAGCAGGCAAACTGTTAGAGGCAGGACAAACATGGAGCCCTGCAGATGTCGAGGACTAAAACTCCCAACAACCTCACCCAGCAGGGCCAATGGCAAGAGATGTTGGAGGGTACTCCATAGTAGAGTAACAAAGGGCATTTTCCGATTGATTGTGCCTGTGGACTCCCTCTTATCCATGGGTCAGCAAACTAAGGCCCAGGGGCCGGATCCGGCCCAAATGCCTTCTGGATCTGGCCCGCGGACTGTCTGGGAATCGCCGCATGGATCAGCATGGAGATTCTGATCATTTCCCCCCCACTTACACACACCGCGGCGGCGCCTCCTCCCTCCCTCCCTCCCTCCCTCCTGGCTTCTCCCCGCCCTGCCTAGAGGAGGAAGGGGGCTGGGCTTTGTTGAGCCACGAATGGCTGAGCGCCACTTTAAGCAGCCCCTCTCCAGAGCCAACCCTTTCGTGCCTCTCATCATCCGTCCGCCGCCCCCCCCCCAGTCCCTGCCGCTCGCAAGGCACAGGAGCTGCGGGTAGCTGAGTGCTATTTAAAACAGAGCAGCCCCTCTCTGGAGCCAGCCCTTTCATGCCACAATGCGCTCTATGTGGGGCTACCTTTGAAGGTGACCCGAAAACTGCAATTAATCCAGAATGCGGCAGCTAGACTGGTGACTGGGAGCGGCCGCCGAGACCACATAACACTGGTCCTGAGAGATCTGCATTGGCTCCCAGTACGTTTCCGAGCACAATTCCAAGTGTTGGTGCTGACCTTTAAATCCCTAAACGGCCTCGGTCCTGTATACCTGAAGGAGCGTCTCCACCCCATCGTCCAGCCCAGACACTGAGATCCAGCGCCGAGGGCCTTCTGGCGGTTCCCTCATTGCGAGAAGTGAGGTTACAGGGAACCAGACAGAGGGCCTTCTCGGTGGTGGCACCCACCCTGTAGAACGCCCTCCTTTCGGACGTGAAGAAAATAAGCAGCTATCCTATCTTTAAAAGACATCTGAAGGCAGTCCTGTTCAGGGAAGTTTTTAATATTTAATGCTGTATTGTTTTTAACACTTGATTGAGAGCCGCCCAGAGTGGCTGGGGAAACTCAGCCAGATGGGCAGGGAATAAATAAATTATTATTATTATTATTATTATTATTATTATTATTATTATTATTATTATTATTATTATTTTATTAATTATTATTAATTTAGTATTGTTATTATCCCGTCGCCGCCATCGCCAGCCCCTGCTGCTCGCAAGGCACAGGTAAGCAGCCACCGGGGGTCGTCTGGTGCTGTGGGGAAGGGAGGGGAGAGTCAGTGGGGGGGATTTCCCCCCCCCCAATACAGTCCGGCCCCCCACAAGGTCTGAAGGACAGTGGACCGGCCCCCTGCGGAAAAAGTTTGCTGACCCCTGCTCTTATCTCTCTCCCTACAGATGAAATCCGCACAGGGCCTTATCACTCCCTCTTCCATCCCGAACAGCTGATCAGCGGCAAGGAAGATGCAGCCAACAACTACGCCCGAGGCCACTACACCATCGGGAAGGAGATCATTGACACAGTCCTGGGCAGGATTCGCAAAATGGTTAAGTTTCCCCTGCACACACACACACACACACGCTAACGCCTGTGTCACAGGATGGCGTAAAAGCTTAATTCACAAATGTTCATAGCCAGGCTGGAGCCAAACTGGACACACATGGGATGGGTTTTTGTGCACAGTGTTGTGAACTGGTCTGATGGGGAAAGTGGCAAGGCTGGTCCAAACATGCAGGAGGACAGGCAGCTCCGACTGAGCAGATAGGGGCTGTTTCCAAGCACAATTCAAAGTGTTGGTGCTGACCTTTAAAGCCCTAAACGGCCTCGGCCCAGTATATATGAAGGAGCATCTCCACCCCCATCGTTCAGCCCGGACACTGAGGTCCAGCGCTGAGGGCCTTCTGGCGGTTCCCTCCCTGCAAGAAACCAAGTTACAGGGAACCAGGCAGAGGGCCTTCTCGGTGGTGGCACCCGCCCTGTGGAACGCCCTCCCACCAGATGACAAAGAGAACAACAACTACCAGACTTTTAGAAGACATCTGAAGGCAGCCCTGTTTAGGGAAGATTTTAATGTTTGATGCATTACGGCATTTTAATATTTTGTTGGAAGCAGCCCAGAGTGGCTGGGGAAGCCCAGCCAGATGGGTGGGGTATAAATAATAAATTATTTTATTATTAGGGTTATTTATTTATGCATGCCTCTGTATCCAGGCTCCTCCCCCTTGAGAGAGCTTCAGAGCCTTAAAGAGACAACCTCTGGCCTGAAGGTGGTGGCCACTCCTCCATCATGCCACAGCCTCCCTCCTGATGAGCTGCTGGACTGGTGATGAGCGGTGCAAGACATCCAGGCTCTGGCTCAAGAGGCCTTGGTGGTCTGGGAAGTTCCAGTGGAAGTTTTTTTCAAAAACTATATATAATTTCCCAAAACCATATAACACACTTTCTTATCTTATACAATGTTTTGGACTTCCATCAACTGCATCTGAAGATTTTCCAGTCTGTATCACTTAATCTGCATTTCATTATTTTCAGTATTACATTTAATACTCCTTCACTAATAATTCCTATCATAGTTTTCTTTGCAATGTTTCACATAGTCCTCCTTACAAACTTATTGCAATCCTACTGGCATAATCTGTTGATTACAATTGCTTTTCAAGTAGTTCATATATTTACTCCAGTCCTCTCAGAGATTCTCAATCACTGATCCCGCAGGTTTTGAATCCTTCCTGTCACCTTATCCAATTCTGCACAGTCCATTAATTTCGTCTGCCATTCTTCTTTCATCGGTAGTTCTTGTTTCCCTTTCTGTGCCAACAATACTCTTGCTGCTGCTGTTGCATATAAAAACAGTTTACTGTCCTGTCTATTAATGTCCTCACTTACAATGCAAAGTAAAAATACTTCTGGTTTTTTAAAAAATAAATGTTTATTTCAACATCTTTTTCATCTCATATATCATTTCCACTGGAAGTTCTTGTTCAGCTGCCTCACGTGCAATGGCCTCCCTATCTTCAGCAGTCAGCTCTGGGTCCTGACCCCTGACCCTGCTCCACATCTTGTGCCCTGTAGCCTCCGACTCTGTGTCCAGGTCTGCTTTGCATTGCACCTCTCTGGGCTCCTTCCAATGTCCAGAAGATCAGTGCTTATGTACCTAGAGGATCCCACGTCCGGTGTTTCTAACATCTCAAATGGTTTGCTTTTAGGAGTAATGGTTAAATGGAGCTCTGACTTAGTAGAGGTACTCCTTGACTCTTGGGATCACTGAGTGTTTTCTCTCGAATCCCCTACTGCTTTAAGGTGGGCTGTGTTCAGGTGCCACAAACCCAGTCCTTCAAACCACGGTTTGGCAACTTGGGACTGTGCCTTGGGTTCCCTCCTCCTCCACTTCCTGGTTTTCTCCCATCACAGTTTGCTGTGATACCCCAATTGGGCAAACCATGGTTAGCACCTAAACCTGGTCCCACTTTGTGCATGTGTACATGATCACGTAGCTGTTGAGCAACGTTCTTACTAATCGAGCTGTTATATTGCCAACAGCCATCTCTAATAACCAAATTTCTCTTCCTGATGCAGGCTGACCAATGCAGCGGGCTCCAAGGTTTCTTGGTCTTCCACAGCTTCGGCGGAGGAACAGGGTCAGGCTTCACTTCGCTTCTGATGGAGCGACTCTCGGTGGAGTACAGCAAGAAGTCAAAACTGGAGTTCTCTGTGTATCCTGCCCCACAGGTCTCCACGGCCGTCGTGGAGCCCTACAACTCCATCCTGACCACCCACACCACCCTGGAGCACTCCGACTGCTCGTTCATGGTGGACAACGAAGCCATCTATGACATCTGCAACCGCAACCTTGACATCGAACGCCCCACCTACACCAACCTCAACAGGTTGATTGGGCAGATCGTCTCGTCTGTGACGGCTTCCTTGAGGTTCAACGGCGCCTTGAACGTCGACCTGATAGAATTCCAGACCAACCTGGTGCCTTACCCCAGGATCCACTTCCCCTTGACCACCTACGCCCCCATCATCTCGGCCGAGAAGGCCTATCATGAGCAGCTCTCCGTGCCGGAGATCACCAACGCCTGCTTCGAGTTCTCCAATCAGATGGTGAAGTGTGACCCGCGCCGGGGCAAGTACATGGCGTGCTGCCTCCTGTACCGGGGGGACGTGGTGCCCAAGGATGTCAACGCGGCCATCGCGGCCATCAAGACCAGGAGGTCCATCCAGTTTGTGGACTGGTGTCCCACCGGCTTCAAGGTGGGCATCAACTACCAGCCGCCCACGGTGGTGCCCGGGGGAGACCTGGCAAAGGTGCAGCGGGCTGTCTGTATGCTGAGCAACACCACCGCCATCGCGGAGGCCTGGGCCCGGCTGGACCACAAGTTCGACCTGATGTACGCCAAGAGGGCCTTTGTCCACTGGTACGTTGGGGAGGGCATGGAGGAGGGGGAGTTCTCCGAAGCCCGGGAGGACCTGGCAGCCCTGGAGAAGGATTACGAGGAAGTCGGGAGGGATTCTGCGGACGGGGAGGAAGAGGATGCTGAGGAAGAATATTAAACCCAAGGCCATGCGTCTGTATGGGCCAATCCTGCATGCAACTGGGCTAAGATGGGGAGGTGAACCAAACCTATTGACTCTTTCTTTAAAAAAAAAAAAACCACCACCCCGTAATAAACATTACTGTATCTCTTACAAGACTTGTGTAGCGTAAGGACTTTTTAACACATTGTACTTTGTTTAGAAGGCACTTCCTTGTAGCTTTTTGAATCTTTACTTCCTATCTTCCTAATTATGTGAAATTAACTCTTTCGAGTGCGGATCTTCGGAGGGGGAGGGTGCAGGAGAGGCTTGGCTGTCCTGTATCACTTCTGCACACTCGAAAATGGGTAAGGGGGGGGGAAGTACCCTTTATTATTAGAAGACGCTGTGATCTGCTTCTTTGTACTTTAATAATAAAAAGTGGAACACCTCTAGTATGGGAGCTTCCTTTCCGACGCAAATAATAATAATAATAATAATTTTTATTTATTCCCTCCCCTCCCCAGCCAAGGCTGGGCTCAGGGCGGCTAACAAGCAATAATAAAAACAAGTTGAATGAATACAACTTAAAAACAAGATTAAAATACAACATTAAAATATTGAAACAGTAAAATATTAAAATGCAGCCTCATCACAGCAGGAGAAAGGAAAAAGAGAAAAGAAAAAAGAAAGAGGGGGAGGGAATCAAACTGATTCTGAGCCAAAGGCCAGGTGGAACAACTCTGTCTTACAGGCCCTGCGGAAAGAAATCAGATCCTGCAGGGCCCTGGTCTCAGGAGACAGAGCGTTCCATCAAGTCGGGGCCAGTGCTGAAAAGGCCCTGGCTCTGGTTGAAGCTAATCTAACTTCCTTAGGGCCCGGGACCTCTAGAGTGTTGCTATTTATGGACCTTGAGGCTCTCTGTGGGGCATACCGGGAAATGAGCAGGCATGAGGACCTAATCTGGTTTGGGATCACACCAGCTGTGTGTGGGGGGGGAGTGTTTAAACCCCTTAACCCGCCCCTCCACAACGCCAGGGTCCAAATTGAGGCTGCTGTGCTTGATTTTTTAAAAACCAAGCTGTGCTGTTGTGTCTAGTTTGGCCCTGATATTCAGTGTTTCTCAAGCATACAGTAATTGCATATTCCTTCTGAGAGTTTAGTCTTACCAGCATACTGGTGATTTGGGAGTTCTAATAATACTATTTTGAAATTGAAATACTTTATTGTCACTTGTGCAACTTGTATACAGTGAGATTACACGAGCACACCCCCCCCCCACTCAGCTCTCTTAGTCTTAATTCCCCTCGTTTACTGACGCACACCCACCAAACCCAAAAGTCAGTTGCTCTGCTGTTATCTTTTCATTCACCAGCCTAACAGCCCACGGATAGAAGCTGTTCTTTACCCTGTTGGCGCGACTAATCAGGCTTCTATATATCTTCTGCCTGAGGGCAGGAGATCAAGAAAGTGCCGGCCAGGGTGTGAATCATCCCTGAGAATTTCCCTCACTCTCCTGAGGCAACGTTCTTCTGCCATTTCATCCAGCGGATTCATGGGACAGTCCATAATATCTTGTGCTGTCTTCACCACCCTCTGTAGGCACTTCCTATCAGTTGATGTCAAACTAGCGTCCCACACCGTGATGCAGTAGGAAAGGACACTTTCATGGTGGACTGGTAGAAAGAGATCATCAGATGTTGATTGACATCGTTCTTCCGCAATACGTTGTCTCAACTAGTTCAAATACAATATCTCTCTCTCTCACACACACACACTATAAGTTACGTTATGATAAAGAAATTCTGCCATGTACCCTTTGAAATCCTTTTGCATCCCTGCTGGGATGTGTTCAGGACACTCTGGAAAACACTGCATTAGTGTACTGAACCCTGCATTTCTGTGAAATCATGAGGACTAGGTACTTGTAATGAAAGCCAAATTCTGTGTCGGAATGGCATGTTTGGCGCATGCCAGTCATCACCCCAGGTGGTGACAAATTGTAAAAGTATCACTCCTGCTTTTCAGACCTACCCTGTGTCTTTTCCCGTCTTGTAAGGAATTCAAGTTGACCTGTCACTCTTGTGCCCAAAGCTCTTTTACTCTGCATCCCCTCTGAAATATACTCGGAGTCGAGAGTGGATTTCATGCTCTTTATTCAGCTCATAGCGGTGAGGAGGAATGGAAGTTTCCCCAGAATGTCTGATTTACATACATTATTTACACAATGGGCCCCACGTGATTGGCTAATTCTGGGATTCTCCTGTAGGCCAATCAGGTTGCGGATTCACTTCCACCTGGAGCTGGATTGGGTGGCTCCTGTGGACCAATCAGACTGCTGCATTTTGGATCCTATTCAACTCAGTACATAACACCCTCCTTACCTGGGGGTTGCCACTCACTGTGAGTTTAGAGTGTCTGAGAACCTTTAGGCTGCCACTGACGCTGAAACTCAAAAATTGTCACTACCCTATGCAGGTGGCACTTTGGGTTAAACCACAGAGCTTAGGACTTGCTGATCAGAAGGTCGGCGGTTCGAATCCCTGCGACGGGGTGAGTTCCCGTTGCTCGGTCCCTGCTCCTGCCAACCTAGCAGTTCAAAAGCACGTCAAAGTGCAAGTAGATAAATAGGTACCACTCTGGCGGGAAGGTAAACGGCGTTTCCGTGCGCTGCTCTGGTTCGCCAGAAGCGGCTTAGTCATGCTGGCCACATGACCCGGAAGCTGTACGCCGGCTCCCTCGGCCAATAAAGCGAGATGAGCGCCGCAATCCCAGAGTCGTCCATGACTAGACCTAATGGTCAGGGGTCCCTTTACCTTTACCTTACTCAAAAGCCATTTCTCTTTTAAAAAATCCACAAAAATGCACTTGGTGCAGACCGTGCAAGAGGTTTACCAAGCAGGTTAACCTGTAAATCCCATTGTGTTCAATGGGACTTATTGCTTAGTAAGAGTGCCTAGAATTTGTTAATTTTTCATTTCAATGGAAACCTTCTAAAAACATTACCTTTGGGGCTTGGCTTTTTCTAGCCGTTTGTAGCACTGTTTTCGTTTAGATGGCTTGATGGCAGGAACTCTCAATTGTGACAAGAGGAGACAGACCATTGGTCAGTTTTCCATGGCAATTACTGGGATTCTTGGAAAGAGTACAGTACTAGACCTCTGCCTGGCCCCGCAAGACATATCTACACGCTTTAAGAAAAGCACTTGCCGTGTATCACTTAACCTAGAATAATTATGCCTTTCAAGCAATGTATTCAGTGTCTCTAGATGGGAGGTGTGCCAAAAATCCTTGTTAGCTGCAATTTATCTGGAGAGGGGTCTTAAGGGAAGAGGGACTACAGTGCATACAAAACACTATAGCTTTTTATACTCTACATTATTAAAGGTGCAATTATTAGGGAAAGGTTTCTGGAAGACATTCTTTTCTTCCTAAATCTTGATGTATGCAGGGGAAATAATGAATTTAGGTGATTCTCAGTAGGGGAAGGACGCGGGTGGCGCTGTGGTCTAAACCCCTGAGCCTAGGGCTTGCCGATCGGAAGGTCGGTGGTTCGAATCCCAGCGACGGGGTGAGCTTCCGTTGTTCAGTCCTAGCTCCTGCCAACCTTGCAGTTTGAAAGCACGCAGTGCAAGTAGATAAATAGGTACCGTTCCAGCGGGAATGTAAATGGTATTTCTGTGTGTTGCTCTGGCTTCACCAGAAGCAGCTAAGTCATGCTGACCACATGACCCGGAAAAATTGTCTGCAGACAAACACCGGCTCCCTCTGCTTTTAAAGCGAGATGAGCGCCGAAACCCCAGAGCCGTTCACGACTAGACTTAACTGTTAGGGGTCCCTTTACCTTTTGCAGTAGGGGAAGGGAGTTGGTTACCACCCATCTTATGCTTTTCCCCAGGCCAATTCAGGAATAAAAACTGTAACGTATTAGGTGGATGAAACATTTTACGTGGGGTAAATTATACTGCTGAACATTTATGGCAAGCTGAAGAGAAGACTCCCTGGAAAAGACCCTGATGTTGGGAAAGATGGAGGGCACAAGGAGGACAACAGAGGATGAGATGGTTGGACAGTGTTCTCGAAGCTACCAGCATGAGTTTGACCAAACTGCGGGAGGCAGTGGAAGACAGGAGTGCCAGGCATGCTCTGGTCCAGGGGGTCACGAAGAGTCGGACACGACTAAACGACTAAACAACAACAACAACAAATAGTAGGTTTGGTCTTATGCTGTGTACAAAATGATGTTCTATTCCCATGCATGCATTCATCGGCAGATTTTAGCAAATATTTCCTTATTAAAGTTTTTGGTATGCACCTCGCGTTACAATGCAGTGATGGGCTATGGGAAATCTAGTTTCAGGGGGGAAATGTAAATCCCAAAGGTTCCAAAGGAATCCCTACGTACACTTGCTTTAGCATAATTCCTCGTGGGACTTATTCCCTAGTCTTCACACAGTGTGTTCATTCTATTCTGCTGTCAATTGTGTAAATTGTGTCCAATTGCTAAAATCCACAGGTGTCTTGATTAGGGATAACCAACCAAAACGTTCCTAAAACAGCTAGTAAAATTGTGAGCTCTTTAAAACTCTGCAGTAGCCTGCCTGTTACGCAGAGAGAGGCAGGAAGAAAGCTGACATGGTATGAAAAGCAGGAGTCACCAACACTTTTAGGGTTGTGAGCACATTTACAAGCAAACCTATGGTCACGACACCTAAGCACACACTGCAACCTATTCAATTGCTTTTGTCTCCAACTCTGAAAAATCTATTCTCCCCCAACACACATTTTAACATGGCTCAAGCAAAGGACAGGTCCCACCGATCAATTATGCTATGGCAAAATGATGTCACGTGGTGGTCCTGTTCACCTGTCAAATTTGGCCCATGGAGAACAGAAAAGGTTCCCTGCCCCTGAACTTTGCGGGTCAGGACCCAGTACTGTGCTGTGGTGTAAGGGGAGTCACAGCTGCACTGCTACTGTCATCTACAGGGGGGAAGAGTGTGAGAGAAAGAGATAGAGAAAGAAATAAGTCCCCAAATGAGCACTTGAGTTAAAAGTGGCTCCCAGGTCTGAGAAATCTAAATGCTTATTTTGAGTCTAATTTCAGAAAGAGGTGGGGATCCCCGGAGGCTGCTGAAGATCTTTTTTGGGCAGATGCATACCTGTGGGTACCACGTGGCAGATCTTGCCAGATGGGTGGGATATAAATAAATTATTATTAAAGCCACAAAGTCTGCAGCTGCAGATATGAACCCGGTGAGCTTCTGTTGAGATCAGATTTCAGATTGAGTGGAAGAAACAGTCAAGATCAGGCATAGGGAAACTTGGCCCTCCAGATCATAGCTGTCAACTTTTCCCTTTTCTTGCGAGGAATCCTATTTGGAATAAGGGAATTTCCCTTAAAAAAAGGAAACACCTGCTCCAGGTGTTTTGGGACTACAACTCCCATCATCCCTGACCACTGATCCTGTTAGCTAGGGATGATGGGAGTTGTAGTCCCAAAAAACAACTGGAGGGCTGAGTTTGCCTGTGCCTGGTCATGACTAATCATTGAAACACAAATATATTGCTTTCAATTGTTTTTTGAAAACAGCAGCCCCACAAGGTCTTTCTCCAGCTGTAAGCCGAATTTGAACGTAAAAAAAGAAAAAGGAACAAGTCTTATGAGCAAAGCTTTAAGTAAAGAGCTTGTTGTTGTTTAGTCGTGTCCGACTCTTCGTGACCCCCTGGACCAGAGCACGCCAGGCACTCCTGTCTTCCACTGCCTCCCGCAGTTTGGTCAAACTCATGCTGGTAGCTTTGAGAACACTGTCCCACCATCTCGTCCTCTGTCCTCCCCTTCTCCTTGTGCCCTCCATCTTTCCCAACATCAGGGTCTTTTCCAGGGAGTCTTCTCTTCTCATGATGTGGCCAAAGTCTTGGAGCCTCAGCTTCAGGATCTGTCCTTCCAGTGAGCACTCAGGGCTGATTTCCTTCAGAATGGAGAGGTTTGATCTTCTTGCAGTCCATGGGACTCTCAAGCGTCTCCTCCAGCACCAGAATTCAAAAGAATCAATTCTTCGGTGATCAGCCTTCTTTATGGTCCAGCTCTCACTTCCATACATCACTACTGGGAAAATTAACTATACGGCAAAAGTATGTTGGCAAAAGTAAAGAGCTACTGGAAGCCAAAGGGTTTCATACTCCCTAGTGGTTGGAGGGTATGACGTCACCCCACGTTTAAAATCCCACCTGCAGCTGCAAAACGCCCCTTCCCTCCTATTAGGGCCGCTGTCTCTTTAAGCAGAGCGCTGCTCGCTCGCTCCCCCTCCTATCAGCTGTATAAGGGGGCGTGGCTACAGCTGGGCGTGCCCTATGCAAATGAGGACCCGTACTTCCTCCTCTCGACGGCCGGCGTCGCCCGTCAGCTGTCTGAGGGAGAAGAGTGGGCGTGGTCCCGCCCGCCCTTGACCGGCAGCCCCGCCAGCCAATGGCGGCCCAGAGAAGTAGGCCTGGCGGGCGGGACTTCCTCCCCCGGGCCGCGAGCGTGTAGGCTGAGGTAAAGCGGGACGAGAGCAGCTTACCCGGCCGCCGCCGCCATGATCAAGAAGTTCGACAAGAAGGATGAGGAGTCGGGTAAGAAAGCCCCGGTGAAGGGTGGTCAGGCGCCGAGCCTCCAGCTAGGCCCCGTTGCTAGGCAGGGTGGGCTGCCCCTTCCGCAGGTGGGCCGGAAGCCCCGTAGCGGCGCCGGAGGGCGCTTGCCCCGCCCACTGGCTGGGGACGGTTTAAAACGGTTTAAAGGGGGGGGCGGGCGCTACCACTTCAGGACGAGGGAAAGGGGGGTGGAGATGGTAGTAAGAAGAGGCCCTTCTGGATCGTACCAAAGGCCTTTTTCAGGGGTGGGCAGCCTGCGGCCGTTGCAGGTTTTCCCCCTGGCACCCCCCTCCGAGGTGGCGCCTATGGTTCCCCCCGCGCCCCATTTTCTCCTCACAACAACCCCGCGAGGTAGGTGAGGGGACCTGAGGGGAATGTTTGCCACTAGGCCGCCCTGTGGAAAGTTATTATTATTATTTTTTAAAAGATATTTGTTGAAGTTTTACGGACAAGAGAAAGTTACCGAATAAAAAAAGAAAAATAAAAAGGAAAAAAGATACAAAAATACAGAGCAAAATACATGAAAAATAGGAAAAAATCAATTAAAAACAAACCAATCTTTTCGTGTCTTATATTTCAATTACTTGTTTCCTGACCTCCTCACACCTCCCTCTTTTGTATTCCAGTTCACATAGTTAATTCAGCAAATCCTTCCCCTCTTTGTTTTTATCTTAATTCTATATCCATTTGACTTCCGAAATGTTCGAAAACCAAGGCACAGCTTCTGATTGGTGCAGGCGCCCCAGAAACAATAGTCGACAGCAGCATCGGACGTTTGGCTTCCAAAAAACGTTCGAAAACCGGAACACTTCCGAGTTTTCGGTGTTTGAGAACCAAAGCGTTTGAGAACCAAGGTACCACTGTATATTATATCACAGCGGTTTGCAGACAGCCTTGCCCAATGGTCACCCGAGCAGGGGCTGCATGAGAGGTTTGCCATTACATTGTGCGTTTTTGTGGTTTTTGTACTGTGAACCCCACACAATGTGCGCTATGTAAATATTTATTTAAACAAAACAAGTAACAGTTTCCCAGTGCTCCCAAGCCTAACACATAAGCAGCTATTTTTAAAATAATAATAAAATAATAGTAATAGATTATTGTTTGTTTAATTTTGCCACCTCTGTGTCCGTAAAGATGTATCACAGCAGTTAACAAACAATATTGGAAACGTTAAAATCATCCAACTCTAAAAATCTGTGATTCTGTAAATCAGAGACTTTGGGGGGGGTGCTCTTAATGGCCTGCATATTTATTAAATAGGTATACCGTACAAGCAAACATATGTAACTTAAGAAAAAAGGAACACGGAAACAGGGAAGGGGGAAAAGAGTTTCCCGTTTACATTAGCTGACAATTTGCATTCAGGAGTTTGAAGAGAAGGGGGAAAGGATGGAAAGAATTACAGCATAGTTCACTTCCTTGCAAAAAATAAATAAATCTGTAAATCTGTCAAAGAAATAAGGTACAAGAGAAATTTGTAACTTCCAGGGAGGCGGGAAGCAGCAGTTTCTTATAAGTTTAGTATGGCAGTTGCCCACACTTTGGCAATCCCTGCATTTTGCACTCAGGCAGGTGCCTTCACTGTACAGTGGTACCTCGCAAGACGAATGCCTCGTAAGACGAAAAACTTGCAAGACGAAAGAGTTTTTTGTTTTTTGAGGTGCTTCGCAAGACGATTTTCCCTCTGGGCTTGCTTTGCAAGACGAAAACGTCTTGCAAGTTTGTTTCCTTTTTCTTAAAACCGTTAATACCCAGGGAATCCATGCTTCGCACGACGAAAAAATTGCAAGACGAAACAACTCGCAGAACGAATTAATTTCATCTTGCGAGGTACCACTGTACTCTTATCATCTCCTGCTAAAAACATGCCTGTTTAGACAAGCCTACTCAGATGCTTAGAAAATTCAGGTAATTTTAATCTGTTTTAGTGGAATTGTGAACCTTTCTTGGTTTTACTGTTTTACCTTTTGTAAACCGCTTTGAGGTTTTTCTTTTACCCTCAAGCGATGTGTAAGTTTTATGAAATAAATAAATAAGCCATGGCAGGTAAGGAGGCAGTTATTCTCAGCTTTCCCTGTCGGGCTCAGCACACTTCAGATTTCCTGTTGTTGGAAATCACAGGTGGTAAAATTCTGTGGCACTCAGGCCCTGCTTGTGTGGGCTTCTCGAAAGTGCCGTCTTGGCTGGCCAGGATGAGGACAGGATGCTGGTCTTGAGTTGAGCCTTGGGCCTCATCCAGCTGCAGGGCTCTTCTCACGTTCCTTGCACACCATACTTGCTTTTCCGTTGCTGGACTACAACTCCCACCATCCCTTGCCACTGGCCATGCACTAAGTTGCTTTAAACTGTTTTTAACATTGTGGTTGAATTGTTGTAACCCACCCTGGGAATGTAGGGTGAAGGACAGGTAATGAATTGTGGAAGTAATACCAAATATAAGCTGCACCCGAAAATAAGCCGCACCTTTAAAATTGATGGGGGGGGGAGAGAAAAAATACCTGAATATGTTATTATTGTTGTTTAGTCGTGTCCGACTTTTCATGACCCCCTGGACCAGAACACGCCAGGCCCTCCTGTCTTCCACTGCCTCCCGCAGTTTGGTCAAACTCATGCTGGTAGCTTCGAGAACACTGTCCAGCCATCTCGTCCTCCGTCATCCCGTTCTCCTTGTGCCCTCCATCTTCTCCAGCATCAGAGTCTTTTCCAGGGAGTCTTCTCTTCTCATGAGGTGGACAAAGTCTTGGAACCTCGCTGCTCCTGGCTGCATACTGGGGGGGGGGGGAGCCAGAGGTCTTTCCTCTTCCTCGCTCTTTCCTTTTCCGGCCATAGGGAAGAGTACAGGGTACTACGTGCTCCTGGCATTGTTTGCCCCACGCTCCTAGCTGCATACCATAAGGTCGCAAATATAAGCTGCACTTTAACTTTTCACGGTCGGAATTTGGGGGAAAAGTGAGGCTTATATTCAGGCCAATGCAGTAATAGAAATGTTGGCTGCGGCTTATCGGAGTTGGAGTCCTACAATATCAGGGCAACAGGTTCTACACCATTGGCTTCTTCCCTCAACACTCCTGTGGAGTTGTACAGTTCAGAGAAAGATCACTTGGATTGGATTGATCTTTATTACGGCCATTGGCCCATTACACGACAGTTTCCCATACATTGCAATAAATTTGTAACCTATACATCGCCCTCTGCTCATAAATTAATCAAGGATATCAATGGTGATATCGCCTAAAACATAGATCATGGTTTAAAACAATGGTGATATCACCTAAAACATAGGTGATGGTTTAAAGGGGTTATTCGAATCACACAGGAGACCGTTTCTCTTCTTTAGGGATAGGACGCTGATCAGGAATCTGGCAACCATGAGTGATTTTAGGGGGTCATCATCAATTAGTAGATATCTCAGTTTGGCTTCAATCGTATCATCGGCAATTCCCTTAAGATATTGAGCAAGAAACTTGCTCCTGGCCGGTAAGTGAAAAGCACAGTCAAAACTTATGTGATGCAACGATTCCGGTGCCCCACAATTACAATCACATAAGAGCGATATCTGTCCATTGGGGAGATCACTTGTGATGAGGCAAAGTATCTTTTGGGGATACTCTTCCATTATTACTCACCTTCTCAGGAAGGTAAGTTTCTAGGGAAGCCCTGAGTTTCTCCAAACACAGTTTAAAAACGACGTATAGAATTGTCATCAAGGTATTTTGTGGCTAGCATCTGTCCCCTGCCAACATTGTGTTTTGTTTTTCAGGTAGCGGCTCCAACCCCTTCCAGCATTTGGAAAAGAGTTCTGTCCTCCAGGAGGTACGACTACACCTTTCTATACACCCCCCATTCCAGGATTTCCCAAACTTAGGTCTCCAGCTGTTTTTGAATTACAGTTCCTATCATCCCTGAATACTGGTCCTGCTAGCTAGGGATGATGGGAAACAGGTCCAAAAACAGCTGGAGATCCAAGTTTGGGAAACCCTGCCCTATAAGATCTCTCTTTTTTGAAATCAAGTTTGGGATTTGCAGGCTAGAGTGTGTGGCTCTCTAGGGCTCTGATTCTTTGGGGGGGCACTGTAGGTCCACTGAGTCTCTGCAACTTCCCTTTTTGTGGCTAACAAAGATGTGGCTGCACCTTTGGTGTGTCTGGAAGCAGCTGGCGTCTCAACCCCAACCACCATGTTTCCTTAAAGAAAGATGGCAGCCTGAGCTGGAGAAATGGGTATATGGGATGGATAAGAGGGCAGATCTGTTCAGCGTGAACTAATTTACATGAATCTTGGGCTTGGACATGTTAACCACAACATCGGGTATGCCATGGGATCATCAGCCATAGGGGTGCTATATGGGTGTCAGAGAGCCTAGCTTTGTCTCTCTTCATCTGGTACTATACCAGCTGCACTGGCTCCCGGTGGAGTACAGGATCCGGTTTAAGGTGCTGGTTTTAACCTTTAAAGCCCTATACGGCCTAGGACCCTCGTACCTACGGGACCGCCTCTCCTGGTATGTCCCACAGAGAAATTTACGGTCTGCAAATAATAACATCCTCAAGGTCCCAGGCCACAGAGAGGTTAGGCTGGCCTCAACTAGAGCCAGGGCTTTCTCGGCTGCAGCTCCAATCTGGTGGAACGCTCTGTCACAAGAGACTAGGGCTCTGCGGGACCTGACATCTTTCCGCAGGGCCTGCAAGACAGAGCTGTTCCACCAGGCCTTTGGTCAGGGTGCAGTCTGACCCCCTCCTCTGGCAATCTGCACAGAATTTTGCTTGATGGTTGCCATTAATTTGATTTTAATTTGATTTTAATTTAATTTTATAATGAATGTTTTTAGAATGTTGGACTATTTTGATTGTTGTTAGCCGCCCTGAGCCCAGCTTCGGCTGGGGAGGGCAGGATATAAATAAAATTTATTATTATTATTATTATTATTAATTATTATTATTATTGCACCTTGGGCATCTCTATACAATTGGGGTGTTGCCTGTCTGCATAGTTTCTAAAATATCTTGGAACAGGGATAAGTGATGTGTGGTGCAAGAAACCTTCCCTTTCTTGGAGACTCTAGAAACTGCATCCTTAATATAAAAAGATACCCTTGTGTGTGGAGACTTTGGGTCTTGGGTTATAACCTTGCGTTGGCCGCTGAGTAGAGATGCTCTGAGGGCTCTTCCCAAAAGTAGAAGCAAGACCTTGCCAAGTGAAGCTTTCTGGGTTTATCTGTGATTAGAGCCAGAAGGAGATAGTGGGTTGTATCCAACAAAATAATACCATTAGTACAAGGGTTTATCTTTGTGCAATTTCCCTTCCCTCTCCTCTTGCACCAAATCTGCTCCAGAAGATTGGGGGACCCCCCCCCCAAGGACAGATTCAGGTAAAGGAAAAGAGGGAGAAGTTATTTTGTGCAGCCAGAGGTCCTTGCTGCATATTGGTTCCCGCCCCCCATTTTGTTGAAAAGGAATTTTAGGAAACTTCAGAATGAAAATTCCTAATATCCGTCTTTGTTGACTGCACAATTCCCGTTCCTTTTGCATAGGCGCGTATCTTTAACGAGACCCCCATAAATCCAAGAAGATGCCTGCATATACTTACCAAGATCCTTTACTTGCTGAACCAGGTAAGTGCAGCTGCTTTTGTGCAATTGAGTTGCAGCCTTTGGCTAATGAGGAAACTGTTAGAATTCCTGCCCCGTGACTGCAGTCATGGGATTTTTGTCTGTCACATGACGTCATATGTTTTGACTCCACAGAGTGGGAAGTGACGGGAGACAGGATGTTTGTGTTACTGTGTTCCGTGAAGTGGGACTATTGTCCTTTGTTCTTTCTCTTTGCTGTCTGATGCTAGAGAGAGAGGGAGCCATGTTGCAGTGCTCCATGTGTGTTTATATGTAAATAAAGTAGATTTGGCAAAATGCTGAGTTGCTGAGGTCTGTTACCCAAGCTGCGCAAACTCTGCGGATCCCTAAGTGTGCCGATGTCTGTTGGCATCGGTCGCTGTGACGTTCAGGCAGAAGAAAGCTTTTGAAGCTCCCGAATGAAAGACCTAACTGTCAGGGGTCCCTTTACCTTTAACACTTGATATAGTAATGCTCTCTTAAGTAGTTCACATGAGAACAAGAACAAATACGAACCAGAACATTAATCATTTCCTAAAAACTAGGTAAAGAGAAAACAGCACTGTATATCACACATAAAACTGCACAGTTTATAAAACAAACTTGCTAATTAAGAAGAGTTTGGAAAGGCTAATGGGTGGTGGATGGGGAGGTCAAGGCTGGGGCTTCCTTGCATTGGCAGATGAGAATCAGGGTCACGTGGCAGAGAATCCCACTCAAGAGGCAGGCATTAGGTCGTCCTGGGATCACCTGTGATGAGCATGGCTGAAAGTGATCTCTGGAGCTAAAAGCAGGTCTTAGTGGAACATGGTCAGCTTTTCATATATGCTGGCTTAATTTTTGTCACATATTAATTCACTTCTCTCTAGGGTGAACATTTTGGAACAACAGAAGCCACAGAGGCCTTCTTTGCAATGACAAGATTGTTTCAGTCAAATGATGTAAGTTCCCAATGCTCCAGGAAAGTGGTTTCCCCTCTGCCTGTGTCTCTGGTTGCATGATGGGCTATGGAGGATTAAAAAAAAAAATTCTTTTGTGGGATGCAAAGCAGCTTCATGACAGAACATTTCTGAATTTTGCAGAAAAATGTAAAAGGCAGCAGTACAGATTAGGTGGTGGTGGGAATTTGCTTCTTTTTTCTTGTGCTGGGATCCAATGTGGGTCTTTCAAGACCGGTGTTATGTGGTCTCGGTGGCCGCTCCCAGTCACCAGTCTAGCTGCCGCTTTCTGGATTCGCTAGAGTTTCCGAGTCACCTTCAAAGGTAGCTCCACATAGAACACATTGCAGCAGTCCAAGCAGGAGATAACCAGGACATAAACCACTCTGGTGAGACTGTGCGCAAGCAGGCCAGGATCACAGCCTGCATACCAGATGGAGCTGGTAGACAGCTGCCCTTGACACAGAATTAACCTGCACCTCCATGGACAGCTGTGAGTCCAAAATGCCCGCCAAACTGGTCCTTCAGGGACAGTTACCCCATTCAGGACCAGAGAGTCCCTCCCACCCACCTGCCCTCTGTCCCCCAGAAACAGTACTTCTGTCTTGTCAGGATTCAACCTCAATCTGTTAGCTGCCATCCATCCTCCAGCTGCCTCCAGTCACTCACACAGGACATTCACCACCTTCACTGGTTCTGATTTAAACGAGAGGTAGAGCTGGGTATCCTCATACCTTTGATGAAAGTTGGTGTTCCCATGGCTAACTTCCTGGGGGGTGACACTTACGGTTATCTTGCCCTTTCCACAGCAAACATTAAGGAGAATGTGTTACCTTACCATCAAAGAGATGGCCAACATTTCGGAGGATGTCATCATTGTCACTAGCAGGTACTGATGTTCTTGTTTCAATGAATGGTGACTCTGGAGTCTTTCCCCTGGCATTTGGTTGAGTGTGGAGGATCTGGCTCCAGTCAGTAAGACTTAAGTCCCTCCTATCATGTTAAGGTGTGAACTCTGTTTTGCTACCTCTAACCACCATTTCACACACCATGCGAAAACAGACTTGCCTTTGCCACTGAGTGCCCCTTGTGTTTGCTTCCTGATGAGTTGACTGACTGGTACAATATACGCCAGAGGCAGTCCCTCCAGACATTGACATGAGCCAACAGTGTGACGCAGCAGCTAAAAAAGCCAATGCAATTCTGGGCTGCATCAATAGGAGTATAGCATCTAGATCAAGGCAAGTAATAGTGCCACTGTATTCTGCTCTGGTCAGACCTCACCTGGAGTACTGTGTCCAGTTCTGGGCACCACAGTTCAAGGAGGACACTGACAAACTGGAACGTGTCCAGAGGAGGGCAACCAAAATGGTCAAAGGCCTGGAAACGATGCCTTATGAGGAACGGCTAAGGGAGCTGGGCATGTTTAGCCTGGAGAAGAGGAGGTGAAGGGGTGATATGATAGCCATGTTCAAATATATAAAAGGATGTCACATAGAGGAAGGAGAAAGGTTGTTTTCTGCTGCTCCAGAGAAGCGGACATGGAGCAATGGTTCCAAACTACAAGAAAGAAGATTCCACCTAAACATTAGGAAGAACTTCCTGACAGTAAGAGCTGTTTGACAGAGGAATTTGCTGCCAAGGAGTGTGGTGGAGTCTCCTTCTTTGGAGGTCTTTAAGCAGAGGCTTGACAACCATATGTCAGGAGTGCTCTGATGGTGTTTCCTGCTTGGCAGGGGGTTGGACTCGATGGCCCTTGTGGTCTCTTCCAACTCTATGATTCTATGACTCCAAATCCCATCAGCCCCACCTAGCATGGCCAGAGATAATGGGACTTGCACTACAAGAACAACTGGAAATGGTGCAGGTTTCACTTCCCTGATATTTGCAATTGCATCTTGGTCAAATGTAGACTTTACATTTTTACAGGTGCACTTACAGCCTCAGGGGGGTGTATCTAAAAATATAGGTGAACATAAGCTGCTGTAGGGGTAGGAAGTGTCTCACATTTAAACTGACCTGCTAGTGCCAGACCAAAAGTGTGGTTGCCCCATTTTGTACCAATTGAAGCCTCCAGGCTGTCTTCAGGGGCTGCCCCAGAATTGAAGCCAAGTCCACTTGTTTTCTGCAAAAGGTCTGTGTTAACAGAAGCTTGCCTTAACTCTTCTAGCCTGACCAAAGACATGACTGGGAAAGAGGATGTGTACCGAGGCCCTGCCATCAGAGCCCTCTGTAGAATCACGGATGTAAGTATCAAATTCTTCAGCCATGAAAGGGGTCTTGCTGTACCCATTTTTAATGCCAGGTGTTCTCTCTCTAACATGCCTGGAATGAGTTCCCCTGATCCCTGTCCTCCAAGTGATTCTTTCCCCAGTGACCACATGTGCTCACTGTAACCAATTGTTTGAGTTTAGTGCTGTCTGTTTTCTAGCAAATGGGTTGGAGTTGAATAATAACGTGATGATTACCATTATCTTGATGGTAACCTGGCCATCTGAGCTTTCATTGGCTGTTCCGCTCCCCCTACAGCTGTGTACAGACAGTAACAGGAGAGAGCAGTTGCTCATGTAGAGCTCAGTCAGTTTTATGAATGGGATACCAATGGGTTTTCTCACCCACACAAATATCTGTACATACTAAGCTTGGCACATTAGCCTGTGTTGCCTACTCAACGTAGTACTACAATTTTGCTTTTTAAGGGATGTTTTTCCTAAATGTTAAAACTTATTAAAACCAGCCAGGGTATAAATAATAAATTGTTGCTGTTGCTGTTACCACTGCCTGGTGTTATTTTTAAACAATAAATGGGGGGTGTTTCAGGAAGAATAGTGGAAGGCTGTGAAAAGAGTGATGGAAGAAAGTGCAGAGCCCAGAATCTCGACCTATTGAACACTGGAGCTCTTTGCAGACACTGTTTCCATGCATGAGGTCTAGAAGCTTTTATTTTAAAACGGAAAGTGAGCTAGTTAGGAATCGATACCAGGCATCAGGTTCTGCCTGAACTTGGAGAACAGAAGCAATCCCAAGAAGATAACATTCTCTGTGTTGGTATCTCTGGCGTCTCTGTGAGTTGGTACCTCTTGTTCTCTCTCTCTCTCTCTCTCTCTCTGGATTCCCAGGGCACCATGCTGCAGGCCATTGAGAGGTACATGAAGCAAGCCATTGTGGACAAAGTCCCCAGTGTCTCCAGTTCAGCGCTGGTGTCCTCCTTAGTAAGTGAAGGAATCTCTTTGCTGTCATCTGATTACGTTCAGGGACTGGGCAGACCCGAGCAGCTCCGACTTGTCGATATCTTGGCGGCCAGGCCACCTTCTGCATCCTTCTTTATTGGCTAGGCCATGTTGCGCACTGTCTTTTGCTTTCAGGGTCCTTCCCACCCTGTCCAATTTTGCAGCAAAGTGCTTTGCTGGGAACCACCGACATTCTCAATGCCTGGCTGGGGTTCCTGCCACCGCCCTCCTCCCTTGCTCCGGCAGTAATTCCAATTCTCCCTTGCTGCCCCAGCTTTGCAGGATTTTAAAATACGAGAAAAGCAAACTCTGAAAGAAAACATTGCCGACTAGTTGCTAAACCTCCTTCTCCACAGTTTACATACGAAGCTGCCTTATACTGAGTCAAGCCTTTGGTCCATCTAGTTCACTTATTTCTACACCGATTGGCAGCACTTCTCCAGGCTTTCAGGCGGAGGACCTTCCCAGGCCTACCTGGAGATGCCAGGAATTGAACCTTGGACCTTCTCATCCAAAGCAGATGCTCTACTGCTGAGCTACAGCTCTGGCATTCCCACCTTCGCCGCATGAAGCAGTTGGTCCCTTACCTTTCCCGCCCCGACCTGGCCACAGTGATCCATGCAACGGTCACCTCCAGGCTTGACTACTGTAATTTGCTCTACGCGGGGCTGCCCTTGAAGCTGTCCCAGAAACTCCAGCGGGTGCAAAATGCTGCAGCGAGGCTCCTCACGGGGTCTCTGCCATGGGAGCATATTCACCCAGTGCTTTTCCAGCTGCATTGGCTCTCGGTGGAGAACAGGGTCAGATTTAAGATGCTGGTTTTGACTTTTAAAGCCCTTCACGGCCTAGGACCCTTGTACCTACGGGACCGCCTCTCCTGGTATGCCCCATGGAGGACCTTAAGGTCCATAAATAGCAACACCCTAGGGGTCCCGGGCCCTAAGGAAGTTAGATTAGCCTCAATCAGAACCAGGGCCTTCTCAACACTGGCTCCGACCTGGTGGAACACTCTGTCTCCTAAGACCAGGGCCCTGCAGGATCTAATCTCTTTTCGCAGGGCCTGTAAGACAGAGTTGTTCCACCTGGCCTTTGGCTCAGAATCAGTTTGATTCCCTCCCCCTCTTTCTTTTTCCTTTCTCCTCCTATGATGAGATTGCTCCCTAATTGTTCTAATATTGTATCTTAATCTTTTAAATTGTATTTTAATCAACTTGTTTTTATTATTGGTTGTTAGCCGCCCTAAGCCTGGTCTTGGCTGGGGAGGGCGGGGTATAAATAAATTTTTTTTTTTATTATTATTATTAATAATACTGGGTTTGCTAGTGTGGTGCCTATAATTGCCCTGGTGTCTGTGAAGCCTCTGAACGGGCCCCATAGTATTACAGTCATACCTCATGTTACGTTCTTTCAGGTTACGTCCCGCGGTGACCCGGAAGTACTGGAAAGGGTTACTTCCGGGTTTTGCCGCTCGTGCATGCTCAGACATGCAAAATGACATCATGCTCAGAAGCAGCGATTCGCAACCCGCCTATGCGCAGACTCACTGCTGCGGGTTGCGCTCTTTTCATGTTGTGAACGGGCCTCCGGAACGGATCCCGTTCGCAACCAGAGTTACCACTGTATTAATAGTAATTTTATTATTTATACCCTGCCCATATGGCTGGGTTGCACCAGCCACTCTGGGCGGCTTCCAACATATATAAAAACATACCGTATTTTTTGCTCTATAAGACGCACCAGACCATAAGATGCACCTAGTTTTGGGAAGAGGAAAACAAGGGGGGGGGGGATTCTGAATCCCAGAAGCCAGGACAGCAAGCGGGATTGCTGTGCTGTGATCCCGCTGCAGAAGCCAGGACAGCAAGCGGGATTGCTGTGCTGTGATCCCGCTGGCTGTTCTGGCTTTGCCGTGCGCAGCCTCTCCCGGGCAAGGGGAGCCTTCATCCCCTGCCCAGGAGAGGCTGCGCACGGCTAAGGCTCCCCCAAGAGCCATACACACACTCCGCACACTCTTTAAAGTGAGCGCTGAGCAAAGCCTCCCCCCCTGCATTCGCTCCATAAGACGCACACACATTTCCCCTTACTTTTTCGGAGGGGGGGAAGTGTGTCTTATAGAGTGAAAAATACGGTAATTTAACAACTTTCCAGTACAGGCCTGCCTTCAGCTGTCTTCTAAAAGTTGTGTAGTTCTTCATCTCCTTGACATCTGATGGGAGGGTGCCACTACTGAGAAGACTCTCTGCCTTTCCACCCTCCCCATAAAAGTGAAAAGGGAACTTGAAAGAGGGAAGCTTTCCCCCCCACTTCCTCTTTCAGCTCTATGTGCTTTTTGAAGGTCTGGTGCATCCCCTCCTTTTGGGATGGCAGCAGGCAGCTGACCTGCTCCAGAAAAGCCTTCCTAAAATGTAATTGTTGTCCTTCTGATCTCTTCAGCCACAGTAATATGCTACTGGGTTTAAACTACCTGCAGGTGGCGCTGTGGGTTAAACCACAGAGCCTAGGGCTTGCTGATCAGAAAGTTGGCGGTTCGAATCCCTGCGACGGGGTGAGCTCCCGTTGCTCGGTCCCTGCTCCTACCAACCTAGCAGTTCGAAAGCACGCCAGTGCAGGTAGATAAATAGGTACCGCTCTGGCGGGAAGCTAAACGGCGTTTCCGTGCGCTGCTCTGGTTCGCCAGAAGCGGCTTAGTCATGCTGGCTACATGACCCCGAAGCTGCATGCCGGCTCCCTCAGCCAATAAAGCGAGATGAGCGCAGCAACCCCGGAGTCGGCCGCAACTGGACCTAATGGTCAAGGGTCCCTTTACCTTTACCTTTAAACTTGGTTGGTAGACGTGCCAAGACAGGAGTAGGGCTAGTATTATTGATTCTCGGCCATTATTTCCAGCACATGATGAAGATCAACTATGATGTGGTCAAACGGTGGATCAACGAAGCCCAGGAGGCTGCTTCCAGTGACAACATCATGGTGCAGGTACGATGCTCCCACCTTCCTTGAATACATGCTTTTAGCACTGCAGGTGGTTTGAATTGGCTTTGTGCAGCTGTAATACAGGATATGGTTAAATAACAGAAACACTTCCCTCCCACTTCCAGAGGAGTCTTTACATTAGTCTGCTGCAGTAAGTACAGTCGTATCTTGGTTTTCGAACACCTTGGTGCTCTGACATTTTGGCTTCCGAACGCCGCAAACCCGGAAGTGACTGTTGCGGTTGGCGAACTATTTTTGGAAGCCGAACATCCAACAGGGCTTCTGATTGGCTTCAGGAGCTTTCTGTAGCCAATCAGAAGCCGTGTTTCGATTTCTGAACATTTTGGAAGTCAAACGGACTTGCGCAATAGATTCCAAGGTGTGACTGTATTCCTGCGGCACCTTAAAGATTATAACACAGTTTATTCTAGCATAAGCTTTTGTGGATTGAGCCTATTTTTTATTTAAGTACTTCAGAGTAGCTTCATTTGAAAAAGCAATCATATTTAGTTGTATTTAGCACAACAGTAATCATGGATTTATTTGCTCCCTTCCTAATTATTTCCCCCCTGACCTGCCAGTACCATGCCTTAGGGCTGCTCTACCACCTTCGGAAGAACGACCGCCTGGGTGTTTCCAAGATGCTGAATAAATTCACTAAATCTGGGTTGAAATCCCAGTTTGCATACTGCATGCTGATTCGGATCGCCAGCCGGCTGCTGAAAGAGTCTGAGGAGGGGTAAGCATGTTTGTTTGCCAGGGCTTTTAGTAGAACAGCCATACAGTGGTGCCTTGCAAGACGAAATTAATCTGTTCCGTGAGGCTCTTCGTATAGCGGTTTTTTCGTCTTGCGAAGCAAGCCCATTGACAGCTTAGCGGATTAGCGCTATTAGCGGATCAGCTGACAAGCGGATTAGCTGCTTAGAAAAAGGGGGGAGGGGGGAAAAACCCGCAGGAACTCGCAAGACATTTTTGTCTTGCGAAGCAAGCCCATAGGGAAATTCGTTTTGCGAAGCGCCTCCAAAACGGAAAACCCTTTCGTCTAGCGGGTTTTCCGTCTTGCGAGGTGTTCGTCTTGCGGGGCACCACTGTACTCAATTCCTTTCTCTCTATGGCTTCAAGGTCTTCAGGAGGTATTGAAGCTGCTGGGTAGTGTTGTGCTCAGGGCTGCATGCGAGGGCACGGCAACCTGGGATTGTAGCTGCGATTTCAGAGAGCAGCAGCTCTCAATTCTGGCAAATCCATAAAGGCAATTTCCTTTCTCTCTGGCAGGCACGACAACCCGCTGTTTGATTTCATTGAAAGCTGCCTGCGGAACAAACACGAGATGGTCATTTACGAGGCTGCCTCCGCCATCATCCATCTCCCAAACTGTACAGCCAGGGAACTGGCACCAGCAGTCTCAGGTGAGCTTCAGGAAGGCGTGACCTTCACCAAGAGCAGTTCCCCCCCCCATCCTGGTCCCCTCCAGATGTTTTAGACTACAACTCCCATCAACCTAGCAGGGGCTGATGGGAGTTGTAGTCCAAAACATTGGAAGATTGGGGGAGCCTGATATGGCAAGCATTTCCAGAGGGCAGGAATGGCTGCTGGCTACCGTGGGAGAACGAATCTCAAGCATCTTGCAGCTTGCTCTCATCCACCTAAAGTTGGAAGGGGCCGAGATTGTTGTTCCCTCTGACCTAGTGCTGGCAGCTCTGGCTTGCGCTCCTATTCAGCAGTTGCTAGGAACTGGCCATAGGCGGTTCTCAACCTGTGGGTCCCCAGATGTTGTTGGACTACAACTCCCATCACCCCTGAGTTCTGGCCTTGCTAGCTAGGGGTGATGGGAGTTGTAGTTCAACAACATCTGGGGATCCACAGGTTGAGAAAGGCTGCCCTTGGACCTGGGCGCACAGAGCAGTAAAGGTTCCTGGGATTGTGCCCTCACACGTGAATTCCTTTTATTATTATTATTATTATTATTATTATTATTATTATTATTATTTTATAAAATAATATTTATTAAAATTTCAGAGGAAATACAAAAATGTAAAAAAAAGAAAAAAGAGACAAAAAGATACAAAATGCAGAAAAATAAGAATAGTTAAAAACAAATCAGTCATTCCAAACCCTATCTTTCATTTGCCTATTTCCCTGACTTCCTCACACCTCCCTTTTTTTGTATTCGAATTCAGTCATTGTTTCAGCAAATCCTTTCCATTTTTGCTTTTACTTTTTGTATTCTAGCTTAATTAGTTATTTCACTGACAAATTAATTAACTCTATACATCCTATCCATCTTTCACCGTATTCTGTTATTCAATTTGCCTTACTTTATTTAACCTTATCTTACCATAAAATACCTTAAAACTTAAAAACTTAATGCTTATTTATACATAACTCCTTATATAATTTCTACTAAAGCCAGACAATTTCGTTCACACGTAAATTCCTTTCCCTTTCAGTGCTCCAGCTCTTCTGTAGTTCTCCCAAGCCTGTCCTGAGATACGCCGCAGTCAGGACCCTCAATAAGGTAAGCATTTCCAAGGCACCTTGCACATCCTATAGGTCCTTGTCCGATACAGGTAGCTTGTCAGCACTCTCCAGTGGGTTTTTACTGTTTTCCTCCCCCTCCCTGCAAGGTGAGAAGGGGGCTCTAGTTGGGGCAGTGGGCCTATAGTAATGCTCTGGCCACACGCCCCTCTCTCACCTGCCCTTACCATCCAGCTGGCTCAGGTTTAGAGAAACGACGGCCGACCGCATATACTTTTTACAGGACAAAACGCATCAAAAAGGTAGTTGCTGCCACCACTCCCCTGTGCCAGGGCACCAGAAAACGCAACTCAAGGGAGAAAGTTACGCTTCCTAATTACCGGCTGCCCTGCAAGTTACTTTCACAAAAATGCAGGCAGAAATTCAACAGGTAGTGTGTAACTGATTGGTCGGGCTTCTGGACTCAGACTTCCCCCCAGAATGGCACACAGGACAAGAAAAAGTCTCTTTTTAAAATTTATTTAAATTAAAAACAGGTTTAAAGATACTTTAAAAAAGTAGGCACATTAAAAAGTAGGCACATCTCTTGTACATTTCATACTAAATGTACACTAAAACAATAACATGGTATAGTATAGCTAGCTAACATACTTACAAATGAGCACAAAACAAAAAATTTCCTTCCAGTAGCACCTTAAAGACCAACTAAGTTAGTTCTTGGTATCTTCTTCAGATACCTGAAGAAGTGTGCATGCACACGAAAGCTCATACCAAGAATTAACTTAGTTGGTCTTTAAGGTGCTACTGGAAGGAATTTTTTTGTTTTGACTATGGCAGACCAACACGGCTACCTATCTGTAAATGAGAACAAAGGCAAAGTTAGTATGGTTTCAAAGTCTCAATGAAATCTGCATCTCCAAGACAGAAGAGATCTTCATTACAAAGACCCACAGGCAGGATGACTATCACAATGCTTTGCTTCTCACTTGACCAAAGTTTTGTCTATTGAAATTTCCTAACTTCACTACAGGGCCTGTCACTGGTCTTTGTGGGGTGGGCAGCAAATTCTTGCCCCGGTAACCTCTAGGACAGGTCCTGGTTAACTATGCTGCTCATGCAAGCCAAAATACTATGTAAAATCCAGCAATTTCAAAACAGAACACAGAGGGGTGCAATTCTTGAGAATCAAGAGAAGCTGGTCTCTGCAGCGTGTGTCTCACCTTCCTATTCACTGGACCCCTGAACCGCTGCCGTACGATTCTTCCATTCTGTAAGTTGTTCTGGGTTGCCAACGTCCGACTGCCCTTCCAGGTGGCGATGAAGCACCCGTCAGCAGTAACCGCCTGCAATTTGGACCTGGAAAACCTGATCACGGATTCAAACCGCAGCATTGCCACCCTGGCCATCACCACCCTCCTGAAGACGGGGAGCGAGAGCAGCGTGGACAGGCTCATGAAGCAGATCTCGTCCTTTGTGTCCGAGATCTCGGACGAGTTTAAGGTGAGGCGATTTCCCGTCTGCCCTTCGGCCTGCAGAGTTCTTAGGCGGAAGGAGTTCCTAGCTGGCAGGGCGACCTTCGTCTCCCTGGAGTTGGGCAGCGGTCCTGGGCTAGGTGAGGACAGGAATCAAAGCTTTTCAGGATCTACAGTAAGAGAACACTTGTAGTTTGTGAGCCCATCTAACATTCAGCATTACAGTGGTGCCCCGCAAGACGAATGCCTCGCAAGACGAAAAACCCGCAAGACGAAAGGGTTTTTCGGTTTTTGCGACGCTTCGCTAGACGATTTTCCCTATGGGCTTGCATCGCAAGACGAAAGCCCATAGGGAAATCTCGGGGACCTCTTTTAAATGCTGGCGGTGGGGAGCAAAGCCTTTCCCCCCCCTCCGGACTTCAGAAGAGGTCCAGGAAGGCCGGTGGGGGCGAAAGTCTTTGCTCCCCACCGCCAGCATTTTAAAAGCGGTCCGGGATAGCAGGGAAGCGCTTCCCGCTATCCCGGACGGCTTTTGAAGGCAGGCGGGGGGGGGGGAGCAAAGACTTTTGCCCCCCGCCAGCCTTCAGAAGAGGTCCAAGTCTTTGCTCGCCCCTGCCTGCCTTCCCGGGAGAGCGGAGAAACGCTGCCGCCCGCCAGCATTTTAAGATCGCCCCGGGACAGCGGAAAAGTCTCCGCTGTCCCGGGAAGGCAGGCGGGGGGGGAGCAAAGACTTTCGCCCCCCGCCAGCCTTCAGAAGAGGTCGGGGGACAGACTGTCCCCGGACCTGGTCTGAAGGCGGTTTCCATAGGAACGCATTAATTGATTTTTAATGCATTCCTATGGGAAACCGTGCTTCGCAAGACGAAAAACTCGCAAGACGAAAAGAATTGCGGAACGAATTAATTTCGTCTTGCGAGGCACCACTGTATAGTGGTACCTCGGGTTAAGTACTTAATTCGTTCCGGAGGTCTGTTCTTAACCTGAAACTGTTCTTAACCTGAAGCACCACTTTAGCTGATGGAGCCTCCCGCCGCTGCTGCCGCGCCGCCAAAGCACGATTTCTGTTCTCATCCTGAAGCAAAGTTCTTAACCCGAGGTACTATTTCTGGGTTAGCGGAGTCTGTAACCTGAAGCGTATGTAACCCGAGGTACCACTGTAAACAAAACCAAGGATCGTTTGGGAACCAGAATACAGTGGAACCTCAGAAGCCGAATGCCTGTAAACTCGAACATTTTGGCTCCCGAACGATCGAAAACCGGAACTGATTGTTCTGGTTTTCGAATGGTTTTTGGTACTGTACGTCTTCCGCAGCTTCTGCAGCTTCTGATTGGCTGCAGGACGCTCCTGCAGCCAATCTGAAGCCGCGCCTTGGAAGTTGAACATTTTGGAAGTCAAATGGACTTCTGGAACGGATTCCGATCAACTGCCAAGGTACGGCTGTATTGTTTTTGTTTTATGAAATCATTTATTTCCTGCCATTCAGCCCTCACAAGGCCCTAGTGGGGCAAAGTGGAATTAAGGCTGTCCATGGCCTGTAGAGATCTTTGCTGGAATGCAGGTACTGATGCCCTTCGCTCAAACCTTGTGCTGCTCTTGCCTTAACAGGTGGTGGTGGTCCAAGCCATCAGTGCCCTGTGCCAGAAGTACCCGCGGAAACACAGCGTCATGATGACCTTCCTCTCCAACATGCTCCGGGATGATGTAGGTTGTGTTGCCTGCCTTGTGTGGGGCAACCGGCAAAGCATATCAGCACAACGCTCATATTTTGGTGAAATACAGCTAGTGTATCCAGTAGCAATTTTCATGCAAGCTAAAAGTTTGCTTTTGATGTGAAGTTGCCACAGTGTGACGTTGACCCAGCATTTCTGTATCGTGTATCTTTTCCCAAAGAGGCCTCCATGCTCAGATTGGAGGAAGCTCACATCCTTGAGACCTCCTGCTTTTGGTATAAGCCTAGGACAGGGGATGGTCGTGGTGGAGATTAATAAGTAGGGCTTGTGGCCAGAGCAAACATACTAGCCTTTGAACGATCTGAAAATCAAGGATGTTTGTTTTAGTCCCTGTAAAGTTTCGTTTTTCCTGGTTATCTGTTACACTAGATTATCTGCTGCGCAAGGACAAAGGAATTTAGATACTGTTTCATCACTGACAGCTAAAAGTCCAAGAAGCCTCCCTCCCTCCCTCCCTCCCTCTCTCTCTCTCTCTCTCTCTCTCTCTGTGTGTGTGTGTGTGTGTGTGTCAGTCATTGTTATTAGCACAGTGGAAACTCAGTATTCAGAGCCTGCAAGTAGCTGGCGAAGAAAAATATTCTGTGCTAGGATATAGTAAACCTCAGATCTTTCCATTTGGGAGCGTGTTCAATGCAGAAATGATGGGTAAACATTCCATTGTGGCATTTTTACTTGTGATAAATATGATGGTGGGAACTGGACTTTCAGAGGCCATTCCAGACCATCCCTCTTCCTAGTCACTTCCTGTGGCACTTGTGGCTGGTCACGGTTGGCTCACATACCCTGCTCCTGCTTTGGGACTCGTTTCTACGACTTAGAATCAGCCAAACAACACTTGACAAATTTTGGTCACCTCATTGGTTTGGCACATGGACAAAAAATGAAGGGGTTTTTTTAAACAAAAAATGAATGTAGTTTTGCCTCCCAATTTCTCATTCGTTTTTGTCATTCTTTTTTTCTATTTGTTAGGGCAAGAATTTCTCTGCTCTTTTTGTTTGATTCTTGCCCCCATTTTTTAAAAAAACCCATTGCGAACAGCAAGTTGCTCTTGTGCTTGCAGATGTGGGAAATCCCTAAGAGGCTGTCCATAAAGTGTGTTCCTCAGTTGCATTTGGGAATAGGATCTAAGCTTGATGGATGTCTGGGCTAGGCTGGTCTTCCAAGCTCCCTTTGACTCCTGCTTTTCCGCCCCCTCCGCAGGGTGGCTTTGAGTACAAGCGAGCCATCGTCGACTGCATCATCAGCATCATCGAGGAGAACCCGGAGAGCAAGGAATCCGGCTTGGCCCACCTCTGCGAGTTCATTGAAGACTGCGAGCACACGGTGCTGGCCACCAAGATCCTCCACATGCTTGGCAAGGAAGGGCCCAGGACGCCCTCCCCTTCCAAGTACATCCGATTCATTTTCAACAGGGTGGTGCTGGAAAACGAAGCTGTGAGGGCCGGTGAGTTGGCAGGCTCCAGACCTGTCTTTGCCACGTAGCCAAGAAGGGGAAGGGAGCAGGTCTTCCTGGGGGAGGCTGCCGTGAATGGGGCCTTTGGGTCCACCTGGCTTCATCCCAGAGTTGAATACATGCCCCAGATCCTTTAGCTTAGCAAGACTGTTTGCAGGAGGCCCAGGTGCTGCTGTGTAAAGATAAGCTTGGCTTTTTGTTGGGAAGGCTAAGGGAGCAAGAAGCCAAGCTTCAGTCGTGAATTATTTTTTTTTAAAGATATTTATTAAAGTTTCAAAAAATAAATAAAAACAAAATAATAATACAAACAAAACACAAACAAAAACAAGTATAATTTCAATCCCTTATTATCTTATAACTTGCTTTCCCGACCTCCTCATACCTCCCCTTTCTGTATTCCAATTTCTAATTATTAATTCAGCAAATCCTCTCCCTTATTTTTCATTTGATTGTTAGCCTTTCTTTTCTTTTTACTTAATCATTATAGCTGAAAACCACTTAATTTCTAAACCAACATCAATCTAACATTCATTAATTTTGCAATGTTTCCTAAGATAGTCCTTAAATTTCTTCCAAGCTTCAGTCGTGAATTTTAAAGGTGAGGGGTTGTTGCTGTTGTCTATTAGATTTATATACAATAGTACCTCAGGTTACATATGCTTCAGGTTACAGACGCTTCAGGTTACAGACTCTGCTAACCCAGAAATAGTACCTCGGATTAAGAACTTTGCTTCAGGATGAGAACAGAAATTGTGCGGTGGTGGGAGGCCCCATTAGCTAAAGTGGTGCTTCAGGTTAAGAACAGTTTCAGGTTAAGAACGGACCTCCAGAACTAATTAAGTTATTAACCCGGGGTACCACTGTACCATCCTTCATCAAAAGATCTCAGGGCGGTTCACAAGATAAAAGCACAATAAATAGTTAAAACAAAAGCAACAAAACAACAGCCTGGCGCCTAAAGATTTGTAATGAAAGTGGCAGGTGTGCAGTCCTGGGGAGAGCATCCCTCAAACGGGGAGCCACTGCAGAGAAGGCCCTGTTCTTGTGTTGCCACCCTCCAGACTTCTCAAGGAGGAGGCACATGAAGAAGGGCCTCAGATGATGAACACAGAGTCCAGGTTGGTTTATATGAGGAAAGGCTGCCCCTTCCCCACTTAATAATAATAATAATAATAATAATAATAATAATAATAATAATAATAATAAATACCCCGCCCATCTGGCTGGGTTTCCCTAGCCACTCTGGGCGGCTTTCAACAAAGTATTAAAATACAGTGATCTGTTAAACATTAAAAGCTGTTAAAAACATAAACAGGGCTGCCTTCAGATGTCTTCTGCAAGTCTGGTAGTTTTTTTTCTCTTTGATATCTGATGTGAGGGCATTCCACAGGGTGGGCGCCACCACCGAGAAGGCCCTCTGCCTGGTTCCCTGTAACTTGGCTTCTCGCAGGAAGGGAACCACCAGAAGGCCCTCAGCACTGGATCTCAGTGACCGGGCAGAATGATGGGGGTGGAGACGCTCCTTCAGGTATACTGGACTGAGGTTGTTTTGGGCTTTAAAGGTCAGCACCAACACTTTGAATTGTGCTCGGAAACCTACTGGGAGCCGATGTAGGTCTTTCAGGACCGGTGTTATGTGGTCTCGGCGGCCACTCCCAGTCCCCAGTCTAGCTGTCGCATTCTGGATTAATTGCAGTTTCCGGGTCACCTTCAAAGGTAGCCCCACATAGTGCGCATTGCAGTAATCCAAGTGAGCGATAACTTCCCTTTATCTACAGACTCCCTTTATCTACAGACTCTGTTTTCTTCTACAGCTGCCGTCAGTGCATTGGCAAAGTTTGGGGCCCAGAATGAGAACCTCCTTCCCAGTGTCTTGGTGCTCTTGCAGAGGTGAGTTCAAAGTCAGGGAAGAGACTTTCAAAGCAGGTTCTTTCCTGTCCCTTGAGCATTGGGTTCCGTTGTGGCATCTTGGAAACAACCACATAAGGGGCTGTTTGCCCTCTTGGGCATCCGTCAGGGCTGAGCTGAATGGCGGTAGAAAGCAGGCTTCTTAATTCACTTTTGATTTTGATTTTTAAAAAAAACCAAATAAGCTGCCATACAGATAAATTTAGCTTTGCCGTAATATTGCAAAACATTATCCAGCTCTAGGTGGAAATTCGAAAAACTGGTAAGAAAAGGGAGGAGAAAACACTTCCATGTATAGGTGTAGAAAAAGGGGGTGGGATTCTTGCCGGATGTTTGGTAGGCTTGACTGTGGAGCCCCCCCCCCCAGTGTTTTAGCCACACCCACTTAGCAAGCCACTCCTCCAGCCTTCACCACGGCCTTTCTTCAAAATTACAAAGTAGAAAAAGGGAGTTGAGCTCTCGACCACCAAAGCTTGCCTTCCCACTCTCTTAGAACCTGTAATGCAGCTGTGATTCCTGAATTGCAAGGGGCTGGACTAGATGGGCTTTGGGGGTCCCTTCCAACTCTACAGTCCTATGACTCTTAAGTAAGGAGCAGGGTTCTCAGGGCTCTGCATGTGGACCTGGACCCAGGCCCCTCTCTCTTTTGTAAACAAGGACTACCTCAGCATCTGAGAACACACACTTAAAATAAAATTAAAAAATTCCTTCCAGTAGCACCTTAGAGACCAGCTAAGTTTGTTATTGGTATGAGCTTTCAGATACACTGAAACAGAAGTCACCAGACCCTTATACATAGTGAGAGGGTGGGGAGGGGTATTACTCAGAAGGGTGGTGGAAATGGTTGATTGGCTGATAGGTGTGGTAAATGTCGATGACTGTTAACGACTGCTGTTGGTCTTACAGGAAAAAGCAAGGGGTGAGATGGCTAAAATAGCTTTATTGTGTATAATGAGATAAGAATCCAATGTCTCTATTCAGACCAGGTCTCTCCATGGTTCTAAGTTTAGTAAAGGTAAAGGGACCCCTGACCATTAGGTCCAGTCGTGGACGACTCTGGGGTTGTGGCGCTCATCTCGCTTTACTGGCCGAGGGAGCCGGAGTACAGCTTCCGGGTCATGTGGCCAGCATGACTAAGCCGCTTCTGGCGAACCAGAGCAGCACATGGAAATACCATTTACCTTCCCGCCGGAGCAGTACCTATTTATCTACTTGCACTTCGTGGTTTCGAACTGCTAGGTTGGCAGGAGCGGGGACCGAGCAACGGGCACTCACCCCGTCACAGGGATTCGAACCACTGACCTTCTGATCGGCAAGTCCTAGGCTCTGTGGTTTAACCCACAGCGCCGCCCACGTCCCTTTAAGTTTGGTAATAAGTTGCAATTCAGCAACTTCTCTTCCCAGTCTATTTCTGAAATTCTTTTGTAATAAGACAGCTGCTTTGAAATCTTGTATAGAATGTCCTGGGAGATCGAAGTGTTCTCCTACTGGTTTCTCTGTCTTGTGATTCCTGATGTCTGGTAGTGGCCATCCCCCCTTCAGCAGCCTTCAAGGGCTTTCTCTCCTCTTTTGCCATGCAGGTGCATGATGGACAGCGACGACGAGGTCCGCGACCGAGCAACCTTCTACCTGAACGTGCTGCAGCAGAAGCAGCTGGCTCTGAATGCTGCATACATCTTTAACGGTTGGTGCCGGCTGGGAAGGGCGGAACTGCACCTGCAAGTCCTAAAAGAATGGGATGGGGGGAACAGGGGCCATTGGTTAAGAACTGGAGACCTTTGCAAGTTATCCAGGGAATTGCCACAACTAGGGGCTGCTCTGGACAATGGCTAAAGCTCTGGTGTTGGGTATGTCTATTGGCCCTTCCCCACCCTTGATGCTCCTGCCAGCAAATTGGGCCTCTGAGCACCACGTGATCCTTCCTTGAACACCTTTACCCCTCCCTCTTTGCAGGCCTGACCGTCTCCATTCCCGGCATGGAAAAGGCCCTGCACCAGTACACCCTGGAGCCCACAGAGAAGCCTTTTGACATGAGGTCCGTGCCTCTGGCCACTGCCCCCACCTTTGAGCAGAAAGCAGGTAATGGGGCAAAAACAGGCTTAAGGGGGGAGGTCTTCTGCTCCAGATGTGGAACCCCACTGTATTTTGTTGTTGTTGTTTAATTGTTTAGTTGTGTCCGACTCTTCGTGACTCCATGGACTAGAGCACACCAGGCACTCCTGTCTTCCACTGCTTCCCTCAGTTTGGTCAAACTCATGCTGGTAGCTTCAAGAACACTGTCCAACCATCTCATCCTCTGTCATCCCCTTCTCCTTGTGCCCTCCATCTTTCCCAACATCAGGGTCTTTTCCAGGGAGTCTTCTCTTCCCATGAGGTGGCCAAAGTCTTGGAGCCTCAGCTTCTGGATCTGTCCTTCCAGTGAGCACTCAGGGCTGATTTCCTTCAGAATGGAGAGGTTTGATCTTCTTGCAGTCCATGGGACTCTCAAGAGTCTCCTCCAGCACCATAATTCAAAAGCATCCATTCTTCGGCGATCAGCCTTCTTTATGGTCCAGCTCTCACTTCCATACATCACTACTGGGAAAACAATAGCTTTAACTATACAATGGTACACCCCAAGTTACAGACGCTTAAGGTTACAAACTCTGCTAACCACTGCCTTAACTGCGTGCAGTGCCCACCTGGGTTCCAAGTGGCATGATGGGGACATCCAAGAACAGCATCCTTGAGAGATGCTGTGAGCTTTCCACATCTTGAGTGTTTATTGGGTGCACTGCCAGAAGTTTGCTATATGTAGATGCATAATCTGACCACGGTTAATCTTGCGGAATACAGTGGTACCTTGGTTCTCGCACTCAATCCATTCTGGAAGTCTGTTCAGCTCTCAAAACATTCGCAAACCAAGGCGCGGCTTCTGATTGGCTGATTGGCCCCAGAAACAATGCCAAGAGTTGAAACGGATGTTTGGCTTCCGAAAAACACTTACTTCCGCGTTTGCGATGTTCAGGAGCTCATTTGTTCATCAACTAAGCCATTCGGGAACCAAGGTAGCACTGTAATGGTCTGTACAGGTTCTGATGATAATATTCTGTGCTGTTCCGTTAAGCACTTACGTACTGCCTTTCAAAGCCAAGCCATCGCAAAGCAGCTTATGAAAGGTAGTTTTTTGTGCAAATGGAGCTTCATGCACACAGCAGAGACTCTCTGCTGCAGCTCTTCTCCAGGCAGGATGGAGGGTTGCCTAAGTAATAATAATAATAATAATTAATAAAAATAATAAAAATAAAAATACCTTTATTTTCATTGTACAACTCAATCTCTTATCAAACAACACACCACCGCGCAAGTCAATTTCGCTGTTATTTTTCGTTCAACAGCTCATGGATAGAAGCTATTTTTTAGCCTGTTGGTACGGCTGCTTCCTCCCCTCTTTATGGCCTCTGAAGTGGCAGACAGAAGCAGGAACGGGTCTGGAGGGCTCTCCACCAGAGCTGTATCCAGTCACAATGGATACATACAATATATTTTCCATGTTCTTTTGGAGAAAGCTATCCTGTGTTAAAACACTGTGTGTTTTAAGCAATTTTAACCCAATTCCTGCCTGGAGCCTGTGGCAGGCACAGTTTGGAACTTTGTACATGCCATGGGTCTCGGGTAGATTTTTTGCATGTTGTGCCTGGAGTCGCCAGAGCGGCTCCCGGATGCCCACACGAGCCTGCAAAAGGCCTTCCCCGGTGCGTAGTAAAATAAGCTGCAGTGTGTGTGATAGGTAAAGGTAAAGGGACCCCTGACCATTAGGTCCAGTCGCGGACGACTCGGGTTGCGGCGCTCATCTCGCTTTACTGGCCAAGGGAGCTGGCGTGCGGCTTCCAGGTCATGTGACCAGCATGACTAAGCCGCTTCTGGCGAACCAGAGCAGCGCACGGAAATGCCGTTTACCTTCCCGCCGGAGCGGTACCTATTTATCTACTTGCACTTTGATGTGCTTTTGAACTGCTAGGTGGGTAGGAGCAGGGACCGAGCAACGGGAGCTCACCCCATCGTGGGGATTCAAACTGCCAACCTTCTGATCAGCAAGTCCTAGGCTCTGTGGTTTAACTCACAGCGCTACTCGCATCAGGACAATTTTTCTGGTCTGCAGTCATGCCAATGTGCTCACCCCTTGTGTTATGGATTTGTCTTGGACACTTTGGCTGGAAATTTTAATGGCTGTTTCTCATTTCAGAGATTGCCCTGGTGGCCAACAAGCCCGAAAAAATGGCTCCGTCGCGGCAGGACATATTCCAAGGTAATAAAAGACCCCAGAGCTGCCCTCTTAAAACTTGGAGAGCTACAGAAGGTTGTGTTTTAACTGCATTTGCCATGGCAGTTTGCAAGGGGGTGAGGGGAGAGAATGTGTTGTCTCCCTGTAGGCTGAGTCTGTTTCTTCCCCTTTAGAACAACTGGCTGCCATTCCCGAGTTCAAGAATTTGGGCCCTCTCTTCAAGTCATCCGATCCAGTGCAGCTGACCGAGGCCGAGACGGAGTATTTTGTCCGCTGCATCAAGCACGTCTTCTCAAATCACATCGTCTTCCAGGTACAAGAAGCCTCAGCGTTGTTGAAAGAGGCCACAGAGGATGCTAGGTGCAAGTTAAACCCCTTCCATTGCCACATGCCCTGGAAAGGAATTTTTGGTGCTTCTTTCTAATCTCAACCTTCTGTAGGCCACTGTAGTAGGAGTGCTGAACTCTGACTCAGAAGACCTTCAGTCACTTCCTTGCTCAGCTTGAAGCTCTTTCTGGCAGGCTTTGGGCAGTCATGCGCTCTCACTGTAATGTACCTCACGGGGTTTTTAGGGAGATTTTTAAAAGGATGTTACTGTTACGGAGGAAAACACGATTGGGCTTATGACGACAATGAGGATGCACTTCAGTCTGAGGTGACAAAAGATCCCTGACTCTGGAGCATAGCTGTCAACCGTTTCTTATTTGGCGGGAAACTCCCTTATCCCAGCACCATATCCCGCTGCTGTCCCTTATTGATGATGTCCCTTAAATTTCCTGGGTTTCATGCTCGCCCGCCTAGGGAGGGAAGCAGCGGCTCGGGGTCCTCAGCCGCAAGAGAGAGTGCGCGCGCAAGCTGCCGCGTTTCCGTCTCTCCCTTTTCCCCCTCAAGGGCGCATTGTGAGGAGACGGCTGTCGGCGGGCGGCCAGGCAGCCCCTCTTTTGCGAGACTTATGCTGCGCTGTCAGGGGAAGCTGGAGGCAGCAGTGATGGTGGCAGCTGAGGAGGCGGCCTGAGGGAGGAGGAAGAGGAGGGGCTGGGGAGGGACGCAGAAGGACGGCGCTTCAGCAGCCGCCACAGCACCGCAACCGCCTCATGCTGGGCTCCTGGGCAGCATGGGCGAGAGAGTCTCTTCCTCCCTCCCCCTTCTTGGGCGGGGAGGGAAGGGCCAGTGGAACTCCTTGCGCCAGGACGACGGCAGCCCCAACGTGCTGCTTAGCATCCCCTCCAACCAGTGCAGCATCTTAATGCAGTCATTTCCCCCTCTGCATCCCTTTCATAACTCTATTTTTATAAATCATTTGTCCATCCGTAGTTCAAATTTTTACTACAAGTTTTCTGTCAATCCTACCAATGTATGTACCTCTTTACAATAGCTTTTCAACTAAATTATAAACTTTCCCCCTTTTTAATAAAGAGGTCCTCTTCCTGTTTTCTAATTCTGCCTGTAAGCTTTGCCATCTGGACGTCGTTCATCAGTTTTGTCTGCCACTCTTCTTTGGTCAGAGTTGTAGACCTTAGGATCATCTAGTCCAACCCCTGCAAAACACAGTCAGTCGCAGCAAAAGCAGCATGGCTCCATCAGTGCTGGATTTCTGCATAAGCCAAGCAAAATCCCTTATTTTGGCTGCTGATCCCTTATTTTCGAGGCTGCTGGTTCCTTATTTTCAAATCTGTAAGTTGACAGCTATGCTTTGGAGTAGTTATCACAGAGGTCAGCAACCTTATCTGAGGATGGGCCGGTCAGCGTTCCATCGGTCAGAGGGTGGGTCGGAGGAGCGCCCATGCACACACACTATTTCCGGCACTCCTCTATCCCAGAAGTGCGCAAGAAATAGCGTGTGCACATGCGCACGGGCGCTTCTCCATCCCATATGTGTGCACACATGCTATTTCCAGCGCACATCTGGGTCGGAGGAGCGCCCGTGCACATGCGCACAGGCGCCATCAACCCAGAAGTCGGTCCCCGCGCCACACCAGTAAGAGCAGGGGGCGCCAAGGGCCAGTTAAACAAGCCTCTTGGGCCGCTACCGGCCCATGGGCCTTAGGTTGCCGACCCCTGAGGTTATCACTTCATGCCTTTGGACCACTGTGTCCGCTGTGGAGAAGGGCCAGGGCTCTTCTGAATGCATTTTCCCAGCAGGGCTGAGGCAGAACCCCTGCCCGAAATACTCAAAAGCAAGGGTCAGCCACTGTATTTATTGATTTATAAAAATATTTATAATATTTGTATCTTAAATTACTGTAATTTTTGCTCCATAAAACACACTTTTTTCCTCCTAAAAAGTAAGGGGAAATGTGTAGGCGTCTTATGGAGCGAATGCAAGCTGCACAGCTATTGCTAAAGCCAGCAAAGCGAGAGCGAGATCTGCGCAGCGCCTCTTGTTCTGCTGGCTTCCCAGCGAAGCGGGAGGAGGAACGGATGGGAGCTGTTACAGAGCCCCTTCCGTCCCTCATCCTGTTTTGCTGGAAAGCCAGCAGACCAAGAGGTGCTGCGCAGCTCTCACTCTTGCTCTGCTGGGTTGAGCAGAGCAGAGCAGCACCTCTTCAGCGAAGCGGGAGGAGGAATGGAAGGGAGCCCTTACGGAGCCCCTTCTGTTCCTCCTCCCGCTTTGCTGAAGAGGCGCTGTGCAGCTATTGCTGAAGCCAGCACAGCGAGAGCGAGAGCTTGCTCTGGCTTTTCAGGGAGGTGGGAGAAAGGACGGAGGGCAGCCCGTCAGTCCCTTCTCCCACCTCCCGGAAAAGCCAGCAAGAGCCACTCTATCTTTAAAGAGCAGCACCAAGCGAGCGTGTCTGCGGCTCTTGCTGGCTTTTCTTCTTTTCCTCCTCTAAAAACTAGATGCATCTTATGGTCAGGTGCATTTTATAGAGCAAAAAATACAGCACATCTCACAGCAGTTTATAACAATATACATCTGAACAATATACATTCCCTGTTTAGGGAAGCTTTTAATGTTTAATAGGTTATTGTATTTTAGTGTTTTGTTGGAAGCCACCCAGAGTGGCTGGGGAAACCCAGCCAGATGGGCAGGGTATAAATAATAAATTATTATTATTATTATTATATAAAAACGCAGACGATAAAAATACAAAAAATTAAATGCAAAATGAAATTAAAAGCAAACCTCAATAGATCATTGTGGTTGGGTGGGATGTACTTTTATAGAACCCTAGAATTGTAGAGTTGGTAGGGATTCCAAGGCCCCTTCCATGCAGGAATTATACTTGCCTGTGCAGGCCTGGCAGAACAGAAAAGTTTTCAGCAAGTGTTTAGAACATCTGCCTCCCCCAGATGTTTTGATCCACACTTCTGGCAAGCCAGCCCTGTGGCCATGCTTGCTCGGGCTGAAACATCTGGCGGGCATCAGATTGGAGAAGGTTGGTTTTGCATGAGCCCTGGAGAAAGGGCAGCAGAAGAGAAATCCAGGCTACAAGCAACCCTGTTTGCTTCTCCCCTCTCTCTCTAGTTCGACTGCACAAACACCCTCAACGACCAGTTACTGGAGAAGGTGACGGTGCAGATGGAGCCTTCCGACGCCTACGATGTGCTCCACTGCATCCCCGCTCCCATCCTCTCCTACAACCAGCCAGGCATGTGCTACACCCTTGTCCGGCTGCCCCTAGACGACCCCACGGCAGGTATGTTGCTTTTTCAGGTATGTTGCTTTTTACCCCCGGGATGTGCCTGGGTTTTAATTCCTCGGCTGTCTGTCCTCGGCATTTGCCACTCGGAGGCTGGGCTGTTTTCCTTCCCGGCTTCGGGTTTTGCTTGGAGCAGCTCTCCCTCTTAACGTGGACTCCTTTCTCTCTCTCTTTTTTTTTTTTAGAATAATATTTATTAAAGTTTTAGAGGTTACAAAAAGAAAGAATAGAAAACACCATATTAAACAAAAACAAAACAACACATCACAATAAGGAAAAAGTGGAAAAAAAGAAAAATAAAAAAACAGAAAAATAAAAACAATTAAAAAAGACAGCGAATCTTCCTAACTTATCTTTCATTTGCTTGTTTCCTTGACCTCCTCACACCTCCCTTTTTTGTATTCTAGTTTGGTTAGCTATTTCAGCAAATCCTTTCCATCTTTTCCAGTTTTTGTCCTGTAATTTATTTTAATGTAATGTAACTTTCCCTCCTTTCACCAATTAACAGTCTGTTTTTTTCTTAATCCTTTATACCATTTCTGCTAAAACCACATAACTTCATTCCAACATCCTTCTAACATTCCTTAATTTTACAATGTTTCTGTAAATAATCTTTGAATTTCTTCCAATCTTCTTCCACCGACTCTTCTCTCTGGTCTCGGATTCTGCCAGTCATTTCCGCCAGTTCCATGTAGTCCATCACTTTCATCTGCCATTCTTTCCTGGTGGGTAGATCTTGTGTCTTCCAGTACTTCGCAATAAGTATTCTTGCTGCTGTTGTAGCATACATAAAAAGGGTTCTATCCTTCTTTGGCACCAATTGGCTGACCATGCCCAGGAGAAAGGCCTCTGGTTTCTTCAGAAAGGTATATTTAAATACCTTTTTCATTTCATTATAGATCATCTCCCAGAAAGTCTTAATCCTTGGGCATGTCCACCAAAGGTGAAAGAATGTACCTTCAGTCTCTTTGCATTTCCAACATTTATTATCGGGCAAATGATAAATTTTTGCAAGCTTGACTGGTGTCATGTACCACCTGTAGATCATTTTCATTATAACGTGGACTCCTTTCTCCCTCGCCCCAGTCGCCTGCACTTTTAGCTGCACTATGAAGTTCACTGTGCGAGACTGCGACCCTCACACTGGGGTGCCGGACGAGGATGGCTACGACGACGAATATGTGGTAAGCGAGCCCAGGGCAAATGTTCTGTAGGAATTGCTGAACAGGAGGAGGAACAGGCTCATTTCCACCCTGGAGATTTGCATAAAAATCTGTCTTTGATGCCCCCGACTGTTTTTAAAATAAGAAAACACACACACAATAGTAGTCTGATTTTTAAGTGTATAATTGCACGCTGCTTTCACTCAGCAATGCAGAAAAGTGTATAAATGTGATCATTATCAGTGCTTTTTTTTCTTAAAAAATGTTTAGAGGTACTCTCATTTTGCCTCAAGAAAATCACCATTTTATAGTTCAAATCGGGAACAATACAGTAAATGGACAAAAATGCAAAGATTCACAAAATGTTTAGGGGTATGTGTACCCCTGTGTTCCCCCACAAAAAAGGACTGATGATGATGATGCCCTTCATCATACGATCTTAGGCGGTTCGCAAAATAAGATACAAGATAAAAACACAAATAATTAAAACAGCAGAACAATAATCCCCATTTCCCACTGGCTGTAGAATATTAATCAGCACTGTAGTTTGAGAGCACATTGGGATTTTATCTTTTCTGTCAAAATCCGGTCATTCTGAATAACCTGCATCTGTGGCCATTGAACACATATGGAGGCCAGAGTCAAAGAGTTCTCTTTGGACTCATCCCTGCCAGTCTTGCTCCCAACTTGGCCAGCCATTGCATGGCTTCCTCTTTTCCAGAGGAAGCAGATTTCATGCCAGTGGTAGGAGAGAGGAGGAGGAACACGTGGGGCAGGTGTGTAAGGAGCCCCTTCTTTGGCGACTTCGGGTTGCTGACACTAACCTTTCCGCCCCGATCTGGCCACAGTGATCCATGCAACGGTCACCTCCGGGCTTGACTACTGTAATTCGCTCTACGCGGGGCTGCCCTTGAAGCTGTCCCATAAACTCCAGCAGGTGCAGAATGCTGCAGCAAGGCTCCTCACGGGGTCCCTGCCATGGGCCCTAAGGGAGTCAGACTATCCTCCACCAGGGCCAGGACCTTTTCAGTGATGGCTCTGACCTGGTGGAATACTCTGTCCCATGAGACTAGGGCCCTGTAGGATTTAACCTCCTTCCGTCAGGCCTGTAAGACAGAGCTATTCCGCCTGGCCTTAATTTGAATTCAGCTTAATCTTTTATTTCCCTCCCCTCCCCCCTCCCCTTTTATGAAGATCACCCGCTCTGAGATCCCACAGCTAATTCTCTCCAGGCCTCCTTGCTGGCCCAAGTAGGATCAATTCAGCCAGCTAGCCCTGAGGATTATCTAATGCTTATTTCCCCTAAATTGACTTTTGAATTTTATTGTTATTCATGTTTTTATACTGTATTTTATGCTGCTTTTATAATCGTTTTAAATTTGTTGTTAGCCGCCCTAATCCCTGATTTTGAACCAGGAAAATATAAAATTACCAGGGTATGAACCAGGGTATAAATATTATTATTATTATTATTATTATTATTATTATTATTATTATTATTATTATCTTGAGAGCATTTCTCCACCCTGAGGACTAACCTCCCTTTCTCTGCCAGCTGGAAGACCTGGAGCTGACTCTCTCTGACCACCTCCAGAAGGTCTTGAAGCCCAATTTTGCAGCTGCCTGGGAGGAAGTTGGGGATGACTATGAGAAAGAAGAGACCTTCGCTCTCAGCACTATCAAAACCCTGGACGGTGAGATACGGCAGCTTTTCCCCAGACCTAAGATTGCATGTTTAAAACCAATTTTAGAAAAGAAACATTCCCAGGCTCCTGAGTGTCTTCTAAACAAGACAACTTTTTAGCTTCTGCTCCAAGAACAGGGTATACGGTCCTAGTACAGTGGTACCTCGGGTTAAGTACTTAATTCGTTCCAGAGCTCGAATTAACTTGAAACTGTTTTTAACCTGAAGCACCACTTTAGCTAATGTGGCCTCCTGCTGCCGCCGCGCCACCAGAGCACAATTTCTGTTCTCATCCTGAAGCAAAGTTCTTAACCTGAAGCACTATTTCTGGGTTAGCGGAGTCTGTAACCTGAAGCGTATGTAACCCGAGGTACACTGTCTATAAGATTCAAGAAAATGCAAGGCTGTTCTTTTAGCTGAGAGAACAAGAGGGTTATTCTAGATCAGACTTCCTCAACCTCGGCCCTCCAGATGTTTTGAGACTACAGTGGTACCTCGGGTTACAAACACTTCAGATTACAGACTCCACTAACCTGGAAGTAGTACCTTGGGTTAAGAACTTCAGGATGAGAACAGAAATTGCGCAGCAGCAGCAGTGGGAGGCCCCATTAGCGAAAGTGGTACCTCAGGTTAAGAACAGTTTCAGGTTAAGAACGGACCTCCGGAACGAATTAAGTTCTTAACCAGAGGTAAAGGGACCCTTGACCATTAGGTCCAGTCATGGCCGACTCTGGGGTTGCGGCGCTCATCTCGCTTTATTGGCCGAGGGAGCTGGCATACAGCTTCCAGGTCATGTGGCCAGCATGACTAAGCCACTTCTGGCGAACCAGAGCAGCGCACGGAAACGCCGTTTACCTTCCCACCGGAGCATTACCTATTTATCTACTTGCACTCTGGCGTGCTTTCGAACTGCTAGGTGGCAGGAGCAGGGACCGAGCAACGGGAGCTCACCCCATCGTGGGGATTCGAACCGCGACCTTCCGATCGGCAAGTCCTAGGCTCTGTGGTTTAATCCACAGCGCCACCCGCGTCCCATTAACCCGAGGTACCACTGTACAATTCCCATCATCCCTGACCACTGGTCCTGCTAGCTAGGGATCATGGGAGTTGTAGGCCAAGAATATCTGGAGGGCCGAGCAGGAGATCTAACTCAATGGCTGAGCACATGCCTTGTATGAAAAAGATCCCTGGTTCAATCCCCCGTCTCTCCCGCTAGGGCTGGGTGATACCCTCGCCTGAAGTCCTGGAGAGCTGCAGCCAGTCAGTATAGAGCAGGGTTTCCCAAACTTGGGTTTCCAGCAGTTTTTGGACTACAACTGCCATCATCCCTAGCGAGCAGGACCAGTGGCCAGGGATGATGGGAATTGTAGTCCGAAAACAGCTGGAGACCCAAGTTTGGGAAATCCTGGTGTAGACAGTGGTGAGCTAGATGGACAGTTACCTGACCCTTGTCTAAGACGGCTTCCTAGGATCCTGGGGTGACTAGCTGCTACTTTGAAAGATCCCCTTTGGATCTGACCACACAGCCGAGACAACGCAGGACTAACCCCAGGTCTTCTTGAATCTCCTCTGAATGCAGAAGCTGTCAGCAACATTGTGAAGTTCCTGGGCATGCAGCCGTGCGAGAGATCCGACAAAGTGCCCGAGAACAAGAATTCACACACGCTCTACCTGGCCGGTAAGAGTCAGCCGGGGGTGGGGGCGGTTCAGTGGTGTCTGGGCATTCTGTGGCTGAAATGGTGTCACCCCAAGAGAATTAATGGCACTGGAGTTGTCCCGTCCCAAGAACAGTAGCAGGGACCTTCTGTGAAGCACTTCTCTCAGGAACAGCATTCATTCTTATCCAGCGATAGGGCTGGAAGTGGCTTTAAAAGCTCCTCTCTGAGATCACGTCTGGCCAAATATTTGTCTAGTTGCACTGGCTCCCGGTGGAGTATCAAGTCAGGTTTAAGGTGCTGGTTTTGACCTTTAAAGCCCTTTGTGGCTTAGGGCCCTCGTATTTACAGGACCTCCTCTCCTGGTATGCCCTGCAGAGGACCTTAAGGTCCATGAATAATCATAGTTTAGAGGTCCCAGGCCCTAAGGAAGTCAGATTATCCTCCGCCAGGGCCTTTCCGGCCATAGCCGCAATCTGGTGGAATGCTCTGTCCCATGAGAGCAGGGCCCTGCAGGATTTAACTTCCTTCCACAGGGCCTGTAAGACAGAGCTATTCTGCCTGGCTTTCAATTTGAACTTAGCCTGATCTTTTATTCCCCTTCCTTTCCTCCCCCTCCTCTTTTTATGAAGATTACCCGCTCTGGGATCCCACAGTTAATTCTCCCCTGGTCTCCTCGCTGGCCCAAATAGGACTAATTTAGCCAGCTAGCCCTGGTGATCATCTAATGTTTATTGGATGGATTTCCCCCCTAAATTGATTGATTTTTGAATTCTGAATTTATTGTTATTCACGTTTTATACTGTATTTTATGCTGTTTTTTGTTGCACCAATTAAGTGTTTTAAATTTGTTGCTAGCCGTCCTGAGCCCGTTTCCTGAACCAGGAAGGGCAGGGTATAAATAAAAAATTATTATTATTATTATTATTATTATTATTATTATTATTATTATTATTGGCTGCTCTTTAAATACCTTCAGAACCAACAGCCCAAGGGTTATATAACTAGTTAGCATAGCTATTAGAGAAGCGCTTTGTTAAGTATTTTTGGCTGTGGGTTGTGAGTCAATTGCCTTGGTTTTTGTAGGCGCAGAAGAGATTTTTACCTTAAATGCAGAACCAGGTCTCAGAATCTGGTCGTAGTTACACAGTGCAGCATAGGAAACTGCTGTTATCTCAGCAGCTGTCTAGAAGAACTGTGCAACTTTTAAGAGTTGGCATCAGAATTTGCTTCTTTCCCACTTCCTTACTCCTTCTTTTAAAAAAGATAAGTTTGAGCTTAGAGGCAGGGACTATAAAGGAGATAAGGCATCTTTGACCATCTCAATGTAACTAGATTCCCAACCCTCACTGGCCTGGGGCAGATGCGAGACCAGGCATGTCTGGAAGGCAAGAAGTTCCCCATCCCTGCTCTGAATCACCCCCACAAAATCCCCTTCCTTCCTTGCCTGGACGATTGCAACTTGTTAGCATTTCTGCAAGAAAGGATGTGAGCAGGCTTGAGCCGTTGCGGCCGAGAGCCACCTCAGTGACTCACCTTGTCTGCCTCCAGGTGTGTACAGAGGCGGCTCGGATGTGCTGGTGAGGTCCAGGCTCGCTCTGGGAGATGGCGTGACTATGCAGGTGACTGTCCGGAGCACAGAAGAAACTCCCGTGGACGTCATCTTGGCTTCCGTCGGTTAAGAGTCTTGGCAGCTCATTCTGTGAGTCAACTCACCCTCTCGCCAACTCCTGCCTCAAAGGCACTCCCGGGACCTCTAGTCCTGCATGCCTCTTTCGTTTTCCCTCCTCTCGGTCAGCCGTTTTCTGTAGCAACTGGGGGTCCGGCAGCCCACCCTGCCTTTTCTTCCACACAACCGGAGTTGGGCGTTCAGCCCCCTTGCCCACAAACGCCCCCAGCTCCACCTCTGCATTCCTGTAATAAATTATTCTCTTTCTGTGCTGCCCGTAGAGGCAGAAAAGCTGTTAGAAGATCCTTTTTTTAAAAAAAGAAGAAAATCAACTTTTCTTGAATGGACTTTTATTAACAGAAAATAAACATGGGCTATCCCAACACTGTTGCATCTTTCCCCCCCAACTTGTGCTGTTTAATAAAATACATTCTGTAGTAATTGTCTGCCAAATACTGTCGTGTTTCATGTGCCCCTTTCACAGAGCAGCTTGCAAGGGATGGTAAACCCCGGATTGCAAGGGCCTTTTGAGAGCTGCTTCAGATCTCAGCACTACCAGAAAGGAGGGAGTAGCAGGACAACTAGGCTTACTCTTGTCCTGCTAACCTTTTGCCCAGTGTGCTCAGAGCAGTATATCAGCTTCACACCAACCCTGTGATGTAGGGCAGGCCAAGTGCAGATGGCCATCTGCCATGCCTTTTATCGCTTGCCAGATTTCTAGGTGGGCAAGGAAAAAGCTCCCCTCCCTTCTTGGCAGGGCACTGTAGATAACTAGTTTCCCACATGGTTGGTTCTGCGCGCAGGGTGGTAAATTATATGCCTTGATAATTTCCCAGTGCTGTAGTGCAGGGGGAGCCAGCGTGGCACTCCTGGAGCAGTTGGTACCTTCGCCGTCTTCCGCTGGCACCCATGAAGTCTCTGAGCCCCACAACACTGCCCCCTTGGTCATGGGCTGCTGACATACTTCTTTAAAGTACACAGAGCTCAAAGATGGAGTTGGAAAAGGCAACATTTCTTTCAGCACTCTGTACTTTTCAAGGTGCAGAGCAATTGTGATTACAGTAATACCATTCGCTTCAGGTTACATACGTTTCAAGTTACAGACTCCCATAAATAGTACCTCGAGTTAAGAACTTTGCTTCAGGATGAAAACAGAAATTGTGCAGCAGCGGTGCGGCAGGAGTGGGAGGCCCCATTAGCTAAAGTGGTGCTTCAGGTTAAGAGTGGACCTCCAGAACGAATTACCGTATTTTTTGCTCTATAAGATGCACCTAGTTTTTGGAGGAGGAAAACAAGAAAAAAAATATTCTGAATCCCAGAAGCCAGACCAGCAAGAGGGATCGCTGCGCAGCCTGTATTCGCTCCGTAAGACGCACACACATTTCCCCCTATTTTTTAGGAAGAAAAAGTATGTCTTTTAGAGCGAGAAATACGGTAAGTTCTTAACCCGAGGTACCACTCTATTCAGAATATCTTGTCCCTTTAGTCCAAAACACATCTGTAAATTAGATCCAATTTCTTTCTAAAAATACAGAAGAACTTCTGCTCACAATGGCTGCGTTGGAGGGTTGCTGATAAGCGGATTGCTTTACACTCAGCGCCTCCTACCTTCCGCCCTTCATATCGGGACAAGAGCCAGGTATCAGACGATCTGTGAGTGGAACATTACCCCCAACCCGGGGGGGTGGGAGTTGCAAGGACAATTACCCTCATTTGTCCTTGTTTATGGTCCGCAATTGGTCTCCGCTAGTGTGGGATCTGCCTCCATTGTGGCAGAAAGCACCGGAAGTCCTGACTTATACCCCCGGGAGAACCAAAATGTGTACAGGCATTTCCTCTTTCAGGGGGAGGAGGTCAAGAAGTGACCACAGGCAGTGGCACCCATGGTCATTTGCTTCAAAATTCAAACCTGCTCCAGGGCCTGAAAAGGTTGGCAACCCCTTCTCTAGAGTCTCCTGGTGAGTTTCATAGGTAAACAATGGTTTGAAGCTACACTGGGCACGTCCAAGCTCAGTGCGTTACCCTCTGCCTTAAAGGCCGTATGAATGAAATCTCCCTCTTGGCCCAGGTCCAAGTTGCTAGACTTGCTCTGCAAATGAGGTTCTAGAGCTGGCTCCAGCTGTCTGGATTTCCTTTCAAGTGGACCTTTTAGAGAAGGAAAATACGTCTGAAGCAGAAATGCCAGTTCAAAGCCATCTGGGTTTGAAAAGCTGTTTCTTTCAGCTGCTGTGTTACTGCAACAATTTCACAAAGTTGTACCATGGAAGAGTTTGGGCTGCCCCATTAGCAACAGACCAGATCCTTTATGTGCCTCTTCCTACTTAATTTCTGCCCCCTTTTCTGTAAGAGATGACAGCACTATTAAACCATGACTACTCAGAAGTGAATCCTACTGAATTCAACAGGTAAGTGATGTTAGGATTACAGCTTTAGTTCTTGTTTTTTTGCAACTTCAGAGCAAGCATTCCTTTAACAATCCGTTTTCTGCCTGGCAACTCTGCAGAGCAAATAAACTTTAAGATGGATTAATTTGGGCATCTTCCTGTGCAATGTTTTTTTTCCTTAATGAACTAAAAACAGGATTTGCCGTCACCAAGTGGGCATGAGAGTCAACCAGACAAGAGATTGCACATCAAGGATACCCAAGCCAGTGTTGCAAACGTTTTATAGAAATTGGCTGCTGCCACCACACTTTAAGCAGGCAGGCCGAAGATGAAACCCAAGAACTTCAGTGCACCCCTCCTTCAGTCAGCCCACAGTAACTTAACCGAAAAAAAGGAAAGTCCTTCACACAGCACATTTGTTAAACTATGGAGGTGGTAATGGTCGTCAACCTAGATGGCTTTAAGAGGACTGGACAAATTCATGGAGGACAGGGTTATCAATGGCTCCTAGCCAGGATGGCGCTCCTGTACCACCTCAGTTGGACACCAATATGCTTTTAATAATAATAATAATAATAAATTATTTATACCCCGCCTATCTGGCTGGGCTTCCCCAGCCACTCTGGGCGGCTTCCAGCAGAATATTGAAATGAAATGATTCATCCAGTATTAAAAACTTCCCTAAACAGGGCTGCCTTCATATGTCTTCTAAAAGTCAGGTGGTAGTTGTTCTCTTTAGGGCATCACCACCGAGAAGGCCCTCTGCCTGGTTCCCTGTAACCACTTCTCACAGGGAAGGAACCGCCAGAAGGCCCTCAGTGCTGGACCTCAGTGTCAGCACCAACACTTTGAATTGTGCTTGGAAACGTACTGGGAGCCAATGTAGGTCTTTCAAGACCGGTGTCATGTGGTCTCGGTGGCCGCTCCCAGCCACCAGTCTAGCTGCCGCATTTTGGATTAGTTGTAGTTTCCGGGTCACCTTCAAAGGTAGCCCCACATATAGCGCATTGCAGTAATCCATAACTGCTGCATGCCCAGGAACTTCACATAACTAGAGGATGCACCACTCTGGCAAGACAGTCCGTGGGCAAGTAGGGTCTCAGCCTGCGTACCAGATGGAACTGGTAGACAGTTGCCCTGGACACAGAACTGACCTACACCTCCATGGACAGCTGTGAGTCCAAAATGACTCCCAGGCTGCGCACCTGGTCCTTCAGAGGCACAGTTACCCCATTCAGGACCAGGGAGTCCTGAATACCTGTTTGAATACCAGTTGCTGGAAATCATGGAAAGGATGGTTGCTCTTGTGCTCAGGTCCTCGCAGGTTTCCCACAGGTTGGCCGCTGTGAGAAGAGGATACTAGACTAGATGAGCCATTGGCCTGATCTATCTGGCCCCTGCTGTGTCCTAAAAACATCTCCCAGTGGAGCTTAAACACTTCGCAACCCATCTCTCTCATGCCAAGGTTGAGCTTATAGAGTGAGATGAACCCTCAGAGTCCCTCCTCCCCGGTACAGTGGTACCTCGGGTTACATACGCTTCAGGTTACAGACTCCGCTAACCCAGAAATACTGCTTCAGGTTAAGAACTTTGCTTCAGGATAAGAACAGAAATCGTGCTCCAGCGGCACAGCAGCAGCAGGAGGCCCCATTAGCTAAAGTGGTGCTTCAGGTTAAGAACAGTTTCAGGTTAAGAACCTACGGAATGAATTAAGTACTTAACCCGAGGTACCACTGTATTAGCAAGAGGTCTTTTTCCATGTTGGATGTGGAAAGGATCACGGCAGAAGACCGGGAACAACCTAGAATCCCCTATGCGACACCCCAGCTCCCGTGGACCATGAACAAATTGGAGAACTGTCCCTCACAAGAAGCCACATAAGACCACACCTCAAAGAATAATGGGAACCATATGTGGGAACCATATGCGCTCCTAGGTGTGTGACATCATACTGGGTTCAGAAGGAAAGGGTTAACTAATTGTAAAATGACTAACTAATGGGAACCCAAGGGGCAGAGTTAACTGTGTATAAGGTTTTAAGCACAGAGTTTTTTGTGGGGGGAGGAGTTAGAGTTAGGGTGGTTGAGAAGACAGTCTGGAGTTAGGAGAGACAGAGGAGATAAGTCTGTGGGTTGGGCTAGTCTGGTGTGAGAGAGGGAGAGAATTTGTTAAGAGGATTCAGTCAAACAGTCGAGAGAATCAGTCAGAAGGTATAGGCCAGTAAAGAAACTAAAGTTAAGATGCTGATAGGAATATTATCTGAAAACCATAAACTTGTTAATGTTTGTAAAATGAACTTCTTTTGGTTCACTTTTAACAACTGCGTGATCACCACACCATAGTTTAAGGGCGATGTGAACATCTCTGCGAGGGGTGAACTACAGTTCCCAGGATACCTGGGAGGAAGCCATGTGCTTTAGATGCATGGCGTGGCTGTGACCGTAGGCACGATTCAGTCCACCCTTCCTCTCTACTTGCCTCCCAGCAAGGAAGTAAACAAGCCGCGCAAAAAACAGGACCTCTCCCCCTTCCAGAACCCGGCGAACGTCCCTGCCATCTTCGAAAGAAGCAAGACACGGATGCAGAGAAATTATGCAACTGTTTGTATGGCTAAGTCTCGCCCCTCAGAGCCACTCCTTATCTCCTTAAGCAACACGGAGGAAGGACCAGCAGCTGAGCATACAAGGAAATCACTTAAGTCTCTCCATGCCAGTGACTGGCCAGGAGTCTTATTGCTTCCGTCGCCAAGGGAGAAACTGGTTTCCTGCTCTTTGTACGGAGGCAGAGAGACCCGAGCCCACGATTTGGCCCTCTTGAACGAAAGAACGCCTCTTGAGAGCGGAGAATCGGCTCTCCCGCTCTTCCTGCTCAGAAGGAGTTGATGAAGTTCAGGTAGGAGTTCAGGAAGCCGAGAGGGTCCTCCAGCTGGGGGTAGTGGCTGATGTGGTCGTCTAGCACAGAAACCGTCGACATGGGGACCACTTGCCTGTGGGGGAAGTAGAGAGAAAGGGCTCTTTAGAACACCCCACAACTGCTACAGGGAACAAAGGAAGAAAGCGGAAATAAGGTTTGCAGTGAAGCTTCTCTCCTGATCCGTATAAGGCAGCTTCCTGGGATGTCAAGCCGGGTTTAAAACATGTTTTCTTTTTTTGGCGAGTTATCAAAAATGTATAGAACAAAGTACAGTGGTGCCCCGCAAGACGAACGCCTCGCAAGATGGAAAACCCGCTAGACGAAAGGGTTTTCCGTTTTGGAGGCGCTTCGCAAAACGAATTTCCCTATGGGCTTGCTTCGCAAGACGAAAATGTCTTGCGAGTTCCTGCGGGGGTTTTTCCCTCCCCCCCTTTTCCTAAGCCGCTAAGCCGCTTATCAGCTGATCCACTGATAAGCCGCTTAACAGCTGATCGCTAAAAGCCGCTAAACCGCTAATAGCGTGAATCCGCTAAGCTGTCAATGGGCTTGCTTCGCAAGACGAAAAAACCGCTATACGAAGAGCCTCACGGAACGGATTAATTTCGTCTTGCGAGGCACCACTGTACACATACCTGCTGGGAATGTAAAGAGAAAGAAGGTACCGTTTATCATATGTGGTGGCCGTGTAAGGTAATAAAAGCTTTCTGGGAGATGATATATAATGAACTGAAAAAAATGTTTAAAACAACTTTTGTTAAAAAAACAGGTTTTTAGGAATTGTAGGTACCAATATTCCAAAGGAGCAGAAAAGATTTTTTATGTACGGATGCTATTAGTCCAGAAATGGAAATAAAAGTCCCTACCAGGAAGGAATGGCAAACCAAGCTATTGGACTACGCTAAAATGACAAAGCTGACTGAGAAGCTCAGGAACCAAGAGGACAAAAACTTTAGAAAAGAAGGGGAAGATTTATAATTTGCTTAGGAGACCACTGTAAGGAGGGATTCATTTGAGTGAAGAGGCATAGAAATATTAAAAAAGGAAATCAAACAAACAAACAAACAAACAAACAAACAAACAAACAAACAAACAATGTCCTTAACAGGCATTCATTCAACAGGGGCTGCTTTCCCCAGCAGGCAATGCAGGGGAAAGACGCACCTGTTGAACTTCTGCCTTATGCCCTGGTTAAAATGTAAAGAGGGCCTTGGAGAGAAAAGGTGGCAACCTCCAGTATGTACCGTATTTTTCGCTCTATAGGACGCACTTTTCCCCCTCCAAAAATGAAGGGGAAATGTGTGTGTGTCCTATGGGGCGAATGCAGGCTTTTGCTGAAGCCTGGAGAGCGAGGGGGGTTGGTGCGCACCGACCCCTCTCGCTCTCCAGGCTTCAAGCAGCTATCCGCAAGTCTTTGGAGCACGGCGGGAGTTGGCGCTGGGCTCCCAAGGCTTGCAGACAGCAGACAGCAGCCCGAAACCCAGGGAGCGCAGCGGAGCATGCCCCAGGCTTCGGGCAGATATCCGCAAGCCTGGGGAGCCCGGCGGGAGTTCCCACGGGAGTTCCCCCGTGCCTGGGGGGAAATATTTTTTTCCCCTTTATTTTCCACCCCCAAAAAACTAGGTGCGCCCTATGGGGCAAAAAATACGATATTTGGAATTCCTCGCTGGTACTCAAAGGCTTCATTTTGTTTCAGACCGATAAATTGATTAAATAGCCCCAGGGCATTACATGGTACAACTGTGACCCCTCACAATAAGCTTACTTGTAGAGCTGAAGGAACTCTGGGTGTGGATTCACCGGGTCCAGAGGCCCATAAATCAGATGTACTGCAAGAGAGGAAAAACAGCATCTTTGTCAACTTCCAGGATACAGGCCACCCCACCAACCCAAAAGCAGCAGAATTAATCTTGGCTCTTCCATACGGCCCAAGACACAATTGCAGCTTTTGCTGTTTCCTACTCACGGGGAACAGACGTGGATTGCAGAGCTCCTACCCAGCGGTTCCTGTGCTTTTTCCGTTGGTTGATATACTGCAAAAGGCTGAAGAACAAAATTCATCCATGGAGACCGATTCCAAGCACTTGGCAACAGCCTCAGGTCGCTCAGAGGCAGCCGCTGTCCATTTGGGGGAAGGTCTGAAGCTCTCTAGTTGAGCACCTCCCTGGTTCAATCCCCAAAGAGATCTCCACTTAGGGCTGGGGGGGAAATCCCTCATCGAAATCCTAAAGGTTTCGTCAGCGCTGCGAATACTGAGCTGAACAGCTTGGCTTTGTATAAAGCACTTTCCTAAGACAGAACCAGGCAGTTTTCAGCTGAGGTTCCATAAGGCTATGTCATAATTAGAGCTGGGCGATATATTGTCCAAAACCAGTTTGGAGTCTATATCCTTGATATTGCAGATCAGGATTTTGGCGTGTGCTTATTCAAAAATCTCAATGTGGGGGAAACAGTGAAGCCAGCCAAGGCTTCTCTCGATTCCTACAATCCCTGTAAACTCTGCCTGCTCAGCTCTTGGGGGAGCAAATCCCAAGAGCAGGCGCCTGCAATCATCACGTTGCAGGAAAAACCATGGAACCATCCTTATGCCAGACATCGTGATATATCGGTATATCGCAGTGCTTAGCTGGTGATAAATTGCAATGCTGAAAACCAGGCATCACCCAGCCCTAGTCATAATATCACCTTATACAATAAAGATAATAATAATAATAATTTATTATTTATACCCCGCCCATCTGGCTGAGTCTCCCCAGCCACTCTGGGCGGCTTCCAAACAAGTGTTAAAAACAATACAGCATCAAATATTAAAAAGATTGATATTTTATTAAACGGGTGTTTTGCAGGGTATGAACACTCAGATTTAGGGACGCGGGTGGCGATGTGGTCTAAACCACAGAGCCTAGGACTTGCCGATCGGAAGGTCGGTGGTTCGAATCCCCGCGACGGGGTGAGCTCCCGTTGCTCAGTCCCTGCTCCTGCCAACCTAGCAGTTCGAAAGCACCTCAAAGTGCAAGTAGATAAATAGGTACCGCAACCCGAGCGTCCACTGTATAGTCCACCCCCCCCAACAAGGTCTGAGGGACAGTGGGCTACCCCCCTGCGGAAAACGTTTGCTGACCCCTGGTTTAGATGATCGGCTTCCCCTGGTCTCAGGCACCCAACCTGACGTGAAGGTACCAGATACTGAACCCTGCAAGCAAAACACACCAAGCTAAGACTTCTCTCTTGAATGCAGAGCTGTGAACAGAAATCTCAGCAAGGAGCAGTGATCTTGGAGCGTCCAGCATGCACAGCTTTGGAACGGGCTAAGTGGGCATCCTGGGCGACTATGCTGGGGGGTGCCCCATATTTCAGGGGTGGCGGGACTTGGGAGAACTCCTCAGCTGGCAGCAGGCTCTTCACCCAAACCTTGAGCTCAATGCTGCAGGTTAATTCAGGTGATGGTAACACTAACCCAGCAAGCTTGCTCATCCAACACAAAGCAGAAGCCCAGGCGCTGAAACAGGATAGCCCAGGTGTCAAACCTCTTGCGAGGCCCTGAAAGGAAGATCGGAGTCGAGAGGAAGCTGAGTCTCCGCCAGGTAAACATGAGACTCAGGATGCTTTAATTGCGCCAGGAAGAATGGATCCTGTTTTCCCCAACATGGCTAGGTAAACAGGGCTCCACGTCGATTGCAAGGGGCAATATTGAGCCCCACCGACGGCGCGGCAAGTGTTAAATTCTCTCGGTCTCAAAAGCACCTTAACAAAAAGCTCTTTGCCAAGCTGGTGCCCACAGGAGATGTAGTCCAAAACCTCTGGAGGGCACCAGGTTGGCAAATTGCGACCTAAGGCAGCGGTGGCCATAATAATAATAATTTATTATTTATACCCCGCCCATCTGGCTGGGCTTCCCCAGCCACTCTGGGCAGCTTCCAACAAAACGCTAAAATACAATAACCTATTAAACATTAAAAGCTTCCCTAACTTGGTCCTTCAGCTGTTTTGGGACTACAATTCCCATCATCCCTGTTAGCTAGGAATGATGGGAGTTGTAGTCCAAAAACAGCTGGAGGGCCAAGCTTGGCAACCACAGACCTAAGCCTGCAACTTCCAGAGTCAACTCGCTGGGACTTAACTTCTGGGTAGGAGGGAGCTGTTAGCTGCAAAGGAAGAGCTTTTTCCTCCCGAAACCTACAAGCGATATACCGATATATCACAATTGTCCGGCATAAGGATGACTCTACAGAACATGCTGCCTCATAATGCAGGAATATCTAACGACAGAGCAGCATAAATGCCTCATCTCTGCAGGCGACGGGCGGTTTTGAAACCCTCTCGAAATCTATCTCCGGTGTTAGGAGTTTCCCTTCATGTGGACGGGACTAATTGTGGGTCAAGCAGTCAAGTAGGCGAATATTTGCACAATTAAGCTTTACTTTTACATCTCCCTTCTTTTCACACCCTTTGCATGCTGTCTCTCTCTGTTAATGTAGAATATGGTAATTTGTTAAAAACTGAAATAAAAAATAAACCGGCCCTATTTCAGAGACGGCAGCTGATTCATGGACTATAATGTCCACTCCTCGCTTACAGCTTGCCAGTAGACCCCAAAAGCAACCCTGTGTCCACTGTCGTTCTGTTTTTCCCCGTGGTGGCCTTACCTGTCAATCACAAGGTTGCCGTCGTTTGTTCGGACTGCTGCCCACATGTCCCAGTATTCAGCATCTGAAGGCTGGGTGTATGGGCCAAAGACAGTCGCAAGTCTGGAAAATTCAAAAGAAGAAGGGGGTAGACTATCAAGGAAGAGAATCTGCTCAAATTTAGATTGTACTAAACATCCTCCAGGACGCGGGTGGCGCTGTGGGTTAAACCACAGAGCCTAGGACTTGCCGATCAAAAGGTCGGCGGTTCGAATCCCCACAACGGGGTGAGCTCCTGTTGTTCAGTCCCAGCTCCTGCCAACCTAGCAGTTCGAAAGCACGTCAAAGTGCAAGTAGATAAATAGGTACCGCTCCAGCAGGAAGGTAAACGGCATTTCCGTGCGCTGCTCTGGTTCGCCAGAAGCGGCTTAGTCCTGCTGGCCACATGACCCGGAAGCTGTACGCCGGCTCCCTCGGCCAGTAAAGCGAGATGAGTGCCGTAACCCCAGAGTCGGCCACGACTGGACCTAACGGTCAGGGGTCCCTTTACCTTTACCTTTAAACACCCTCCAGAAGGGGTTTCCAAAACCGTACAGCATCCTTTGAGCAACCAGTACGTTCTCTTTCTCTCTTCTCAGAGAGGGCAGGAATAATGGCATTTGAGGCCTCCTGCTCTCAAAGGGGCAAGAATTCAAGGATTCAGAATACCAACTCACCCTCTGGCAAAGAAGAAGTAATTTGATAATCGGGTGATAATGGGTGAAAGCAGGCCGCCATCTTTGAGAATCTTTGAAGGAAAAGGAAAAATTAATCATTGTTTAATTGGTTGAGGACTACAAATCCAACAGACCCAGAAAGCACAGCTTCGCTGGCTGCAAATTAAGTTTCTGGGCCCAATTCAATAGTGCTGGTTTTGGCCTATAAAGCCTTAAACAGCTCAGGACCACAATACCTCAAGGATTGCCTCTTCCCATATAAACTGAGACAGACTCTGAACTCTGGCTGACTGACCGAACCCAAAGGGTGCTCATCAATGGTTCCTCTTCATTCTGGAGAAGAGTGACTAGTGGGGTGCCACAGGGCTCTGTCTTGGGCCCGGTCTTATTCAACATCTTTATCAACGACTTGGATGATGGACTCAAGGGCATCCTGATCAAATTTGCAGATGACACCAAACTGGGAGGGGTGGCTAACACCCCAGAGGACAGGATCACACTTCAAAACGACCTTGACAGATTAGAGAACTGGGCCAAAACAAACAAGATGAATTTTAACAGGGAGAAATGTAAAGTATTGCACTTGGGGGGGGGGGAATACAAATACAAGATGGGTGACACCTGGCTTGAGAGCAGTACATGTGAAAAGGATCTAGGAGTCTTGGTTGACCACAAACTTGACATGAGTCAACAGTGTGACGTGGCAGCTAAAAAGCCAATGCAATTCTGGGCTGCATCAATAGGAGTATAGCATCTAGATCAAGGGAAGTAATGGTGCCACTGTATTCTGCTCTGGTCAGACCTCACCTGGAGTACTGTGTCCAGTTCTGGGCACCACAGTTCAAGAAGGACACTGACAAACTGGAAGGTGTCCAGAGGAGAGCAACCAAAATGGTCAAAGGCCTGGAAACGATGCCTTATGAGGAACGGCTAAGGGAGCTGGGCATGTTTAGCCTGGAGAAGAGGAGGTGAAGGGGTGATATGATAGCCATGTTCAAATATATAAAAGGATGTCACATAGAGGAGGGAGAAAGGTTGTTTTCTGCTGCTCCAGAGAAGCGGACACGGAGCAATGGATCCAAACTACAAGAAAGAAGATTCCACCTAAACATTAGGAAGAACTTCCTGACAGTAAGAGCTGTTCGACAGTGGAATTTGCTGCCAAGGAGTGTGGTGGAGTCTCCTTCTTTGGAGGTCTTTAAGCAGAGGCTTGACAACCATATGTCAGGAGTGCTCTGATGGTGTTTCCTGCTTGGCAGGGGGTTGGACTCGATGGCCCTTGGGGTCTCTCCCAACTCTATGATTCTATGATTCATCTGAGGTCCTCCTTCAGGTCCCAGCCAGATGGGAAGGGTGTAAATAATAAATAATAATAATAATAATAATAATAATAATAATTATTATTATTATTATTATTATTATTAGCGTCCTCCATGAAGTCCAGAGGGCGGGAACACAAGAACGGGGCTTTCTCTGTGGTGGCTCCCCATCTGTGGAATTGCTCTCCCCACGGAAGCTCTCCTGGCTCCTTCACTGCATATCTTTAGGTGCCAGGCAAAAATATCCCTCCCCTCCCAGGCCTTTGATTAATTAAATTAACTTAATTAAGTTTAGTAAATAATAACAATAATGATAATGTTTCTGGAATGCTCTGCCCAGGGAGGTTTAACTGGCGCCTTCATTATACATCTTTAGGCAGAAGCGTTCCACTTTAACCAAGCCTTTGGCAAATTAAATCTATGGCCTTTTCAAATGGGGGGACGGGTTTCTTTTGTTTGTTGGTACGGTGTGTATTTTTGTGCTTTTATATCGTGAACCTCCCTGTGATCCTCGGATGAAGGGGAGTATAGAAATGTAAGAAGTAAATAATGGAACAATTCTATTCATAGAAGCTCGGTGTTTTTCTGCAAGAGCAAAGGCGCTTACCGTTTGGATTAATCTGGGGTGGTGAGTTTCTGGGAAAATACCTGCAGGAAACAGGAGGGGAGAGTTGCTCTCACACTCAAATCAAATTCTTGTTCTATTTTCTTTTTATAATGCTTTTTATTGATTTTCAAAAACAAAACAAAATTAAATAAAACATCATCTTTTACATTCAACATTTTTGTATCTTCTTATTTACTCTGCGCTCTTTCGCACCCGGGCTTCCTTTCATTCCTGCTTCGGTTTTCATAATTCACATCCTCTCTCACAGATTCTTATTTACACTCTATCCACATCACAAGATTTATATTAGCCCTGCTACAGTTTTTAGACTTCTACAGTTATTCCGTACACAACAAATTTACTCCACTCCTCTTCAAGCTTTGTTACTTTTTGGTATCGAATTTTATGTCATTTTCGCCAATTCAAATATGTTCAAACAATTTCGTCTGCCGCTCCATTACACTTGGAACCTCCTGGGTTTTCCATTTTTGGGCCACAAGAATCCTGGCGGCAGTCGTGGCCTACAAGAATAATTTACAATCTTCTTTTCTTAATTCATCTCCTTTTATCCCTAGTAAAAAAGCCTCTGGTTTCTTTGGGAAGGTATATTTAAAGAGATTTTTTATTTCGTTAAATATCGTGTCCCAAAATGTTTTCATTTTTTCACATGTCCACCACATGTGAAAGAATTCACCACCCTTTAGTTCACATTTGTTCTATTTTCAATATATATTCTACCTGTAATAGCCTAATTTCCTTTTTTATTTTTTTCATTATTTGATTCTTTAATCAATTCATTTTCCTTTTTCTTTATTTCGTCCAACAGTCCCATTTTCTCTTTATCACTCTCTTTACTTTGTAAGGCATTTTGTTTTATAAAGTTTCCCCCTGACATCTGGTTGGAGGCTGGACCAGATGGGCCATGATCCAGCAACCTCTTCTTATGCACAAATTATTTATGCCATGAAAGCAACTTTTACCCACAAAACCTACTGCTGGTCACATTTAGGATCTCAGCAGAAACTCAAGCCCAAGGCTTCAAGTGGTACCTTAGTTCTCAAACTTAATCCGTTCCGGAAGTCCGTTCCAAAACCAAAGCGTTCCAAAACCGAGGCGCGCTTTCCCATAGAAAGTAATGCAAAACGGATGAATCCATTCCAAACTTTTAAAAACAAACCCCTAAAACAGCAATTTAACATGGACTTTACTATCTAACGAGACCACGGATCCATAAAATGAAAGCAATAAACGATGTACTGCAGTCACACAATCAATCCGTCAGGAGCTGAACTGAGCTCCACACAGTCACAAAAATAAAACAAAAAGAGTCGCGAAAACAAAAATGCAAAATAAATAGCAAAAACAGACAGACCTCAGCGTGGCACTCAAAACGGAGCACGTTCAGCTTCCAAAAACAGTTCGCAAACCGGAATGCTTACCGTATTTTTTGCTCCGTAAGACACACTTTTTTCTTCCTAATAAGTAAGGGGAAATGTCTGTGCATCTTAAGGAGGGAATGCGTGGTCCCTGGAGCCAAATTGCCCAGGGACAAAAAGCAGATCATGCTTTTATTTTATTTTTTTAGAAAGAGGGAAGGAGGTGTTGAAACAAAGCTGCTGATCATTTGCCAATTGGGAGCAAGATAAGGGATGCTAGCGATAAAGGAGGCTGCCTGGGAGGGGGGAGGTAAAAGCTCATGGATCCTCAGGAATTTTGCATTGGGTCACCCCAAATTCACCATCAGATCACATAGCATGTCCATGGCTACAACCTGCACCAAAAAAATCACGCACCCACTGTTGCGTGGCACAAAAACCTGGTTACAAAACACGGATCCACATGGATCCTCAGGATTTTTGCATTGGGCTACCCCAAACTCACCGTCAAATCACATATCATGTCTGTGGCCACAGCATGAACCACAAAAATCATACATCCACTGTTTCATTCAAAATACTTTTTTCCTTGTTTTCCTCCTCTAAAAACTAGGTGCGTCTTATGGTCAGGTGCGTCTTATGAAGCGAAAAATACGGTACTTTCGGGTTTGCAGTGTTTGGGTTCTAAGTTGTTTGAGTACCAAGGCGTTTGAGAACCAGGGTACTGTAATCACAGTAAGAATATGGAGGACGTTCTTTGCAATAAAAGCCTTACCTCCATTTGACAGGCACAGGCTGTTTATGAGGACACTTCCCGTCGTATTGTGCTCATACCTGAGGACAAAGAAGAGGCTAAGGCAGAGCGGAGTCAGGGCAGAGCCACACCTCTTCTTGTGGCAGTGCGGTACAATGGTTAGAGCGCTGGACTAGGGCCTCGGGTTCAAACCTCTGCTCACTTGGTGGCCTTGGGGCAGTCACCACCTCTCAGCCTAACCTACCTCACAGTGAGGATTAACAGGGAAGGGGCGGACCACATACACCACCTCGAGCTGCCTGGAGAAAAAGGTGGACTGGAATGCAATAAGTGACAAGACACTCTCAGGCAAGCCCTCAAAGGCATTATTTCACAGATGCCTCTGTAGGAACAGTTGTATAATAATAAATAATAGTGTTCTCGAAGCTACCAGCATGAGTGTGACCAAACTGCGGGAGGCAGTGGAAGACAGGAGGGCCTGGCGTGCTCTGGTCCAGGGGGTCACGAAGAGTCGGACACGACTAAATGACTAAACAACAAAATCATCATCATCATCTATTTATACCCCGCCCATCTGGCTGAGTTTCCCCAGCCACTCTGGGCGGCTTCAAATCGAGTATTAAAAACAATACAGCATTAAGTATTAAAAACATCTGCCTTCAGATGTCTTTTAAAGATAAGATTGCTGCTTATTTCCTTCACATCTGAACGGAGGGCATTCCACAGGGCGGGTGCCACCACCGAGAAGGCCCTCCGCCTGGTTCCCTGTAAAGTCACTTATCGCAATGAGGGAACCGCCAGAAGGCCCTCGGTGCTGGACCTCAGTGTCCGGGTAGAACAATGGGGGTGGAGACGCTCCTTCAGGTATATTGGGCTGAGGCTGTTTTGGGCTTTCAAGGTCAGCACCAACACTTTGAATTGTGCTCAGAAACGTACTGGGAACCAGTGTAGGTCTTTCAAGACCGATGTTATGTGGTCCCAGCGGCCGCTCCCAGTCACCAGTCTAGCTGCCGCATTCTGGATTAGTTGTAGTTTCCGGGTCACCTTCAAAGGTAGCCCCACGTAGAGCGCATTGCAGTAGTCCAAGCAGGAGATAACCAGAGCATGCACCACTCTGGGGAGACAGTCTGCGGGCAGGGAGGGTCTCATCCTGTGTACCAGATGGAGCTGATAAACAGGTGCCCTGGACACAAAATTGACCTGCACCTCCATGGACAGCTGTGAGTCCAAAATGACTCCCAGGCTGCGCACCTGGTTCTTCAGGGGCACAGTTGCCCCATTCAGGACCAGGGAGTCCCCCCCACACACACCTGCCCCCGTCGCCCAAAAACAGTACTTCTGTCTTGTCAGGATTCAACCTCAATAGTGGGCTGTAAATAGTGGGCTGACCTCTGCACCTGGGGGCAGGTTCCATGGCGCCGACAACACCACCCCAAACCACGAGTCGCCTCTTTGCAAACAGCTACATCAGACGGGTGCAGGGAAGACCGCTAAAACTGGGTGGGTCCATTTTCTAATGCTAATAATGTTTATTTAAATCCTGCCATCAAGTCTATTGACTGTCTTTATTTCTGCAAATATAATATGCTTTAAATTTCTGCAAATATAATCTGCTTTAAATGTTTAGAAGATAGTGAAATAGGAAGGTGTAATTACTGTTACTTTAACGTTTTTGGGCTTGATGCTATGTTTTTAATAACTTTTTCTGTTGAGAGATAGCAAAGTGGGTGAAAATAGAAAGAAATCAGAAGCGGAAGTTGGGGGAAACCTTGGAGGGGAGGGAGGGAGGGAGGAATATATAGTAAATGTTAAGAATTTGAGATGTGTGTAATGAATGAAGAAAAATGAAAAAAAAAAATGGGTGGGTCAGGGGGAAAGTTAATGTTCTGCCATGGAAATTAGCGATTGCTATTATTAAACGTCTTTATGCCACACCTTTCCCCCCACCAATTCCAAGGCAGCTCACAGCATTTAAGAATGACGACACAAAATACGAAAACAAACAGTAATTAAAATACATTCAAGCACACTCAGAGCCAGTAATTAAGAGTTTGCCCTGGCGGCATCCCAGCGGGCAGAACTACACCTGAGCGCAAGTTTCCTAGGAAGGTATTTGCCTCTCGGCAGATGGAGGGAATCGGTCTATCCTCTCTGGGCTAGAAATGAATTCTGAAAGCGGCTGAGGGAGCCTCAAAGGGCAGCGAATGCAAGGAAAGAACGAAGCAAACTGGTAAAGGGCGCCGGTGAAAACGCAGAAGCGTCGGGGCTTCCACTCACCTGTGGAGAAGCTCCTGCGCAACGGTGTCCCCGTAGTCGTGCGAGAGGAGGTTGACCCGCTGGTTCAAAAGGCCCAAGTGGTCCAGAAGCCCTTCCACGATGCTGGCTTGCTCAAAGATGGAGTACTGATGCGGCCTCTGTTTGGGAAGTACAGCGGACGCTGGGGTTGCGAACGTGATCCGTGCGGGATGCACATTTGCAACCCGCAGCGGCGCGTCTGCGTACGCGCAGGTTGCGATTCGGCGCTTCTACGCGTGTGCAAAGCGTGATTTAGTGCTTCTGTGCATGCGCGACCGCCGAAACCCGGAAGTAACCCGTTCCAGTACTTCTGGGTTTCAGCAGTCCGGCGCTGTGGGTTAAACCACAAAGCCTAGGGCTTGCCGATCAGAAGGTTGGCGGTTCGAATCCCCGTGACGGGGTGAGCTCCCGTTGCTCGGTCCCTGCTCCTGCCTACCTAGCAGTTCAAAAGCACGCCAGTGCAAGTAGATAAATAGGTACCGCTCTGGCGGGAAGGTAAATGGCGTTTCTGTGTGCTGCTCTGGTTCGCCAGAAGCGGCTTAGTCATGCTGGCCACATGACCCGGAAGCTGGCTCCCTCGGCCAGTAAAGCGAGATGAGCGTTGGGACTGGACCTAATGGTCAGGGATCCCTTTACCTTTACCTTTACCCAAAAAAACCACAACCTGAAGCGCCTGTAACCCGAGGTATGACTATAAACGGAGAGCCCAGCTGCAGGCAGGCAGACTGAAATGCATCCAAAACACACCTCTCCATTCATACAAGCCATGGGTAGGCAAACTTAGGCCCAGGGGCCGTATCCAGCCCAATCGCCTTCTCAATCCGGCCCGCGGATGGTCCGGGAATCAGCGTGTTTTTACGTGAGTAGAATGTGTCCTTTTATTTCAAATGCATCTCCGGGTTATTTGTGGGGCCTGCCTGGTGTTTTCACATGGAATCAAACGTGTGCTTTTATTTAAAATGCATCTCTGGGTTATTTGTGGGGCATAGAAATTCATTCATTTTCTTTCTTTTCAAAAAATAGTCCGGCCTCCCACAAATGTCTGAGGGACAGTGGACCGGCCCCCTGCTGAAAAAGTTTGCTGACCCCTGATATTACAAGCAGATAATGCTTAACCCTCAGGGATAGGAAACAGTTTTTTTGTGGGGGCACAAACACAGAACATCCTTATTGTGTTGCACGACTGACGGGCAGGTCGTTCCACTCAGCTGTCGGAACCCCTTGTGTCGAGATTGCTTACCGGTTTGTCACTGAAGCCAAATCCTACAAAATCCAGGGCGATCACTCGGTTAAATCGCTGCGTCAGCCCTTCCCAAATCTGCAGCAGGGGAGAGAAGAGGTGAAAATCAGGAGGCGTCTCTGCAGAACTGGCGAAACTGACAGGAAGAATCCGGAACGAGGGAGATCAAGTATTCCAAAAAAAGGCTGGAGCAAATTTATATTATATTTGAAAGACAACTGTAAGCAATTAACATCATTAGCAGGGTTATCTGAAGATTTGTGAGATGAATTAGTTACCTATTCAGGTAGAGTAATTTTAATATTTTAAGTAATGATATAACAAGAATGAGAGAGGAAGTGAAATGCAAAAATGCAAAATTTAATTTTGGAAGCCATTCGGTGGGAGGGAGGGAAATCATTTAGGCTCGGCTGAGCCAAAAGATTTAGTAAGAGGATATGAGTTTACATATTGTGATTATATGTAAAATTAATAAAATGTATTGTTTTTTAAAAAAGAAAATCAGGAGGCATCTCTCTCTCTCTCTCTCTCTCTCTCTTATCAGGGAGCTCCCTTTATAACAGGTCTCCAAAATTTCAATGCCTCCCAGGGCCTGCCTCACCTTGCACCAGTCGTAGCTGGAGGTTGGAAAGCCATGCAGGAGGACCACAATGTCCGAACTGCCAACGGCGCCCGAGGCGTCTGCAGAGAACAGAACATCTGTTATGGCACTGGCCCACCCTAATAATAATAATGATTTATTATTTATACCCCGCCCATCTGGCCGGGCCTCCCCAGCCACTCTGGGCGGCTTCCAAAAAGTATTAAAATACAGTGCTCTGTTAAACATTAAAAGCTTCCCTAAACAGGGCTGCCTTCAGATGTCTTCTAAAAGTCTGGTAGTTGTTCTTCTCTTTGACATCTGGTGGGAGGGCTTTCCACAGGGTGGGTGCCACCACTGAGAAGGCTCTCTGCCTGGTTCCCTGTAACTTGGCTTCTCGCAGTGAGGAAACCACTAGAAGGCCTTCAGCACTGGACCTCAGTGTCCGGGCAGAATGATGGGGGTGGAGGCGCTCCTTCAGGTATACTGGACCGAGGCCGTTTAGGGCTTTCAAGGTCAGCACCAACACTTTGAATTGTGCTCAGAAACGTACTGGGAGCCAATGTAGATCTTTCAAGACCGGTGTTGTACAGTCTTGGTGGCCGCTCCCAGTCACCAGTCTAGCTGCCACATTCTGGATTAGTTGTAGTTTCCGGGTCACCTTCAAAGGTAGCCCCACGTAGAGCACATTGCAGTAGTCCAAGCGGGAGATAACTAGAGCATGCACCACTCTGGCGAGACAGACCGCGGGTAGGGAGGGTCTCATCCTGCGTACCAGATGGAGCTGGTAGACCGCTGCCCTGGACACAGAATTGACCTGCGCCTCCATGGACAGCTGTGAGTCCAGAATGACTCCCAGGCTGTGGCCCTGGTCCTTCAGGGGCACAGTTACCCCATTCAAGACCAGGGTGTCCCCCACACCTGCCTGCCCCCCGTCCCCCCAAAAACAGTACTCCTGTCTTGTCAGAATTCAATCCCAAAAGCACTTTCTCTCCAGGGAGGTTCTCCCGGGTGCCATCATTGTCTATCAAGGACTGTCCTGGCCTCTGTGATCATCATCTGAGCCCCTCCTTCGTGAGCCTCCTCCATGAGGGCGGCAACACAAAAACAGGGCCTTTTTTGGGGTGGCTGCCCATTTGTGGAATGCTCTCCCAAGGGAGACTCGCCAAGCACCTTCACTATGTATCTTTAGGCACTAGGCAAAAACTTTCCTCTTCAACCAGGCCTTTGGCTGTTAAAACCATCTACAGTCATACCTTGGGTTACAGCCGCTTCAGGTTGAGTTTTTTCAGGTTACGGACCGCCGAAACCCGGAAGTACCAGGACAGTTTTGGTGGCTGTGCATGCGCAAAGCGCTAAATCATGCTTTGCGCATGCGCAGAAGTGCCAAATTGCAACCCAAGCGTGTGCAGACACGGGGTGCGAACACTGTGGGTTGCGAACATGCACCCCGCACGGATCCCGTTCGCAACCCAAGCATCCACTGTACGACTTTTTAAACTTGGAGGCCAGTTTATAAACCTAATACATAGATCTTCAGGCACCAGGTAGAAACTATCAAGCCTTAGGTTTTTAATGTTCTTGGACCTTTTAGAGGAGGTGGGATTTTTAAACATCTTCTTTTCTTTTCTGGTTTTAATATGTGTGGGTGTGTGTGTAAGTCATTTTGGGTTTATTGCGGCTACACACACCAAAAAAGCAAGCAATGCATTTAATGACAAAAATAAAATGCCACTTAAGTTTTAACTCTTATTAACCAGCAAAACACATATCGTTATGGCAAGCAGGAATCACGGCCAAGTAGCCTTTCACAACCTTTTCCCAGCTCCATCTTTCTATAAATTTCCCTTCCCGTGGATTGCACGTGATCCTTATTACTGATCAATTAACAGTCCGTCCGTCCCCGGTTAACGGAGGCAGGGTTCTATTTTTCCAATATCGTGCAATGCAAACCTTTGCACCGATCAATAAACCTGCTAGCTAGATATCTACCTTCCTTGCTTCCCTTTTCGTTGGCATAGTCTTAAGGTTTCTCACTGCATTCTGACCGCTTTTAAAAACGGCCGATTTTAGGTCAATGAGCTTCCTTCGATTTGTTTGCTGCCTTTTCTGTCTGTCTGTCTGTCTCTTTTTTTTAAGCAATCACAGAACAACCTCATGGCTATTTTCAAGGCCGTCTTTACTGCAAGCCGCACAGAGCATTTCGCAGAAAACTCGGCCAGGCATTTCGGAAACAAGGAAGCAAAACACAGGAGAGGAAACCTCTGTAGAAGATATTCTGGTTCTGGAAGGTGAAATAGCTTCCCGACGACCTCCATAACTGCAGAGCCGGCGATAACTTGGGGGGCGGGATGTGCAGGTAGACAGCAATGAGGGGCACCGTTAAAAGCCCCACCTGGAGCCACCACTCTCTCATTCTGGGAAGAGAAAGAGAAGAAATTTAGTGTTTACACGGGGGGAGAGAGCGAGAAAACAGTACAGTCCTATTACCACATCGTTGGACTTTGCTCCGCACTCCAAGGTTCAGAGTTCGAAAACCGCGCATGCACACATTTATCTTTTTTAATTATTATTACTTTTTTATTCAAAATTTAAAAACATATTATCCAGAAACATATAATCCTTATTCCCCCCCATTTTTCCTCCCTCCCCCCACAGAACCCACCCCCCGACTTCCCTCAGTTCCAGTCTTTGATTTCTCTAAAAATGCTGTTTTCTGCATGTTACACAGTTGTATAGATAATTATTTAAGTAATAATTATCAATAAGAAGTTTGTGAATGTTTATTCAAAACGAGCCAAGGAGTCCAGTTCGCTTTGTTGCGTCTTCAAATACTTTGTAAAGGGTTCCCATTCATCCTTAAAGTCACAGTTATCCTTGTCCCGTAGCTTGTATGTCAGTTTTGCCAGTTTTGCATAGTCCATCAATTTTGCTTGCCATGATTCTTTAGTTGGGGTTTCTTCAGTCTTCCATCCTTGTGCTATTAAAACTCTCGTGGCCGTTGTCGCATACATGAAGATGTTTTTCAGCTTTTTTGGCAGATCTTTCCCTACAATCCCTAATAAAAATGCTTCAGGTTTTTTAAAAAATGTTAAATGGAACATTTTCTTCAATTCGTTATATATCATTTCCCAACATTTTTTAATTACCTTACAATCCCACCACATATGATAAAACGTCCCCTCCTTTTCTTATGCACACATTTATCAAAAGGCTGTCTTTGTGAGCCAGCCAGCACCCTATGAGAAAGGGGCCTTCCATTCGCAAAAGAGAGAGATTTTAAAAATGGAGGAACTCCTACAGAGATTTGCTTGCATTAATCACATTGGGAATACTGGGCAAGTTTGGGCAAGGTAATCCACACTCTTCCCTCTTCCCCATAAAATTACGCATTGACACACAGATCCCGTTCGCATCCTGAGGTACCACTGTATTAAAATACAGTAATGCATCAAACATTAAAAGCTTCCCTAAACAGGGCTGACTTCAGATGTTGTCTAAAAGTCTGGTAGTTGTTGCTCTCTTCAAAATCTGGTGGGAGGGCATTCCACAGGGCAGGTGCCACCACCGAGAAGGCCCTCTGCCTGGTTCCCTGTAGCTTGGCTTCTCATAGGGAGGGAACCCCCAGAAGGCCCTCGGCGCTGGACCTCAGTGTCTGGGTGGAATGATGGAGGTGGAGACGCTCCTTCAGGTATACTGGGCTGAGACTATTTAGGGCTTTCAAGGTCAGCACCAACATTTTGAATTGTGCTTGGAAACATATTGGGAGCCAATGTAGGTCTTTCAGGACCGGTGTTACGTGGTCCCGGCAGCCACTCCCAGTCACCAGTCTAGCTGCCTCATTCTGGATTAGTTGTAGTTTCCGGGTCACCTTCAAAGGTAGCCCTACATAGAGCGCATTGCAGTAGTCCAAGCGGGAGATAACCAGAGCATGCAACACTCTGGTGAGACAGTCCGCGGGCAGGGAGGGTCTCAGCCTGCGTACCAGATGGAGCTGGTAGACAGCCGCCCTGGACACAGAATTGACCTGTGCCTCTATGGACAGCTGTGAGTTCAAAATGACTCCCAGGCTGCGCACCTGGTCCTTCAGGGGCACAGTTACCTCATTCAGGACCAGGGAGTCCCCCCCACCTGCCCGCCCCCTGTCCCCCAAGGTTCTTATGAGGGCCTCTGTGGGCAAGGAAATGTTAATAAGGAATTGCAGAATGAGGGGCGAGGGTAGAACCAGGAACTAACCCTATGCTGCCCCAAGCTGCCCAGTCCAGTGGAGGGAGGACTGCAGGCAGCTCAAGTCGGGACACATAAAAGTCCACAATTCTCCTTTTCATAGAATCAAAGAATTGTAGAGTTGGAAGGGAACCCAAAGTTCATCTAGCCCAACCCCAGGAATTTTCCTGGGTATCAGGGGATTCCACAGAGATGCAATCTCATGCCGCAGCCTGAGATTGCCACGGCCTTGGTAGCTCCAAGGTCTTCTGCACTCGGACTGAGAAACCTCTTGCTTAGGAGCACAGGAACGTCGGCAATGCCAATCTCTGGGTCTATCCATTTATCTGGGTCTATGTTTTAATGTTGTATTTTAATCTTGTTTTTTAAGTTGTAGTTTAATCAACTTGTTTTTATTATTGGTTGTTAGCCACCCTGAGCCCGGTCTTGGCTGGGGAGAGCGGGGTATAAATAAAATCATTTATTATTATTATAAGGTAAAGGTAAAGGGACCCCTGACCATTAGGTCCAGTCGTGACAGACTCTGGGGTTGTGGCGCTCATCTCGCTTTACTGGCCGAGGGAGCCGGCGTACAGCTTCCGGGTCATATGGCCAGCATGACTAAGCCGCTTCTGGCAAACCAGAGCAGCGCACGGAAACGCCGTTTACCTTCCTGCTGGAGTGGTACCTACTTATCTACTTGCACTTTGACATGGTTTCAAACTGCTAGGTTGGCAGGAGCAGGGACCGAGCAACGGGAGCTCACCCCGTCGCGGGGATTCGAACCGCCGACCTTCTGATCGGCAAGTCCTAGGCTCTGTGGTTTAACCCACAGCGCCACCCGGGTCCCTTATTATTATTATAATTATTATCTAATTCAGCATAATCCACACAGACCGGGAACGGCTCTCCAAGCATTTCTGCAAACCGGGAGAGGCCAGAATTTGAATCTGGGGCCTTCTGCGTTCAAAGTGGTCTGTTTGACCACTGCCCCTCTCCAGATGTGGGGGCCAAGCTATGCCTGGACTCATCCCAGTGCTAAAACAATTCTGGGATAAGAGTAGGCGTGCAATCTCAAGAAAATTAATGCCGCTTGCTGCTGCAAAACTTTGCAGTGCTTGGTTTAAAAACGTTGTGTTTTGAAAGCTCATCACTAAAAATGAGCAACACTCCCTTGAGCTCCTGGCAGGAAAAGGTGGCAGATATTAATAATAAATAATAATAATAATAATAATAATAATAATAATTTATGCTCTAACCATCTGGTTGGGTTTCCCCAGTCACACTGGGCGGCTTCCAGCAAAAATATTAAAATGCAAGATGATGGAATTTATGGAGCTGGCTGATCTCACCGAGAGAATCCGCGACCAGAAAGAAGAGGAACATCAAGAAGACTAGAAGGAATTTAAAGACTATTTGAATAAGTATTGTAATATTAAAGATAGGTAATCACTTGAAAGAAACAATTAGGCCTAGGAGTAAAAGGGAATTAAATTTATAAATAAGAAAACGTACGATAAGGAAAGTTATGTAATATGATTAGGACTATGATATGGTCTTTTGAAACCCCGATATTGGAAACTGCTACATACAATTACTAAGAAATTCAGATGGAAGAGATTCGAGGAAGTCAAATATGTTTATGAAGATGGATGGTACTTAATTTTAATTAATTAAGTGGTAATATGTTGTATGTATCTTTCTTCTTTTCTTTTTTGTTTGTCTTTATTATTGTTAATCTTTTCTTTCTTTACTATGTTGGTTTACTGAAAAAAATATATATTATTTGAAAAATATATATTAAAATGCAATATTTAATATTAAAAGCTTCCCTAAAACAGGGCTGCCTTCTTCTAAATGCAGTAAATAAGTAAATAAACAAGCAATTCTGCACCCATAAAACACCCCCCTTCTGCTTTTCTCCCCAATTTCCATCAAAAAGAGCCCCAGGGCTGCAAAGAAGGGAGAAACCCAGCAATTGCTCCTCCTGCCCCCCAACCCAGACCCCCCCAAGAGAAGAAGTGGGGGTCACTGCCCCTCTTCCTGGTCCCTAGAGAGGGCGCGCATGCGCTCTCCGCTCACCTGCGCTCCGGGCTGCGGGCAGGCGCGTCCCATGCCGCTCCCACGGAAAGAAAAGGGCTTCTGGAGCCGGGGGGACAGGAAAGCGCATGCGCACCCTCGATTGCCACGCCCCCTTCTCGAGAACCGGCTATTATTGGGCAAAACGCTCCCTTTGTTGGAGCGGGTGGGAAGGCTTACCCTTCCGCGCCCCCTGGCGAGGGCAGGCGGTACTGCGGCCCGCAGGGAGAAGCGGGTTTGCTGCGTTGGGAACGCGGCTGAGTCGCCCAAAGTTTTTATTAGTTGGTTTTTTTTTGGGGGGGGTTGCAAATAGAAGGGGAAGAAATGGAGGCAGTAAGAGGTTTTACTTTCTTGGGCTCCATGATCACTGCAGATGGTGACAGCAGCCACGGAATTCAAAGACGCCTGCTTCTTGGGAGAAAGGCGATGACAAAGCTAGACAGCATCTTAAAAAGCAGAGACATCACCTTGCCAACAAAGGTCCGTATAGTTAAAGCTATGGTTTTCCCAGTAGTGATGTATGGAAGTGAGAGCTGGACCATAAAGAAGGCTGATCGCCAAAGAATGGATGCTTTTGAATTCTGGTGCTGGAGGAGACTCTTGAGAGTCCCATGGACTGCAAGAAGATCAAACCTCTCCATTCTGAAGGAAATCAGCCCTGAGTGCTCACTGGAAGGACAGATCCTGAAGCTGAGACTCCAATACTTTGGCCACCTCATGAGAAGAGAAGACTCCCTGGAAAAGACCGTGATGTTGGGAAAGATGGAGGGCACAAGGAGAAGGGGATGACAGAGGACGAGATGGTGGGACAGTGTTCTCGAAGCTACCAGCATGAGTTTGACCAAACTGTGGGAGGCAATGGAAGACAGGAGTGCCTGGCGTGCTCTGGTCCAGGGGGTCACGAAGAGTCGGACACGATTAAACGACTAAACAACAACAAATTGCTTGTTGCTCTTGTTCTCATTTTAAGAAGCTAGCTATCCATATGCTGCAAATAAAAAAAAATATTTTGATACTGTAGTGATTGTCCTTGAATCTACCTGACTCATGGTCCTCCTCTCTGGCCACAACCTCTCAGAACCAAAGGTATATGTGCATTAGCTTCTCTGCTCCCTTTGCCACTGCTCAGCAGACCTTAATTAATATATTAGTAAACAATAAATTTATTCATTTATTAAATAATAATAATAATAATATGCATTCATTTTATTTGCATGCTCCTTTTCCACACACACAAAAATCACGCTCAAAGCCGCTTCCATCAAAGAAACAGGGATACTTTCAAATAAGCACTGCAAAAGCAATCTCATAATACAAACAGCAACAGAACCACTCACATGTGGCCCCTAGAAGCCTTTACAGAGGGGAATGTGGCCCTTGAGCTGGGAGGGTAGTATTTCCTATATAGATTAACATCCTGCTCCCGGCAAATGCAACCCAGTACTTTCTTGGGCTCCATGATCACTGCAGACGGTGACAGCGGCCACAGAATTAAAAGACGCCTACTTCTTGGGAGAAAAGCAATGACAAACCTAGACAGCATCTTAAAAAGCAGAGACATCACCTTGCCAACAAAGGTCCGTATAGTTAAAGCCATGGTTTCCCCAGTAGTGATGTATGGAAGTGAGAGCTGGACCATAAAGAAGGCAGATCGCTGTAGAATGGATGCTTCTGAATTCTGGTGCTGGAGGAGACTCTTGAGAGTCCCATGGACTGCAAGAAGATCAAACCTCTCCATTCTTAGGGAAATCAACCCTGAGTGCTCACTGGAAGGACACATCCTGAAGCTGAGGCTCCAATACTTTGGCCACCTCATGAGAAGAGAAGACTCCCTGGAAAAGACCGTGATGTTGGGAAAGATGGAGAGCACAAGGAGAAGGGGACGGCAGAGGACGAGATGGTGGGACAGTGTTCTCGAAGCTACCAGCCTGAGTTTGACCAAACTGCGGGAGGCAGTGGAAGACAGAAGTGCCTGGCATGCTCTGGTCCATGGGGTCACGAAGAGTCGGACACAACTAAACAACTAAACAACAACAAATCCCACCACCCCTGAAGTGACTTAAGACCTGCATGCCCTGAGGGAAGGCAGAAGCTGTGGTGCCCATATTTTATATGTATTTGTTTCAGTAACTTAAAATTGTAACTAACTTTGGGTGCCTTGGCAGAATGGCGGTATATAAATGTAATAAATAGCAAATAATAAAATCGACACGTTACATATTGATGGTGCAACAGATCTCATTTAATAATAATAATAATAATAATAATAATAATAATTTTTATTTATACCCTGCACTCCCCAGCCCTCCAGAAATCTATGTAGATTAACATTCTGTTCCCGGCAGACGCAACCCAGTACCCCAGCTGGAAGCCCACGGCCAGACACAAGGCACCAGAAGCACCCCTCGCCCGGCCGCCCCCCAAAATCCTCCGCACTATTTTTCTAAAGGACCCTCTTCTTTAATCTAAGAGCCTCCGGCGGAAGGACACCAGCGGGAGGGCACATGACGTCACAATCGTACCACACGCGGAGGCGTCCTGGCGTTGCCGCGGTAACCACGGACGCCTCTTTTTTTACGGTGCGCACGCGCGGGGCCTCCTCGCCTACGCGCCGGGACTTTAAACGCACGCCAAAAAGCCCTCACAAAGGATTTTAAGAGGGAGAGCTGGCGGGAGAGCGCTGATTGGCTCTCTGCGCGGCGAGAGGCGGGCCAATCGGGGCGCCGGCACGCCGGCCGGAGAGGCGGGGATTGGTGGAGGGGGCGCGGGGGCGGGCGCGAGGGGAGGGGGCGGGGCGGTGGGAAGGCGACGCTGACAGTTGGGCAGGATGTCGGCGAGGAGGCGCATCGGGGACCCTGAGGTGAGGGCTCGGCCCCTGCGGGGAGCCCCGGGAGACCCCGTCGCCCCTCTGCTCTCCCCCCTCACGAAGCCCAAACGGGGGGTTGTGTATGGGGGGAGGGTCGCCCTTCGTTTTGGGGGTCCCCCACCGACGACCCCCCCGAAGCCCAGCTATGGCGCCTTTTCTCCCTCCTTTGGGGGGGCCTCTCCCCCAAACAGCACCTTATCCCTCCTTTTTTGGGGGGGGGGGTTCTGGTCCTCATTTTAGGCGGGGTCCCCTCTGTGTTTTAATGTTGGGTTTTTACATAGCTTGCATTTTCATTCTTTGGTTCTTTGCTCTTAACCCATAGCATTATTTTAATAAATGTTATAATATCAACCTAATAATAATAATAATAATAATGTTGTATTTTAATCTTGTTTTTAAGTTGTATTCATTCAACCTGTTTTCATTCTTGCTTGTTAGCCGCCCTGAGCCCGGCCTTGGCTGGGGAGGGCAGGGTATAAATAAAATTTATTATTGTTGTTATTATTATTATTATTATTATTATTATTATTATTATTAGTATCTCAAGCAACACTGGACCCGCACAAGAAAAAGAAGAGTAGCCTTTCTTTCTTTCTTTCTTTCTTTCTTTCTTTCTTTCTCTCTCTCTCTCTCTCTCTCACACACACACACATATTAATGTCACTTGCCAACCTTGGATTTTGTAATATCTGGGGGCTCCCCAAAGAGGCTGCTCTCCCCCCCCCCCACACTTTTTGGGGGGAAGGGGTGGGGCAAATATTTTTCTCACTCTTTCTTTATTGAGGGTTCTCAATAAGCCCTGGATTTGAGTCCCTAGGGAGCCCCTTCCATAGACTCTTTCATTGTGGGAGGGGGGCTATTATTGTCCTGTTCGCCTTTTTGTTCTGTGTTTCTATGTTGTCTTTTTATGCTGTGAACCCGCCTTCGTGCTTCGGATGAAAAGTGGTATACAAATTTAATAACTAAGATAAAATAAAAATGGGGTGGTTTTTTGGGGGGGGTGTTGTTTCCCTCAACCCAGGCTTCCCAGAGGGGACTAGAGACATTTGTGGAAGGGGAGAGGTCTTCTTGTAGCCATTAGCCCCTCTGGCTGCATGGAACTTCCACAGTCAGGAGCAGTATACCTTCCAGGAGCAGTTGCTAGGAGACAAACTTGCGAGCTTCTCAGAAGCATCCTATTGGCTGGTCCAGGAAGCAGGGTGCTAGACCTGTTGTATCCAGCAGGGCTGCTGTAATATCTTGTCTTAGGTGTCTGAGTTGCACATTCAGTGCTGCTGCTGCCACCCTCATTCTGACTTTTTTAAAAACATGTTTTGGAAAGAAAGCTCTGGCTTTCTCATATTGATGCTTCTGCTGATGTGGAAGGCAGGTACCAAATCATGGTACTGTTTAAATTTCCTGCTGTTACACTGGTGATGCCAACTGAATGTGAGAGCCAGTGGGATATGGGAGACTGGGTTTGAGTTCCAGCAGGGGATCTGGGGAAGAATTTTCTCTGTCATTTTCTCTGGCTAGAGGCATCATACTTGTAACTCACTGTGATTGATGGAGGCTTACTAGGTTGACCATGTTGGTGGCTAGGTAGTCATAACGCATAGTACATGATTGCTGCATCCTTCTAACTGAGCTCTTGTCTTGGCTTTGGGTTTCCCTTTGCCCTGCATGGTTTCTGTAATGAGCGCTCTCTCCACCTCATACTGGTGATTTAATTGCTTTATGAATGACGTCTTCTGGAAAAGAGCTCTCTAAGTCTGGGTGGGAAACCTGTGGCCCTCCAGATGTTGTTGCACTACAGCTCCCTCCATTCCTGACCATTGATTGGCCAGACTGGCTGGGGCTGATGGGAGTTGGAGTCCAGTATCATTTGGAGAGCCACAGGTTCCCTGACTCTGCAGTGACTTTGGAGGGTCAGGACTGAGATGGCAGTGGGCTGGTGGCAAAGTCCTGCTGAAATATTGTTCTACCCAAACAACTGCTTTCATTCGTTATGTTGTCAGACATAACTAAATTAATGATTGGTTGTGACACTCTGTTCAGAAGGGAGGCTGCAGCTCGTTGGTGGAGCACATGATGCTTTGAATGCAGAACTTGTCTGGTTCAATCTCTAGCATCTCCAAGCAGGCCTGGGGAAAACTCTGTTGTGAATGTTTATCAGAATTCTTGCTTCTCTGTGCTGCTGCAGAGTTTTGGGTAGGAACCTGTGGTGATATGGTGTGGTGTGTGTGTGTGCATGAAAGAGAGAAGCAATGGCACAAATACTTTGCCAACCTACCTCATTGTGAGGAGGAGAGAGAGTAGTTTAAAACAATTTATTTGATTCAATAATTGTCATTTTAACAGGATCGTGTGAATGGACCTTTGAGGCAGTTGTATATAATACGGCATTGCCAGTTGGACAAGTGAACAAGGCTGCAAAGCTACTGGGTGCCTCTTTGGACAGGCACCAATAACTTTTATGCTGGCTCCTAGGAATCTGGGTTATTTTTTCAGCCCTACATTTTTGCTGAAAGTTGATAGGAATCAAACTGAAGAGAATCATTTCCAGGGCATGTAATTGCCTGAGCTCAAGCCACAATATCTGTGTGCTGTCAGGCAGTCTACAGTTCTGTGCTGATATCTATTTTCCCTAGCAGGCCGTGAGTCCATTTGGAACCAGGAGATCAAATAACCCAGCCACTCTGGTCCTTCCAGTGCTGCTCTGACTGAGTGGTAGTTTGAACACCACCTAGCCAGGATCAGCAGTCTTCGAGCCCCCTATTCAAAGGAATGAAGCCCACCATGATTAGTTAAAGTAGACTTGCTAACTCCCCAGTGTTCCTTGGGACCTGTTAAAACCACTACCCTGTGTCAGTCTGCATTACTGGAAGCAACAGGACAGCTGGGTTGTTAGATCATCTCCTCATCCTAATTTCCCTGAGGTGCACTGGGAGTCTCGGGGGTCACATTGGATCACTGTGACCTGTAGTCCTGCATGGTGCATGGACATTGTGGAGTGGGCCTACAATAATAAGACTTGTTTTTCCTTTCTCCCAGACCAAGGGGAGGAGAAAGGACCAGCTTAATAAACTCCTATAGTAAGGATGGATGGCATATTTAGTACAGTGGTACCTCGGGTTAAGTAATCCGTTCTGGAGGTCCATTCTTAACCTGAAACTGTTCTTAACCTGAAGCACCACTTTAGCTAATGGGGCCTCCTGCTGCTGGCACGCCACCAGAGCACAATTTCTGTTTTCATCCTGAAGCAAAGTTCTTAACCCGAGGTACTTTTTCTGGGTTAGCGGAGTCTGTAAGCTGAAGTGTCTGTAACCTGAAGTGTATGTAACCCAAGGTACCACTGTAAATAAATAAAGAGGATCCCCTTGGTTAAACTCAGCGAATGAAGTGGAAGTAAAGCTGTTAGAGTAGGGGTAATAAATGTGTAGCGTTGGTAGAGGCTGGAGGAAGAAATAAAGTTTGTGTTGTAATAAAATGTGGTCTTATGCCATTTGCCTCTTTGCATATCTTAGTATATTGGCTCTTGGGTTTAGGACCACTACTGCCCAAATTTTATTTCTACACTCTTGTTTCAACAATTATGTGCACATCTCATCTGGCATTCCAGTTCTTCACTCCATACTTGGGTTACCTGTTGTGTATACTGAAGGTTTCTCTCTTTCCTTTTTTCTTTCAAAAACACAACAGTTTTTGACCAAAAGGATCCCACAGAATCCTAAATACCAGCATGTAAAAACTCGCCTTGACACAGGTAAGTGAACATCTCTCTGCTTGGATAGAAATGTATTAATCAGAGAAAAGTGAGACAGAAACCTTTCCCTTGCTACGTCCAATCCGTGGATTTTTTCCCCCCTATATCCTGGAGGTTGTTACCTTTCAAGGGTTGTGGGCTGTGATGTCAGATCATGAGGTAATAATGTGCTTTTGTGACTTAGATCTCAGAGTAAACTTAGTACAAGCTATTAGAAAGTCAGCACATTTGATAATCTTGTTAGAGCAGGCTTGTAAACATAAGTATTTGGTCACCTATGATGAATAAGAATTGCCATGAGGCAATCAGGAGTGGAAGTATTAGAAAAGTTGGTTCTTTATTTCATTTCAGCCCTACTTATTTAAGAGGATTGTTGCAAGAGTCAGATGGGACAGGTGAAAACACGTTTGCCACCCTGAGCTCCTTGAAAAAAGAGCAGGACTAAAATGCAACAAATAAAATACATATTTCAAGCCTCACAGACCTAACATTAACTATTTTTGGATGCCTATGATTTTCCAGCCCTACTAATCCACATTAAGGATTATGAGCATAGGATTAACTTGGAATAAACAGGTGAGGTGAGGCCTTGGTAACAGTCAAGATTTCTCCCAACATTTTCCCAACATTTATATTGCTGTAAATATAAATCTCTTTGGTGGGAGTGGATTTACCATTGGGTGTATGTTCTCTTGTAGGTAGCAGTATGACCAAATACACTGAAAAACTGGAAGAGATCAAAAGAAGTGAGTAACATTACAACCACCACTTAGACTTCTGTAATCCACTCACTCAGGCCCACAGATCAAGCTGTGTGCGGGGTGGGCAGTGCAGGAGAATTTTTTGTAGTAGGTTTAGCACTTTGAGGCTCTGCCATGTGACTTGGGATTGTTCCCTCCCAAGCAGGGGGCAGGGGTCCTGGAATTAACACGTTGTAGGCATATTTGCAGCATGTATGATCTGGCTGACATTCCTACATTGCAGGGAGTTGGGTTAGATGACCCTCAGGGTTCCTTGTTGTTGTTGTTGTTGTTTAGTCGTGTCCGCCTCTTCGTGACCCAATGGACCAGAGCACGCCAGGCACTCCTGTCTTTCACTGCCTCCCGCAGTTTGCTCAAACTCATGCTGGTAGGTTGGAGAACACTGTCCCACCATCTCGTCCTCTGTCGTCCCCTTCTCCTTGTGCCCTCCATCTTTCCCAACATCAGGGTCTTTTCCAGGGAGTCTTCTCTTCTCATGAGGTGGCCAAAGTCTTGGAGCCTCAGCTTCAGGATCTGTCCTTCCAGTGAGCACTCAGGGCTGATTTCCTTCAGAATGGAGAGGTTGGATCTTCTTGCAGTCCATGGGACTCTCAAGCGTCTCCTCCAGCACCATAACTCAAAAGCATCAATTCTTCGGTGATCAGCCTTCTTTACGGTCCAGCTCTCACTTCCATACATCACCACTGGGAAAATCATTGCTTTAACTATACGGGCCTTTGTTGGCAAGGTGATGTCTCTACTTTTAAGGGTCCCTTACAACTTTACAATTCTATGATTCTGAGATCTCCCGCAACCCAAATTCAAAGCATCTCTGTTCAGGGAAAGTCACGTCCAGGGATTAATCTTCACCAAAGTGTGCCTATGTCACTGCGTGCATTTTCAGAACATCATTGTGCAAAAATGGGGACTGGAAGCTTTCCAAAACGAATGCTAAGATTCTCAGCTTAATTAATTCTGAGAACTGTCTTTTTAAGCTTTGTACAGTTCAAGTAGCAAGTCACATTACATACTTAGAATACAAAGGGATTTCAGGTGTATTTTTCAAAAACAAAACTGTTTTGGCTTTTCCTCACTCTGCACTCCTTTTTTTTTACTTGCAATTGCTTTGGTCAACTAGAAATGAAGTTACTTTGTTCCACAACATTCTTTTGTTCAGAGATAGCTTTTGAGTACTGAAATCTTAGCAGCGGTCTCGTCGTATCACGGCTACAAAACTTGTTGTGTTTCTGTCCCTTTCTTCCTCTGCACTCCCTGTTGTGCAAACCCGAGTGCCTCTTTTGTGTCAGACTCTTTTTTTCTCTTTAAATCCCACTTCAAGAAGCTTAGATGCAGGTACCCTCTCACTGGGCCGGTGGTGAATAGCACCTTGTGTGGTTCAGATAATTTGCTAACCATCTTTGATTTCTCATGGATAGACGACACCAGTTGGACACAGGCTTAAATGCCTGGTACAGTGTTGCCTCTGTCTCTTCTGTAACTTGAGAAAAAGAGCTACGAGGCTAGAAAATCAAAACTGAGAGGCCAGCAGGTATAGTCCTCATTTGCCTATCTAGTGGACACAGGTGAGAAACAAACCACCTAGTTTTCTTCTCATCGTAAATCTTGTTTTGCTACTCCTGAGGAGTTCTAGACTCTTCTGAACAGTCGTACTTTGGTTGTCTTTGAATCTTTGCTTCAAGATGTCTGGAACCTTAAAGGGACCTTCTGAATCAGTTCCAGGTATGTTGTGCTGATGTTGTGGGACAAAGTGGCTCTGTTAATTTTCTCTTCCACCTGATGCCCCCAACTGCTTTGGGCCACAGCTCCCTGATGGCTGGTGCTGATGGGAGCTGTAGATTTTCTTCTCTTCCCTTAAGGAGAGCCAGTGTGGTGGTGTGGTTAAGAGCGGTGGACTCGTAATCTGGGGAACCGGGTTCGCGTCTCCACTCCTCCACATGCAGCTGCTGGGTGACCTTGGGCCAGTCACACTTCTCTGAAGTCTCTCAGCCCCACTCACCCCACAGAGTGTTTGTTGTGGGGGAGGAAGGGAAAGGAGAATGATAGCCGCTTTGAGACTCCTTCAAGTAGTGATAAAGCGGGATATCAAATCCAAACTCTTCTTCTTAAGGACAGCAAATTGTTGGATATCCATATCCATCCTTTTTATAATGCCCCTGGACCAGGCCTGGCAGGGACAATAATAAATCAATATTTACTTTGTGGCAGGTGGTGCTAAGCTTGTTTCATTTAAGGTGTTGGTAGCTGAAAAGCGAAGTTCAGTCATGCAGAGTTTAGCAGTGTCTTGTATATGTTGACCTTATGAATATCCATGGAGTGGTTGTGATCCTTGTCTTGCTTTCTCACGTCATTCCGAGTTGTATGTCGGCTTGCGCTTCAGTGTGCTCTGTCCTCTTCTTGTTAGCTCAGTGTGGGCTGGACTGCATGAAGTAACTGGTGCTCCTGATTTGAGGAAGGGCTTTCTTTGGTTAGAAGGAGGTCTTATCTTAGGTGACCTTTTGGATCCCACCTCCAACCCTCTGTGAAGGCAGCAGTAGATAGTGCAGGGCTGAGGAACCTGGCACCCTCCAGATGATGATGGCGTGCAACTCCCACCAGACCCAGCCAGCATGGCTAGTGATCAGGGATATGAAGGGAGTCCAACAATGTATGGCAGGCCACAGATTTCCCCACCCTTAAGAGAGGGAATTGGCCTGGGAATTGGGTGAATCTTAGTTGGGTAGATCTGAGGGGTTTGGGCTCTGTTCCCTGCACAATCCTGTTCAAGGTGGTTGGGAGTGAGATCGGATTTCGTTCTAAGATGAGGTTACCAGATTTTTTTTTAATGAATCCTGGGACACTTTTCAACTTCCTACTAAATAGATGGGTTTTGTCACGGGACTGATTTGTAAATTGGGGGACTGTCCCCGGGAAACGGGGACGTCTGGTAACCTTTTTCTAAGAACGGTTCATAAGTTTTCATACATCCTTTGAAGAATAGCGGAACGCAAGTATAATACATGGGACTAATGCAATGGTACTGCAAAAGTTTTCTCATAGATAACACCTCTTCACTGTTTTCCAGATTACAGATACAAGAAAGATGAGCTCTTCAAGAGACTGAAAGTGACTACTTTTGCCCAGCTGGTATGTTCTGTCCTTAAACTGCATTTTTCCTGAAGTGTCCCACTGTTTTCACAGTAGTTCGAATGCTTCTCATAAGTTCCTATTATCCCCTGCTCCCACCCCAGCTCTTGTATAGCAGACGATCATATCTGTGAGCTCGCCATACTTTTGCAAATGAGACTTTCATCGTTTAATATCCTGGACAACTAGCAGGATTCAAGGGTTCTTGGGCCCCTCAGGTGTCAACCCTGATATTAAACTACAGTATGTGAAGCAGAAATAAAGATGCCTCAATATGACCCTCGGGATTCTGTGATTCCATGAAAATTCACACTAGGGTTGGCCTTCCACTGGACCGATGCTGCTTCCTACCAGAACAACCCTTTTGCTGAGCTGCTTTTGATCATGTCCTTGCCTCAATCCACAGGTGACCCAGGTTGCTTCCCTAGCTGATGAAAACTCAGAAGTACCATGTGAGGAAATTCAAAAGTTTGATGGTAAGGTCCGGGGCTTCTAAGAAATTCATTTTTTTAAGGTTCTCGGAAATGGTAGAATACTGCTACAAGGAAAGAAGTGTAGGCATAAAGTCCTGCCTTGTAACTTTGTGCCAGTGGTCCATTTTGTCTGGCGCTGGCTACTTGGTTTCCCCCCAACCTATGACCTGAGATCCTGTTTTAGTATCAAACCTGGGATGTTCTGCTTATATAAAGCATGTCCTCTGCCGCTGGGCTACGGCCTTTCCCCACACAGAGGTCTGCTTACTGCTTTTTTCCCTTATTTAAGCAACTGTTTGGGTTCTTACGTGACAAAGTAAGCACTTGTTAAAAGTTAAAAGATTATCACGGAGATAGTTGCATGCCAATTGTGTCTTGTCATCAGCGATATCACAAACACTGTCCAATGGGTGCTGGTTCTGTTCCTAGCAGGAGGCTTTGGGATTTGGCAAGTCCTGAAAATTTGGTTTCCTGTGAGCAAATGAATGCAAATATAATCATGTGCTACAAGGGGAGAAGAGCACTTCTACATCTCTGGAAAGCTTATTGTCCATGCAGTCTAGAGACTTTGGAGATAGCCTCTGTCTCATCCTCTACAGCAGAATCCCAGCCTAACTTATCCCTGCACTTACCCTGACTCCTCAGACTAAACCCCGTCATTACCAAATTTCTGTCCTTATTCTTTTTCTCATTTTGTACACCACTGAGAGATTCAAAGGTCTTAAGAGATTCAGAAATGCTTTTAGATAAATACCTTTTTCAATGAAATATCTGCCTTCCCCTCACCCCTGTTTCAGAAGGCGATGCTGCTCCTACAGATAACAGCCCTGACATGGCGGCAGAGACTAATGGCAAAAGCAGCCCTGGTGACAAACCAGCCAGTCCCATCCTGTTCATAAACAACACCGGAGCCGGGGAGTCGTATCGTTCCACCCTACAGAGGTATCCAGGAGTCTGTCTCTGTGCTCGGGCTTCCTTCCTTCCACCTGCCGTGATTCCTTTTGCTCCCTGCAAAGACGGGTTTGGGAAAAATCAGTGATGCAATTTGATGAAGTCCGCTAATACTAATAGATGAGACTCCAGAAGCAACACATGGTATTCCAAACCATTGCTTAGCTTGGCTTAAAATGCTGAAGCAGGTCCATTGGGCTCTTAGCCTTTCCAAAAAGTTGGATGAGACTTGATCAGTCAAGCTTCCACGAGAAAGGAGTTGGAAAGCAAGGAACCATGATCATAGACGCCTCCCTCCTTGTCCTAGCTGGGCACCTGTGTCCTTTTCTATCAATGACTGTTAGCCATCAGCTAAATGGAATCTCAGGAAGCAGCATACCTTCATACCAGCTGCTGGGGACAAACAGCAGGAGGAGGGCTACTTCTTTCATGCCCTGCTTGTGAACTTCTCACAAGCATTGGGGAGTGATCAGTGGGCAAAGTTGGGAAGCCTAGTGGGTCACGTTTGGCCTGCGGGCCAGGTGTGCCCCACCCCTGGACTAGCTGGGCTTTTGTCCTTATATTTGAAGGTAAAGGGACCCCTGACCATTAGGTCCAGTCGTGACAGACTCTGGGGTTGCGGTGCTCATCTCGCTTTACTGGCCGAGGGAGCCGGCGTACAGCTTCCGGGTCATGTGGCCAGCATGACTAAGCCGCTTCTGGCAAACCAGAGCAGCGCACGGAAACGCCGTTTACCTTCCTGCTGGAGCGGTACCTATTTATCTACTTGCACTTTGATATGCTTTCGAACTGCTAGGTTGGCAGGAGCAGGGACCGAGCAACGGGAGCTCACCCCATCGCGGGGATTCAAACCGCCAACCTTCTGATTGGCAAGTCCTAGGCTATGTGGTTTAACCCACAGCACCACCCACGTCCCTGTCCTTATATTTAACCTCACCTTTTCCCATTAAGTTCAAGGAATCATTCTATGCCTTTGCTCTCCCATTCTATCTTTGCAGGAACCCTGTAGAGTAGGTTAGGGTATCTTCAGATGCTCTTAGTCATTGGCACCAGGAGCAGAACCTCCCCCGTGATCTTAAGGGGTTACAGGATTCATCACCTAGGAAACTGGCTGGATTGCTGTCTGTTCTAAACTCAGAGGGCAGTGTCTGTTTGTCACTGAATTGCTGGCTCCTTTGATCAGCTTCTGCCTAGCACTGATAACCACAGAAACATACTACCGTATTTTTCGCTCTGTAAGACGCACCACACCATAAGACGCAACTAGTTTTTGGAGGAGGAAAACAAGAAAAAAAATATTCTGAATCCCAGAAGCCAGAACAGCAAGAGGGATATAACTGGATATAACTGTGCAGCGATCCCTCTCGGTGTTCTGGCTTCTGGGATAGCGGCGCAGCCTGCATTCGCTCCATAAGACACTTTTTACTTTTTAGGAGGGACAAAGTGCGTCTTACAGAGCGAAAAATATGGTATTTTAACCTGACAGGCTGACGGTGGTCCTTATTGTGCCTTTATCCTGAAGTTAATGGCTCCTCTTTCTCCCAGTGTCATCAGTGGCGTGGGTGAGCTGGACCTGGGGAGAGACGCCCCGAAGAAAACGGAAAACTTTGCAAAAGACAGACCTTACCCCGACTGCCCCTACCTGCTGCTGGACGTGCGAGAGCGGGATGCGTATGAGCAGTGCCACATAGTGGGAGGTGAGGCAGCCGGAGCATCACCCCAAGGGTTGCGTGAGTGGGGGTGCACCATAAGCATCCCCCCCTCTTGCAGAGCTTGATCACCTTTAGAGAAAACCAGAATGGACAAAGCAGCTTACAAACTGCAGAGAACGTTGTGGGGGTATCCACTTTCTCTGAAGGCAAGAGCTGCTTCCAGTATTCCAACTTACATCTGCTGATGCCTTTTGACTCCCCCTGGTGTCAGATGGCGGTGGTGGTTGCTCATGGCTCCGACTTGGCTTTTGCAGGTTTTATTGTGCAAAGTATCTACAGTGCAGATCTACCAAGTTCATTTCCGTCTCAGTCACTTGCAGAATCCGGGAGTGGCCCCTTCCGGCTTCTTCCCCAACATAAGAACTTCGGCACCCCAAGCCTCCTCCTCCCCTCCTTGCATTTCACCCCTCTGCACAAGGTGGCATGCATCCCTCCTGGCCAGCCTGGCGAGATGAGGTGGCGGAGCTCTCAGCAGCATCCTCCAGCCCTTTCCTCGCTTGGCTGGCCCCTTCCCTCTCTTCTCCACTGGAGGTGTGGCTTTTCCCACCGCTGGAAGAGGAACTGCTCCTCAGGGGTTTCGGAGGCTCTCTGTATCCCAATGGCCCCCCTGCCTCCCTCCCCTGACACCTGGCTTCTTAAAAAGAGCTCCAAGTCCTGCAGGCTGTTTTCTAGCTCAGGAGAAGGCAATGAGCAACTGACTCCCCAGTCACCACTGCATGAATTCATTCTGTAAAGTGGTCACCAATGTGATAACACACTCTTTTATTTATATATTCAGTTTGTATACAGTGGTGCCCCACAAGACGAATGCCTCGCAAGACGGAAAACCCGCTAGACGAAAGGGTTTTCCGTTTTGGAGGTGCTTCGCAAAACGAATTTCCTAAGGGCTTGCTTCGCAAGAGGAAAATGTCTTGCAAGTTCCTGCGGGGTTTTTTTTTCCTTTCCCCCCCTTTTTCCCAAACTGCTAAGCCGCTTATCAGCTGATCCGCTAAGCCGCTTAACAGCTAAGCCGCTAAGCCGCTTAACAGCTGATCCGCTAAGCCGCTTAACAGCTGATCCGCTAAGCCGCTTAACTGCTGATCCGCTAAGCCGCTTAACAGCTGATCCTCTAAGCCGCTAAGCCACTTATCAGCTGATCCGCTAAGCCACTTATCAGCTGATCCGCTAAGCCCGCTAAGCCACTAATAGCACTAATCCGCTAAGCCGCTAATGGGCTTGCTTCGCAAGACGAGAAAACCGCAAGACGAAGAGACTCGCGGAATGGATTCTTTTCATCTTGCGAGGCACCACTGTACTGCCCTTCATCCACAGAGCTCAGAGCAGTCACCACACCTACCTGCTTAGGTGATAATTTTGTGCACCTGACAAAGTGGACTCTGGCCCACAAAGCATAACAGTAACATTCATTCATTCATTTATATGCTGCCCATCTGATTGGGTTGCCCCAGCCACTCTGGGCAGCTCCCAGCAAAAATAGTAAAAACTTAGTACAACATCTGACAATAAAAACTTGCCCTTCAGATGTCTTTTAAAAATCACAAAAAGCTGCTTAAAGATTAACACAGGTTTCTGAGTCATTTGTGCTGTCCACAAGTAACAGGCTTCCTCCTCTGGGATTTGCTATCTGCCAACACTGAGCCTGCTTAGAAGCAACTCTGTAAGACTGGGGGTCCTACCGCACTCCTTGGTACCAGAGGTGACTACATCAGGAAAGGGCGGGGGGAGCGGTTTACAAATGCAGTCCAAGCTGCAAGTCTGTCTCTTAGGCTTGCCCTCCTCCCTCAATAGGAGAAGGCATCCTGGAAGAGGTATTTGGCCCATCTGCTTCAGCAGCAGATCTGTACAACTGGCAGGCATATGTTGGAGTTCCACCCTCCCAGTTTCAGTCCCAGTGAGAGAAAGAAAGCAGGGCTTCTGCTGAGCTTTATGAAGAAAAAGAAATTCACTGGTGTGATCAGCCTTTTCTCTTTCCCTCCCCTTTCCGTTTCCGAGCACAATTCAAAGTGTTGGTGCTGACCTTTAAAGCCCTAAATGGCCTCGGCCCAGTATTCCTGAAGGAGCGTCTCCACCCCCATCATTCTGCCCGGACACTGAGGTCCAGCTCCAAGGGCCTTCTGGCAGTTCCCTCTCTGTAAGAAGCCAACTTACAGGGAACCAGGCAGAGGGCCTTCTCGGTAGTGGCGCCTGCCCTATGGAACACCCTCCCACCAGATGTCAAAGAGAAAAATAACTACCAAACTTTGAGAAGACACCTTAAGGCAGCCCTGTTTAGGAAAGCTTTTTTAAACTGGGCACCACAGTTCAAGAAGGACACTGACAAACTGGAACGTGTCCAGAGGAGGGCAACCAAAATGGTCAAAGGCCTGGAAATGATGCCTTATGAGGAACGGCTAAGGGAGCTGGGCATGTTCAGCCTGGAGAAGAGGAGGTTAAGGGGTGATATGATAGCCATGTTCAAATATATAAAAGGATGTCACATAGAGGAGGGAGAAAGGTTGTTTTCTGCTGCTCCAGAGAAGCGGGCACGGAGCAATGGATCCAAACTACAAGAAAGAAGATTCCACCTAAACATTAGGAAGAACTTCCTGACAGTAAGAGCTGTTCGACAGTGGAATTTGCTGCCAAGGAGTGTGGTGGAGTCTCCTTCTTTGGAGGTCTTTAAGCAGAGGCTTGACAACCATATGTCAGGAGTGCTCTGATGGTGTTTCCTGCTTGGCAGGGGGTTGGACTCGATGGCCCTTGGCGTCTCTTCCAACTCTAGGATTCTATGATTCTAATCTTTAACAGGTTATTGTATTTTAGTGTTTTGTTGGAAGCCGTCCAGAGTGGCTGGGGAAGCCCAGCCAGATTGACGGTATTATTATTATTATTATTATTATTATTATTATTATTATTATTATTATTATTATTATTCCCTGTCTTAGCTAGTGAACTGAAAGAGGAAAGAATGGCCAAGGTGTCTTCTCACACTGGGGTTCTTCGCCTGGCACTGCTGCCCTTGCTTGGAAGTGCATGGACTGCTAAGTCTCTGCTCTGGCTTCTTTTGTCCATCATTGTCCTACCTTAAGAGCTAGAGAACCATCCTCCCACCTCCAAATGGATGCTCACGATTCCAATATGATGTCTGTGTGTGTGTGTGTGTGTGCTTTTTCAGCTGTAGAAAATGAGAACAGGCCTTCTTAGTTTCTCTCTTCTGTTCTAAGCTTGCTTTTCTCTTTCCTTGCAGCTTACTCCTACCCAATCGCCACGCTATCCAGAACCATGAATCCCTATACAAATAACATTTTGGAATACGTATCCTTCATCCAAAGAAGCCTCTTGGTGTTCTGCCGCTATTTCCGCTTCAAATGCACAGCTTGATCAGGAGCCCTGACCCCACAGGAAGCGAAGCTCACAGTCCCGTAACGTTCCCTTTGAGGAAAGCTCACTTCTGTGCTCAGATCCACTTGATCATCATATTTCGCTGTTTTCCCCACAGTATGTCTTCCAGATCCATGTTTCCTTTGCATATGTGGGTTTGGAACCCCATGGGGATCACTTCAGGGATCTGAAGGGTGGAGAGAGATGAAGCATTGGGGCTCCAGGATGCCTGCCTGCGGTGTGACTTGGGCACAAGCCAATGTCCAATATGTGGAGCTTTTGCTGTGCCCACCTCCTCCTACTTCCCAGTCTATGATCCTTCCTCTCCACAACATCCCCTGACATGCACCCTCTCACACCATTAAGTAGAGGAGATCCAGGTGGCGCTGTGGGTTAAACCACAGAGCCTAGGACTTGCCAATCAGAAGGTTGGCGGTTTGAATCCCCGCAACAGGGTGAGCTCCTGTTGCTCGGTCCCTGCTCCTGCCAACCTAGAAGTTCGAAAGTACGTCAAAGTGCAAGGAGATAAATATGTACAGCTCTGGCGGGAACGGCATTTCCGTGCGCTGCTCTGGTTCGCCAGAAGCGGCATAGTCCTGCTGGCCACATGACCCGGAAGCTGTACGCCGGCTCCCTCGGCCAGTAAAGCGAGATGAGCGCCGCAACCCCAGAGTCGGTCACGACTGGACCTAACGGTCTGGGGCTCCTTTACCTTATAATAAACTATCCATCTTCTTTCCTCCCAATCCTATTCCTTACCCCCAGGACTAAAAGGAGACACAGTCTGTCTATCCTCATTTAAAATGTCTAGGGATGTTACCTACCGTATTTTTCGCTCTATAAGACGCACCAGACCACAACACGCACCTAGGTTTTGGAGAAGGAAAACAAGAAAAAAAATATTCTGAATCTCAGAAGCCAGAACAGCAAGAGGGATCACTGCACAGTGAAACCAGCAATCCCTCTTGCTGTTCTGGCTTCTGGGATAGCTGCGCAGCCTGCATTCGCTCCATAAGACGCACACAAATTTCCCCTTACTTTTTAGGAGGGAAAAAGTGAGCCTTATAGAGCAAAAAATACGGTAATTTAGCTCACTTCCGAATACAGAATTTGAGTTTTCATGTGTTTTGATGGAGTCGAGAGCTGTTGCTTGCCAGTCTTTGACAGCAACCGAATGTTGAGGCTACTGACCTCGGTTTCCCTTGAGAGAAAGTGTTGACGCTTGTGTCCAAATCTCACTTCTCGAAGCCTAGGTGCCTCTCATCTGCCGTTGGAGTGAGCTGTCAGCACTGCTACCTTGACATCCCTAAACGCTTGGGGATGGGGGGACTTTGCCACCATCTTGTTCTCTTCCCACTTCCGTTGATTGTACAAGCCTTAGCATCTCCGCCCGCCAGAAAAACGCTCATGGAAAGATCATCATTCTGTACGACGACGACGAGAGAGTAGCGAGCCAAGCTGCCACCACCATGTGTGAAAGGGGTTTTGAAAACTTGTTCATGCTCTCTGGAGGTAGGAAGCCCTGGAATTTTCAGGATAATTACCTGCTAGTTTCAGATATCAAATCCATTCTCCCTCCCCTCCTGCCCTCACACACACAGGTCACTTTGCAATGTGATCTCTGGAGAACTGACATGCGTTGCATATAGTACAGTGATGTTCCCTGGTGGCTATGCTTGCACACGAACGTGCCTAAAGAGCTAAATTTCTGGAAAGATCAAACCAGTTTAATAGGCTTGGCTAATTAGGTCAAAACCACATGCCAAAGTTGCCCCAAATTCTGCTTTTGTGACCTGTCTAGTTATGCAAATCACCAAGCACACTTTGCATATATCTGGGTTTCTCTTTTAAAAGAGCTGTGTATAGCGCATTAGCCCTGAACACAGAAACCTCATTTCGTCCCTGCTTCCTCGGTGTTTCAATGAACAGGCAGCTGTAATTTTTTTCCACCATATTCCCTTGCCCAGCAGGGCAAAGAGAGTGAAATGTGCACTGCCTCCATTTCCAGTGCTAAATGTGCAACGGACCATGCCGATATAGGCAGAGGCTGAATTCTAAATCAGCCTTTAAGCACGTTCAGAGTAACATCGGAAGGTGTCGAGCCGGACTGCGTTGTCAGAATCTCTTTCTTCTTCCTTGCCTGCCAGGTCTCAGAGTCGTCGCTCAGAAGATCCCCGAAGGGCTGGTAACGGGCACATTTCCTTCCTCTTGCCTATCGGCCAGCCAGCCTGGGACCGCCCGGAAAAGAGCCACTCCCAGGCAGCCCCTCCCCCCGCCCGCTGAGAATAAATGGAGATTTACAGCAGAGGATCTACAAAAGATACAGTACTATCTAGAAGAGGAGCAACTTCCGACAGATTCCGCCAGTAAGACTTAGCTGTCTGTCTCCTACAGCTGGGGTTGTCAGGCAAAATATGGGACAAGTCCGGGGGGAGGGGGGAGATGGGGGACTAAAATTACTCTCCCTGGTGCAGAAATGACTTCAAAACAATCCATTATAATGGGTTGTTTCCAATGTTAGTCATACTCATAGAATAGACCAAATGAAATTTACGGACCTAAGTTAGCAATGCATTTTAATTTCAATGACTCACTTCCTCCCCACCTGCTGAATTTCTGTCTGTCAGAAAGAATGGTAAATGTAAAACTTCTGAATTACTGCTCTGGTGTTTCTTAAAACACTCAAAATAACTTGCAGTCAGTAAAACATACACGCTAAGAACATCTGTTAAAACCATAATAATAATAATAACAATAATAATAATAATAATAATAATAATAATAATAATAATTTATACTCCGCCCATCTTGCTGGGTTTCCCCAGCCACTCTGGGCGGCTACCAACAAAACACTAAAATACAATAACCTCTTAAACATTAAAAGCTTCCCTAAAGAGGGCTGCCTTCAGATGTCTTGTAAAAGTCTGTTGTTCTCTTTGACATCTGGTGGGAGGGCTTTCCACAGGGCGGGCACCACTACCGAGAAGGCCCTCTGCCTGGTTTCCTTTAACTTGGCTTCTCGCAGCGAGGGAACCACCAGAAGGCCCTCAGCGCTAGACCTCAGTGTCCAGGCAGAATGGTGGAGGTGGAGACACTCCTTCAGGTATACTGGACCGAGGCCGTTTAGGGCTTTCAAGGTCAGCACCAACACTTTGAATTGTGCTCGGAAACATACTGGGAGCCAGTGTAGGTCTTTCAAGACCGGTGTTATATGGTCTTGGCGGCCGCTCCCAGTCACCAGTCTAGCTGCTGCATACAGCAATTCAGTACAGCAATTCAATATTTATATCATCACAGTTAGGGACGTGGGTGGTGCTGTGGGTTAAACCACAGAGCTTGGACTTGCTGATCAGAAAGTCGGCAGTTCGAATCCCCGCAACAGGGTGAGCTCCCGTTGCTCGGTCCCTGCTCCTGCCAACCTAGCAGTTTGAAAACACATCAAAGTGGAAGTAGATAAATAGGTACCATTCTGGCGGGAAGGTAAACGGCATTTCTGCGCACTACTCTGGTTCGCCAGAAGCGGCTTAGTCCTGCTGGCCACATGACCTGGAAGCTGTACGCCGGCTCCCTCGGCCAATAAAGCGAGATGAGCGCCGCAACCCCAGAGTTGGCCATGACTGGACCTAATGGTCAGGGGTTCCTTTACCTTTACTTATCAACACAGTTAAGTTATTATTTAGGTTACAAGATGAACATAAGCCCTCAAAAGACAGATTCTGGCCCTGAGAAGCTTACAGCCTAGGTTTTAACATTGAGTGGAGCAAAGAGATTCAGGGGCAAAAGAGGGGAAAGGACCCGGGCCTGGATGTGTCCCAAGCTGTTCCTTGCTGGTGGCGGTAGGAAATGGCCTGGGTTGCTTAGCCAGAGGCCAGCTTGCCTTACTCACCCTCCTGCTCTGCTTCCTCTCTTACAGCCCGTCTTAGCCGCGGTTCTTCAGCTCGAGACTCCAAAGCCACCGCCGTGCGGAGCAGCCAGAACCTGCCCACCACCAACACAGCGGTGGCCCTCTCCACCCGCTCCCTCAGCAGCAGCAGCCTGCAAAGCAGGCCCTGGAGATAGACGGTGTCGTTTCCCACTCAATAAAAGAGAGTCCCTCTTCCTGGGGCCCTTTGATCACTACAGCCAGTCTTTCGCTTTTAGGAAGGTGGTGCGCACGGGACAGAGAGGGGCAGAGGAGAAAATGTGGGCAAGGTATGGAATAGGAGAGGGGGAAATGCCACAGGCCAAGGACCTTTGGAGCGGAACAGAAGCCCAGGGTGGGAAGGAAACAGGCTAACCTTATCTAAACCTCCCGACTAAAACTCCGGTTGGTGTTTGTCATTGCCTTCCCCCCCACACCTAAAGATAATGGGATTTCCTAACTGCTGGTACGTGAGAACATGTAAACCAGAACAATCCAAAAACGTGACTGGTCTTTGAGCAGAAATGGAGCAAAATGAGCAACGTTAGTAGTGAGCAAAGTTAAGTGCTTGAGTTATAATAACTAGACATTTGTGGTACAGCCAGGGGATAAATGGGTGATGTGAGTGTTTAATTTGTGGCCTTCTGCCCAGAGTTCTTTGCCGTCGTCCCAAAAATACTCTTAAGAACAGCAGTTGTACATAAAGGGGAAAGAACGTAACTCCTCCGCTTCCTGGATTTTCAGAGCCATAAACTTTGGCCAGCTGTTTTTCCTGCTGTGGCCATTCCAGGCTATGATTGTGAATATGTGGGCAGCACAGAGGGAAAGTTCCCTCCCCTAACGTTGAAGGATAACTTTGGGGACCAGATCGTGAAAGATGCTGGAAATAAGATGCAAGGGATAGAAGGCAAAGCCATTCCATCACCTAGATGAAATCTCTTCTCAATAAAACGTCCTGATTTTGGGAGAGTAGCAGAAGTTGTGGTGGAGGGAGAATGTATCCGTCCCACTTCGTAATTCCATTGTTTGTTTGCCTCTGAGGGTGATGCTGAGCATCACAATGGAGCAGTGTAATTCCACCCCTGGTAGTTCTGAGGCCGCTCATACCTCAAAAGGGCAGCGTTTCACATACAGATAGCTTCTGGCAAATTTGCTTGGCTTGTTGCGTTGGCAGAAAGGGGAGTCCTTTTGACCCCTTTTCTCTCCTCTCTCTCCCTCCCCCTGTGACATTTCTCTTGCTAGGACACCTGAAATTAATGGCACATCGACTAGCAGGCCGGTGGCACTCTGTCTCTCTGCCAGCCATTCTCTTTTACAGTTTGCGCAGTCGGCTGGCTGCGCAGGAGAAAATGCCTTCACCTCCGCTGTGGTCCGAACAGCTCAGAGTGGCATCAGTGCCAGATCAGTTCTTCCTTCCACCTGTGGTTCACCTTGCAGGAGGCAGAGAGGTCCTAGTGTTCCCCAGCCTTGGCTCTTAGGACAAGCTGGTTTCTTGTTGGTGTCAAATAGAAACTGGAGCAATTATCTTTTGGCTCGCAGTCCTAAGCTATGGTGCCAATGGTCTGTGGCATGGACATCTCTGCTCCAGAGGTCATGGGCAGCTTACTGCTGCAACTCTGATCCTGCTTGGCAGGGTCGGAGCTTACAGCCCGCTCCTCCTAAGCCCCTTTGTTTTCCTCTCTCTCCTGACCCCAAAGTAGGAGCTGGGTCACCTCTGTTTCTGCGATGTGAACCAGCTGGGTGTCTGTAGAAGCCATAATCAGTGGTATCCCATGTTGGTCCCAGGAAGAGAGAGCTTCCCCTTTTCTTGTTCCCACTTGTTACAGAAGAAAGGTTCCACTGTGGTTTGTTAGTGCTGGAACGATTCCCTTGAAAAAATCCATGTGGGGACCATAAATGTACAATCCGCTTTGAGCAAAGATCCAAGATTCCAGCTGCTTCCCGTTTTGCAGGCCTTTCCTAGGAGAGAATCTGCCCAGATTTCCAGTATGCTGTTTTCCAGGTGCAGCTCATCCCACAAGCTTTTCCCATGGACAAAGATGATTCCATTAGATGTGCTAGGAGGCACAGTCTTCTTTGGACACTCTCCATCCCTACCATTTAAAGCACTAAATTGTAGAATTGTCTCTGCCACATCAGTTGCATTTGTTGACCCAATACGGATATGACACTTTGGCCTTGTTTCTGTTTTTCAACTTTTCCCATATGGCACTATCATAAAATAGCCCTGGAGCAGTCTTCCCCAACCTGGAGACCTCCAGATGTTTTGGAACCATTGCTCCCATCATCCCTGACCACTGGCCAAGTCAGCTGGGGCTGATGGGAGCAGAAAGTCCCAAAACATTTGGGGAACATCAGGATCTATTGTCAAGTTGTGACTGTAACTGTCAACTCTACAAGCTAGTTGTATCCCTGGTGGCGTTTTAACCCCTGTCTGCATTCATAAGCCCCTGGAAGCAACACTACAGCATCTCAGTTTCGCCCTGTACAAGGGATCTCAAATCTTAGAAGCAATGATCTCTCTAGGGGTTCCATGTGGCACACATGGGTTCCAGTCCCATACATTTTTCTTCACCTCCAATTTGAAAAGCTGCCCTTTAGGGCTTTTCTTTTTGTACAGATTTTTAAAAGAGCTCTATTTTTATATGAAACGAACTTTGCAAAGTTACAAAAAGTGACCACCAACCCCCGTAGCAACTAATGAGTTTGGCATTCATCAGCCACCTGGCTCTCTCTGGGGTTTTTCCTGCCCTTGCAGTTTCATCCTTGCCTTAGCTTTAACAGTCGCCTGGAATTGCTCCTCCTCTGTAGACTGGGGGATGTTAAGATAGGCACGAGAGCGTTTCACTCCTCGGCTGTTTGTTGGACGTCATCTGCAATATCCTTAAGCTATTGTGGACATCTTGCTGAGCAGTTCTCCCATTTGATTTTTGTTCCTTTTGAGCGATCATCTTGAGCACTTGTAAAACTGATTGTCTAAGGGCAGCTGCTATTAAATAGGGTGGGGTCCAAGAATTGGGGGTGAATATTCTGTCTGACTTCTGGGTCAATCTGCAGCGTTGGCAAAGCCCTTCAGCTAAGCTTGTTTGCCTTACGTAACCAAGTCACAGAAGTCTTCTGTGCTTCCTCTTCCCCATATTTATCCTGAACCCTGCCTTGCCTGGCAGTAATTTCCTGACCATTTGAAATGAGTTGTATTTAAATATCATGTATTTATTATAAATGGCGAGACTGATGGTTGGTTGACGTTTGCCCTTGACATATGTGTTGCTCCCTCTTGGTCTGCGGTGATCGTTTCTTTTTTGCACAGTAGACTGATTGAGCTTTGTAGTGTTTTCCCTTTCCGTCTGCTTTTTTATTGGCTGGCAGTTCTTACTCCTTTTTAAAACAAAAAGCTGGAGCCTATGGACACTTGCCTGCTGCCTAAGGAATTCTGGAAATGGTACAAGTGAGCTAAGCATTCCTAGTAAACCTTTGCTAAAGTGCAATGTTCAGGATTCCTTGGAGAAACCCAGGAAGGCAAACTGGTTTGAGACCAAGTAAGTGTTTTTACAAGAAATGCAGGTACTACATTTTTTTTCTTTTTTCTTAAACCCAATTACCATTTTGTGTAACTGCATCAAGAGTCTGTTTAGTCAACAAACTACATGATTCCCCATTTCCACTGAGCATTAAATCAGAACCTCAGTTTCATCAAGCAGATGTTCCTTCAGTGTTGGATGCTTGCGTGTCTTTTTGTCCCAGTTTTGTTTCCGTTCCCCCAAGACGTGAGCTTTCTGGCCCTGGACTTCCAAATGCCATCTTGTGTATCAGAAAGGCAATCGCATTCTGAATCCCGCAGTCTGAAGAAGAGCCTCTCTTAATCCTTGGCACTGGAAGAAGAGCAGCTCAACATTGCTTTGATCCTCTTATTGGCTTTGTGGATTTTGTATATTTTGCTCTTGAGGTTAATTATGTCAAACGGTTTGGCCGGTCCTGCTTTTTATGACGGGTGGATCAGATATTTCTGTGTATAGTTTTGCCTCTTACTTTGTTTTCAGCTCAATAAAAAAAGAACCGTCCGCCATATCTACAAGATTCTTGCATGGACTACCAGTCAAGTCACTGCAGGAGATTCACTGCAGAAATCATTTGAGTTGTTGTAGTCGTTGGCATCTGTCTCGAGAGACAATGAAGTGTGTGCCTCCGGGAGTGAAGTCAAACCACTAGGCTAGCAGCACCAAAGTGAACTTTCCAGGGTGCAAGCCTAGGCAGTGTGTATGGAGGTCCTGGGCTGCCCAGTTGACAAGACATCTCCCCCCCCCCCTCGATTTCGCTGATGTGGTCCAAAATGTCTCTTGAGATGCATTTGTGTTTGCTAATATACAAAAATAAAATAAAAATTGTCCAGTAGCACCTTAAGGTAAAGGTAAAGGGACCCCTGACCATTAAGTCCAGTCGTGGCCGACTCTGGGGTTGCGGCGCTCATCTCGCTTTACTGGCCAAGGGAGCCGGCGTACAGCTTCCGGGTCATGTGGCCAGCATGACTAAGCCACTTTTAGAGAACCAGAGCAGCTCATGGAAACACCGTTTACCTTCCACTGGAGTGGTACCTATTTATCTACTTGCACTTTGACGTGCTTTTGAACTGCTAGGTTGGCAGGAGCAGGGACCGAGCAACGGGAGCTCACCCCGTCACGGGGATTCGAACCACCGACCTTCTGATTGGCAAGTCCTAGGCTCTGTGGTTTAACCCACAGTGCCACCCGCATCCCTAGTAGCACCTTAGAGACCAACTAAGTTTGTTCTTAGTATAAGCTTTCGTGCGCATGCACACTTATTTAGATACACACTTCTTCAGATCTGAAGAAGTGTGCATGCACACAGAAGCTTATACAGTAGTACCTTGGGTTAAGAACTTAATTCATTCTGGAGGTCCATTCTTAACCTGAAACTGTTCTTAACCCGAGGTACTAATGGGGCCTCCTGCTGCCGCTGCGCGATTTCTGTTCTCATCCTGAAGCAAAGTTCTTAACCCAAGGTACTATTTCTGGGTTAGTGGAGTCTGTAACCTGAAGCATCTGTAACCTGAAGTGCCTGTAACCCGAGGTACCACTGTACCATGAACAAACGTATTTGGTCTCTAAGGTACTACTGGACATTTTTTTTATTTTAATTTTTAATATATGTTTCAATTGCATCAGACCAACATGGCTACCTACCTTGTGTTTGATAAAATAGGGATAGTAGTCCTCTTTGAATGACACCCACTTCTGCATAAGCTGATAACCAAATGGTGCCTAAGTGTTGAGTGTTTGCAGACAGGGAACACACACACCCCATTTGCAAGTTTTTCCAACAGTGACCACACACAGGTGGTCATGTAAATGACTCCTGAGCCACTAGCCTGAAGTGGAACATCCTTTGGAGTTATCCAAGGCTGCTCTGAGTGAGGAGCTTTGCTTGCTAGCACAATAGCAAAGAAACTCTTTCATGGAAATGTTTGAAAGGACATTCCTTTCTTGGCTATGATTCCTGCGTTGCAGGGGGTTGAACTAGATAGATGACTCTAGATCCCTTCCAGCTCTCCGATTCTATGATCACTCGAATTCTTTTGATTGAGAAAAGTGAGAGTTCAGAGCATGTGTGTAAATTGGAAGGGATTATTTGTGAGAGAAGGCTGATCGCCGAAGAATTGAATTCTGGTGCTGGAGGAGACTCTTGAGAGTCCCATGGACTGCAAGAAGATCAAACTTCTCCATTCTGAAGGAAATCCACCCTGAGTGCTCACTGGAAGGACAGATCCTGAAGCTGAGACTCCAAGACTTTGGCCACCTCATGAGAGGAGAAGACTCCCTGGAAAAGACCCTGATGTTGGGAAAGATGGAGGGCTCAAGGAGAAGGGGACGACAGAAGACAAGATGGTGGGAAAGTGTTCTCGAAGCTACCAGCATGAGTTTGACCAAACTGCGGGAGGCAGTGGAAGTCAGGAGTGCCTGGCGTGCTGTGGTCCAGGGGGTCACGAAGAGGCGGACATGACTAAACGACTAAACAACAACAAGGCAATGGAAAAGCTACTTCTGTACTCATTCCAAGTGTTTATTACGTATTACCAAGGAGGCACCTGTGTGTTGGTTTCAAAGTTGCCTCCTGAGACAACAGCCTCCTACTTTAGGTTCTAATAGGGGTGATCTCGTGTGTGTTCCATGATGACCATCAGGGCCAGCCATGTCTCCTCAGCGGTGGGGATGATTTGGCTGGCAGGGAGCATGAACCCGTAACGGCCCGTGTCTCGCAGCTCAAAGGTGTAAGAGTATTTGATGCCTTGTTCGTAGGTCCAGTCGATGGTTCCACCACTTGCTTGGTCTAGATCAAGGAAATGGGTACACAAAAGAAAAACAGCCGCATCACATCTCTTCTATACAACTCTTGCTACTCTTCCCGTCTGGAATAGTTTAATTTCCGTCCTGTGCATGCTTTGAAACTCAGTGTTAGGGTTCTGGTTGAAAGTAAAGGGTAGACTCTGTTAATCCTCTTTAATAGGCAGCTTGGCATCCAAGCAGTTCACAGCTGACATAAGTCTTGGACCCAGTTCAACACACCTTAGAGGGGGGGACTCTGGGTTGTTTGCTATCTCATCTAGGAATACATTTGACTTCAGAAATAATAAAAGCACACTGCCTTCAGAAGCACGTGCAACATTCTAAAAAGCAAGTGGGTATCTAGTCCTCATGGTTATGAAGCAAACCTGGATCGTGTACAAGAGACATTTAAGAGAAGCTCTTCAAAACCAGAGAAAGATGTTTCTGGTATCCAAAGGATGGGAATTTCTCTCTTGGGTCTTCTGTAATCCATCTCTCCCAACCAATTTTCCCTGCACTCGCTCCTTCTAACCTCTTTTCTCCTAGCAAAATGTCAGCAAATTAAGCGTTACACAGGAATCTCTAGTTTTTCCACCCGTACAGAGAACCTGTCAGTCACATATGAATCTTGCAGGCATAGCCTAAATGAATGCTGTTGCATTTGGCCTAAAAAAAAATTGTAGAAAAGACTTATGCCCAGGAAAGCCATATTTTGTGAATAGACCGTACTGTGTACTGTAAATACCAGATCTGTCCTGATTTCTGCCCATCCATGCTCAGCAACTGCTGCGTCTACAACTGGGCCTGCCAGTCTTCAAGTATCACAGCATATTATGGGTTCGATGGTATATCACCTGGATAGCTCAGTTGGTTAGAGCATGGTGCTGCTAATGGCAAGGTCGCAGGTTCGATTCCTGTAAGGGACAGCTGCCTATTCCTGCATTGCAGGGGGTGGACTAGATGATTCTCAGGGGCCCGATTCTATGATTCTGTGATGTGCATTGGAGCATCCCCAGTACTGCAACCTCCATAGAAAACTATACTCTTTGAGAAGGTAGAGTTCAATTCAAAAGAGTTGACTGCCCCCTGGCAGCTTGGAGGACCACATTTGTTTTCACAAGTTGGGTCACTTACAGATGGTGGTGATGATGCTACCATATCTGTATTTGGTTCCATGGAGAGAAGTAAGGGCTTCAACTGCCTTCTGAGCGAGAGCGTCCTGGAAGGGAACGAGGGGCAGAAGGAGAGGGAGAAAAAGTGAGATCTAGAAAGGTCAAGCGCATGGGATGAGAACTGCTATATAACAAAGGTGACCTAAGAGATGCAGGCTTGTGGGGAGAGAATTTACCCCCTTCAGCAGGTGGCGCTGTGGTCTAAACCACAGAGCCTAGAGCTTGCCGGTCAGAAGGTCGGCGGTTCGAATCCCCACAACGGGGTGAGCTCCTGTTGCTTGGTCCCTGCTCCTGCTAACCTAGCAGTTCGAAAGCACATCAAAGTGCAAGTAGATAAATAGGTACCACTCCGGCGGGAAGGTAAACAGCGTTTCCGTGAGCTGCTCTGGTTTGCCAGAAGCGGCTTAGTCATGCTGGCCACATGACCCGGAAGCTGTACGCCGGCTCCCTCGGCCAATAAAGCGAGATGATCGTCGCAACCCCAGAGTCGTCTGTGACTGGACCTAATGGTCAGGGGTACCTTTACCTTTACAGCGTTACCTCAGTTTACATATGCTTCAGGTTACAGACGCTTCAGGTTACAGACTCCGCTAACCCAATAATAGTGCCTCGGGTTAAGAACTTTGATTCAGGATGAGAACAAAAATCGTACTCCGGCGGCGTGGCGGCAGCAGGAGGCCCCATTAGCTAAAGTGATGCTTCAGGTTAAGAACAGTTTCAGGTTAAGAACGGACCTCCGGAACAAATTAAGTTCTTAACCCGAGATACCACTGTATTTTAATTTCTGCACTTGTCGCTTTTTCCGTACACAGTTTTCTCCTGTCTCTGCTAGGCCAGCTCCTATTTCCCTACAGGAAATGTTTTCATGCTCGGGATCCCTATCTTTGTATGTCCTCCTGCTTTGGTAGTACTTCGCACACCTTATATGCTGTCTCCCAGGTGTGCTTCTCTTTCTTCTTACCCCTCTTGTTCTAAAGAGGTCGCTCTAGAGATAGCCCCATCACTTTGGGTTTCATTCACCTGCTGTCAAAAGTGACGGCTTTTTAGTAGTTCAGCTGAGGTTTTATCAGTGATGGGAGACAGTTTCCTGATAGCTTGGGATTCATTCTCCAGCTTTTGGAAGGGGAAGTCCATTGGAGAACATGGGGCAGTGACCCACCTCCAGTTGAGTGGTGAGGAGGAGGAGTGATTTGATCTTACAAAGGCCGAGCGTTTTGGGTTGGGGTGTGGAGTTAGCTAAAATGGGGATCCAGCAGGAGCTGCACAAGTTGTCCCCTCTGGGGGTCTACTGCTAGTTCCTTACTAAGGGAGGGGACTTAGCCATGGAGTCCTACCAGCTCTGCCTGATCAGCTGCTTTCTTGCTGGTGTAGCCATAAGGATAAAGGAGAAGCTGAGAATAGCTGTGGATGGAGACGAAGGCTTTGATGTTGCCGTGACTCTTCACAAAGTCCACGATGGCTTTCACTTCGGGCTCAGAGTTAGGGTAGGGTCCACGGTAGGTCTCGGTGCAAGGGTTCCCGCTGGAACCAGCCTCTGTAATGCACAAAAAAACACTGTTTCATTGGTTGCTGTAGATCAGGAACAATTCAGATAAGGCACTTTGGTGATGCATGTTTAGCCTGGAGAAGAGGAGGTGAAGGGGTGATATGATAGCCATGTTCAAATATATAAAAGGATGTCACATAGAGGAGGGAGAAAGGTTGTTTTCTGCTGCTCCAGAGAAGCGGACATGGAGCAATGGATCCAAACTACAGGAAAGAAGATTCCACCTAAACATTAGGAAGAACCTCCTGACAGTAAGAGCTGTTCAACAGTGGAATTTGCTGCCAAGGAGTGAGGTGGAGTCTCCTTCTTTGGAGGTCTTTAAGCAGAGGCTTGACAACCATATGTCAGGAGTGCTCTGATGGTGTTTCCTGCTTGGCAGGGGGTTGGACTCGATGGCCCTTGGGGTCTCTTCCAACTCTATGATTATATGATGCAACCCTTCCATAACCTGGTTTGAACATTAAAAACCCATGAATTGATAAGGGCAGGTCTACACAATCAAGTTAAATGTTGGTTTGAGACCATATCATGGCTCACTCATCCCCTCAGTGCTTTTTTTCTTTAAAAATGTTTAGGGGTACTCTCATTTTGACTCAAGAAAATCACCATTTTATAGTTCAAATCAGGAGAAATAAATACAGTAAATGGACAAAAGTACAAAGATTCACAAAATGTTTAGGGCAGTCTTTCTCAGCCTATGGGTCCCCAGATGTTGTTGAACTACTACTCCCATCACCCCTAGCTAGCAAGGCCAGAGGTCAGGGATGATGGGAGTTGTAGTCCAACAACATCTGGGGACCCACAGATTAAGAACCGCTGGTTTAGGGGTATGTGTACCCCCAGAAAAAAAGTGCTGCATCCTCCCAATCACGCACACTTCAATTTTTGATAGAGAATCATAGAACTACAGAGTTTGAAGGGACCCTGAGGGTCATTTAGTCCAACCCCCTGCAATGCAGGAATCTCAGCTGAAACCTCCATGACAGATGGCCACCCAAGCTGGAGAACTCTAGCTCCAATCTAGGAGTCGGGGGCTGGAAGTTTTGCATTTTGCCGCAATGAGTTGACAGGAAATTGACTATGGTGAATGTCATGGACTGGTTGGACACAGAAGAATGGTGGAAGGAACCAACTAGGGAATCCCCAAGGGTGTTGGGTCCCGCTTGAGGTTTTCCAGCAGGCATCTCAGTGGCTTCCATGAGAACAGGGTGCTGGACTAGATGGGCCCATGGCCTGATCCAACAAACACTTCCTGTGTTCTTAACTGGAGGCTGGAATTGAAACAATGACCTTTGTGTGCTCTACCTCCAAGTGATAGTGTTCCACCCGATATCAGCATCCCCAATTAGGCATACGAAATGATGTATGGAATTGAGAGCTGGACCATAAAGAAGGCAGATCGCCAAAGAATTGATGCTTTTGAATTATGGTGCTGGAGGAGACTCTTGAGAGTCCCATGGACTGCAAGAAGATCCAACCTCTCCATTCTGAAGGAAATCAGCCCTGAGTGCTCACTGGAAGGACAGATCCTGAAGCTGAGGCTCCAATACTTTGGTCACCTCATGAGAAGAGAAGACTCCCTGGAAAAGACCCTGATGGTGGGAAAGATGGAGGGCACAAGGAGAAGGGGACGACAGAGGACGAGATGGTTGGATAGTGTCTTCGAAGCTACCAGCATGAGTTTGACCAAACTGCGGGAGGCAGTGGAAGACAGGAGTGCCTGGCGTGCTCTGGTCCATGGGGTCACGAAGAGTCGGACATGACTAAACAACTAAACAACAACAACAAGGCAATGGAAAAGCTACTTCTGTACTCATTCCAAGTGTTTATTACGTATTACCAAGGAGGCACCTGTGTGTTGGTTGAAAAGTTGCCTCCTGAGATGAGAGCCTTCTACTTTGGTTCTAATAGGGGTGATCTCGTGTGTGTTCCATGATGACCATCAGGGCCAGCCATGTCTCCTCAGCGGTGGGGATGATTTGGCTGGCAGGGAGCATGAACCCGTGTTCTCAAAGAGACCAGCATGAGTTTGACCAAACTGCGGGAGGCAGTGGAAGACAGGAGGGCCTGGCGTGCTCTGATCCAGGGGGTCACAAAGAGTCGGACATGAATAAAAAACTAAACAACAACAAATCCTGTGCCATGGTGCATTGGATCCCTTCAGACAATCATATTCCGCTCGACCTCACAAAGATACACGCCCCCCCCATCGGGGTGGGGGATGAGGAAGCAAAACCCTTTACCGCCAAATCCTGCATCCCAGTTCCTGTTGGGATCCACTCCGATGCAGGATGACCCGCTGTTCTTGGACCTGGTCTTCCTCCACATGCGGTTCTGCAACAGCCAGGAAAGGCCCATCAACAAAGTTCAGAACTTCCAGACCTGCTTCTGAAGCTAAATGCGTAATTCCATCTACCAGCTTCATTCTGAATACAGAGTCTTGAAAGGGAAAGAAATACCTTGGAGTGGGTGAAGGCAAACCCATCTGGGTTTGTGACAATTTCTAGGAAGATGTCGAAGTTGTCCAGGATGGAGGTCAGGGAGGCATCCTTGCCGTAGCCATCAAGGATCTGAACAGGATGAAAAAGAAGGGCTTAGGGACAGAGCCTTGGAGTCCGTCATCATTCGTAGACAGAGCTGTGTCTGGCTTCTTCAGACAAAGACAAAGACATTTTTCTTTTCCACCCTTCCGTCCATCTTTCCTTTACTTCATTAATAACCCACCATTTTTTCCTCCAAGGAGCTCAAGGTGGCATCAATGGTTCTCCACCATCTCATTTAATCCCAGCAACAGCCCTGTGAGGTTGGTTAGGCTGAGAGGCAGCGACTGGCCCAAGGTCATCCAGTGAGCATCATAGCCGAGTAGGGAAATTTGAACCCTGGTCTCCCAGTTCCCAGGCCAGTGCTCTAACCATAGCTGTCAACTGTCCCTTATTTGGCAGGAAAGTCCCTTATCCCAGCGCTGTGTCCCGCTGCTGTCCCTTATTGATGATGTCCCTTAAATTTCCCAGGTTTCAAAAGAAGCAGCTCCTCTCCCTCCCTCCCTGCCGGCCAGGGAGGAGGGAGGCTCCAACTGGGTTGCTTGGCTGCGTTGCGCACCCAATAAGGAGTCTAAGAACGACTGGGGGGTGGAGTTTGCATGCCTTGTGCCGATCAAATTGGCCGCGTTGCCTGGGGGCTCGCCTTTGCTCAGCGCTTCCCAGCGGAGAGGTGACAGTGGTTTTCCTTGCTGCATCCCTTTTGCCGGGTTGCTGCGCTGTGGGAACCACCGCTTGAGGCTTTGTTTGGCTGCTGGCTGAGCTTTCTGCCTTTGGCTCGGAGGGGCTCAGAAGTTGAACATACCTGCGCCCAGAAAATCCCTTATTTTGGCTGCTGATCCCTTATTTTCGAGGCTGCTGGTCCCTTATTTTCAAATCTGTAAGTTGACAGCTATGGCTCTAACCACATTGGCCTTTGACACCTGACAGGTGCATTTTCAGGACCCGCCCTATTCTTGCAACTGTTCTGGGGCTGTTTTTAATTCTGAATTTTACATTATTGCGACCCAGCCTGGGACCTGCCAGTGAAGAACAGGTAAAAAAATGTGGTAATTATAATAACAATAATAATAATAAATAATATATTTTTCAATTTAGTCTGTGTTTGCTAAGTAGTGAGCATCTCCTCTAGACGAAAAATGTGTTTGTTATGGTTAGGAGAAGGAAAACACAACGGCAGATGAGATCAATTTCTCCAGAAGACCTTTGATTTATTATTTTGATACTGCTTTTTTGACAGCACCACTAAGCTCAAAGGAGCTCAGAATGATAAGAGGGCATTAAAATTAGCAATCAGCATTCCCATAAATATAATCCTATCAATAAACACCACAGCATGCAAGTAAATCAAACCAAACTGTTCAAGTAGTTCAATACAAACACATAATACTATTTTCATTATACGTTGCCTACGTATGTCAGTTGCTGTCCTGGGCTCCTTCAGGAGGAAGAATGGGATATAAATTGAATGATTAAACAAATACAACTAAGAATTTATCAGAGATCAAACAGGTCTGGAAGCCTTGAATCCTGTGATTGGCATAAATATAAACCAACCAGGATGTATTTTCACTTTTGGATAGCTAGCTTCACTCTAGATTCCCATGAGAAGGGACCAAGACAATGCAAGACATGGAAGCTGCACTCCTTCTCTCTCAGAATCCTGGTGCCCCCCCTCTGAGATTCCACACCAAGTCTATCTCCGCAGCCTTGAGGAGTAGAAACTTCTAGCAGAAAATAAACAATGATATTCTGAAGGTGTTGGGTTCTGTGCCCCTAGTACATGGGCACATTTGGGTGCATGCACACCATTTAAAACCCACCCACTCCCAAGAATCTTGGGAACTGTAGTTTATGATGGTGCCAGGAATTGTAGCTGTAAGCGGGAGACTACAGTTCCCATGATTCTTTGGGAAGGGTGCTTTCAGTGGTGAATATGCAGCCACGAAGTTGTGAAATCCTTGCAGCATTGGCGTCTCTGAACATGGGTGGTTCATTCTTGGCCGGCGGTTGCCGATGGAGCTCTGAGCCCTTCCTTCTGTGTGTGAAATGTGTGCCTCTGAGACTAAATTGCAGCCAATACCTTCTTTGCAAGGGTGGCGCTGTGGGTTAAACCACAGAGCCTAGGACTTGCCGATCAGAAGGTCGGCGGTTCGAATCCCCGCGACGGGGTGAGCTCCCATTGCTCAGTCCCTGCTCCTGCCAACCTAGCAGTTCAAAAGCACAAAAGTGCAAGTAGATAAATAGGTACCACTCCAGTGGGAAGGTAAACGGCATTTCCGTGCGCTGCTCTGGTTCGCCAGAAGCGGCTTAGTCATGCTGGTCACATGACCCGGAAGCTGTACGCCGGCTCCCTCAGGCAGTAAAGCGAGATGAGCACCACAACCCCAGAATTGTCCGCGACTGGACCTGATGGTCAGGGGTCCCTTTACTTTACCTTCTTTGCAAAGTAGACTCCACTGGCTTGAGTGACCCATTCTCGGGAGTGGATACCGGTGTCGATCCAGATTGCTGGCCGGTTGCTTCCCCCGGTGCTGAACTGTGCGGAAAGAGGAGAAAGAGAAATCTGAATTCCTACCTTCTCCTCCGCAAGGCTGTCTCCAACCAAGTCTGATGGGCCTGCAAGCTCCCTATGAATGCCAAGTACTGAAAGTGGCATCGTAGCATCCAGGCCCATAAATCTGAGCACTTTGTTAAACCTCATAATTCCCCAAAGCAACTTCCCAGTTCTTTGGAGCCTGGGAGCACATTTGAAAAATCTAAGGAAATGTTACGCATGCCACAAAATGCCCATTTCACAGAAGGAGAATTGGTGGTGCTTGAAACACACACACTCTCTCGAAACAATGGGGGGGGGGGACACCCAAAAACCAACCTCCCAAAAAAAGAATTTCTCAAAACATAAAAATTAGGAGGGACAAGGGTCCCATTGAATGCCAAAAGGAAGTACCATATTTTTTGCTCTATAAGACTCACTTTTTCTCTCCTAAAAAGTAAGGGGAAATGTGTGTGCGTCTTATGGAGCGAATGCAGGCTGCACAGCTATCCCAGAAGCCAGAACAGCAAGAGGGATTGCTGCTGCGCTGCGCAGCGATCCCTCTTGCTGTTCTGGCTTCTGAGATTCAGAATATTTTTTTTCTTGTTTTCCTCCTCCAAAAACTAGGTGCGTCTTGTGGTCTGGTGCATCTTATAGAGCGAAAAATACGGTATTTGAAGAAGTCGGGGTGCCCACAGGTGCCATGTTGGAGACCCAATATTTAAAGGCCAAAATATTAACACATTATATCCGTATGTGTTAGAGAGGTGGGAGTTCCACCTCCTGCATGGCGTGGGAAAGTCAGGAGTGGAAATTGATGTTTGTTTGTCCAAATGCCCCAGAAGTGACTTACCTTCAAGATGTTGATCGGTCGGCCCTCGTAACTCTTCCCAATCTGGATTTTACTGACCAGTTTGGGGTTTTCACCCACCAGGAGGTCCATGAAATCGTAGATCTAGTGGAGAGAGAGAGAGAGGGCTGGAGTGAAATGTGTCTGTGTGTGTCTCTGTAAGAGTCTGTGTTCTGAAATTCTGCCTCAAGAAAGCAAACGTCAAGACTCCAGCGGTTCCTGAAATGAGGGCTTTATTTTCCATTGTGAAATATAGTCGGAGTCGAGAGTGGATTTCATGCTCTTTATTCAGCTCATAGTGGTGAGGAGGAATGGAAGTTTCCCCAAAGTATCTGCTTTATATACATTATTTACACAATAGGCTGCACATGATTGGCTAATTCTGGAATTCTACTGTAAGCCAATCAGGTTGTGGATTCACTGCTATCTGGAGCATGATTGGGTGGTTCCTGCTAACCAATCATACTGCTGCATTGTTCTAGGACCAATCAGACTGCTGCATTCTGAATCCTATTGTTCTAGGACCAATCAGACTGCTGCCTTTTGGAGCCTATTGTTCTAGGACCAATCAGACTGCTGCCTTTTGGATCCTATTCAACTCAGTACATAACACATTGTGTTCTACATGGCAATGTTAGTCAATTAAATTGCGGGGTGGGCTAAATCACCTGACTTGCACATACCCTGTGCCGTGGAGCAGAGAGACCATTACTATACACATACACACCCCAATGATGACAGCTGCTATCTCATAGGGATGCGGGTGGTGCTGTGGGTTAAATCACAGAGCCTAGGACTTGCCAATCAGAAGGTTGGCTGTTTGAATCCCTGTGACGGGGTGAGCTCTCGTTGCTCGGTCCCTGCTCCTGCCAACCTAGCAGTTCAAAAGGATGTCAAAGCGCAAGTAGATAAATAGGTACCGCTCCGGCAGGAAGGTAAATGGCATTTCCGTGCGCTGCTCTAGTTCGCCAGAAGCGGCTTAGTCATGCTGGCCACATGACCCGGAAACTGTATGCCGGCTCCCTCAGCCAATAAAGTGAGATGAGCGTCGCAACCCCAGAGTCGGCCACGACTGGACCTAATGATCAGGGGTCCTTTTACCTATCATTTATATACCACTTATATCTTTCAATGAGTTCAAGGTGGGTGAGCCAGTTCTGCACGCTTTCCCTCTGGACTATCCTCCGCAGCTTGAAAAGCATCCCCCTTGTTTGATGACATTTTAATAACACTTGCAAAAATGTCCACCTATCCACTACCATTGCCCTTGCTCGCTTGCTCTCTCAGTTGACTTTGCCCAAGGTGATGTCACGATGTAACCACCCCTGATTGGCTATTTATACATCTTATTCACTGTGTGGTCTCTGATTGGCTTGGACTGGTGAAGTGATGAGCCCAGAATGCCCTTGCTCTCAAGTGGCTTGGTTAACCCTCAGTATTGTCCCCAGATTGGCAAACCTGTTTAACTATAGACAGCAGCACGGCGTCAGCAACCTTTTTCAGCCGTGGGCCGGTCCACTGTCCCTCAGACCATGTGGTGGGCTGGACTATATTGGGGGGGGGGGTGAACAAATTCCTATGCGCCACAAATAACCCAGAGATGCATTTTAAATAAAAGGACACATTCTACTCATGTAAAAACATGCTGATTCCCGGACTGTCCGCGGGCCGGATTGAGAAGGCGATTGGACCAGATCTGGCCCCCGGGCCTTAGGTTGCCTAGCCCTGATATAGCATAGTCATGACATCATCCCATCCCATCCAATGAGATTATAAATTCAGGAAGCAATAAACAGGAGAGGTGAAGTGTTCCTAGAGCAGCAACAAAAAGTGATAAGTATTTCTGCTATCAAAGCATTAGCTGGAGCAGAGATATTTAAATGATATTTACTAAGAAGTTTAAATGAAAGTACAATATGTAATTGAATATGTATTGAAAGAGGAATAGATGTTCATGAGAAAATGAAATTAAGAAACACTGAAAATAACGAAAAGAATGTCCTAAACCCATGTCTTTGCTCCCCATACAAAATAATCACATTGAAATGGGATATTTGCAGTTACAACAAGTATGCATTTATTTCACTCACCTCATCCAGATTGTGGTAAGAAGCATAGTTAAATGTCTCAATCGACCGGGGCATAAAATGTTGGCGGGACATGAAAAGCTTCTCCTCATCCACCAGTGACTGGAAGGGACAATGGGAAGAGTCAGGGAGGAGTGGGGGTTGTTGGAGAAAAGCACACTCCCTTTTATTGAGTTTGTAGCTAATGCACATGTTACTTTAAACCACATGAGCCCATGGTTTGTCTAGCAACCTAGCCAGCACTTACTTGTGAAATCTCTAAGTTAACTCTGCCCCTAAAAGCTGAGCCATTTTGTGGTTCTCTCTTATAACCTTTAAATAGTTCCTGCTCCTGCATGAATAAAGCCTTTGAACTCTCCCAGTGGAAACGGGAGTGTGTACACAGCATATATCTGAGGTGTCAATGATTTGGACAGCATACACATAATACTTTTAAAGCACACTTGAAACACATTTCCCCCCTGAAAAAATTCTGGGCACCATAGTTTGTTAAGCTTTGCTGGGAATTGTACCTACGTGATAGATAAACTACCATGCTCAGGATTCATTGTAGTATGTACACAGTCTAGGTTAAAGAGGTTTGTCTCCAGCATGATAGTGGCGGTGAGAAGGTAGACTCAGTCAGGGAAAGGTGCCTGTGAGGGGAGGCTTGCCTGAGGTCCCTCAAGAACCTGCAGCCGGCTCTAGTGTCAGGTCTCAGGGCCGTCAGCACACAGGTTTATACAGCAGGGTCAACCCTACCATTAGACAGTGGTAGAAGTGAGGTCTTGAAGGCCAGAACTGGGCCAGGCCTTGCTTTGCAGGCCACACACACACCTGCATCCGTTTCCCTTGTCATCTGTGCAAGTCACTGACCTGAAGGTCCTGGATCATGATGGAATAACGGATGCCATTGGATTCCAGAAACACCTTGACTCCTTGGAGGCTCTCGAATGGGACACGCACGTCTATGGGGAACTCGGAGTGAACTGGGTGGCGCCAGAAATCCAGCTGGAGAAGAAAAATATTAGTTTAATATATGTGTATGGCGTGTGTTTTGTCATCTCTCCTGTGGTGCAATAATGTAAGAATTGCCTTGCTGGCTTTGGAAGCTGGGGAGCTGGCTTATATTGAGTCAGACATTGTTCCATCTAGGTCAGTATTGTCTGACACTGACTGGCAGCAGCTCCCCAGGGTTTCAGGCGGGATATTCCTAGCCCTTCGTGGAGATGGTACTGAACCATGGACCTTCTACTGAATCTGGGACCTTTTGCATGCAAGCAGATGTTCTGCTCACTGAGTTACAGCCCTTATCTACCTCCCCCCCCCCCAATTCTGACTGTGAAAAGTTAAAGTATGGCTTAAATTTGCAGCCTTACAAAAATTGGCTTTTACAATATCGCTGCTGAAACTGGCATACGGTAAAACAGAACAAAAAATATTTTATTGCCGATTTGCAAGCTTGAGACTTTTCATTTGCCATTTGCAGGTGTGAGTGCCTGCCGAATTGTAGCAATAGTGATTTGCGATTTTAGCCATTGTACGGTAATTTTTGCGGGATTGCAAGATCAAAGGCTTAAATTGGCTCAGAGTTACGATTCTACTAACCACAGCAATTTTCAGCCTGTAACCCAATTTTAAGGGAGCAGCTTATATTTGAGTATTGTCTTTTTTTTATCCCCCCCCCCCTTGAATTTCAAAGGTGCGGCTTATTTGCGGGTGCAGCTTATATTCGGGCCAATACGGTATCTCTCTGTCTATCCATCCATCCCTCCATTCAGCTGCCATTCGCTGTAAGGTCCCAAGGTGGGTGTCAGGGGCAGGAGCTAGGCAATAAATCACACAGCATCAGTGAAGTCAAGTTTTTATTCATGAACACAAGGTCGACTCAGGAGCATAGCTGTCAACCGTCCCTTATTTGGCGGGAAACTCCCTTATCCCAGCGCCTGTCCCTTATTGATGATTTCCCTTAAATTTCCCGGGTTTCAAAGGAAGCAGCTCCTCTTCCTCCCTCCATGCCAGCAAGGGAGGAGGGGAGCTCCAACTGGGTTGCTTGGCTGTGTTGCTCACCCAATAAGGAGTCTAAGAACGACTGGGGGGTGGAGCTTCCATGCCTTGTGCCCGGCTGCATTGCCTGGGGACTTGCCTTTGCTCAGCGCTTCCCAGCGGAGAGGGGACGGTGGTTTTCCTTGCTGCATCTCCTTTGTCGGGTTGCTGCGCTGTGGGAACCACCGCTTGAGGCTTCGTTTGGCTGCTGGCTGGGCTTTCTGCCTTTGGCTTGGAGGGGCTCAGAAGTTGAACGTACCTGTGCTTGGAAAATCCCTTATTTTGGCTGCTGATCCCTTATTTTCGAGGCTGCTCCTCCCTTATTTTCAAATCTGTAAGTTGACAGCTATGCTCGGGAGGCCAGGCCTAGTGAGAAGAGCAACTCGTCCCAGTAGATCTTGCTCCATGGGGCAGTTGTGGGGACTGAAGGTCCCCTCCTTCCCACAGCTGCCTAAATTAGGGTTACCAGATGTTCCCAGTTCCCAAGGACAGTCCCCGGATTTGCAAATCTGTCCCTGGTCAAATTCTGTCCCCGGAATGTCCCCAGATCTGCAAATCTGTCCCTGGGAAACATGGCAGTGGCAGCCTCAGCAGCCCGGAGCCAGCCTGGTAGCACAGTTGGCTCTGGCTGGTTTCAGGAGCTGCTCACTGCCTTGGCACCCGCCATTTCCCCCCACTGGAAGTCCCCATACAATGTGTCTTGTGTGCAACACAGCATATAGGGACTTCTGGCGAGGAAAAATGGCAGGCGCCACGGCAGCAAGCAGCAAGCAGCTCCTGAAGCCAGCCAGAGCCAACTGAGCTACCAGGCTGGCTCTGGACTGCTGACTGCCACTGCCACTGCCGAAGGGGAACAGGGGACGTCTGGCGGTACAGATCTCCTGCCCCCTTTGTTTTGACTGATCGGGGGAGGCTTGGGAGTTGCGAGCGGCCAGCCGTTGCCCAGTTTTTTAAAAACTCTGCACATTTCTGTTTCACAGGGTGTGAAAGAAGGCTTTGCACCTTGCCTGGCAGAGAAACCATGTGCCCCCCCGGGCAACAGCTGCCCGCCCGCAACTCCCAACCCTCCCCCAATCTGTCAAAACAAAGGGGGAAGGAGATTGGAGGAGGCTCAGGAGTCACGGGTGGGCGGTGTGCCATTGCCCAGTTTTTTAAAAAACGTTTATGTTTCACAGGGTGCGAAAGAAGGGCTTTGCATACAATATGCATCTGTGCTTGGGCCCAGGGTCCCCACTACTGGCTCCCTGTTGCTACTCAGCTTCAAAAAAAGAAAAAAGAAAAAAAAGTGTCCCCGGATTCATTGAAAAAAAATCTGGTAACCATAGCCTAAGTCTCCTCGTCTTCCAAGTTGTTCCCAAGCAATTTGAGACTATGCCAGCATGCCTGCCTTTGCTCCTCTTACTTCATCCCTCTCCTGGTTCTGAGAGATCAGAGGTAGGGGAGCTGGTCGCAGTAGAAGGGGAGACTCCCTGTCTTCTTCCCCAGCCTGACTCATCTCTGCCTCTCAGCCCTCCTCCTCTCCAGCCTCTGATTCTACCACTGATTCCGAACTGCTCTCTGCCACAGCCTCTCCCAGCTCACTAAGCCCTGTTGCCTCTTCAGCTTCTGACGCCTCCTTCTCCCAGTCTTCTTCCTCTTCTCCCCCTGACCGTTCATGGTCGTTCCACCACCATTCCCCAGGCTCTGAGCCTTCTTCCCTCGGGGTTCCCCAACTGATGTCTCCCACCACTCCCCTCTGTGATGGCCTGGGACTCGGGCTCAGACTTGGAGCCAGAGGAGTCTCAGTCTGCACCGGATCCTTTGCCTCAGGTGGCATCTGAACCAGGTCTGGGGCCTGATTCTGAAGAGCCCCAGTCTGCACAGGTTCCCCTGCAACAAACACCAGCTGGGCCGAGTCAGGGGCCTGAGCCTGCCCTGGCTCCAGATGCGGGGATGACCTCCTTGTCTCCAGCTGGGCCATCACTTACAGCTGCTCCACTACCAGTTTGGTCAGGAGAGGCTGAGGCGGCCTTTGGGTCTAGTCACCCACCGACGTCTCCCGAGCTGCAGAGACTGAGGTCTGAGAGAAGGAGAGACCTGAGTACTCGCAGGAGGAGTGCTTGCCTTCGGGCGAGACAGGGAGGTGAGTCACTGGGGGATCAGGACTGGCCATTACCCCGACAGAGATAAAAGGCTGTCAGACCCCGCCCCAGGTTGCGGGAGCAACATTGCTGTTTGCCAGAACCTGCCTGTGATCCTGTACCTGACCTTGCCTGGTTTCCTGCCTTGGCCCTGTCGGACTGACTCCTCACGGAACCCTTGGATTTGGGACCAGACCTGGACCATGTTGCTCGGGTTAACCCCGGGCCCAGCACACCCTTCACTCAATCGGTCCATGACGGGGTGTTATATCGAACAGAGATAAACAACCCCACCTGCATCTCTGCTCCAAGGCATTACCTGAAGATGCTCAAGAGCTTCCAGCTCCTTCAGCTTCTCCACTTGGAACTCATCTGCAGCAAAGATCCTCAGCACCTGGTGACTGCAGAGACAAGTTATGTGAGCCTTTGCCACCGTCAAATAGCACGCTTGACAACGGGCTTTCGTGAAGGATAAACATGGTGGTCTTTCTGTGGCTGGCTAGCTGAATTTCCCCCATGGGCTTCTGTGCTGGCTGGTTGTCTAAGCAGGCAGCATTGGTAGAATGGGACAGAGGAATGTGTGTTCCCATGCCCCAACTCCCCAATGCCCAATATACATGCGTTAGTTCAAGCATAGCCAAAGTTGGCCCTCCAGATGTTTTGGGACTACAACTCCCACCATCCCTAGCAAACAGGACCAGTGGTCAGGGATGATGGGAACTGTAGTCCCAAAGCATCTGGAGGGCCAAGTTTGCCTATGCTTGATTTAGTTAATGATTTAAATTAGAGCTGTAATACTTGTGTTCCGTCACTAGGTGCCGCTGTAGTGCAGCTCTCCTCAGCAGATGCAAAAAGAATTTCACACCAAGCTACAAAACAGAAAATCTTCCCAGCGTAGAGCACAAAATATCAAAGAAATGCGTCCAACGCAGCTGCTCCTTCAGTAATTACTTACGAAAGGGTCAGGCAGGGCCGGATTAAGACCTTTAGAGGCCCTGAGCACTTAAAAGATTATAATAATATAATATATTATTATATTATTATAATATATTATATTATATTTTAGTGTCCCCATATGTATCTAATTCAAAATATACAGAAAACAATAATGAACTTTAAAATAAAATTTTAATTTGCAAAATGAAGCAAAACCTACAATAAGATGGAAAATAATGTTTACTTTTTTATACTTCCACTTTATTCCTATTTGAAATTTTTCCGCCTACTTTTTCTAAATGCAAAGTCTTTGATCAGATCCTCAATACAATGTACTAATCTTATGTAACCCGTCTGCTTCTATGCTTAGCAGAGACAAGGCATCCAGCCTGCCTTGTTGCACAGTTGTTCTGTTGGGATTTTTAATGCACTTCAGCTGAGAAAATGAACGCTTGTCTGAGCAATTAATGTTAAATTCTGGCGATGGAAAAATTACGTGGTGCCCCCTTTCCCCTTATGCCCTCTCCTCCGTAAATTGTTATAATCCTATCACCTCCTGGCAAATAGAAGGGGAAGAAATGGAGGCAGTGAGAGATTTTACTTTCTTGGGCTCCATGATCACTGCAGATGGTGGCAGCAGCCGCGAAATTAAAAGACGCCTGCTTCTTGGGAGAAAAGCAATGACAAACCTAGACAGCATCTTAAAAAGCAGAGACATCACCTTGATGACAAAGGTCCATATAGTTCAAGCTATGGTTTTCCCAGTAGTGATGTATGAAAGTGAGAGCTGGACCATAAAGAAGGCTGATCGCCGAAGATTTGATGCTTTTGAATTCTGGTGCTGGAGGAGACTCTGGAGAGTCCCATGGACTGCAAGAAGATCCAACCTCTCCATTCTGAAGGAAATCAGCCCTGAGTGCTCACTGGAAGGACAGATCCTGAAGCTGAGACTCCTAAACTTTGGCCATCTCATGAGAAGAGAAGACTCCCTGGAAAAGACCCTGATGTTGGGAAAGATGGAGGGCACAAGGAGAAGGGGACGACAGAGGACGAGATGGTGGGACAGTGTTCTCGAAGCTACCAGCATGAGTTTGACCAAACTGCGGGAGGCAGTGGAAGACAGGAGTGCCTGGAGTGCTCTGGTCCATGGGGTCACGAAGAGTCAGACACGACTAAACGGCTAAACAACAACAACAAGGCTAGTGGCCCTCACTGCCTACTGTGGGAGGGAGTTCCACAGTTTAACTACACAGAGCTTCCTTTTGCCTATCCTCAATCTTCCAACTACGGTGACAAGGTTATTGGTTGCCAAGAATTGGAAAAGCAGCAGCACCCCAACTAAAATGGTTATCTAAAATGATGGAATACTTCCATATTGCCGAACTAACAGGGAGGATAAGAGGAGATCTGGTACAAAAAGTGAATAAGGAGTGGGCTATCTTTAAGGAACACATCAAAATATATGTGGAAAAAGTAGAATTTCTGATAGATACTGAGTGAATCCAGAAAATGATTAGAGTGAAAGGAGAGTAAAGTTAAGATAGAAGAAGAGATTAAAGAAATAATGAAAAATAAAGCAGCGTAACAAGAACGGCTGGAAGTCAAGTCACTTGGTGGGTGTCCGTGTGGGGTAGGTATGTTGATATAGGTAAGTATTATGTAGAGTAATGTAGGTATGTTTTATGTTATGAAAATTAGTTAGTGTGTTGTGTACGTGTATTGTGTAAATGTATATGTATGTGTTTTATATGTTAACCAAAAAAAAATGCAGCTTCGCATTACGGGAGTTATAGCGTTTCAGGAGAGCAAGGAAAACTTTTATCTGCCCCAAAGTCTTCCAACATCCTGAATCTTCCAAGGGTGCTGGTTAGCACAGAAACGGTTTGTCTTCGCTTTTGGATTCGAATGGGGCTCCGGAACGGATCCCGTTTGCATCTAGAGGTACCACTGTATACCGTATTTTTTGCTCCATAAGACACAATTTTTTCTTCCTAAAAAGTAAGGGAAAATGTCTGTGCGTCTTATGGAGCGAATGTGTGGTCCCTGGAGCCAAATTGCCCAGGGGCAAAAAGCAGATCATGCTTTGTTTTTTGAAAGAGGGAAGTGGGTGTTGAAACAAAGCCAAAGGTGTTGATTGTTTGCCGATTGGGGAGAGAGATAAGGGACGCTAGAGATAAAGGAGGCTGCCTGGGAGCAGGGAGGGAAAGACAGCAAACTTGCAAAGGGGGGAAATAGGAAGACAAAAGCAATAAGGAGAGAAATTAGAAGAAAAGGAGGAGCAAAAAACTGCTCCAGCTAAGGAAAAGACACTAAGGCGAACAAGAGGGAAGGGAGTGTTGAAAGGAAACAGCTGATCAGTGGGATCGGGAGGGAGATAAGGGACGCTAGTGATAAAGGAGGCTGCCTGGGAGGGGGGAGGTAAAAGCCTCCTCTAAAAACTAGGTGCGTCTTATGGTCAGGTGCGTCTTATGGAGCGAAAAACACAGTATATAAGAAACAAAAAATAAACAAAAAATGAAATGAAATGTGGAAAACAAAACCTATAAAATAAAATGCAGAACCAGCTGCAGGTTGGTTCAAGTAAAAAAATAAACTCCAAAAAACCACACACCAAAAAAAAAAACCAAAAAAAATTCCTTCCAGTAGCACCTTAAAGACCAACTAAGTCAGTTCTTGGTATGAGCTTTCGTGTGCATGCACACTTCTTCAGATACACAGTGTGCATGCACACGAAAGCTCATAGCAAGAACTGACTTAGTTGGTCTTTAAGGTGCTACTGGAAGGAATTTTTTTTGTTTTGACTATGGCAGACCAACACGGCTACCTATCTGTAACCAAAAAAAACAAGTCATGCTTTTCCAATTCCCTGGACTATCCTTCCTTCCTTCCTTCCTTCCTTCCTTCCTTCCTTCCTTCCTTCCTTCCTTCCTTCCTTCCTTCCTTCCTTCCTTCCTTCCTTCCTTCCTTCCTTCCTTCCTTCCTTCCTTCCTTTCGTCTCTCTCTGTCTGTCTGTCTCTCTGCTACCTGGAGATGGAAAGTGGAGCTAGGTAAATCACGACGCGGGCCCCCCGAGCTTATGTCTACGTACCCCACAAAGGTCTCGGTGCCGAGCGCAACAGCCACGAGGGCGCCAAACCACAGGAGACTCCTCATTTTGGCCAGGACGGGATAGCCACTAGGAACTGGGGTGCCTCCCCAAGCCTCTTATATTCCATCCACAGTGTAAACGCTGGCTGGAGCGTGGCCAGCGGCTACAGGGACCAGCCTTCCGCCAGCCGCCCTCCTTCCCACAGCTCCGTCGGGAAAAGGGCTGACACTTCCAGCCCCTTTTCCTGATTGATGTTCTGGGGAACGTGGCACCTGCCTTGATAAGCGAGGAGGTCGGGGACCCACAAAGTTTCCTTTTGTCCCTGCCAAGCTTTTGTGCAATGAGAAAGGGTTGTTGAATCATCCGCCCGACAGACCTCAAACAGAGCAGAGGGTTTCAGATCCATGCCAGGGGATCTGACCCAAATTAACCCCCCAGATATACACACACCTATAGTTGAAGGTGCTCCTAGATGGGTGTAGGGTGCTCTTTCTGTGTATAAATCATGGGTAGGCAAACTAAGGCCCAGGGGCCGGATCCGGCCCAATCGCCTTCTAAATCCGGCCCAGGAATCAGCGGGTTTTTCCTCCTGGGTCGTGTCCAGAAAGTGGAGTTGGGGGATGAGTGTTCAGACCCCTGGGCTCTCACTTGTGGGGTGCCTCAGGGTTCCATCCTCTCCCACATGCCTTTTAATATCTAAATGAAGCCGCTGGGAGAGATCATCAAGGGGTTTGGGCTGGGCGTTCATCAGTATGCAGATGATACCCAGCTCTACCTCTCTTTCAAATCAGAACCAGTGAAGGCGGTGAGGGTCCTGTGTGAGTGTCTGGAGGCGGTTGGAGGATGGATGGCGGCTAACAGATTGAGGTTGAATCCTGACAAGACAGAAGTACTGTTTTGGGGGGACAGGCGGGTGTGGAGGACTCCCTGGTCCTGAATGGGGTAACTGTGCCCCTGAAGGGCCAGGTGCGCAGCCTGGGAGTCATTTTGAACTCACAGCTGTCCATGGAGGCGCAGGTCAATTTTGTGTCCAGGGCAGCTCCATCTGGTATGCAGGATGAGACCCTACCTGCCCGCAGACTGTCTCGCCAGAGTGGTGCATGCTCTGGTTATCTCCTGCTTGGACTACTGCAATGCGCTCTACGTGGGGCTACCTTTGAAGGTGACTCGAAACTACAACTAATCCAGAATGCGGCAGCTAGACTGGGGACTGGGACAGCCGCCAAGACTACATAACACCGGTCCTGAAAGACCTACATTGGCTCTCAGTACGTTTCCGAGCACAATTCAAAGTGTTGGTGCTGACCTTTAAAGCCCTAAAAGGCCAAGTATACCTGAAGGAGCGTCTTCACCTCCATTGTTCTGCCCGGACGCTGAGGTCCAGCGCCGAGGGCCTTCTGGCGGTTCCCTCCCTGCGAGAAGCAAAGCTACAGGGAACCAGGCAGAGGGCCTTCTCGGTGGTGGCACCCGCCCTGTGAAACGCCCTCCCACCAGATGTCAAAGCGATAAACAACTACCTGACATTCAGAAGACATCTTAAGGCAGCCCGGTTCAGGGAAGTTTTTAATGTATGACATTTTAGTGTATTTTTTGTCTCTGTGGAAACCGCCCAGAGTGGCTGGGGAAACCCAGCCAGATGGACAGGGTACAAATAATAAATTATTATTATTACTACTACTACTACTACTACTACTACTATAGGTGCGTCTTATGGTCAGGTGCTTCTTATGGAGCGAAAAATACGGTATGTTGGACACTGTCAGGAGGACTGGGGAAACCCAGTCAGATGAGTGAGGTATAAATAATAGGGATATCATTATTATTTCCATCTGTCTCCACTGTGGAACGTAGACAAAGAATCATAATTTGGAAGGGACCCTGAATAATAAATAAAAATAGTTATTATAATATCATATCATATAATAATTAATATAATATAATGATATTATAATCGTATGTATAATATGTTGTTTTGTTGAATAGGACGTACTTATTTTCATCAGATGTTGGTCGGTATGCACCTTTGGTTGGGCAAAACACAGGACAGGTCAGGGGAAAATTCCACCAAGTACCGTATTTTTAGCTCTATAACACGCACTCGACCATAACACGCATGTAGTTTTTAGAGGAGGAAAATCCGTAGGCATGCCACCCGTAGGCATTCCCTCCATAACACGCACAGACATTTCCCCTTACTTTTTAGGAGGAAAAAAGTGAGTGTTATGGTGCAAAAAATACGGTAATTCCATTCTTCAAGAACTTCTTTCTCATTTTGTCCTGTAATTTAGTTTTGCCCTCTCAGCATATTCCATCATCTTCATAAACCAGTCTTCTTCTGTTGGGATTTTAATAGTCAAAGTGAATATCTGATGTCCTCCACAGATTACATTTTTTCGTGTTCTAGTGAGTAACTCAGCAGCTGTTGCAACCAGGGAAGGACACAGAGAGATTAGCCACTAACGCTATTTTTGCCACTGTGCCAGAAGAAATGTTAACCTTCGGGATTAGATGATATACACCACCTTGGACTCCCTTGAGAGAAAGTAATAATAATAATAATTAAAATTCCTACCAGGCCCCCAGTGGCGTAGCGTGGGTTGTCAGCAACCGGGGAAAGGCAAGTAATTTGCGCCCCCTAACCCATGGATTTGCGCCCCCTAACCCTAACCCCCAGATGTTGTGCCCGGTGCGGCCGGCCCCCCCTGCACCCCCCATGCTATGCCACTGCAGGCCCCTGCCCCAAAGGCAGACGACCCCATGACAGGCCTAGCAATGTCAACGTAGCATCCCTAAAATTAGGGAGGGTGGGCAGGCGATCTGATGCACGCAGCAGAAGAGATTGCTCCAAGCTGCATGCTAAGAATATATAACCTTTGGGCCAAGCCTCTAAATGGTAACATCAAAATCTCCCCAACAACCCAAATTAACCCAGTCACAGTCATGGCCATCCAAACAGTCCTGCCCAGCAACCAAGAGGGGGTATCCTGCTAGACCCCACCGCAAGGAGAACACACTTTATCTGCCTGGGGGGAGAGAGAAGCAGTTCCCCACAAGGCTTGTCTTGAGCTGGCCCTGAGCGCAGGGGTCCCACATCTTTGCACTAGACCAAAAGCTTCAGACACTGGATGTTTGAGGGACACCTCAAAACTTGCACCGCTTTTGAGAGACAAGATAGACCCTAAAATCTGGCATGGCTCCATGCTTTGTGAGGCCCTGGGAGCAAATTGTGGAGCAGCGCAGTTTGTTTTCTGTGTGTTCTTCTGCTTTGACTGCATTATAATTCTATTTGTTGCTTCATTATTAAATATGCCCTGCGACTGTCCTTCAGTAATGAACAGAGTGAAGGATTCTGAGTCATGGGGATGGAGAGTGTATGTGCTTCGTTTATTATTTTGTTCCAATTTTGCTCATACAGTGGGACCTCGGGTTAAGAACTTAATTCGTTCCGGAGGTCTGTTCTTAACCTGAAACTGTTCTTAACCTGAAGCACCACTTTAGCTAATGGGGCCTCCCGCTGCTGCCGCACCGCCAGAGCCCGATTTCTGTTCTCATCCTGAAGCAAAGTTCTTAACCCGAGGTACTATTTCTGGGTTAGCAGAGTTTGTGACCTGAAGCATCTGTAACCAGAAGCGTCTGTAACCCGAGGAACCACTGTATTGTTAATATTGTTTTACAGATTATAAACGTACTGATTTGTTAATCATATAATAGGACTTTTGCCGTAATTGTGAGGTTTAGCTTATTTTTTAGCTACTGTTTTGCTAACAATGTTTTACAGATTGTAATTGTTTCACTGATGATTTGTTAATTATTCTCTAGGCTGTATTTGTGATGATCCATTACGTTCTATCAGGTTACAGATACATGACAAAGCCATTTTTCACCTTCTCACCCCTTGCTTTTTCCTGTAAGACCTATTGCAGTCGTTAAGAGTCGTCAACAGGCTCATCACAGCTATCTGCCAATCACCCATTCCCACCACCCTTCTGAGTAATACCCCTCCCCACCTTCTCACTATATAGAAGGGTCTGGAAACTTCTGTTTCAGTGTATCTGAAGAAGTGTGCATGCACACGAAAGCTCATACCAAGAACTAACTTAGTTGGTCTTTAAGGTGCTACTGGAAGGAATTTTTTTTGTTCTATCAGGTTGTTGTTGTTTATTGTTTGCAAACCGCTTTGGGATTCAGCTGAAGGAAAAGCAGCCTAGAAATATAATTACCAATCAAATCAAATATTGCGTTTGAGTCCAAATGCAGACCTCAGCGCCCATAATATTGCATTCACTGGATTAATTTACAAGTCCCTTAACAGCTGGGGTCCAGGATACTTTAATAAATGTCTGCTTCCTTATATCCCTGAGGACTTTGGGGGGTCACTGTTAAAAATCCCCCAGAGCCCAGTTGCACAGAAGCCATTCATTCAGTACTGGGCGCCCAATTCTGTGGAACTCCATCCCACATGAGACAAGACAGGCAGCCCCACTCCCTGTTGAACCTGCAATACTCTGGCCCAAAAATGGAAGCAGGAAGAACTACCGACTCTTGAAGAATGGAGAATGAAGTTAACGGACTATGCAGAACTGGACAAACTAACTGGAAAAATAAGATATCAACGAGATCACAAGTTCATTGAGGATTGGGGAAAATTTTCTGAGTATTTGAAAAGTGTATGTGATGAGCAAACAACGCTAGTGGGTTTTAAAGAAGCTTTGTGAAAGAATAAGGAATATTGCAAGAATGCAAATAGGTTTGTAAAGGTATCTTAAAAGGCGATATTAATTTTGGGAATGTGTAGATAATAAATTCAAATACGGATGATTGTCAGAGAAGCTGAGGGAAGTCCAAAAGAGAAAAATATATTAATTGGGTATTGTTAATTGGAGATATTTGTGTAAAATGTAATAAAAACTTATTAAAAAAAAAAGAACCTGCAATACTCGCTTCTTTTTCTTTCAACAGGCGTTTTAAAAAGCTTTCTGATGTTGTGGTTAACTATTTTGTTTCTATCTATCGCAACTTTACAGTACCCTGCTTAGAAACTGTGGCTGTGTACACACCTATTGAAATATACTTGGAGTCGAGTGTGAATTTCATGCTCTTTATTCAGCTTATAGTAGCAATGAATGAGTCTTTTCCCCAAAACGTCTAGCTATGTATACATTATTTACACAATGGGCCCCATGTGATTGGCTAATTCCGGGCTGCTCCTGTAGGCCAATCAGGTTGCTGATTCACTTCCACCTGGAGCTGGATTGGGTGGCTCCTGCAGGCCAATCAGACTGCTGCATTCTAGATCCTATTGTTCTAGGATTCAGCTCAGTACATAACAAATATATTTAAAGTACCCCCCTGCTCCCAAGGAATCTTGGGAACTGTCATTTGTTACTGGGAACTCTAGTTTGAAGGGCTAAACTGTAATTTCCAGGGTTCTGGGAGGGCAGAGGAGTGCTTTAAATGTATGGTATGTTGTTGAACTTTTATTATTCACTCATTTATCCCATCCTTTCTCCCAAAGGAACCTAAGGCGATGATAAATGGCTGAAATAAATGGCTGAAATAAATATACAGTGGTACCTTGGTTCTCAAATGCCTGGGTTCCCAAATGCCGAAAACCCAGAAGTACGGTAAGTGTTCCAGTTTTCGAACTTTTTTCGGAAGCCAAACATCTGATGCGGCTGTCGGCTATTGTTTCCCGGGCGCCTGCACCAATCAGAAGCTGCGCCTTGGTTTTCAAACATTTCAGAAGTCAAACAGACTTCCGGAACGGGTTCAGTTCGACGCTTTTAAGGACTTTTAAATTGCTGTTTTAGGGGTGGCTTTTAAAAGTCCGGAATGGATTAATTCATTTTGCATTACTTTCCATGGGAAAGTGCGCCTTGGTTTTGGAATGCTTTGGTTTTGGAACGGACTTCCGGAACGGATTAAGTTTGAGAACTAAGGCACCATATCCAGTCTAAATTTGGGGCAGCAGTTCTGTGCAAAATGTTTCCTATGGAAATGACCTGGAAAACTTGAAAGTTCCCTTGCTATTTTCTGGTATTTCAAGCCGGTCCCATTTTAAAAATATCGCCCATCCGTGGCGTTTGGCTTTTCCCCACTGCACCCTTTTTCTTATGAGACAACACAGCTGCTTTGGTTGTTTTTTTGAAGACGTTTTTATTCATCTTTAAATTGAAGCGTGTGGCTGATTTCTCTCCCTGTCCCTCTAGTCTCCAAAATCCCTCTTCTCAGTATGGATGGTCCCTCACGTGCTCCATAATGGTTTTCAGAGCCAGCCAGGTCTCTTGCGCTGTCGGAATAATCTGGTTGGCGGGCAAGAGGAATCCGTACCGGCCGGTGTCTCTGAGTTCGAGACCAAAGGAGTATTTGATGCCTTGGTCGTAAGTCCAGTCAATGCTGCCTCCACTGGCTTGATCTGGAAGGAAGAAAAATACTCAGGATGGAACTCTGGCTTGACAATCTGTACGAATAATAATAATAATAATAATAATAATAATAATAATAATAATTTATTTTTATTTATACCCCGCCCTTCCCGGCCAATGCTGGGCTCAGGGCGGCTAACACCAGTAAAATTACAATAAAAACTTAATAGGGGGGAAAACAATTTAAAATACAGGTTAAAAATACAATTTAAAATGCAGCCTCATTTTTATAATAGCCCATACATCAGCAGTTCTCAACCTGTGGGTCCCCAGATGTTGTTGGACTACAACTCCCATCATCCCTGAGCTCTGGCCTATTCCACAAAGTATTTAACATTTGCCGTGTTAAGGTGTCAAATAATATTGCTAAGCCTGTAAGCAGTTTATTGTTCAACTGAAAAACTGAAATATTTATCAGTGCTGGTAGCGAAACTTTGTTGTTGTTGTTTAGTTGTTTAGTCGTGTCCGACTCTTTGTGACCCCCTGGACCAGAGCACGCCAGGCACTCCTGTCTTCCACTGCCTCCCGCAGTTTGGTCAAACTCATACTGGTAGCTTTGAGAACACTGTCCAACCATCTCGTCCTCTGTCGTCCCCTTCTCCTTGTGCCCTCCATCTTTCCCAATATCAGGGTCTTTTCCAGGGAGTCTTCTCTTCTCAGGAGGTGGCCAAAGTCTTGGAGCCTCAGCTTCAGGATCTGTCCTTCCAGTGAGCACTCAGGGCTGATTTCCTTCAGAATGGAGAGGTTGGATCTTCTTGCCGTCCATGGGACCCTCAAGAGCCTCCTGCAGCACCATAATTCAAAAGCATCCATTCTTCGGCGATCAGCCTTCTTTATGCTCCAGCTCTCACTTCCATACATCACTACTGGGAAAACCAGAGCTTTAACTATACGGACCTTGGTAGCGAAACTACAAAAAGCAATTGAGGTGGGTGTGGCCTCTGTGGCTCCACCCTCTTTCGCCTCGGGCTGAAAAGCCGCCCCCATGCTGAGCTGAGGAAGACCTCTGATGACCACAATATCAGGCATATATACTCACAGATAATGTTGCAAATGGGGCCAACTTTATATACGGTGCCGTAGAGAGAAGCAAGGGCATCGGCCGCCTTTTTTCCTAGCGCATCCTAGAAGGAAATCAAAAGTCAGTCGGCGGGAATCACAAAACTGTTAGGATATTTCCGTTCCACCTTAAAAGGGAGCAGGCTGTGTGAGTCAGAGACTGCGTGTTTCCTGTTTCTCAGGATGTTTTATGTCTGCTATTGCTTTCGTTTTCTCTCTCTGCGCCAGAACACGATAGCGGTCGGTCATGTTTTTCTTTGTTCTGACCAACACTGAATAAACATTCTAAATGATACTCTCCTGAGTGCAACTTTTGCTGTGTGAATTCTGCTGATAGAGTGTGCATCTCAGCCCAGGAATGTGGCAATCTGTTTCTGAGGCTTGGTGCCGCTAATTGCTGATACTGCGTGACTACGGGACATCAACAGATCGTCCGGAGACGACGTGGAAGGCAGTGATGGCTTTTGTCTCCCTGGCAGTATCCCAACAAAAACAACCTTTGGATCCCTGGAACATCTCCTACCAAAGGTTGGGTAAAACAAAGCTAGAGGTGTGTTTGGTTGCTTGAGTTTATTCTATGCATCGCTGGATGGTAAAACAACATTGACAGCAACAACAACCACCTCGCAGCAGTTTGCAAGAGATAAAAACAGGAAAATCCAGACAGATTTACAACCCTGCTTTAAAACATACAAAAGTAAGAAAGAATGGGGAAAGCTTATAATTTATTTAGAAGACTACTGTAAATAGATGAAAATATTAGCAGGGTTTTAATCTCACTCGTAATGTAATAAATGCCATGGGCAGTATGAACTGATATAACATATAGATTACGAAACAATATGCGGTTGAAAATGTTGACAATAGGATCCATCGAGGGAGATTATATTTGTAAAATCAAATAAAAACCATTTCAAAAAAGCAAAACAAAACAAAACATGCAAAGGTAATGTGCTAAAACAGTTTCAAATCGCCTCGACTTTCTACAGATCTATGACAGATTCCTTTGTCCATTGCTCAGAAACGATGATATTAACCGGGTGAGTAAAGTATTAAAACGAATGGATACTTAAAAGAAATAAAGAATATGATAAATAAATTCAAGTAGGTAGCCGTGACGCAGTAGAAATATAGAAATAAAAAATAAAAAAACTGTCCAGTAGCACCTTAGAGACCAACTACCGTATTTTTCGCTCTATAAGACGCACAGACCACAAGACGCACCTAGTTTTTGGAGGAGGAAAACAAGGGGAAAAAATCCCTCTTGCTGTTCTGGCTTCTGGGATAGCTGCGCAGCCTGCATTCGCTCCATAAGACGCACACACATTTCCCCTTACTTTTTAGGAGGGAAAAGTGAGTCTTATAGAGCAAAAAATATGGTAGGTTTGTTCTTGGTATGAGCTTTTGTGTGCAAGCACACTTCTTCAGATATTTCGTGCATGCACACAAAAGCTCATACCAAGAATAAACTTAGTTGGTCTCTAAGGTGCTACTGGAGAAATAAATTGGGACCTAAGAGGAGTCTGGCTGTGCTTATCTCTGAGCTGCAGGTCCAGCATCCTTTTCTCACTGTGGCCAACCAGATACCTATGGAAACCCAAAGCAGGACCTGGGTGCAAGGGCAAGACTCTTCCAGACCTGTGATTTGCAGCAACTGGCATACAGTGGCACAGTTGTCTCCACCAGCGGAAGCAAACACTGCCCTTGCGGCTAGGAGCATTCTCCTTTGTGATTTTCACCTAATCCTTTTTCTTTTTTTAGCCATCTGAGTTGGTGGCTGTCCTGTGGCAATGAGTTCCACCTCTGCCTCTGGCCACTGGAGACAAAACCTTCGCCGCTGTCATCGAGCGGCCGGCCAGCAGCGGGTGTTGTTAAGTTGTGGGTGAAGATATCAGATTCTTCAGACAGCTCTTGTTTATTCACAGAACAGAATAAACAGAACAGAACAGAACTGAACTGAAGGGTTCAGCCAACCTGCTTATATAGAGCTCAACTACATAGCAACAGTAACAACTTTCTGTATCTATCCAATCACTGAATGTCACTTTCAATTCCTTATTTGAATTTGCGGACCTGAGTGAAAACTATCTACAGTATCCCCCTGCTGGCCCAGGGTGAGAACTTCGGTACATAACAGGCGTCTCTGCTAGTCCAGCCAAGTCCAGCCTGGGGCCTTACCAGTTCTTCGTAATCCTTGATGGCGGCGGTGCAATTGTAGCCGTAGGGGAACATCAGGAGTTGGGAGTAGCTGTGGATGCTGATGAAAGCCTTGAGGTTTCCGTGGCTCCTCACGAAATCCACGACGGACCTCACTTCCACCTCGGAGTTGGCGCTGGGGCCATGGTAGGAGTCTGAGCAGGGCTTGTTGCTGGCTCCGGGTCCTGCAAAGGTGGGAAGCCCAAGGAACAAGGTCAAAACGAAAGCTCACCACGAGGCTGGGATTGAAGGCCCTCCGAGGGTCCCTATTTTCCAGGGACAGTCCCTGGAAAATCCCAGTTTCTAAATAGATCCCGGAATGCCCCACTTTTCCTTAGGACGTCCCTATTTTTGTTGGAGAAATGTTGGAGGTATGGTAAAAGTAAAGGAAAAGGGACCCCTGACCATTAGGTCCAGTGGTGGACGACTCTGGGGTTGTGGCGCTCATCTTGCTTCGCTGGCTGAGGGAGCCGGCGTACAGCTTCCGGGTCATGTGGCCAGCATGACTGAGCCGCTTCTGGCGAACCAGAGCAGCGCACGGAAACGCCGTTTACCTTCCCGCCAGAGCGGTACCTATTTATCTACTTGCACTTTGACGCTTTAGAACTTCTAGGTTGACAGGAGCAGGGACTGAGCAACGGGAGCACACACCGTCGCGGGGATTCGAACCGCCGACCTTCTGATCGGCGAGTCCTAGGCTCTGTGGTTTAACCCACAGTGCCACCCACGTCCCGCCCACTTTTCCTTAGGAAGTCCCTATTTTCATCGGAGAAATGTTGGAAGGAGTTATGTGATCCCTGAGCCAAAGAGATGAGTAACTACCGTATTTTTTGCTCTATAAGACTCACTTTTTCCCTCCTAAAAAGTAAGGGGAAATGTGTGTGCGTCTTATGGAGCGAATGCAGGCTGCGCAGCTATCCCAGAAGCCAGAACAGCAAGAGGGATTGCTGCTTTCACTGTGCATCGATCCCTCTTGCTGTTCTGGCTTCTGGGATTCAGACGTCCCTGTTTTCATCGGAGAAATGTCGGAGGGTATATGCTGCACTTAAGGTCTCTCCTTGCTCCCACAACAGCTGCCAATGGCCTAGTGGTTAGGGCAGAAAGCGACAGTTTTAATATGTTTTATATGTTCTATAAGCTGCCCAGAGTGGCTGGGGAAACCCAGCCAGGTGGGTGGGGTCTAAATAATAAAATTACTATTAGTAGTATTAAGGAGAACTAGAATCTTGGCACTACCGTGGAAAAGGGCTGGGAGCCAAACTGATGGTCTCATGGAGGATAAATAAGAGCAGAATCCTTTGGGAATTTTGAAAGGGATTTGCACATCAAATAGACACCGTCTTCGTGGACTATCGAGGACTATTTCAATAAGCCTTTCTTTCTGTTTGTATTGGAATTTGTTTTTAATTTTTGTAGGTGGGATTTGTCCTTATTTGATTTTCGCTCTATAGGACGCACTTTTCCCCCCTTCAAAAATTAAGGGGAAATGTGTGTGCATCCTATGGAGCGAATGTAGGCTCCTTGGCTCCAGCGAAAGCAATGCGAAGCCTCCAAAGCGCAGAGGGAGTGCTCCTCCCACGCTCCGGAGGCTACGCGTTGCTTTCGCTGAAGCCTGGAGAGCGAGAGGGGTCGGTGCATACTGACCCCTCTCAATCTCCAGGCTTCTCCAGCGCTCCCTCTAGCTATTCTGGCTTTTGGATGGCCCCGTGAAGCCTCCGTAGGGCATGGCTTCGCGCAAAGCTAGATCAGCTATCCCGGCCGCACACCGGCCGCAACATCTTGGGGGGAATATATGCACATATTCCCGTTTACTCTGCATGCAGCACACTCTCACGGCTGGTGTGGGAAGCGATGCAGACACAGTGTTAGCCACAGTCCATATTTATCCTGTCTCTCTCGTGTTGTATCTAACCCAAGGGATAGCTCAGTCGGTAGAGCACGAGACTTAATCTCAGGGTCATGAGTTCGAGTCTCACGTTGGGTGAAGAATTCCTACATTGCAGGGTGTTGGACTAGGTGACCCTTGGGTTTCCTTCCAACTTTGCAATTCTATAATTCTTACGGAAAACTTCACTTAGATGCATTTTCCTCCAAACCAGCTTTGAGCATAGGTGTCAACATTTCCCTTTTCTTGCGAGGAATCCTATTTGGAATAAGGGAATTTCCCTTAAAAAGGGGGGGGGGAGTTGACAGCTATGGCTTAGGGAGGAGGGAAAACAGCCGTTCTGTGTTTTCAGCTGGTAATCCTCTTCACCTACAGATGGCCAGCTTGAGTCGGACCTGAGTTTTGGTGGAACTCCAGGCCAAAAGGGCTGCAGTGGAACCTCTTTCTGAGAAATAGTTCTATTCCCTTTTATTCTCCAGCGATATGTTTATGAGCATAGGTCTCACTCATTTTGGCCATGCTCACTGCTGGCATGCGGCCCGCAGAGGCACGCCGAAGGCTCAATGCGGCCCTTAGGCGAAAAGGGATTTGCCATAGTTCAGTCGGAAAGAACAGCCCACCTTCTTCGCAGTCCAAAGGGCAGTAGCTTGCGTGACCCATTCTCGAGCGTGGATGCCGGCATCGATCCAGATCGCAGGACGGCCCCTTCCTCCGGTGCTGAACTATTGGACGGAAAGGGATGTTTAAGGGATGTTTACTTGCTGGATCTGCACCCTGCCTTTGCACCAAAATGTGTGCAGGGTGGCTAACAGGAGCAAAATACAGCCATCGAAACTGTTGAGATACTGCCAGGGAGACAGTCATCTCCCAACGATCCATCTGTCTCCCGGAGAACAACATCAGTCAGTTAGCGACACGAGCCTCAGACACATTCCAGGACTCATGCGCACCCTTGCAGCAGACTCCGCAAGACTCCGCAACAGAAGATGCACCCAGAAGAGCATATTTACAACATTATTCAGCGTTGGTCAGAACAAAGGAAAAACATGACTGCCTGCCTTCGTGTCGAGGCACCAGACAGAAACAAAAACTATATACAAACCGGAAGCATCCTGTGAGCAGGAAGTACGCAGGCTTGTGACACACAACAGCCTGCTCCCTTTTAAAGGAGGAACGGAAATATCCTAACATCTCCCCCCCTTTCCGTGTAACCTGTAGTACCTGTGGTACAACCTCTGTACATAAACCTTAAGTTGTTCTTTGTTAACAACCTTAGACAACAGATCAGCAGGAATTTCATTTCCTGGCATGTAGGACACCTGAATGAGTCCTTTCTGAATACACTCTCTTGCATGATGTAGCTTAATCTGCAAGTACTTGGTTCTTTGCTTGCAACTCTCTGAGTTCAGCAAAGCCAAACAGGATCTATTGTCTTGATACACTTGTATAGGACACTTCACAGAAACTCTGATGTCCTGAAACAGTTGCATCACCCATTCACAATCCATGAGTGAAAATGACAGAGCCGGTCTCCCTTGGAACAGCATCAATCAGCAACACGAGTCTCAGATACGTTTAGAGACTTGTGCACGCTCCATCAGCAGAGTGTGCAAATCTTCTCACAGTAGAAGAGGCGGACAAAGAGATGTGCAAGCATGATGTACAGCATTTTATTCAGCATAGTTCAGGAACAGAAGAAAACATGTCTGCTTCCCTTCGTCTCCAGCAAAACAGCAGTAACACAAAAGTTATATACAAACGGAAGTTCCCAGCGAGAGTCGGAAGTAAACAGGCATGTGACACACAACAGCCTGTTCCCTTTTAAGGTGGAACGGAACTATATCCTAACATAAGTAGGCAAGAAGCAGCTAGCTGGGGGAGAAATTGCACCATTTGCAGTTAGATAATGATGTAGTAGTTAACATGAAATTGGCATACCTTGAGGACGAAGAGGGGTCGTTTTTCATAAGACTCCCCAATCTGATGTTTGCTCACAAGCTGGGGGTATTCAGCCACAATATCATCCATAGCGCTGTAAATCTAAAATACAACATTGTGTGTTTTATACCGTCGTCAGAGAGAGGAATGTTTATGAGAGAGAGGGGGGGGAGAGGGAGAGAAGGAGAAGGAATGTTGTATCTGGGGACAAGTGTTGGGTGTAAAGTGACAACGCTTGCAGTAAGTATTTTGCCTGTGTTATCCTGGCTGCTGCATGGAACAATGCATGACTGAGACCTTGAATCTGTAAGTAAAGCATGTTTAACTTACTTCGCAGTATGTGGTCCGTTCCTTGCAAAAGAGGGGAGTGTTGTAATGGGATAAGAAAGGTCTAACAAATTATATTTCTAACTCTACACCATTGGGCAACTTTTATGAGTTTAATTCTCTACTACTGGGGCTCTCTGTGTGCTAGCCCTTTCGAATCCAGGTGCCCAGCCGTTTCCTTTTGCTGCTCATCCACCCACATAAGTCCATTCAATTATTTAATTCCCCAGAAATACCGACTTAGGCAGGGCAACAACATCTGGCTCAGCACGAGGCATCTCCCTAACGTCTCTTCATCTTACAGATGAGTGACAGCACATCACCCTCGCTGTAACAGCGCGGCAGATTTGGCACGCCAGGCCAGGGCACAGGACTGGCTCTCTGGGGGCCCCTGACTGCCAGGATCAACCATCTGCAGTTGAAATGGCCATTTGGTGCAAGGGCAGGTCCATAGGTCTCTGCCTGCGATGGCCCGGGAATCTGATTCAGAGACTGAACCTGAGGAATCCCAGCCTGCACAGGAGTCTCCGCCTCCAGTGACTTGAACCTGTGCTGGATCCTCAGGAGCTGGCACCAGCTGAATCCGCTCAGGCTCCGGAGCTAATGGAGGACCCATTGCCTGCAGGTGCTCCACTCTCAGCCCCGTGAGGCGAAGAGGAGGTTGCCTCTGGGTCCGCTAACCCTCCAGCCTCTCCTGAGCTGCAGAGGCTCAGGGCAGAGAGGCGGAGGGAACTAAGTTCCCGCAGGAGGAGGGCTCGCCTCCTAGTCAGGAGAGGCGAGTCACCTGAGGACCGAGGCCGCCCTATGCCTCGGGACACATAAAGGCCAGTCAGCCCAGACCCAGGTTGCGGGAGCAACATTGTTGGTAGCCTGTTCCTGTCTGCACCCTGTCCTGATCTTCTGCCAGAGTTCCTGACCTCACCCGACTCCCTGCCTTGGACCCCGCTTCAGCCTTGGACCAGACACGGACACACCGCACGGTAACTCCCCCCCCCCCAGGACCAGCACACTGCCTCTCCACCATCTCCATCTTGAGTTTGAAGAGAAAGACAAAAGCGGCGGGTTAGAGGAGGTGATCAAATCTTTATCCCACTTACAGATTCCAAGGGGTGATATGCGGCGTAGTTGAAACTGTTGCTGCCACGCTCCTTCCGCGCGTTGAGGTTCATCTCTCGGGCTTCTTCATCCACAATAGCCTAGGGCAAGAACCAGTTCTAGATTTACGTATAAGATAAACAAGCTATAGCTTAGGGCCCCACTCTCTTGGGGGCCCCAAAAAAAATTGGAGGAAAAACCCACTGGATGTACATTTCCAAGATATAAGATAAAAAAGAAATAAAATAAAATCTACATGTGTAGGCTCCTATTAGGTCCATCAGTCATCATATAGCATATATTCAACACAAAAAACAGTGACAATTTGTTGTTGACAAAGGACAGCTGGACATATCAAGGGCCCCATTATCTTCAGTAGCTTAGGGCCTCATCAAACCTAAATAAAACCTACATACAGCAACAGTGTTTTGTGTTGTGTATGGACCTAGGCTCCTGTGGCGCTGTGGGTTAAACCACAGAGCCTAGGACTTGCCGATCAGAAGGTCAGCGGTTCGAATCCCTGCAACAGGCTGAGCGCCCATTGCTCGGTCCTTGCTCCTGCCAACCTAGCAGTTCGAAAGCACGTCACAGTGCAAGTAGATAAATAGGTACCGCTCCAGCGGGAAGGTAAATGGAGTTTCCGTGCGCTGCTCTGGTTTGCCAGAAGCGGCTTAGTCATGCTGGCCACATGACCCGGAAGCTGTACTCCGGCTCCCTCGGCCAATAAAGCGAGATGAGTGCCGCAACCCCAGAGTCGGCCACGACTGGACTTAACTGTCAGGGGTCCTTTACCCTTTTTTAAAAAGGTCAAATCCACACCATACTTTTAAAGCATTCTCAACAGCCTTAACAGACATAAGGCTTCATGGTAGATTTCCTCCCAGCTCTCCCCCCCCCTTTTCCTACCTGGACATCCTCAATCAGGATGGAGTACTTGATTTGATGGGACTCCAGGAAGGCTTTGACATCTTGCAGGCAGGCAAAGGGGACCTGGACATCCGCCGGGCGACCAGGATATGAAGGGAAACGCCAGAAATCCAGCTGACAAGCGAAAAAAGAGAGTTAATGAATCGTCAAAAGAAACAGCATAGGCTCCGATGCTCCTGAAAATGCGGGGACCGTCGCAAAACCCTGAAGCCATTGCAGCTTCTCACGGCCATGGAAAGCCCCAAATTCCCATCTTTGCTGAGGTACGCTAGCCAGAAATGACGTCATAATGATGGAGAAGCATGGGGTGGGTGCTGGGAGAGAGTTGCCTCCTTTGCCGCCACTCCTGGGAGTCAGAGAAGCCAGTCAAGTCGAACCCAACATGGGAGGGACATTTGGACCTGCAGGGACTGTGTACCTTCTTGTAATAAACAGAAATCTGCCCATAGGAGGGACACAAGAGTCCTTACAGAGTCCTTTGCAGGTTCTCCATCGGTTGGAGAAAAGAACAGAGGCCAACCAGAGAATATTGAGAAGCAAAGCAGCTGGTAAGCCTGATCTTTATTGCTCCCCTCACACGTAGGAGAAGGAGGAGGAGCCCAGAACCCAGGTGTGTCCGCCCTTATATAGACATTTTAAATTGCCTGCCCTGGAGTCCAAGACCACCCCCAGACACATCATACCTACATCACAGAAAAGGCGGTCTACAACAGAAATCTGAGTGCGTTGTTTACCTCCTGTCTGGCAGGTTACCTGTTAATGCTCACTTGACTGGATACCCTGGGGAGCCTGGCCAGTCTTTTGTAATGATAAATACTTAGTTCCTCAGCCAGGTCACAGGCTCACCCTATTCAAACACAGACATACCCTTAAGATAGGATTTGTGAAGGAAAAGACAATGGGGAGGCTTTTGCATTTCCTTCGACCTTGCAGAGAAAACATTTGGTCAGTTTGGGAGTCAAAATGGTTTCATGGCTGTTTTCCTGTGCTGCTTCAGACATGTGGTTTGTATATTTATGTACGTGTTTGCTTGGTACATTTATGAACATTTATTTTTTATATATAAGACCTTGATTATTATTTTTTTTAATTTCATGCTGATTTCAGATCCAGTATAATCAGGACTCTGAGCAGGAACCGGGCGATCGGGACTGCCGTACGCACCTAAGCATCTCCCTAATTACAGCCTCCCTCTTTGCGTGAGCTTGTGAATGCCTTGGAGAAGCAGCCCAAGATAAAAATGAAGTATAACAAGCAAAGGAAGAAACAGACGCTCCTCTGTGGAAGCCGGTGCAATTATAGGCATTATTACTTGTGCAACTTTTAAAGAACTGCAGTTATGCAAAGCGTAGCCTGAGCTTCTGAGCTGAGCTTCCAGGGTATTCTTTTTCCAGAGGCTCTGTCAGTCTCCGAACAAGCTGTTTCCAAAGGGGTCTGAACTTCAATGTCTGGAACTCCTGGTAGAGGACAAGGATCTAGAGATCACGCTAAGGGTGGCCAAATTCTGTGCAACTGCCATAAAACTTAGGGAACAAGCTGTACTACCAAAATGATTAAGGTTTTAAATGACAATTTTAGGTTATATTTTAGTGATCAAGATTTATTTATTTTTTATATATATAATTTTTATTAAATTTTCCGTTTTAACAATCCAATCAAATCACGTTAAACACTCCAAACTATCCAAATACATATCATATAGTCCAAATATTCTGCCAAATTATAAATTTTTGTTGGGGCTTCCCATGCTTCAAGTTCAGTGGGGCTCTAATCATCTTATGTTTCTACTGCCTTGAGTTTCCAATAGTTCCTTCTTTAAATCTTCCTGTTGTTATCCTTCCTTCTGGTGATCAAGATTTAATATATATTTTTAACTGCCGCTATATCTGAATTGTCTCTGTTCTACCCAATTGCAATCCAATGTGTTCCTGTAGTGTTTTATGATTTTTCTGATATTGTAATTGAGCCGGAACTGGTCTGTGACTGTCAGGGAACTGCCATCGGAGACAAGAGGAGAGGTAAGGCTCCCTAACGATGCCGGAGAGGGAACTAGCAAGGAGAGAGGGAGAACTTCCGCTGGGGAAGGAAACCAAGGTGACACCAGGAAGAAAGGGGAGGCTGAGAGTACTTCGGAGGGAAGGCTCCAAGACTCTTCCAGTGAGGTCAGTGAGGAGAGTGCAGGACCACCGCTTGGCACGCCCACTCTGCGCAGAAGGCTTCCGCGCAGAGAAGCGAGGAGGAGGTTGGCGGTTAAGGAATTTTTATGTTGGAAGAAGTTCAGGAAAAGCCCATTGACGGATTCTGCCAGTGACTGAGACAGCCGAGTTGTAAGGGCTGTCAAGCCAGGGAAAGGTTTAGCCATCCAACCAGCTTGGAGCAGTTTGTGGCTTACGCACAAGCAACCCCGATTCCCATTACGGTGACCTTAGTAATAAAATTCAATTCAGCTGTCACTCCCCAACCATTCACATTCAGGACGGAGAATTAGCCAACACACCCAAGAGGAAAAACCACACACCTGGAGAAGTTCCAAAGCTTCAAGCTGCTTCAGGATGCGAACCTGTTCGTTGTTGCTTGGCTCCAGCCGAAGAACTTGATCACTACAAGATTTTAAAAATGGTACTTAACTCAGCTTTCTGCAGCACTGCAATTTTATCCAAGGTAGATTTACCACACAGGAAAGCCAACGTGAGCTTTGGGATGGGTGGAGACATTTTGATGTGAACCTACCAAGTTTGATACAGTGGTACCTCGGGTTACAGACGCTTCAGGTTACAGACTCCGCTAACCCAGAAATACTACCTCGGGTTAAGAACTTTGCTTCAGGATGGGAACAGAAATCGTGCGGCGGCAGCGGGAGGCCCCATTAGCTAAAGTGGTACCTCAGGTTAAGCACAGTTTCAGGTTAAGAAGGGATCTCCGGAACGAATTAAGTTCTTAACCTGAGGTACCACTGTATTCTCAAAACACGACCTGGACCAAAATTTCCCCAAAATTTGCAGTTCCGCGGAATTCTGACCAGACAACATGTACAAAAATGTCTGCGTGCCTGTGCTATTTTTCTAGAAAATGAGGTGCTGGAACTCAGTGTGAACGCCTCCCTTGCTCTCTTATAATGACACCTGAGAGGTGCCAGAACTGAGCTCTGGTGAGTTTTGGCTGAAAAAAAGCCCGGTTGTGTGGTGTGCTGAAAAATATGCGTGGCTGAGAAAATCACACAGACAAATGCATTATATTAGGGAACCTTCATCTAAACATGTTATGCTTGAGGAGAAATGCACGGAAAGACGCTGACCGATTTCCATGGGGCCATGTCAAAAAAACAGTCACAAACAACTTGCAAACTGGAATGCTTTTTAGAGTTTTTAGAGCACCCCCTCCTCTTTTTGCGAGTGTTGGGGAAATACCCCGGAAAGTGTGAGATGATATTTGCTAAGTCATCCCTGTAAACGAATCAGGACGGATGCTTGCCAAACTAAGAAGCAATCTTCCTGAGGGCATAGGATGGTATTTTGAGGTTGCCCCAAACACAAACATACCCCAATCTCGAGACGAACTACAAACCTGCCATCAGCCAGCGGGGTCACCCTGAGCCCCGAAGTCTGCTGGTATTGCAGTGTTTGAGAACCACATACCCTCCAACGTTCCCCTGATGAAAACTGGGAGGCACACCTTTTGGCGCTGCCCAAGTCAGCTGGCTTGCATGGAAGAGTGTGACCAAAAGACATGCGTTCCCACTTGCAAGCACCAGAGCCAAAGCTGGCTCATCTCAGGACATCGCAGGATCAGATCAGAAGCCGGGATGGCTTTTGTGATTCCAGGAATTTCCTGGGGAAATAGGGCCGGTTGGAGGATACGAAAGCAGCAAAGAAAGCGTTCCAGAAACAGTGGGGTCTAAAGGATAACTCACCCAGCAAATGTCTGCAGTCCTTGGGAAGCCCCAACAAGAGCTACAAGAAGCAGAAACAGCCTCATATTTGAAAGTTGTTCAGAAGCGGGAGAATGACGATTCGGCGAGGCTGTATTTAAGCTGCGTCTAAGCCTTTCCAAAGTGGCTGCATGTGTTTAAATTCCCATGTCATGTCTGAAAGGTTTGAAGCACCTTGTAGATAAGGGAGTATCTCTCCTTTGGAAAGTCTTGCTTGCCTTGATGTAATCATATAATTAATGGGTGGACCTTGATCAGCAAGGCTGGGACGCAGGAGCCCTCAGGGCACGGTAGTAAACAGGAAAATTGCAGAATTGTCCAAGCGACTGGACGTGGCCCAGATATTCCAGAGACAGCCTATTCACAGGTGAGTCAGAGTGCTGGGGCAGCTAACCCTGGCGCGGGGGATTCAAACGTTCCTGAACTACAACCAGCTCCATCTGGTACGCAGGATGAGACCCTCCCTGCCCGCAGACTGTCTCGCCAGAGTGGTGCATGCTCTGGTTATCTCCCACTTGGACTACTGCAAAGCACTCTACATGGGGCTACCTTTGAAGGTGACCCGGAAACTACAACTAATCCAGAATGTGGCAGCTAGACTAGTGACTGGGAGCAGCTGCCGAGACCATATAACACCAGTCCTTAAAGACCTACATTGGCTCCCAGTACGTTTCCAAGCACAATTGGTGTTGACCTTTAAAGCCCTATACCTGAAGGAGAGTCTCCAACCCCATCATGCTGCCCGGACACTGAGGTCCCCCTCCGAGGGCCTTCTGGTGGTTCCCTCCCTACGAGAAGTGAGGTTACAGGGAACCAGGCAGAGGGCCTTCTCGGTGGTGGCGCCCGCCCTGTGGAACGCCCTTCCATCAGATGTCAAAGAGAAAAACTATCTGACTTTTAGAAGACATCTGAAGGCAACCCTGTTTAGGGAAGTTTTTAATGTGTGACATTTTAATGTATTTTTAATCTTTGTTGGAAGCCGCCCAGAGTGGCTGGGGAAACCCAGCCAGATGGACGGGGTACAAATAATAAATTATTATTATGATTACAACGCCCATCATCCCTAGCCACTGGTCATTATTGCTGGGGCTGATGGGAGTTGTAGTTCTGCAACCTCTGGAGCGCCAAAGTTTCCCCACCCAGAGGTAGCTCCAAATTGTCTACACTGACTGGCAGCATCTCTCCAGGGCTTTGGGCAGAAATTTCTACCAGTCCTACCTGGCAATGCCAGGGATTTGAACCCGGGACCTTCTGCAGTCAAAATAGTGATGCTTTGTGCACCCATGTCTAGTCTTCTACCTATCTAAAATGTATTATTGGTGTGCGTTTTCCTTTCTGTAAATCTACCAAAGAATAAAATAAAATCAGAATTAAGGGGTTTTCTCAGGACGGTGGGGGCACTTGTCCTTATTCTGACAGGCGCCCTCCAGAACTTGCTGTCATGGCCTGGGATTCGGATTCAGATGCTGAACCTGAGGAATCCCAGCCTGCACAGGATTCCCTGCCTCCAGAACCAGCTGAGCCAGGGCTGGGGCCTGAGCCTGAAGGGTCCTCACCTGTACTGTATCCTCAGGTGCAGGCACCAGCTGAGTCTGCTCTGGCTCCGGAGGGGATGGAGGACCCATTGCCTACAGGTGCTCCACTCTCAGCCCCGTCAGGGGAAGAGGAGGTTGCCTCTGGGTCCGGTAACCCTCCAGCCTCTCCTGAGCTGCAGAGGCTCAGGGCAGAGAGGCGGAGGGAACTAAGCTTCCGCAGGAGGAGTGCTCTCCTCCAGGCCAGGAGAGGCGGGTCACCTGTGGACCGAGGCCGCCCTATGCCTCAGGACAGATAAAAGCCAGTCAGCCCCAGTTCCAAGTTGCGGGAGCAACGTTGGTGGTTGTCAGTCTCTGCTTGAACCCTGCCCTGCACCCAGCTTCGACGTTTACGGATTGCCTTCATGTTGCTTCATCGACCACAGACTGGACTTGGACCTTGACTCTTGATTAACCCCCAGGACCAGCACACTTGGTGCCACTCGCCTCTATCGGTAAGACGCCCCAGAGGGGACCCTCCCTCCCCAAGAACTAGGAGATCCGTCCGTATTAGAGAACAAAGAATGCAGAGAGGAGAAGGAACTTCCCTTTGGCGCCCAGGATGTGGCTGGAGACAGAAGGGGGAGGATTTAGAATAGCCAACTCTAAATGTGGAGAGATGTCGATTTTTGCTTGCAACCAGATGACTGAATCAGAAAGACTATTGTCAGGGAACTGCCATCAGAATAGGGGAGGGAGGTCTTAGTTTCTGTTTGACTGAGCAGTGCTTTGGAGTCACAAGGCTCTGTTTACATTCCAGAGACAGTCCAGGCTATTGGAAGTCTCACAGGAGACGGGAGACGGATGTGACGTACTGGTTTCCTGTTCTTTGTTCCTTTGTTTCAGTTGCTCTCTGCTCTCACAGGGAGAGGATATATTTTTCTGTCTGCCTAGCTTAGTAATAAAGCATAGCAATGATGTAGCCATAAATCTCATCACTTCTGCGTGCTGTTTGGATTCTCTGCTGCATGGGATCTGCCTGGAGCCTTATCAGAGGCTCAGGTTGTCAATCTCATCGGGGGCGGTTCCGAAGGACTCGGAGGCTGGAGGAAGATGAGCTTTATCAGCTTGGTCGAACACAGATCCCGACAGGAGGCAGGGAGATACAGAAAGCCTCCGGCGCTTCTGAGGAGCAGCGTCTAGTCCAGTGGTGGTGAAAGCCACACCTCCAGTGGAGTAGAGGGGGAAAGGCCAAGCGAGGGGAGGGTTTGAAGATGCTACTGAGAGCCCAAGCGCCTCACCTAGTCCGGCTGACCAGGAGGCAGACACGCTGTTTCCGTCACCCAGCTTACGCAGAGGGGTGAAACATAAGGAGGTTTGGGGTGTCTAAGTTCTTACGTTGGGGAAGAAACCGGAAGGGGCCACTCCCGGAGTCTGCAAGTGACTAAAACAGATGTGAACTTTGTGGTTCTGCACTGTAAATAGTTTGCACCAAATAAATCCTGTTAAAGACACGTCGGAGTCCTGCCTGGTTACTCACGAGCAACCACCACCAGCACCTGACAACTATAAAATATAAACCGCTCGTTAATTCTTGTCTGTGAAGTTACCGAAGCAAGGGGAGGACTCTCCACGCCTGACACAGCGCGGCTTCTCATGGACGCACCATTCAGTCGGCAAATGGTGTTCCAACAAGCCGGCAGCCTTCCCAGCACGTTGCAAAGAGGAGAACGCTATGTGGTATGTTGTTGTTGTTTAGTCATTTAGTCGTGTCCGATTCTTCGTGACCCCATGGACCAGAGCACGCCAGGCACTCCTGTCTTCCACTGCCTCCCGCAGTTTGGTCAGAATCATGTTGGTCTCTTCGAGAACACTGTCCAACCATCTCGTCCCCTTTGCCTTGTGCCCTCCATCTTTCCCAACATCAGGGTCTTTTCCAGGGAGTCTTCTCCTCCTATGAGGTGGCCAAAGTATTGGAGCCTCAGCTTCAGGATCTGTCCTTCCAGTGAGCACTCAGGGCTGATTTCCTTCAGAATGGATCGGTTTGATCTTCTTGCAGTCCATGGGACTCTCAAGAGTCTTCTCCAGCACCATAATTCAAAAGCATCAATTCTTCGGCCTTGCCGTGGTGAAGGGGCTTGAATAACTCAGAGAAGCTATGAGCTATGCCATGCAGGGCCACCCAAGATGGACAGGTCATAGTGGAGAGTTTTGACCAAACGATATCCACCTGGAGCAGGAACTGGCAAGCCACTCCAGTATCCCTGCCAAGAAAACTCCATGGACAAAGACAACAGGCATATGTGGTATAGGAGCTTTATTGACACAACTCAGCCCTCAGTCACCTCTCAGAGGTGCGAGTCGCCCATCTTACCCTCCTTGCCCAGGCCAACAACCCTTGAAGGAAGCCTGGGCAAAAGCGGGTTGCGTGTGGACATGGTCTCCCTTCCCCGGAAGGGACTCCCCTCAGGATCATTTGCGCTTTCCTGGAGAACACCATTCTGGGTCAAAGAAGTGCTGGGCCAGCCATTCTCTGGTCCTCTTGGCTTTGCAGCGGGGACACGGTTCCTCGGGCATCCAGGGCACTCGCCTGGGGCTCCTCTGCCTCACCGCCATCTTCCTCCCTTTCGTGCTCGAGGCGCTGCCGTCTGTATCACCTGTCTGGCTGCCTTTCCACGAGGACACCTGCGATTCCGAGGTGCCCACGGAGTCGCTGTCGCAGAAGGTTTGCTGGCTGAGCTTGGAGAGGCGCTCCTTTGTCTCCTTCCTGGGAGGAGGAGAGCTGGGGGACGCCTCCTCCTCAGTGACGTCCCTGTCACACTCTCCTGTAAACAGCTTCCTCAGGCACCCCAGGATGCCGCACGCACTGTCTTGACACCTGTCGGTGGGGTCCTGGCAACCTAGCAGGCATCAGGTGAGAGAGAGAGAGAGAGAGAGAGAGAGAGAGAGAGAGAGAGAGAGAGAGAGAGAGAGAGAGAGAGAGATATGAGGGGGTTATTTCTGCGGTGGGTGGAGAAATAGCGAGGCTGCCATCCACTTTCGCCTGAGCTCAGTGGTTCTCAAAGAGCATCGCAACCATGCTGCCATACCCTCCAACGTATCTCCAATGAAAAGAGGGACATCCTATATATTTACACAAAGGCATCCATTTACAACATACCATGTTATTATTTGTGGGGCAAAAATTGTTAAGAAAAATTATAGCCCCAAAGGGGGGATATCGTGATAGGAATTTAGAGGTCTTAGATATATGGTAATGTTCATAACCGCACGTACATAGATCAGCCCAGGAAGACCGACCTGAAGCCATTTTGATTCCTAAACTGAGCAAATGTTTTCTCTGCAAGGTCAAAGTGGAAAAGCCTCCCCATTGACTTTCCCTTCACAAATCCTGTCTTAAGGGTATGTCTGTGTTTGAATAGGGTGTGAGGCTGTGACCTGGCCCAGGAACTAAGTATTTATCGCTACAAAAGACTGGCCAGGCTCCCCAGGAAATCCAATCAAGTAACCTGCCAGACAGGAGATAAACAACAACAGGAGAAAAACAATATTCAAATTTCTGTTTTAGACCGCCTTTTCTGTGATATGCGTGTGATGTATCTGAGGGGTGGTCTTAGGTTACGCCCCTTCTGTGATGTATGTATGATGTTTCTGGGGGTGGTCTTGATCTACAGGGTGGCAATTTCAAAAGTCTATATAAGGCCTTGTGCGCCATTGTTCTGGGTTCTTCCTCCTTTCCTGCGTGTGAGGGGAGCACTCTGTTGCAACAGTTCAATAAAGATCAAGCTTACTAGCTCCTTTGCTTCTCAATATTCTCTGGTTGGCCTCTGTTATTCTCTCCTACCAATAAGGAACCTATGTAAGGACTCTATATGGGCTCTTGGATACCCCATAAGGGAAAAGGGCATTTTTTCTTTACAACACTAGCAGGCATCAGGTGAGAGAGAGAGAGAGAGGGGGGGAGGGGGTTATTTTTGTGGTGGAGAAATAGCAAGCTTGCCATCCACTTTCGCCTGAGCTCAGTGGCTCTCAAAGAGCATCGCGACCATGCTTCCATACCCTCCAACGTATCTCCAATGAAAAGAGGGACATCCTATTCCGTGCCCTCCTCCATTTCTCCGGTGAAAACAGGGACACCCCAGCGGGGGACGTTCCGGGATCAAAATAGAAACTGGTTCAATCAATCGACCGGTTGGACATCCCTAAAATAACTCTAAAACGTCAAACAACTTTGGCCTAAACTAAAAAAAAGTTCTAGAATTTTGGCAAAAAAATAAAAAACAAATCGGAACAGCTTTGCCCCCAAAAAAGTTCAACAACTTTTCTGTCTGGATATGGCAACCCCAGTTTAATCCGCCTATTAAATAGATCACTGTTTTGTACTTGATCCCTTGCCTATTATAAATTCACTGGGTGACAGTGGAGAGCGACGCTCTCTCAGTCATTGCCTCACAACTTGATCTATTCTTATTTAATATATTTCTTACAGCTTACACACCATTTGATGGTAAAAAAAAAAACGACCCTTAAAGCAGGTTACAAAAGAACAAAGCAATAATGGGTTAAAAGGATTATTTTGAACATTCAAGATAGGATTCTGTGATTCTGGGATGTCCTGCTTAAAACGGGACAGCTGGGTATGTGGCAATCGTCTCCTCCAAAGCAAACAGCAGGTTGTTTTTAAACTCTGAGTTCCTGCTTGATTTTTGCTTAATAAGAAATGCTTTCTTTTTTTTTGCAGCAAATGAATTAAATTTTACCTTTCGTATATCTAACCTTCTTGCATGGCTGAATTCCACCACCGCATTTCGGGACGATCTGTTCTCGGAAAATATGGGAAAGAATTCCATTTAGAACCCAATGCATATGATTGGGGCTAAGTTTACATGCACACCAAGCCATTTGTAGCACAAATACACAGCTTTTCTCAAAATGGAACCGTTTGTGCTTGTCCTCAATGTGCCGCTTTCAGTCTAGAATCATTCCATTCCCAAAGGGTTAGGCTTTACACCTCAGCCACCCCCTTCTATAGCCCCCGGACAGCTTGCTCCAATCCAAAATCCCTTTTAAAGGGAGGTGGGAGGTGCTTCATGTTGGAGTTGTAGCAAACCATGGTGCCTTAAGCCAGGGTTTCCCAAACTTGGGTCTCCAGCTGTTTTTGGACTACAGTTCCCATCATCCCTGACCACTGGTCCTGCTAGCTAGGGATGATGGGAGTTGTAGTCCAAAAACAGCCAGAGACCCAAGTTTGGGAAACACTGCCTTAAGCAAATGGTTTTTGCTTCGCAAAGCTACCATTTCCAGGAATCTTTGGGATAAGGCATCTCCCATTCTTCAGCCCGGTCACTGAGGTGCAGCTCTGAGGGCCTTCTGGCAGTTCCCTCACTGCGAGAAGCCAAGTTACAGGGAACCAGGCAGAGGGCCTTCTCAGTGGTAGCACCTGCCCTGTGGAATGCCCTCCCTCCAGATGTCAAGGAGATAAAGAACTACGTGACTTTTAGAAGACATCTGAAGGCAGCTCTGCATCAGGCGGTTTTTTATGTATTTTTAATCTTTGTTGGAAGCCGCCCAGAGTGGCTGGGAAACCCAGCCAGATGGGCGGGGTACGAATAATAAATTATTATTATTATTATTATTATTATTATTATTATTATTATTAAATGTTTGATGTTTTTATATGTCCTGGAAGCCGCCCAGAGTGGCTGGGGAAACCCGGCCAGATGTGCGGGGTGTAAAAAAAAATATTATTATTATTATTATTATTATTATTACGTGCTTTATTTGTGCAATGAATAGATGCTTTGAATACTCAGTTTTATCTGCTGGCTGTTATGGTGGTAATCGTTTGCTGTCGCTGGATCTGCTCTCCGTATGTGTTGGCATATATGTGTGTTTTGGCATGATGTTTTCATTGTTCGTGCCATCCTCTGCCAGGCCCCTCAGATATTTTGGGGTACAGCTCCCATCAGACTCAGCCAGCACATGTCTTGCTGTTTTTAATCATCAGCTGGTTTGGAGTCTGCTGAACCTTTACCTTTACCTAAAAGTTCTGGACATCCAGCTGGCCGCTGTTGGAAGTTAAAGGCTCAACAAGACAGCGCTTTGGGCTCCCCTTCTGTCCTCCAGCCGCACACAAGAGGAATACGGCTAATAAAAGACTATTACCCAGTCTGCACCAATGTAGATGATCCTTATAGCAGCCACAGCCAGGCAGTAATAAAGCAAGATTTCTCCCAGGGCCCAGCAGACATCGTCTTCCTCGGGTATCTCCTCCTCGCACTCAAATTCCTCCAGGGAGCCGGTCTCGACAGGGTCTCTGGTACGTGAATAAACCCACCACAGGAATGGGAAAGGGAATGCCATGGACCGCGAGGGGCCAAAATGTCAGGCGAGGAAGCGAAGAGTCTGAAGAGGCAGCGGCAACATGGTACCCTGGCAACTGATTGTTGACAGGAGTTTGCCTCACAAGCCGTGGGCCAGGACCCAACAGAACCTTTTTCTCGCATCGTTCTCAGAACCGTGGCGATAGGAAATGGGAGAAGGGTGCCGCTGCCCTGGACCATTTCTGTTAGCGCGCCATCAATATAATAATAATAATAATAATAATTTATTTATACCCCACCCATCTGGCTGAGTTTTCCCAGCCACTCCCAATCAAGTGTTAAAAACAATACAGCATTAAATACAGTGGTACCTCAGGTTAAGTACTTAATTCGTTCAGGAGGTCCTTTCTTAACCTGCAACTGTTCTTAACCTGAAGCACCACTTTAGCCTATGGGGCCTCCTGCTGCTGCCGCGCCACCGCAGCACGATTTCTGTTCTCATCCTGAAGCAAAGTTCTTAACCCGAGGTACTATTTCTGGGTTAGCGGAGTCTGTAACCTGAAGCGTCTGTAACCCGAGCTACCACTGTATTAAAAACTTCCCTAAGCAGGGCTGCCTTCAGATGTCTTTTAGAGATAAGATAGCTGCTTATTTCCTTCACATTTGACGGGAGGGCGTTCCACAGGGCGGGCGCCACCACCGAGAAGGCCCTCTTTCTGGTTCCCTGTAACCTCACTCCGCGCAATGAGGGAACCGCCAGAAGGCCCTCGGAGCTGGACCTCGGTGTCCGGGCAGAACGATGGGGGTGGAGACGCTTCTTCAGGTATACTGGGCTATTTAGGTCTTTCAAGGTCAGCACCAACACTTTGAATTGTGCTCGGAAACGTACTGGAAGCCAATGCAGATCTCTCAGGACCGGTGTTATGTGGTTTCGGCTGCCGCCCCCAGTCACCAGTCTAGCTGCCACATTCTGGATTAATTGCAGTTTCCGGGTCACCTTCAAAGGTAGCCCCACGTAGAGCGCATTGCAGTAGTCCAAGCGGGAGATAACCAGAGCATGCACCACTCTGGCAAGGCAGTCCGCGGCCAGGTAGGGTCTCATCCTGCATACCAGATGGACCTGGTAGACAGCTGCCCTGGACACAGAATTAACCTGCGCCTCCATGGACAGCGGTGAGTCCAGAATGACTCCCAGGCTGCGCACCTGGTCCTTCAGGGGCACAGTTCCCCCATTCAGGACCAGGGAGTCCCCCACACCCACCCGCCTCCTGTCCCCCCAAAACAGTACTTCTGTCTTGTCAGGATTCAACCTCAATCTGTTTGCCGTCATCCATCCTCCAACTGCCTCCAGGCACTCACAGGCTCGGGGAGCTCTTCAGATGTTGTTGGGCCCCCAAGTTCTAGCATGGCACGCGGTTAAGAATGATGGGAACCTTTTGTTTCTGTAAAATTAATGAATGTTAGAAGGATGCTGGAATGAATCTAAGTGGTTTTAGCAATAATGTCATTAAGGGGTATGTAAAAATGGATTGTCAACAGGCGAAAAAGCAAAGTCATTATATATTAAGATAAAATTTCAAGATAAAAGCAAAAAGGGTAAGAACTTGCTGAAACAACTATTGAACTAGAATACAAAAAGGGAGGTGTGAGGAGGTCAGGGAAACAAGCAAATGAAAGACAAGATATTGAAAGACTGATTTGTTTTTAATTGCTTTTTATTTTTCCTGTGTTTTCTTTTTTCTTTTCTTCTTTTTTCGCCTTTTTATTTTTGTAATTTCTTTGAAACTTTAATAAATATTACTATATAAAAAAAAATGACGGGGACCTTTTACCATATGTGGTGGGAATGTAGAGAAGTTAAAAAACTTTTGGGAAATGATATATAATGAATTGAAAAAAATGTTTAAATTGACATTTGTCAAAAACAAAACAAAACACAACCAGAAGCATTTTTGCTAGGGATTGTAGGACAAGACCTGCCAAGAAAAATAAGCTCTTTATTTATGTATGCGACAACAGCGGCAAGAGACTTGATGGCACAAGGTTGGAAGAATGAGAAAATCCCAATGAAAGAACAGCGGCAAGAAAAATTGATGAGTTATGCAGAACTGGCCAAATTGACATACAAACTGCGTGAAAAGGACAACTGTGACTTCAAGGAAGAATGGGAACTTTTTGCAAACGATCTCAAAAGACAACAAAATGAACTGGGCTCTTTGGCAGGTTTTGAATAAACATTCACAAATTTATTCATTGAACATATAATAGATGCAGCAAGGATATGTACCATTTTATAACATGCAGAGAACAAGATATGTAAAAAAAATCAGGGAGGGGAACTGAGGAAAGTCCTTGGTGGGGGGGGAGAGGGTTGGGGAGGAATAAAGGGGGGGGGAATAATGTAACTGATTATGAGGATTGATAGATTGCTACACTGAAATTGGTTAATAAAAATACTTTAAAAAAAAAAGAATGATGGGAGCAACCACAAGAGATTCCTGCATTTTCAGGGGGTTGTGGTCAGTCGGTGGAGTAGACGGGAACAATATTAAAGAATACAAAACTGCAAAAAAGGACAGTATAAACAGTACAATGAGAATGATTGGAAGACTCGTTTTGTCAGAAGTCTTTTTTATTTAAGTGTTTATTTAAGTATTAATTAGGAAGATTAAGGTTTTTTTATGCACTTAAATCTGCTTTTTCTTTCTTTTTTCTGTATTTTCTTCTTTTCTTAAATTTTCTTTTTGTAGTATGAGACTGTAAATTCTTTGCATATGTGTGTAATTTAAATTAATAAAGATTTATTTATTTTTTTTAAAAGTGATAATAATATAATGAGAGGCGCCTAGAGAGAACTTTGCTCCGCCTCAGCGGTTTCTCCCGCCAAAACTGGAAAGCGACCGACCGAGGGAGGGGAGGGGCCACGTCGTGACGAGAAAGAGGGCGGGGAGGGAAACAGATGCGACCCAATCGGAGCCGAGCGCGAGAGCAACCGCCAACCGTCGCCTTCACCCTTCCGTCGCCCCGGCGACAGCTCCCGCCTCCGCCATCTTCTCCCACCTCCAATTGGTGCGAGCCAATCCCCTTCTGGTTGGATTTTTTTTAAAAAAACGGAGCCTGCCCCGCTGCGCATGCGCGCTTTAAAAAGGAAGCCGCGCGAGGAGCCGCCGGGGTGAGTGAGGGGAGACGAGCGCGGGGAAGTTGAGGGGGTCGGTCTGCCTTTGAATTGGGGGGTGGGTGAGTGGTGCGCATGCGCTCCCTGGGGCCCCGTTTACCGTTGGGCCCCAGAGGCGGGGGCGGTTGACCCTGTGGCCCTAGAAGGCTGCCGGACTCCAACTCCCATGAGCCTCAGCCAGCAAGGCCAGTAGCGAGGCATGATGGGAGTTGTAGTCCAGCAGCGCCTGGAGGGCCTCAGGCTGCCCCTGCCCTAGGGGGAGCGCGTGGGGCGCCCCATTTCTCGCTGTGGGGCAGAGCAGCCGGTGTCAGGATCAGTCCCTGGCACCTCCTGGTAGCTGGGCCAGGAAGTGGGGGCCCGGCTGGCCCCCTGGCATTATGAGGCAGCCTTGGCTAATAAGGCTTAGTCTGCCTAAGGGACCGTGTTCCCCTCATGGGAATCTGCCCAGGGAAGGCCCTGGGCTCAATCCTGCCACCCTCCCAGGCACGTTCAGTGGGGACAAGGGAGAGGGCCTTTTCGGTGGTGGCTTCTCCCAAACAACTGTGGAACTCCCTGCCAAGAGAAGCCAGCCTGGCTCCCTCCTTGTCTTTTTTTTTAATAAAGATATTTATTAAAGTTTTCAATATTAATACAATAAAAAGTCCAAAATAAAAAATAGCAAAAATACAGAAATAAAAATAATTAAAAACACACAAAGTTTCCATAACTTATTTTCCATTAACTTATTTCCCAGACCTCCTCATACCTCCCTTTTTTGTATTCCAATTCAAATTGTTAGTTCAGCAAATCCTTATTAAAGCATTACAGCTGGAAACCGCCTAATTTCTATCCGACATCATTCTAACATTCATTAATTTTGCAATATTTCTGTAGATAGTCTGGCTCCCTCCTTGTCGTCCCTCCGCTGTGCAGGTGGAGGAGACCTTCCTGTTCCAATGTTCTTTTGGTACCCGACTGTTTTAATGAGGGGACTGGCGGCATGCTGTTTTTATTGTAATTATTTGAATCGTGGAAGGGACCCTGGGCGTCATCTAGTCCAACCCCCTGCAATGCAGGAATAGGCAGCTCTCCCACACGAGGACTGAACCTGCAACCTTGGTGCTATCAGCACCACGCTCTGACCAACTCAGCTATGTTTTAATAGAACTTGTGCATGTGTTTAATTGTATTTTAATTATTGACACCCCCCCATGTTTTTAACTGTTCTTATATGTAAATTTCCTGGGGGGGGGAGGAAGAGTATAAATAACTATATAATGATCACAAGAGTGTATGATTTACATGGAGCTGTGCCCCAAGATTCCAGTTGAAAGCACCTTTCTGTCTTTTAAAACTCTCCTGGTTTTAAATTGCTTGCAATTTTACTGTTCCATGGTGTTTCAATGCTTTTCCCCTTCTGTAAAGCAGCTAATAATAATAATACTTAATATGTTCATTAGCTGTCCAATAACTTAATGTTGTTATTGTTATTTATTAAATTTGCATGCCACCCTTCTGAAGATCACAGGGCGGTGTGGTGTTCACAAAATTTAATCCATGAATGTGTTTCTGTAAATGGCATTAAGACATTTGGGATAAGACAAAGGGACAAAATTAACATTGGGTGCAGAGCAGAGACCCTTGTAATGTTGGTGGGAAAAATTGCTTTGCAGCTATGCGGCCCAAAGGAAGGTCACTGGTGGGCTAAGGCCCTTTTAAGACCCTGACGACAAACAACTATAATGTGCACCTATAATGTTTGCTTACTGTGAAAAGGAGCTTCAGATATAGTTCGGTGTGTTCTCTTTACTACTTATTTATATGGCTTCATCAGCGTGCAGAATGCAAGGAGAGGAGCTTGCAATATAAAATTTGGTTCAAGGTAAAGGACGCAGGTGGTGCTGTGGTCTAAACCCCTGAGCCTAGGGCTTGCCGATCAGAAGGTTGGCGGTTTGAATCCCCGCGACGGGGTGAGCTCCCGTTGCTTGGTCCCTGCTCCTGCCAACCTAGCAGTTCGAAAGCACAAGTAGATAAATAGGTACCATTCCGGTGGGAAGGTAAACAGCGTTTCCATGCGCTGCTCTGGTTCACCAGAAGCGGCTTAGTCCTGCTGGCCACATGACCCAGAAGCTTTCTGCAGACAAACGCTGGCTCCCTCAGCCTGTAAAGTGAGATGAGCGCCTCAACCCCAGAGTCGTCCGTGACTGGACTTAACGGTCAGGGGTCCCTTTACCTTTACCTTTTAAAGGAAGCACAATTGATATCCCGCAGTTCCCATCTGCAATAGCTGTGATTCCTACATTGCAAGGGGTTGCACTAAGTGAGCCTTGGAGGTCTATGAAAGGAATTTCTGCTTGTATAGTCGGCCTTTCCCCTTCCTCTCCCAGCAGCCCCCATTGGCTCCCCCCATCTGCCGTAGAAGGCTGAGAGACCATCTTGAGAAGATTTCGAGGGAAGAAGGGGACATCCAGTCGCACAGCTTTGGGGTAAACAGGAGAAGGTGCACTTGAATTAGCATTGAAATTTCTTTCAATGTTAAGTAAATGTTCTCATATAACTAGCTGTCCCTCTGCTCTTTCCAGACAATGAAGGGGGAACAAGGTCCAGCTGCTTCCCTCATTGACAGGACCATCGAGATGAGGAAAGAAACTGAAGCAAAAAAAGTGGTCTTGGCATGGGGGCTTCTGAACTTGTCCATGGCTGGCATGATTTATACTGAAATGTAAGAGAGGCAAACACCCCAACTTCATTCTGCATCCTTGCTGATGGTTTCGGTCCCAGCTCCTGCCAACCTAGCAGTTCGAAAGCACGTGAAAGTGCACGTTTCTCAGTGAGATAAACATTTATCAGTGAGATAAATGTTCACTGCTTCTCCCATGAATTCATCATTCATCATCCCATGAATTCATCAAGGATTTCAAGTCACTTTCCCTTGGTGTCAGCCATACAGGGGATGGTGATAATTGAGCTGCTGTATTTGGCAGTTTTAAAAATGACAGAGAGAATGTTTGTGGAAGTGCTTTCTGACGCTCTAAAATGCTATTAAATTTTAAAGGTGCTAGTAATGAGTAAACGTGTCTGCTCTGCTTTGGCAGATGACTGTTGGGTGGAAGACACAAATTTCTCATAGCTCAGATTTGGAGGAGGGAATCAGGGAGGCCACTGTGAGGTGCTGGAAATCCAGCCATAAAGTTCATTCTGGGGGAAATTGTTGTATCTTAATCATGGGGAGTGAGCTATTTATTGTGAACCACTGAAAAGTAGTTGGTGATTCCATGCTGTGGGGCTATGAATGACCTTTGTCTCCCTCTTCCCTCCGGCCCCCAGGTCTGGAAAACTAATCAGTTCCTATTATAACATTTCATGCTGGTTACTGTGGTATGTTGGTAAGTACTTTGAAACTCCAGAAGAATGTAGAAGTTGGTTGAATGGACTGGGAATGTCTCTGTATTTATGCCTTTAGGGAGAAAAAAAGGAAGTGAGGAGGTGATCCTCTGGGTTTTGTTTTTTCACAGAATTTATACCCCCCCACCCCACTCTGGATGACTTTCAGCAAAATATTAAAATACCGTAATGCATCAAACATTAAAAGCTTGCCTAAACAGGGCTGCCTTCAGATGTCTTCTAAAAGTCTAGTAGTTCTCTTTGCCTGGTTCCCTGTAACTTGGCTTCTCGCAGTGAGGGAACCGCCAGAAGGCCTTCGGTGCTGGACCTCAGTGTCCGGGTAGAATGATGGGAGTGGAGACGCTCCTTCAGATATACTGGACTGAGACCGTTTAGGGCTTTAAAGGTCAGCACCAACACTTTGAATTGTGCTTGGAAATGTACTGGGAGCCAGTGTAGGTCTTTCAAGACTGTGTTATGTGGTCTCGGCGGCCGCTCCCAGTCCCCAGTCTAGCTGCCACATTCTGGATTAGTTGTAGTTTCTCGGTCACCTTCAAAGGTAGCCCCACGTAGAGTGCATTGCAGTAGTCCAAGCAGGAGATAACCAGCACATGCACCACTCTGGCGAGACAGTCCGCAGGCTGATAGCATCTCAGCCTGCGTACCAGATGTAGCTGGTAAACAACTGCCCTCCACACAGAATTGACATGTGCCTCCATGGACAGCTGTGAGTCCAAAATGACTCCCAGGCTGCACACCTGGTCCTTCAGGGGTACAGTTACCCTATTCAGGACCAGGGAATCCTCCACACCTGCCCGCCTCCTGTCCCCCCAAAACAGTACTTCTGTCTTCTCAGGATTCAACCTCAATCCATTAGCCGCCATCCATCCTCCAACAGCCTCCAGGCACTCACACAGGACCTTCACCGCCTTCACTGGTTCTGATTTAAAAGAGAGGTAGAGCTGGGTATCATCTGCATATTGATGGACACCCAGCCCAAACCCCCTGATGATCTCTCCCAGCGGCTGCTTGTAGATGTTGAAAAGTTTTTCCTAATGTTTAGTTGAAACCTTTCTTGTAGTTTGAGTCCACTGGTTTGAGTCCTCCTCTCTGGAGGAGGAGAAAAGCTTGCTTCATTTGACATCCCTGCAGATAAAGATGGGCTTCTATTACCTCTCAGTCTTCTCTTCTCCAAGCCAAACATGCCCAGTTCCCTCAACCATCCCTCATAAGGGTATAAAGCCGTATTGTAGGATTTAAAGCCACCTTGCTGTCCCCATGCTTGCTTATCCCTCCGTCTAGGTTCCATCCATACTGGGTAAACATGGTCAGGTGCAGACGCAACACTAGCTTCCTGCAAACTCTGGTCTGTGTTTCAGGAGTTAGCTTCAGGGCTGCACCTCTCCTCCCTCCAGCCTCCCCCCGCCACCACACCTCGGTGGTGCAGATTTCTTGCCCTTTGTTCCCTTAAGAATAGTTCAGCATTACAAGTGCCATCATCTGTGACTGGTGCTACCTCTGGTTAGACCATTTCTCTGAGTTGCTAAGTGCATATATACAGTGGTGCCTCGCAAGACAAAAAGAATCCGTTCCGCGAGTCTCTTCGTCTTGCGGTTTTTTCGTCTTGCGAAGCAAGCCCATTAGCGGATTAGCGCTATTAGCGGCTTAGCGGGCGTAGCGGATCAGCTGATAAGCGGCTTAGCGGATCAGCTGATAAGCGGCTTAGTGGATCAGCTGTTAAGCGGCTTAGCGGATCAGCTGATAAGCGGCTTAGCGGCTTGGGAAAAAGGGGGGGAGGGGAAAAAACCCGCAGGAACTCGCAAGACATTTTCGTCTTGCGAAGCAAGCCCATAGGAAATTTGTTTTGTGAAGCACCTCCAAAACGGAAAACCCTTTCGTCTAGCGGGTTTTCTGTCTTGCGAGGCATTCGTCTTGCGGGGCACCACTGTATGTGACAAATTATAAAGTATGAATTGGCCTTGACTGCTCTGGTTGCCAGGCAACTGCATAAATTCAGTGAGATTGGAATTTCTATGTACCTGTGGCTTGCCGTATGTCTGTTAAGAATTGTCTGAATTCTGCCCTCCCCCCCTTTTCTGCTACAGACCGACACTTTTCATACTAAATTTCTTGATTGTTCAAATATTTTGATAATCCCCATTACCTGGTGAAACCAGCATCTTTCGTACGATAAAATCAATGAGTGGCTGGCTGTTTAAATTGTTATCCGTCTCATGCTGTTCACAAACTCTTAATGTAATCTTCTGTTTTGTTCTAGAACTTGCATTTGCGTCTTTGTTCAGCCTTAATGCCTTATTTGACTTCTGGAGGTATTTTAAATATACTATGGCCCCAACCAGTTTGGTGATGAGCCCTGGACAGCAAACCCTCCTGGGGTTGCAGAATGCAGGTAGGAATGCAGATTTAAAAACAACAACTCTGCAATTCAAGTAACTTATTCCAAACATTTAGAGCACCCATGCAAATACTGACACAATGGAAGTGGTGTGTAGTTGATATTTTCTACGGGGAAAGTCATGTATTTGACAGATCATCTTGTCGAGGAGGGCAAGGGGGAGGCAATAGGGTGGGTGTACCTGATCTTACGGAACGCGGGTGGCGCTGTGGGTTAAACCACAGAGCCTAGGACTTGCCGATCAGAAGGTCGGCGGTTCGAATCCCCACGACTGAGAGAGCTCCCGTTGCTTGGTCCCTGCTTCTGCTAACCTAGCAGTTCGAAAGCATGCCAGTGCAAGTAGATAAATAGGTACTGCTCCAGCGGGAAGGTAAACGGCGTTTCCGTGTGCTGCTCTGGTTCTCCAGAAGCGGTTTAGCCATGCTGGCCGCATGACCCGGAAGCTGTACGCCGGCTCCCTCGGCCAATAAAGCAAGATGAGCGCCACAGCAGAAAATTTAAAAAGCAAATAAAATGGCTGAATTCCTTGGCATATATACGATCCTGTGGGATGTGCAGAAACTTTCTTTCTTTTCTTTTTTCATTAGGTTTTATAAATAAGAATAACGTTATACAAGTAAACATACCAAGTTTTCTCATGTTATTTTATATCACAAAAATAGCATAATAAACGTGGGAAAATATCTACAACATATATTTCGTTATTAGTGGTGAGTGTATAAGTTCTTGGTTTATGAATTGGTTTAAATAATTAGCAAAAAGAAGAAGGAAGGGAAGAGGGCGAGTGGGGTGGTTATCCTATTATTCTACTTAGTGTGCGTGAGGGGTTGTGTCAGCGTCACTTGTATGGGTTCTCTTACGGTTCACTTGTTGTACAGTGGTGCCTCGCAAGACGAAATTAATTCGTTCCGCAAGTCTTTTCGTCTTGCGAGTTTTTCGTCTTGTGAAGCACGGTTTCCCATAGGAATGCATTGAAAATCAATCAATGCGTTCCTATGGAAACCGCCTTCAGACCAGGTCCAGGGACAGTCTGTCCCCCGACCTCTTCTGAAGGCTGGGGGGGGGGACAAGGGCTTTTCTTCCCACCCCCAGCATTTTAAAAAAACCCCGGGACAGCAGAGGACTTCTCCGCTGTCCCGAGGTTTTTTTAAATGCTGGCGGGCGGTCTCCGCTGTCCTGGGGCGATTTAAAAGCCCCCGGGAAGGCAGGCAGGGGGGACAAAGACTTTCGCCCCCCGCCAGCCTTCAGAAGAGGTCCAGGACCTCTTCTGAAGGCCGGCGGGGGGCGAAAGTCTTTGCTCCCCCCTGCCTGCCTTCCCGGGAGAGCGGAAAAACGCGCTGCGATTCTCCGCTCTCCCCGACGGCTTTTGAAGGCAGGCGGGGGGGAGCAAAGACTTTCGCCCCCCGCCAGCCTTCAGAAGAGGTCCAGGACGAAGCAAGCCCATAGGGAAAATCGTCTAGTGAAGCGACGCAAAAACCGAAAAACCCTTTCGTCTTGCGGGTTTTTCGTCTTGCGAGGCATTTGTCTTGCGGGGCACCACTGTATTTCCTCGGTGGTGAGAGAGGTTGGGAATGGCTTAGGGTGTGATTGGTTGTCTTTGGTTGGCTGTAGTGAGAATTGTATTTGTGTGTGAGCGGGGTGTGAGTGTGTATTTTTGAATCAGGTTAGCCAGATTGATTCGTATGCTGTCGGGCGATTCTTGTTGTTTTCCTGTTGGGCTGTGTAAAGTGATAAAGGTGCAGAAACTTTCTAAGGCTTAAAAATATATATATTTTAAAATTTCAATTTCAGCTGTCCAGACTACTCCACCCCGTGAGCTGACGCCAAAGAAAACTCCTCCTTCGACGCCTTCTCCTCCCATCCAGGGGCAGAGTGTGCTGAGTTACAGCCCTTCCCGCTCGCCGAGTGCCAGCCCAAAATTTGCCTCCAGCTGCATGTCTGGCTACAGCCCTCAGCTCCAGGCTCTGTCGGGCAGCAGCTCTGGTTCTTACAGTGCTGCTATGAGCTACTCCCCAGGCAGCTGCTACAGTAAGGTACAGAGCTTTCTCATTAGTCTTTCCTCCTATAATACTTTTGTTGTTGTTTAGTCGTGTCCGCCTCTTCGTGACCCCCTGGACCAGGGCACGCCAGGCACTCCTGTCTTCCACTGCCCCCAGCAGTTTGGACAAACTCATGCTGGTAGCTTCGAGAACACTGTCCCACCATCTCGTCCTCTGTCATCCCCTTCTCCTTGTGCCCACCATCTTTCCCAATGTTACGGTCTTTTCCAAGCAGTTGTCTCTTCTCATGAGGTGGCCAAAGTCTTGGAGCCTCAGCTTCACGATCTGTCCTTCCAGTGAGCACCCAGGGCTGATTCCCTTCAGAATGGAGAGGTTTGATCTTCTTGCAGTCCATGGGACTCTCCAGAGTCTCCTCCAGACCAGAATTCAAAAGCGTCCATTCTTCGGCGATCAGCCTTCTTTATGGTCCAGCTCTCACTTCCATACATCACTACTGGGAAAATCATAGCTTGAACTATATGGACCTTTGTTGGCAAGGTGATGTCTCTGCTTTTTAAGATGCTGTCTAGGTTTGTCATTGCTTTTTTCCCAAGAAACAGGCGTTTTTAAATTTTGTCACTGCTGTCACCATCTGCAGTGATCATGGAGCCCAAGAAAGTAAAATCTCTCACTGCCTCCATTTCTTCCCCTTCTATTTGCCAGGAGGTGATGGGACCAGTGGCCATGATCTTTGGTTTTTTTGATGTTGAGCTTCGGACCATATTTTGCGCTCTCCTCTTTCACCCTCATTAAGAGGTTCTTTAATTCCTCCTCACTTTCTGCCATCAAGGTTGTGTCATCTGCATATCTGAGGTTGTTGATATAATACCAACAAGTATTTATAAAAATGTTTTTTCATTTAGTGCTCAAAGCACTCTGTGTGGGCACTCATGCACACACATGCATGTTGCAGTTATTTTGCTGCATTTATATTTTTCCTCCAAGCAGCTCAAGGTGAAGAGCATGGCTCTCCTCACTCCTCATTAAAATGCTCACAACAAATTAGCCAAAATGTATAAAACAAGTAATAAATGTTGGAAATGTAAAGAAAAAGAAGGATCTTTTTATCACATGTGGTGGGAATGTATGAAAGTGAAAAGCTTATGGGAAATGATATATAATGAGATGAAAAAGATGTTGAAATATACATTTATAAAAAAACCAGAAGCATTTTTACTTGGCATTGTAGGGGAGGATATTAATAGACAGGGTAGTAAATTATTTTTATAATAATAATAATAATTTATTATTTATACCCCGCCCATCTGGCTGGGCCCCCCCAGCCACTCTGGGCGGCTTCCATAGAAACCAAAAATACAGTAAAATATCACACGTTAAAAACTTCCCTGCAAACTTTATATGCAACAATGGCCCCAAGAGTATTATTGGCATAGAAATGGAAACAAGAAGAATTACTGATGAAAGAAGAATGGCAGACGAAATTAATGGACTATGCAGAATTAGATAAGATGACAGGAAGGATCCGAAACCTGCGGGACCAGAGATTCTCAGAGGACTGGAATAACTATTTGAACTATTTGAAAAGCAATTGTAATAAACAGGTTATGCTAGTAGGACTGCAAGAAGTTTTGTAAGCAGGATTATGTAAAATATTGCAGAGAAGATTATGAAGAGAGTTATTAGTGAAGGACAATTAAAGGTAATAGGGAAATTAAGAAATATAGATTAAGTGATAAAGATTGAAAAATCTTCAGATGTGGTTGATGGAAGTCCAGAACATTGTATTCTTGGCATGATAGTGTAGGTCCAGCAGGCCCCCGGTGGGGGTCGCCAGCTGGCTTAGCCCTCCGTGGCCCAGGGTAAGTGTACATGGCTTGCATGGCCCACTTGCATGGGCCTGACAACAAACCTGTAAGGTGGGTTGAACTGAGAGGCAGCGACTGGCCCAGTGTGTTTCATGGCTGAGTGGGGATTTGAACTCTGGTCTCTTCCAGTTCAGCAGTAACCACTACACCACACTGTCTCTTCCCATTTTACAGTTGTGGATAGGGAGGCTGAGGCTGGAAGTGTGGATGTGTTCACTGATGAGGTCTGTTGCACCTCCTCCCCTTGACCGCTTCCCTGCTCCAACATGGCTTTGATTTCAACCGCCTCAGATGACATGAGCTTATCCTGTTGCAATGCAGAGCTGGAATCCTTTCCAGATTTTTCCCACCCTTTGGGCCAAGTGCCAGAGGCATGAATAAAAGTTAGTGTTTCTTTAAAAAAAAACCCCAAAAAACTTTGCAGCTCTCTGATGGAAAATAAACGGGGAGAGATCACTCATCCACGTGTTGGAATTCCCAGTATATTCCAGGGAGATAGGAAGCCCAGAGCACTTGTTCTTTAGATGTCCCTTTTATGAATAGTAAGACCATTGATTCCGTACTGGTGAGGCTTGCTGACCTCCCAGAAAAGCAAAAATTTGACCTTTTCCTGTTTGGCAAAGATCAGAAGACGACCCGGATGGTCGCCAGACATCTGTACAGATCTGTAGGCGCAGACCATCTCCCGACTCAAACTAGTTCGTTAAGAAAATCCCCAAACATTGTTCCATGGGTAACTCTGGGTCAGCTCTCTGCGGTAGTTTATCTTAAAGTTTATCACATTTATAAATTTTAAACTTATTGTTGTACATTGTTTTGTTTCTTTGTTTTCCTTCTGGGACTGTACCCCCAAGTGTGTTTTATAAGCTGGTCTCCGGCCGTAAGAAACTATCATCTATCTATCATCTATCTATCTATCTATCTATCTATCTATCTAATCTATCAGTATATTCCATTTTGTTTTGCCTAGGTCCCCCCTTTTAGCCCTTCCCCAAGCACTTCACCATACCCCACCAGCATCGGCCCAATGGATAGCAGTGGAATGAGGTCACGGTATCGCTCTTCGCCAACTGTATACAATTCCCCTACTGGCAAGGAAGACTATATGACGGACCTCAGGTCTCTGGACAACTTCCTTCGAATCGAGGAGGAGAAGCTGCACAGAGTTCAGCTGGGTAAGCAATTCTCCGCGTAAACAATGTCTTTGGCCCCACCTGATGGAGTATTTGTGTATGTTCATAGCTATGAAAGCCTTGCCAGCCAGTTCCCGTAGATTTGTAGATTCCCGTAGCCAGTAGATTTGTAATCTGGGGGACTGAGTTCGCTTCCCTACACCTCCACATGCAGCTGCTGGGTGACCTTGGGCCAGTCACACTTCTCTGAAGTCTCTCAGCCCCACTCACCTCACAGAGTGTTTGTTGGGGGGAGGAAGGGAAAGGAGAATGTTAGCTGCTTTGAGACTCCTTTGGGTAGTGATAAAGTGGGATATCAAATCCAAACTCTTCTTCTTCCCATAATTTCTTTTGCATGCTTGTGGTTGGATAATTACAGGGAGCACACGGTGGCGCTGTGGTCTAAACCACTGAGCCTCTTGGGCTTGCCGATCAGAAGGTTGGTGATTCGAATCCCCGTGACGGAGTGAGCTCCTGTTGCTCTGTCCCAGCTTCTGCCAACCTAGCAGTTCAAAAGCACACCAGTGCAAGTAGATAAATAGGTACCGATGCAGCGGGAAGGTAAAAACAACATTTCTGGTTTCCGTCATGGGGTTCCATTGTGCCAGAAACGGTTTAGTCATACTGGCCACTGACTCGGAAAGCTGTCTGTGGACAAAAGCCAGCTCCCTCGGCCCAAAAGCCAGATGAGCGCCGCAACCCCAAAGTCGCCTTTGACTGGGCTTAACTGTCCAGGGGTCCTTTACCTTTTACAGGGAGCACAGATTCCAGTTCTCCTTCTAGCAGCCCAACCTTTTGGAACTACAGCCGGTCCATGGCAGACTATGCCCAGATGCTCAGGAAATTCCAGTACCAACCTGCCTGCCGGTCCCAAGCCCCATCGGCCCACAAAGACGAAGCTGAGTTAAGCTCCAAGCAGGTCGCTGAAGAGGTAAATGGAAGATTGGCATTGGGGCAGTAGGGGATTGTTTCCTTCTGAATGGCATCTCTAGAGCATCAGTCTTCAACCTTTTCACACCCAGACCCACATTTAACCCAAACATGCTTTTGGGGAACCCCCCACCTCCCCCGATATATTTATATGGTGGTAGTGCTATGCGGGTGGCGCTGTGGGTTAAACCACAGAGCCTAGGACTTGCTGATCAGAAGGTCGGCGGTTCGAATCCCTGCGACGGGGTGAGCTCCCGTTGCTCAGTCCCTGCTCCTGCCAACCTAGCAGTTCGAAAGCATGTCAAAGTGCAAGTAGATAAATAGGTACCACTCCGGCGGGAAGGTAAGCGGCGATTCCGTGCGCTGCTCTGGTTCGCCAGAAGCGGCTTAGTCATGCTGGCCACATGACGCGGAAGCTGTACGCCGGCTCCTTCGGCCAACAAAGTGAGATGAGCGCCCAGAGTTGGCCACGACTGGACCTAATGGTCAGGGGTCCCTTTACCTTTAGTGCTACTCACCTTAGTTCAGGTCCCAATCCACCAGCTGAAGACCAGTGCTCTAGAGCCATTACAGTGGTACCTCGGGTTAAGTACTTAATTCGTTCCGGAGGTCCGTTCTTAACCTGAAACTGTTCTTAACCTGAAGCACCACTTTAGCTAATGGGGACTGCCGCACTGCCGCTGCATAATTTCTGTTCTATTCTGAAGCAAAGTTTTTAACCCAAGGCACTATTTCTGGGTTAGCGGCGTATGTAACCTGAAGCGTATGTAACCCGAGGTACCACTGTACACGTTAGTGGCAAATCACTACAAGTGCATGTACTTAATAGTGAACCGCATTGGGACTGGAAGACTGAATTCAGAGTAAAATTGCATTGGAGCGTGCATTTGGGAGTAGTAATAGTTGTTTACTATTAGACTCTAATGGGTTATTGATACTGCTTTGTTTGATTTAAGTTGTTTATTTTAAAGCTATTCTGACTTTTTTGTATTTGATCTGGTTGTTATTATTGTTTGATGGTTTATTATGTTTTTAAATTGGAGGGGTATAGATAAAATAAAAAGTTTAAAAGACTTGCGACTTTATAACTTGCTTACTATGTTTCAAGGAGGATGTAAATAATAATAATCATACAATGACTGGACTGAGTTGACGTACTGAGACCATCTGGTTTTCTCATTCAGGTTTGGGCAAGAGTGTCAATGAGTAGGCAACTGCTGGATCACATGGACTCCTGGACTGCTAAATTTAGAAATGTGAGTTCTGCCACTGGCCTTTGAAATCAAACAGGTGACTTCTTGTTTGATTTGGGGGTAAATAGTCAAATTAAGCTAAGAAGGGATGGCTGATAGATTGCTTTGTGGGACAAACAGAAATGGCTTGAAAGCCCAAGACGCAGTTCAGCTAACCTTTCTTTCTTTCTTTCTTTCTTTCTTTCTTTCTTTCTTTCTTTCTTTCTTTCTTTCTGCCATTTAGTGGATCAATGAAACAATTTTAGTGCCCCTCGTTCAGGAGATTGAGTCCGTGAGCACTCAGATGCGGAGAATGGGGTGTCCAGAGTTGCAAATTGGAGGTACGTTGACTTACATAAAACTTGTGGTCTGTTATCTCCTGTTGAAGGGGAAATAGCCCACTATATTTACCATTTGGTAATACCTGGGAACACCCTTTGGACGCCACATTTGTTTATATTTAGAGGGAGAGTCGGATCAGGTTGTTTTGATCTACCGGGACACTGTACAGATAAATTTGCATGTTTGTGGGTAGCAGAACATAACCTTGCAGATTAAATAAAAGGAAGCGAGCAGCCCTTGTCATGACTTATCTTAGAACTTTTGGGGCTTTTCCTGTCTGGTGGGCTCATGGCCTTTTGTTTTTGCAGATGCCAGCATCAGCAGTCTGAAGCAAGCAGCCCTGGTTAAAGCTCCACTCATTCCCACACTGAACACAATAGTGCAGTACCTGGACCTTACACCAAACCAGGAATATTTGGTTGAAAGGATCAAAGGTAAAGAGTCAAAGTGCTGGTGTTCATTTTGGGCCTTTTTTACGCTAGGTATAATTAGCACTGGTTTTCAGCAAGCTGCTGTTGCATCAGCAAGGCCTCTGCACTTTGGCCTCTGCTAAAGCAGAGCTGTGGTAGTGGAAGGAGGGTCTGAGTTTCAAACAACAATACAGTGGTACCTCAGGTTGCATACGCTTCAGGTTACAGACTCTGCTAACCCAGAAATAGTGCTTCAGGTTAAGAACTTTGCTTCAGGATGAGAACAGAAATTGGGCTCCGGCAGCGCGGCAGCAGGAGGAGGCCCCATTAGCTAAAGTGGTGCTTCAGGTTAAGAACAGTTTCAGGTTAAGTGCGGACCTCCAGAACGAATTAAGTACTTAACCTGAGGTACCACTGTGTTACAGATTGGCAGTGTAGCACTTAATGGTGATCCCGATGAAGTTTTCCCCAGGCTGAAACCAAATGTTGTAATAATAATAATAATAATAATAATAATAATAATAATAATAATAATAATATATTTATTTATTTATTTATACATACATACATACCCTGCCCATCTGACTCTGGGCGGCTTCCAACAGAATATTAAAAGCTTCCCTGAACAGGGCTGTCTTAAGATGTCTTCTGAATGTCAGGTAGTTATTTATTGCTTTGACATCTGATGGGAGGGTGTTCCACAGGGCAGGCGCCACTACTGAGAAGGCCCTCTGCCTGGTACCCTGTAGCTTTGCTTCTCACAATGAGGGAACCGCCAGAAGGCCCTCGGCGCTGGACCTCAGTGTCCGGGCAGAATGATGGGGGTGGAGATGCTCCTTCAGGTATATCATTCTAAACCAGCTTTTGCCAACTTGGCTCCCTACAACTCCCGTCAGCACCATCATCCAAAACATCTGGAGGGCACCAGGTTGATGAAGTCTGGTCAAACAGGTCTTGAAGGGAACAGCCCTCTTTTAGATCTGCCTCTTTCAGTCACTGAATGGTACTGAAGCTCCAGGAAGAGAATCTCTTTCGTTAAACCTTCCTCCAGTTCTATCCCCAAATAACGTACTGTACAATTCTGCCAACCCACAGAGCTTTCTCAAGGAGGGTGCATGAGCTCTTTCCGGTGGAATCGGGGCGGAGACTTCAAAGCACGGAAATGGGATACTGATTTGCCCACAGACTCTGCCGTAAGTCTCGTGTGTTGTCTGCCCTGAATATATTCCATTAAGGTTCCGTGGCTCAGCAACAGCACTAAGAATTAGATGGGAGCATAGATTGCAGTACTCAGAAGCAGGGGTTATACGCCATTAATTTTAGTCCTCTTGTACTTAAACGAGGTTACATGAAACGAATCACATTTGTATCTGAGCTGATTGCTAGGTTGCCTGTATTGGACTGACCTTGAAATTTTTTAACTAGTTCTACACTTTCTCAAAGCACTAGAATAAAATTGTTTTGAAGTGACGCAAACACATTAAGTTGTTAGCAGACATTAAGGAGTATGTTTGGCTCTGTCCCAGCTTGGTTGAATATGGATTGCATTTCCCTCCACCTCCTTCAGTGCATCCCAGCAAGCTGAGAGAGAGAGAGAGAGAGATGCACTTACCGTATTTTTTGGTGTATAAGACACACTTTTCCCCTCCTAAAAAGTAAGGGGAAATGTGTGCGCGTCTTATGGAGCGAATGCAGGCTGCGCAGCTATCCCAAAAGCCAGAACGGGCAAGAGGGATTGCTGCTTTCACTGCACAGCGATCCCTCTTGCTGTTCTGGCTTCTGAGATTCAGTATATTTTTTTTCTTGTTTTCCTCCTCCAAAAACTAGGTGCATCTTGTGGTCTGGTGCGTCTTATAAAGCGAAAAATACGGTAATTGCTTAGTATACTTTTGCTTCTATATACCGTATTTTTCGGCCCATAGGATGCACCAAGTTTTTTTGGGGGGAAATAAAGGGAAAAAAATTATTTCCCCCCCAGGCGCTTGTGGGGCCGGCAGCGGGGAGAAGTTCTCTTCTCCCCGCCGCCCGCCTGCAGACCAGGTCCGGGGACAGCGGGAAGATGCGCTGCGCTTCCCTGCTGTCCCCGGAGCTTGCAGGGCAGCAGCGGGGAGAAGCGCTCTTCTCCTTGCCGCCCACCTGCAGACCAGGTCCGGGGAGAGCGGGAAGACGCGCTGCGCCTCCCAGCTGTCCCCGGAGCTTGCGGGGCTGGCACTGTGGCTCTCCTGAAGCCTGGAGAGCGAGAGGTGCGCACCGACCCCTCTCGCTCTCCAGGCTTCAGCGAAAGCCTGCATTCGCCCCATAGGACGCACACACATTTCCCCTTCATTTTTGGAGGGGGAAAAGTGCGTCCTATAGGGCGGAAAATACGGTAAGTATTTGCTAGTAAGGGTCATATTCATGTCATTCTTTATTCAGTTGTCTGGGAACAGGGTTGTGTTTTGTATTAAGAAGAAGAGTGATTTTATGGCTTATTCTTGGGATATTTTCTTGCCAATGATGGTGAGGAAATGCATTTCTTTCCCTTTCTTCAGATTATCATGCACGTGTTCTGCACATACCTTGACTCCAGGCTACCACCTCATCCAAAATATCCCGATGGCAAAACATTCACCTCCCAACATTTCATCCAAATGCCTGATAAGCCAGGTAATGGGGCTCTTATAGCATTTTATGAACTGGGTGGGGCGGTGTTTTACCCTCACTCATCGGTGATGGTTGATCACGAGAGCAGAGGAAGCTCCACGCAAGCAGGGATGCCTCTGTGTACATGGAGCTCTGTATGCATATTGGAGCCTCATAAAACTTTTTGAGTATGGCCTTTAGATACATCCAGCAGTCTCCCACAAGCTATGGGTTGAGTAGCATTATCTTACTTTATATAAACAAACACAGGGTTGTATCAAGTGGTGATTCTCAACTGACAGTAAGGCCTCCATCAGTGGACTGGGGAGAGAAGGAATTTTCAGCGATTCTTCCCCCCCCCCCCCCGAAGCCCGCCCCCATCTGCTCCTGAGGTTTTGCAGAGTTGTTTCGGGGAGGCGAAGGGGAAATGGCTGGGTATTATTTCCCTCCCTCTACCACTTGTCATCAAGGGACGTGGGTGGCGCTGTGGGTTAAACCACAGAGCCTAGGACTTGCCGATCAGAAGGTCGGCGGTTCAGATCCCCGCGACGGAGTGACCTCCCGTTGTTCAGTCCCTGCTCCTGCCAATCTAGCAGTTCAAAAACACATCAAAGTGCAAGTAGATAAATAGGTACCACTCTGGCGGGAAGGTGAACGGCATTTCCGTGCGCTGCTCTGCTTTGCCAGAAGCGGCTTAGTCATGCTGGCCACATGACCCGGAAGCTGTACGCCGGCTCCCTCAGCCAATAAAGCGAGATGAGCGCCACAACCCCAGAGTCGGCCATGACTAGACCTAATGGTCAGGGGTCCCTTTGCCTTTTACCACTTGTCATCAGCCAAATAACTCCATTAATCAAGGCAAAATCTGAACTTGTTCACAGACGTCTCCAACGAGAACTTGTTTTGCATCTACCAGAGTAGCGTCAACCCTCCACACTATGAACTTATTTACCAGCGACAAGTCTACAGTCTACCAAAGGTAGGAATGCAGCAACTTTCCCATTGATGCCTCCAGGACAGTGGAGCAGCACAGAAGAAATTGGGTGGTGTTCCAAAACTGCTAGGGGTGGGGATATGAGCCGTCTGCTGTACAGGTATTTCCATGGCATGGGTCTCCACACACCTGTTGAGCCATCACCTGTCTTCCTCGCAGCAGGGTGGTGCATCTGTGGCTGGGAGAAGGGAGCAAAGTACAGTGGTAACTCAGGTTAAGTACTTAATTCGTTCCGGAGGTCCGTTCTTAACCTGAAGCACCACTTTAGCTAATGGGGCCTCCTGCTGCCGCCACGTCGCCGGAGCACAATTTCTGTTCTTATCCTGAAGCAAAGTTCTTAACCTGAAGCACTATTTCTGGGTTAGTGGAGTCTGTAACCTGAAGCGTATGTAACCCGAGGTACTACTGTACTGGTCGTCTCCATTAACGAGGCTTGCCAGTTACCCTTCATTATAAGCGACAATCCCTGCAACAAAATGTTGTGGTATGAAGTACTGCTGTTCAGGATTCCCTTTTCTAAAGCTTCTACATGACATTTCCCGCTCCCTTCCTGAATTTTCTGCTTCTTTCCCCTAATTGTCATGCAGTCACTGAGTTTGCTTAGTCCCCATCGGTGTGTTTTCAGCCTCATCGGTCTGTTTTCAGCTTTTTGGCGTTTTGGAGGTAGTTTCCCCCTGAAGATTTTTTGGTTACTTCTGCAACCCTTGGGGCTTCCCTGAGGGAACCTGCTGACCCCTCTCTCTTGGGTGTGGATGGTACAGCCTCAACTGCATAAGGACCCACAGTCCTGGGAACGAGCTCACATTTAATGTATAGGATACTTAGGAAGCTTCAGGGGGGAAGAAACAGTTCACTCTTGAGCTATCCAAAAGTGTAATGGGAATTGGGGTTGCTTGTGCGTAAATTCCAAACTGCTCCGAGCTGGCTACGTAGCTGGACCTTTTCCCGGTTTGACAGCCCTAAAAACGCGACTGTCTCAGTCACTGGCAGAATCCGTCATTGGGCGTTTCCTATTCCTCCAACATAAGAATTCCTTAACAGATAATCTCCTCCTCGCTTCTCTGCGCGGAAGCCTTCTGCGCAGGGTGGGTGTACCAAGGGGTGGTCCTGCACTTTCCTCACTGACCTCACTGGAAGAACAAAAAAAATTCCTTCCGGTAGCACCTTAAAGACCAACTAAGTTAGTTCTTGGTATGAGCTTTCGTGTGCATGCACATTTCTTCAGATACGTATACTGGAAGGAATTTTTTTTGTTTTGACTATGGCAGACCAACACGGCTACCTATCTGTAACTGGAACTATGGAAGGCACCACATTGAACCGCATGAAATGGAAGTCCATCGTATCTGAAGAAGTGTGCATGCACACGAAAGCTCATACCAAGAACTAACTTAGTTGGTCTTTAAGGTGCTACTGGAAGGAATTTTTTTTGTTTTGACTATGGCAGACCAACACGGCTACCTATCTGTAACTCACTGGAAGAGTCTCGGAGCCTCCCCTCCAAAGTACTCTCAGCCCTTTCCTTTCTTCCTGGTGTCACCTTGGTTTCCTTCCCCAGCGGAAGCTCTCTCTCTCCTTGCTGGTTCCCTCTCCGGCATCATTAGGGAGCCTTGCCTCTCCACTCGGCTCCGATGTCAGTTCCCTGACAAAAAGTATAGCTGCTTTTGGGTCTGGGAGATGCTGTGTTGTGCACTAGATTCTCAGTTGACCCAACCAGGTGTGTACATAGTGGTCTTACAGAGGTGCAAGCAATTCCAGTATTGCAATGTGACAATATACAAAGGGCAACAGCCCCTCATGCTTAGTCTAAGTCTTTGTCACGTGACTCCCCTCCTGTTCACTCGGACCCCCTTTTGTCTTTCAATTTAGGGCAGAAACAACTTGTTCCACACCTTGCTAATGTTCCTGTACATCATAAAGACGAAAGAATCTGGGATGCTTGGGTAGGTATGGCGTTCTGCGCATTGCTGAACCCAACACTAGGCTGGGAATGTCCACTGAAGAGCTTCTCTCTCGGTCAGTGTGGACAGTACCAAGATAGAGGAACCCGACAGTCTGGCAGCAATGACATAAGGCATCTTCCTGTGTCCCTAAACAAGGAGAAGTGATCTGCTCAGAAGAGAGCTTATCCCATCACATTGAGGGTGGAGGGGAGAGTGGTGGAAGAGAACAGATACTAGCCAATAGAGTGGGGAGGGATGGCAGGTGGAAATATTTAGCAAGAAGGACTGAAAATGAGCTGGAGTGGCCCCCATTGATTATTATTATTGCTGGCATGTGCATGTATTGGGGTGGAGGCTTGACGAACAAAACACCCTATTTTACCGTATTTTTCGCCCCATAGGACGCACTTTTCCCCCTCCAAAAATGAAGGGGAAATGTGTGTGCGTCCTATGGGGCGAATGCAGGCTTTCGCTGACCCCTCTCGCTCTCCAGGCTTCAGGAAGCTATCCGCAAGCCTTGCAAGCCCGGCAGGAGGGTCCCGCCGAGCGCGCGAGGCTTGGGGCGGCAGCCGCAGCTGGGGGGGGGAATATATTTTTTTTATTCATTCCCCCCCCAAAAAAACCCGAGGTGCGTCCTATGGGCCGGTGCACCCTATAGGACGAAAAATACGGTATCGTATTTTTCCCTCTGTAAGACGCACCATACCATAACACGCACCTAGTTTTTGGAAGAGGAAAACGGGGGGGGGGGGATTCTGAATCCCAGAAGCGATCCCGCTGGCTGTCCTGGCTTATGGGATAGCTGCGCGCAGCCTCTCGTGGGCAAGGGGAGCCTTCATCCCCTGCTCGGGAGAGGCTGCGCAGCTAAGCCAGAAGCCAGGACAGGCAGCAGAATTGCTGTGCAGCAATGCTGCGCTGTGCTGTGATCCTGCTGGCTGTTCTGGCTTTGCCGTGCGCAGCCTCTCCCGGGCAAGGGGAGCCTTCATCCCCTGCCCAGGAGAGGCTGCGCACGGCTAAGGCTCCCCCAAGAGCCACACTCCCTTTAAAGAGTGTGCGGAGTCTCCCTCCTCGGGGAAAAGCCCCCAAGAGCTGCACACACGCTCCACGCAGCTCTTTAAAGGGAGAGCTGAGCAGAGTCTCCCACCTGCATTCCCTCCATAAGACGCACACACGTTTCCCCTTACTTTTTAGGAGGGGGAAAGTGCGTCTTATAGAGCGAAAGATATGGTAAGTGGGAGTAGGAGAATGAAGCCCAGTTAATCAAATAAATAAATACGGACATTAGAATTGGCTTCTGTGTATCAGTAGCAATATACACAGAAATATATATACCTCCTCTCCTGGTATGTCCCACAGAGAAATTTACGGTCTGCAAATAAAAACATCCTGAAGATCCCAGGCCAGAGAGAGGTTAGGCTGGCCTCAACTAGAGCCAGGGCCTTCTCGGCCGCGGCTCCAATCTGGTGGAACGCTCTGTCACAAGAGACTAGGGCCCTGCGGGACCTGACATCTTTCCGCAGGGCCTGCAAGACAGAGCTGTTCCACCAGGCCTTTGGTCAGGGCGCAGCCCGACCCCCTCCTCTGACAATCTGCACAAAATTTTGCTTAATGGTTGCCATCAAATTGATTTTAATTTGATTTTAATTAATTTTATAATAAATGTTTTTAGAATGTTGGATTGTTTTGGCTGTTGTTAGCCGCCCTGAGCCCGGCTTCGGCTGGGGAGGACGGGATATAAATAAAATTTATTATTATTATTATTTCTATAGAGAGTCCTGAATGCAGTTATCGAATGGAGGGATTTAACTTAACCCTGCTCCTGATGCACTAGCTTCAAATGAGACTTTAACATTTTAAATTTCTTATTTAATGATGAATGCTATGACTTGCATGCCTTGATATGAAATGCATCAACTATTTTTTGCAGGCGGGTCAATCTTGGCTTATCTGGTGTGAACGTTTTGTGGATTTTTGGAGACTAGCTGCCAGTCCCTGTCGCAGGACACGTGGGGAATAAACACCCCGACTTGTTTTGGGAAGAGAACTCAGCAGCTTGCTGAACTTACTGCCTTGAAAGCATGGTTTGGATATATAAAGCAAGACTTTGTTTTTTAAAAACTGTATTTGGAATCATAATGAGAAACTTTCAGCATCAAAACCAAATGGTTTCTGTGAATGACTTGACTTGAGGATCACAGTGGGAAAGTGACGTCGTTTCTAGATGGACTGAATTACCTTTTTGGATATCATTCTATTGAATGTGACTGCTGCTTTTAGACGACAACAGGAGGGCTGTTTGCCACACAAACCATCTGCCTCTGGAGATCATGTAAGCATGACACCAAGTCGATAATGCATTGCTGAATTGGATCCAAACTATTCAAGTGAGGCTGTGTATTCTTGGAGGCTGCTCCCATTTTGCCACGTCAGAAAAAGAGGTCACATCAGTATATCTTAAGTACAAGGCCCCAAACCACAGAAATAGATCAAATCAGGTTTCATTTGAGTCTTGGTTACAAAGGTATGTGCCTTTCATCTCTAGAGCACGAGTGACTTTGTATGATCTACGTTGCCTTTTTTTCTTTTTTGAAGTGACAGTACCCCAAGCTCCTCTACCAACAGCACAGAACAGCAGGCAAACTTCATATGGACACGACCTTTTCTCAGGGACCTTGGGAGATGTAGTATTTTGGGTTGGGGGGGTTCAAATTTCATGTTTCTACGGGAACTGCATCTAAAGCATAGGGGTTTCCAATAGTTCATGGCATGGAAATGCTGCTGTCTTTCTTCCCCAACACAGTCTGATGAGCAGAGAGCTACAAGAGTGGAACATCACCCTGCCATTCCAGCAAAACTGCCCCATGAATCCTGTTGCCAAATAAACCAGTACAGTGGTACCTCTACTTATGAGCACCTCTGGTTACGTATCCTTCGGGATACGCATGCAGCAAACCCGGAAGTATTTTTCCGGGTTTCACCGCATGCGCAGAACAGGCACCTCCGGTTGCGAAAACCTCAGGATCCGACCGCAGCTCCGGAACGGATCCCGTCCGCAACCAGAGGTACCACTGTAGTTTATTTTCCCTCCTAGGTTAAGACTGTGTGGTGGGCGGGAGAAGGATTGGCATGGATTGGATGTCGCATGTCTTTGGATAATTTGGTATATATATATGTATTTTAATGAGCGAATTCTGCTTCCAGTCACATCATTGGGGCCTTTCCAGTCTGCAAACATCTTGGCTGCAGTTCTACTTCTCTTTCCTTTCAAGGGAACAATTTTGCTGCTCTGTGTGCCTGATGGTTTTGGAAAGGAAGTAGCGGCTGGAACAATTGCCGCACCTTTTTAAAATTAGGCTTCCCCTGCAAAAAGCTCCCCAGCCTTAGCACGTACATCTTGGTGCCCAGGCATTTGACAAACAAAGCTATTTCAGAAAACTGCACCCTCTTTTATAGAATAGGGTGTTCCAAAACAAACTCTCAGCATAAAATATAATTCATTTGCCTTGCAACCACAGCACGCAGGACAATTTGTAGGTCTAATTTAATTAATTTACCGCTAGAGGTCTGCAGCCCTGCATCTCTTAATTCAGTTCTGTGAAACCCTAACCCTCAACAGATCTTGTTGTGACCCAGAGCGGCATATTTTGTAAGCAAAGCTTCTTTTGTTGCCTTGACAAAGTGTGTTTGTGCTGGATTTTGCAGGAGGGAACAGGCTGGTGAGATGGAAGGGGGTGGCTGCTTCTGCTTCCGTAGCCACTGGTCTTAAGACCTATTGCTGTGACAGCAGCTTGTGTGTTACGTTTTTCTGATCCGAGTCATTCCTCAGGGAGCTGAAACCTTTGTTGACACCTGTTTTGGTGCTGCCATTAAAACGTCTGTTTTGATTTGTCTCTGTGTGACTCCTTTCTGGGTCCTTTCTCTTCCCTCTTTTTTGCCTGTCCTCTCACATCACAAAACCTGTGGTTCTTCGGATACTGTTGTACTACAGTTCCCATCATCACATTGACCATTGGTAGTGCTGGCCAGAACGGATGGCAGCTGCATCCCAGAAATCCCATTCCTGCCTTATACCTTTAGCTTCTTAGGTAGCCATTCTATTTAAGGTATCAATAGAATCCTTTTACAGCCTTCAGCTAGCTAGCTAGCTAACAGTCTCCCATCATTCTCTCTTTCTGCATAATTCCGTGTTACTAAGCAGTTTATGGGATGCGGGTGGCGCTGTGGGTTAAACCACAGAGCCTAGGTCTTGCCGATCAGAAGGTCGGCGGTTCGATTCCCCGCAACGGGGTGAGCTCCCGTCGCTCGGTCCCTGCTCCTGCCAACCTAGCAGTTCAAAAGCACATCACAGTGCAAGTAGATAAATAGGTACCACTCCGGCAGGAAGGTAAACGGCGTCTCTGTGCACTGCTCTGGTTCGCCAGAAGCGGCTTAGTCATGCTGGCCACATGACCTGGAAGCTGTATGCCGGCTCCCTCGGCCAATAAAGCGAGATGAGCCCCGCAACCCCAGAGTTGGCCACGATTGGACCTAATGGTCAGGGGTCCCTTTACCTTTTACCCTTTAAGCAGTTTATATCTATTGCACAGCCATTAAAAACACAAGAGCCCTGTGGGATCAAAGGCTCATTTAGCTGGTGGCATAGGCGCCGACTCCATGGGGCCTGAGGGGGCCTGAGCCCCCTCAAAAATTCGTTTGGGGGGGCTCTGCCCCCCCAATAATTTAAGAAAATTATTAATTATATTATGCTTTGTAAAATCACAAAATTATGTTGGTATTTTTTATTTTCCTTGTTTGACGATAGTTACCTTTTAAAATACATTCAGTAATGAGTTAAAACAAAGCCACTCCCGATCTAGAGAGGGGGTGGGGTTGCGGGCTCTCGACCCATCAACAATCTCGCGGGGCTGGCGTCAGCCCCGCGAGAAGCGGGGATTCCCCCTAGCTCATTAATATTTACCAACCACGGCGGCAGCCAATCGGCTGCCGCAAAGGGCGGGCCCTCACAGGTTCACTTAAGGTGGGGCAGCCCGGGGCTCGCCCCTTTCGTTCCCCCAGCAGCAGCGGTTTGGAGGTCTTGGGCCCCCCCCAATATTTTTTATAAGTCGGCGCCCCTGGCTGGTGGTCATCACTGCCTCTTATGGCAATAAACTCCAGAGTTCCTTCTGAACCCTACACAAAGTCGCTAGCTGCAGGGATGACTGGACAACTACCAGTTTTACTGTTTTACTGTACAGTGGTACCTTGGTTCTCAAATGCCTTGGTACTCAAGCAACTTGGAACCCAAACACTGCAAACCCAGAAGTAAGTGTTCCAGTTTGTGAACTTTTTTTGGAAGCCGAATGTGCTCCATTTTGAGTGTTACACTTCCGATTTGAGTGCCACGCTTCTATTTTGAATCTGTTTTTGCTATTTATTTTGTGGTTTTGTGGCTCTTTTTGTTTTGTTTTTGTAACCGTGGGGAACCCAGTTCAGCTACAGATTGACTGATTGTGTGACTGCAGTACATTGTTTATTGCTTTCATTTTATGGATCAATGGTCTCGTTAGATAGTAAAATTCATGTTAAATCGCTGTTTTAGGGGTTGTTTTTAAAAGTCTGGAACGGATTGATCCATTTTGCATTCCTTTCTATGGGAAAGTGCACATTGGTTTTGGAACGGACTTCCGGAACGGATTAAGTTTGAGAACCAAGTTACCACTGTACTCTGAGAAGACGACTGTTAACTTCAGCCTCCTCAAGCACAGCTTGTCTAGATCGTAGCCCACATGATATGCCCACCAATTGAGTAGACCCTAGGCAGCTGATTTTGGCAGGGGCCTCTGTGATTCTTGGTCCCTCCTAGTGGCTGCCCAGTTCCTTTGGGCCATTAGTTTTATAATATGACAGATGTTCTGAGGGGCTGAAAGCTAAATTTGAATGCTCTTCATATACACCTATGAATATATGTCAAGGGTTGATTTGAGACTTTAAAATAATAATAATAATAATTGCAGGATGGAAACCCTACGTAAAGTGCAGCCTTTCTCGGTGTAATTTGCCAGCCTCGATCTTGGTAAAAATGAACCCCTGACTGACCCTTAAGAGAAAAATGTGCTCCTCTTCTCCGGCTTAAAACAAATATTCCCTCTGCCTTTTCCTGCTTCAATACATTACGTGCTGCCTTTTTAAAGGCTGCTACCTGCCCGCAAAACGTTTGAAAATCATCCAGGATTTCTCTTTGGGAACTGCAGAGAAAAATGACCATTCAGTCTGGCTGCCAGAGTCTTTTGTCTCTCTGTTTTGGTATCCTGGTATAGATTTGTACAGGGTTGTCAGCCCTTGAAAGCTCAGCCCCTGGCAGATACAGTCTTGCTGGCTATACAGAAGAAGGAATTATGTCACTGGTGAGCTCTTGGGACGTATTCTATTTTGATGATTTTTCACATCAACTTAAGATTTAGAACATGTTAGCGAGACCTACATGTAGCAGCAACAACCAAAATGGGAGATAAGTGTATGAGTTTGGACAAATACAGAAATTGGAAAACTACAGAAGCGGAAAACACACTGAGGCCGAAAGTGTCTGTATAGCAGGGCCCACATACTGGTAGATTTATTGTTGGTCTCAGTACATCATGAGTTTGCACAGAGTGAGGCGGTCTTTGGTTCACTGACCGTGTCTGTACAAGATTTTTGGTGTCCACTGTTGTGAGCCAGATCCATTTTTATTGCCCAGGTGTGAGATTCCATCTAGTAGGAATCTAGCTCAGTAAGAGATTCACACCTGTAAAAGTGTGGTGATACTTCATTTTCCTAAATTAATGTGAGCTCAAAACCTGAACTAGCAGAAGACCTGTGGCTTATGCCAACACAGCATAGATGCCCACAAAGTGACGATATCGACAACGTAAACTTTTATTTGCTCATATGGTTTTGACCAACTTTCAGTGCTTATTACTCTTCCCCTGTGTATGAATGTCCAACACATATCAGTGTTCAGTTTGTGGGTTATGGGAAACACTTGTTTTATACCCCAAAAGGAATTGCTGATGGGACCAGAGGACATGGGTCTCCCCAGTTTGTGAGGAACTTGAAAGCTTGCTTGCTATTTTCTGGCACCTCAGCTGGCCCTAATAAAAAAAATAAATACTACTCTGCTGTGGTTTTTGAACTCTCGTTTTGTGTGTTCCCAAAAGCCGAAATGTGCCCCAGCCCTATGGAGGTGTGGGGTGACTTGATAACATGGATTTTGCCCACAGTTCTAGCTTCAGCCAAAGGGGTCGTCATAGTTTACAGTATAAAACAACACACAATACCCTACTAAAAACCCAGCCGAAACATCACTCCCCATTTTGAAGTTTAGCATTAGCAAGGAGAAGCATGTTCACAGTGGAAAATTTTCTTGCAACGCTTGCAGGGGCTCCGGGTGTCTCTGTAGGAAGTATAAAAGAGAGCCTTGTAGAGACTTAACGGATTTAAAAGGAGATAAGCTTTAGCTGATTAGTCCACATTTCATCAGCTGCATGAAATGTTATCCCTGAAGCGCAGATATACATACTTTAAAAAAAAACACACACACACATGGTGGACAGCTATCTGAAGAAGTGTGCATGCACACGAAAGCTCATACCAAGAACTGACTTAGTTGGTCTTTAAGGTGCTACTGGAAGGAATTTTTTTGTTTTGATGGTGGACAGCGGTATGAAATGGGTGAGGAGCAGCCTGTGACAATGCCAGGTCAGTTGTGACCATTGAGAATAACTGGGTGGTAAATGCAACTTTGAATACATCATGCAAAAGGCTGGCCTGGATGAATCCCTAGCCGGAATTAAGATTGCCGGAAGAAATATCAACAACCTCAGATATGCAGATGACACAACCTTGATGGCAGAAAGCGAGGAGGAATTAAAGAACCTTTTAATGAGGGTGAAAGAGGAGAGCGCAAAATATGTTCTGAAGCTTAACATCAAAAAAACTAAGATGATGGCCACTGGTCCCATCACCTCCTGGCAAATAGAAGGGGAAGAAATGGAGGCAGTGAGAGATTTTACTTTCTTGGCTCCATGATCACTGCCACGAAATTAAAAGACGCCTGCTTCTTGGGAGAAAAGCAATGACAAACCTAGACAGCATCTTAAAAAGCAGAGACATCACCTTGCCGACAAAGGTCCATATAGTTCAAGCTATGGTTTTCCCAGTAGTGATGTATGGAATGAGAGCTGGACCATAAAGAAGACTGATCGCCGAAGAATGGATGCTTTTGGATTATGGTGCTGGAGGAGACTCTTGAGAGTCCCATGGACTGCAAGAAGATCCAACCTCTCCATTCTGAAGGAAATCAGCCCTGAGTGCTCACTGGAAGGACAGATCCTGAAGCTGAGGCTCCAAGACTTTGGCCACCTCATGAGAAGAGAAGACTCCCTGGAAAAGACCCTGATGTTGGGAAAGATGGAGGGCACAAGGAGAAGGGGACGACAGAGGAGGAGATGGTGGGACAGTGTTCTCGAAGCTACAAACATGAGTTTGACCAAACTGCGGGAGGCAGTGGAAGACAGAAGTGCCTGGCGTGCTCTGGTCCAGGGGGTCATGAAGAGTCGGACACGACTAAACGACTAAACAACAACAACAAAATGCAACCTTCCTAGCTTTGCAGCCCTAACTGCGCCTATAGCAGGAGAGAAAATCGCAGTCTGGAGAGAGGGAGTCCTAAATGGATATAGCATCAGACTTGCTGATACACTTGATTGCAATGCTGGAGTCTCCCTTTGTGGAAGAATTGTGACTTTTGTGTTAGTAGCAGAACGCTCCGGCTTGCTATCCTGACATCATTGCTACACAGAACTATAAAGCCCCACCAACAGTCAAAGGTATAAAGCGAGAACATAAATAGCTGGTTCCCTTATCCAGTACAGCGTATCTTGCCAGACCTAATCAGATTCAATAAATCATTCGCCGTCAATTGGATTTGCACTACTGGCTAATCAGTTCAGAATTATCTCTTTGCTACAAACCTAGCTGAGGCCTAGTTCTGAGAGTTAACTATTGCAGCTTGAATTTAACTATTGCAGAAGTAAACAATAAAATAACACAGCACTGACAAGATCATTTCTGGTGAACAAAAAACAAAACAAAACAAAATTCATCTGTTACGAAATGGAGCGGAACCCCTATTATATATCACAGCGGGGGTTGGAGAATAAGTATGAAAATATAAATGTCAGAGCATCCTTGGAATTGAAACAGGCTTGGAAGCAGCAGGATACCAAGCATGTCTACTCAAAAGTAAGTCCCATTAAGTTAAACGGGATTGCTGCCAAAGATCGTATCCGCTGCAGAAGGAGCAGTTTGGGATCTGCTTATAGATCTCTGGGATTTGCTTGTAGTTCTACCTGGGGCACTTTTCTGCACCTGGCTATAGTTGGGATGAGAGTGGCACTGTGGGTTAATCCACAGAGTGTAGGATTTGCTGATCAGAAGGTGGGCGGTTCGAATCCCCGCAACGGGGTGAGCTCCCGTTGCTCGGTCCCTGCTCCTGCCCACCTAGCAGTTCAAAAGCAAGTCAAAGTGCAAGTAGATAAATAGGTACCACTCCGGTGGGAAGGTAAATGGTGTTTCCATGCACTGCTCTGGTTCGCCAGAAGTGGCTTAGTCATGCTGGCCACATGACCCGGAAGCTGTACGCCGGCTCCCTCGGCCTGAAAGCGAGATGAGCGCCGCAACCCCAGAGTCGGCCACGACTGGACCCAATGGTCAGGGGTCCCTTTACCTTTACTATAGTTGGGGATGTTGGGAAAGATGGAGGGCACAAGGAGAAGGGGATGACAGAGGACAAGATGGTTGGACAGTGTTCTCGAAGCTACTAACATGAGTTTGACCAAACTGCGGGAGGCAGTGGAAGACAGGAGTGCCTGGCGTGCTCTGGTCCATGGGGTCACCAAGAGTCAGACACGACTAAACGACTAAACAACAACAACAATAGTTGGGGAATATTGGGGAGCTAGTAAAATAAATGCCCAAAAGTAGATCCTGTAAGCCTGAAATCTGCACACCCCTACAGGAAGGAAACCTTGTTTGTTCCATTGTTGCTATTTAATGCCATGCAGAATGCTGCCATTCCTTAAAAAGTTAAAGGGACCCCTGCCCATTAGGTCCAGTGGCGGCGCTCATCTCGCTTTACTGGCTGAGGGAGTCGGCGTCATGTGGCCAGCAGGACTAAGCCGCTTCTGGCGAACCAGAGCAGCGCACGGAAATGCTGTTTATCTTCCCGCCAGAGTACCTATTTATCTACTTGCACTTTGATGTGCTTTCAAACTGCTAGGTTGGCAGGAGCAGAGACCGAGCAACGGGAGCTCACACCGTCACGGGCATTCGAACCACTGACCTTCTGATTGGCAAGTCCTAGGCTCTGTGGTTTAACCCACAGCGCCACCTGCATACCTTAGACCAGCCATATTGCCCAGGAAATTCATAAATAACTGCCAGTAACAGAAATGGGCTTAGGATATCAGACCAGGACTAGAGAGAAGGAATGAGGATATGTTATTATTATTTATTACATTTATATAGTGCCAATCAACTGAAGATCCTAGGGCAGTTTACAAAATAAAAAACAGGATAAAATCTGCATACACGTATATCTCTGCAGAAAAAGTGGGCAGGGGAACAATGCACCTTTGTACCATGAGTTGCATTCTAGCCACGCAAAAATCAAAACGAGTTTTTATTTTATTGCAGTTTTATCATGGGTAGCTCAGTTGGTGAGACCATGGTGCTGAGAACGCCAAGGTTGCAGGTTCGATCCTCATACGGGACAGCTGCATATTCCTGCATTGCAGGGGGTTAGATGACCCTCAGGGTCCCTTCCAACTCTCAGATTCTATGACCCCCCCCAGCAGCTCAAGGTGGGGTACATGGTTCTCCCCACTCCTCATCTAGCCCCTACAACGACCCTGTCAGGTCAAGAGAGGAGTGTTCCTGCACCCACACGCCTCTCCATCCTTTATTCAGGCAAGCGAGAGAAACTATATCACAGTTTGAGGTTTCTTTCTAGCCGGGCTAAAGCACTTGAGAAGGGGGCGGAGCACAGCCAGCGAGGGGTGTGGCCTAAGAGAGAGGGTGTGGCCTAGGGGAAGGTCCCAAGGGCCACCAAGGAAGGCCTAGGGGGCCGCCTATGGCATCCGTGCCTGAAGTTCCTCACCGCTGCTGGAAAGGGTGAGAAACAACAGTGTTTATGGCCGTGTGCAGAATGCATTCCCCTCCTCACTAGAACACAGTTAATTCTTGCCTTTCCTTAACCTGATTATAGATTACTTAATTTCCATACCGCTTAATATATTTAAAATATCTCTTAAGTGGTGCAAAGAGAACTAAAGCGACTACAGACAACTTTAACAAAACATTGCATAATAATAATAATAATAATAATAATAATAAATTATTTGTACCCCAGCCAGTCTGGGCGGCTTCCAACAAAGATTTAAAATACATTAAAATGTCACACATTAAAAACTTCCCTGAAAAATAGTGTTAGGTATAAAAATGTTCGTTTTGGGGACCTTTCAGAGTGACCAACACTCCAAAACAACTGCGCCCTAAAAGCACCCACATAGGCACGCCTGCTGCGCTTGGCCCCATTCACACGTTCCTCGTACACGGGTCCCTTTGCGCGCGCAACCCACCGCGCTCCGCTCCTTTGCAGCAACTCCCTCCTCCCCGGGAAGCTTCGCGGCCCCTTCGGCCAGGTCGCGGCGGCGGCGCTCGCTCCCGCGCGTAAAAGCCGCCCTGAGGACTGGCGCCTTTAAAAAGCCAAGCGCGCGCCGAGGAAAGCGCACGCTTTGCGCAGCGAGAGAGAGGAAAGGCGGCGCTCGCTGCCCCACCGCGCCGCTTGCCTGCCTTCCTGCTTTGCTGCCCCTCCCGACCCCCCCGACCCCCAGCCCCACCTCCTCCTTGGGGCTGGACCCAGACCCACCCCCGGCACGTGCTGGACTCGCCCGGGGAAGCGGAGCTTGGAGAGGCGCCCGCGGTCAGTTGCGCGCCGGAGCGCAGCGCTGGAGGCGGTGGCGAACCCGGAGCCGGTTTGCGCGGCGATGTCGGCGGACGCGGATCACGCGCGCAGGCGGAGGCACACGCACGACAACTGCGGTGAGGGGTCGCTTATCTTCCGTGGGGAAGGGGGCGAAGTAGGGGCCGGGCAGGAGCATCTCCCCTAGAGGAGGAGGAGAAACAGCTCTTCAGATTTTTTAAATAGTTATCCTTTATTACGCATAGCTCTCCAGATTTTCATGGGGATTTTTTGGAGAGGTCTGTTTTCCAGCCCCACCCTGGGATCGAACCGGCGACCTTCTCAGGCAGAGCCAGAGCTTGCACACTGCTGGAGCGATGGCCCTCGAGTCGCAGAGCTGTGGATAATATAGAATTGGAAGGCACTCCGAAGCTCATCTAGTCCAACCCCTTGCAACGCAGGAATCTTTTGCCCAAAGTCGGGTTCGAACCCACAACCCTGAGATTAATATTGTGCACGTGTGTACGCCTATATTGCTGGTTTAGGTTTCGCAGAGCACCTTGAGAAGGTGTATAGCTTTAAAGGTGGTATAAAAATATTTTTAAAGTCATCTTCTTCTTTGGCGATCACTCGTAGCCGAGTAAGATTGTCTTCCATAAACATGGTTTTAACAATGAGTCCATAAGTGGCTGTGGAGGCCAATTCTGGATCCACACATCCTTCCACAGTGGGGACATAGGTTTCCGGGCCGGAGTTGATCACAGTGTGGATTTGCCAAGCGTGCCTTCCTCTTAGCACGTTTCTGCCTTGTGTCCTGAGTTCAAGTGTCTTCAAAGCCCATGACACCTTTGGCAAAGGCTTTTCTCCAACTGGAGCACTCGCAGGCCAGTGTTTCCCAGTTGTCGGTGTTTATACTACATTTTTTTAGATTTGCCTTAAGACAGTCTTTGAATCACTTTTGTTGACCACCAGCATTACGCTTTCCATTTTTAAGTTTGGAAGAGAGTAGTGTAATGATTCTAAATTCAGCTTTTAAAATAAATTTGCACCGTGAAGCTAGAACGAACTCCCTCTGGAGATTGTGGACTCTCCTTCCTTGGCGGTTTTAAAGTAGAGTTTGGATGGGAACCTATCATCAATGCTTTAGCCAAGATTCCTGCATTGCCCTTGTAAGGTTAGCAGATTTTTTTCTATGAACATGGAGACACTTTAAATAAATAAATAGATAGATAGTTCGGGATGTTGATGCTGCAGCGATGGCAGTGGCAGAGGGGTGGCCATCGCCTTGACCTCAACCACCACATTCCCCCTTCCTCCGAGGCTTCTGTCTCCTTTCTCCATGAGCCTGGGCAGCCCCTGAGTTGTGGGTTTTTTGGCAGTGGTGGTGTGGAAGTGATGCGCTGTGGGTCATGCATGGAAGGCGGAGAAGGAGGGCCAAGAGCGGGAGCGGCGAGGCTCGGGCAATGTGATGCCTCCCTTCCCATCAGAGCAGCCCCGATCCCATTCCTACTTGCGTGCAAGCAGGAGGGGCCAGGGATCCCTCAGCCGGGAAGCAAGACTTCACACTGCCTTTTGGAGCTGAGGGCCTCATCAAACCGAAATCCGGCCCTGCCTTTATCCCATCTTAAAATGGGGCATGCGAGTGTCAAACGATGTTCATCTCTGGGTCTCGCCGGAGAGCGAGGGTCCTCTTAAATCAGGCTTCCTCAACCTCAGCCCTCCAGATGTTTTGAGACTACAATTCCCATCATTCCTAGAATCATAGAGTTGGAAGAGACCCCCAAGGGCCATCGAGTCCAACCCCCTGCCAAGCAGGAAACACCATCAGAGCACTCCTGACATATGGTTGTCAAGCCTCTGCTTAAAGACCTCCAAAGAAGGAGACTCCACCACACTCCTTGGCAGCAAATTCCACTGTCAAACAGCTCTTACTGTCAGGAAGTTCTTCCTAATGTTTAGGTGGAATCTTCTTTCTTGTAGTTTGGATCCATTGCTCCGTGTCCGCTTCTCTGGAGCAGCAGAAAACAATCTTTCTCCCTCCTCTATGTGACATCCTTTTATATATTTGAACATGGCTATCATATCACCCCTTCACCTCCTCTTCTCCAGGCTAAACATGCCCAGCTCCCTTAGCCGTTCCTCATAAGGCATCGTTTCCAGGCCTTTGACCATTTTGGTTGCCCTCCTCTGGACACCTTCCAGTTTGTCAGTGTCCTTCTTGAACTGTGGTGCCCAGAACTGGACACAGTACTCCAGGTGAGGTCTGACCAGAGCAGAATACAGTGGCACTATTACTTCCCTTGATCTAGATGCTATACTCCTATTGATGCAGCCCAGAATTGCATTGGCTTTTTCCTGACCATTGGTCCTGCTAGCTAGGGATCATGGGAATTGTAGGCCAAAAACATTTGGAGGGCTGAGGTTGAGGAAGCCTGTCTTAAGGGATGGATTCGCAAACTAAGGCCCAGGGGCCTTCTAAATCCAGGCCGTGGACGGTCCGGGAATCAGTGTGTTTTTGCATGAATAGAATGTGTCTTTTATTTCAAATGCATCTCTGGGTTATTTGTGGGGCCTGCCTGGTTTTTTTACATGAGTAGAACTGTGTCCTTCTCTTTAAAATGCACCTCTAGGTTATTTGTGGGGCATAGGAATTCATTCATTATTTTCCCCCCAAAATATAGTCCGGCTCCCTACGAGGTCTGAGGGACAGCGGACCGGCCCCCTGCTGAAAAAGTTTGCTGACCCCTGTCTTAAGGCACTTTGTACAAAGTCCCTCACCTGCTCATAGTGGTCCGGAGGATTGAAGGGTAATTAAGATTTCAGATTTGAAATGCTGGAAAGATGAGATCACCCTGCTGCCCATTGATCCAGCCAATCGCCCTGAATTCTTGGGGATTAGCGGACCTTGGCATTTCAAAGAGGGCAAGATAAATGCATGGAGGATAACGCTATCGCTGTGGCTACTGGCCACAGGGCGTACGGCTCTGAAAAATACTATTTGCTGGGAATTCCTAGTGGGGCAAGCGAGCTGTTATGGTCAGATCCTGCCCTTTGAGGCATCTGGTTGGCTGCAGTGAGAACAGGATGCTGGCCTAGACAGGCCTGATCCAGCTTGTAGGATTCTTCTTCTGTTCTTATTTAAAACAGAGCATCCATGAGGTTTAGCTCTGTCGACAGAGCACGAGACTCTTAACTTGTGGGTTGTGGGTTCGAATCCCATATTGGGCAAAAGATTCCTGTGTCGCAGGGGGTTGGGCCAGTCTACCATTCTGTGATTCTGTATCCTGCTTCTAGAAGCCAGACACCACAGGGAATTAAGGGAGAAGTTGCATTCGTTGCTTCACAACAGCGCCCAAGTTCTTGGAGCCAAAAGCACTCGTTTTTTCCCCATCTTCCAGAGTTGCCAGATAAAATCAGGTTTTATCTTGATAGCCTTTGACCCTAAATTCTTCCATTGTCTTGTCTCCTCTTGCACCTCCTTAAAAAGAAAATTCTGGGTCACCAACAGGGCCTCTTTCACGGCCTTGGTGGATAAGATCGTGTTTGCGTTGCGATTGCGTGGGGCTCTGCACGTCTCTGCTTCAAACCCTCACTTTGCGGGGGAAGCGAGTTCCCACCCATTTTCAGCTGGAACTACAACTCATTGGGCAGAAAACTCGGAGGCTGACAGTAGGGGGGGCTAAAGCCAATGGCACCATCTACGTCCGGCATAGGCAAACTCGGCCCTCCAGATGTTTGGGGACTACAGTTCCCATCATCCCTGACCACTGGTCCTGTTAGCTAGGGACGATGGGAGTTGTAGTCCCAAAACATCTGGAGGGCCGAGTTTGCCTATGCCTGATCTATGTTGTGCATTGAAACAGCATCTTACCACTTTAAACAGCCATGGCTCTCCCCGCAAGCATTCTGGGAACGGTAGTTTTCTAAGAGTGGTTAGGAGAACCCATTTTCTCCCTCTTAGCAGAACTGAGATTTCCAGAGTGCTTTAACAACTAATCCCTCTTCCCAGGGCGCTCTGGGAATTGTAGTTCTGCGAAGGGAGTAGGGGTCTCGTGGTAACGCTCGGCAGCTTTTGAACAAACTACAGCTCCCAGGATTCCTTGGGGGAAGCCATGGCAGTGATGGGGTGATTCTTTCAATATATGGTTCAGATGGGGCCTTAGTTGTGTTCATTCATTTCAGCGCTCCTACTCCTAGTGAAAAAGGGTGGTGCTGTGGGTTAAACCACAGAGCCTAGGGCTTGTTGATCAGAAGGTCAGCGGTTCGAATCCCTGCGACGGGGTGAGCTCTTGTTGCTTCGTCCCTGCTCCTGCCAGCCTAGCATTTCAAAAGCACACCAGTGCAAGTAGATAAGTAGGTACCACTCTGGCAGGAAGGTAAAAGGCGTTTCCATGTGCTGCTCTGGTTTGCCAGAAGTGGCTTGGTCATGCCGGCCACATGACCCGGAAGCTGTACACCGGCTCCCTCGGCCAATAAAACGAGATGAGTGCCGCAACCCCAGAATCGTCCGCAACCAGACCTAATGGTCAGGGGTCCCTTTACCTTACTCCTAGTGAAACTTAGTTAAATATGACCTGATGTTTTCATTTCTGTTCCTTGGATGTGCTTTTTTATTCTCTGCACTGGCTGGCAGCAGCTGTCCTGGGTTCCAGACAAGGGTCTCTCTCCCAGACCTACCCTTTGATCGAAGCTGGGGCCTTCTGCATGTGGGGCACACACTCTGGGTCAGGAGCGAGCCCCACCCCTGCTGCAGACCAGGGATAAGGCCTTCCAGGTTGCTGTGGGACTCCCAACTCCCAGCATCCTCGTTTCACGCGGCCGATGGCCACGGATGCTGTGAGCTGTAGCGCAACCACTTCTGGAGGGTGCCATGTGGGATAGTTGCTGCTCTAGGCTTCGGGGCAGGGCTAATGCATGGATAGGCAAACTTGTTGTTGTTTAGTCATTTAGTTGTGTCCGACTCTTCGTGACCCCCTGGACCAGAGCACGCCAGGCCCTCCTGTCTTCCACTGCCTCCTGCAGTTTGGTCAAACTCATGCTGGTAGCTTTGAGAACACTGTCCCACCATCTCGTCCTCTGTCGTCCACTTCTCCTTGTGCCCTCCATCTTTCCCAACATCAGGGTCTTTTCCAGGGAGTCTTCTCTTCTCATGAGGTGGCCAAAGTCTTGGAGCCTCAGCTTCAGCATCTGTCCTTCCAGTGAGCACTCAGGGCTGATTTCCTTCAGAATGGAGAGGTTGGATATTCTTGCAGTCCATGGGACTTTCAAGAGTCTCCTCCAGCACCAGAATTCAAAAGCATCCATTCTTTGGCGATCAGCCTTCTTGATGGTCCAGCTCTCACTTCCATACATCACTACTGGGAAAACCAGAGCTTGAACTGTATAGACCTTTGTCGGCAAGGTGATGTCTTTGCTTTTAAAGATGCTGTCTAGGTAAGCAAACTAAGGCCTTCTAAATCCAGCTTGCGGACAGTCTGGGAATCAGCGTGTTTTTACATGAGTAGAATGTGTCCTTTTATTTCAAATGCATCTCTGGGTCATTTGTGGGGCATAGGAATTGGTTCATTTCCAGCCCAAAATTAGAGTCTGGCCCCCCACAAGGTCTGAGGGACAATGGACAGGCCCCCTGCTGAAAATGTTTGCTGACCCCTGAGCTAACACATTGCGTCCCTTGGTTTCCCTGTGGGGAGGTGGTGGTGATGATTCCCTCTCTTCTCCCTCCTTCCTTTGTTGATGTTCATCCCAAGACGTCTTAAGGCTCTGAGACGAGACGGTTAAGCTGCCCTTAATCTCTCAGTGGTGTCTAATTGATTGCCTTGGTGCGCATCATGTGAGCCCCACACCCTACGGCCTGCGCATAATTCTCCTCGCCATCATCTGATGCTTGCGCCGGTCCCTTGGTGTCAGGTGGCAAGTCTGTCGGCTTTCTGTGGGGCTGTGATTTCACGGCTACAAGCCTTACAGCTCCCTGGTCCTGAATGGGGCAACTGTGCCCCTGAAGGACCAGGTGTGCAGCCTGGGAGTCATTTTGGACTCACAGCTGTCCATGGAGGCGCAGGTCAGTTCTGTGTCCAGGGCAGCTGTCTACCAGCTCCATCTGGTACGCAGGATGAGACCCTCCCTGCCCGCGGACTGTCTCATCAGAGTGGTGCCTGCTCTAGTTATCTCCTGCTTGGACTACTGCAATGCGCTCTTCGTGGGGCTACCTTTGAAGGAGACCCGGAAACTACAACTAATCCAGAATGTGGCAGCTGGACTGATGACTGGGAGCAGCCGCTGAGACCATATAACACCGGTCTTGAAAGACCTACACTGGCTCCCAGTACATTTCCGAGCACAATTCAAAGTGTTGATACTGTCCTTGAAAGCTCTAAAAGGCGTTTTTTTTCCCCGAGGCTTTTTTGAGGTTAATTTGTTTTTTGTGACTGTGTGGAACCCAGTTCAGCTACTGATTGATTGTGTGACAGCAGTATATTGTTTATTGCTTTCATTTTATGGATCAGTGGTCTCGTTAGATTCATGTTAAATTGCTGTTTTAGGGGTTTGTTTTTAAAAGTCTGGAACGGATTAATCCGTTTTGCATTGCTTTCCGTGGGAAAGCGCACCTTGGTTTTGGAACGCTTTGGTTTTGGAACCGACTTCCGGAATGGATTAAGTTTGAGAACCAAGGTACCACTGTATATCTAACGTCCGAAAGGTATCTTTTTAAAGGACAGGGCCAGTCCTTCGTTGCAACCTGGGAAACTGCGATTTCCCAAAGCTCTCTGTTCTTGTGTACACACAGCAGTGCAGAGAAACATCTGTGGAGCTATTCTGATCCCTTTGGAAACAGCCTGAGGAATGTTCTGTACATAGCAGAGTGGTGTCAAATTCCTAGGGGCTCACCATATTAGCAGATTTTTAATTCCGCCCCCCCCCCCCCGAGTACTGGACCACTTTCAAGGCTGGCTGACTTACCGGCACAAGGTTATAAAGACTAGGACTAGCCACCTGAGAAATAGTTTCTCTCCAAATGCGATTTTGGTTTTAAACGCAATGTAAGGAGTCTCTATGGGAGTATATTGTAAAGTGGTACCTCGGGTTACATACGCTTCAGGTTACAGACTCCGCTAACCCAGAAATAGTGCTTCAGGTTAAGAACTTTGCTTCAGGATGAGAACAGAAATCGTGCTCCGGCGGTGCAGCGGCAGCACGAGGCCCCATTAGCTAAAGTGGTGCTTCAGGTTAAGAACAGTTTCAGGTTAAGAACGGACCTCCGGAACGAATGAAGTACTTAACCCGAGGTACCACTGTATTTTAAAAAAGGGGTATCAGAGTTTTTAGGGGGCTAACCAGGTTGGGATAGCAGGCTTATTGGTTTTGAAGGTCTTATGTATATATTTTTTTTCCAGTTTCGTTGTTCTGTATGGGACAATGACAATAAAGATTATCTCTTTTTTCCCATTTTTTTTTATTAATTTCCAAATTTTTAACAACTACAACATAACATAAAAACAAAACATATAAAAATCAAACAAACACAGAAAAATTCTTCCAATCAAAATCCAAGCTGATTTCCATTGTTAAGTGACTTCCTCAAATCTTTACTCACAGATTTTCATTAAATCTCAGTTTAGCAATTTTCCAATATTCATTTTCTAATATAATTAACTAGTTCAAATCACCCACTTCTTTTCTTTCCATCGTAGTCTCAATGACAATAAAGATTATCGTATCATATCGTATTTTTCCATGTATAAGACTAGGTTTCCCCCCTTAAAAACAATGTCAAAAATGTGGGGGCGTCTTATACACGGAGGTCATATCCCCCCCCCCATTTTCTTAAACCAGAGTCCCCCCAAAATAGGAGGCGTCTTATACATGGGGGCGTCTTATAGATGGAAAATTACGGTAACTTCCAGCGTTTATCTGACAGCCATTCTGTCTCCCCTTCCAGACTTCCCCAAAGAACTGGAGCCCAAGGCTGACCCACATCGGAGGGGGTCTCTCTGCGACCGGCACTGCGCTGCCGTCAACAACACCCATGGGGACATGGGGGACCTCCATTCGGGGTCCCACCAACTCATGCATGGCATCCTAACCCCCAGGATTCTGCCAGGTAAGGTGTGGGGGGAAAGGGGGAGCTTCCATTGTAAAAGGTAAAGGTAAAGGGACCCCTGACCATTAGGTCCAGTCGTGGCCGACTCTGGGGTTGCGGCGCTCATCTCGCTTTACTGGCCGAGGGAGCCGGCGTACAGCTTCCGGGTCATGTGGCCAGCAGGACTAAGCCGCTTCTGGCAAACCAGAGCAGTGCACGGAAACGCCGTTTACCTTCCCACCGGAGTGGTACCTATTTATCTACTTGCACTTTGACGTGCTTTCGAACTGCTAGGTTGGCAGGAGCAGGGACCGAGCAACGGGAGCTTACCCCGTCACAGGGATTCGAACCGCCAACCTTCTGATCGGTAAGCCCTGGGCTCTGTTGTGGATTTCATGCTCTTTATTCAGCTCATCGTAGTGAGGAATGGAAGTTTCCCCAAAATGTCTACTTTATATACATTATTTACGCAATGGGCCCCACGTGATTGGCTAATTCTGGGATTCTTCTGTAGGCCAATCAGGTTGTGGATTCACTTCCACTTGGAATTGGATTGGGTGGCTCCTGTGGACCAATCAGATTGCTGCATTCTGGATCCCATTGTTCTGGGACCAATCAGAATGCTGCATTCTGGATCCTATCGTTCTAGGACCAACCAGACTGCTGCATTCTGGATCCCATTGTTCTGGGACCAATCAGACTGCTGCATTCTGAATCCTATTGTTCTAGAACCAACCAGACTGCTGCATTCAGGATCCTTTTGTTCTAGGACCAATCAGACCGCTGCATTCTGGATCCTATTGTTCTAGAACCAACCAGGCTGCTGCATTCTGGATCCTTTTGTTCTAGGACCAACCAGACTGCTGCATTCTGGATCCTATTGTTCTTGGACCAATCAGGCTGCTGCATTCTGGATCCTTTTGTTCTAGGACCAACCAGACTGCTGCATTCAGGATCCTTTTTGTTCTAGGACCAATCAGACTGCTGCATTCTGGATCCTTTTGTTCTAGGTCCAATCAGACTGCTGCATTCTGGATCCTATTGTTCTAGGACCAATCAGACTGCTGCATTCTGGATCCTTTCATTCTAGGACCAATCAGGCTGCTGCATTCTGGATCCTTTTGTTCTAGGACCAACCAGACTGCTGCATTCTGGATCCTATTGTTCTAGGACCAACCAGACTGCTGCATTCAGGATCCTTTTTGTTCTAGGACCAATCAGAATGCTGCATTCTGGATCCTTTTGTTCTAGGACCAACCAGACTGCTGCATTCTGGATCCTATTGTTCTTGGACCAATCAGGCTGCTGCATTCTGGATCCTTTTGTTCTAGGACCAACCAGACTGCTGCATTCTGGATCCTTTTTGTTCTAGGACCAATCAGACTGTTGCATTCTGGATCCTATTCAACTCAGTACATAACAATACCCCTGACGTGTCCTGATGCCTCTGCCCGCTTCCTCCCTAGTGTTTTCGAACCCTTCCTGCTGCCCCCACCACTCTGAGGAAGTGCCGACATGCGATGGCTGCCTGGTCAAGACCACCCTCACCGCAGAGAACGAGGTCGAGGCGCACAAGCTCTCCAACAATTACAAGGTGTGTTCCTGGCAGGGAGAGGAGGGCGGGCGATGGCAGACGGAGCCTGATTTGCCCATTTAGATTCCTGGGAATGGAGTTGAGAGATTCCCTAACCTGGGGAGAAAACAGCAAAGACCTGGTGAAGAGAGCACAGCATATTTTCTGAGAATCCTCCAGGAAAACAATCTCTCAAAGGACCTGTTGATGGCATTTTACCATTGTACTGTGGAGAGTGTATTAACTTAGGGTCTGTGTGTGTGGTTTGGGAGTTGCACGGTCGGGGAAAAAACAATGCTGTCCAGGGTTGTAAAGACTGCGGAGAGAATAATTGGGTGCACTCTTCCCACCTTGGATCAAATCTATGCTTCTAGGTGTCATAAGAAAGCTGCAGAGATAGCGCAGGATAGTTCGCACCCCAGAAATTATCTCTTTCAGCTTCTGCCTTCTGGAAGAAGGTCCAGGGTTATAAAGACTAGGACTAGCCGCCTGAGAAACAGTTTCTACCCAAATGCGATTTTGGTTTTAAACACAGTGTAAGGTAGTCTCTATGGGAGTATATTGTATTTAATTATGGGGTATCAGAGTTTCGTAGGGGGTTAACCAGGCTGGGATAGCAGGCTTGTTGGTTTTTGAATGTCTTAGGTAGATTTTTCAATTTCGCTGTTCTGTATGGGACAATGACAATAAAGATTATTGTATGGTATCAATTTTCGTATTGTAGAGCCGGCACAACCGTGAGGTGAGGCGAGGCGGTTGCCTCAGGCAGCAGATCCAGTGTGGCATTTTTTGTTTTGGCTCCAGCGGCAAAACGTCCTTGCTGCCATCGTTGCTGTCCGATCCCGCAGGCTCTTCTTATTCAATTATTTCTCAAAATATACACACTGCTTGGTTGCAAACAGCAACAGCAATCCTCAAAGTGGTTTGCAAAAAGATCAAGCAGGAAGGTTGAGGGAAAATGGCAACAGCATAATAAGAATAATAATTTTATTATTTATAGCCCTGCCCATCTGGCTGGGTTTCCCCAGGCACTCTGGACAGCTTACAGCACATATAAAAAATGTTAAAACTGCAAGCATTAAAAACTTTCCGATACAGGGCTGCCTTCAGATGTCTACTAAAAGTCAGATACAGTGGTACTTCAGGATGTGAACAGGATCCATTCTGGAGCCCCATTCACATCCTGAATAGAACGTAAGACGCGTCTGCGGGTCATGTTTTGCAGCTTCCATGCATGCGCGGGACGTCATTTTGAGCGTCTGTGCATGCTCGAGCAGCAAAACCTGGAAGCAACGCACTCTGTTACGTCCGGGTTGCCGCAGAGCGTAACTTGAAAATGCTCAACCTGAAGCACATTCAACCCGAGGTATGACTGTAGTTGTTTATTTCCTTGACATCTGGTGGGAGGGCGTTCCACAGGGCGGGTGCCATCACCAAGAAGGCCCTCTTTCTGGTTCCCTGAAACCTCACTTCTCGCAGGGAGGGAACCGCCAGACGGCCCTTGGCCTGGACCTCAGTGTCCGGGCTGAATGATGGGGGTGGAGACGCTCCTTCAGATATACTGGACTGAGGCCGTTTAGGGCTTTAGAGGTCAGCACCAACACTTTGAATTGTGCTCGGAAACGTACTGGGAGCCAATGTAGGTCTTTCGGGACCAGTGTTATATGGTCTCGGCTGCCACTCCCAGTCCCCAGTCTAGTTGCCGCATTCTGGATTAGTTGTAGTTTCCAGGTCACCTTCAAAGGTAGCCTCACAAAGAGCACATTGCAGTGGTCCAAGCAAGAGATAACCAGAGCATGCACCACTCTGGCGAGACAGGTGGGGTCTCAGCCTACTTACCACATGGAGCTGCTAGACAAACACGGACTAAAATGACCTCAACCTTTCTGCGCAGCGGGGTAGGTTTTTGGTTTTCTGTTCTTTCCTGTAGGCCCCACCCAAGTCTGCTGAGTGGTCCAGGGTCCAGTTTGAGTACATTGAGAATAATGGGGTGCAATTTAAGAAAGGCGAAAGCTGAGGGGGACTAGAGACCCAGATAATTGAGTTTTTGGATTCTGTAGGTCAGCAGTGGGGAACCAGCTCATGTACCTGGTAACTTTGAGGCTGGATTACTGCAATGCGCTCTATGTGGGGCTGCCCTTGGGTCTGGTTCAGACGCTCCAGCTGGCGCAGAATGCTGCGTCCAAAGTGCTGACAGGAGCTTCTGGTTGAGAACAGCTGACACGGTTGTTAAAACAGCTGCATTGACTGACCATCTGCTACCCAGCTGGAGTCAAGGTTCATGTATTAATTCAGGGACTGCCAGAACCCTTATATTATCTGCAGGAGTGTCTTGGGTTATTCCCCTACATTGGTGAGGCTCGTTTGACAACAGCAACAACAACCCGAGCCTTTAGTGCCACTGGCTCGGCCCTGTGGAACTCTCTGCCACTGGAGATTAGCATACGCCGTCTGTGCCGACTTTTAAACGCCCGCTGAACCTTTTCTGTTTCTCAAGGCCTACGTAGGCAATTAAGAGCGCGCACACCGCAGTCATCTTACTGCTGTTTGCTTCTGCTTTTAACTTGCTTTTAATCTTTTACGCTGTCGTAAACAACGGTGATATATTTCTCTGATACGGTGGTACATAAATATTTTTTATAAATAAATAAATGAGTTTGCGGGGATGGGGGGAGCAGGTTAGTTTCCCTCACTTGCCTCATATCTTGGGTTCTACAAATGCTAGAAACTTATCTCTTTATTTGAAAAAAAATAAGCCGGGGTTCTCGAGATCACAATTCATCAACCAGGGGGCAGTATCTCCCTTTGCCTTCCTGCAGACATTCATGGGAACATCACATTCATGGGAACAGCCATGGCTTCCCTGCTCAAGAGTCCCAGAAATTGTAGTTTGACAACCTAGAACCTCTGTCCTAGAACTTTGGTTCCCAAAAAGGGCTTGGTGATGCAACGTAGCTTTAAAAAGTAAAGGTAAAGGGACCCCTGACCATTAGGTCCAGTCGTGACCAACTCTGGGGTTGCGGCGCTCATCTCGCTTTACTGGCCGAGGGAGCTGGCGTACAGCTTCCGGGTCATGTGGCCAGCAGGACTAAGCCGCTTCTGGCGAACCAGAGCAGCGCACGGAAACGCCGTTTACCTTCCTGCCGGAGTGGTACCTATTTATCTACTTGCACTTTGACGTGCTTTTGAACTTCTAGGTTGGCAGGAGCAGGGACCGAGCAACGGGAGCTCACCCCATTGCGGGGATTCGAACCGCTGACCTTCTGATCGGCAAGTCCTAGGCTGAGTGGTTTAGCCCACAGCGCCACCCGCATCCCTAACGGAGCTTTAAGTAGCTTTAATAGATGTCCCTGTAACAGACGACCTCTTTCTCTCTCCTGCAGTTTGGCTTTAAGAAATGGAAGAGCCACGTGACAGCCAGACCCTGGGAAGACCGCTCGGAAATCGTGAAGGAGCTGTACTCTGACCTGAACATAATTAAAAGCCCTGCAGGTAAAAAATAGAAATAAATACCCGGTTAGTTTCCTACTGCTGTTCTTGCCTAACAATCACCTGGTCATAAACATCAGGACGGGCTTGTATTTTTTAAGAGGCCAAACCTCCTGAATCTTGCGGAAGGACAGACTTGTTTGATGAAACCTTTACCCCACTTTATCCATTAAACGCCCCCATTAAAAAAAAAAAGTGGAAAAAGTGCATATACAACTCTATTGAAAGATCTCAAATACTAGTAGAATTGTGAAGTTACAACAACAAGAACAATAATATTTATACACCGCTCATCTGGCTAGGTTTCCCCAGCCACTCTGGGTGGCTTCCAGCAAAATATTAAAATACAATAATTCATCAAATATTAAAAGCTTCCCTAAACAGAACAGGCTTCAGATGTCTTCTAAAAGTCAGATAGTTGTTTATTTCCTTGACATCTGATTGGAGGGCGTTCCACAGGGCAGGCGCCACCACCGAGAAGGCCCTCTGGCTGGTTCCCTGCAGCCTCACTTCTCGTAGGGAGGGAACCGCCAGAAGGCCCTCGGCGCTGGACCTCAGTGTCTGGGCTGAACGATGGGGGTGGAGACGCTTCTTCAGGTCTACTGGGTCGAGACCGTTTAGGGCTTTCAAGGTCAGCACCAACACTTTGAATTGTCCTTGCAACGTACTGTGAGCTAATGTAGGTCTTTCAGGAATGGTGTTATGTGGTCTCAGCGACCGCTCCCAGCCACCAGTCTAGCTGCCGCATTCTGGATTAATTGTAGTTTCTGGGTCACCTTCAAAGGTAGCCCCATGTAGAGCGCATTGCAGTAGTCCAAGCGGGAGATAACTAGAGCATGCACCACTCTGGTGAGACGGTCTGTGGGCAGGGAGGGTCTCATCCTGCATACCAAATGGAGCTGGTAGACAGCTGCCCTGGACACAGAATTAACCTGTGCCTCCATGGACAGCTGTGAGTCCAAAGATCATCCACTCTGCCCCTCTGCCAATGCAGAGAATCCACGGCTACAGCTTCCCTCATAGGTTGGCTGTCCAGCCTTCTTCAAAACCTTGACTGATGAAGAGTCCACCTCGTTCCAAGGCAACCTCTTCCACCAAACTGCTAGGAAGCTCTTCCTAGTTCTTAGTTGAAATCCTCAAACATGAGTTAGGCATCGGGCAAATGTTATCTGGAGAGTTTTAATTATTTGAGGGCCAGCACTGGAAAATTCCACTGCCCTGTAGCAACCCAAAAAGGTCTCTACCTACACTGACAAACTGGAACGTGTCCAGAGGAGGGCAACCAAAATGGTCAAAGGCCTGGAAACGATGCCTTATGAGGAACGGCTAAGGGAGCTGGGCATGTTTAGCCTGGAGAAGAGGAGGTGAAGGGGTGATATGATAGCCATGTTCAAATATATAAAAGGATGTCACATAGAGGAGGGAGAAAGGTTGTTTTCTGCTGCTCCAGAGAAGCGGACACGGAGCAATGGATCCAAACTACAAGAAAGAAGATTCCACCCAAACATTAGGAAGAACGTCCTGACAGTAAGAGCTGTTTGACAGTGGAATTTGCTGCCAAGGAGTGTGGTGGAGTCTCCTTCTTTGGAGGTCTTTAAGCAGAGGCTTGACAACCATATGTCAGGAGTGCTCTGATGGTGTTTCCTGCTTGGCAGGGGGTTGGACTCGATGGCCCTTGGGGTCTCTTCCAACTCTAGGATTCTATGATTCTACATCATATAGTTAAAAGTAGTATCCTACAACTTTAAAAAGTCATGGTTTCCCCGAAAAAACCCAGGGAACTGTTCGTTCTGAGAGTTGCCTTGAAGACCCTATTCTGCCCACAGAATTACAATTGCTGTAATAACAGATATGACAAATATGAGAAAGTATTTCACCAATATTAGTCTAAGTGGTATATAGCTCAAGTAATCTCTTTTTTCAAAAAACAAAACAAAGCACACACAGAGATGAATACTTACAGAGATTTACCAAAGAATCAGACTCTCAGAGACAAATAATGAACGACCCTGTAATTATGTGATGCCATCAAAAAGCTAAGAAATGAAAGGTACTGGGCTAGAAGGACTGTTGGCTTCTTACATCAAGTCTTTTGAAGATGTACTTTTACAACCCTTTCAATGGACAATGAACAATATTTTACAGAGCAGTAAGATTCCAGATAGAGAGAGGCCAACATGCAGCCACTGGGAGAGATCATCAGGGTGTTTGGGCTGGGTGTTCATCAGTATGCAGATGATACCCAGCTCTACCTCTCTTTAAATCAGAACCAGTGAAGGTCCTGTGTGAGTGCCTGGAGGCGGTTGGAGGATGGATGGCGGCTAACAGATTGAGGTTGAATCCTGACAAGACAGAAGTACTGTTCTTGGGGGACAGGAGGCGGGCAGGTGTGGAGGACTCCCTGGTCCTGAATGGGGTAACTGTACCCCTGAAGGACCAGGTGCGCAGCCTGGGAGTCATTTTGGACTCACAGCTGTCCATAGAGGCGCAGGTCAACTTTGTGTCCAGGACAGCTGTCTCCCACCTCCACCTGGTACGCAGGATGAGACCCTACCTGCCTGCAGACTGTCTCGCCAGGGTGATGTATGCTCTGGCTATCTCCCGCTTGGACTACTGCAATGCTCTCTATGTGGGGCTACCTTCTCGGTAGCAGCGCCCGTCCTGTGGAACTCCCTCCCACCAGATGTCAAAGAGAACAACAACTACCAGAGTTTTAGCAGACATCTGAAGGCAGCCCTGTTTAGGGAAGCTTTTAATGTTTGATGTATTACAGTATTTTAATAACTTTTTGGAAGCCGCCCAGAGTGGCTGGGGAAGCCCAGCCAGATGGGTGGGATATAAATAATAAATTATTATTATATTATTATAATTATTATTACACTTATACCTATAGAAGCTCAGGACTTGACTTTGGTGAAAAACCATCGACCAATTTCCTTACTGAACAATGATTATAAGTTACTTACATCAGTTTTGTCAGAAAGGTTAAAAAAGATTTTGCAGGATTCAATTCATCATGATCACTGTGAATTCCTGCCTAAAAGACAGTTAAGAGATAATGTCAGAAATATATTAGATACTTTGGAATAATTATTATTATTATTATTATTATTATTATTATTATTTATTATGTATACCCCGCCCATCTGGCTGAGTTTCCCCAGCCACTCTGGGCGGCTCCCAATCAACTGTTAAAAACAGTACAGCGTTAAATATTAAAAACTTCCCTGAACAGGGCTGCCTTCAGATGTCTTTTAAAGATAGGATAGCTGCTTATTTCCTTCACATCTGGTGGGAGGGCGTTCCACAGGGTGGGTGCCACTACCGAAAAGGCCCTCTGTCTGGTTCCCTGTAACCTCACTTCACGCAGGGAGGGAACCGCCCGAAGGCCTTCGGTGCTGGATCTCAGTGTCCAGGCTGAACAATGGGGGTGGAGACGCTCCTTCAGGTATATCTGAATTGCCACCAGAAACGAGCTGCTTTGATTTTTTTGGATGCAGAAAAAGCCTTTGACAAGGTGAATTGGGTATTTTTGTTTAAAGCACTGCAAGAAACAAACTTTGGAGATAACTTTATTAAATGGGTAAAAATGATTTACAAATCAGACAGCCCAGATATTTGTTAATGGGAAATTGACAAAACCCTGTGAGATAACAGAAGGGGACAAAGCAAAAGTGTCCATTGACCCCATTAGCTTTCATTCTGGTCTTGCTTAGAGATATTAGACAAAATGTGAGAATTATGGGAATAAAGATTGAAAAAGAAAGTTATGAGCCTTTGCTGATGACCTGATATTAGTTCTGGGAAATTTGCTGCAGTGAGTGGAGATTGTTATGAACAAAGTAAATGATTTTGGTATGTTAGCAGGCTTTAAGATTAATGACCAGAAAACAGAAATATTAACAAAGAATATGACAACAGAAGATCAGAACGTTTTGATGGAGAAAACAGGGTTTCCAAATCACAAAGAATTAAAATACTATGACAAGTACGAATTGTATGTTGTTTCAAAATAGCTATGTTAAGACACAGGCCGAAATAAAAAAAAGAGACGTCAAGATGGGAGATGCTAAAATTATCATTGTTGGGTAGAATCTCAGTGATAAAGATGAATGTTCTGCCTAGAATGACGTTTTTATTTCAAATACCGTATTTTTTGCTCTATAAGACTCACTTTTTCCCTCCTAAAAGGTAAGGGGAAATGTGTGTGCGTCTTATGGAGCAAATGCAGGCTGCGCAGCTATCCCAGAAGCGAGAAGAGCAAGAGGGATTGCAGCTTTCACTGCGCAGCGATCCCTCTTGCTGTTCTGGCTTCTGAGATTCAGAATATTTTTTTTCTTGTTTTCCTCCACCAAAAACTAGGTGCGTCTTGTGGTCTGGTGCGTCTTATAGAGCGAAAAATACGGTAGTTCCTTTTTCGACTAATGATTCACCGTTTCAACAATGACAAAAAGATTTATCTAAAATTCTATGGCAGAGGGGGATGACTGAGAGTCAAAATAAAAGCATTGCAGGATTCAAAGTCAAAACTGATGTGAATTTCAAAAACCATCTGATTAAGAATTTGGAACAGATATGAACCTCAATTATGTCCAAAGACACACGAGTGGATTTCACCACAAGAAGATTTTCGTGGAAAAGAGGAGGTTGCCAAAGAGAAACCACTAACTTATCAAGAGTTATTAGAGTGGAGTCAAGAAGGTCGTAAAATTAAAACAAAGGGAATGTTAACAGTGGAAGGTTATCGTTCCCAGCGGTTTTCTCATTTACGACTAGCGAGAGAGATTTAAGTTGGATAAAAAGACTTTTTGGTTAAGGTCCCCTCCTCTCTCCTGCGCGTCCTTGAGGCCTTAACCTCCAAGGTCCTCTGTGTCTAAAGGAAGGGGACGTGGGAAATGCGAGTCTGCGATAGACTTTGTGTGTTTTAAAAAGCGAATCTTCTACCTAGGCTCTATGCTGACATGTGGAAACCTTTTCTACCTCCTCTGTTTCGGATGGTGGCTGTCCTTGCTCTACGTCCTGGTCTCCGTCCTGATGTTCCTCACCATCCTGGGGGTGCCCTACGGTGAGTTCAGGGGCCTTAGCATAGAATCGTAAAATTGGGACCCCAGGGTCATCTAGTCCAACCCCAGGAATCTCAGAGCATACGAAAAGCAGTTGTTACTGCGCTCATGTTCAAGATCCAGTTTCGGGGAGGAGGGAGGGACTGAAGAGGCAAAAACAATGGATGAGTGGAAGATTCGGGACAGGTATGTTTGTAAGAACTCGATCGTTTAGTGTGGTAGCGTTTGGACTTTGGAACTACCTGCCAGTTGATACAAAGCAGGCACATATGTTGGATGTTGATGTCTGTTTTAACCGGTTTGAATATTTTAACATTTTGGCCAATAATTGTACAGTGGTACCTCTCGTTGCGGACACGATCTGTTCCGGGGTGCCGTTCGCACCCCGAAAAGTCCGCAACTAGAGTGGCGCTTCTGCGCAAGCGCGGAGCACAATTGAGCACTTCTGCGCATGTGCAAAGTGCACAGAACTTCCGGGTTTGCCGCGTTCGCAAGCCGAAAAGACGCAACGTGAACCTAACGCAACACGAGGCATGACTGTATTCTTTTATTCTTTTTCTAAACCGCTTCGAGGGGTTTTTTAATTTTAAAAAATAGCAATCAAGAAGTGCATACATTTTATGAAATAGGTAATTTTTTAAAAAAGGAAATCTGCCCCAGAAAGCCAGAGCTAATGTAACTAGTAGCCTAATTTTCGCCTTAGTGGCTGGGAATAGTCAGGCTAACCTAATGTGATGTAGCTGATTTTTCTGTGAGGAAAAGCCTGAGACTTTCATATACCACGCCCATTATCCCAGATGGGATCTTGCCAGTGGCGGCTAGTGGCTGTTGGGAGTCGTAGTATGCAAGGCAGAGCGCCCGGTCAGGGACAGATCTACTGTGAAACAAATCAAGCTGAACTGTCTGGTCGACCCAATTTGAATCACACGACTCAAACGGATTAATTTCTGGTGGTATAAATTCTGACAATCCCGGAGTATGAGATTGTCGGAATATTTTGTAAAACGTGCTTTGCGTAGTAGGTGTTTCAGCTGAAAGATTCTATCGACTGTGGTCTTTTCTCGGTTTCATTTCATCTTTCTAGGATGCATCCTGCATGTCTAGAACATTCCCCACATTTTCATCCCACCAACATAACTCAAAAACTATAAATCACAGGACGTTTTTATTCAACCCAGTGACTTCGGCACATGGGATAATTCAGTACAGTGGATGCTTGGGTTGCGAACGTGATCCGTGCGGGAGGCACGTTCGCAACCCGCAGCGCACGTGTGGGTTGCGATTCAGCGCTTCTGCACATGCGCAAAGCATGATTTAGCGCTTATGCGCATGCGCAAGCGCCAAAACCGGGAAGTAACCCGTTCCAGTACTTCCGGATTTGGTGCCGTGCGCAACCCGAAATCGCGCAACCGAAGCGTCTGTAACCCGAGGTATGAATGTACAACCATTTTAATTAAAATCTGAGATGTAGTTGTTAATTTTTTGAAAAATAAACGTGCCGATCCCTTGTGGGGCAACCCCAGTGAAGAAGGTCAAAGAGTTGCCCAGACCACGTTGCTGGTGAGAAGGGGGGCGGGTCATGACAGTTGGAGCTCCAGGGCCCAGTGGCGTAGCGTGGGTTGTCAGCACCCGGGGCAAGGCAAGTAATTTGTGCCCCCTAACCCGTGGATTTGCGCCCCCTAACCCTAACCCAGATGTTGTGCCCGGTGCGGCCGGCCCCCCCTGCAACCCCACACTACGCCACTGCCAGGGCCCCCCCAAAAAACTTAGAATAATAGGCGGAGCCAGCAAATTCTGATTTTTGTCCCTGTCCTCTTCCTTGACGAGTTCTGCAAGGGGCAACCCTGAGATTTAAGGAGAAGAGGGAGATAGCAACAAGAACCACCCCCTGGGCTGGTTTAAATTAAGAAGGAAGTGGGGGGCAGGGGGGGTGCTGGCTGAAGGCAGAGGACCGAGGTTGCTGGCGCAGTGCCCTATTTGCCTAATGGATCTTGCCCCAGCCTACAGAAAGGGGTAGCTTCGGCTGGGGAGGGCGGGATATAAATAAAATTTATTATTTATTATTCTTCTTCTTATTCTTCTTATTATTATTACTTATTTGCTCCGGGACCTCACCCGTCTTTCTCCCCTCCGCAGGTAAGCTGTGTTGGAAACTTGCGGGATATTTCCTCTGGCCGTTTGGGAAAGTCATTCAAAAGGTAGGAGACCCAAACGGAAGCTGGCAGCCGTCTGTCCAGGACACAGCCTGCAGCCGTTGATTTTTGCAGAACAGTGACTTCGGGCGTTTTTGAGAGATGCCGGCCAAAAATGGCGGCTGAGGAAGCTGCGTGACTTTAGGGCAGAGGGAGGGAATAAGGGGGTCGTGGTTTGTGAGGTGAAACCTGCCTGCTCCTCTGGGGTGGGGGGTGATTTCGGTCCTCACCTTACGGTCACTTCTGGAAATAATATGCAGGCCAAAACACAGCTGGCCTTTGAATAATAATAATAATAATAATAATAATAATAATAATAATTTATTATTTATACCCACCCATCTGGCTGAGTTTCCCCAGCCACTCTGGGCGGCTTCCAATCAAGTGTTAAAAACAATACAGCATTAAATATTAAAAACTTCCCTCAACAGGGCTGCCTTCAGATGTCTTTTAAAAAGAAGATAGCTGCTTATTTCCTTCACATCTGAAGGGAGGGCTTTCCACAGGGAGGTGCCACCACCGCGAAGGCCCTCTGTCTGGTTCCCTGTAACCTCACTTCTCGCAATGAGGGAACTGCCAGAAGGCCCTCAGTTCTGGACCTCAGTGTCCGGGCTGAATGATGGGGGTGGAGACGCTCCTTCAGGTATACAGGACTGAGGCCATTTGAAATGATGTTCACTTCTCCGAATTCTGTACTGCTGTTTAAAAAATTGCTTAGCCATGTGAAGATAGCAGTGCGAAAATACATTGGGGGGGTGGGAGAGAATTGCTTGCAAAAATACCGTATGTTCCGGCGTACAAGACGACTTTTTAGCCCTGGAAAATCACCCCAAAAGTCGGGGGTCGTCTTATACACCGGGAATACACATTGGGAAGGAGGAGAAGGAGCCGGTGAGCAGAGGTGCCCCTTCTGCTGTCGCTCCTCCTCCCTCCCCACAGAAGGGGACACAGAAGACCCTCGCCCGCCCGCCCGCCCGCCCGCCCACCAAACGCCTTGCCTTGGGCTGCTGCGACAGCAGAGGCAGCGGAGGGGTGTGCGCTCTGCCCCTGGCGGCTCTCAAACTCTATAACTCTAAAACTCTAAAATTGAACAGCAAATGTTGGGGGTCGTCTTATACTCCCCGTCATCTAATACGCCGGAATCTATGGTATGTTTATTAGAAGAAATGTGCAATGATAACACATCTTTGTGAGGATTCTACCACCTCCAGCACAGACCACCTCGAATGCGGTTTTAAAACCTATACAGCCGTACCTTGGGAGTCGAACAGAATCCGTTCCGGAAGGCTGTTCAACTTCCAAAGGGTTCGGAAACAAAAGCGTGGCTTACGATTGGCCGCAGGAAGCTCCTGCAGCCAATCAGAAGCCCCTTCGGAAGTTCGGCTTCCAAAAGAATGTTCGGAAGCAGGAACACTCACTTCCGGGTTTGCGGCGTATGGGAGCCAAAACGTTTGAGAGCTAAGTTGTCCGAAAACAAAGGTACGGCTGTGTTTAGTTTTGTTGTGTGTTGGCAAATCGCCTTAAGTCTACAGCGGATGCTTGGGTTGTGAACGTGATCCATACGGGATGCATGTTCGCAACCCGCAGCGGTGCGTCTGCGCACGCGCAGGTTGCGATTCGGCACTTCTGCGCATGCGCGACCGCCAAAACCCGGAAGTAACCCGTTCCAGTACTTCCGGGTTTCGGCGCATTCGTAACCCCCCCAAAAAAACGCAACCTGAAGCATCTGTAACCCAAGGTATGACTGTACAGTGGTACCTCGGGTTACATACGCTTCAGGTTACATATGCTTCAGGTTACAGACTCCGCTAACCCAGAAATAGTGCTTCAGGTTAAGAACTTTGCTTCAGGATGAGAACAGAAATCGTGCGGTGGCGGCAGGAGGCCCCATTAGCTAAAGTGGTGCTTCAAGTTAAGAACAATTTCAGGTTAAGTACGAACCTCCGAAACGAATTAATTACTTAACCCAAGGTACCACTGTAATGTGAAAGGTGATTCATAATCTATTTACAGATAGGTAGCCGTGTTGGTCTGCCATAGTCAAAACAAAAAAAATTCCTTCCAGTAGCACCTTAAAGACCAACTAAGTTAGTTCTTGGTATGAGCTTTCGTGTGCATGCACACTTCTTCAGATATATGTGTATCTGAAGAAGTGTGCATGCACACGAAAGCTCATACCAAGAACTAACTTAGTTGGTCTTTAAGGTGCTACTGGAAGGAATTTTTTTTCATAATCTATTGTTGTTGTTATTTTATTATTATAATATTTTGCCTAATGTACACATTTTTTGCAAACCGTTTCCCGCAGTAAAATAATGTCTTGGCTTTGATTTGGGAAACCCCCTTTCCCTCCCCTGACTTCTTTCTCAACTCCTGCATCTTGCAGACGAAATCTTACCACCGGAACTGCAACATGAAGTTCAGCAAATACGACGCCATCGCGGAAGTGAACGAGGTGAAGGAGACGACTCCCCTCGTCGCCCGCCAGGACTCGGCTTGCGAGGACAGTGGAGCGCACTGGGTAAGGTGGGGTGCTGCCTTCCTAGAATCATAGAATAGTAGAGTTCGAAGGGAACCCCAAAGGCCATCTACTCCAGCCCCCTGGAATCACAGCTCAAGAATCCTTAAAGGAGAGGGGGCAGACTCTCCCCCCCCCCACTAGAGGTTTTAAAACAGAGTTTGGAGAAAACAAGCGAGGTCCCAATTAAAGAAGAATGGCAAGTGAAGCTGACGGAATATGTGCAGCTTGCAGACTTAACGTATAGAATCAGAGAACAAAAAGAAGATAGGTTTAAAGAGGATTGGAAAACGTTTGTTGAATATATAGGGGAGAATTGTTTAAAGTGGAGCCTATGGATATGAATTTTATTCGTTCCGGGGGTCCGTGTGCACCCTGAAAAATCATTATCCAGAGGCGCCGCGTTTCTGCGCAAGCGGATGTGCGAGTGGCGAAAGCCGGAAGAAATACTTCTGGGTTTGCCGCTTTCGCAACCCAAAGTTTACATTAATCGAGAGTAACGTAACCCGAGGGTCTACCGTACATTTGAAAACGTTGGTAGCGTTAAGATACATTCAACAGTGTAAACAAGTTTGGATGGATGTAGTAATGGAATACAGTGGTACCTCTGGTTACGAACTTAATTCATTCTGGAGGCCCGTTCTTAACCTGAAACTGTTCTTAACCTGAAGCACCACTTTAGCTAATAGGGCCTCCTGCCGAGGTGCTGTTTCTGGGTTAGCAGAGTCTGTAACCTGAAGCATCTGTAACCTGAGGTACCACCCGAAGTACCACTGTACTGAATGGTTTAATTTACCTAAAATATGCAGGGATTTATGATATGTGTGCTCAGTACATCGATTCCATAAATCATATTTTGTTGCATTGTGCAAAATATGAGCAGGCCTGGGCTGAACTGATACTACCCTTGCTGGTGCCTTTCCCGGGAAAATCAGAGGCTCGCTATGTCAGGTTCCTACTGGAAGACCGGACAAAAGCTAGAACGTTAGCAGTGGCAAAGTGGTTGCAAGAACAAATGAGCCCTATATTCTAAACAAAATGCTTGATTAACCTGGAGGTAGTCAAATCAACTGTGTATTGATTTGTAACGATTTGTTGGGTCTCTGGACCGTAATAAAGATTGTTGTTGTTGATATGTAAGTCATTGATATTTTAAGGATGTTTAGGTAAGCGTTCTAAATTGTAAAACAGAAAATCTAATAGAATTATATTAAAAAAAAATAAAACAGAGGTTGGGTGCCCCTCTGCCAAGGAGTCTTTAGCGGTGATTCCTGTCATGTGTGAGGGCTGGACTAGATGGCCCTTGGCGGCCCCTTCCGCCTCTACAGTTCTGTAGTTCGGCCCCTGTGTGTTTCTGATCTGCCGTGGGGAAGCTCTCCCCCCTGACTGATCCCTCCCATTCCCCATTTCTCCCCCAGCGGCGTCCCAGCACCTACGTCTGGCTCCTTTTGGGCTACCCGCTCCTCTCTCTGGCCCACGGGCTGATCTGCTTCATCTCCTGGCTCCTCGTTTTCATCATCCCCGTGGCCAAGATGAATGGCCGCACCGTCACCAAGGTCCTCCTCCTGCCCCCGGAGCAGGTCCACGTCCAGCGGCTGCGGAAGGTAAAGGGGTTGGCAGGGCAGGGGCCACGGACATCGCAGAGGGCAGGGCCCCCGTGGAGAAAGGCTTGTGGCTTTTTAGCGTAAAGTCAGGCGAGCAAAAGACAGCACGGGTAGAACAGATTAACAAAGATATTTTGTCACACGGTTCGTTGAGAGCCAGTGTGGTGTAGTGGTTAAGAGCGGTGGACTCGTAATCTGGGGAACCGGGTTCGCGTCTCCGCTCCTCCACGTGCAGCTTCTGGGTGACCATGGGCCAGTCACACTTCTCTGAAGTCTCTCAGCCCCACTCACCTCACAGAGTGTTTGTTGTGGAGGAGGAAGGGAAAGGAGAATGTTAGCCGCTTTGAGACTCCTTAAAGGGAGTGAAAGGCGGGATATCAAATCCAAACTCCTCCTCCTACTCCTCCTCCTCCTCTTCTTCTTCTGTTAGCCTGTGGAACTCCCTGCCACAGGAGGCAGGCATGACCACCAGCTGGGATGGATTTAGAAGAGGATCACAGATGAGGAGAGGGCAATGTTTCTTGATCCCACTTGTAGGAAACCCGAGAAGAAGAGAGTTGCTCTCATGCTCGGATCCTGTTGCATATTTCCCTTCGGTTCGGCCCCTGTGAGAACAGGATGCTGGACTGTATGGGCTATTGCCCTGATCCAGCTGGCTTTTTTTTGTGTGTGCTTATGTTGCAACGCGGGTGGCGCTGTGGGTTAAACCACAGAGCCTAGGACTTGCTGATCAGAAGGTCGGTGGTTCAAATCCCCGCGACGGGGTGAGCTCCCATTGCTCTGTCCCTGCTCCTGCCAACCTAGCAGTTCGAAAGCACCTCAAAGTGCAAGTAGATAAGTAGGTACCGCTCCAGCGGGAAGGTAAAGGGCGTTTCCATGCGCTGCTTTGGTTCGCCAGAAGCGGCTTAGTCCTGCTGGCCACATGACCCGGAAGCTGTACGCCGGCTCCCTCAGCCAATAAAGCGAGATGAGTGCCGCAACCCCAGAGTCGGCCACGACTAGACCTAATGGTCAGGGGTCCCTTTATCTTTTTATGTTATAACACACACAATTCACACAGTTCCTACCCCGGAACTGAAGCTTTAGCACAGGCGTCCGCAACGTTTTTGTGGCTTGGGCCGGTTCACGGTCCCGCAGACGCCGCAATGGGCCGGTGCGCGCACGCATGCATAAAGGCTATTTCCGGCGTGGAGGAGGCGTGCGCAGCTTCTCATGGGCTGCAGGAGCTTCCCGCAGCCCATGGGAAGCCGGCCAGCGTCGCGGAAGGCGGTCCCCGCTCTGCTCTGCACCGGTTTAGCACGGCGCACGGGAGCCAACTGACCGAGCGGGTGGTGAGGGTCCATGCGCCGGTTAAACGACCCCCATGGGCTGCTTGCATAGCTGTCAACTTACAGATTTGAAAATAAGGGACCTGCAGCCAAAATAAGGGACCTGCAGCCTCACCTGCTCCAGGCACTCCAGTCTTCCTGTCCTCCTGCAGTCTGGTCAAACTCATGCTGGGAGCTTCGAGAACACTGTCCAAACAACTTTGCAACCAGAGGTTCAACTGACCAGAATCTGAATCACATGCACCACAAGGCCTATGCAGCCTCAACTTAAGATGGCTCCCCCGCCTGGCTTTGCACTGCAAAGTTTGCAGCAGCACGTGCAACAAAATGGCGTCCAGCATTCAAAAAACCCCTCAGCTTGCATTAACTAGCCACACACAAGGCATGCATGCTCCACCCCCCAGTCGTTCTTAGACTTCTTATTGGGTGAGCAACACAGCCAAGCAACACAGTTGGAGCCTCTCTCCTCCCTGGCCGGCAGGGAGGGAGGGAGAGGAGCTGCTTCCTTTGAAATTTAAGGGACATCATTTAAGGGATATTTAAGGGACATCTATCAATAAGGGACAGCAGCGGGACATGGCGCTGGAATAAGGGACTGTCTCTTCAAATAAGGGACACTTGACAGCTATGCACTTGTGGCCCATGGGCCTTCGGTTGCTGACCCGTTTTAGCAGCCTTGTGCATTAACTGGCGTCAGCTGATGGTCTCTTGTCTCTGTCGTCTGCAGACAGAAGTTCCCCTCGACGCTGAAGTGCTCCTTTGCTGCTACCGGGCTGTGAACGCTTATTACTACAAATACGCCGTGGATGGGATCAATGTGTTTGCCGTCAGTATCCTTTCGGTGTTGCTGCTTTGGGTTTTGCCTCCTTGATAGCCGGATTTGCGCGAGAGCTTTGGATCTGGATCTCTCTTAGCAGAGTAGGATCTCTTGAATGCAGCGATGCCCCTCCTTGATTTAGAAACCTCCATTGCGTTGCATTAAAAATAAAAAATTGAGCAGACTGAATCGGTTAAGCAAAACAGATGGGTTTTCTGCACGGAGTTGCTTCTGCAAATGTAGCAAGAGCTGAGGAGCAAAACCTGGACAGAGCTGAACACAGCTACTTGTCCAAGGTTGTAAAGACTGTGGAGAGAATAATTGGGTGCCCTCTTCCCATCTTGGATCAAATCTATGCTTCCAGGTGCCATAAGAAAGCTGCAGAGATAGCACAGGATAGTGCGCACTCCGGAAATGATCTCTTTCAGCTTCTGTCTTCTGGAAGAAGGTACAAGGTTATAAAGACTAGGACTAGCCACCTGAGAAACAGTTTCTACCCAAATGCAATTCTGGTTTTAAATGCAGTGTAAGGAGTCTCTATGGGAGTATATTGTATTTAATTATGGGGTATCAGAGTTTTTAGGGCTAACCAGGCTGGGATAGCAGGCTTGTTGGTTTTTGAATGCCTGATGTAGATTTTTTCAATTTCGTTGTTCTGTATGGGACAATGACAATAAAGATTATCGTAGCGTATCAACCGTTCTGAAAAACCTCCTTGCCCATCTTTAAACAAAGAGGTTGCACACTCTGCACATGCTTAAGAGAACTCTTGACTTTGCAACGGGCCTCCAGAGGAGCCTTGGCTCAGATCAGGCCCCAGGTGCAGCCCCAAGGTTTTGAAGTTTTAATGTCGTCCATAAGGACTAGAAACCTGTTTTGGTTAAAGCAGGAGCGTTGATAGGGAGAGTGTCAAAACTCTGGCTCTCCTGTCTAATTCAACGCTTGCACACTGCAGCTCAGCCTCAGCCAGTCATTGTATTCCTAGCATCTTCCCAGGAGGAATAGTAGTAGTAGTAGTAGTAGTAGTAGTAATAATAATAATAATAATAATAATAATTCATTATTTGTACCTCACCCATCTGGCTGGGTTTCCCCAGCCACTCTGGGCGGCGCTTCTCAGCGAAACCTCCTGCGCAGTTGATGCCACTCAAAAGAAAATACGCACGTTTTTCCTTTCAATACCTCTTGTCAGATCTGCTCCCTTTGGTTATTGTGACTCTAGTTCTGGGCTACGCGGATAAGCACAACCATTACACCAGCTCTGTGGTGAAGTTTACCTTGGCGCTGCTCTCCATCATGCCCCTCTCGTACTACATAGGCATGGCAATTGCCAGGTAAGAGGCGTTAAGAAAGAATTAACCGTGAGATCTAGAATCATGGAATCATGTAATGTGTGACCAGAAAGTTCGGTGAACATCCGCAGAAATCGGACGGCGAGAAATATTCGAACGTACAACCTTACAGGCCTTCAAAGTAGACCCCCTCTGATACAACACGCCGTTGACAACATTCGTAGAACTGTTGGAAACTTCTGGAGAAGTCCTCTTTTCGTACTGCTTTCAGTTCCCTCGTCACAGCACATTGGACATGTGAAATGTTGGGAAATCTGTGCCCTTTCAGTGCAGATTTCAGTTTTGGAAAAAGAAAGAAATCCGGTGGGAGAATATGGAGGGTGGGACAACTCAGTAACCTCAGTAACGATTTCGCACGGAATATGCAATTCTTCCACCATCATTCAGACAAACGCCGATCCCTCATCAATAACTCACAATCTCGTATTGACATTTGCTGCCGTTCTGCTCGCCGGCGGTCTGCCAGACTCAGGGTCATCTTTGATGGTTTGCCGCCCTTCACAAAACCGCTTCAACCACTCACACACTGTCTTTTGAGTTACAGCTTCGTCTCTGTACACAATTGTGAGCATTTTGTGTGTTTCTGATGCCGATTGTGTGTTCGAATACAGTGGACGCTTGGGTTGCGAACGTGATCCGTGCGGGATGCACATTTGTAACTCGCAGTGGTGTGTCTATGCATGCGCGGATTGTGATTCGGTGCTTCTGTGCATGCGCGACCTCTGAAACCCGGAAGTAACCCTTTCCGGTACTTCCGGGTTTCGGAGCGTCCATAACTTGAAAAAACACAACCTGAAGCTTCTGTAACCCGAGGTATGATTGTATTTCTCACTGTCCGATTTCTGTGACCATTCCATAGCTGTCAACTTACAGATTTGAAAATAAGGGACCAGCAGCCTTGAAAATAAGGGATCAGCAGCCAAAATAAGGGAATTTCTGGGCACAGGTATGTTTGACTTCTGAGCCCCTCTGAGCCAAAGGCAGAAAGCCCAGCCAGCAGCCAAACGAAGCCTCAAGCGGTGGTTCCCACAGCGCAGCAACCCAGCAAAGGGGATGCAGCAAGGAAAACCACCATCACCTCTCTGCTGGGAAGCGCTGAGCAAAGGCGAGTCCCTAGGCGATGCGGCCGATTTGATTGGCACAAGGCATGCAAACTCCACCCCCCAGTTGTTCTCAGACTCCTTATTGGGTGAGCAACGCAGCCAAGCAACGCAGTTGGAGCCTCCCTCCTCCCTGGCTGGCAGGGAGGGAGGGAGGGAGAGGAGCTGCTTCCTTTGAAACCCGGGAAATTTAAGGGACAGCAGCAGGACACGGCGCTGGGATAAGGGACTTTCCCGCCAAATAAGGGACGGTTGACAGCTGTGGACCATTCGCCGAACTTTCTGGTCACACCTTGTAGAATGGCTGAGTTGTGAGGGACCCCAAGGCTCTTCTGATGATTCTAAGGGCCAGCGACTTCACCTCATGGACCTTCTCTGTTTCTCCTACAGCATCTCAGCCCAGAGCAACTTTGCGGTGGGGGCCGTGGTCAACGCCACGTTTGGCTCCATCACGGAGCTCACTTTCTACATCACGGCCCTCATCAAAGGCGCCCGAGAAAAGAACAAGTGCTACGAGGAAATCGTCAAGTCCGCTTTGACGGGGACCCTGCTGGGCTGTGTCCTTTTCATCCCGGTGAGTCCAGCCCTCAAGTGCCCATCCAGACACTTGAAATAAACAACTACCTGACTTTTAGAAAACATCTGAAGGCAGCCCTGTTTAGGGGAGTTTTTAATGTTTGATGTATTTATCGTGTTTTGAATGTTCTATTGGGAGCCACCCAGAGTAGCTGGGGAAACCCAGCCAGATGAGCGGGGTATAAATAAATCAACCAGTAACAATTATCTATCTATCTATCTATCTATCTATCTATCTATCTATCTATCATCTATCTATCTATCTATCTATCTATCTATCTATCATCATCATCTTCCCTCTTGGAATTTGTGGCTTCTCTGTCCCGTCCCCTGCTTCCCAATCCCCTCGTATCTGTCGGGACTGTTCCTTCTGGCCTGAAATTCTGAATTCTGCAACTGAAATCTGCAAGCGGAACAGGGGAGCTTTCGGCCGCGGGAAGGGATTTTTTTTTTTTTTACTTTATTGGTTTCGTAACATTTGCATGCCCCTTTGATTTACAGTGGTACCTCTGGATGCGAACAGGATCCATTCCGGAGCCCCGTTCGCATCCTGAAAGGAACGTAAGACATGACTGCGCGTGCGCGGGTCGCGTTTCGCTACTTCCGGGCATGCGTGTGACATCATTTTGAGCATCGGCGCAAGCAGCAAAACCCGGAAGTAACGCGTTCCGTTACTTCCGGGTCGCTGCGGAGCGCAACCCAAAAACGCTCAGCCTGAAGCGTATTCATCCCGAGGTATGACTGTAATTAATCAATTGGTGAATTTACTAGACTCCTCCTCTCCGCATTAGCTTGGGGAAGGCTGTGCTAGAATAAGGCTCCCCTTTTCTGCATGCCGAATGGAGTTCCCAGCCTGGTTCCACAGTGGTCCCGTTCCCCGACCTCGCGACACGTTATTCCCCGACCATAACGGATCGGCAAAACAGCAACAGGCTTGCGGCGAAGTCGCACAGTGAAATATCGGAGGGGAGGTGCTCTGCCGTTGCGCCGAGTTCTGCTGCGTTACTGCAATGTGCTCTGCACGGGGCTTCCCTTGCGCTTGATCCAGAGGCTGCATTGAGTGAAGAATGCTGCAACACGATTGCTGACAGTAATGAGGCCTTCTCAGCATGTGACGCCTCTGCTCAGAGATCTGCACGGCTACGGGGCCAAGTTCATTGGCAACGCAGATCGGGGATGGTGGCATTTGGGACTCCCAGCAAGAGGTTTTTTTTTTGCCAGGGGTGGGCAGTTTGTTTGTTTTACTTAAAAAATAATTTCTATTAAATTTTACAATTTTATATTAATCACAATCATTATTCTCACAGTAACAATGTATAAATCCCTACCCCGCTCCCCTTGACTTCCCTCAATTTCCTCTTCTGGTTCATCATATATTTACTTCTCATGCCTGTTTTGTTCTACTTTAATTTACAAACTTCTAATTAAATATTGCTATAATCTTATCAATTATAACAATAACAAACAATAACAATACCATATCTCCACATTGCATCTTACCCTTTGTTATTTTCCCATTATTACATCTTAATTTTTTACACGTTTTCTTAATTGTAAGTGTTTAAAGAAGTGCTAGTAAGTCCACTTCTTTACAATAATTCTTTAGATATAACATAAACAGTTCCCAGTCCTTCTTAAAATCTCTATTGCCCTTGTCTCTTAGTTTTCCAGTTAGTTTCGCCACTCCAGCATATTCCATCAGCTTTTCTTGCCATTCTTCTTTCATTGGTATCTTGTCGTCCTTCCATCTAACATCCTAGCCGCCGTTGTGGCATACATAAATAGTTTTTTACATCCTTTTGGCAAGTCTCGCCCTGTAATACCTAACAGAAATAATACTAATAATAATTTTATTATTTCGGTTACAGACCAGTTCCAGCTCACGTACAATATCAGGGAAGTCATAAAACACGATAGGGATACATTTGAATTTACAGTTGAGTATAACAGGGACAATACAGATATAGCAGCAGTTAGAAATATATAATTTAAATCACTAAAATACAACCTGAAATTGTCATTCAAGGCCTTAGGGAACAAGCTGTGCTACCATATAGCTGCCAACGTTTCCCTTTTTGAAAGGGAAATTCCCTTATTCCAAATAGGATTCCTCACAAGAAAAGGGAAACGTTGACAGCTATGATAATGACTGAGTTTTATGGCAGTTGCACAGAATTTGGCCAACCTAACAGAAAAGCTTCTGGTCTTTTAACAAAAGATGCCTTAAATATTCTGTTCATTTTAGTTATTTTGCAATCCTGCCAATAACAACAACAACAACAACAACAACAACAACAACAACAACAACAAATACCGCAGCCACTCTGGGCGGCTTCCAACAAAATATTAAAATACATTAAAAGCTTCCTAAACAGACCCCCCCTTCTCTTTGCATTTCCAACACTTATTAGAGCTTGTCCTATCCATTTTTGCCATTTTCACAGGGGTAATGTACCATCTCTCAGGGGTGGGCAGTTTGGAGAATTCTGAGCTAGATCTTCCTGCTCTTTGGTTTTCTTTCATCAGGTTTTAATTGAACTTGCTGGATCTGTAAAAACTAATCTGTAGTGGTTTTTAGTTAAATGCAATAAATGACTGGAAGTTGGGTAAGGCTATCAATGGCTCCCTCCTACATAGCTGTCAACTGTCCCTTGTTTGGCGGGACACTCCCTTATCCAGTGCCGTGTCCCGCTGCTGTCCTGCTCGCTCACTGCCTCTTCCAAAGTCAGGCTGGCGGACGCAGGGATAGAGCCAATATCCTTCTCTCTCTTTCTCCTTCTAGGGGCTGTGCATGGTGATTGGCGGCATTCGGCACCAAGAGCAGAGATTCAACAGCAGGTCAGCCGGGGTCAGCTCCGCCCTCCTCTTCCTCTCTGTGGGAGGTAAGTTGCGGAGGTAGGTAGGTAGGAGGGCATAGCTGTCAACTTACAGATTTTAAAATAAGGGACCAGCAGCCTTGGAAATAAGGGATCAGCAGCCAAAATAAGGGATTTTCAGAGCACAGGTAGGTTCGACTTCTGAGCCCCTCCGAGCCAAAGGCACAGAGCCCAGCCAGCAGCCAAACCAAGCCTCAAGCGGTGGTTCCCACAGCGCAGCAACCCGGCAAAGGGGATGCAGCAAGGAAAACCACCGTCACCTCTCCGCTGGGAAGCGCTGAGCAAAGGCGAGTCCCCAGGCAACGCGGCTGATTTGATCGGCAGCCAGAATTGCCTTAACTCTCCACAATAAGCCTGAACATCCATATTAAAATGTGCTAGAAAATGATCCCATTAAAACAACACAGTACAGTGGTACCTTGGTTCTCAAACACCCTGGAACCCAAACACTGCAAACGGGGAAGTAAGTGTTCCAGTTGGCAAACTTTTTTCGGAAGCCGAACATCCTCCGTTTTGAGTATTACACTTCCAATTTGAGTGCCACACTTCCGTTTTGAGTGTTACGCTGAGGTCTGTTTTTGCCATTTATTTTGCACTTTTCTTTTCGCAGCCCTTTTTGTTTTGTGACTTTGTGGAACCCAGTTCAGCTCCTGACTGATTGATTGTGTGACTGCCGTACATTGTTTATTGCTTTCCTTTTATGGATCAACGGTCTCGTTAGATAGCAAAATTCATTTTAAATTGCTGTTTTAGAGATTATTTTTTTTTAAGTCTGGAACGGATTAATCCGTTTTGCGTTACTTTCTGTGGGAAAGCGCGCCTTGGTTTTGCAACGCTTTGGTTACGGAACAGACTTCCGGAACGGATTAAGTTTGAAAACCAAGGCACCACCGTAATGAAAATGGGAAACTCGGGTCAGGGGGAAAGATGTGGGCTGGAGGGATCCTGGGAGGCGATGGGGCTGATCTCCTCTTGCTCTCCTTTCCCCCCAGGTGTGTTCGCTCCAACCCTCTTCTCCAAAGTCTACGGGAGGCTGGTCTGCGGGGAATGCCAGAACGTCACCCAAGAGCCACCAGGGCACTATGTCTGCCAGAGCTGCCACTTCGACTTGGTGAGCAGCAGCTTCTGGGCCCCACATGGGGCTGGGATTTCACCAACCAGTCCCAGACGCATTGGCTATAAATCAGGCATAATCTCTTTGCTGCTCTGCAGTGGATATCAGCGGCGAAAACCAGCCTAGATGCATTCTGAGTTGCTGGTTACTTCAGATGCCACACGGGATTTTGGCTTTTTAAAGTTCCGAGTTGTTGACGATTAAACTTCTATACCACTTAAAGCCAAAATAACTTGCTGAGCTGTTTACCAAGTATAAAAACAGTTGCTTTTATGATCAATTAACATTTCTATATCGCCCTTCATCCAGAGACCTCAGGATAGTTTACATCTTAAATCGCAAAATTGTGCAGGGGTCATAAGGTAAATACCCCTAATTAAATTATTATTATTTATTCATTAAAATTACAGTGGTACCTCAGGTTAAGTACTTAATTCATTCCGGAGGTCTGTTCTTAACCTGAAACTGTTCTTAACCTGAAGCACCACTTTAGCTAATGGGGGCCTCCTGCTGCTGCCGCGCCTCCGGAGCACAATTTCTCTTCTCATCATGAAGCAAAGTTCTTAACCTGAGGTACTATTTCTGGGTTAGCGGAGTCTGTAACCTGAAGCATATGTAACCTGAAGCGTATGTAACCAGAGGTACCACTGTATTAGTTGCTTTTTTTTTTGCAATAGCAACTCAAAGCAGCTTCGCGACTTACAATAAAAGAACAACATCCAGTCATACCTCGGGTTGAAGTAGCTTCAAGTTAATTATTTTCCGGTTGTGCTCCGCGGCAACCCAGAAGTAACGGAGCGCGTTATTTCCAGGTTTCGCCGCTCATGCATGTGCAGATGCTCAAAATGATGTCATACGCATGCGCGGAAGCAGCGAAATGCGACCTGTGCACACGCAGTCACGTGTTACATTTACTTCAGGATGCGAACGGGGCTCCGGAACGGATCCTGTTCGTATCCAGAGGTACCACTGTATATTAAAACAACCCGTCTGCTCTAAAAGGTTGTAGATGGTTCAATCAGCCTTGTTAAATAGGAAGTTTAAATGAAGGCGTCAGGCAAGCATTCCACAAACAGGGAGCCGATGCAGAAAAGGCCCCGTCCTTGTTTTGCCACCATCTGGACGTCCCACGAAGATGATCTCAGGGTCTGGTGCTTTACCAACTGCACTGGCTCCCGGTGGAGTACAGGATCAGGTTTAAGGTGCTGGTTTTGACCTTTGTGGCCCTATGCGGCCTAGGACCCACGTACCTACAGGACCGCCTCTCCCAGTATGCCCCACGGAGGACCTTAAGGTCCACAAATGACAACACTTTGGAGGTCCCAAGTCGCAAGGGGGTTAGATTGGTCTCAACTAGGGCCAGGGCCTTTTCAGTACTGGCCCCGACGTGGTGGAACGCTCTGTCCCAAGAGACTAGAGCCCTGCGGGACTTGACATCTTTCCACAGAGCCTGCAAGACAGAGCTGTTCCGCCTGGCCTTTGGTGTGGACTCAGTCTGACCCTTATGTTTCCCCTCCCCTTATGGTTTTGACTTTTAAAACGAGGCTGCATTTTAACCTGTATTTTAAATTGGTTCCCTCCTCCCCCCATTATGTTTTTACTGTAGTTTTACTGGTGTTAGCCGCCCTGAGCCCGGCTCTTGTGTGGGGGTATAAATAATTTTTTTTTTTATTATTATTATTATTATTATTATTATTATTATTATTATTATTATTATTTTCAGTTCATATGGAGAGAGGCTGGCCTTGAGGTTCTGCGGTCTTAAAACTTTATAGGTCAAACCCAGCTCTTTGAACTGGGCCCAGAAATGAATCGACAACCTATTGAGCCAGGGTTGGTCTTATGTTCCAAAGACAGTCTTGCCTCGGTGAGCAAACTGGCTGCCAAACTCTGCTGAAGGTTCCGTCTTCAAAGGCAGCCCCACGAATAACAATATTTGCCAATGGATCACTTCTGGCACTGCAGGGTCTGATAATTCTATTATCTCTTGGTAGATGGAGAACAATGGGACCCTTTACTACAGCCATGTTGAGTAAGTACCTTATCGTTCATCCTTTTTAATTGCCTGTCCTGTTTAACTGCTTCTGGTCACGGGAAGCCTCGCTGGCTGGAGCTGTTGGGAGCCGCAAAATTCCACTCCGTCATGTGCCAGAGGCGCATAACATGCTCTCTGTCTTCCTCATCCTTGACTGTGGCAGATCGATTTTTCTAACGCAGCCCCATGCATGAGTCGTTCATCATCTGATCGGATCACCAGTTCCCTGGTAGCTTCTCTCCATGAGGCTTGCGACTCAAAGGAGCTTCTCAAAGAAACCTGTTTATTGAGCTATATAATCAAATTTAAAAATTATCCAGTAGCACCTTAGAGACCAACTCAGTTTGTTCTTGGTATAAGCTTTCGTGTGCATGCACACTTCTTCAGATAAGTTGATGGACTTCCATTTCATGAAGCTCAATGTGGTGGCTTTCATGGTTCTAGATTCAGGTAGGTAGTCAGGTGTTGGTCTGACGCAATCGAAATATTTATAAAAATTTAACAAAAAAGTCCAGTAGCACCTTAGAGACCAACTAAGTTTGTTCTTGGTATAAGCTTCCGTGTGCATGCACACTTCTTCAGATACCAGCGTTTATCCTGATTCGCTTGCACAAAGCTTACGGGGAGGTTAAATGGTATTTGGACTTTAATGAGCTTTTGCTCTGATTTGTTTGTGAGGAGGCTGAGTGATGATGAGCATTCGTTCTTCCCATTAATCATACCTCGTATCTCTTCACCCAGTATAACCAGTAAGAAGGCTTCTGGTTTTTTTAACAAAAGTGTTTTTAAACGTTGTCTTTAACTCATTACATATCATTTCCCAGAAAGCCTTTACCATTTTACAGGTCCACCACATAAAAGATACCTTCCTTTTCTTTACATTTCAAACACTCGTTAGATCTTGTCTTACACATTTCAGCAAGTTTTGATGGTGCAAAATACCATCTGTACATCGTTTTCATCACATTTTCTTTAAGTGCACTGTATGCATAGATCAGCTTCTCTACGCTCATCTCTGCCTCTTAAGGTTTGGTCCTGGGGTTGCCCTGGCAGGTGGGCCAGGTGTAAAGGGTAGAAACTTCCCCCACCTGCATATTTTAACCCTTTGTGTGTGGCAGGCCCCTGGTGTATACGGTGTCCCTGTTGCTCCCTGCGGCGTACATCATCGGTCTGCTCTTCACCCTGAAGACTCACTCGCACATCTACGACATCCATGTCAGCGACTGCCACAGTAAGTACCTTCCTGAGCTTTGCTTTTGGCAGGTGGGGAATAATTTATTATTTATACCCCCACCCATCTGGCTGGGTTTCCCCAGCCACTCTGGGCAGCTTCCAGCAAAATATTGAATGAATTTATTAATATGGTCACAGACCAGCGTCAACACACACAATATCACAGATCATAAAAATATCAGAAATACAAGGGACAATATAAATATAACAAGGCTTTAAATATAAAAATTAAAATTAATTGTTAGCGTGTCCCCTGTAATTAGCATTTAGGGGTTTGAACGTTATGGGATACCACTTGCTTCCTGCGATTGATTGCAGACGCACAGAATTTAGCTACATTTAATGTAGTCTTGGGATTCTTGTCCTCTAGCAGCAGTTTTAAACTATGGTATTCCAATTCTTTCCTGGACTTTTGCAAAACAGGTGTGATAAAAGTCAAATGTATATCCTCATAAAGATGACAATGTAATAGTACATGTGAAGCAGTTTCAACTTCCAGCGAACCACAAGGACTGTGTATGGTTTACCCTCAAATCTGCCCTGAAGTAAGGCAGAAGGAAGAACGTTAAATCTGGCGAGGGTAAAAGACCGTCTGTATTTGGGTACCTGAAGACCTGACAGATAGTTAGCTGGAGAGAAACCTCTCCCACGGTCCCTTATTGCTGGATGTTTGATCATTTCGCTCATGTGGCATTGTAATTCTACGTCCCAGATACGCTGGCGGATTGTAGTCCTAGCTTTCTCGAAGGCTGTTGCTATCAGGGTCCCAGCAAAATATTAAAATACAACAATTCATCAAATATCAAAAGCTTCCCTAAACAGGTCTGCCTTCAGATGTCTTCTAAGAGTCAGATAGTTCTTTATTTCCTTGACATCTGATGGGAGGGTGTTAATAATAAACAAATAAACACTCCTAGTAGTTTAAGGGTGAATTCTGGATGCCGTGGAGAAGTAAAAGATTTGGATCATCGTCACCAGGAGGAAATGTTTAATATAATAGGAGCCACAAAGGGGAGGATGGAAGTCCAGGAGATTCCTTGGAATCTTGTTTATGTTGAAAAACCAATTAAATAAATAAAAAATAAAATAATTATAGTTACCTGCAAAAAAGAAAAAGACATTTAATAAATAACAACTATGGTAATGTTGCTGGAAGTTTTGCTGTGTTCTTTATATTCTGTTGGAAGCCGCCCAGAGTGGCTGGGGCAACGCAGTTGAATGGGCAGAGGGGTGCAAGTAATTTTTTTCCCATTTTTTTTTTAAAAAATAATATTTAACATAATTGTTACAAAATATAAGCAAAATATTGCAAATAATAATAATAATAATTTTTTATTTATACCCCGCCCTCCCCAGCCAAGGCTGGGCTCAGAGCGGCTTACAAGCAATAATAAAAACAAGATGAATGGTTACAACTTAAAAACAAGAATAAAATACAACATTAAAATAATGGAACATTAATTTAAATACATACATACATATATATTTCAAATAAGCACATATATATATGAAAAAAGGAACAAAAGGAAAGAGAAAAGAAAAAATAAAGAGAAAAGAAGAAGAAAAGTTGGAAGTTTATTCTACAATTATCTCAATATGAAAATAATAATAATTCATTGATTGATTTCCATGGCTTACACTGCACTTCCTATATACATTTTAAGCAAGATTGTTACTCCGTATTTTCCCCATACAATCTCGCACAAATATTCTAATCAATAAATCTTTCATAAATCTATTCTAAACTAGTAATACGGATGTACGTTTCTCTCCCGTTCTCTAGTGCCCGGTCACCATCACAGCGCGGTGGTCCACTGGTCTCGCTGGAGAGCTTTGCTCATCTTACTGGTCGCCACTCTGGGCATGTCCGCCTGCGCAGACCTGGCCACGGAGCACATCAGCCCCATCTTGAACAACTCGGCGGTGTCTCAGGTGAGGAGGAGGCAGGGCCAGGGCTGGCGCAGGTGGGGGCCGCAGTGGGACGATGCTATCCTGGGCATGAAGACCTGATCATCTTCTCCATGTCCCCCACTCCATCTAAGGAGGTGGTTTCTACCGGGGCCTTTTTGGTGGTGGCGCCCCAACCGTGGCTTGCAGTGTCCAGAGGTTCTCTCCTGGCCATCAGAGGCGCATCTCTTAAACCTCTCTGTTCTCCCAAGCCTTTCAATGTGATTTTTAGTTTTTAGGATTATTTTTGTTAAATTTCTTTTTAAAGTTATGTGAGATGCCGTTGAGGGCAACGGCCCATAACATGGATTCGGAATAAAGTACAGATTCATACAGACAACTCCCCAGGGAAGGGAATTTACATGAATAGAATGTGTGCTTTTATTTAAAATGCATCTCTGGGTTATTTGTGGAGCATAGGAATTTGTTCATTATTATTTTTCCTTTTTAAAAAAACTTCTTTTTATTCATTTTCTATAACCAAACAACAACAAAGAGAGAAAAAGAAAAATAGCCAACACATACCAAAGAAAAAAGGAAACATCAACCAAAACACCTAAACCAACCAAAAAACAAACATTAATTAACAATAAATAACGATTGACTTCCCTCCATCTCGGTTTTGGGTTATGTGAATATTAAATCCATTCTGCAGTTTTTCATTTTTTAATGTAAACACGTCGCAAGGGTTATATTAAACCTACTGTGATTTTTATAACTCTAGAATTTGTTTCCATATATGTTATGAATTTAGACCAATCGTCAATAAACTTTGTACCTTTTTGCTGTCTAATGTTCTGCGTCATTTTTGCCAAATCCATATACTCAAATAATTTAATTTGCCAATCTTTAACGGTCGGGGTATTTGGGGTTTTCCAATTTTGTGCTAACAGAATCCTGGCAGCTATTATTTTTCCAAAATATAGTCTGGCCCTTCACAAGGTCTGAGGGACAATGGACCGGCCCCCTGCTGAAAAAGTTTGCTGAGCCCTGGTGTGGGTGAACCCTATTTTAGTCGCGCTGTGTGTATATATCAGTGTTTCCCAACCTTTTTTGGGCAAAGGCACACTTGTTTGATGAAAAAAATCTCAAGGCACACCACCATTACAGCCCCGTGACGTCAGCGCGCAGCGTCGCGCCGGGAGGGACACACGAAAGTGTAAGTTTCAATTTTTTTCCCTCCCCTCCTGTGTAAAGGGGAATGCACTCTGCTAAGTAAAGGCACTTGCCACAGCAGCGTCAACGTCACAGCACCCACCGGCACCCAAGAGAGAAGGGGTCTCAGCAGCCCTTTTGCCAGGAAGAGGAGCAAGAACGAGAGGAGGAGGAGGAAGAGGAAGAGAGTCCCCCCCCAAAAAACATTCTCCTTTTGATCTTCCTTATTTGCAATTCCTCATTGCAAAACAGCGGTTGATATAGAGCTGATTTTTTTGTTATTACAGTCCCCACCCCCTCACCTAGAAAAACACCCCCTGTCAATTTTATTATTATCATTATTATTATTATTCTCCGCCACTCTGGGAGGCTGAAGCCCTTTAAGGCTTCCTTCTGTCCACTCTCTGTGAATTACCTGCCCGGAGCGGGTTTCTGGGGGGGGGGGGCGCTGCTGCCGGTGTCCTCCCCGTCGAGTCTCGCCTTGCCCGGCGCGTGGCGGCCGCCCTTTCCCACACTCTGCCGGCTGCGCTGCCAAGCGGCTCGGCCTGTCAGCGTTACCGGGCTCGGCGGGCGGTAATTCCTGAAGAAAGCCGGCGGCGCTTGAAGAGCTGGCAAGCCCCCATTTGCATGTCTGTTTTCCGCAGCCCTTGGAGAGGATTAAGTTCCCTCCTTCCTGCTGGGGAACCTCCAAGCTTTGGGGGTGTGGGGGGGAGGAGGCAGCAAAGCGAGGCAGGAAGGAGAGCGCGGCTTGGCTGGGTGAGCTTTGGCAGGGGCAGGGAATGAGAGCCGCGAGGCGGGCGCTGCGGGCGGAAGCGCTGCCCGCCGAGCTCGCAGGCAGCCAGGCAGGCAGACGGCGAGAGCCCCGCGCTGGGCGACCTCTCCTCGCCGCCGCCGCCCCGCCTCTCGCCGCCCGACTCGCCCGCCTCCCTCCCACGGAGGTAGGCTGGTGTGCCGTGGGAGGGAGGCGGGCGAGTCGGGCGGCGAGCACACGCGGGGCGGCGAGCGAGCTCCCTCCCACATCCCATCGCCGCTCGCTTCGACCGGCCTACTGGGCTGTCGCAGGCGGAAGGCCTGCGCATGCGCGAGGTTTTCGCGCCTTCCTCCAGTAGGCCGGCCGAAGCGAGCGGCGATGGGATGTGGGAGGGAGCTTGCTCGCCGCCCCGCGTGTGCTCGCCGCCGCCGCCCCGCCTCTCGCCGCCCGACTCACCCGCCTCCCTCCCACGGAACACAAGGCAACGTTCCGCGGCACACTAGTGTGCCGCGGAACACCGGTTGGGAAACACTGGTATATATTGAAGCTCTGCACTGCTCGAAGCGAGTAGCTTATAATTTGGCTAAAGAACTAAATAACCAGGCTGCCTCTCCTTCCCTCAGCACTTCATTGGCGTGACCATCCTTGCCATGGTGCCAGAGCTCCCCGAGATCGTCAACGGGATCCAGTTTGCCCTGCAGAACAACCTCAGCCTGAGGTGAGTCTGTGGAAGCCTAGCCTGGAGGGTTTCCCAAGAAATATTCCTTAAATATGCCATCCTTCTGTGTTCCCCACCTCTTTAGACCAGGCTGCAGGTCGCAGCGGATGTGAAGAAGGAAAACCTTTTTCCAGCCCAATATATATAAATCTCAAAACAGTTTACAGCAATAAAAGCATGCAACAAAGACCGTTTAAAAGGTTAAAAACATTTTCAGCTGAAACTACAACTAATTGGAACCGATAGGGCAGAAAACTCGGAGGCTGACAGTAGAGGGCGCTAAAGCCAATGGCACCATCTATGTCAAGCATAGGCAAACTCAACCCTCCAGATGTTTTGGGACTACAGTTCCCATCATCCCTGACCACAGGTCCTGCTAGCTAGGCATGATGGGAGTTGTAGTCCCAAAACATCTGGAGGACCGAGTTCATAGCTGTCAACCGTCCTTTATTTGGAGGGACAGTCCCTTATCCCAGCACCGTGTCCCACTGCGGTCCCTTACTGATGATGTCCCTTAAATTTCCCGGGTTTCAAAGGAAGCAGCTCCTCTCCCTCCCTCCCTGCCAGCCAATAAGAACGACTGGGGGGTGGAGCTTGCATGCCTTGTGCCGATCAAATCGGCCGCGTTGCCTGGGGACTCACCTTTGCTCAGCGCTTCCCAGCGGAGAGGTGACAGTGGTTTTCCTTGCTGCGTCCCCTTTGCCGGGTTGCTGCGCTGTGGGAACCACCGATTGAGGCTTTGTTTGGCTGTTGGCTGGGCTTTCTGCCTTTGGCTCGGAGGGGCTCAGAAGTCGAACCTACCTGCGCTCTGAAAATCCCTTATTTTGGCTGCTGATCCCTTATTTTTGAGGCTGCTGGTCCCTTATTTTAAAATCTGTAAGTTGACAGCTATGGCCGAGTTTGCCTATGCCTGAATTAACCATTTTGGAAGGATGGAGTTGTCTTGAGTCAGCTCCCAGTGGAGCGGGAAAGCTTTCAGGAGGCATTTAAAAGCCAGTGGCATAGAGTTCCACAGGACTGTTCCGACGACATCAGTTTTCCGTTTTGCCAATTTGGTGCGTGTGTGACCAGCAACACTCCTGCAGATGATCTCGTCGACCAAGCTAGGATAGTATAAGGTGTTCAGGTGATCCCTGAGGTACCCTGGAACCGTGTATGGATTGTGCGATGTAAACATGACCGCCTCCTGCATTGTGGCAGGTGCCCTTGCCATCCTGTCAGAGAGGGACCTTTGGAACTCTCTGCTACAAGAGGCGATTTCTAACCAGGTAGTGGGAAACAGGAAGGCGGTGATGGTCCTTCTGTATGCGGGGAGGGAAACTTTGAGGGCAGCATTCACCTCCGCTCCCTCCTGTCTCTTTCTCTCTTCTAGCATTGAGATTGGGAACTGCATCGCGGTCCAGGTCTGCATGCTGCAAATACCCATCCTGGTGCTTTTCACAGTCTTCTATGTAAGTCATGGGCTCCACAACCACCTTGTATCGTCATACCGCCTCTCCCGGTCTGCCCCACGGAGGACCTTAAGGTCCATAAATAGCAACACTCTAGTGGTCCTGAGCCCTAAGGAAGTCAGATTAACTTCAACCAGAGCCCAGGGCCTTTTCAACACTGGCTCCGGCCTGGTGGAACGCTCTGTCTCCTGAGACCAGGGCCCTGCGGGATCTGATTTCTTTCCGCAGGGCCTGTAAGACAGCTGTTCCACCTGGCCTTTGGCTCAGAATCAGTTTGATTCCCTTCCCCTCTTTCTTTTTCCTTTCTCTTCCTGTGAAGAAATTGCTCCCTAATTGTTTTAATGTTGTATCTTAATCTTTTAAATTGTATTTTAATCAACTTGTTTTTATTATTGGTTGTTAGCCGCCCTGAGCCCGGTCTTGGCTGGGGAGGGTGGGGTATAAATAATAATAATAATAAATAATAATAATAAGCTAAATCTGGCCCTGTTTGGGGGTCCCTTTCAACACTATAATATAAATAATAATAATAATAATTGTTATTATTATTTATTATATCATAGTGTTGAAAGGGACCCCCAAACAGGGCCAGATTTAGGTTAATAATAATAATAATAATAATAATAATAATATTTTTTTATTTATACCCTGCCCATCTCGCTGGGTTTCCCCAGCCACTCTGGGCAGCTTCCAACAAAGATTAAAAATACATTAAATGATGAGGCCCTCAGCTACTGAAGGTAATGGGCCCCTTTCTATGTCCAGCTGTCCTTTGTCAACAACAATTGGTCGCTGTTTTTTGTGTGGAGTATGTGCTATATGGTAATTGATGGACCTCATAGGTATCTCAAGCCATTGGCACGTGTTGCCATGCAACCAGTCCATGCAGAATGTAGGCACTCTATATATAGAAATGAGCAAACCAGGGCCTTTTCAACACTGGCCCCGACTTGGTGGAATGCTCTGTCTCATGAGACCAGGGCCCTACAGGATTCAATTTCTTTCTGCAGGGCCTGTAAGACAGAGCTGTTCCGCCTGGCCTTTGGCTTGGAATCAACTTGATCCCTTCCCCCTCTTTCCTTTTTCCTTTCTCCTTCTGCGATGGAACTCCTATTTGGGGACTTCCCTGGCTTTTTTTCTGGCCCACGTAGGACCAGTCTGGATAGTTGGCCTGGGTGAAGACTTGACGTTTTCATCCCCAAAAAGTTTTTGAGGTTCCACTGAAATGAGGCTGCATTTTAATGTTTTAATGTTGTATTTTAATTTTGTTTTTAAGCTGTATTTCAAATCAATTGTTTTTATATTTGATGTTAGCTGCCCTGAGCCTGGTCTTAGCTGAGGAGGAGGGGGTATAAATAAAACTTATTATTCTTATTCTTTCCAGCCCACGGACTTCATCCTGGTCTTCAGTGACCTTCATGTTTATGCAAGCATGTTCAGCGTGGTCTTGATGAATTACATCTTTATGGATGGCAAGTGTGACTACTTCCAAGGTAAAGGTGGCTTATGAGCTGCGAGTTCCAGTCCTGCCTGCTGGGGGGGGGGATACTCGGACCCAGAAGACCACCGCCTCTGATCTAAGTTGGGCTGTGTACTTGCTGTAACCTTTAAAGGACATTCAAAAGGTAATCTCCACGCCACCTGTCTCCAGGTGCTGGGAATCGTAGATTTAAGCAATCTTAAGGGTATGTTCAGAAGGGACGCTGGTGGCGCTGTGGGTTGAACGATCAGAAGGTCAGCAGTTTGAATCCCCGCGACAGGGTGAGCTCCCGTTGCTCGGTCCCAGCTCCTGCCAACCTAGCAGTTTGGAAGCACATCGAGTGCAAGTAGATAAGTAGGTACCGCTCTGGCGGGAAGGTAAACAGCGTTTCCTTGTGCTGCTCTGGTTCGCCAGAAGCGGCTTAGTCCTGCTGGCCACCAGACCCAGAAGGAAGCTGTACGCCGGCTCCCTCGGCCAGTAAAGCGAGATGAGCGCCGCAACCCCAGAGTCAGCCACGACTGGACCTAATGGTCAGGGGTCCCTTTACCTTTAAGGGTATGTTCACATCAGCAGCTTAAAACGCAGCGAAGTCATTTCAGGTTTTTCACCATCTGAGTGCGAAGTTTGTCACCTCCCAAGGGATGCCTTCGCCAATGCACAGGACCTTTTGGGTTTCCTCTGGCCATGAACCTGTCATCTGCGCAGGTGTGCTCATCTGCGCATGCGCAGCGGCCGTCTCAAATGTTCACACAGTAGAAAGTGAATATGGCTTAAGTTTTCTAGTTGGATTGAAGTTGGGTTTTTTTGGGGGGGGGTGGAATCATCCAACAGCAGGATAGATCGTGGGTCATGCATCGTGTGTGCGGCTTTAAAAAATAATCTAGCACACTGGATGCAGAATAAGCAGTGGGTTGTCAGCACCCGGGGCAAGGCAAGTAATTTGCACCCCCTAACCCGTGGATTTGCATCCCCTAACCCTAGTTCTCCAGTTCTGCTGGATCTCTCAGCGGCGTTTGATACCATCAACCATAACATCTTTCTGGACCGTTTGGAGGAGTTGGGAGCTGGGGGCACTGTCCTACAGTGGTTCTGCTCCTTTCTCCTGGGCCATGTCCAGAAAGTGGAGGCTCTCACTTGTGGGGTGCCTCAGGGTTCCGTCCTCTCCCCCATGCTTTTTAATATCTATATGAAGCCGCTGGGGGTTTGGGCTGGGTGTTCACCCTGTGGAACTCTGAGATAATTTATTGCTCAGAGAGATAAGGTCTGGCACGCTTCTGTCGCGGCAGACTTCCGTTGCGCAGCACGCGTTCCAAAAGCTCTGAGCAAAAGCAGAGTCTCACAGCGGTCAGAAATAAAGCCTTCTATCTTCTGTGCGTCGGTGTGCATAAATGAAGCCCTCACGCAGAGTTACTAAAACTAAAAGCACTTTATTTACAGCTCAAACTATCCTCACAGGAACGCCCTCCCTTCAGATGTGAAGGAAATAAGCAGCTATCTTATCTTTAAAAGACATCTGAAGGCAGCCCTGTTTAGGGAAGTTTTTAATATTTAATTCTGTATTGTTTTTAACACTCGATTGGGAGCCACCCAGAGTGGCTGGGGAAACTCAGCCAGATGGGAGGGGTATAAATAATAAATTATTATTATTATTATTATTATTATTATTATTATTGGACCTGCCAACCTTTCCATGCTGACCTGCTCTCTCCCCCCGCAGGCACTGTGCTGGTGATGGTTTACTTCATCCTCCTCGCAGTGTACTTCTTCGCCCCTTCTCCTGCCGGCTGCTGATTCCTCGCACCGCGCTGGACCCCATCCTCCCGCCGCAGAATGTGCCTTTCTCTCAGGGACTTTAAAAACTGCCACCACCACCAAGGAAGGTCTCCTGCTGCATCTTGTCAAGGTGGTGGTGGTGGGAAGCCTCTCTGAGATTCCTGCCAGCTTAAAAGCTTGTTCCCCAACACGTTGGGTGTTTTTAAATTGAAGAGGCTGAGCCGGGAACGGCAGAAGGATGTTGTCGGACGTTGGATGGATGGGAGCAAGCAAGCAAGCTCCTTGCTCCTTTCCACACTCCCAAAAACTGTCCGGGATTCCCGACAGCTCCGATGTCTGCTGTTTTCTCGAAGGCTCTCGCGTTTGTGACTTTCTGGGGTTGTGTTTGCTCACAACGGCTAGCTACCTTGTGTCCCGGTGGCAGTGGCCGAGGTGGTGATGGCAGGGTGCTCCCAAGCAAAGCTGCCTCTGGCCTTGACTCCGAGCTCAATAAAGGAAGCCTCTTCTGAATGCGTCTCCCAGTTGGCCCTTGAACTTTTTTTGCAGTAGCCCTGAGTCGCCATCTTGTCTCAAGGGGGAGGCTGTGTGGTCATGAAATACCGTATTTTTCGCTCCATAAGACACACCTTTTTCCTCTGAAAAAGTAAGGGGAAATGTCTGTGCATCTTATGGAGCGAATGCATGGTCCCTGGAGCCAAATTGCCCGGGGCAAAAAGCAGATTGTGCTTTTTTTTAGAGAGAGAGAGGGAAGGGGGTGTTGAAACAAAGCCGCTAATCGGCAAGCAATCGGGAGGGGGATAAGGGACTCTAGCGATAAAGGAGGCTGCCTGGGAGGGAGGAGGTAAAGACAGCGAACTTGCAAGGAGAGGAGACAGGAATACTAAAACAAGCAATGAGGAGAGAAATTAGAAGAAAAGGAGGAGCAAAAATTTGCTCCAGCTAAGGAAAAGACACTAAGGCAAACAAGAGGGAAGGGAGTGTTGAAAGGAAGCAGCTGATTGGCAAGTGATTGGGAGATAAGGGAGGCAATAAAGAAGGCTGCCTGGGAGGGGGAGGTACAAGCTCATGGATCCTCAGGATTTTTGCATTGGGTCACCCCAAATTCTCCATCAGATCACATAGCATGTCCATGGCTACAGCCGGCCCCCCAAAAACACACATCCACTGTTTTGTGGGGCCGCAATGGCGCAAACACGTGGTTACAAAGAACAGATCCACATGGATCTTCAGGATTTTTGCATTGGGCTACCCCAAGCTCACAGTCAAATCACATGACTGTGGCCACAGCATGAACCACAAAAATCATACATCCACTGTTTCATTCAGAATATTTTTTTCTTGTTTTCCTCTAAAAACTAGGTGCGTCTTATGGTCAGGTGCGTCTTTTGGAGCGAAAAGGTCTTATGATACTTTCCCCCCCCCCCTCGGCTGGTCCACCCAACCTCTGAGAGAGGAAAAAAGTTGTGTGGGGCGTTTTTTTTTTTTGGGGGGGGGGCGTGTTTTGTGAAGGATCATGGAAAGTCTAGTGCAGTTTCCCAAACTTAATACAGGACCATCAGAAACAACCACTGGGCAGCCGCTTTGTTCATCAATCTCGTCCGCCGTTACTTGACATTGGCTTGCAGGATTTCGGACATTTGCAGCCCTAACTGCATATGAGTTTGGTTTTTACCGTATTGGCCTGAATATAAGCCACACTTTTTTCCAAATTCCAACTGTGAGAAGTTATAAGTGCGGCTTAAATTTACAACCTTACAAAAATTGGCTTTTACAGTATCACTGCTGAAACAGACATACGGTAAAATGGAAGGGGTGTGAGTGCCTGCAGAATTTTAAGGGAGCGGCTTATATTCGGGTGTTGTCTCCCACCCCCCTTGAATTTTAAAGGTGCGGGTTATGTGTGGGTGCGGCTTATATTCGGGCCAATACGGTATTTGTTTTATTTATATCCCTCTTTCCTCCCCAAGGAGCCCAATGTAGCAAACGGATATGCAATATAACCACAGAAAAGAAAGCGAAAACATTTTGAAATGGATTAAAGCATTCTAGAAGCTGTTAAAAGAGCATTATCCCATTCAGTGATCTCAGGGTGGCCAGGAAATGTATTTTTCAGAGACCCAATTGCCTGGCTAAACAGGAATGTGTTCAAACTCCTCCTAAATGTTAGTAATGATGGAGACAGGCACGCCTCTCTGGATCTGAATGACTGGCTTACGTTACTTGTTAGCGGCTCCCAATGGGTGGTTCGTGGACCACTTGGGGGTCTGCGTAACCCACCCAGGAGGTCTGCGACACATACCCATCAGCTGTCCCAGACTTCACATTTCGGGGGGCTGTGCTCCCACAAAGGTCACATGACTGGTGTCGGAGTGCGGCGCTGAAGATGTGCACCCCATTTTTGTGCTGGGACAAGTTGGAGGGTACGGTGGCACCATTCGCAAGAGGAAAACTGCCACAGAGGTGTCAATGTTCTCAAAAGTAGGAGATCTACGGCTTGGCTTTTGAAAAATGGGGGGTCCACGGTACTTAAGAACATATATTCATCAGAATTCCACCTGTGGGTCCTGCCAGGAAGGTAAGACAGTAAAATAAAATAAAAAAAACCTTTTCCCTGCCACTGGGTTAGACTTCCTCTAGCTAGGGTTTCTCTCTCAGCACCTGAGGAAGTACAGATTGAAAGCCATGCTGCTTCTCAGCTGAGCTTGCATCCTGCATGTCTGAATGACGCCAGAACACAGCCATTTGATAGAGGCAGTAGAGTCACGGGATAACTTCCTGCCCCTTCAGGGGGTTCCACACTTGAATGTTGTTGTTGTTTAGTCGTGTCCGACTCTTCGTGACCCCCTGGACCTGAGCACGCCAGGCACTCCTGTCTTCCACTGCCTCCCGCAGTTTGGTCAAACTCATGTTTGTCTCTTCGAGAGCACTGTCCAACCATCTCATTCTCTGTCGTCCCCTTCTCCTTGTGCCCTCCATCTTCCCCAACATCAGGGTCTTTTCCAGGGAGTCTTCTCTTCTCCTGAGGTGGCCAAAGTCTTGGAGCCTCAGCTTCAGGATCTGTCCTTCCAGTGAGCGCTCAGGGCTGATTTCCTTCAGAATGGATCGGTTTGATCTTCTTGCCGTCCATGGGACTCTCAAGAGTCTCCTCCAGCACCATAATTCAAAAGCATCAATTCTTTGTCGATCAGCCTTCTTTCTGGTCCAGCTCTCACTTCCATACATCACTACTGGGAAAACCAGAGCTTTTACTATACGGACCTTTGTCGGCAAGGTGATGTCTCTGCTTTTACTCCAGCATAAAGAACACAAACCTTCATGTAAGAAACAGCAAAGCAAAGGTACATGCTATTTGCCTTGATCACAGAGGACTATTCAAACATGTCAGGCGGGGTTTGGAAAACAAGTGGCTATCCAGACATCGTTGGAATCGCATCTCTCATAAATCCTAGGCAGCACGATCAAGAATGATGGGAACCGTTATCCAGCGGTTACGTTGTTTTGTTTTCATTATTTACTTGCTTTTGCTCTGTATTTTATTCTCTGAACCACCCTGAGATCTTAAGATGGGAGGACAGTATATAAATTTAATAAATTGATAACAGAGCCCCACACCCCACACCGGTCTGTCTCAGTGTCCCAACAGCCAAGAATGACTTACGTCTGCTAACCTAGAAAATCATGGTTTGGCGGGAACGGCAAACCATGGTCCCAGCTACTCAAATGTTGAGACACAATGAAAGCTTGCTGCTAAATCAGAATTGGAAATCCTGGATCATGAGGAGGGGGGACAGGGAATGAGATCCATGGTTTGATGCTACATGGGAATACTGTACAGCAGGGATTGCCAACCTGCGGCCCACAGAGGCCGCTTAACCGGCCCACGAGCCACCACAGAACTGACGCCCGCTTGGTGAGTCCCGGTGCGCTGCACTAAACTGGCGCAGCATGGCACGGGGACTCGCTTTTGCAGTGCCGGAAATCGTGTCTGTGCATGCACAGATGCTGGAAATTGTGTCTGCGCAGACGCCGGAAATTTCAGCCGCACACGCAATCCAGCCCACGGAGGAATCTTCGCAGGACCGATCCAGCCCAGGCAAGGTATCGTATTTTTTGCTCTATAAGACTCACTTTTTCCCTCCTAAAAAGTAAGGGGAAATGTGTGTGCGTCTTATGGAGCAAATGCAGGCTTCGCAGCTATCCCAGAAGCCAGAATAGCAAGAGGGATCGCTGCTTTCACTGCACAGCGATCCCTCTTGCTGTTCTGGCTTCTGAGATTCGGAATATTTTTTTTCTTGTTTTCCTCCTCCAAAAACTAGGTGCGTCTTGTGGTCTGGTGCATCTTATAGAGCGAAAAAATACGGAAAGCTTGTCGACCCCTGCTGTACAGCATTGAGCTTCTATCCACTTTCAAAGAAAGCTGTGATACTCCCACCAGAATTTTAAAGAAGACAACTTGACAAGGACTACCAATAATATTTCATGTACAGTTGTTTGTTTTTTAAAAAAACAAAAATTAAAAAGCCAGTTTCTCAGGCTAGGTATGACGCTTGGTTTGACGGCTGTTTTGGTATACATTCTACAGGACATTTCCGCAGCCATTTGGAACACAACAGTTAAGACACAGACATGGTTTCCTTTTCCAGCATTCTTTTTTAAAAGGCAAATACTGTCCACAGCAAAATGTCAGGCATTTTGCCTATGCTAAAGAAGAAGAACAGAAACGCAGCGGTGACAACATGGCATTTCCTGCAAATGAAGGAGCAGTTAATACGAAGGTTTTTGTTTCGGAGGAAGAAGACAGGCCGTAGAATGGGGTTTTAAAACAAACCAACTTGCAGGGGGTGGAAGCAAGAAGTGGGGAGGCCAGCAGAGGCCGGCCCCCTATCTACGTAAGAAAAACTAGCGGATAATAACAGCTATTGCACAGAGCATGAATTTCCAAATCCTCCTTCACTTACACACTCTCTCATGCACACAAACACACATAAACACACCTGCGACAGGAGAAAGAAAAAATAGCATCAGCTTATTCACGGTTCTCTTTCTCCGTTAACTCCTTCATTGTCAGGAATAACAGAAATGGTACTTGGGCAGCTCTCTATATCCCTTTCCTGCCACCATTCAGGATAAACTCTTGTGCTGAAGCCAGCCAGCCACATGGAAGTAAACCAGTCTTGGACCGGGCAGTTCAATATGAAAAGGCAATAAATGACACGCGTTTCAGAAAGTCACAACACAAGGCGCCAGTCTTTCCAAACTGTAGCATCTGTAAGAAGACAGATCAGAGAAAGCCAGCCCCCATTTAGGCCTTTTCTTTTTTTAGAGAGGCAGGGGATGTGGCAAGAGCTACTACGATGGGTTCCCGAGTGAGTGAGCAGCCAGCCTTCCCCTTTCGAAACTGCTGCAAGTTACGGCCATTTTACAGAACAGTAACTAGGAGAGACTGCGTCACGCCGTCCGCTTTGACTACAAAGCATGCAGCAAAAGCAGTACAAATCAGCTGAGCGACAGCGTCTTTCGTTCATGATGTATTTATAGGTATCCATAAATTAAAAACAAAAAAAGCTTGACTTCCATAAACTTTAAAATAAAAATTCACAGAAGGAAAAAAAAAGGCATCTGATGTATATTTGCCGAGTAAGGCTTTGGAGTCGGGCGTTGTCCCATCTCCTAGCAGCAGTCCTCCGCAGTGCTCATAAATAGAGAGAGAGAAAAGGAGAGGGGGAGAGAGAGAGAGAGAGGAGAGGGGGAGAAAAGAGGGGCGAGAGGAGTCGCTTTTTTAAAAGTAGTGTTTGAAGAGCAGGTGCTTTCTCATTTCAAGCGCTCGATGAGTCCCTGTGTGAGTCCAAGGTGCAAAAGCTGCGATCTGGTGAGGTTTGCTAAGTGGGGGAAAAACCCCAGAAGCTTCTCCCAAGACAGTTCCAAGAGGCTGGGCACTACCAGCCACATCTTAAAGAGAGAGCCAGTCCGTTTGTTCCTTTGGATGTCCACCACGCCTCCGTGGACGTACATGCAGCCGGCCTGCGTGGAAACAAGGGGGGAAAGGAAGATCACTGCTGGGTTTTCTTTTGAGCGGAACGGCAAGCACCTGGATTGCTTGCGAAGGAGAGATGCCATCCAGCCCCAAATATCTGTGGTCAGCTTGACATCGAGGTGGCATTCTGTTTGCAACCACAGGAAGCAGAGAGCAGTGGGGCTACAAGCCTGCCAGCCAGGTTGCCCAGTGCTTAATGACCTCAAGATCCTCAAGGGCAACTCATTTTGTAACTTGCTCTACGTGGGGCTGCCATTGAGACTGACCCAGAAACTCCAGCGGGTGCAGACTGCCATGGCGAGACTAGTCCTTGCCGATGCTTTTCCAGCTGCACTGGCTCCCGGTGGAGTACAAGGTCAGGTTTAAGGTGCTGGTTTTGACCTTTAAAGCCCTATATGGCCTAGGGCCCTCGTACCTACGGAACCCCCTCCTGGTATGTCCCACAGAGGAACTTACGGTCTTCAAACAAAAACATATTGGAGGTCCCGGGCCACAGGGAGGTTAGGCTGGCCTCAACCAGAGCCAGGGCCTTTTCAGTGCTGGCCCCAACTTGGTGGAATGCTCTGTCACAAGAGACTAGGGCCCTGCGGGACTTGACATCTTTCCGCAGGGCCTGCAAGACAGAGCTGTTCCACCAGGCCTTTGGCCTAGGCGCAGTCTGACCCCCTCCTTTGGTAATCCTCAAAGCACTCTAGCCCAATGGTTGCCATTAATTTGATTTTGAATTGATTTTAGAATGCTGTGTTACTTTTATTGTTGTTAGCCGCTCTGAGCCCGGCTTCAGCTGGGGAGGGCAGGATATTAATAAAAAAAATACTATAATTATAATTATAATTTCCTGGGCAACAGCTGATGGGCCTGACGTGCTTGCAGAGAAAGGCCCTTTGCCCCCACCCTCTGCCCCTCTTCCTCAGCCTGAGTAGCACTGAGGACATGAGGCAGAACAGGGGTAGAGAACCTCTGACCCGCAGGGCATCCAATTTGGCCATTTCCCATCAAGCAAATGCCCACCTTCCTGCCCATCAGCTGACATCGTTGGTCTAATCCTGCAGTGCCTGAGTGTTTGTGTTCCCAGCAGCGGGATTTCATCTCCAGCATCTGAAGGTGGCTGTTCCAGGGCCATTGTCCACCACCCCAATGATGGTCTTAGGGAAGCGGGTGGCGCTGTGGGTTAAACCACAGAGCCTAGGGCTTGCCAATCAGAAGGTCGGCAGTTCGAATCCCTGCGACGGGGTGAGCTCCCGTTGCTTTGTCCCAGCTCCTGCCAACCTAGCAGTTCGAAAGCACATCAAAGTGCAAGTAGATAAATAGGTACCATTCTGGCGGAAAGGTAAACAGCATTTCCGTGAGCTGCTCTGGTTCGCCAGAAGCGGCTTAGTCATGCTGGCCACATGACCCGGAAGCTGTACGCCGGCTCCCTCGGCCAATAAAGCAAGATGAGCGCCGTAGCCCCAGAGTCGTCTGCAACTGGACCTAATGGTCAGGGGTCCCTTTACCTTTACCTAATGACGATCTAGGTTGACAGAACTCCAGTATTTTCAAATACCTCCCACAGCTGGTTAATTCAGCCCCCCCCCTTCTTGCTGGCCATTTCTGTACCACGTAGGACCTTGCAGAGAGGCTGGGCGCTGGCAGCCGCTTACCGGAGTCACAGCAGCACAGTGGAAATAAACTGGCTCTGGCATGACGGCCGGTAGTTTCACCCACTGGAAGGTCTGCAAGCTCAGTTTCCAGATGTCTCCCAGGATCACTTCTCCATTGTATCCTCCGCAGATGAAGACATCTGAATCGACAAACGGCACAGGGCATTAGGCGTTGTTTTTTCACAATAAAGGGGCACACAAGGAAGGTTTGCGCAGTTCTTCACCTGGTGCGGAGAGAAACTGCCGTTTCCACAACTGTTTCTCTCACCAGACTTCCTCTGAGATCAATATGCTCCCCCACCTCCATCTTTTCAAGGAAATAACCGTACTTTTCCGTCTATAAGACACCCCCCTGTATAAGACTACCCCTATTTTGGGGGACTCAAAGAAAATGGGGGAAGATGGCACAGAGTTGCTGAGGATTTTTTGCAGAGGACTGCCAAAAAACGCTCGCCTGCAGGCATCACAAAATCCGCCTCCTGTCTGTCCCATTGCCTGCAGAAGCTGCCAATCGCCCGCCCAACTGCGGAAGCGTCAGCCAATCTACACCACCCATTGACGCGGCAACCAATAAGACGCACAACAGCCACGGCAGCAACCAATCAAATGCCCACCCTATGCACTACCCAGGTATAAGACGACCTCCACTTTTCAGCATGATTTTTAAAGGAAAAAACATCTTCTACATGGAAAAGTACAGTAACTTTTAATCTTGCCTGGGAACCTAGGAACAGTACCCCACCGTCAAGGAACGCCTCTCCCCATATGAACCGACCCAGACCCTGCCACCATCATCTGAGGCCCCTCTTGATGTGCCCTCTCCCTGAGAAGCAACGCAAGAATGAACCTTTTCTGCGGTGGCTCCCTGTTCGTGGAATGCTCTCCAGGTAGCCTCATCTGGCACCTTTATTACATATACTTAGGTGCCAGGTGAAAAAGTTTCTCTGCAACCAGGTGTTTGGCTGAGAAACACCCTGTGGCTTTTAAAATGTGTTTGTGGAAGGAGTTTGTTTTTGTCTGTGATTTATTATGTAGCTTGCATTCTTCTTTTGTGTTTTTCTGATGTGAAACGCCCCGGGATCGTCAGATGAAGGGCAGGATACAAATTTTAAAAATAACCCAGTGTATGCAGCGAGGAAGGCCCGGGTTCAAGTCTCCACTCAATCATTATAGCCTACCTTAGAAGGCTGTTGAGATGATGAATTGTTGAGGAGCGGGTTGTAATATGTATGCTTCCCTGAGCTCTTTGGGCTCAAGTAATAGTTAAATAACTAAGTAATAACCAAAAGCATTCTTAATTTTCCCACATCCACATCTCCTGGTATGTCCCACAGAGGAACTTACAGTCTTCAGACAAAAACATCTTGGAGGTCCCGGGCCACAGGGAGGTTAGGCTGGCCTCAACCAGAGCCAGGGCTTTTTCAGCTGCAGCTCCAATCTGGTGGAACGCTCTGTCCCAAGAGACTAGGGCCCTGCGGGACTTGACATCTTTCCGCAGGGCCTGCAAGACAGAGCTGTTCCACCAGGCCTCTGGCCAAGGCGCAGTCTGACCCCTCCTTCTGTAATCCTCATAGAACTCTAGCCCACTGGTTGCCATTAATTTGATTCTGAACTGATTTTAGAATGAAATGATTTTAGAATGTTTTATCGTTTTACTGTTGTTAGCTGCTCTGAGCCCGGCTTCGGCTGGGGAGGGCGCGATATAAATAAATTTTTTTTTTATTATTATTATTATTATTATTATTATTATTATTATTATCCTTCCTTCCCACTCACCACTCCAGGAGCACCCTATTTATGGAACACTCTTCACAGGAATACCCTCTTGACACTGCCAGACAAAGAAGTTTTTGTTTTTCCATTATTATTTTTCACTTTGGTTGTAAATAATAATATAATAATAATAAATTTTATTTATATCCTGCCCTCCCCAGCCGAAGCTGGGCTCAGGGCAGCTAACAACAATAAAACAGTAGAAAAGTACAGCACAAACAACATTCTAAAATCATTCATTATAAAATTAATTAAATTCAAGCCACTGGCACTGGGATACTCTTTTTTAAGCGGGAAGTGACGTGGACATTTGACAAGCCAGAGTCCATTTGGAGGAAGTGGCCCCGAGGTTACGATAATAATAATAATAGTAATAAATGTTATTTATATCCCGCCCTCCCCAGCCAAAGCCGGGCTCAGGGCGGCTAACAACAATAAAGTAGTACAGGATTCTAAAAACATTTCATTATAAAAATTAATTAAAATCAAATTGTTGGCAACCATTAAGCTAAAATTCTGTGGAGATTGCCAAAGGAAGGAGTCAGGCTGCACCCTGACCAAAAGCCTGGTGGAACAGCTCTGTCTTGCAGGCCCTGCGGAAAGATGTTAAGTCCCGCAGGGCCCTAATCTCTTGTGACAGAGCGTTCCACCAGATTGGAGCCGCAGCCGAAAAAGCCCTGACTCTAGTTGATGTTTTCCCCCTCAAGTCAAACCAGCCTTCCGTTTCTCTTGTGACAGGCTTTCCAACAATATGGCTGACGCTTCCACCTTCTGCTGTTAGAATGTTTCTGAACATGCTGAGGCACTGCAGCACCTCAAAGATGGACTGTTGTGTGCATACAGAAGTAGGCTCAAACCCTTCATCCCAGTTGGGATTTCACATGCCACAAACAGGAGCCTCTGCAGCTGAACGTGCCAAAGCGAGCCAGTGATTCTTACCATTTTTTATCTGTACACAACTGTGACATCTCCTGGCCGCCGGGAAATCTGTGGAACGAAAACCTGAGGGTGAGTGAGTGTAACGGAAGAGAAGACTGTTCAGTAAAAGCGGGTTTCTCATTACTGGGAAGGGGCCGGCCAGCCCGAAAAGGGGCTTAACATGAATTGCACAGAATTCTCCTTGTGCCTGGCCGTGAAGTACTCATAAAGGTAAAGGTACCCCTGCCCGTACGGGCCAGTTGTGTCCAACTCTAGGGTTGTCCGCCCATCTCACTTAAGAGGCCGGGGGCCAGCGCTGTCCGGAGACACTTCTGGGTCACGTGGCCAGCGTGACGAAGCTGCTCTGGCGAGCCGGCACCAGCGCAGCACACGGAAACGCCATTTACCTTCCCGCTATAAAGCGGTACCTATTTATCTACTTGCACTTAAGGGTGCTTTCGAACTGCTAGGCGGGCAGGAGCTGGGACTGAACGACGGGAGCTCACCCTGTCGCGGGGATTCGAACCGCCGACCTTCTGATCGGCAAGTCCTAGGCACTGAGGTTTTACCCACAGCGCCACCCGTGTCCCGAAGCACTCATAAGATCATTCAATACCAACTGACCTTTAGCCATCTTTTCCATGTGAAGAGGTGAAGTCAAAACAGGGAGGGAGGAAACTGCCTACTCCTAAAGCATATTTTAGCTTGTGTGTGGATAAAGATGAAAAGCCCAAGAACAAAAAAATAGTCCACTAGCACCTTAGAGACCAACTAAGTTTGTTTTAGGTCTAAGCTTTTGTGTGCATGCACACTTCCTCAGTGTGTATCTGAAGAAGTCTGCATGCACACGAAAGCTTAGACCTAGAACAAACTAACTTAGTCTCTAAGGTGCTACTGGACTATTTTTTAATTTTTTATTTTGACTGAGTCAGACCAACATGGCTACCTATCTGAAGCCTAAGAACAGTTTGTGCTCGCTTTACAAGCGCTCTGGAACACCCATTGAAGAGAGGGTTGTGAGAGCAAACCAATAAAAATGACCAGGGGAAAATAATCTGAACTGAAGTATGTTGAATGGCCACCTGGAGGAGGGAGACTTCATATCAAGAAAGGTTACAAGATCCTAACTATGAGCGTTGATTAGAACCCAAGTCAGGTGGAATCACTAAATCTGAGCTCTACATGACTACAGTAAGCCCACAATGTATGTGCATATAATTTGTGTGCATTTAAGTGCTTGGCTAAATAGATAATTAGGGGACAGGCATCTGGGGGGAAAGTCACTGGCAATCCCACCCACCACAGAACCCACGGTGTTTTGACTATATGCGATTTTGGTTTTAGGCATGATTTCTGGAACGTAACCCTTCTTGAAAGTTTACTGTACATTTTAAAAAGTGTTTCTGAGATGTCAGATTTCCACAAGGCACCAGAATCCAAAGAGAAATACTGTGGTACCTTGGGTTAAGACCTTAATTCGTTCTGGAGGTCCGTTCTTAACCTGAAACTGTTCTTAACCTGAGATACTATTTTAGATAATGGGGCCTCCCGCTGCCACCGTGCTGCCGCCATGCGATTTCTGTTCTCATCCTGAAGCAAAGTTCTTAACCCAAGGTACTATTTCTGGGTTAGCGGAGTCTGTAACCTGAAGCACCTGTAACCTGAAGCACCTGTAACCCAAGATACCACTGTATCTAGTTATTTAAAAAATTAATCTGGAACCAACTACTATACAGGAGACCTGGAATTATGCAACATTTTTGGTGTATATTTCAGATCAATCTATGGGTTTAATTTGGATTTTTAACAAAGAGTAAAGTGCAAAGGTTTTGAGAAGACTGACTTGTTTGCAAACTTCCTTTGAATCTCTCCCTGGGGCCCCCCACCAACATTTTATTTCTGGCTACAAATAGTTTTGTCTTTTCAACCCCTGCCAATATATGCTATTTCTCAAAAGCCTACCTTTTTTCTTATGAGGCTTTGTTGCAATTTCTTCCCAGGTGTTTGTTTCAAGGTTGTAGGCATGGATCTGAAGCAACAGAAATAATACAATTATATATATTTTTTTTAATGACAGAAATGGAACAAGGCAAAGGCTGAATTCAAGGCCTCTGGGAAACTTGGTTTTCAGAAGGAGAGGTCAAAGTTAGAAACAGAATTGTTAGAATCCAATACCAAAAATCTATCTAAAATGTATAATTTGCTGCTGAAATGGAATACATAGGATGAAACAGTGAAATCAGCTATGATTAAATGGGCACAGGATATTGGTCATGACATTATGTTTGACGACTGGGAACAGTTATGGACCACCGGTGTTAAATTTACGGCATGTAATGCCCTGAAAGAGAATATAATGAAAATGATCTATAGGTGGTACATGGCCCCAGTCAAACTTGCAAAGATCTACCATCTGCCCAATAACAAATGTTGGAAATGTAATGAGGCTGAAGGTACTTTTTATCATCTTTGGTGGACTTGCCCAAAGATTAAAGCCTACTGGGAAATGATCTATAATGAAATTAAGAAAGTCCTTAAGTGGACATTTGTAAAGAAACCGGAGGCTTTTCTCTTGGGCATGGTCGGCCAATTGGTACCAAAGAAGGATAAGACATTTTTTATGTATGCAACCACAGCAGCAAGAATCCTGTTGGCAAAGTATTGGAAGATGCAAGAACTACCTACTCTGGAAGAATGGCAATCGAAGGTGATGGAATATATGGGACTGGTAGAGATGACCGGCAGAATCCGTGACCAGAGGAAAGAGACAGTGGAAGAGGACTGGGGGAAATTTAAAACATATCTAAAAAACTACTGTAAAATTGTGGACTGATAAGATGTTAAGGGGTAGGAAACAAAGAATTACAGCTGTAAATCATAAACTTTAAGAAAACTCAAAAGGGACCTGACTAAAGACTGATCGATGAGTTGCTCGAAAAAATGGTAAAACAAGGATGTGGTGAAGGGAAGGCATGGGGAAGTCAATTTTTGTCGTTTGTTTTTAATGTTTATGTTTGTTTTGTTTGTTCTTATTATGTGTAAAAACCAATAAAAATATTTAAAAAAAAAATGAATTCAAGGCCTCTGCCAGCAAATTCACCCGTCAAGCCCACTCCATCACCCCACAAGAGATTTCCAAGTTAAATAGCTAAGCGCTGGAAATTAGGCAAGAGGCTGACATGACACTTGATTCATGATATCCGGGGGTATGGATTGTTGGGTTTGCAGAAAAATTGCCATGTCATCTGCCTGCTCCCGAAGGGAAACTTGAGCTGTTATAATTCTGTGCGCCTTGGCAACCTGTCAAATGGCTCTTACTGTCAGAAAGTTCTTCCTGGTGTTTTAAGTCAAAAACTGCTTTCTTATAACTTCAGTAATAATAATAATAATTTTTTATTTATACCCCGCCCTTCCCGGTTCAAAAACCAGGCTCAGGGCGGCTAACAACAAATTTAAAACACTTAATTATAAAAGCAGCATAAATACAGTATAAAGACATGAATAACAATAAAAATCAAAAATCAATTTAGGGGAAATAAGCATTAGATTATCCCCAGGGCTAGGTGGCTGAATTGGTCCTACTTGGGCCAGCGAGGAGGACAGGGGAGAATTAGCTGTGGGGTCTCAGAGCGGGTGATCTTCATAAAAGGGGAGGGGGAGGGAAGAGAAGGGAAATAAAAGATCAGGCTGAATTCAAATTAAACGCCAGGCAGAATAGCTCTGTCTTACAGGCCCAGCGGAAGGAGGTTAAATCCTGAAGGGCCCTAGTCTCATGAGACAGAGCATTCCACCAGGTCGGAGCCATTACTGAAAAGGCCCTGGCCCTGGGGGAGGATAGTCTGATTTCCTTAGGGCCCGGGACCTCTAAACCATGGTTATTCATTGACCTTTTCTGCGGGACATACCAGGAGAGGCGGTCCCGTAGATACGAGGGCCCTAAGCCACAAAGGGCTTTAAAGGTCAAGACCAGCACCTTGAAATCTTTCCGCAGGGCCTGCAAGACAGAGCTACACAGTCTGACCCCCTCCTTCTGTAAACCTCATAGAACTCTAGCCCAGTGGTTGCCATTAATTTGATTCTGAATTGATTTTAGAATTGATTTCAATTAATTGATTGTGATTTTATGTAAACTGTGTTAATTTTATTGTTATTAGCTGCTCTGAGCCCGGCTTCGGCTGGGGAGGGCAGGATATAAATAATTTTTTATATTATTATTATGTCAATTAACTCAACAGGAACTGTGCAAAAGTGTGCCATCTGTGTCAAAGGGGGCTTGCACAGGATAAATTCATCCCAGGTTGTGCCCTATTAGAGATCCAGGTGAAACATACTGGGATTCCTCGTGTGCAAATCTTTGCAAATTTTGTCTTCATGGCACTCTGGTGGATGTTCCCCTTTGCAAGAGATGGAAAAAAGGGTGACCTGCCACACAATCAATCAGAGCAGTGACTGGAACCCAGTTCTCCCAAACCAAACCCAATTCCATTCACTAGATCACTCACCAATCTGCATTAGGTGCCAAATACTCAAGACCTCAACATTCTGCTATTAAAATTCACCAGCTCTGGTCATGGGCTTACTTTCTGATCTCACTAGCGAGAAATCAAACTAATAAAAAGTATTTTGGTGGTTGATCCTATTACCTTGTCCAAGGAATAGGCTGTCCAAGAGGTTCCCCCTCCTAAGATGTAAATCCTCTGCCCGTCATGTGCAATTTCATGTCTGTATCTGGAAAGACAAAGTCAAAATTATTTGTAGTAGCTTCATCTGCCTGCTCATTCGTGTGTGTGTGTGTGCGTGTGTATGTGTGTGTGTGTGTGTGTGTGTATACACACACACACACACACACACACATGTGCAAGTTTCTAGCCCCTGTGGTGCATTCAGTTTTCTCAGTCTGTCAGCCAAGAATGCCATGCTATATAATAATAATAATAATAATAATAATAATAATAATAATAATGATGATGAAAATATTTATACCCCGGCCATCTGGCCGGGCCTCCCCAACCACTCTGGGTGGCTTTCAACCAAATATTAAAATACAATAATACATCAAACATTAAAAGCTTCCCTAAACAGGGCTGCCTTCAGATGTCTGCTAAAACTCTGGTAGTTGTTCTCTTTGACATCTGGTGGAGGGCGATCCACAGAGCGGGTGCCACTACCGAGAAGGCCTTTTGCCTGGTTCCCTGTATAACTTGGCTTCTCGCAGTGAGGGAACCGCCAGAAGGCCCTCGGTGCTGGACCTCAGTGTCCGGGTAGAACGATGGGGGAGGAGACGCTCCTTCAGATATACTCGACCGAGGCCATTTAAGGTTTTAAAGGTCAGCACCAACACTTTGAATTGTGCTAAGAAATGTACTGGGAGCCAATGTTGGTCTTTCAAGACCGGTGTTATGCGGTCCCAGTCCCCACATTCTGGATTAGTTGTAGTTTCTGGGTCACCTTCAAAGGTAGCCCCACGTAGAGTGCATTGCAGTAGTCCAAGTGGGAGTTAACCAGAGCATGCACCACTCTGGTGAGGCAGTCTGCCAGACATGCTAGTATTTTCATAGCAAATGTTTCCAAATTTAGGCATCCCATCTAAACCACACAAGCCCTACTAATATCTGGAGGGCAGGGGGAGGTGGCTGAAGAGACAGCCAAAATTTTTGAATTGGAATTGACATTTTAATCAGAACTTGTCTATCAAGAGACTATCATTTTGAATGAGGAAGACTTGAGGCTGGTCACCTTGCAGCCAGTTTTACGCAGCGGGCGCCACTGAGCAAGAGGCCAAGCTCACCTTTCCTCCGGCATGTCACAGTGCATGTTGTTTGGCTTCAGCTGGGTCCACTCCCTGGTGTTCAGGTCCAGCTTGTGCAGGTCTGTGCTGTAAATGTATCCTGTCGTGCCTCCGAATACGTACAAGGAGCCATTTATGATCGCCATCGCCTGGTAAGGGAGAAGAGGGGAGAGCTGCAGGGGAACTGAAGGGGCACCATAGGGAGGCAGCCGAAAGGCAGATATCCTCTGAAGAGCATCCATCTCCCCCTTCCCTGGATCCCCTTTGTCACACCACTTTCAAGGGAGCAGAGCCAGGAGTGACAGGATGCCACGGACAGCACTTGATATTGCCAGGGCAATGAAATCTGCCTGTAAGTCCGATCTCATTTTCGTGAACTGATTGAGCTTATGGTTGAAGTGTGGTACTGAAACACCGCAATGTGTACAGGCACAGGGTAGGGTAAGGGAACGGCCTCTAGCCTTGGATGTATGGAAGATGGTTGTGGTACCTATAATCGAAAAACACTCTCTACATGCTCCAGCATATTCTATTTTTCTCTTTTATAGGGCTACGCCATGGGTAGGCAAACTAAGGCCCAGGGGCCGGATCTGGCCCAATCGCCTTCTAAATCTGGCCCGCGGACGGTCTGGGAATCAGTGTGTTTTTACATGAGTAGAATGTGTCCTTTTATTTAAAATGCATCTCTGGGTTATTTGTGGGGCATAGGAATTCGTTCATTTCCGCCCCCCAAAAAATATAATCCGGCCCCCCACAAGGTCTGAGGGACAGTGGACTGGCCCCCTGCTGGAAAAGTTTGCTAACCCCTGGGCTAAGCCATCAAGACCTCGGGCTCAAATTAAATTCTTATCTCTTTGACTTTGTACAATGCAATCCCCCAAAGGTGCTCCAGTATACTTCATGCTCAGGAACTTGAGAACTGCTCCCCATTTTTAGACCCGAGGAGATAAGTGAGACCTGAATTAATAGCACAAGCCTCTCAGGAATATGGAACCACTCTCTGTCCTTGAAGAGTCTAATAATAATAATAATAATAATAATAATAATAATAATAATAATAATAATATTTACACCCTGACCATCTGAACAGGTTTGCCCCAGCCACTCTGGGTGCCTCCCAACAAAATATTAAAAACACAATAAAACATCAACCATTAAAAACTTCCCTGTAGAGTAGAATAGGGGCAGCAGTGGATGACACTCCCCCCCCCCAGTACCTGTCCATAGATGCGGTTGGGCTTCTTCCCTCGACAGTTGAAGAGGGCCCAGCGCTTGTACTTGACGTTGCAGACGTGGACGTCATTGCCATTGCTCTCGCCAAAGGGGATCCCGGTGCCGCCAAAGACCAAGAGGTTATTCCCATGCAACACAACTGGCAGAAAACAAGAAAGCAGAACAAAACCTTTGACATGCAGATTTGGTAGCCCTCAACTGCACCGTGGAACAGTTGTCTTCTCTGCTGAGCTCTTCACCAGTAACTAAAAGTCTAACGAAGGGATGGAGAGAGCTCTCTTGCCAGCGACACAGAACTAACAAGTTAAAGGTAAAGGGTAAAGGACCCCTGACCATTAGGTCCAGTCATGGCCGACTCTGGGGTTGCTTTATTGGCCGAGGGAGCCGGCATACAGCTTCCGGTCATGTGGCCAGCAGGACTAAGCCGCTTCTGGCAAACCAGAGTAGCGCACAAAAACGCCGTTTACCTTCCCACCGGAGTGGTACCTATTTATCTACTTGCACTACGTGCTTTCGAACTGCTAGGTTGGCAGGAGCAGAGACTGAGCAACGGGAGATCACCCGTCATGGGGATCTGAACCGCCGACCTTCTGATCGGCAAGTCCTAGGCTCAGTGGTTTAACCTACAGCGCCACCTGCGTTAGCGCTGGGTAAATGGGGCCTGTGCAGGTAGAGCATGAGCAGCAGACAGGTACATGTGCATACAATGGGCATGCAAATGAACAAAGCATACTAAAGGAACCGGAGCAACTCATATTGCTTTTCAGTCAAGCACTCACACAGCAGGAAAAGGCAATAGAAGTTGCTGACACTTCCCTGCTGACCTGAATTTCACAACAGAAAGTGGACTGCACTAATGGAAAAAAAAACCTGCCTGCAGAGCTGTGGATGAATCATGCAAAGTACATCCACCATGAAGACTTTCCAGGGTGCGGGGGAGAGAAGCAAAGAGAAAGGACAGAGCTCCAGCATTCAACACCTCCAGTGTCCCAAACTGTAAAGGTAAAGGTACCCCTGCGCGTATGGGCCAGACCGACTCTGGGGTTGTGCGCCCATCTCGCTTAAGAGGCAGGGGGCCAGCGCTGTCCGGAGACACTTCCGGGTCACGTGGCCAGTGTGACGAAGCTGCTCTGGCGAGCCAGCACCAGCGCAGCACACGGAAACGCCGTTTACCTTCCCGCTATAAAGCGGTACCTATTTATCTACTTGCACTTAGGGGTGCTTTTGAACTGCTCGGTGGGCAGGAGCTGGGACCAAAAGACGGGAGCTCACCCCGCTGTGAGGATTCAAACTGCCGACCATACGATCGGCAAGTCCTAAGCGCTGAGGTTTTACCCACAGCGCCACCCGCGTCCCTTGTCCCAAACTGTAGCAGTTCCTAAAGAAAAGGAATGGGAGGAAGCCCTGCAAAAACCAACCCCATGGCCACTGCTGGGTGATGGTGGCGGTAGTGCCACACCTCTTAAGACTCTTGGTAGCCACAACTGTGTAACATGAATTTATCCACAGTGCAGATCTGGCCAGCAACAATACGAAGCCAAGTCCTTCTTGGCATCTAAGCCTGGACTTTTATAAGACCCTATTTTAAGTACAGGAGTTACAAAACGGATCTCAAAATAGCTCACTCTAATCTTACTCAATTACTATCCTTATACAGATGGGACAGCTGATTATTATTAAATTTGTATACCACCCTTTCAGGGCAGTTCACAACAAGAATGCTATTAAGGCAAGGAGTTCCATTTATGCTTTACTACCGCAATAATTCATTCTCTACTCACGTGACATAGATGCTAACTCTCGAGGCATGTAACCCTCTGTGCCCATTTGATGCCAGGTGCCAGTAGCAAAGTTATATCGCCAAAGCTCCCTGAAGAGTGGGTAGTCTTCATTCTCTGGCCCTCCGGACTCATCATAGTCAGGATTGTATCCTCCGAACACGTACAAGTTGGCATTGTCTGCCACACAACGGTGGCCGCTTCTGGCTGGTGGGACTCTGTGGCCTAAAGCAGAGAGACAAAAGATTTTCATGAACTAAGGCGGGACAGAATATATTTTGCAAAGCTGGGTGGAGCAGCATAGAAAGATGACAAAGGAGGGAGAGAGGTGGGCATCACAGTGGATAAAGTCTCAGCACCAAGAAAGGAAGTTGCTCCAGTTCCATCTTGGATAAATTTCCAAGAACCAGTTTTCATTGGCAGGCATGGGAGCAGATAAGTCATGAAAGGTGTGGGCACACAGTTTGGGTAAAAAGCTACACAAGGAGATGTGGTGTTGTGAATGGTTACAGCTGATCTTCCAAACATTTCTGGCTTTCAGTCATACAGTGGTACCTCGAGTTACATACGCTTCAGGTTACAGACTCCGCTAACCCAGAAATAGTGCTTCAGGTTAAGAACTTTGCTTCAGGATGAGAACAGAAATTGTGCTTCGGCGGCGTGGCAGCAGCAGGAGGCCCCATTAGCTAAAGTGGTGCTTCAGGTTAAGAACAGTTTCAGGTTAAGAACGGACCTCCGGAACGAATTAAGTTCTTAACCCAAGGTACGACTGTATTGGCTTGTGGGCTTCTCATATGTATCTCGTTGGCCACTGTGAGAACAGGACTGGACGGATTATTAACTTGATCCAGGAGGCTCTTATGAACTCTCAACATTATCTCAGAGGGGTTTTTCCTGTGGTTTTAGTCCCTCCTAGAAGTTGGTTTACCAAACGTTGGTGGTAGAGGTCGTCTGCTCAACATTTTTTTCCCCATCTGGGATTCTATTTTGGCCCTTATGCTGTTTACCATCTACATGAAAATGCTGGGAGAGGTTTTCTGCACATACAAGGTACAGTGCCACCGGTACAGAAATAACACCGCCGCTCCTCGCTTTTCATCCCAATTCCAAAAAGGCTGCAGAGGTGCTGAATAAATGCCTGAGCTTGATAAGCGACTGCATCCTTACGGGTTAACAAACTAAAGCTTAACCTTGATGGAACTGGAGCCCTTTTCAGATGCCTCCTCGCCCAGTCTGATGAACCCTGTGGCAAGGGGACAAGATCACACTAGCTGGCCTGATTCACGGTCTCCGTGCACTCCCTAGACATGCACCCAGCAGTAACATGAAAAGGGGTTGAAGTACCTTGTTCGGATGTGGTTTAGCTACATGCACATAAACCAGTATGCATTCAGGCGCCCTGTCACATTAACAACAACAAAAAGGGTGGCCTCGCTAACAAAGAACATTAACAAAGAGTTAGATGTGCTGCTGGTCAAGAGGACCAATGATGCAGGGATGTAGGCACAGTGCTGTCTCAATAATAATAATAATAATTTATTTATACCCTGCCCATATGGCTGGGCTTCCCCGGCCACTCTGGGCAGCTTCCAACAAAATATTAAAATACAGTAATACATCAAACATTAAAAGCTGGATCAGGTTGATGGCCCATGTAATCCAGCATCATGTAATAAGAATAATAATTTATGATTTATACCCCGCCCATCTGGCTGGACTTCCCCAGCCACTCTGAGCAGCTTCCAAAAAAATATTAAAATACAGTAATACATCAAACATTAAAAGCTTCCCTAAACAGGGCTGCCTTCAGATGTCTGCTAAAAGTCTGGTAGTTGTTGTTCTCTTTGACATCTGGTGGGAGGGCGTTCCACAGGGCGGGTGCCACTACCGAGAAGGCCCTCTGCCTGGTTCCCTGTAACTTGGCTTCTCGTAGTGAGGGAACTGCCAGAAGGCCCTCAGCGCTGGACCCCAGTTTCCAGGTAGAACGATGGGGGTGGGGACCCTCCTTCAGATATACTGGACCGAGGCCGTTTAGGGCTTTAAAGGTCAGCACCAACAATTGTGCTTGGAAACATACTGGGAGCCAATAAGGTTGTTTATGGTGTGACTGTGTTCTTAGATAGCCAGTATAGGTGATAACTGTTTCCAGGAAGGAGCGCTTTTGCACATCTTAAACTAACACGCCAACTGCAACCAAACCTAGAGAGAGCAGATCCAGCTGCAGTTATGTACGCCCTTGTTACACCTGGATTTGCATTACAGTAACAAGCCTTGCATCAGACTCTCTTTGAAGGATATAACAGGACTCTAAGTGTGTTCAGTTGATGCAGCAAGAAGGAGTCAAGAGTTCTGACCAGCAACAAGTTCCTGAAGTTTGTTGCTCCACTGCCATACCACCTGCACTGATTTTCTGATTTCTTTTCAGACCCAACCCAAAGTGCTGAGTACCATTTTTAAAGCACTGTGCGGCTTGGAACTCTGATACTTAAAAGACTGTCTCCTCCAAAGTGAGTTCACCTGACTACTCAGGTGATACTGACAGACTGCCCTGGGCATTCCACCATCAGAAGACTGGTTGGTAGTGGAACATGAGGGAAAAGCATTCTCTGTGGCACACACCTTACGGGACTTCCTATCCTGGCTGTGTTTCAACAGCACCTGAAAAACTGCCGGTATCAGCAAGCTGGTCAATGTCCAGGTTTCTTTACATTTCCCCTCTTATATACTGCACCTGATTCTTTTAAAAGTTTTAGTTGCCCTTTTGACAGTTAATGTAAGCAGGAAACAGGAAGTATATAAACATTGTAGTAACCGAAAGTGCAACTCTATGCATTCTTGGGGTAAATACCAGTGAGCACCATGGGATTTATATCCAAGAAGCATGCAAGGGTTCAAGCAGCACGTTTCCAATGTAATGAACTTGGCACTGTTTTATGGGGTGGAAATAGTCACGAACGACGGGAAAGGTGCCAAAAGCTTGTGTGGCATACTGGCTAAAGCTATGAGTCAGGAAGTCCTGGTCTCACCTGTCAGGAACTCATTAGGGGGCCTTAAGCAAGCTGCTTGACCTCTCCCTTCACCCCACACCAGCAAACCCCAGAAGCAGCAACTCCAGGCTACCTTGCTGTTCAGGATCGGCCAAGGGGCTGTACACAAGTTGCAACGTACTGTACAGTGGTACCTTGATTCTCAAATTTAATCCGTTCCTGAAGTCCGTTCCAAAACCAAAGCGTTCCAAAACCAAGGCACGCTTTCCCATAGAAAGTAATGCAAAATGGATTAATCCACTCCCGACTTTTAAAAACAACCCCTAAAACAGCAATTTAACATGGACTTTACTATCTAACAAGACCATTGATCCATAAAATGAAAGCAAGAAACAATGTACCGCAGTCACACAATCAACCCATCAGGGGCTGAACTGGGTTCTACATAGTCACAAAAACAAAACAAAAAGAGCTGCAAAAACAAAAACGCAAAATAGATAGCAAAGACAGACAGACCTCAGCGTAACACTCAAAACATTGCACGTTCAGCTTCTGGAAAAAGTTCGCAAACCGGAACACATACTTCCAGGTTTGCAGTGTTTGGGTTCCAAGTTGTTTGAGCACCAAGGCATTTGAGAACCAAAGTGCCACTGTATATACACCCACGAAGCTCACCCCAAGGCAGTGACAGCGGCACCAGGCAACCTTGCAGGGCTGCTGTTCCGGATTTACACACAGGGCTCCCTGCATTGTGCACGCGCGGGGCAAATGTCACCTGAGGTGACTCCCCAAATGTCCCTCCGTAAAGCCCTTATCAGGCCAACATGGCCCCAGCGAGCTGCTTCCAACGGCGGTCAGCCGGAAGCCCCCAATCAAGCACAAAACATTCAGATTCAGCAGCCCCTTCTCCATATATATACTTGGGGAGAGCGCAAAATATGGTCTGAAGCTCAACATCAAAATACGAAGATCATGGCCACTGGGCCCATCACCTCCTGGCAAATAGAAGGGCAAGAAATGGAGGCAGTGAGACATTTTACTTTCGTGGGCTCCATGATCACTGCAGATGGTGACAGCAGCCACGAAATTAAAAGACGCCTGCTTCTTGGGAGAAAGGCGATGGCAAACCTAGACAGCATCTTAAAAAGCAGAGACATCACATTGCCAACAAAGGTCCGTATAGTTCAAGCTATGATTTCCCCAGCAGTGATGTATGGAACTGGACCATAAAGAAGGCTGATCACCAAAGAATGGATGCTTTTGAATTCTGGTGCTGGAGGAGACTCTTGAGAGTCCCATGGACTGCAAGAAGATCAAACCTCTCCATTCTGAAGGAAATCAGCCCTGAGTGCTCACTGGAAGGACAGATCCTGAAGCTGAGGCTCCAAGACTTTGGCCACCTCATGAGAAGAGAAGACTCCCTGGAAAAGACCCTGATGTTGGGGAAGATGGAGGGCACAAGGAGAAGGGGACGACAGAGGACGAGATGGGTGGACAGTGTTCTCGAAGCGACCAGCATGAGTTTGACCAAACTGCGGGAGGCAGTGGAAGACAGGAGTGCCTGGCGTGCTCTGGTCCAGGGGGTCACAAAGAGTCGGACACGACTAAACAACAACAACTTAAATGAAGAAAGTGGTTTTGCAGAAATGACATTAGAATGATGGAAATAAATGACTGAGAAATGGTGTGTGCATAGATGAACGATCTCTTCCTGGCTCCTTGGGCCTAAATCATGTTCTAGTATGGCTAGAACATTGTTAGCTATCACCACTTTTTAGGTGTATACAAATATCTTCAATTATCTGAAGGGCTGTCACATGGAAGATGGAACAAGCTTGTTTTCTGCCGCTTCAGAGGCTAGGACCCGAACCAAATTACAAAGAAAGGTGATTGTAAATAAACTTTAGGAAGAACTTTCTGGGGGCAAGAGTTGTTTGACAGTGGCATGAATGCCCTCAGAAGGTACAGCGGTACCTTGGGTTAAGTACTTAATTCCTTCCGGAGGTCCATACTGTTCTTAACCTGAAACTGTTCTTAACCTGAAGCACCACTTTAGCTAACGGGGCTTCCTGCTGCTGCGCCGCCAGAGCACAGTTTCTGTTCTCATCCTGAAGCAAAGTTCTTAACCTGAAGCACTATTTCTGGGTTAGTGGAGTGCAAATGCCATCCTTAGATTATTCAGAAGGAAAGGAGCTGGCTTTCTACCGATGGCCCTAAAAGTTTTTCAGGCAAAATCTTTAGCCCAACTCCTATATGGCACTCAAATTAGCCCCTCTGTCAACCTTAAGACCCTTGAAACAGTACAATCAAAATTCTTAAGATCACTATTTGCCACCCCAAAGTGTACACCTAATGCAGTCTTAAGGCAAGAGGCAGGACTACCCAGAGTGGAATTAAAAGTCTGGGAGCAAGCAATATCCCTCTGGCTGAAAATCCATTACAATCCTAAGGGACTGTTACCTTGCTTCCTGGCCGCAGTTCCCTATCCTCCTTGGCTTATGCAAATAACTAACAAGATCAAACAAATTGGCCTAAACCCCGAAAATCTCTTTCTTGGAACTCAGAACAAGGCAAAGGCAATTATCACTCAGAGACTTTACGATGTCGAATTACAACAAGAAGACGCCCTACTCCCGGAGACATATAGATGTTTAAAAGCTTGGCCTAACTTTGCAGCTGCCCCTTATTTAACTAACATCACTAACGAAGCTTATAGATGGGCTTTCTCCAGAGCCCGCTTTGAGACAATGCCCTCAGCAGTGCTGTACGGCAAATTCACGCGGGTACCGATGCATGCACGTCTCTGCCCCTGCATGTCTGATAGGGTAGAATCTGTTACACACATCCTTCTGTCCTGCAGATTTTATAGTGAAGAGCGAGCTCGACTTATCTTGCCGCTTTTGTCAAAATTCGTACCCCTACGGCATTATTTGGAATCCTCCCCCAAAATTCTAAGAAAATACCTTCTAGAAGATTCCTCGGGCTCAATATCATATGAGGTGGCCAAATTTTGCGCCTTAGCAATCAGGAAGCGTAGATTTCTGCTGTTGAATGGCACATAGCGAAGTTCCCTTGTGTAATCTTTTTTCTTCTTCTTCTTGATGTTCTTGTGGATCTCCTTTTTGTTTGACCTTGTGATGTTTGGTGTCGCTGGCTTTTGCCGCAACAAAACTTGGTAAACTTGGTAAACCTGGACTTCTGAAGCCCACCCCATATTGCTGTGTTAACCGATCTTTTAATTTTTCTTATAAATTTTTACTCACCCATTATCTATGCCTAATTAAGTATTCTATGTATATGTTTGGTTCTTGCTCTTATTTATTTAATAATTATTCACTTAGATTCATACTGTTATGCTACTTATTTAGATGTTTTGCTTATGCTGGTCTATGACCGTAATAAAGAACTTGACTTGACTTGACTTGTTAGTGGAGTCTGTAACCTGAAGCAAATGTAACCTGAAGCGTATGTAACCCGAGCTACCACTGTAGTGGACTGTCCTTTGTTGGAGGTATTTATGCAGAGGTTGGGCGGCCATCTCTCAGCTGTGAATTCTGCGTTGAAGGGGGTTGGACTAGATGGCCCTTGGGGTCCTTTACAGTTCTGTGGTTCTAAGACCGGCAACATTAAATGCCCGGCTTCTGGTTTCAACAGCAGTGGAGGACGTGCTCTGGTCCAGGGGGTCACGAAGAGGCGGACACGACTAAACAACCACCACTGGTGGTGGGCAGCGGGGCTCTGGCTGTGGCGGCGGCGCAGGCGCAGACGCTCCCTCCCTCCCCCCCCCCACTCACCGCCACGGCCCGGGCCCGGCGGGAGCCTGACGAAGCGGTTGAGGAGCCCCCCGCGCGGAGCTTGAGCCGCGGGCCCGTTCCCGCCGCCGCGCTGCCGGTTGCCGTCCCAGCCCTCTCCGTTCCCCGCCGACATCTTGGCCCTCCTTCCTCTTCTCGGCTCCCTCACAGTCGCCCAAACGGAGCGCGACGTGAGGGGCTGGAGGAGGGAGGGGGCAAACAAGAGTTTCCCGCTGCCACAGCCAATAAGCGCCGGCCTTGCACAGCGCCGGCCAATCGGAGGCGCGGTTGTTGGAGAAGAGGCTTGTGCGTCCCTGCGCGAGGAGTGTGTGTGGGGGGGAAACAGGAGTTTCCCGCTGCCATAGCCAATAGGCGCCGGCCTTGCACAGCGCCGGCCAATCGGAGCGCGATGTGAGGGGCTGGAGGAGGGACTTGTGCCTGCCTGCGCGAGGAGCGGTGGGGGGGAACAAGAGTTTTCCCGCTACCACAGCCAATAGGCGCCGGACTTGCACAGCGCCGGCCAATCGGAGGCGCGGTTGTTGGGTCGGCTTGGAGGAGGAGAGGCGAAAGGTGTGGGCGACGTCGTCATGGAAAGGAGAGGGAGGCGGAGGTAGCCAGGCCAGAGCAATCGCTCGCAAGATTAAGGCCTTTCTGCACAAAACGGGGAAGAGACGGGGAGGCAAGAGCAATCGAAATAGGAAATAGCGGATCGACAGGCGGAAGAGACGGTGGTTCTTCGCCAGGAACCTTGGGAGTTGTAGTTCCGCGAGGGGGGTCGCCCTCCCAGGAGTTCTGACGAGGCCGTGACAGTTTTAAGGGCTGCAGATGATGATGATGATGATGATGATGATGATAATAATAATAATAATAATTTTTAATTCATATCCCGCCCATCTGGCTGGGTTTCCCTAGCCACTCTGGGCAGCTTACAACATATAAAACACAACAAAGCATCAAACATTTAAAAAAACCAAGATATCCTATACAAGCAACATATAAACCAATAAATCAGTGAAAAGAGCAACAATAAATAGTTTATAGTTATACCCACATCAAGATGATGGATTGTTCGGAGCTAGCCGACCTAACTGGAAGAGTCTGCAACCAGAAGGAGGAGGAGTATCAGGAAGAGTGGATTAAATTTAATGATTACTTAGTTAAATATGTTACGTTATTTAACTGAAAACAGCTTGCAGATACTTAATTGGCTTAGGATTTTATTTATGTTACGGGATGAATTAATATGTTTAATTTCATAATGTCAAGATCTAAGGATGTTAATGTTTAAGTTAAATTTTATAAGAACTGTGATTTGGAAAACCGTTAAAAGGATATGCAATGAAATTCAACCAAGGGGAATCGAGGAAGTCACTTAACAAGTGTAATTTTCAATAAGGCTATGATATAGGTTTGTTTGTCTTATGTGTTTGTTTGTTTATAATGTTGAAGGCTGAACCTTGTCCTTGCCAGGGAATCGTTTGCCCGCGTCCCCAGTGCCGAAGAGAGAGCAAAAAGCACCAGGAAAGTTTCTTCTTTGGAGAAAAGAGTTTATTGCAAACTGCGCACAGTGACAACCAGCAGGATCGCTCCTGCAAACTGGCTGTAGAGAAATACATTTCAGCAAGCCTTCTTATACCTTTTGAGCATTTCCCCCCCTCCCATTCCTTCCTCAAATTTTCCCAAATCAGCTGGCAAATGTTCAACTTATTCCCTTATATGGCACATCTATTTTGCTTACTAAACATTCCTTATTATGTGTCTTCCTGCTAGCTAAGCACTTAACCTTTGCTTATACACGTCTTTCTTATCTTTGCATTCCTAGGCAGGAAGCGTACGGCAGGAAACATGGTGATGATTCACCGTGCTAGAGAAGAAACTAAAAATCTTTAAAAATCAGTTTCTTCCATTAGATTCACAAAATGTTTAGGGGTATGTGTCCCCCTAGAAACCACCTTTTTGCCAAGGTGCCCAAACATGGTTTGTAGTTTTGAAATATGAAAACAAATGCATGTTATAAAAGACAGAGTGAGTCCTCTTTTAGCAGGCTGGCTTAGATTTGCAAACAGCTGCAATTTCTGGCTAGCTGGTAAGGCAGGAAGATGGACTCTTGACCTGCCTGAGTTTAGCAAACACCCATTGTTTGCTAACTGCCACAACTGCAAAAACAGGATTAGTAAAGGAATTTGCTGCAGGAAATATTTGAGAGCAACCCTTACAAGGTACAATGGTACAGAGAAGGCAGAGAGAAATCCTTCCCATCTCCCTTCACTCCCTCCTCTTCTTATGAACAATCTATTACTTAGATTCGTTCTGGGGTAAGGGTCTATATTCTCTCATAAAAGCAATTACACGAGGTCCCATCGTGCGGGATATCATCTTTTCCATCATATGTTGCACACATTGCATCAAGCAGGGAATACAGAAGCAGAAAAGCAAAAGGATTATAAGCGGCCCTGCTATCAATACCATAATATGCCTAATCCAACCACCATCGGGGAGCCAAGAATATAACCAATTCCATGGATCACCTTCTGTAGTTTTTAACGGGTTTTCAGCTATCATTGTCTCCATGTGGTCGATTGTGGCCGAAATGCTGACATTATTATCTGGGATAAACACGCAGCAATGAGAATGAACTAACGCACAAACTCCTCCCTTTGAAGCCAACATTACATCTAAAGCATAACGGTTTTGCAAAACGACCTCCCTCATAGCAGACACCTCTTGATTGAGGTCCTTTAGTGCCTTAATGGTATCATTAAATACCCCTTCTGTCCAATTGGCGAGCAAATGAAGATCTCTATAATTCATGGCTGCCCCTAAGGAAGGTAGTAGGCCCCGCGATACCTGGGTCCCAACATAGTGGTTAATAGGTGTATTCACTGCCCTGCGGTTACGCAGTCTGAGAGATGTTGGTAACTCTCCTATCTTATATAAAAGGGGAACCACCACTCCTAGGGTACAAACTCCAGTAAGATCTCGGGGAATATATTTGAATGCTGCATCGCCACAAATTAGCCAGAGTTCTTCCGGAAGAAGGTGACTGGTGTTTCGTTGTTGCTCCGACCATTTGAAAGCTTGTGAAAACAGGAGGCTTACGTGCCATAACTCCTGGGTGAAATTTAATAGGGGCTGAACAGAAGAATTAGATCTAGAGCTTTTGTGGAGGTGGTGCATATCAGTCATTAACTTGGCGCTAGTGTCGGATTGATAACACCGTGAGGTATTTCCATAATTAACAAAGGCAGAGCAGGTCCTATTAAATACAAAATTCAATACATATAAGCAATCAGGATAAATCCCTCGTGGGGTTGACCCTTCAGAGAATTTTAAACAAATAAAAGCTGGCTCGGACAGGGCCAATTTTACGGGTGGCCACTGAGCTTCTTCAGGGTTTTTTCTATTTTTTACATTGTAGATATCATCAATGGGAATTCCATGTAGCATCAAACCTGGGCGTTGAGCATAAGGTGGTATATGCATACACAGCCAACAATTGGAGAGATTTAACATTGTGGTGAACTTAAACATATCCTTGATATAAATATTGTCTTTCCACATCTTATGATAATTTTCTCCTCGTGATGTTTTATTCAATAATCTAGTCCCCATCTGCCCATTTTCACCAGGTGCAGCACCTTCCTTGTCTCCTACAACTATGAGAACGAGGAATACTAGGAGGATCATCAAGGGGGTGGAAGGATTTGGCCGTTGCCTCCCGCAGAACCTGTGACGTTCATGCCAGCAAAAGAAAAGGCACATCCATATGGCAAGGGCGGTTGAGATAACTCCCACCCACCAACCCCAAGAATGCCAGGGCTCTTCCCACCAGCATTCGGGGGTCATTTCTAGCTTTTTCTCTTATCGCTGAAGGGCCCACTGATATTCGTATTCAATTATTCTCCGGACCTCAGGGGTGGCTTTCCACTTTTCTGCTGAGGCACCCACTATATGGAGCAATTTCCCTATAATCCCTTGTTGATGGGCTGGGCCCTCGTGCTGTCTTTCCAAAATATTATATCCAAAAGGGGCCTCTCCCTCTTCATATATTAACATGCACCCACAGGAATATATCCACCCCTGCAACAGCCTAACACATGGGGTGACTATATCAAGGGGTTCTGGTCCTAATACCAAAAGACCTATTGGTGCCTCTAAATTTGCTGGAGAGCAAGTTTCTACGTTGGGGACGCTGCCCGCGGGCGCCCCTCCCATCCAATTCTTCAGCTGTGCGTAGAGATATCAGCTTCCGGTGTGATATCAGCAGAGCGGTCGTCTGTCAGGCGTCTGGAGATAGTCAGCCGAAGGGAGTTCTCTAGATCTGGTGTAACTGTCCAGTCTGAAATGGCTTTCTTTACTCGAGTATGGTGGACCCACGGGGTGATGCCAGCAACCTTCACAGCAGTAGGTGTAGAAAGTAGCACAGTGTATGGTCCCCTCCAACAAGGCTGTAGGGGAGCTCGCTGCCAGTCTTTCACCCACACTTCGTCACCTGGCTCGAACTGATGAAGCGGTTCAGTTAACACACATGGGGTGCGAGCCTGGGTCCACCTGTGGAAACAGGAGAGAACTTGGGAGAGTGACTGCACATAGTTATTCAATTGCATATCTTGGCTAGCATATGGAGTTAACATTCTAACATATGGGACTGGTCTCCCAAACAAAACCTCAAATGGTGACAAGTGGGTCCGCTTTGAAGGGAGACTGCGGACCCTAAGCAATGCTAAGGGCAACATGGCCACCCAATTAGACCCGGTCTCCTGCGTCAGCTTGGACAGCTGATTCTTTAGAGTTCTATTCATTCTCTCTACCTTTCCAGAACTCTGGGGTCTATAAGCAGTATGCAGCTTCCAGTTGATCTGGAGCGCTTTTGCCAGTCCCTGTAGGACTGCATGAACAAATGCTGGTCCATTATCAGATCCTATGGACCTTGGCAATCCATAGCGAGGGATGATTTCCCTAAGCAGGCACCTGGTTACTTCAAGTGCCTTTTCAGTCTTGGTGGGCCATGCTTCGACCCACCCGGTGTAGGTGCACACTGCCACCAGCAGGTAGCGGTACAGTCCACAACGGGGTAATTCAGTAAAGTCCACGACAAGATCTTCCATAGGTGCAGTTCCACTGTGCTGAATCCCTGGGGGAGCCAGTGGTCCGGCTCTGGGATTATTCTTTTGACATAGCAGGCATTTCCTGGAGATCTGGGCTGCCAGTTGGTAGAGGTGAGCTATATAGAAGCACTTCCCTAGCTGCTTGGTTGTAGCATCTGGTCCTATGTGGGTTGAATAATGTACCTCTGAATTATCTGCCGAGAAAGAGACTCTGGAATCCATATCCTGTCATCAGGGATAAGGTACCATCCTTCTTTGGACAATGTCAGTTCCTGGGCGTCTGCAGTGTCCTTTTCCTGCTTTGTGTAAGCTGGCTTGTCAGCAGTGCTTAAAATCTCTTCTGGGACCAGTGCTCCGATAACCAAGGTGGGGGCCAGTTCCCGGGCTGTTTCCTTGGCCACTCTGTCTGCCAATCGATTTCCTCTGGCCACTTCCCCTGGTCCAGTCTTGTGGCCATAGCAATGGATAACTGCCACTGCCTCGGGCTCCCATACAGCATCCAGAAGGTTCAATAGAGCTTGTGGGTGGGCCACCTGGTTTCCTCTGGAGGTAAGCAAACCTCTTTCTTTCCATAAGGCTCCATGGGCATGTAAAGTCAGGAATGCATACTTAGAATCTGTGTAAATGTTTATTTTCTGTCCCTTTGCCAGGCTCAGGGCTCTGGTAAGCGCAGTTAGTTCTGCCAGCTGGGCCGATGTTCCAGGCGGGAGTGACTTTGCTTCGATCACCTGGTCCTCCAGGGCCACCACGGCATAGCCCGCCTTCCGCTGCCCAGCCTCAACAAAACTACTTCCATCTACAAACCATGAAGGCCAATGGGGGTTTGCTTCATCTTTGAGATCAGGTCTGCTGGAATATACCTCGTCCATTACTTCGATGCAATCGTGCGTCTGCTCCTCACCTTCTCCTACCGGCAACAGGGTAGCTGGGTTGAGGGCGGTGGTAACCTGGAACTTCAAGCGCGGGTGCAACAACAGCATCTGACACTTTCTCATCCTTGCTTGGGAGAAGAAATAGGTACCCTTCATGTCGAGCAGAGCTGGGACTGCATGCGGGGTCACGCAAACAGTGTCTTGGCCAAAAGTAAATTTGTCTGCCTTGTTCAGTAGGGTAGCTACTGCCACAACTGCTCTCATGCATGGCGGTAAACCTTGTTCTGTAGGTGTCAGGCGCTCAGATAGGTATGCCACAGGCTGTTGCCAGCTTCCCAGTTTCTGGCATAGTACTCCCTTTGCTGTTCCCTGGTCTTCATCCACAAACAGGGAGAAAGGCTTTTCTGGATTTGGGATACCCAGCGCTGGTGCTTGCTGCAATGCCATTTTCAAATCCTGGAAGGCATGTTGCTGCTCTTCTCCCCACACAAAGGGGTCCTTTTCCGTCCCTCTGGTTGATTCATGCAGAGGCTTGGCAATTGTGCTGTAATCTGGTATCCATATTCTGCAGAATCCTGCCGATCCCAGAAAGCCGCGAAGTTCTCTGCGATTCTTTGGTTCTGGGATCTGGATAATGGCTTGCTTCCTTTCTTCCCTTAGGGTTCGTCGCTGATAGGATATATCAAATCCAAGATATTTCACAGTAGGTTGGCATATTTGGGCTTTTTTCTTAGATACTCGGTATCCAGCTTCACCCAGATGGTTCAGCAAGTCCTTGGTGGCTTCCATACACGTGTCTTTGTCTGAACAAGCCAAAAGAAGATCATCCACGTACTGCAACAAGACTTTGCGTGGGCTGGTGGGGAAGCTAGACAGGTCCGATGCCAATGCTACCCCAAAAAGGGTTGGAGAATTCTTGAAGCCTTGTGGAAGCCTCGTCCACGTATATTGCACCTTGGTGCCTGTTCCTGGATCTGTCCATTGAAATGCAAACAGGGGCTGGCTTTCCTCTGCCAGGCGGCAGCAGAAGAATGCATCCTTCAAGTCCAATACTGTGAAACAACATGCAGTAGGAGGTATTAGACTAAGCAGCGTGTAAGGATTGGGCACATTGGGGTGGAGGGTTTCCACGGCCTGGTTGACCAATCGAAGGTCTTGGACCGGACGGTACGTGCCATCTTCCTTCTTCACCGGCAAGAGTGGGGTGTTCCACTGAGATTGACACTGTCTCAGGATGCCATGGCGAAGTAACCGTTCCAAATGTACCCATACTCCCTCTGCAGCTCTTCGGGGGATAGGATATTGGTTTACAGCCACAGGGTTGGCGAATGGTTTGGGCTTGACTATTATAGGTGGGATGTTCTTTGCCATTCCGGGCGGGTTGCCTTCTGCCCACACATCAGGGATAACTTCTTGCAGGAGGTCCTCTGAAATAATCCCCTCCTCTTCTTTTACCATCATTAAGCGCCAGTGTTCCCTTAAGGGTACCTCTAAGGAGAATTCCCCTGCTGGCCCTGTGGTCATTGTTACTTCTCCTGTTGGTTGGAAAGAAATCTGGGCTTGCAATTTTGATAGCAGGTCTCGGCCCAATAATGGGATGGGACACTCCGGTATATACAAAAACTTATGTTGGACCACTTGGCCGCCCAAGCGACAGGCAACAGATTGCAGGAATGGGGCTCTTTGTGATTTGCCTGTAGCTCCTACTATATTAATTGTTTGCTTGGTGGGCTTGGATACTGGTACTGGCAAAACAGAGTGGGCCGCTCCTGTGTCCACCATGAAGGGGATGGTTCGGTTCCCTGTTTGTATTTTGACCATGGGCTCACGGGAACCTAAATCAGCTGGGCCCGGTCTGTCCTAATATTCTTCCTCTTCCTCTCTCAGGCTCATTGCGCCGGACTGCCTTTGGGCTGGGGGGTGCCAGGGGGGTCCCTGTCCACGTCCTCTACCCCTGCCGACATTCGCCGATGTCCAGGGTCTCAGTTCCTGTCCAGGTCCCACGGGGGTTGGCCCTGGGATTCGTTCTCCTCGTCCTCTTCCACCTGAATGAGCCTGTGGGCATTCTCTTTTCCAGTGCCCTTCCTGCCTGCAGATGGCGCACTGGTTCCTCCCCAGACGGCCTCTCCCTCCTCCCCGGGCGCTTCCTCTTTCATGAGGGGTGGGTGTGGTAACCTGTAATGCCATCAACTTTTTTGCTTGATATTTCTCCTTCTTCTTTTGTGCCTCTTCCTCCCTCTGATTATAAGTGGTTTGAGCCAATTCTAACATCCACTCAAGGGTGTGGCCCATGAAAGCCTCGTGCTTCTGGATTTTTCGGCGGACATCGGGTGCTGCCTGAGCTACAAAGGCAGTTTTTATGATCGGGGCATTGGCAGCCTCATCTGGGTCCACAGGGGTATACTGGCGGTAAGCTTCCTTTAGTCTTTCCAGATAGGCGCCTGGGGGCTCCTCACTCCCTTGCATTATTTCCCTGATCTTGGCAAAATTAGTAGGCTTCCTGGCTGCCCTTCTCATGCCATTTAAGACATTCTGGCGATAGGTAATGAGGGAGTTCTGACCATTGGTAGTTTGGTAATCCCAACCTGGGGTTTCTGCTGGGTATAAAATGACAATGTTGGGCTCCTGTACTTGTTGTTGTCTCAGATGAGTTCTGGCTTCAGTATGAATTCGCCTAACCTCCTCTGTAGTTAGCAGGGCATCCATCAAATACTGTACATCATCATAGGTGGGATTGTAGGTTTTGAAAATTCCCTCAAACAGTTTAATTATTTTTGCTGGGTTTTCCTCAAATGAAGGGTTTTGGTTCCTCCAATTACAAACATCTGCACTAGAGAAGGGGACATGTTGAACTGTATAAGTTCTATTGGGCACCACTCCGTTAGGTCCCGCGGGGGCCGGAGGATCATATACTCTACGTAGAGGCATCATTCCAGCCCCACCCTTTTTCTGCACCTCATGGGACTTATGGAGGGCCGCCCTGGTTGCTGCTTCTATCCATTCCTTCTGCCATTTCTTCCCTTGTGTTGGGAGGCATTCTGCTGCGGCCAACAAGTGGGGACTAACATCTACTTCTTCTGCATAAGGTTGTACATACCGTTGCAATCTTATCGACTGGTACTGAGTCCACCCCTTTCCTTTCTTTGCTAGTTCAAGTAATCCCTTTAAAAATTCCTCATCATCTTCTTCTTCATCTGATTCATCAGCCTTGGAGGGTTCAGGCTGGGGGCTAGCTCTTCCCAGTGCCTGGGGACCTGGGTCTGATGGATTTGCCTGAGGGGCAGTTGGTGGAGCATAGGGTGGAGGTGGTTTAATAATTCCTCCCTCCTCTTCTTCTGGGTCTGGTATCACTGGGGGCCTTTCTGACTTCCCTGCCGGTCGAACTGTACAAACTGTACTTTGTGGGGCGTTGCCTCGGCAGGCTTTCAACCATGATGGGTTTTTCTCTACATTGGTTTTCCAAGTAGAAATATAAGGGATCTGGTCTGGGTGGACATTCAAGATGTTCTGATATAATGGGCTGATTAGCTGCAAATCAAAGCTTCCTTCTGAAGGCCAAGTAACTCCTTGTAAGGGCCAATCAACTTCACACAATGTCTTCATTCTCTGTCTTCTTAATTTAATTCCCCAGTCATCATTTTTTGCGGCTGCTTTCCAATTGTTTAAAAAGCACTCCAGGGGACTACATTGGCTTGCCCCAGACCCCATTTTTTTTTCTCTCTCTTTTTTTTTTTTTTCCTCAGATGCTCCGCTTCTAACCGGGTTATAAATTCTTTCACACACCAAATAATACAGATTGTGGCCTGCACGAGGTCGCCCTGGCAGAAAACGCACAACCCTGCAATCGCTCGGCCAAGGGGCACTAATACCCCGGCCCACACTTGACAATTCAATCACCGGAGCATCTGACATGCAACACACCACATACAAATCACATCAATATAATTTCCCCTCCTTCTTCTGTTCCAAAAACCAGTCCCCTTATTCCTGGTGGCTGGCAAGCTGCTGCACAACCAATCCCCTTATTCCTGGTGGCCCTTATTGCCTGTGACACCCTGCCACAACCAGGGGAGGTAGATCAAGCCTCCTGCCCTTTCCCTTGGGCTTTCCTGCCCTTTCCCTTGGGCTTACCTTGCTTCCGCTGCGGACCTGTCCCTCCTGGCCAGTTCTCTTTTCTCCCTCGACCGGTGTCTCCACTCTGGAACGGTGTGGCTGGTTCCCCCCACGAATTTTGCAGGGTGCGCGCTGGAGCCTGCGATCGTCGATCCAAGCTGTTCACCGCGGTCGAGCCTGGCCCTCCCCGGCCCTCTGGGGTGGGGCAGAAATTCCCGGCCAATGCACCAAACTGAAGGCTGAACCTTGTCCTTGCCAGGGAATCGTTTGCCCGCGTCCCCAGTGCCGAAGAGAGAGCAAAAAGCACCAGGAAAGTTTCTTCTTTGGAGAAAAGAGTTTATTGCAAACTGCGCACAGTGACAACCAGCAGGATCGCTCCTGCAAACTGGCTGTAGAGAAATACATTTCAGCAAGCCTTCTTATACCTTTTGAGCATTTCCCCCCCTCCCATTCCTTCCTCAAATTTTCCCAAATCAGCTGGCAAATGTTCAACTTATTCCCTTATATGGTACATCTATTTTGCTTACTAAACATTCCTTATTATGTGTCTTCCTGCTAGCTAAGCACTTAACCTTTGCTTATACACGTCTTTCTTATCTTTGCATTTCTAGGCAGGAAGCGTATGGCAGGAAACATGGTGATGATTCACCGTGCTAGAGAATAAACTAAAAATCTTTAAAAATCAGTTTCTTCCATTAGATTCACAAAATGTTTAGGGGTATGTGTCCCCCTAGAAACCACCTTTTTGCCAAGGTGCCCAAACATGGTTTGTAGTTTTGAAATATGAAAACAAATGCATGTTATAAAAGACAGAGTGAGTCCTCTTTTAGCAGGCTGGCTTAGATTTGCAAACAGCTGCAATTTCTGGCTAGCTGGTAAGGCAGGAAGATGGACTCTTGACCTGCCTGAGTTTAGCAAACACCCATTGTTTGCTAACTGCCTCAACTGCAAAAACAGGATTAGTACAGGAATTTACTGCAGGAAATATTTGAGAGCAACCCTTACAAGGTACAATGGTACAGAGAAGGCAGAGAGAAATCCTTCCCATCTCCCTTCAATGTTGTGAAAACTAATAAAAAAAAATTTGGGGAAAAATATTGTAATACCCAAATCAAAGTAACTGCCAACCCCAACTGAACATTTAACCGACAAAAATGAAACAAGAGGAACCAAAATTAGGGAGGGAAAAGACTGCTGTACTTCTAGCATTAGTAACTACTTGCATCTTGCCTTTCCTTCGAGGAAATAAAGGCAGCAATATGAGGGTCTCCTCTCCACCGCCGTTTTGGCCGCACAACAACCCTGTGAGGTAGGCCAGGCTGGCTGGACAGACAAATGTCTGCGCTCAAGCTCAGCCAATGAAACTCATGGCCAAGTGGCGACTTGAAGCTGGGATCCCCCTGCTTAGCTTAACACTCTAACCACTACACCACACTGCCTTGCAGCACAGAAAGTTTGATGCGAAGTTTTGCTTCTGCACGTGACTCTGGCAAAACCGTTCCAAGCTGAAACATTCCTTCTTCACCCTAGAATGTTCAGTTCACATTGAGTTCATGAAAACATTGTACCCTGACCTGTTCTTAATGCATGGTTGACTACATCTACGGATGAAGGCTATATCAATCACTAGTAATAGTTTAAGTCTTGCTATATTAATCACTAGTAATAGTTTAACAAGAAGGTTTTCACGCCTGTCCAATTCTGTGTTCCCTTTAATCTATTCATGATTAATGCTTATATGCAACCTTTGCATTGTATTTGTGTTAACCAATCAGCAACAAGCACATATGTGGCAATGCTGTAATATTCAATAAAAGGGGCTCCCCGAGACGTGCTCAGGAGATGCCTCCCATATGACACTCCTCACTCGTCTGTCGTTTATTTCAACTCCTTTTCTGACAGTAAGAGCTCTCCGACCATGGAACGGTGGTGGACTCTCCTTCCTTGGAGGTTTTTTAAGCAGAGGTTTGGTGGCCAGTTGTCATGGATACTTTAGCTGAGATTCCTGCTTTGAAGGGGGTTGAACTACATGACCTTCCAACTCTACGATTCTCTGATGGGCTACGCTGGGGCTGATGGGAGTTGGAGTCCATCAGCATCTGAAGGGCTGCAGGGTCCCTGTGTCCCATTTAGAATGTATCATTTTACTGTTGTTAGCCGCTCTGAGCCCGGCTTCAGCTGGGGAGGGCGGGATATAAAGAAAATATTTTTATTATTAAAGGTAAAGGGACCCCTGTCCATTAGGTCCAGTCGTGGCTGACTCTGGGGTTGCGGCGCTCATCTCGCTTTACTGGCCGAGGGAGCCGGCGTACAGCTTCCGGGTCATGTGGCGAGCATGACTAAGCCGCTTCTGGCGAACCACAGCAGCGCACGGAAATGCCGTTTACCTTCCCGCCAGAGCAGTACCTATTTATCTACTTGTACTCTGACATGCTTTCAAACTGCTAGGTTGGCAGGAGCAGGGACCGAGGAACGGGAGCTCACCCCGTCGTGGGGATTCGAACCACCGACCTTCTGATCGGCAAGTCCTAGGCTCTGTGGTTTAACCCACAGCGCCACCCGCGTCCCCATATTATTATTATTATTATTATTATTATTATTATTATTATTATTCCCCGTTTTTTGTCCCGCTGCGCTTTCTCAGCGGAGGATGGCTGCTAACCAGGGGAGAAGGCGATTGCTGCCATCCTTTGCCGTCCACTCCCTTCAAGACCAGCCTTGTGCAGAAGTCCCAGCAAAGGAAAAATGGATGCAAAAGTTATGGAATATGCAGAAAATGTCAAAACTTACCGGAAGAATGAGAAATCAAGATAAAAAACTTTTTATAAAAGAATGGAAATGGTTTATTGAGTAATTGTAAACAGATAAAAACCATTACCAGGATTATTGTAATAACCTGCAGTTTTATAAGAGTAGATAATTTAATTTATTACGGTCAAAGACCAGCTTGCATAACACAATAAAAACAGCATTCATAAGAGTATATATTTAAAGTAGATGAATAAATGAGCAAGCTAAGTTCATTTGGATATGCAGAAGATATTAACAATAAATTTAAGGAACCGCAGAAAAGAGGGGGAAGGAAGTTCGATTTTTTGAAATGTTAAAATGATTGTAAAATCAGTGAAATGTATAAAGCTGAAAAGGAGAGAGAGAGAGAGAGAGAGAGAGAGAGAGAGAGAGAGAGAGAGAGAGAGAGAGAGAGAGAGAGAGAGAGAGAGAGAGAGAGAGAGAGAGAGAGAGAGAGAGAGAGAGAGAGAGAGAGAGAGAGAAAATATGAATGAATGAGATCAGCCTTGCGGGTAGTGATGGGCGCGGAACCGAATTTCCCCGGAACCAATGTTGCTTTGGTGAGGAGGCGCGGCGGAAGGTTTATACCGAGGGACCAAGATGGCGGCGCCCAGCGCTACGGCAGCTGCTGCTGCTGCCTCGGAGAAGGAGGATGGCGATTCGGGGGGCAAGACGAAGTCTCCGGCCATCACGCCGCAGAAGATACGGGAGCTGATCGATGAGGGGATCGCTCCGGAGGAGAGCAGCCCGGAAGGGTGAGCGGGGAGGGGAGACGAGCAGCCGAAGCCCGACCGCCCCATCCGCACCTAGAAACGGCCTGCGCGGCGTCCGAGGCGGTTTTGGTGCCGGAGAACCTCGCCTTCCCCTCGGTGCTGCTTCAGGCCAGACGATGACGGGCAAGCGGGATCCCAGGGCTGAGAAGAAGCAAGGGGTCCGGGATTGCACAGGATATAGAAACCTGGATTTGATCAATACCTTCATGCATCCTGCCCCCTTTCCTCCCTGGTTCTCTCCTTCTTCCTCCCCATTTTTATCCTTGCAACAATTCTGCCAGGCGGGGTTAAAGATGAGTCGTACTGTAGGAAAAATAATATAATAATAATTTATTATTTATACCCCGCCCATCTGGCTGGGTTTCCCCCAGCCACTCTGGGTGGCTTCCAACAGAATACAGTGGTACCTCAGGTTACAGACGCTTCAGGTTACAGACTCCGCTAACCCAGAAATAGTACCTCGGGTTAAGAACTTTGCTTCAGGATGAGAACAGAAATCGTGCTCCGGCGGCGCAGCAGCAGCAGGAGGCCCCATTAGCTAAAGCGGTGCTTCAGGTTAAGAACAGTTTCAGGTTAAGAACGGACCTCCGGAACGAATTAAGTACTTAACCTGAGGTACCACTGTATTAAACTACAATAACCTATTAAACATTAAAAGCTTCCGTAAACTAAGGCTGTCTTCAGATCATAGCTGTCAGCCTTCCCTTTTTTTGTGGGAAATTCCCTTATTCCAGCGCTGTTTCCCGTTGCTTCCCACTGCTATCCTGGACTGTTAGATATCCCGTAAACTGTCCTCAGGACAGGTGAGGCTGCTGATCCCTTATTTTCAAATCTGAAAGTTGACAGCTATGCTTCAGATGTCTTCTAAAAGTCTAGTAGTTGTTTTTCTCTGACATCTGATGTGAGGACATTCCACAGGGTGGGCGCCACCACCGAGAAGGCCCTCTGCCTGGATCCCTGTAACTTGGCTTCTCACAGGGAGGGAACCGCCAGAAGGCCCTCGGAGCTGGACCTCACTGGGAAGAACTGCGCCGCTTTATCAAAGGGAAAACAGGAACATCCTGGGCATTATTCTGTTTCCAGCTGCCAACCTAGGGGATGCCCCCAAAGCAGGGCAGGTGTCCCCCGTTTTCTGCTCCCAGGACAGCTGTGGACTTAACATGTGGCTGATAATGCTTTAGTTTGTATCAGGAGTGGGGAACCTTTTGCAGGCTGAAGGCAGCATTCCCTTCTAGGCCAGGTGTGCTGGCGTGGATGCCTGTTCCAGCAGTTGCCACCAAAGCAGCAGCTGTCTGTAAAAAGTAGTGTTCCAAGCTGCTACAATGCTACCTTACCTCAGTTCCCAACTGCTTTCTACTTCTGCTCATGCTAATATACACTATTGTCATAAGTGTGAGGAAATAAATGAGAATAATTTTTTATTTTTTAAAAAAACCCTGTGCATGACCATGTTAATCGTGTGCCATTTGGTATGTTTGTATGGAAATTGAAAGCTATTCTGAGTACTGACTGTGAAGATTGAATGGTTTTAACACATTTGATCCTGTGCTTTGCACTGTCATTGAGCTACAGTGGTACCTTGGTTTGCATACGTTTTGGATTACAAACACGTCAAACCCGGAAGTGCGTGTCCTGGTTTGCAAACTTTTTTTGGATTACAACCCTTTTTTTATTATTACGAATAATTTTTTTTGGAGGCCCCATTGGCGAAAGCGCGCCTTGAGTTACAATCTGTTTTTGTTTACAAACGGACCTCCAGAACGGATTATGGTTGTAAACCAAGGTACCACTGTATATTGGTTCAGTGGGCCAAGTTTGCTGGTCTTCAACTGTTCAATTGTAGAAGCTTTATTTTGGTCTGGGTGGAGACATATTTGTGCTGATGAAAGATAGGAGTGAAATCGGTTCTTGCTGCCACCATGAACAGAAAATTGTCTTACTTTACTATCTCTTCCCTGCATTTCAGAAAGGATTCGTCCGCTTTCACTGAAGTATCAAATGGATCTCCCCAGATCGATGAGCTGCCTTTTGAGGCCACCAGTAAAGAAGCCTACTTTAGCAGAGTGGAAACATTTACCATATCCTTTTTCCCTTGTTTCTGAGACAACTATATCAAGCAACTCCCCAGTAGTCAAGAGTAATATCAGCCACTGGGAATTTCCCCATTTTGTAATTTGGAAACTGCCAAATACAGTGGTGCCTCGCAAGACGAAATTAATTCGTTCCGCAAGTCTCTTCGTCTTGCGAGTTTTTCGTCTTGCGATGCACGGTTTTCCATAGGAATGCATTGAAAATCAATTAATGCGTTCCTATGGAAACCGCCTTCCCCCGACCTCTTCTGGCGGGCGGCATTTTAAAATCGCCTGGGACAGCGGAGGACTTCTCCGCTGTCCGGGGCGATTTAAATGCCCCTGGGAAGGCGGGAAATCCTCCCTCCGCCGCCCGGCATCGGGACGATGCCCCGAAGCCGGGCGGTGGGGGGAGGCGTTCCCGCCCCGAAGCCGGGCGGCGGGGGGAGGCGTTCCCACCCCGCCGCCCGGCATCGGGGCATCGTCCCGATGCCGGGCGGCGGGGGGAGGCTTTCCCGCCCCGCCGCCCAGCTTCGGGACATCGTTCCGATGCCGGGCGGCGGGGGAAGCGTTCCCGCCCCGCCGCCCGGCATCGGGACGATGCCCCGAAGCCGGGCGGTGGGGGGAGGCGTTCCCGCCCCGAAGCCGGGCGGCGGGGGGAGGCGTTCCCGCCCCGCCGCCCAGCTTCGGGACGATGCCCCGATGCCGGGCGGCGGGGGGAGGCTTTCCCGCCCCGCCGCCCAGCTTCGGGACATCGTTCCGATGCCGGGCGGCGGGGGGAGGCGTTCCCGCCCCGAAGCCGGGCGGCGGGGGGAGGCGTTCCCGGCATCGGCTGCGCTTCCCCACTGTCCCGGAGATTTCCCTATGGGCTGTCGTCTTGCGAAGCAAGCCCATAGGGAAATTCGTCTTGCGAAGCGCCTCCAAAACGGAAAACCCTTTCGTCTAGCGGGTTTTTCGTCTTGCGAGGCGTTCGTCTTGCGGGGCACCACTGTAGTGGGGATTCGTAACAAGTCACAGTTGGGCATGTTCTGTAGGTTAGGTGAGTGAAGGTCTAAGTGAGAAGACTGTTCAGCAGTAGGGTAAGAATTGGGCACAGAAAGGCAGAGCCGGGGCTGGAAAACATACTTCTAATGGGGAAGTGCTGGCATTTCATATGCATAGATGGAACTAGGATTGGTCCCACCTGAAAAAAAATAGCTTAAGTAGATTGGTTCTTCTGACTTGCAGACAATTTTATTTATCCCCGGCTAAGACCGGGCTCAGGGCGGCTGACATCAGGTATAAAAACAATTGATTAAAATACAACTTAAAAACAAGATTAAAATACTACTTAAAATGCAGCCTCATTTCAGTGGAAGCCCAGATCAAAAACTCTTTGCTGGGAGAAAACGTCAAATCTTCACCAAGGCCAACTATCCAGACTGGTCCTACGTGGGCCAGAAAAGCCAGGGAAGTCCCCCAATAGGGGTTCCATCACAGAAGGAAAGGGACCTGGAGGTGCTTTAGACAGCTGGGAAAGTTGGACATAGTTTTAGATGCCATGGTAGGCCCTCGGAAGATGAAACCTTTATCCTAAGCATAAAAAGTTGAGCTCCTTAACGCAAACACTCCCTCAAGTGGGCAGGCAAACCCCACGAGTTGTCCCCTCTGATTTGTGCCAAGTATGGATGGACCAATATCGAGTGCGATATGTTGAAGTGTGCCAGCTGCCAGGCCTACCTCTGTGCCAGTCTACAGCTGGCTTTCGACTTCAGCAAGTGTAAGTGCCGCAGAGCCTCAAATCCTGACAGGGCCCAGTCTGTTAAAATCCAAAGGCAACCCTTTGTAACAATTTGCACAATTCTGTGATTTTCTTGGGCAAGTGTGGAATGTGGACAGCTGTGGGGGGGAAAGGCAAATTCAATGCTAGAGATCATTAGGAAATGAATTCTGGGGAGGGGCACACATTGCTTCCAGGATGAGGGACTGGAATGCTGGAAACCGGATGAAAAGAGTCCTACCAGCATCTCGTTGGCTGCTCTTAGAACATCCAGTATATCTGAAGGAGCGTCTCCACCCCCATCGTTCTACCCGGACACTGAGGTCCAGCACCGAGGGCCTTCTGGCAGTTCCCTCCCTGTGAGAAGCCAAGTTACAGGGAACCAGGCAGAGGGCCTTCTCAGTGGTGGCCCCCGCCCTGTGGAGTGCCCTGCCACCAGATGTCAAAGAGAACAACTACTACCAGACTTTTAGAAGACATCTGAAGGCAGCCCTGTTTAGGGAAGCTTTTAATGTTTGATGTATTACTGTATTTTAATATTTTTTTGGAAGCCGCCCAGAGTGGCTGGGGAAGTCCAGCCAGATGGGCGGGGTATAAATCATAAATTATTATTCTTATTACATGATGCTGGATTACATGGGCCATCAACATGATCCAGCATGCTCTTCTTATGTTTAAGAACTCCCATCAGTCTTAAACAGCATGATCATCATGGTCAGTGATCAGAGATTATTGGAGCTATAGTGCAACAACATCTGGAAGTCCAAAGGTTCCCAGTCTGTGATTTATAGCATTTTTTTTAACCCCTGCACCTCTCATACTGCTCTGCCCTGTTGGAATGGCTTCAGCTAGGTGATAGCTGGAGTCCCTAGTGAATTCATGATGTGGGCAAGATTTGAAGTGGGAGACTCCCAGTTCACCGCTCAGTCTCTTAGCCACCACCTTGCACCAGTTCCTGTGTGTCCCTAGCGATTAATAATAATAATAATTTTTTATTTATATCCCGCCCTTCCTGGTTCAGAAAACAGGGCTCAGGGTGGCTAGCAACAAATTTTAAACACTTAATTGACGCAACAAAAAAGAGCATAAAATACAGTATAAAACGTGAATAACAATAAATTCAGAATCCAAAAATCAATTTAGGGGGGGGGGGTAAATCCATCCAATAAACATTAGATGATCACCAGGGCTAGCTGGCTAAATTAGTCCTATTTGGGCCAGCGAGGAGACCAGGGGAGAATTAGCTGTGGGATCCCAGAGCGGGTGATCTTCATAAAAGGGGAGGGAAGGGGTTAGTCTAGAAGCACCTGCTGTTGTGGCAATGATGGCACTGAGTGAATATGGACTTGGTCACCCCCTCAGAGACAGTTCCATGTAAGAGCAGGTTATCAGCATAAAAAGCATTTGAACAAAACACTGAGTTTGCCTGATGTGAACTGTTGTCATAAACAGCTGGGGAGGTGCCAGGCTCAGGAGAGCTATTGAATGGGCATGGTTTCTTTGTCACTTAACCAGTTTTAAAGGATTTTTCAAGGGAGCTCCTTTCCTGGGGAGACCTGGCATTCAGGAGGTCTGTTTGCTTTCCAGACAAAGAGAGGTGCGTGGAGCTGAGGAAGGCTTTGTCAGCGGCTCACGAGAAGTTCTGCTTCTGGCCTGACAGCCCCTGCCCAGGTAAGCAGCGCAGCGCTTTGCTGATGGTGGGAAAAAGGAGCTAGATCATGCTAACAGGCGAAAACGTGTTTATTCTCCCAGGCATTTGGACCATCGATAATGGTCTGCATTTGGGGGGATGCTTTTTGGTGTTCTGTCTTAAGCTGGTAAAGGTAAAGGGACCCCTGACCATTAGGTCCAGTCATGGCCGACTCTGGGGTTGCGGCGCTCATCTCGCTTTACTGGCCGAGGGAGCTGGCGTACAACTTCTGGGTCATGTGGCCAGCAGGACTAAGCCGCTTCTGGCAAACCAGAGCAGTACATGGAAACGCTCGGTCCCTGCTCCTGCCAACCTAGCAGTTCAAAAGCACGTCAAAGTGCAATAATAATAATAATAATAATAATAATAATAATAATAATAATAAAGTTTATTTATATCCCGCCCTCCCCAGCCGAAGCTGGGCTCAGGGTGGCTAACAACAAACAAAATAGTTCAACATTCTAAAAACATTCATTATAAAATTAATTAAAATCAAATTAATGGCAACCATCAAGCAAAATTCTATGCAGGTTGCCAGAGGAGGGGGTCAGGCTGCGCCCTGACCAAAGGCCTGGTGGAACAGCTCTGTCTTGCAGGCCCTGTGGAAAGATGTCAAGTCCCGCAGGGTCCTAGTCTCTTCGGACAGAGCGTTCCACCAGATTGGAGCTGCGGCCGAGAAAGCCCTGGCTCTAGTTGAGGCCAGCCTAACCTCTCTGTGGCCTGGGATCTTTAGGATGTTTTTATTTGCAGACAGTAAATTTCTCTGTGGGACATACCAGGAGAGGCGGTCCCGTAGGTACGAGGGTCCTAGGCCGTATAGGGCTTTAAAGATTAAAACCAGCACCTTAAACCTGATCCTGTACTCCACCGGGAGCCAGTGCAGCTTGTATAGTACTGGATGAATATGATCTCACAGTAGATAAATAGGTACCACTCCGGTGGGAAGGTAAACGGTTTTTCCGTGCACTGCTCTGGTTTGCCAGAAGCAGCTTAGTCATGCTGGCCACATGACCCGGAAGCTGTACGCCGGCTCCCTTGGCCAGTAAAGCGAGATGAGCGCCGCAACCCCAGAGTCAGCCACGACTAGACCTAACGGTCAGGGGTCCCTTTACCTTTACCTTTTATGTGTGGCATGACTAAAAGCCTGAAAGGGAGCCAAGGGGAAATGGCCAAAGATTTCCCCATGGCTTTTGAGCATGCTGGAAGAAGTCATGAGAGGAGAAGGGTGGTGTCTGATCTGAAACTTGATTAAATGAGTCGCCACTGGCAAGCATTTTTGTTGACTGCTCTGCCTGCCCCACTGTGTGTTGGCCAACTGTTCTTAAGACTGCTATTTCTTCCGCCTTTTGATTAGATCGCTTTTCTGTCTTGCTGGTCGACGAGCCCCTTGCCCTTTTCAGTGACTTCCTGGAGCGCTTTCAGAACCTCTGCCAGTTAGAACTTCAGCTGCCTACTCTGAAATCAGAAGATCTCAAAAGCATGGTAAGAGTTCTCAAGCGGCCTGCGACCCTGCCGGGGTAAGTGAGACAAGCGGAGGGGAGAGTCCATGGATTAAAGGACTCGAGCATCAATCTGAATTTTTAAATGAGGGACACTTGACCTGTAACTCACCAGCTGCAACTCTCAGACAGGGTTTTAAATAGGAGCCAAGACGTAGCCATGCCTTGATTGTCTGAGCTCAGTCCAGGAAGTATGAATTGTTGTTGTTGTTGTTGTTTAGTCGTTTAGTCGTGTCCGACTCTTCGTGACCCCATGGACCAGAGCACGCCAGGCCCTCCTGTCTTCCACTGCCTCCCACAGTTTGGTCAAACTCAGGCTGAAGGGGTTATATCCAACATAGTGCCAAGGAACACATTCCATTTGTGCAAAGATTTCCACCTATGCAATGAAACTTGCACACCTACTAAATCTGGGGGGTCGTCTTACCCTCTGTAGCAGATTTGGGAAGAGTGCAAGTTGCAGGCGAGTTCCATGTGCGAATGGAAAACCTTGCACTTGGGTGTTTGTCAGGTGCCACCCAAGGTCTCAAAATCTCATGGAACACTGAAATAATAATAATAATAATAATAATAATAATAAATAATAATAATATATTATTTGTACCCCGCCCATCTGGCTGGGTTTCCCCAGCCACTCTGGGCAGCTTCCACAGAGACCAAAAATACACTAAAATGTCACACATTAAAAACTTCCCTGAACAGGGCTGCCTTAAGATGTCTTCTGAATGTCAGGTAGTTGTTTATCACTTTGACATCTGATGGGAGGGCGTTCCACAGGGCGGGTGCCACCACCGAGAAGGCCCTCTGTACCTTGGCTTCTCGCAGGGAGGGAACCGCCAGAAGGCCCTTGGAGTTGGACCTCAGCGTCCAGGCAGAACGACGGGGAGGAGACGCTCCTTCAGGTATACAGGACCAAGGCCATTTAGGGCTTTCAAGGTCAGCACCAACACTTTGAATTGTGCTTGGAAACATACTGGGAGCCAATGTAGGTATTTCAGGACCGGTGTTATATGGTCTTGGTGGCCGCTCCCAGTCCCCAGTCTAGCTGCCGCATTCTGGATTTGTTGCAGTTTCCGGGTCACCTTCAAAGGTAGCCCCACGTAGAGCACATTGCAGTAGTCCAAGCGGGAGATAACTAGAGCATGAACCACTCTGGTGAGACAGTCTGCGGGCAGGTAGGGTCTCAGCCTGTGTACCAGGTGGAGTTTGTGAAAGCTGCCTTCTACCAGGTCAGTCTCTTTGCTCTCCCAGCCTTGGATTTTCCACCTGGGGGGAGAGAGGCTGCCATTGGGGACTAAAGGAGAGTGGCGTCTCTCTGACCCAAGCTCTTTTCCATGAAGGCCCGTTGGCATTTTCTCTTCCTTCCTTTCTGGTGCTCCTGCAGGAAACTGGAGAGATCTCTGCTCCCCAGCTCACTTTGGGAAGAATGGGAGCTTTTCAGGTACAGAATCCCAAGTTTTCTAGGTAACCTGCAGAAAGCAGGCAGTTCCCTTTAGGGGGTGTGTTAACATGGTTCGTTTGGCTTCCCAGGGTTTGACCGAAGAGAAGATCAGCCACGTCTTGCAGCTGATTGAGGAGGAAGCCGACTGCAAAACAGAGAGTGAGAAGACACCAGTCAAACGTGCCTCAGACCTTCAGATCCATGTCCCGGCCTGCATCTTGGCCCTCTGTGGATGGACTAGTAGGTATGTAGGCAACCGGAATCATGGAATTGTAGAATTGGAAGGCGACTGAGAGAGTCAGCTAACCCGACCGCCTGCAGTGCAGGAAGCACAGCAAAAGAAATGGGACGCAGGTGGTGCTGTGAGTTCAACCACAGAGCCTAGGACTTGCGGATCAGAAGGTCGGCGGTTCGAATCCCTGTGACGGGGTGAGCTCCCATTGCTCGGTTCCTGCTCCTGCCCACCTAGCAGTTCGAAAGCACATCAAAGTGCAAGTAGATAAGTAGGTACCACTCCAGCAGGAAGGTAAACGGCGTTTCCGTGTGCTGCTCTGGTTCGCCAGAAGCGGCTTAGTCCTGCTGGCTACATGACCCGGAAGCAGTACGCCGGCTCCCTTGGCCAGTAAAGCGAGATGAGCGCCGCAACCCCAGAGTCGTCCACGACTGGACCTAATGGTCAGGGGTCCCTCTACCTTTTTTTAATCTCTTGTTTAAAAACCTCCAGTGAAGTGACATTCCACTGTCAAACAGCTCTTACCACCAGAAGGTTCTCCCTGGTGTTTAGTCGGAATCTACTGTCTTGTAATTTGAATCCAGCGGAAAACATGCTTGCTCCACCTTTCAGGGGATAGCCCTTCACATATATGAAGATGGCTATCACACCATCTCGGAGTCTTCTCTTCTGCAGGCTAAACATACCCAATCGAAAGATGTCTTTCTTTTTTAAAAAATTCGTCTTTATTAATTTAAAATGTCATCTTACATATATATTACAAATAGTTACATCAAAATTAAACACAAAAATATAATAGAGAGAAGGTACAGTAGTACCTCGCAAGACGAATGCCTCGCAAGATGAAAAACGCGCAAGACGAAAGAGTTTTCCGTTTTTTGAGTCGTTCCACAAGACGAATTTCCCTATGGGCTTGCTTCGCAAGACGAAACGTCTTGCGAGTTCTTGCGAGTTTGTTTCCTTTTTCTTAAAGCTTCTAAGCACCGCTAAGCCGTTAATAGCTGCTAAGCCGCTAATAGCCGTGCTTCGCAATACGAAAAAACCGCAAGACGAAGAGACTCGCGGAACGGATTAATTTCGTGTTGCGAGGCACCACTGTAAAGGAAATAAAAAAAAAAGAGTTAACAATTAGAAATGAAGATTGGTTATAACATCCTGTCTTTTCTAATACAGTGGTACCTCGGGTTAAGTACTTAATTCGTTCTGGAGGTCTATTCTTAACCTGAAACTGTTCTTAACCTGAAGCACCACTTTAGCTAATGGGGCCTCCTGCTGCTGCCGTGCCGCTGGAGCACGATTTCTGTTCTCATCCTGAAGCAAAGTTCTTAACCCGAGGTACTGTTTCTGGCTTAGCAGAGTCTTTAACCTGAAGCGTCTGTAACCTGAAGTGTATGTAACCTGAAGCGTATGTATCCCGAGGTACTACTGTAAAGTCTTCTGAAAGAAACTTCCAATCGATCTCGTTGTACTTTTTCTATTGTCTTAATTTTATCGTGCAGTTTGTTTTATAACTTTTCCTGTATATTCATCTAGTATATTTATTCCATTTGTTACCGTATTTTTTGCTCTATAAGACTCACTTTTCCCTCCTAAAAAGTAAGGGGAAATGTGTGTGTGTCTTATGGAGCGAATGCAGGCTGTGCAGCTATCCCAGAAGCCAGAACAGCAAGAGGGATCGCTGCTTTCACTGCGCAGCAATCCCTCTTGCTGTTCTGGCTTCTGAGATTCAGAATATTTTTTCTCTCGTTTTCCTCCTCCAAAAACTAGGTGCGTCTTCTGGTCTGGTGCGTCTTATAGAGCGAAAAATGTGTATATACAAGTACCATTCAGTTCTGCTAGGATAGCATCATTATTATAATAATAATATAACCTTATATATTCTTTGAATAGTTTCCGTTCTCTGAATTTTTTTTTAAAGATGCCAGGCACATTCATACATTCCCACATTCCAGTCCCGTCTCCCCTGCTCCTTCTGTACTGGCCAAGTTGTCCCGCAGCTGCCCTTGTAATCACCATCTGTCGCAGGACGGGGAAGCTGTGGCTCTCCAGATGTTGCTGGGGTTCCAAACATCTGGAGGCACTAGCTTGGGAAAGGTGAGCCTGGAGGAGCTTGGAAACCCCAGGGCTTTCCAGATAGGGCTAGGTTGATGTATTGGTATGGATCGCATTTCCTCTATCTCCTGATTTTAATTTTTGCGTCTTCCCTCAGCCCTTCCTCTGCATCCGTCCATCTCCCCTTGATCACCTGCTGTCGCTGCATGAGGAAGGTGGGCCTATGGGGTTTCCACCAGATCGAGTCGGCCATCCCTGAGATGGAGCCTCCCTCCAGCCTCACCAGCACTCCTCTCCCTTTTTCGGACGGGCGCACGGACAGAGTCCCCGCGGTGCCCACGTCCCCACGCCGGATGATGACCCGTAGCCGGGACACGAGCTTCCCTCTGGGCTCTGAGCAGGTCAGTCTTGGGGGGGGGGCAAGTTATAGGTCTAAGCTGGAAGGGGCTTCCTTTCACATTGGGGCCGGGGCTCCTCTTTCAAATCCCTGCCCTGCATTTGTTGTTGTTGTTGAGTCGTTTAGTCGTGTCCGACTCTTCGTGACCCCCTGGACCAGAGCACGCGAGGCACTCCTGTATTCCACTGCCTCCCGCAGTTTGGTCAAACTCATGCTGGTCTCTTCGAGAACACTGTCCCACCATCTCGTCCTATATCGTCCCCTTCTTGTGCCCTCCATCTTTCCCAACATCAGGGTCTTTTCCAGGGAGTCTTCTCTTCTCATGAGGTGACCAAAGTCTTCAGGATCTGTCCTTCCAGTGAGCACTCAGGGCTGATTTCCTTCAGAATGGAGAGGTTTGATCTTCTTGCAGTCCATGGGACTCTCAAGAGTCTCCTCCAGCACCAGAATTCAAAATTTGTACATTTTGTGCCACCTGCATTTGTACCACCAGCAAAAAAATTTATTTGCCTTCTTGGGCTCTGTTTAGATTTTCTGGATCTCCTCCTGTGAGTTTTAGAGCGTAATAAGATGCCATAAGAAAGCTGCAGAGATAGCGCAGGATAGTGCGCACCCCAGAAATTATCTCTTTCAGCTTCTGCCTTCTGGAAGAAGGTACATGGTTATCAAGACTAAGACCAGCCACCTGAGAAACAGTTTTATTCAAATGCAATTTTGGTTTTAAACGCAGTGTTAGGTTGTTTCATTGTTCTGTATGGGACAATGACAATAAAGAATATTGTATCGTATCGATTATCGTATCGTAAGGGTGTGTGTTTACCCTATCATAGAGTTGGAAGGGACTACAGTGGTACCTTGGTTAGCAACCATAATCGGTTCCAGAGGTCTGTTTGTAAACCAAAACAGATTGTAACCCAAGGCGCGCGTTCGCCAATGGGGGTCTCCAAAAAAAATTGTTCATAATCCCCCCCAAAATGGGTTGTAATTCAAAAAAAGTTTGCAAACTGGGACACACACTTCTGGGTTTGACGTGTTTGTAATCCAAAACGAATGCAAACCAAGACATACGCAAACCAAGGTACCGCGGTACGAGGGTTGTCCAGTTGAACCCGCTGCCATGCAGGAAGCACAGCTGAAAAATTCTGGCCTCTGTTTAAATACCTCCAATGGCCTCTGTTTATATACCTCCAATGAAGCAGAGCCCGCTACCTTTAACAAAAGAATGCTGCTTGCTAAAGTAACCCATAAAGGAAATCTGTGATCCGTATAAATTAGGTAAGGTGGGCATATTCTGCCGGTATGGGCTTATTTCTACTGCTCTCATCTTTTCATTTCCCTTACTGCAAATCTACTGACCCTGTGTCTTTTTTAACTTGGTCTTCATCTGTTGTCTCTGTCTTCATTGTCTCTGTCTTCATCTCTGTCTTCATTGTCTCTGTCTTCACCTCTCTCTGTCACTCGCTGCCTCTGTGTAGGAGTGGGATGGAGGGAGAATAGTTCCTGCCCCTCTGGGACCTCTTCTGAGTCCCACTGCTTGCTTTAATGCAGGGGGACGGCACACCCAGCTAATGCCTCCTTTCCCTTGCGCAGCACGAGAAGAGCCTGTCCCCCGTGATCAGCCGCATGCGCAGCTGGGACAGCTCCAGCTCCAGCGAACGAGCCGAGGCGGAAGCAGCGAGCCCCACCACCCGCAGCCGTCCCGTCACCCGCAGCATGGGGCAAAGCGATGGCAGCCTGGGGGCAGAGGTCTCCTGCAGCCCTCACCGGAGGACCAAGCGGGCGCGACTGTGCTCCACCAGCAGCTCGGTGTGTGCTTGGCAGGGGGAATGGAGGAGGAGAAGGAAGAATAAGCCAATCCTTCAAGAGACAGAAGATTTCAGGAAGGAGAAAGCATAAATTAGAACAGGGGCCAGCAAACTTTTTCAGCAGGGGGCTGGTCCACTGTCCCTCAGACCTTGTGGGGGGGCAGACTATATTGGGGGGGGTGAACGAGTTCCTATGCCCCACAAATAACCCAGAGATGCCTTTTAAATAAGAGCACACGTTCTACTCATGTAAAAACACCAGGCAGACCCCACAAATAACCCAGAGATGCCTTTTAAATAAGGGGACACATTCTACTCATGTAAAAACACACTGATTCCCGGTTTCTCTTCTCTGCCATGGCTTTGAACGCCTGCTTTCTTTTGTCCTCCTCCCATTGAAATTCCCGACTCCTCTCGATAAATTAACAGGAAGAATTTGAAACCTGCGGAATCAGAGATTCTTAGAAGGCTGGGGCAAATATATGAGCTACTGTATTTTTCGTTCCATAAGACGCACTTTTCCCCTCCTAAAAAGTAAGGAGAGATGTGTGTGCGTCTTATGGAGCAAATGCAGGGGGGGGGGAGGCAGGCAGGAAAAGCCCCCAAAAGCCGCACACAAGCTTCGCACGGCTCTTGCGGGCTTTTCCCCAGGAGGGAGAAGGGACTGACGCGGCCAGTCAGTCCCTTCTCCCTCCTCGTAGAAAAGCCCGCAGGAGCCGCGCGCTCCTTAAAGGGTGCATGGCTCCTGTGGGCTTTTGCGGGAGGTGGGGGTATTGCCATAGCCGCGCGCAGCCCCTCCCGGTCGGAAGCCATCCCACTTGAAGTCTTGGCTTCTTTGCTCTTTGGGGCTTGGGGGGGGGGGATAAGATTTTTTTTCTTGATTTCCCCCTCTAAAAACTAGGTGCACTTTATGGAGTGAAAAATACGGGTATTTGAAAAGTAATTGCAGTGAACAGATTATGCTAGTAAGACTGCAAGAAGTTTTGTAAGGTGAACTACTCAAAATATTGTAAGAAAGACTACGGGAAAAATTATTAGTTCAGGATAATTAAATGTAATAGTAAATTGAGAAATGCAGATTAAGCGATAAAGAACGGAAAATCATCAGAGGTGTTGACGGAAGTCAAAAATCTTGTATAAGATGTGAAGATATGTTGTATGACTGTTGGAACTGATATGTTAAAAAATTAATTAAAATGTATATATCAAAAATAATAATAATAAATTCCCGACTCCTCTCTCTCTCTCTCAGGATTCATCTATCCGGAGCTTCTTTGACCCCATTTCCCAGCATCGCGACTGGTGCCCATGGGTCAATGTGATGAAGGAGCCTGTGAGCTCTGGAGGGACCCAACAGGAGGAAAAGGAAGACCTTGGCTGGCAGGTCACCTTGAAGGCCCTCCTGGCTTCTAGGCAGTCTGACCGGCCTGTGGATTTGGAGTCAGAGGTGAGAACCCGTCTCCCAGTGCCCGTGGCGTGCTAGGTGCTGTACAGAACAAGGAAAGCCCTTTTCCGCACAGCGTGTGGTTAGCCTGTGGAACTCCCTAACACAGGAGGCAGGGATGGGCACAAGCCTAGATGGCATGCGCAGAAGTGGCAAATTGCGACCCGCGGACGCGCAGATGCAGGTCCGTTCTGCTCGTGTTACGAACGGGGCTCCGGAACAGATCCCGGTCACAACCAGACATACCACCGTATATGATCAGCATTTTTCCATCATTACTAGGAATCATAAAATGTAAAAAAAAGAAGAAAAAGGAATACCCTTCTCTGAAAATACCTTGTTACATACAGATGTTCCTCATGTGCTTGGGTAGTGCACTCTGTACATTAATTTTATTAGTAAATTAATTGCGGCATTTACCGTATTTTTTGCTCTATAAGACTCACTTTTTCCCTCCTAAAAAGTAAGGGGAAATGTGTGTGCGTCTTATGGAGCGAGTGCAGGCTGCGCAGCTATCCCAGAAGCCGGAACAGCAAGAGGGATTGCTGCTTTCACTGCGCAGCGATCCCTCTTGCTGTTCTGGCTTCTGAGATTCAGAATATTTTTTTTCTTGTTTTCCTCCTCCAAAAACTAGATGTGTCTTGTGGTCTGGTGCGTCTTATAGAGCGAAAAATACGGTACATCCCGCCTTTTCCTCCAAGGAGCTCAAGGTGGTGTGAATGGTTCTCCCCCTCCTCATTTAATCACCACAACAACCCTGTGAGGTAGGTTAGGCCGAGAGGCAAGGACTGGCCCAAGGCCACCCAGGGAGCTTCATGCCCATGCCTTTGATTTCTGATGCCCATCGTTCCAAATTAAATTCATGCAATGCACCTCATAATCTTTTCCACCCCTATAGAGCCCCATCAACCTCAGGAGGGGTCAGTATCCACCTCTTTGAGAAACCCAGGGGACTGCTTCCATTGTGGAACTGCTCTGATCATTGAGTTTCTCTTGGTGTTCACCCAGAATCTGTCCCCCTGGAACTTCAGCCTGTTAGTTCTGGTCCTTTGCTCTGTGGAGCGGCAGAGAACAAAGTCTTTGCCCTGTTCTTTCTGCAGGGATTTGAGGAAGGTTTCATGTGTCCATCCTTCCCCAACACACCTCAGCCTTCCGGTAAAATGTACAGTGGTACCTCGGGTTAAATACTTAATTCGTTCTGGAGGTCCTTTCTTAACCTGAAACTGTTCTTAACCTGAAGCACCACTTTAGCTAATGGGGCCTCCTGCTGCTGCTGCAGCGTAATTTCTGTTCTCATCCTGAAGCAAAGTTCTTAACCCGAGGTACTATTTCTGGGTTAACGGAGTCTGTAATCTGAAGCGTCTGTAACCCGAAGCGTCTGTAACCCGAGGTACCACTGTATCTGACTTCTATAAGACACCTGAAGGCAGCCCTGTTTAGAGAAGTTTTTAAAATTTGATGAATTATTGTACAGTGGTACCTCGGGTTAAGTACTTAATTCGTTCCGGAGGTTCGTTCTTAACCTGAAACTGTTCTTAACCTGAAGCACTACTTTAGCTAATGGGGCCTCCTGCTGCTACCGCACCACTGGAGCACAATTTCTGTTCTCATCCTGAAGCAAAGTTCTTTACCTGAAGCACTATTTCTGGGTTAGCGGAGTCTGTAACCTGAAGTGTATGTAACCCGAGGTACCACTGTAGTCCTTTCCTACATCCTTCCCTTCTTTGATTTGTTCCCCACACCCCAGCCAATCTTTATTATCATCTTCTGAAACCATTCAAAGTTGTCTACAAGAGCATCCGCCAACCTGATTTTTTGACTACAACTCCCGGATGTGATGGTTGGGACTGCCAGGAGCTGTAGTTTCTACTTGCGAGATGGAACGATTCCCCCCCAAACGACCCCCTGCTCACCATTCTGGGGGTTCCTCTGACACACACCCCCAAGATCTAATTTGGGGGGTAGGGGAAAGCCTCATTGCTCCAGGGCTTTTGCTGACAGAGAGCCAGTGTGGTGTAGTGGTTAAGAGCGGTGGACTCGTAATCTGGTGAACCGGGTTCGCGTCTCCACATGCAGCTGCTGGGTAACCTTGGGCCAGTCACACTTCTTTGAAGTCTCTCAGCCCCACTCACCTCACAGTTTGTTGTGGGGGAGGAAGGGAAAGGAGAATGTTAGCCGCTTTGAGACTCCTGAAGGGGAGTGAAAGGCGGGGTATCAAATCCAAACTCTTCTTCTTCTTCTGACAGGGTTTGTTCAGGGAAATCCCACCTGTGGAAACTACTAGTAATGCAGCCTGAAATTGCATTGTCCATTTCTGCTGCAGCATCACACTGCTGCCTCCAGAGATAACACTACACGTTTTTGCCTGCGCTCGTGTGAATGCTTAAGTTTGTCTCTCCTTCCTGCTACAGAACCTCTCTGTGAAATCCCGCAAGGTCTTCCGGATCTTCCGGCAATGGGAAGCTCCCTGTTCCTCCTGAGAACTTCCGGCCTTTGACAGCATTGTGGAAAGGAACCTGCTAAGCATAATGGATGGAATTCTCTCTCTCTCTCTCTTTGTTATCAATGGAAAAAGACTTTATTATTTGCACTGGTGGCAAGGCTGTCCCAGGAAAACTTGCCTTTGCTCCAAACTTGTAAGCTGGAGTAATCCTCAAGGGCAGCAACCAGCTAACAATGGGAAGAAGACGCGTCAGTTGCAGCCACGGGGAGCCATCTTTTTCTATGCCTTCTTAGGGTTTACATTATGGTTTCCTGAGTCCTTTGCACTGGTTCCCAACTGCCATGGGCGATTCTCCATCTTAGGTGGAGCTGAATTCCCCTGATGTGCCCCTGGCTTGAATTGAACTGAGAGAAGATGGGTGAGACGGCCCACTTTGCATGTGGCAGATTTGGGTACATCTCAGCTTCAGAATTCAATTGGTTTTGCAGTTGAGGCTCACTGCCTTCCTGCTGCAAGGGATCCTGGGAACTGTAGTTCTGCAAGGGGCCTAGGGCTATCTGACAAACCGTTCTCAGCCCCTGCACAAAAACTACAACTTCCTGCCATCTTTTTTTGGGGCGGGGGAGAGCCATGCTATTTAAATGACTTTAAAACCAATTTATGTTTGCAACGTCAATGTGGCTCTCGTGTTGAGTTTTGTACTGAGGTCTGGAGAACTTGACATTAATAAAACATTTTGCTGTCTTTTTTTTTATTATCATAACTTCGTCAGATTTCCATTTGCGTGTGAGACTGCCAGGAGCCATAGGCATTCTCTACCAAATAGCTTTTTGTTCCTTAGCAGCCTACCGTATTTTTTGCTCTATAAGACTCACTTTTTCCCTCCTAAAAAGTAAGGGGAAATGTGTGTGCGTCTTATGGAGCGAATGCAGGCTGCACAGCTATCACAGAAGCCAGAACAGCAAGAGGGAATTCTGCTTTCACTGCGCAGCGATCCCTCTTGCTGTTCTGGCTTCTGAGATTCAGAATATTTTTTTTTCTCGTTTTCCTCCTCCAAGGACTAGGTGTGTCTTGTGGTCTGGTGCGTCTTATAGAGCGAAAAATACGGTAAGTTGTACAATCTGGACAGCCAAAGAATTGATTTTGAGTAGGATGCACTTATGAAGATCATGCGTTCCTGTCTAGTAAGGGTGAGGAACTCAGCTTGGCTCCGTGGGCCAGATTTTTATCTCCCTCAAACAGCTGAGCCAGAAGGCTTTGGTTCTACCGCCAAAGCCTGGTTTCTCTTGTCAACATAGTCACCAGGCTCCCGATCGTGCATTGGCAGCAGTGTCGCCTACACCTGATATCCCCAAAGCACTGAGCAACTTGGATCCAGGATACCTGAGCACTTATATCCCAGCCTGATCACTGAGATCATTCAGAGGAGTGTTCTTAGTTGCTCACCTGTGTTACAGAGGCCTGAGCGGCTTCAGCAGGAAGTTGGGAATTTAGTCCAGAACTGGAGGGTTGGAAGGGATCGTCAAGGGTCATCTAGTCTGTCCCCCGGCAATGCAGCAATAGCAGCTAAAGAATCTCTGACAGGTGGCCATCAAACCTCCACTTAAAATCTTCCAAGGAAGCCTGGTAATAACAAATATAAGCAACACCTCTAACAAATATGCAAATTTGTTTTGCGTGTGTAATTGGATTGCAGAATCCCGTTTTGAATTGCAGGGTGCTGATTTTTTAATTCCCTTCTCCTTAGACAAAGTGCAGGATCTGCCCCTCGCCGTCCAACTGCGTTCATCTCCATGTGCTACCCAGTTTGACACTCGGCTGTCTTGTTCCTTGCTTTAAAAAGTTCCAGATTTTCTGAAAACCCGAATCTTGGAGAATTCTTGGAGAATTCACCGTGAAGATTGAGGGCATTTGGTGCTCGACTTGCCTAATACCATATTGCAGCTGTTGCTTGAGGAGCGTTACTTGACACACAGTGCAGAAGGGTAAAGGCATCTTTCAGTGGGAAAGCCATCTGCTTTACATGCAAACCGTCCCGCATTCGACCCCCAATGGCATCTGCCTTGCCTAAAACTCCAGACAGTTGCTGCAAGTCAAGAGGAGACAATAAAATCCCCCCCCCCAAATTGATTTTTGAATTCTGAATTTATTGTTATTCACGTTTTATACTGTACTTTATGCTGTTTTTTGTTGCATCAATTAAGTGTTTTAAATTTGTTGTTAGCCCATTGAAGCCCGGGGTATAAATAAAAAAAGTATTTTATTTATTTATTGTAATACTGAGCTAGATGGAGCCTGCGGGGTCCGTCCAGTGGACCATCTAGTCCAGGATCCTGTTCTCACAGTGGCTAGCCAGATGCCTGTGGAAACCCGCAAGCAGGATTCGAACACAAGAGCAACTCTCCCTGCTGTTTCCAGCAACCGGTGCAGTGGTCCCTTGGTTCTCAAACTTAATCCGTTCCAGAAGTCCGTTCCAAAACCAAAGCGTTCCAAAACCAAGGCGCGCTTTCCCATAGAATGTAATGCAAAACAGATTAATCCGTTCCAAACTTTAAAAAACCCCTAAAACAGCAATTTAAGATGAATTTTACTCTTTAACGAGACCGTTGATCCGTAAAATAAAAGCAATAATGCACTGTACTATAAAATAAATAATACAGTATTGAAGATGATAAAAATTAAAATTATTATTTTTTCCTTACCTGCACTGATGAGAGTCATTGTTTGGATGGGGGGGTTTTATCCATTTCCGCAGTCGCACAATCAATCAGTAGCCGAACTGGGTTCCACACAGTCACAAAAACAAATTAACCGAAAAAGCCTCAAAAACCAAAGCACAAAATAAATAGCAAAAACAAAAGCACCAAATACAGTATTCAGAAAGGGACGCAGGTGGCGCTGTGGGTTAAACCACAGAGCTTGGACTTGCCGATCAGAAGGTTGGTGGCTTGAATCCCCGCAACAGGGTAAGCTCCCGTTGCTCAGTCCCTGCTCCTGCCAACCTAGAAGTTCGAAAGCATGTCAAAGTGCAAGTAGATAAATAGTTACCGCTCCAGCAGGAAGGTAAACGGCGTTTCCGTGTGCTGTTCTGGTTCGCCAGAAGCGGCTTAGTCATGCTGGCCACATGACCCAGAAGCTGTACGCCAGCTCCCTCGGCCAATAAAGCAAGATGAGCGCCGCAACCCCAGAGTCGGCCACGACTGGACCTTATGGTCAGGGGTCCCTTTACCTTTAGGAGAGGTATATCAGCTATATAAAAGCAGGACAGAATGGAAATCTATCCTCTGTGTTTTTTTTATTGTAGTTTAAATCTGTATCTAAAAGAGTCTGGTGCCCTCCAGATGTTTTGGACCGCAACTCCCATCTGCCTCTGGAGGGCACCAGGTTGGGGAGCGCTGGCCTGATCTGTTGGCCGGGAGCAGAGAGTGCGAGCCTTTGCCGGAAAAGCCATCTGGACGTAAGGTGGGTGGGGGACTTTGCTGGTCTGCTATCTGAAGTAGTCCCATGCCATAGCTGGGCTGGCTGCATTTTGGTAGATAGTTGGTTGGGAGGGGCTTAGTGTGGGGGTTTTGCACAGTTGTCAAGGAAAAACAGCTGTTTGCTTTCCAGACCTCAGCCGGTTTCATAAGACGCCGCTGCTGACGTTGCAAGGTTTTATCAGTCCTCTCCAACATCTGCTGAGGAACGCTCCCCGTCATTTGTTGATTCCCTGGGAAGTACCAGGCGCTCAGCGCTGAATGTTGGCAAGAAAAAAATGCAGGCTAGGGAAGGATCCAGTAGCTGAGGGGTGGATATGTTTATTTCTGTGCATTTAGTACCCAGATGGGCAGCCTGTGGCTGAGGAGCTGCATGTGGACCCCAGACTCATTTTACGTCATGGGTAGGCAAAGTAAGGCCTGGGGGCTGGATCCGGCCCAATCGCCTTCTAAATCTGGCCCAGGGACGGTCCAGGAATCAGCATGTTTTTACATGAGTAGAATGTGTGCTTCTATTTAAAATGCATCTCTGGGTGATTTGTGGGGCATAGGAATTCGTTAATTTTTTTCTCTCCAAAATGTGGACTGGCCCCCTGCTGAAAAAGGTTGCTGGCCCCTGTTTTATGTAGTCCCTGTTTTATGTGCACTGATGATAGTCATTGCTTGGATAGTGGGCTTTTATCCATTTCTGCAGTCACACAATCAATCATTAGCTGAACTGGGTTCCACACAGTCACAAAAACATTCACCGAAAAAGCCTCAAAAATGCAAAATAAATAGCAAAAACAAAAGTGCCAAACTTAATCTGTTTTGGAAGACTGTTTGACTTCCGAAATGTTCAAAAACCAAGGCGCAACTTCTGATTGGTGCAGGTGCCCTAGAAACAATAGCCGACAACCGCATTGGACGTTTGGCTTCCGAAAAACGTTCAAAAACCGGAACACTTACTTCCAGGTTTTCAGCGTTTGAGTACCAAGGCATTTGAGAACCAAGGTACCACTGCAGTTGAGTTGGACTATGAAAAGGAAAACAAAACTCTTCGTATGCTCATTTAAGAGTAACCCCACTAAACTTGGAGGGCCTTGCTTCCAAGAAGGCCTGCATGGGCTTGGGAATTTCAATCTGGCATAGCAATAGTGAAAATTGAAGCATAGTGGTCTTTATTCCAGATTAGTGAATCCAGAATGTTTGTGTTTTGGGCTCCACCTTCCCTTGGGGAAGGTCACGTTCTTTTCATGCAGAAGGGCCTGGTTTCAACCCATAGCTGTCAACTTTCAGATTTGAAAATAAGGGATCAGCAGCCTCACCTGTCCTGGGGACAGTCTACAGAATATCTAACAATCTGGGATAGCAGCGGGAAGCAGCAGGAAACGGTGCTGGAATAAGGGAATTTCCCGTAAAAAAAGGGAAGGTTGACAGCTATGGTTCAACCGTCCACATCTCCAGGTAGGTATAATGGGCTGGTTGGACGCAGAGGAATGGTGGGAGAGACCCAAGATCTACCCACTCTGGAAGAATGGCAGATGCAAGTAATGGACTACATGGAAATGGCGGAAATGACTGGCAGAATCCGAGATCAGGGAGAAGAGTTGGTGGAAGAAGATTGGAGGAAATTTAAAATTTGCTTACAGAAACATGGTAAAATTTCTGAATGTTGATGACATTGAAATGAACTGAAGGGGTTCTAGCAACAAGGGAAAAAAATAAGATTGGATTGATAATAAATTGGATAAATTAATTGGATATGAATTTGCTGAATTAATTTTTAAAAGGGATACAAAAAAGGGAGGCGTGAGGAAGTAAGGAAAATAAGTGAATCAAAGATGAGAAATTAAAAAGAGGGATTTTTGTTTCTTTTTTGTGTGCTTTTTGTTTTTCTTGTTTTCCTATGTTAAATGATTGTTTTTTTTGTATTTTGTAATTTTGTATTTTTGTGTCTTTATATTTTTCTTGTGCCTTTTCTTTTTTCTCTTTGTTGTTATTCTTAAAACTTAATAAAATATTATTATATATATATAAAAAGGAATGGTGGGAGGAACCAGCTGGGGAAAGCACCGAGGGAAGAAGGCTCAGAGCCTGGGGAGTGGTAGTAGGACGACCATGAAAGAAGGTGAAGACTGGGAAGAGGTAACAGGGCTTAGTGAGCGAGGGGAGTCTGTGGCAGACAGAAGTCCATAATTAGAGACAGAAGCTGAAGCGGGAGAGGGGAAACTGGGAAAAGGTGGGGTAGCAGAAAAAGAAAAGGCAGCTGTCAGATCAGGAGGTATCAGAGAGATTAAAAGGGGTGACAGAGCGGGGGTGGGTGGGCTCCCATTAGGTAAATTGAGGCAGCCACCCTTAGGCAGCTAGCTTGGGGTGGGTGGCAAATTGGGAATTATTTAATAGGTTCTGTTTTTTCTACGCAGACAGTAATGTTGACATCAAGGCTGACATTTTCCCCCCTTTTTAAATTCATCACTTTCGTCTCCCTAAGAAGACATGCCTGCCATTAATGCCCCTTTTCTTTAGATGCTGTTACAAAAGTCTTATTTTTTATTGTATTTTTAATATTTTGTTGGAAGCCGCCCAGAGTGGCTGGGGAAATCCAGCCAGATGGGTGAGGTATAAATACTACTACTACTACTACTACTACTACTACTAATTATTATTATTATTATTATTATTATTATTATTATTATTATTATTATTATTATTTTATCCTTTAATATATTTCTAATCAGCTGTGATATTTGGGGATATTGTTGGCAGAAACACAAATTGGAGGGAAAGGGGCGTGGAGAGAGATTTCATCAAGTCCTGTTGGGGTGAAAGGGGGTTGGAAGGGATCTGCGCTCATTATCTGCCAGCATTTGGTATTTCCTCACAGTCGTCCCACTTGGCTTGGAGACTCAGCTGGCAGGAGGGAGACTCAACGCTCTTCACAATATGTTAATTGTCACACTTCCCAATTACGCTCATAGAAATGTGCAAATATGAAGCGAGCTCCCTGGCTTGTGTTGAGCTCCTGGTGTGCCTCTTCGCTCTGGGCCCGTTTCCCGCCTCTGCCCAAGGGAGACATCATATGGCCTTTCCCCTGTTACGACAAGTACCATCACGGGACCCGGGGCCAAGCGTGCTTCCGCGCTCGGCATTTGCAGTGGAAGAGCCACACCATGTTTGTTATGTACTGAAGTTCTCACCCTGGGCCAGCAGGGGGATACTGTAGATAGTTCAGGTCCACATATGCAAATAAGGGATCGAAAGTGACATTCAGTGATTGGATAGTTACAGAAAGTTGTTACAGTTACGTTGTACTGGAGCGCTATATAAGCAGGCTGACTGAACCCTTCAGTTCAGTTCTGGCCTGTGAATAAAAAAGAGCTGTTTGAAGAATTGCTGTGTTGTCTGATATGCTCACCCACAACTTAACAATGTTCACACACTGTTTACGGGGCAGCCGCACGGCACTGGCCTGGTCCACTCATAATAGATTGCTTAACAAACCACAAGTTGCCCCACAGATGATTACACAAACCTTGAGTTGCTTCTCCAAAGTTTGGTATGTTTCCCAGTTTGGTGAGCGTTTGGGGTTGGGTGGTCAAACAAACCATGGTTAAGTAAAGACTGAGCCACATTTAAGGCAAGCCAAGGTTCTTAAACCAGCAATAAGCCATGGCTTTGGGCCATGAAACAAACCATAATTAAGCTACTGTGCTACTTTCTCGTTTTAGTTGCATGTTTTTTCAATCAGTCATTTTCTTCGAAGATTGATTGCCGAAGAATTGATGCTTTTGAATTATGGTGCTGGAGGAGACTCTTGAGAGTCCCATGGACTGCAAGAAGATCAAACTGATCCATTCTGAAGGAAATCAGCCCTGAGTGCTCACTGGAAGGACAGATCCTGAAGCTGAGGCTCCAAGACTTTGGCCACCTCATGAGAAGAGAAGACTCCCTGGAAAAGACCCTGATGTTGGGAAAGATGGAGGGCCCAAGGAGAAGGGAACGACAGAGGACAAGATGGCTGGACAAGTGTTCTCGAAGAGACCAGCATGAGTTTGACCAAATTGTGGGATCGCTTGCACCTTTATATCCCAGCTCATTCATTGAGATCATCTGCAGAAGTGTCTCTGGCTGTTCTGCTGAGTTGGTGAGGCTCGTTTGACAATGAGCCTCAACAACTATGTATCACCAGCTCAGTCCTGTGGAACTCTCTGCCACTGGAGGTGCAACAGACACCTTCTGTGCCAACTTTTAAACACCTGCTGGAGACTTTTCTATTTCTCAAGGCCCATGTATTTATTTATTTATTTATTTATATTAATTTTATTAAATTTCTGAAATCTGGCGAGCACAAGGTTGGAGAAGTATTGCCTAGTGACACCCCCCCCCCCCAGGATCTCATATGCAAGGACCTCCCAATCTGGGTGCCTATGATTTTATATATATATTTTAATGCCATAGTGGCAGGATTCAAACTCAGAAACTCCGGCATGCAAACCTCCAAGCCCGGGCCACTTCTCATAAAACGTGGAAACTCCCAGCGTTAACTGGTGATATTTCAGTTGGATGTCTCCCCACTGACTTGCCTCTCTTGCTTTTCCACCCAGCTGGTGGGAAAGTCCCTTATCCCAGCGCCGTGTCCCGCTGCTGTCCCTTATTGATGATGTCCCTTAAATTTCCCAGGTTTCAAAGGAAGCAGCTCCTCTCCCTCCCTCCCTGCCGGCCAGGGAGGAGGGAGGCTCCAACTGGGTTGCTTGGCTGTGTTGCTCACCCAATAAGGAGTCTAAGAACAACTGGGGGGTGGAGCTTGCATGCCTTGTGCCGATCAAATCGGCCGCGTTTCCTGGGGACTCGCCTTTGCTCAGCGCTTCCCAGCGGAGAGGTGACAGTGGTTTTCCTTGCTGCATCCCCTTTGCCGGGTTGCTGTGCTGTGGGAACCACCGCTTGAGGCTTCGTTTGGCAGCTGACTGGGCTTTCTGCCTTTGGCTCGGAGGGGCTCAGAAGTCGAACCTACCTGTGCTCTGAAAATCCCTTATTTTGGCTGCTGATCCCTTATTTTTGAGACTGCTGGTCCCTTATTTTCAAATCTGTAAGCTGACAGCTATGCAGCTATCTCTAGGCCCCTTTCGTAAATCAGCTTGCTTGTCCATCTGAATCCAGTAGCCAAATCTGAACGGAAGGGAGTCAGCCCTGAGATGGGCTGCAGGGCAAAGACTCCATTCCCCTGCCAGTCAGATGGAGGGGAAGGGATGAGTAAGGCAATTCTGCCTCCCCCCCCCCCATATCCTATTTATCTCCTAAGATCTTAACATGGTTGTATAGGGAGGTGAGCCATATGTATGGCTCAGATTTCCCTTTGTGCTGAGCCAGGCTGGAGGTGGAGGAGGCTGCCCAGGCTTTTCCTAACATGAGAGGGAACAAGCAGCCAGAGGTCTCTCTAGGCCACTCTAGGCTCCCTTAATGAGAAGGAGGGCTTCATTAAGCACTGTTTATACAGATGAGCCTCAGAGAGGATTTTGCTGCTGCTGGTGTGTTTTTTTCCAGATTGACTTCCTTTTCATCTTGTGAGCTCACAGCCATCTTCCTTTCCTCTTCCATCTCAACGAGCTCCTTCTTTCCCTCCGTCTTTCTCTCTCACACACATGACCATAAGAAGAGACTGCAGGATCAGGCCCATGGCCCATCTTGCCCAGCACCCTGTTCTTCTCACAGCGGCCGACTGAGGGAAACCCAGAAGCAGGATTCGAGCGCAAGAGCAACTCTCCCTTCCTGCCGTTTCCAGCAACTGGTACAGTGGTGCCTTGGTTCTCAAACTTAATCCGTTCCGGGAGACCGTTCCAAAACCAAAGCGTTCCAAAACCAAGGCACGCTTTCCCACAGAAAGTAAGGCAAAACGGATTAATCCGTTCCAGACTTTTAAAAACAACCCCTAAAACAGCAATTTAAGATGGATTTTACTCTCTTAACAAGTCCATTGATCCATAAAATAAAAGTAATAATCAATGTACAGTGGACACTTGGGTTGCGAACATGATCCGTGTGGGATGCACGTCCACAACCTGCAGCGTCCACAACCTGCAGCGGCACACCTGCACCTGCGTGGGTTGCAATTCAGTGCTTCTGCGCATGCACAAAGTGCGATTTAGCGCTTCTGCGCATGCGTGACCCCCGAAACCCAGGAGTAACCAATTCCAGTACTTCCAGGTTTTGGCAGTCCGTAACCCAAAAAAACACAACCTGAATATATAATACAGTATTGAAGATGATAAAAATTAAAATTATTCCCCCCCCCCCTTATTTGCACTGATGACAGTAATTGTTTGGATGGGGGGCTTTTATCCATTTCCGCAGTCACACAATCAATCAATCAATCAATCAATCATTCAGCTGAACTGGGCTCCACACAGTCACAAAAACAAATTACAGTGGTGCCCCGCAGGACGAATGCCTCGCAAAACGAAAAACACGCAAGACGAAAGGGTTTTTCGGTTTTTGCGTCGCTTCGCAAGACGAATTTCCCTATGGGCTTGCTTTGCAAGACGAAAATGTCTTGCGAGTTTGTTCGCTTTTTTCCTAAAGCCGCTTGAAGAGGCGCGGTTGCGATGGACCGTGCTTCGCAAGACGAAAAACATCGCAAGACGAAAAGACTCGCGCAACGAATTAATTTCGTCTTGCGAGGCAGCACTGTAACAGAAAAAGCCTCAAAAACAAAAATGCAAAATAAATAGCAAAACCAAAAGCACCAAATACAGCATTCAGAAGCATTGTCACCTGCAACCATGGAAGCAGAACACAACCTTTATGGCTCACAGACCTCAACATCCCTCTCCTCTGTGAATGTGCCTCATCTGCATTTAATGCCATCTAGGTTAACGATGTAATGCATGAAAAAGTCCTTTCTTTTATCCGTCCCAAATCCACCAACATTCATGATCATGAGTTCTAGTGTAATGAGAGAGGGAGAAAAGCTTTTTTTCCCTATCCACTTTCTCCTTGCCATGCTTCTTTCTTACTCTCTAAACTACCGTATTTTTCGCTCTATAACACGCACCCGACAATAACACGCACATAGGAGGAGGAAAATTCGTAGGCATGCCACCCGTAGGCATTCCCTCCATAACACACACAGACATTTTCTCTTACTTTATAGGAGGAAAAAAGTGAGTGTTATGGTGCAAAAAATACGGTAAATACAGTGGTACCTCAGGTTAAGTACTTAATTCGTTCCGGAGGTCCGTTCTTAAACTGAAACTGTTCTTAACCTGAAGCACCACTTCAGCTAATGGGGTCTTCCGCTGCCGCCGTCGCGCCGCTGGAACACAATTTCTGTTCTCATCCTGAAGCAAAGTTCTTATCCTGAGGTAATATTTCTGGTTTAGCTGAGTCTGTAACCTGAAGCGTCTGTAACCTGAAGCATATGTAACCCGAGGTACCGCTGTAGTCCCAGACGTTGCAACCCTTTCTTCATAGAGGAGCCATTCTGTGCCTTCGATCATTTATTTTCAGTTCTGTTCCTACTGAATTTGCCTTATTTATGGCACCACACACTGGTTCAGAATTATGACCCCAAGGTGTCATTCCTGGTCTGATGCTACGAGTTCAGACTCCATGAGCGTATATGTAAATTAAAAAAAAAACAAATCTTATAAGTACGACAAATAAATTAAGGGAGGGAGTTTTCATGGACACAATCTCTGCCTCTTTTCTCCAACCAGGTAGGCAGGACCAGTGTTCGAAACTCCCATTGTTCCAGGTGCATTTTGTGACAGAATTTCATTAATGCAAGCAGTTTCTGAGCTCTGGGTACAGTACTGCGCCTAAGATTTCAGACTGAAACTGCAGAGCATTTTCAGCTTTGTATTCTTGTTATTAAAGAAAGCCTGCCTAGACATATCATTGTTGCGCCCATTACCTAGGTTTAAGGCGCCCTTTAGGCTCCTAGCTTTGCTATCTCAGTTTCTAACACTGGTCAGGATATGCCTCGCCCGCACTGCTTCCTGGGCGGCTCAGGCCACCCGTTCCTCCTGCCCAAACTCTCGCCTCTTCCTTTGCAAACTCATAGCAGTGGTGTGCCAAACAGGTGTATGTATGCTCCCTCCCTCGGGGCATTGTTAAGCACCCGTCAATTATGACAGAGATCTCCTTCCTCTGTGTTGCACCTGAACTCCTAATCCACACTGCTCTGTGCATCCTGTCTCTAGCCATAACCCTGCACCTTAATTGTTGTGGGGTGGTGGTGTTTTTTGCAACATTCGGCTCCGTGCCCAGAATGCATTCAAAGCACACGGCTTCTCCCCCGAAAGGATCCTAGTAATTGTAGTTTACCCCTTACAGAGCTATGATTCCCAGCACCCACACAAACTATGGTTCCCGGGCCTCTTTGGGGGAAGTCATGTGATTTAATGACTGGTGTGTACATAGTCATTGCCTGGACAGCTTCCAGGAGTCCTAAAGGAATGGAAGCAGGTGTTTTTCACTGGCATTGAAGAGAAATGTCTGGCGTGACCTGGAATCTGCTTGAGTCAGCCGCAAGGAAGTGTGGCAACCTGTGATGACATGGAAAACGCCCTCCAGCGCAACAACAGCAGGATGCGGCTACAAAGAGGTTGTTTTGGTGGCCTTTCCGGTGGAGCATGTGCCTCTCTTCTCCATCGCCCTCCTCTTCAAGGGAATGGGTGTCCTTGCTTTGTTTTCTCGTGTGATTCACCACCGTGCCTCTGAGCAACATCCCTAATCCAGGACGCTTTGGGATGTGTGGCTCTTTTATCATCATGAAATCCAGTGCAGCTCCCTGTTCCCTGGGCAATGTGGGCAGCCTTCTTAAGGCAGCCTCGCCACTGAAGTCACAGAAGTTTGTTTGTGCATCTCCTTGCAGCATTTTTAGCCTGTTATTCAAAGCAAGTACTCAAGGCAGCAAACCAGTGTCACAGAAGTTTGTTTGTGCATCTCCTTGCAGCATTTTTAGCCTGCTATTCAAAGCAAGTACCGTACTCAAGACAGCAAACCAGTGTCACAGACAGTACGTTAAAAAAAGTATACGGTCCTAGATTTCAGAACTGCAGGCCTGCGTAATCAAATATATATTCTGTTCTTTACTTGTGCAGCTGACCACACCCACCTTTGATAATCCTTTGTGGCCAGGCGCATGTGTGTGTGAGAGAGTGGCTTGGCTAGTGATTTTGCAGCTGAGGTGAGGTTTACAGAGCAGTTTTAGACGTATCTACTCAGAAGTAGGGACGGTGGCGCTGTGGGTTAAACCACAGAGCCTAGGACTTTCCGATCAGAAGGTCGGCGGTTCGAATCCCCGTGACGGGGCCAAACTAGAAGCTTGAAAGCATGTCAAAGCACAAGTAGATAAATAGGTACCGCTCCGGTGGGAAGGTAAACGGTATTTCCGTGCGCTGTTCTGGTTAGCCAGAAGCGGTTTAGTCATGCCGGCTCCCTCGGCCAGTAAAGTGAGATGAGCGCTGCAACCCCAGAGTCGGCCACGACTGGACCTAATGGTCAGGGGTCCTTTTACCTTTACCTTTACCTAAACTTCAGAACTCCCAGCCTATTGACATCTTTTTGGAGTTCCTTCTGTTTGGGCAAGCTGACCCATCTATTTAAAAAGTTGATGCAAGTTTCAATCTGGTTTTAGTTTATTGTTATCCCGGTAACATTATTGACTGCTGTTGAAACCAGAAGTCGGGCATTTAATGTTGCCGGTCTTAGAAGCACAGAATTGTAAAGGACCCCAAGGGCCATCTAGTCCAACCCCCTTCAACGCAGAATTCACAGCTGAGAGATGGCCGCCCAACGTCTGCTTAAATACTTCCAACAAAGGAGAGTCCACTACCTTCTGAGGGCATTCATTCCACTGTCAAACAACTCTTGTCCCCAGAAAGTTCTTCCTAAAGTTTATTTACAATCACCTTTCTTTGTAATTTGGTTCGGGTCCTAGCCTCTGGAGCGGCAGAAAATAAGCTTGCTCCATCTTCCATGTGACAGCCCTTCAGATATTTGTATATACCTAAAAAGTGGTGATAGCTAACAATTTTCTAGCCATACTAGAACATGATTTAGGCCCAAGGAGCCAGGAAGAGGTCATTCATGTATGCACACACCATTTCTCAGTCATTTATTTCCATCATTCTAATGTCATTTCTGCAAAACCACTTTCTTCATTGAAGTTGTTGTTGTTTAGTCATGTCCGACTCTTCGTGACCCCATGGACCAGAGCACGCCAGGCACTCCTGTCTTCCACTTCCTCCCACAGTTTGGTCAAACTCATGCTGGTAGCTTTGAGAACACTGTTCAACCATCTCATCCTCTGTCGTCCCCTTCTCCTTGTGCCCTCCATCTTTCCCAACATCAGGGTCTTTTCCAGGGAGTCTTCTCTTCTCATGAGGTGGCCAAAGTCTTGGAGCCTCAGCTTCAGGATCTGTCCTTCCAGTGAGCACTCAGGGCTGATTTCCTTCAGAATGGAGAGGTTTGATCTTCTTGCAGTCCATGGGACTCTCCAGAGTCTCCTCCAGCACCAGAATTCAAAAGCATCCATTCTTCGGCAATCAGCCTTCTTTATGGTCCAGCTCTCACTTCCATACATCACTACTGGGAAAACCATAGCTTGAACTATACGGACCTTTGTCGGAAAGGTGATGTCTCTGCTTTTTAAGCAGCTGTCTAGGTTTATCATTGCTTTTCTCCCAAGAAGCAGGCATTTTTTAATTTTGTGACTGCTGTCACCATCTGCAGTGATCATGGAGCCCAAAAAAGTAAAATCTCTCACTGCTTTCCCCTTCTATTTGCCAGGAGGTGATGGATCGCTAAGATACCCTAGACCTATGTTGTTCAGAGCCTTGTAAATTAATACAAGAACCTTGAACCTGGCCTGCTGGTAGATGGGCAGCCAATGCAGGGGCTTCAACCCTGGTGTCACATGTTCTCAACTAGAAGCTCCCGTCAGCAATTTGGCTGCAGCATTCTGCACCAGCAGGAGCTTCTGAAGCAGCCCCAAGGGCAGCCCCACATAGAGTGCATTACAGTAATCCAGTCTTGAGGTTGCCAATGCATGGGATACAGTGGTCAGGCTATCTCTGTCCAGGAATGGTTGTAGTTGGCAAACCAGACGAAGCTGGTAAAATGGACATTTGTTCAGCTGGTCCTCAAAACAGGGGACCTGTGGCGTAGCGTGGGAGGTGCAGGGGGGGCCGGCCGCACCAGGCGCAACATCTGGGGGTTAGGGTTAGGGGGCGCAAATCCACTGGTTAGGGGGCGCAAATTACTTGCCTTGCCCCGGGTGCTGACAACCCATGCTACGCCACTGCAGGGGACTCATGGTGAACTGTACTACAGCAAGCCTCCAGAGCCTTTGGGAGTACTGTGAGTTAATCAAGAATATTAAGGGAGGAAGGGCGACCAGGTGGGTTTAAAACTGGGCAGGTGGCAATGTACTCTGGACATAACAACTTCTTTGAAAGCAAAGCCGAGAAGCAGCAGGAGTGCCGTTTCCCAGAATGCAACTCTCAAAGGTCACCCGAGGCTGTACACCTGTTTCCTCTGCACACAGGGACTCTCGGCGCTTACCTGTTCTACAGGACAGCGCTCACCTGCTGTCTGTTTGTGTTGTGCTTCCGAGTAAATATTTTTGAGGTCATAGCACTGCCACGAATGCTTTTTCTAAAAAGGAAGAAAGAGCTGTTTGTTTTGTCATGCCAAAAACATATATCTAGACTTAATTGAAAGCATTCCTCTTGGCCACAACGGGCTGCACATTCCCAGGATGTAAGTCAGAGAGGCGTGGAGCCCAAGAACACACAAAAAAGTTATTTACAGTTCATGTCTCGGGGACTCAGACTGAGATTCTTCAGGTCTGAAGGAGGTGAGGTAGCCTGGTGAGCTCCTGAAAACTATGTGTGATAAGGCCGTTTTTCAGAAGCAGCAGAGAATTGGGAAATGCAAAATCATCCCTTGCAACTGGAAGGTGAAATAAAGTCTTTTACCTAGTATGATTTCTGCAAGCAGACCATCTGTTGTTGTCTGGTCAAGGGGAACAGTAACTTCCCCCTTGCTGTATTCCAAACTCCAGCAAAAACTGCTGATGTCCTGGACTCTGAGCTGAAGAACAATCTCCTAGTACATCTGGCCAAAGCCACACCCCAGTTTTAGTACACCATACATTTAGGTCCCTGTTATACCGCTTTTAACAGTGACTGAGAACTTTGAGAACTGTAGTTTGCTAAGGGTGCAGAGAGCTGCAGCTGTGTGAGGCCGGCACTCTTTAAACTACAGTTTCCATGATAATTCGGGCGGGGTGGCATCATGACTCATAAAGCAGTGTAAAAGTCCTTTAAATGCATGGTGTGGATGTGACCCACATTTGACACATCATTGCAGGCCCAGCTGCCAATGGAATTTGAGTAGCTGGTGCCAGCCTGACGCGATGCAAGTGTGTCACAAACGCCCGGCTGTTGATGGATGTGGTAAAGTGCCATCTTCATGTGGAACAGGAGCAGGCGGAGAGGAGGGCAGGAGGGAGGCTCATCTACGAGCCACGCGACTTAATACGTTGCAGGAAGTGCTTAGAAAGGAATTGGAAGTGGCAAGCTGCGGAACAGGATCCATTCACTTGCATCACCCGAGTTGGCACTTCAGGAGTGGCAGCCATGATGACTGACAACTACACTCATATAAATTTTTATTAATCTTCCAACACAATTGTACAATTTTATCCAAATTTTAACAAATTACACTTTTTGGACCTCCTTCAGTTTCTCTGGTAATCATCCGTAATTACTCTTCAATACGCATTCCCTAGAATGTATTGCCATTTGCCTTCCCTCCCTTTTCTATTTCTTTTCAGCAATACCTCTTAAACTTTTACAGTGCTTCTTGAAACCCCACTAGCGTTGTTTGCACATCACATACATTTTTCAGATAATCTACAAACTTCCCTTAATCTTCGATGAACTTTTGGTTTCGAACATATCTTATTTTCCCAGTCAATTTATCCAGTTCCACAGAGTCCGTCAATTTCATTCTCCATTCTTGAATCGTCGGTATTTCCTCTTGTTTCCATTTCTGGGCCAGGACTGAAAGCTACACTCATCTCTAGGATGAGGGCCTTCTCGGTGGTGGCACCCTCCCTGTGGAACGCCCTCCCATCAGATGTCAAGGAAATAAACAACTATCCGACTTTTAGAAGACATCTGAAAGCAACCCTGGTTAGGGAAGTTTTAATTGTTTGATGTTTTGTCATGTTTTTAATTTTCTGTTGGGAGCCGCCCAGAGTGGCTGAGGAAACCCCGCCAGATGGGCGGGGTATAAATTAACATTATTATTATTATTATTATTATTATTAGACTAGGTGGCAGAGGTGGCAAGGCCAGGGACGTGTCATGTTTGGGCCCCCCAAAAACATAGACCACTGGAAGATCTCCTCCATTCATTAAAGGTAAAGGTACCCCTGCCCGTACGGGCCAGTCGTGTCCGACTCTAGGGTTGTGCGCCCATCTCACTTAAGAGGCCGGGGAGCCAGCGCTGTCCGAAGACACTTCCAGGTCACGTGGCCAGCGTGACGAAGCTGCTCTGGTGAGCCAGCACCAGCACAGCACACGGAAACGCCGTTTACCTTCCCGCTATAAAGCGGTACCTATTTATCTACTTGCACTTAGGGGTGCTTTCAAACTGCTAGGTGGGTAGGAGCTGGGACTGAAAGACGGGAGCTCACCCCACCGTGGGGATTCGAACCGCCGACCATACGATCGGCAAGTCCTAGGCACTGAGGTTTTACCCACAGCGCCACCCGCGTCCCTTTGGACAAACATAATTATGACTATTATCTATTTAGTTATTATTTCGTTCTTTTAAATTTGCTTTCCTTAAAAGCACTCTGCTAATACAGTAAAAGAAATCGATAGCCGCAGAAAGCAAAATGCTTAAAGCATATATCTTCCTTTTTAAACAAGTTTCTAAATAGCTAGCAAGCAACCATAAAAGCTTTCAAAAGCCACCTTTCTTCCTAATATATATGTTCCTGAGTGATTTTGAGGCAATCAGCTTAACCTACCTCACATGGTTGTGGTGTGAATAAAATGGGAAACAGGAAGAGCTTTATGTTTCAGAGAGTTAGATCTTGTTTTTTACAATGAATGGAAAGGTGGAAAACTTCAAAATAAATTGATACCTCTCTGTCTCGACATCTTCATTTTTATTTGTCCCTCAAAAGCTGTTGTGGTATTTTAGCGTGTGAGAGAAAGGCTTGGATCAGGACCTCGCCCCCCCATTTTGCCACCTTAAATAGCCCACTGTAGCTGTGAACCATTCAGGGAAAGAGGGGTGACAGACACACACCTGTATTGTACCTGTCTTTCCCCTATCCTATGCTGCTAATAGCAGCTGGGGGGGGGGAATAAGTTAAAACAGGAAATCGTACAAGGAAAAGAAATTGCTCCTCTTCTCCAAAGCACCAGGGCCTCTTCCGAATCAGGGCCTTCCCATCACTGCATTTCCTGTAAGACAAACACAGCAGGAGATGTGATCACAGGTGCCCCATGGTGGTACCTCTTAGCTTGGCCCAGAAAGACAGACAATACAGCCAGATTGGGGTGCATGTATTTAACCTCCGTGGCATGTCTGGAAAACAGGTTTTGTAGGGGGTTTTGGTGCTTAAAAAACCCTGCAAAACCTGCTTATCAGAGGCAAGAGTAGCAAAACAGAAATGCGTGTGTACACTGCCTTCGGCTCTGGGTGCCTCCAGTTTCAACAAGCCAGGAATACCTCCCTAAACACACAAAAAAAGAGGCCGGCAAGTTATCCTTAGCGCCTGAAGCTGGGTTTCAAAAGGAGAGCCTTATTGCCTTCAGAAGGCTAATGAAGAGAAACATCACCAAACTTCTTCCAGTTCCCTGGCTATGGGGCAACCACCGAGAAGGCCCTGTTCTTAACGCCCTGATCTATCCACTCAGCTTGGTCAAATGTTAGGGATAAAGGGAAGGGGTCCCAAACTCAGTTTCCGAGAGTTATTTCCACCAGAAGGGCTGCCACATTTCCACGTGGAGTGGCCTTGTTTTCTGCTGTTCCGGAAGGGAGGACTCGAACCAATAGATTCAAATTACAAGGAAATTCAGACTCACCTTCCTGATGGTAAGAGCTGTTTGACAGCAGGGCTGGGTCCCTCAGAAGGTGGACTCTCCTTTGTTGGAGGTTTCTGAGCAGAGGTTGGATGGCCATCAGTCATGGATGCTCCAGCTGCTGATTCGTGTCATAGGCGGTTGGAATAGATGACCCTTGGGGCTCCCTTCCCACGCTACAATTCTATGATTCCATCCCTGCTCCTGCCCAACAGCAGATCAGTGTTATGATAGCAGTAGCTTACTTTTGCCAGCATTTAGGTTGGGCAGCTGGCCTGGACCTCAAATGGCCAGGCTGCAGCCTCAATTCATCCAAAGGGTCTCTTAAAACCGCGACTTTAAAACAATGCATTTAAGACTTTGCTTTCTGCTCTGAGTCAGTAGCAGTTCTTCCCAAACTGATATAGTATTTTATTTTATGCTTTTTAAATGTGTTTGTAGGAGGGCGGGCGGGTGTGTGTGTGTGTGTGTTATTGGTTTGCTTTTGCGTTATGTATTTTGTATTCTCATTTTGCATTTTTCTGTTGTTATGAGCCACTCGGATCTTTGGATGAAGGGTGGTACACAAATTTAATAAATAAGAGCAATACTCTCCTTTATTTCACTGACTCGCCTCCAATGAATTTGAAGCACACTTGCAAGAAGCCTAGTTTTCGAAAACAAGACCTTCAGAAAAAGAAGGAAACTCTACTTTCTTATCCTAGACCCAGGTGGGGGGGACGACGACATGTGCTCAGTTTTGCTCTTTTTGCCAATCAATCAGGAGACGTAGAGAGGAATTAGATCACTCTGCTATTTATTTATTTATTTACCGCTTTATATCACTGCCTTTTTCTCCAAGGAACTCAAGGTGGGGTTCATAGTTCTCCCTCTCTCCTAGAATCATAGTTGAAAAAGGTCCTGAGGGTCAACTAGTCCAACCCGCCCTGCCATGCAGGAAACTTTTCGCCAGCATGGAACTCGAACCCACGACCATGAGATATTAAAAGTCTCTCGTGAGGGCTTAGTTCAGATATAGGCAAACTCGGCCCTCCAGATGTTTGGGGACTACAATTCCCGTAGAATAGAATTTATTATTTATACCCTGCCCACCTGGCTAGGTTTCCCCAGCCACTCTGAGCGGCTTCCAAAAAAGTATTAAAATACAGTAGTCTGTTAAACATTAAAAGCTTCCCTGAACATGGCTGCCTTCAGATGTCTTCTAAAAGTCTGGTGGTAGTTCTTCTCTTTGACATCTGATGGGAGGGCGTTCCACAGGGTGGGTGCCACCACCGAGAAGGCCCTCTGCCTGGTTCCCTGTAACTTGACTTCTTGCAGTGAGGGAACTGCCAGAAGGCCCTCAGTGCTGGACCTCAGTGTCTGGGCAGAACGATGGGAGTGGAGATGCTCCTTCAGATATACCGAACCGAGGCCATTTAGGTCTTTAAACACCAACACTATGAATTGTGCTCGGAAACGTACTGGGAGCCAATGTAGATATTTCAAGACCAGTGTTATGTGGTCTCGGAGGCCACACCCAGTCACCAGTCTAGCTGCCGCATTCTGGATTAGTTGCAGTTCCAGGTCACCTTCAAAGGTAGCCCCACGTGGAGCGCATTGCAGTAGTCCAAGCGGGAGATAATCAGAGCATGGACCACTCTGGGGAGACAGTCTGCGGGCAGGGAGGGTCTCATCCTGTGTACCAGATGGAGCTGGTAGACAGCTGCCCTGGACACAGAATTAACCTGCGCTGGTGGTTAAACCAGTGAGCCTAGGACTTGCTGATCAGAAGGTTGGCGGTTCGAATCCCCATGACATGGTGAGCTCCCGTTGCTCGGTCCCTGCTCCTGCCAACCTAGCAGTTCGAAAGCATGTCAATGTGCAAGTAGATAAATAGGTACCACTCCGGCAGGAAGGTAAATGGCGTTTCCGTGCGCTGCTCTGGTTCACCAGAAGCAGCTTAGTCCTGCTGGCCACATGACCCGGAAGCTGTACGCCGGCTCCCTTGGCCAATAAAGCGAGATGAGCGCCGCAACCCCAGAGTCGGCCACGACTGGACCTAATGGTCAGGGGTCCCTTGACCTTTTACCCATCATCCCTGACCACTGGTCCTGTTAGCTAAGGATCATGGGATTTGCCTCTGCCTGGCTCAGTTGGTAGAGCACGACAACCCTGTGCAATAGGTCAGGAAGAGAGGCTGTCACCATCCACCAGCTTCATGGCCGAGTGGTGGAGATTCGAACCCAGACCTCTCCCAGGTCCTAGTCGCACACTCCAACCATTGCACCACCACTGGCTCTCAGTTAATGAAAACAGGCTCCGGGCCTCAAGCAAGCCATTTGTGGAGTGCCGCCCTGCAGAGCGCTCTGCACATGCTCAGATGCCCTCACACCCAGGGCCGAGCCTTGGCGTCCAGAGAACGGCATTCAGACAGGAACATCCGCCTGGAGAAATGGTTATGGTGGGCTTAATTTAAAAAAACCAGGCCGGGGGGGGAAGCGGGGGCTCGAACCCTCGACGGGCCGAACCAGTCGGCGGGCCTAAGAACGCGGCGAGCAGCTTCTCCTTCGCCTCAGCTGCCCAACTTCGCCTCAGGCCCGGCGGACTACACCTCCCGGCATGCCGAGCGGCGAGGGAGGCGGGCTTGCGGGGCGGGGCCCGGCGCGTCTCTCCGCGTCACGCGGGGCCTGGCCCAATCCGGAGCGGTCTGTTCGGTGAGGTCACTGTGGGTGACGTCAGGGGTCCAGAGAGAGGCTTCGGCAGAGCCGAGGCAGCGGCCGGAGCAGGAGCAGCAATCCGGGAGCGGGAGGGCGCAGGAAGCTGTGAGGGGGGTCAGGAAGCTGAGGCTGAGGAGAGACGCGGAGGAGGGGGGAAGCCCGCGGGGCAGGAAGAGCCGGCTCGTGAAGGGAGGGGCCGCGGAGGCGAGAAGGGCTCGGGCGGCGGGGGGGGGGGAGAGGCCTCCGCGCAGGCGCAGAGCGGGGCTCGGACCCCCACCTCCTGAAGCGCCCCCCCAGCGGAAAAGGGGTCCTGACAGGACAAGAGAGGCAGCTCCAGACTCCGCCCGGGAGGGGCCGCCGGCCGGGGGGCCACCATGTCCTCCCCCAGCCCGGGCAAGAGGCGGATGGACACCGACGTGGTCAAGCTGTATCCTTACCTGGAGAGTGGGGGGGGGGTTGTGAGGGGGGGTGGCAAAATGGGGGGCAGCCCCCCATTCTGGAATGTACTGGGGAGCAAGACACAGACACCCCCCCCCACCACACACACAGTTAGTGAGAGGCAGGAACAAGGAGATAAAGGAAGACTTTGTTGGAAAGGTTGGGGGGCAGGGAGAGAGAGGGGGCCCCCCTCAAAAAAACTGGACTGGGTGTCTTCAATAGAACTTCATATTGGGGGGTGGGGGGGTCTAGAGAATAGGTTTCCTTCCTCCACAAGGCCAAGGAATGATGGGGAGAAAGCAGGTACTTTTGGGGGGCGGGGGGCAGTGCCCTCCACTTGCTGAAGACGAATGCCTATTCCATTGCAGAGAATAGATGAACGATGATTGTTTCTGTTCTGCTTTGCTTCTCTCCGCTTCCAGGTGAGGGGCGCAGAATCAGGGACCCCTTAGAACTGAGGAGTGTACAAAGGCTCTCCTGGAATATGGGGGTTCGGGAAGAAAAGCCCTTCCCTCTCCTTTTCACCAGCAGGAGAATGGAATTATTCTCACTCATTAGAAGAAAGCAGCCTTCTCCAGAGTAAAATGTTTAGAATAGGGTTGGAGAGTGAGGGCACCCCAATAATCTTAGGGGAGGGGAAGAGACTTGCAACTCCTGGAGAGTAGTAAATTTTAGCAGCTCCAGGTGATTTTTTTTTGTTCTTGTTGGGCTCTAGGAAATGGGGGGAGGAGAGAGGTGAGGCACCCCAGGTTTACACAGAGCAAAATCTTTTCTTCCCTCCCCCCAAAACCCCAACAACGCCATCATACCATTGAAGGGATATCTCATTTTTAGGTAAAATGAGGCCTTCAGACACCCCCCTTTGAGGAATGAGAACACAGTTGTTGACTTTTCATTCTAGTATTTTTTATGGGGGGGGTCAGGAACTCATTCCCTACCCTCTTCTTCCTTGCCCCCCAAATATAGAGCTCTTCAAATCCATTCTTTCTTCTCTCTCCCCAAAGAAACTGGTTCTTTTGGCGGATTGGGGGGGGCTGCTCTCTGGTCTGTAGAGGCCTGTATCTAAAGCCAGACTCTCTTGGGGTGATCAGGACCCCTTGTTGCCTTCAATAAAGAAATCCCCTTTGTCTTGGAGAGGAATCCCAAAATATTTTCGTAGGGAAACAATATAGGCCGGGGGGGGGGGCGCGAAGCACTTATTCTCTGTCTGCCTCACTAATGATTGTGACCAGAGTCAGTGCTCCCCCTTTCAGGTATTGTGACAATGCTTGAATAATAATACAACTCCCTCTACACCCACTGATTCAGATGTGCTCTCTTTCCTTCCCCCTCCCCAGCCAGAATTAATACATGCTTTGTGGGGTGGGGGGCAATGGGCCAGATTTAGCTGGGGACAGAAGGGAGGGTAGTTGTTGACAGTTAGCAATCCAGTGATCAGCTTCTGGTGGTGTGTTACTATTTACTCAATCCAGTTTTAGTCTCCTGTTCGGGAAGCTTCTGATGGCAGCTGGGGTGGGGGGAGAGTTAATGCGGGTGGGAGCACCTGGAGAACAACATTGACGTAGTAATAGTGGAGAAAAAGAATCGAAATGCCGTAGAAATCCATCACCCATTTTTCCTTTTTTGTGCTGCCGGTTTTGTTTATGTAACACTTCAGTTCGGTGAAGATTTTCCTTTATCCCTTCGTAAAGGATCTGTTTTTGTTTTACAAATTATGTTTTGTTCTTGCCTCTCAGTAGAATGTTACCTTGTCCCTGTGTGCATATTTGAAGATTGTGAAGCTTCTGAAATAGTGCAGTGAATTTGCGTTTAGAATAGGTTTATTAATAGTTCTGTTTATCAGGTGGTGGGGAGGGAAGGAAAGATGGGTTGGCGTTGACATAGCCAACTGAAATGCATTCAGATATGTTTATTGAATGTGTTAACCTCCCCCAGGAGAATTTAATCGGGAAGGAATTAACTATGTAGAAGGGCGAGAGGGTTACAAATAGCATTTAGTTTCCAGAGATAAACAAACTTGTTTAGATTAGGCCTGCTGGGGTGAAATTATTATAGTCAATTGTTGACGCTGCACAGCGAGTTCCCCAGTCTCTTGCTTAACTGTCTGTCTGTACATTTTTAAAAGCACAAAGCCTGTGTTTGATAACTGTCTATAGATTCCCCCTTTAAAAATGTTGTTTTTAATAAATAGGAAGTGGCTTGTGATTGCTGTGGAATCAAAGCTATTTTTATCCTCTGCCTCAGTTGCATATGCATGACATATCCTTCCTCGGATACAAACTTCATTCGATGGTTAATTTTTACTGGTTTGAGGGGAGGCTAGATAGAACTCCAGCTGTTCAGTGACAAAAAAAAGAGAGATTCTCATTATATATAAATTTTGAAAAGGCAGCCGGATTATGGAGCGAGTGATGAGGCCCACTGTGACCTCCTGGTAGGGTATCCTTTTTCTTTTTTGCAGCTCCCACCCCCACTTTCTGTTCACTTGGTAGCTGGCATGTTGAAAGATCATAGCATTTTAGGAGACAAAGAGCAGGGGTTGTTTTTCTCTCTTTTTTTTAAAAAATGACTTCATTTGGCTTATTGGTACTGTGGTTGCTCTTTAATTTGATGGTGGATAGGAGAAAAGCAAATAGCCTGGCATTCCTCTCCGGTTCATGGTTAGCTGCCGATCCTTCTGTTTGACAAAAGAAACAAACTAAACGGCTAAAAAAAGACCTCAGACCAGAGTTCTTATTATCATTCCTGGTATTTTAAGTGATGTGGACTCACTGTGTCCTGTGAGTGCGATGAACAAATAGGTCTTTTTGTTTCCTGTGGCTTTCCTGGCCTCCTTCGGCATCTGTACAGTCAGTGTTTTGGGTATGTGACCCAGCCTAGTCCTCACTGTTTACTTGGAAGTCGTGTTGCTTTCATTGGGGGATTACTCCCAAGTCATTTTGTGCTTGGGAGAGCAGCCTTAATTTATGTATGAAGTTTGCTCACTGGAATCCAGAGGCGGAGGGGAGCCCAGCACACCTTCTGGTGGCTTCCAGTAGAGGAGATGCCTTTTTCCTCATCTTGTCTACCTTGTATTCTGCAGCTACTTGTAGGACTGCCTCTTCTGCTTTCAAAGTACCTCTTTGCCTCGCATCTTGATTTGCAGCCTTTGACTAACTTGGGGATATAGGGTGGGGAGCAGAGGCATGGCACCCCAGAAAGTGTCTGGAGCTGTCGACTTAACTGCTCTGACAGGTTTGGTGGGGTGGTGGTGCTGCTGTCATTCCCCCACCCTTTTCTGGGCCTTGTGTACTCACATCTGTGCAACCCAGAGAGGGAGAGGTTGGTTGGCCAATGTCCTGTATTACATGGGTGAGTTGTTAGCATGCCTAGCTAAAAAGAAATGAGCCTCCTCTTGGTAATTGCATGACGGTGATCTGAAACTCTGAGTCACTCAGTTGCTTTTTTGGACGCTTCTCTAAACATTGTGCAAACCTTTGAAAGAAACGAGAAGCTTGTGTGTGTTGCATTTCAACCTTGTGAGGGCAATCGCAGCTCCAGCCTTTTTATTTTTGGTCTTTGCTGACTTGTTGTTGAGTTCCTTTCTTGCATTGCAGAGTTTCTAATAGAATGTGTTGAGGGTTTTTTTATATAAAAAAACAACGACAACTCTCAAGACCTTTCTAGTCCTGGCTAGGGTGCCTTTCCTAAATCTCCAAGAACTGGCATCAGTGACCTTAGTGTGTGATCTTTTAAAGTTCCAAATCTGGAGGGATGCCTCTCTCCTCTTTCCAGCACCCCCTTTATTTATTTATTTTATGGTTCTTAGCTCCCCTCCTTGCTCCGGAAGAACCCCGGGGACTGCTTGTTTTGGAAAAGTGTTTGCAGGCAAAAGGCCTCCGGACAGAGCCTGCGAGTCAGCCGATTGGCTGTTCTGTTACTACCCGGAAACTGAGGCTTGGGCGGAGCAACCCAAACAGCTGATGGAGTGTGTGACAAGAGTGTGTTTATATTCAGGAGCGTGGGGGCTGGGAAGGGGGAGGCCTGGGCTGGAAGGCGTAGGAGAGGAGAGAGCAGGGCAATCTGTGCCGGGTCAAGGGGTTGCTTGGCGCAGGAAAGGGAGAAAAGTGTCCTGCAAGCAAAAGGAGGTCGCTGTTAATCCAAACTCACGTTAATCCGAGGGACATGACTGGCTGCCAGGGGTGGGACAGGGTCTGGTTTCTCCACCGACTGATTTTTGAGGCAGTCTAAAGTTTGGGCTGAATGACAGTTCAGCAATTTACTCTTAACAATCTAAAATACCTCTGGATCACAGCAGTAGTGTGCCTTTAACTTCCCCAGTCTGAACCAGCACCACGACACGGTTTATTTAGTTTGTTTTTGCCCTTCTCCTGGGGCCCCGGCTGGTCTTTAAATATATATTGTACAGTGGTACCTCGGTTTAAGAACTTAATTCGTTCCGGAGGTCCGTTCTTAACCTGAAACTGTTCTTAACCTGAAGCAGCACTTTAGCTAATGGGGCCTCCCACTGCCGCCGCTGCTTCCAGAGCAGGATTTTTGTTCTCATCCTGAAGCAAAGTTTTTAACCTGAGGTACTATTTCTGGGTTAGCGGAGTCTGTAACCTGAAGCGTCTGTAACCCGAGGTACCACTGTATATATATATTGGGCCTCATTGACCTGGTCACTTGCACAGGGATCAAAACGGCCAGAGAGTTCCACAACAAATGGAAAGTTGGTGCAAGAAACTGGATTTGTTTTTGCGAGCTTGAAAATGGGGCACCTAGTGTGATGCTAAGGCTGCCTCGAAAAAGGGCTAGCACTTCTGTGGCAAAGAAGCCGTGCCACATGTGATGAAATGGAGAGGTGTGGAAGTAACTCCACACTCTTGAACTGGCCTTGGATATGGAAGTGGGGAGGGGAGCTCACATTGGCAGCTGGGAATGTATCGCTGCTTGCAGAATTATGCTGCGTTGGCTATAGAGAACCAAATTCCAGAAGAGTGGCCATGTCAAAGCCTATGAATAGAGAGATTGGATGTGGATTATGGGAGCTGGAGGCTCGTGTCTCATCTCTGGGGTAGTTTTGGACAAGACACAGTTTTCTTGGTCTTGGTAACCCCCTCCATAAAACGGGTGAGAGCGAACACATAGTTTTTGCAAGGGCAAAAGGTTGAAATGTGCTCTGGGAATCTAAAAGAATAAATTACTAGCAGTGAATCCAAAAGGCTGTATAAATGGTAGTTAATATTGAACACCAAACTGCAACTAGAGGTCTTTCTTCCATGAAATCTGTATTATGTCTGATGCACCTGTGGCATCTCCCATTCCAGCGGAGTTCCCTCAGATCCTTCGCTGCAGCTTCCCCAACATCAGCACTATGTCCAGAAAAAATACCCACAGCCTTGAAAAGAGAACACAGGAAACACGACACTCCATATATTGTGTGCTTGTGTTGAGCTTGGGTGGATTAGAGGAACCTGAATTCAGAATTTTTGTATGCCACAGACTCGCTTGATAAGCTTGGGCAAGTTTGTTAGCTGCCTTTTCCTGTAATCTAAAACGCCGGTACTAATTTCACTTGGCATTTATACATTTGCAGCAGGTCAGCGTGTTGGATTAACTATAATATATACTTAAAACACGGATTGTGGTTGTTCAGCCTAATCCTTTGCTTCTCTGCTTGGAAGTATCTTTGATCAGTTAGGAGCCGAGGAAGCTCCCTTCCCCCTTCAGTGGACTTAGATTTCTAAGGAAGCGTGTGTGAAATATTTTGGGTGGGGTGGATGGCTCTGTCATATCTGAACTTCACAGTTCTCTTATACAGTGAGGCCTCGTTCTCTGTGAGGTGCTAAATATGTGTCTGAGTGGTATATTTCAGACCAGAAATATTTTGTTGTTTAGTCGTTTAGTCGTGTCCGACTCTTCGTGACCCCCCTGGACCAGAGCACACCAGGCATTCCTGTCTTCCACTGCCTCCCGCAGTTTGGTCAAACTCATGCTGGTAACCTCAAAAACACTATCCAACCATCTCGTCCTCTGTCGCCCCCTTCTCCTTGTGCCCTCCATCTTTCCCAACATCAGGGTCTTCTCCAGGGAGTCTTCTCTTCTCATGAGGTGGCCAAAGTACTGGAGCCTCAGCTTCACAATCTGTCCTTCCAGTGAGCACTCAGGGTTGATTTCCTTCAGTATAGAGAGGTTTGATCTTCTTGCAGTCCATGAAATATACCAGAAATATACCAGACCAGAAATTCCTTTGCATAGAAAACCAGTGTTTGCGGGGAGAAGGTAGACTACAATTCTTCTGCCTGATATGCTTGTTTCTTTGTGAAGGGAATCTCTTGAACGGAGAGTCATTGAGTCACGTGAGCCCCCATCTGAAATGGTACGAAATGCAATCCAGGCGTATGTTTATCGCCCTGGTGAGAACCTAGGCTAGGCTCTAGCATGAACCCTGGTTGCTGCTGCATTGCCCAGGTTTGTTATATTCCTCCAGGGAGCTCAAGGCATACAAGATCTTCCTAATCTTATCCTTGCAAACGGAGATAGGTTAAGCTGAAAGATGGTGACCAACCCATGCCAGATCTCGCTGGCCCCAGTCTATGACACTAAAATTGGGACCCATATTAAATGAAGCGAAATCTTTTTTTGCGTATTAATTTTTAACCCATGCTGGATTATATATAGGATAAATATAAAATACACCCCCCCAAAAAATAATCCCATACCTGCGTAGCCCCTGCATTTTACAGCTGTTAAATTCCTGCCCAGACAACAAGGTCTTCGGTATGTACAGACTTCGATTCGCTTTGGCTTTCAAAGCTCTCAGGGTCCATCCATGGCATTTAAAGCAAACAAACTGTCTGGCTTCAAAGGCAGTGTTATGCTGAAGTTTTCAGATGAACAAAGAAGCCATGGAACAGGAAGCAGTTTACTGAAAAAAATAACTTATCCTGGTTGTTACAGGGTAGTCAGCTCTGGAAATCTCCTGATTCAGAATGCAAAGTTAGAAACCTGGTGGAATGCTTGTTGTTGTGTTGGGTCTCCTTTTATGAACAGATTGAAAGCTGGGGAAAGGAAAGATTTTTTTGGGGGGGGAGTCATATGTGCGAAACATCCTTTGAAGGCTTCGTCACAGTTGAGGTGTTCAGAATTAATGTTCAGATTCCCCCCACCTCCCACCCTTGTGTGGTGCTATAGCTGATTGTGGTGACACAAGAAACCCCCTCTTAACTCACAGTTTGAGTGAGTCACACTTTGCAATCCGGTCTTTATTTTTATTTTATCCAGGAAAATAACCATGTCACTCTGTAGCTGCAGAAAACCCCAAAGTACTCAGAATGCTGGTTATGAATACCTTCCGTAAACACTGGAGCCTCCATATCTCATTTTGAAAATACCGATGTTTAAATGCACTGCAATTTGCATAGGTTATATATACCAGGCAATTTTAAAAGCTTATAGTTTGTTTCGTGGAACAGCCCAAGTAAGGATTTGTTTTGGTGGTTTTAATTTAAATCCATTTTTTCTTGGCCAGACACAGGCAAATCACATATAACGTGGCAAATCGTAACTGTATTATCTGAGTCGTTGTTTACAACAATATCATAAGCATTGAACACCATTTCACAGAGGGACAGCTGTGATTAAAAATTCATATTTTTAATCTGCAATTAATGAGTTGCCTGAGCATGTTGATTAATTGCTTATGTGATATCCGCTGTGCATAAACGATAGCTTTCCAAGATCTTACCTTGTTGCTTTCAGAAATAAACTTACTAGGCTGTGCTGAGTTCCTTGCTTGTGTGGAAGGCGCAGGGCTTTGATTTTAAATTCACTGTCTCATTGTTGCTTTGTCAGTTTGATTGCATAGCCCATTGAAGCTTAGTCTTGTAACACAGACTTGAAAGAGTGCTGCATCTACTTATAATATCATTAAAATGGTTATGTGGTGCTGGAGCTGCCTAATATGAATTGGCTTAGAATGGCTTGCAATACAAGGCCTTAGCAAGCTTTTCATTCTGGTCTGTCTTATAATAAGGGCTTGTTTGTGTGGATTCAGCTTAATTAACCAGTAGAGCTGAAAGCAAGAACTGAGTTAGCGCAATTAATGCATTAAGCAGATTTCAGAGATATGAAATCTGTTGGTTTTTTATGGGGGTTTTGTAAACCAGTTAGAATTGAAGGGTCCCTAGCTAAGACGTTACTCACCGAAAGAGTTGCACAGCTCAAGTTGAACGATGTTTGCTGTGACCACCCTGAGATCTACAGATGAAAGGCAGTATTACAAATTTAATAAATAACAAACATAATCATAATAACAACAAGTAATTGCAGATTGGACTCAGAATACATGACCACTAATATCCAAATACTCTTTCTGGTGGATGGGTTGAAAGCTGGCTTGACCACACAGTATTTTTACCTCGTTGTCTTATTCTTATGCATTAAGAATTAACATGCCGGGTCTAACCACTCACCGACTTGTTGGCAGATGATGACTTTGAGAGGCTCACATGCAAGATGTGGTGGCAGCATCAGACTCCTGTCTCTTGGTAAGCAGAGATGTAAAGAACGCCTGCCATTTTCTGTTCGCCTTTACTGGGGCCAGAAGCTGCCTGTGGATCCACCCCTTGGTGTTTTCTTTTCCAAGCAAGTGATGGTCAGGCTTCTTCCAAGGAACGATTCGGAAGCTTGTTGTGGGCGTGTTAGCGTGGTCACTTAAGTCAGGAAGCTTCACCGAAAGAGAGACTTGTTGCCCTATTGCCGGTGAATTATTCCCTGGTGTAACCATTCCTTTATCAAACTGAGGACCAGGGTGACTCCCTGGGGGAAGGGAGTTGTTCCATTCTGCAGTGCTCACAAACATGGTCATGGGCAATGGGGACAGGACAGATTCCTGGTGAATAATTCAGTGGATTGCCCTGGGTGCCACAGAGGAGCGAGTAGCATAAAAAGTTTGGACTCATGGCTTAGTGGGTGAAGTGGAGATCAGTTCCTCTTTAGCGTGTTCTGGTATGACCTGTATGGCTCCTGAAAACTAGGAAAGACCAAACTGGAATTCAATAGCTTGGAATGGAGACAGTTAAGTCCACGTCTCATTGATTAAACAGATCGAGTGCACTGTTGCCTTACCGTTAAAAAAATAAATCACACATTTTTTTCAAAAGCGTAGGCCTTTGTGCAGCACAGAGCCCTTATACCAGTAAGGCTCTGGTTACGATGCGAGATCTGCCTCTAAGCTTGTAAAGCAGGGGTGCCCAAACTTTTTCCAAAGAGGGCCAGATTTGATGAAGTGAACATGCGTGAGGGCCGACCAAAGTTGTGGGGCTTTATTACGGATTTTACCCCAGGACATATACTGCCACGGGATTAAATTGACCGGCAGGCCGGATCAGGCCCCCAAAACGGACTTTGGACATGCCTTTTGTAAAGCATTTGAAGTTGGCTGTGTCGATGACTTTGCAACTCAATCAAACTGCCCTCTCCTGATGGACCTAGTGATTTGGGCAGCCGCTGCTCCTTAAGAGGGCACTCACTACCGTAAAGGTAAAGGGACCCCTGACCATTAGGTCCAGTCGTGACCAACTCTGGGGTTGCGGCGCTCATCTCGCTTTATTGGCCGAGGGAGCCGGCATACAGCTTCCGGGTCATGTGGCCAGCAGGACTAAGCTGCTTCTGGCAAACCAGAGCAGCGCACGGAAATGCCGTTTACCTTCCCGTCGGAGCAGTACCTATTTATCTACTTGCACTTTGAAGTGCTTTCGAACTGCTAGGTTGGCAGGAGCAGGGACCGAGCAACGGGAGGTCACCCCATTGCGGGGATTCGAACTGCCGACCTTCTGATCAGCAAGTCTTAGGCTCTATGGTTTAACCCACGGCGCCACCCGCCTCCCACTCACTACCTTACCTGTGTATAAACACGAGTTGTTCTGGAGCAGTGGTGGGAATTATATATAAAAAAACAAAAAAACAGTTTAATACTAGTTCGATGACCCACTCCATGGAAGCATTTGTCTTGCATTTCCTTAGGGTCTCTGGATTGCGTTTCATTGCCCGTGAAACTTCAGAGGTAACATCCTCTTTAAGTCCCGGGACCTGATTGCAAAGCTCAGCGGCTTGGCTTCTGTTATTGCTAATGTAGCTGTGTTAAGGTGGGGGGAAATGGGGGGAGAGGGGGAAATAGCTGAGCTCACTAAAGAGAGACTCCTGAAAGGCCTATTCATGAAAGTGAGGCCTTGAAGTTTTCTGTGTCCTTGCTCTGTTGCTATTATGGTGGTTTTTCCCATGCCTCGCATAATGATGCTGGAGTGGTTTTGCTAAGACGCTCTCTTGCTCTCAGGCTGCGGATGTCAAACGGCTTTGCCAGTCCCAGCACCAATAGTCGGGGCACGGTCACAGTGTGGTGACCTTTGGTCAACAATATGGTAAGGTTTTTGAAGCACTAGAGGGTTTTTAGGGGGGAGAGATTTCTAGAAAAGAGTATTTTAGACTCCCATCATTGTGGGTACCCAAGTAAGATAGAGCTGCGTCTGCCAGAGCTTATAAGCTGAACCATTGTTCTACCAGTGGTAATTGGGGGGCCCCAAGTTGATCATTAATCTGAAGGCCTGGGTGCCAGAACTGCACTTTTTCCAAGTGCTGTGTGCCCTTGGCTCTCATTAATTATGGGGTTGGGGGTGGGAGGATTCTAGGCAGGGCTGTGCCCACAGCAGATCTTCATGTGATATTGTCACAGTTGATCTAGAGAACAAGGGAGCAGTAACAAGGTGAAAAGAAAATGCATTTGTATGTGTGTGTTGTTTTAAATGGTCCTGTTCGTGTGTGTGCAGGTTTTCAAGCTATATACATATTTTGTTCATCAGGCGAGATTGAAAGATGGTGACTGCTTAACTAAAACGTACTTCCCATGTAGGTAAAGGTAAAGGGACCCCTGACCGTTAGGTCCAGTCGTGGCCGACTCTGGGGTTGCAGCGCTCATCTCGCTTTCTTGGCAGAGGGAACCGGCGTACAACTTCCGGGTCATGTGGCCAGCATGACCAAGCCGCGAACCAGAGCAGCACACGGAAACGCCGTTTACCTTCCCGCCGGAGTGGTACCTATTTATCTACTTGGACTTTGACGTGCTTTCGAACTGCTAGGTTGGCAGGAACTGGGACTGAGCAACAGGAGCCCACCCCATTGCGGGGATTTGAACCACCAACCTTCTGATCAGCAAGTCCTAGGCTCTGTGGTGTAACCCAAAGCGCCACCCGCGTCCCCTCCCCCCCCTTGTAGCTAGAGATACTAATATATCGTATTGTCCCGAATATAAGCCGCACTCCCCCCCCCCCAATTCTGACAGTGAAAAGTTAAAGTGCGGCTTATATTTGCAATCTTACACTGCCGGGAAGGCGGCATGTCTCCCCTCCCCAAGGAAACAGCCCAGAGTGTGGGGTGATGGCGGCAGTCCGCCGGCCGCTCTCAAGCCTCCCCCGACACCGGCTTGTGGAGGGAGTGCTGGGAGGCGGTAGTGTTCGATGGCGAGTGTGCAGCACACTCGGAAGCCGGCGCCCGCCCCCCCGTCAGGGCGGTAAAGCCGGGAGATGGGCCACACCCCCAAACAAGCCTTGAATTTTAAAGATGTGGCTTATTTGCGGGTACGTCTTATATTCGGGCCAGTACGGTATTTGATAATCTAAGGTAGTGAACCGAATGCAAATGGTTTGGCTTGTAAAAACGCCCAGTAGCCTCAAGAGCTGGAGATTATGGGTCGTCAATTGCCCTTGCTTAAATACAGAATAAATGATGACAGATTATTAAGCTTTGTGCAAGTTCACGATAAAGAAATTGGGAGTATTGCAACCCTTAAAACCCCAGGTACTGCTTGCGAGTAGCAATAATAACTTGAGTCAGAAAGCTGGGTTACAGTACTCCTTTCTCCTCCAAAACACCATTGGGCGGGGGGCAAGACCAAGGTTCCAGGGTGTCTCTGTGTGATGGGGTGACTTGGGCAGCCTGCCCCCACTCACGTTGCATCATCTCGGAAGCAAGTCGACCCATTTCCTCTGAAGAGCTCTGTGGACTTGCTGCCAAGTGAAGTCTCAAGAGTGCCTATCTGTAGCAAAATTCCCACAAGGTTTCCCCACGTTGCTAGAAATCAAGGCTGAGGACTCAAGTTTTGTGCTTCCTGTAGCCTTTGCCCGGGGGTGTATGTTTAGATTACTTTCTCGGGTGCTCAGGGTGAATTCTTCATTTCTTCCTGCAAAGCTTCTGTGATGGAAGAATACTGAAGGCTGTGACTGAAAAGGCTGTGTACAGAAGGAACCAGATTAACCACCCTCCTTGAACCAGTGTGATGCACACTTCTGAAAACGGTTGCTCTGTAGCACTTATTGGCTACTGAACAAGGCAATTATTACTGCGGCCTTCTATTTACTTATTTTATTTTATTTTATATTTTATTGTTTTTTAAAAAATAATATTTTATTAGATTTTAGGAATAAAAGATTTAGAAAGATACAAAAAAGACAAAAATACAAAAGTACAAAATCACTGAATACAAAAATACAAACATTAAAGCATAAAAAAGAAAAAGATAAGTATAAAAAGCCACATGCAAGAGAGAAAAAAGAAAAAAAAGAAAGGAAAAAACAAAAATCCCTCTTTTTTAGTTTCTCATCTTTGATTAACTTATTTTCCTGACTTCCTCACATCTCCCGTTTTTTGTATCCCTTTTAAAATTTAATTCAGCAAATTAATTAAATTTAATTATTTAGTTTATCTATTTATCTGTTATAAGTCCAATCTTAACCTTATTACTAGAACCCCTTCAATTCAAATCAATACCATCAACATTCAAAAATTTTACAGTGCTTCTGTTTATTTTATATTTTATTTTTATGCCGCCCTTCATCCATATATCTCAGGACAGTTCACAGTATAAAAATGCAAGATAAAAAGACAAAACTCATAATAAATACAAGAACCATCTCTCTCCAAACCCAGTAACTCCTCCCCAACATTTGCAATTTGCAGTCTTTTATTGCACCTTCTCAATAACTCTGTGAGGCAGCCCATGTTCTCATCTGATAGACAGGGGATGCGGTGGCAGAGGTGGAACTTAGTTAATCTTCCTGGACTAGACCAGATGAAAGTCCGCTTAGTTCAGCATCCTACTAGCCAGTTGCTCCCGGCAAGCTCCCAACCACTTCTTGTTCTTTCCAAACATTGTAGGGGAAAATGGAGGGGGCACATACCCTCCATATGGATGCTCCATTTATAGCTACCCCGGGGAGTATATTGATCATAGCCATGCTTTGATTTAATTAATTTTTTTTAAAAAAAATCCGAACTTGAAAGCCCAGGTCTCGCAGGTTCAAGTCTGTCTCTGTATCCACTGGACTAGACTGGCTGAACAACTTGGAAGCCCTCCAGCTGATTTCTTTTCCTGACCTGGCTTCATTTTCATTCAACTTTGCAAAAAACAGTGGAAACTGGCAATTGGAGGATGGGCGCTCCTGATATCGAAACGGGAGGCTCTGGGCTGGCCGTGGGGCAGTGGCCGCCTGTTGCTAAGTAACTACATTCTTTGCACCTGTTAATCTTTGTGCTCTCCTGAAATCGCGCTCGACCACACGTCATAACTAAAGGGGACTTAAACAAAAGGCAAGTGTTTGCAACTTGTACACAGGGCAACCAGTGAAGCCCTTTTGAACCTAGTGGGTTTTCCCTTTCTTGGGGATCCAGAGGTGTATCTGAGAATATGGGCTGAGAAGAGGAGAAACTGGTTAGAACCGAGTAGGCTGTTTTCTCTCTTAATTTCCTGGACCTCTGCCCATTCTCTTGGCAAGAAAGATGAAAAGGCACTGTTTACTGAATTGCTTGTGAAGACTGGATATGGCTGTACAGCTCGTGTGTGTGTGTGTGTGTGTGTGTGTGTGTGTGTATTTTACCAGGACATTGTATACCTTTATTGTCTGTCTGCAACCCCCCTGCTGCTATTGTTTCTTGTTTTCTTGTGGACTCTCGGCATACAACAAGGACACAAAGCACTCACTTGGGTGTCTCTCGCGTGCGCAACTAATTCTTTCCTTTTTTACTGCTTCTGTTCGGTCGTTTGACCGATCCTAGCAGAGTACTTGAAATCAGAAAATGCTCAGGGTGACGGTCTTCTGCCGTGTACCTCGGGGAACCTGTCCCACCGCCGTATAGATGCTGCTATTTCATAGCATGTGCCTGAGATGGTGCACCCACAACTTCAGCCAGTTTTTTTCTTGGCTCTGATACCTGAAATTCTGGCTGTCACGCCACCGATTTTTTGTCTAGCCAAGACTGTTTGATTTATTTACCCCAGACCTTGTAACAGAGCAGGCCATTTGCTCTAAATGTAAATATTCCGATGGCAGTGACTTTTGCAGGGCTCCTGTGCATTTCAGCAAGGATAACTTGGGTCCTCATTGTTGCTGAACTTCAAGATCAAAGTCAGATTAATTTGTGTCCGACGCACTATTGATGTCACCAGTCACTTGTGTTTTGGCTGAGGTGGTGAGTCTCTTGCCTTCTGTGCAACTTGCACTTTTTTTAGTCTATACGTTCTGGATAGAGCAATAGGTCTAGGATCTCTTGAGTGGATCACAGAGCTGCAGCTCTAGAAGGAGTCCACTCCTACCCCTTGCAGCAAGGTATCTAACACAACCTTCCATCAAAAATTATCAAAGGCAGCCATCTTGGTCCCTCAGATAAAAATCCAAAACCCGCCATCAGACAATATCTTTATTAAGACAAAGCGAAATTTCGCAATGCTGTGGCAAGCTTTTGAGTTCTTCAGAGCTCACGATAACAGGCAAGATAGCCTCATGGCTACAACACACAGCTTAACATTTTGTACTTTCTAAAAATTTTCCATGTCCACTCATTTCCTGCATTGTGTAACATCTTTGCCTCAGCCTACCTACTGCTACACAAACCAAATTCATTCCTGGTTTTGTTAAATGAAAGGCTGCTATGTTTGTCTTCTTCACCACTGTGCCTACCCAGGAACCTGTGTTTCTCATTTATAGTTTGGACCAGGTCCAGGTTACTAGCAAGGTGTTTGTTCTATCAAAAGCAGGGAGCAGCCATTGCTTCTTTGCCCCAGAATCCTTGGTGCAGCACCTGAGAGGGACGTGTTATCCTACAATCTCCCATCTTGGAACTGAACCTGCAGCCTGAGCTCATGCCTACAGCACCCGTCATAATTTCTGCACTTGTTCTATTTTTCCTGCTTTTTGTAACTGGCACTGCCTCATGCCGAGTGCTAGGGAACCCGAAAGCTGGGTTTGTGACATTTTGGTTGGTCCATGGATGCTCTAGTTGAGATTTCTGCATTGCAGGGAGTTGTACAAGGCTCTACAGTTCTTTGATTCCATGATACAGGTATTTTTCCAGGTGTGGAATTCAGAATTCCAGCAAGACATCCAGTTCTCTAGATAAGTGCGAAAAAGGTTCATTTTTAAAAAGTCAAAGGTATGCTTGCATTGTATTTATATTCTGTTCCTTCTCTCTGAAGCTCAGAGCAGCTTCCCCGAAGCCTCTAGCAGCCTATTTGCAAAGGAAAATAAGCCCCCGTTTTCTTGTGACTTCTGCTTGTGGAATCAATTTAAATTGCAGAACTGTCATGAATTGGGAGTAAGTGCATAAACACTTGTGAGTTTGGCTTTTAGCGACTTCCAAATGCTGCTGGGATGTTTTAATGAAGTAGGTGCAGAGGTTGTAAGAAAGAGCCCTCTTTCTGAGTCTCGTAAAGATTCAGGTAGCATCAGAAATCAGACAAACAGCTTCACTGAGCCTGGCCTTGTTCCAGAAGAAGTTGTTTAATTAATTTTAATAATTTCGTCTGTTTTTAAATGCTGCTAGTTAGAAAGGGTCGCGCGACCTGAAAATCATTGGAGCCCCAAGGAGTTATTACGATACGGACACTGACTTGCTTAATTATTGCTTCATATCTGTGTTTGTATGACAGGTGTCCAGCAGCTGTCTCCCATCCAAGCCTTGATCAGGTCAACACCTGCTTAGCTTCAACAGTGCTGTAGCACTAAGCTGTGCTCAAGTCAGCGTGGCTCTTTCATTTGCTTTGCAAACAAAGGGAAATTTAATTGGAAATGCTCAAAGCTGAGGTGGAAGTAGGAAGAATTGTGAGATGCTACTAGTCATCATCAGGGACGCGGGTGGCGCTGTGGGTTAAACCACAGAGCCTAGGACTTGCCGATCAGAAGGTCAGTGGTTCGAATCCCCGCAACAAGGTGAGCTCCCGTTGCTCGGTCACATCTCCTGCCAACCTAGCAGTTTGAAAGTACGTCAAAGTGCAAGTAGATAAATAGGTACTGCTCCGGCGGGAAGGTAAACAGCGTTTCCGTGCACTGCTCTGGTTCGCCAGAAGTGGCTTAGTCATGCTGGCCACATGACCCAGAAGCTGTATGCCGGCTCCCTCGGCCAATAAAGCGAGATGAGTGCCGCAACCCCAGAGTCGGTCACGACTGGACCTAATGATCAGGGGTCCCTTTTACTAGTCATCATTAATTGCAGGACTTCTGCTGTGAAGATTTGCTTCGCAGTCTTTATTTTGTGGGCCTTTGCAATGACTCTGTGAAGTACGTCAGTGCTCCCATTATACAGACGGTGCACTGAGGCACAAAGAGTGCCCCGTCCAAGGCCACAAAAGGAGGCCATAGTCTGCAGGTGCAAGTTTATCCTTCGATGAATTGGAAGAGAGAAATATGCAAACTCACCATCTAGCTGCAGGAGCACATCCCACTCTGTTTATGCCGGGCCAGGAATGCAGGTGACATATTTGCAGACTTGAGTCTCAAAGAACGCTCATTCGGCCTATCTTATTTCCAGTGTGAGTGACAGCTTGGGAACGGCCTTTTCTCAACAATTCATCTTACCCATTCTGTTGTAACAACTTCTTTTTCTTAGGCAGTGCTTATTGCAGTAATCTTATATAGTCTACTTTGTGAGGTCTGCCTGAAAAGTGGTATATAAATTTAATAGAACAGAAATAAAACCCATATATGCTTGGAAGAAGAGCGGAGTATAAATGCAAGGAACAATTAAACTCTGGTGACTGAGGCTTGTATACATGCTATGGGTTACCCATGAATTTTGGAGCTAATGAGAGATGGGATGGCCATCTGTCATGGATGCTCTAGTTAAGATTTCTGCATTGCAGGGGGTTGGACTAGATGACCCGTGGGGTCCCCTCCAACTCTACGATTCTATGAGGTTAGGGACCCAGTGGTTCCATAATTACCAGCAAATTCACTACTGACGTGAGATTTGAACCTGGTTTGGTCCCCCCCCCCTTTCCATTTTTGGCTGTTGGGATTCTTACAGCTAAAACAATGTCTCTTCCACAAACACCTTCCAATCAACTCCGGATTTTGGCTCTCATCTCTTGTATTTCGTTCATGACTTTCGCCGCTTAACTGGTCTCCTTTTTAAACCCATGCTTGGGGAAGGTGTGGATCTGTGGGGGGCGGGAATGCAATCTTGTTGACCTTTCCGAAAACCTTCAAACCTGGCCATGCCAAAGATTACACCTGCCAGGTATTGATTACATGAAGCGGCAAGGAGAGGATTAAGCCATACAATGTCTTGGCAGCCTCGTTGCTTGGCTAATGTCTTGGGCTAATGATCTGTCCAGATCAGAGGCGCTCTCGGAATAGGCATCTCTGGGTTTGCTTCTATATTTGCGTGAAAGGTTATCTGTGGAAGGGGTGGGTGGGTGGTGTAGTAGGGAGCAAGTGGCGTAGGACAACCTGTGTGACTAGGGGCAGCTCACATAGCTATGAGAAGCTAAATGAAACGAGAGATGACACCGCTTTAGCTTGTCCCATTTCCAAGGAAAATGAAGGGTACCAACTCCGGTAGCTTCAAAGTTCAAACCTTGTCTGAACTGCAGAATCAATTCAGACAAATGTCAGACTTTCCTATCTCTCCCCCCCCCCTCCAATTTTTTAAAAATAATTTGTGAATTTTGGTGGTTCCCTCGCTGCAAGAAGCCAAGTTAAGGGAACCAGGCAGAGGGCCTTCTCGGTGGTGGCACCCACCCTTTGGAATGCCCTTCCACCAGATGTCAAAGAGAAAAACAACTACCAGACTTTTAGAAGACATCTGAAGGCAGCCCTGTTTAGGGAAGCTTTTAATGTTAGATGCATTACTGTATTTTAATATTTTGTTGGAAGCCGCCCAGAGTGGCTGGGGAAGCCCAGCCAGATGGGCGGGGTATAAATTATTATTATTATTATTATTATTATTATTATTATTATTATTATTATTATTATATCAGGACAACATTTGCCTTACCGTCTTGATTTATTTTGACATTCGGATACTTGAAAACATGCCCTATAAATGCTCCATGTTTTTAACGTGCAAGTACATCTGCACCACCCAAACTACTGGAGTAGGGAACACACCATTAGATTACATTGATAGGCTTGACCCAAAAGCCCTTTCCCCCACATTTCCTGGAAATATTTGTCCGAATTGAGCTGCATTGTTCACAGCAGTGCAGGGCCTCCCCTTCTCTAGGGGACATTTGCAGCACTCTTTGTTGTATGCTGGCATAGTGGCGAATCTAGCAGCTCGACAGCAGGTGGTCTGCCTTTCTTGGATCACATGATTCATGGTGTCCTGGCTTGAACTGACCGCAGTGCAACGGAACAGTGGCCCGGGGAGTATGAAATTAGGTGCCTGAACCTCAGGGGCTCCTGACACACACACACACACACACACACACACACACACACACTTGTGTTGCCGCTTCAGAAGATAATCTGTATCGAAAAGATAATGTTTGCTAACATACGACGAAGAACCTTTAGACTGCAGAGAGGCTTGCCATTCCACTCTAATTATTTACTTAATCCCGTGCTGTCTGGTATGTGTGTGGCACCTAATTCCCCCCCCCCCCTTTGAATCCAGGACAAAATCATCTGGATATCCCTGAACTGAAATGGGAGCAATTTCTTTGGATGTTTACAAGGCTTATTAAACTGCTGCTGTGCTGTCTTCCTCTGTAGCTATTGCAGACTAATATTGCAGACTCCTGTCGAGAAACAGGAGGTGAAGCCTTTGGGGGTGAAGTCAGATGATTGGAGAGTTGCAGCATCTGCTGTGTCGGTACAGACCAATACGGAGGAGACATGTTTTTTTGCAGCTGGGGCACATGAAGGTGTCCAGTTGTGCTAATGCAGATCCACCGCGACATTTCTTCTCTGCATTCCCAGCGGCCATTCCTCCTCTGGTCACTGCTGCGGATGCACGACCTGACTGTCTCCGGGTACTGATACCAGGTTCCGTGTTTGGGATGAGCTGCCTGTTGAGTGCAACCTTCTCCTACCTGATTCTCTCCAGATGTGGTCCAAAACATCTGGAAGGCACCAGGTTGTGGAAGGCTTGTTTAAGAGTCTCTAGGACCTGGTGGCCATTCGCCTTCAGGCATTGCTGCTCTTGACCTTCATCACTGGGACGTTGTGAAAAGCCAGCCTGGTGAATTTGTGTCTGCAGAAGGCTGCCCCAGTTGAACCAGATTCAGGTAGGTAGCCGTGTTGGTCTGCAGTAGAAATATATATTTTTTAAAAAATTGTCCAGTAGCACCTTAAAGGTAAAGGGACCCCTGACCATTAGGTCCAGTCGTGGCTGACTCTGGGGTTGCAGCACTCATCTTGCTTTATTGGCCAAGGGAGCCGGCGTACAGCTTCTGGGTCATGTGGCCAGCATGACTAAGCCGCTTCTGGCGAACCAGAGCAGCGCACGGAAACGCCGTTTACCTTCCCGCCAGAGCAGTACCTATTTATCTACTTGCACTTTGTGCTTTCGAACTGCTAGGTTGGCAGGAGCTGGGACCGAGCAATGGGAGCTCACCCCATCGCGGAGATTCGAACCGCCGACCTTCCGATCGGCAAGTCCTAGGTTCTGTGGTTTAACCCACAGCGCCACCCGCGTCCCTAGCAAGTAGCACCTTAGAGGCCAACTAAGTTTGTTCTTAGTATCTTGTTCTTGGTATCTGAAGAAGTGTGCATGCACACGAAAGCTCATACCAAGAACAAATTTAGCTAGCGTGCTACTGGACAATTTGTTATTTTTAAAATATATTTCCAGTTGAACCAGGCATGGAAATGCCTCTTGTTCAAGAATGCTCAGAGCTGAACTTGGTTGAGGGTCGTCTTGAACTACTTTCTCAGGCTCCTTCAAAGTAAAGGCATTTGACGAACACCAGCTTAGTGTTAACTGTGAAGACACCCTTGCAAGTAACGGTAGTCAGAAGTCAACTGCAAACCTGAAGCAGTGGCCAAAAAAACTTCCCAACCTCTTAAATGTACTCTCAGCAGCAAAGCCAACTTGGCCTTTCTGTAACGAGGAATGCCCGTTAATGTTGTAGCCCTTGTAGAAGTTTCTAACAGTAGCCTTAGAAATAGCTGCGTGTGTTCTTATATTGCAGATTGGCACTTCTTTAATGGTTTATCTTCTGCAAAACCTGGAAGCTGTCTTGTCTCCCTCTTACCTAACTAAAGCTGCAGAGAGCCAGTGTGGTGTAGTGGTTAAGAGTCTCGTAATCTGGTGAACCGGGTTCGCTTCCCCGCTCCTCCACATGCAGCTGCTGGGTGACCTTGGGCTAGTCACACTTCTTTGAAGTCTCTCAGCCCCACTCACCTCACAGAGTGTTTGTTGTGGGGAAGGAAGGGAATGGAGAATGTTAGCCGCTTTGAGACTCCTTAAAGGGAGTGAAAGGCGGGATATCAAATCCAAACTCTTCTTCTTCAATGTTCTGCAGCTCTTAAATTTTATAGACTGCCTTCTACAAATCAGCTTGCAAAATGGTGCACAGATAAAAACTTAACAAATTACAAAGCTAGACATGTATTACATAAGTAGGGCCTGCAACAAAGTGTTGCAGTTTGTCCTCCATCCCGAAAAGAGAGCTCCTGTTCAGTATTCCAGCAAGCACCCCCAGGTCTGTTTTTCCTTTTCCATTTGTCACATGGCCTAGTGGGCATGATTGGTCCTCATTGTGTTGTTTGTGGCTTTGTTTGGTCTTTAGGTCCCCCTCAGGTATATTCCATGTTTTTTATACTTCCTCCAAGCGTATCGACGCCTCCCTCTTGTTTCTTGACAGCCCTATCCTTGGCTGCAATCCTGGAGGTACTCACCCATCAGAATTTTTCTATTATAAGGAGTTATAGTTCCAGAGAAATACACAGAGTTAAACAGCAAAACAGCAGTGGTGGTTCCTGTTCTGCAAATCACAGCATTAAGCACCTAGGCCTGGTGAACAAAAGAACGCTTACTTTGTCAGAGCAGTTCTGACCAAGAATGGTCGATGCTGCTCTCAGCCAGAGCGGCCTCTCCTGTCCCTGCTATGTGGTCCCTTGAGAACTTTATGCGCCAACACTGAATTTCCCTCCGTTGTCATGTAAGGAAGTTTAGCTGCAAGTATTTTTAATGGATTGCGCTATAAAAGTCATAACAATGTTTGGGATAAACTTAGCAGTGAGTTTGCCTTGTCTCAGTTTGGGATGAGTTCTCCCAAGAAGGGAGAAGGGACCCCTGACCGTTAGGTCCAGTCGTGACCGACTCTGGGGTTGCGGCGCTCATCTCGCTTTATTGGATGAGGGAGCCGGTGTACAGCTTCCGGGTCACATGGCCAGCATGACTAAGCCGCTTCTGGTGAACCAGAGCAGTGCACGGAAACACTGTTTACCTTCCTGCCGGAGCGGTACCTATTTATCTACTTGCACTGGTGTGCTTTCAAACTGCTAGGTTGGCAGGAGCAGGAACCGAGGAACGGGAGCTCACCCCGTCGTGGGGATTCGAACCGCCGACCTTCTGATCGGCAAGTCCTGGGCTCTGTGGTTTAACCCACAGCACCACCTGCGTCCCTTTTAAGAACAAGATACCTTGAGCTTAATTCAGGTTGGGGCCGAATCGGCTCACTTTAAAGCTTGCCCCATTCTGAACTCCAGACCTTGCTGTGTTCCCAGAGGTGTCATTTTCCAAATTACCAGGTCTGTGGCCATTTGTGTGTGCCCCCCCCCCCCGTTTTTGCAGGCCTTCTTCCACTTCCGTAAAACATATCTTCTTGTAGCAGCAGTTGGGAAGGGCCGCAGTGAACAGGCTGCTCCTTAAACCTTCACCAGGTCCTAAAGCCTGACTGGTACTCAGCACAAGGACCCTTGCCAATGGATCCCAAGGTACAATACCAGGGTTCCTTGCTGCTAGAAAGGTAAATGGGTTTCTCCCCCCATGGGGATGAATTGAAAAGGAGCCATACTTGTTTTTGAGCTGAGCTGTAATTCAATAGTATTTTGGCTTTGATTGCAGTGACCTTAACATTTCCCACCTGGAAGCGTGTGGGGTGGGGTGTGTGTTTCCAAAACTATTCATCAGCTTTAGATTTGGCAAATCACACGCTGTGTACTGGCAGAGGTGGGGGGGGCAGGTGTCAGGGAACTGCCATCGGAGCTAGAGGTGGAGGGAAGGCTCCAGAGGGATGCCGGAGAGGGTCCCAGTAGGGAGAGAGGCAGCCCATCTGCTGGGGAAGGAAATCAGCGTAGCACCAGTGGAGAAGGGGGGCAGATGGGGGAATCGGCGAGGGGGCTCCAGGACTCCTTGCCGGAGACCAGCGGGGAGAGCACGGGTCCTCTGCTGCCCACACCCTCCCTGCGCAGAAGGCTTCCGCGCAGGGAGAGTAGGAGGAGACTAGGCGTCAAAGAACTTCTTTGCTGGAAGAAGTTCAAGAAACGCCCACTGACGGATTCTGCCAGCGATTGAGACAGCCACGGATGGGTGTCTGTCCGGACAGAAAGGGTTCACCCAGGTAACCCAGCCAGGTGTGGTGACGACTTACGCACGAGCAACCCCTAGAACCATTACAGCAGGGAAGTATAAAGAACAAGCCAGAGCACAACTGTGTATCTGACAGCAAGAGCCGAAATCCCTATAGAAAAAACTGCACTTGCCCCACACCCCTCCTGGCGCTCGGTATGGAACTGGCTAGGGCGGAAGGCTCTCGGCTTTCGTTTTTAAAAATAGCATGTTCCTAGAGCTCATGCTTGGGGGTCCTGTTGCAGGTGCTGCACTTCCCAATCTCTGGAAAGTCCTGTCAAACCCTGTGCTGTCTGAAGGCGTTGTGTATTTTCCAGTTCCCAGCACAGCTACAAGCCTCATTGCAAAGTACCCTCCCGGGCCAGATGGTTGTGGGCAGGTGTGGCGCAGACCCTTCTGTGGAATCCCGTGTCTTGCAACTATATGCTGTGTTTTATTTGGCTTGGCTTGGCAGCCCTGCTAGTAATGCTTCCAGAGTGTGCTGAGCAGCTCTTGGAGGCAAGTCTGATTTTGACAGAACTGTTGCCTTGCCATGGGAGCTCCTTGCCCGCCATTCACACAGTTTTTCTTGAGCGGTGCTTGTGTAAGCTGGTCACATCTGCTGGCTTACGCAGGTGTGGTGTAGAATGTTGGACTAGGACCTGGGAGGGTTCAAACCTCCACTTGGCTATGTAGCTCATTAGGTGACCTTGCGCCAGTTGCAGTCTCTCAGCCTGAACTCCCTCACAGGATTGCTGTGAAGATAAAACGGGGAGGGAGGGGACCTGTGTGCCACCTTGAGCTCTTTGGAGGTAAGGTGGGGTAAAGGTAAAGGGACCCCTGACCATTAGGTCCAGTTGTGACCGACTCTGGGGTTGCGGCGCTCATCTCCCTTTACTAGCCGAGGGAGCCGGCGTACAGCTTCCGGGTCATGTGGCCAGCAGGACTAAGCTGCTTCTGGCGAACCAGAGCAGTGCACGGAAATGCTGTTTACCTTCCCACTGGAGCGGTACCTATTTATCTACTTGCACTGGCATGCTTTCGAACTGCTAGGTTGGCAGGAGCAGGGACTGAGCAATGGGAGCTCACCCCGTCGCGGGGATTCGAACCGCCGACCTTCTGATCGGCAAGTCCTAGGCTCTGTGGTTTAACCCACAGCACCACCCTCATGCCAAGGTGGGGTATTCATGCAATAAATAAAAATAAACACTGTGTCTTATTGGCAGGCCTGTCCAGGGTAGTGGTGCCCCGCAAGACGAACGCCTCGCAAGACGAAAAACCCGCTAGACGAAAGGGTTTTCCGTTTTGGAGGCGCTTCGTAAAACGAATTCCCCTATGGGGTTGCTTCGCAAGACGAAAAAAATCTTGCATCCCCCCGCGGGTTTTTTTCGCTTTTTCCGCCCTTTTCTTAAGCCGCTAAGCCGCTTATCAGCTGTTCCGCCGATAAGCCGCTTAACAGCTGATCGCTGGAAGCCGCGTGACAGCTGTAGCGCTGATCCGCTAAGCTGTCAATGGGCTTGCTTCGCAAGACGAAAAAACCGCTATACGAAGAGCCTCACGGAACGGATTAATTTCGTCTTGCGAGGCACCACTGTATATGCAGGAGGGCAGGGACACAAAGCATGTCCTCTGTTGCCCCACTTTTTGGGAATGAATGTTGGTGATCAGCCTACATCGGGCGTTTGCTGCCCAGCTATTAGAGCAAATGCTTGAAGGCCATCTTGCAACTGCTTGGCCTGAGCCATAAATGCCTACACACCTCTCCTCTTGAGCTTACTGGGTTTTGTGTTGGTTTTTTTTTTTTTTAAGGATCAGTAGCATATTGAAAAACATTCCTTTTCTTGTCAACAGCTCTTCCAAAGAGGAAGGAAGGGAGGCGGTGTGATGCCAGAGTTCACTCTGACCTTGGAAATAGCTATTCTTTTTAGGATGCTGGTCAGGAGAAGAATGTGTGTCTATGTGTGTTTTTCTCATGTTGTGCCAACTTCCTGCCTCCAAACAGTGAGTTCGGTCTGCTTGGCAGGTGCACTGAAAGTCCATACAATCTGGGGGGGGAAGCCTACATTTTCCAGTGGAACAGCTCTACAGAGGTCTTGGGCAAAAGGGGATTATATCTGTCCATAGAGAATAGGCCTATCACCCACTATCAGCATGGTAACTCAATGGAGCCTCCATCTGCAGGAGATGTATACCCCTGAATCCCCGTTGCGTAAGGGGCAAAAATGTGTGGTGGGATTAGGCCTCCATGCTCGGCTTGTGAGCTTCCCAGAAGCACCAAACTGGCCACTGTGGGACCCCGGGGCTCTCTCCTTCTGCTTGTCTCTCTCTGCTCCGTTCTAGCCTCACTTCTGCGCCTGTTTACATAGTTGTCCTGAGATAATGCCGCCTTAATTCTCTTCAATCTGCCTTTTTCCGTGACCAGAGGGTTATTCAGGGCCACTTCAGGCATTAATATGTTTATCAGAGCTGCTCTTCAGGTTTCCCAGGCTGGCCCATTTTTCGGGAGATCGCATCTACTGCTCAAAAAGCTCTGCGCTCTGAAAGGCACCCCGCTCCTCGTGGACCAAAGGGGGAATGAGAAGGCAGCCATTAATTTATTGGACCTTAAAACGAGGAGCAACTGGAAGCAAACCACTTTGATCTCCTCCCCTCAAATCCTTCATTTTGGAGTTTCTATGAAATATGGAGGCAGGTGATATATTTGGAGTTGGTTTGCTAGAGCCATATCTCGTGTGCACACATTTTTCCTGTCCCACTGTTGTCGTAGGCTAAGCAGGTTTTGCAAGCTCTTCCCCAATAGGGATTCGAAAGCTTGTAGGACCTGTTTGACCAGAGACAAAAGAGATGAGTGTGCACAGCATGGAAAACAGCGTCTGAAAAACACTACCTCCAAATAACTCTTTGGGGAAACAAATCATTTGATTCCCATGATAGCTTTCGGGAAGAATGCATCATTCTTGCATGAGCACCTGTTGGGCTTCCATGAAAGAACCGGGTGTTCACCAGGGCTGTCATCTTTATCTGGAGGTGGACTCTACAGATACAGCAGAGAGCTGAAACTGCACATTTAATCCTGACTAGTAGGGGGAAAGGGACACGGGTGGCGCTGTGGTCTAAACCACTGAGCCTCTTGGGTTTGCTGATCGGAAGGTCGGCGGTTCGAATTCCTGCAACGGGGTGAGCTCCCGTTGCTCAATCCCTGCTCCTGCCAACCTAGCAGGACGTCGAAGTGCAAGTAGATAAATAGGTACCGCTCTGGCGGGAAGGTAAATGGTGTTTCTGTGCGCTGTTCTGGTTTGCCAGAAGTGGCTTAGTCTCATGCTGGCCACATGACCCAGAAGCTGTACGCCAGCTCCCTTGGCCAATAAAGCGAGATGAGCGCCGCAACCCCAGAGTCAGCCACGACTGGACCCAATGGTCAGTGGTCCCTTTACCTTTTAGTAGGGGGAAAGGCTCTGAGACACTGCCTGGCAGGACTTAAGAAATCTTGAAAAGCTTCTGGGAGGACAGAGGCGGAGAGTGAGCTTGTTCCAAATGCTGTCAGCTTGGATTCAGCCCCAGTGTCCCCATGGGTGGGGTGAAGAGACTCAAATTTGCAGTCCCACCACCCCCAAGCTGCATTTCAGATTTTAAAGATATAGGGTGACTGCATGCCGTCCTTCTACTCTGGAGCACAGGAAATGAGAAAGCCTCGCCTCACAGGCTGCTAAGAAGCAGCTGCTCCCCTGCTCAGCTTAGAATCTATGGACATTTCCCGCAGGCCTCCATGGAGGGAGTCTTTGTGTTATTAGCATTTATTAAGTTTTGTATCCCTCCCTCCCTTCCTCCCGAAGGAGCCCAGGGCGGCAAAAAAACAAAGCAGTGAAAACAGTGCAATTAGAAACGAAAACGTACTCGCGGCATTCGAAACTGTTTAAGAACATCTGCAAACATGTTAGATCGAAAACATTCTGCTCAGAATACGCAGCACAATATTCTGCTATAAGACGCAACAGCTGGTTAACTCGAGGTGTCCGCAGACATTTCACAACAGCCGTCAGAATGTTATCCAGCCGCCATCGGGCAGAGTTGGAGGCAAAGCAATGAGAGCAAGAACCAGGAGGGAAGGGGGGGTGTCAAGTGAAGGTTGTTCCTGGGAACTGAGGACACTTAAGCAGCACCTAAGGTTTTCTTAGGGACGCGGGTGGCGCTGTGGGTTAAACCACAGAGCCTAGGAGTTGCTGATCAGAAGGTCGGCGGTTCAAATCCCCATGTCAGGGTGAGCTTGGTCCCAGCTCCTGCCCACCTAGCAGTTCGAAAGCACTACAAAGTGCAAGTAGGTAAATAGGTACTGCTCCGGCGGGAAGGTAAACGGCGTTTCTGTGCGCTGCTCTGGTTCGCCAGAAGTGGCTTAGTCCTGCTGGCCACATGACCCGGAAGCTGTACGCCGGCTCCCTCGGCCAATAAAGCGAGATGAGCGCTGCAATCCCAGAGTAAGCTCCTGCCCACCTAGCAGTTAGAAAGCACTACAAAGTGCAAGTAGATAAATAGGTACCACTCCAGTGGGAAGGTAAACGGCGTTTCCATGTGCTGCTCTGGTGTGCTTGCCACATGACCCGGAAGCTGTACACCGGCTCCCTCGGCCAATAAAGCGAGATGAGCGCTGCAACCCCAGAGTCGGCCGCGACTGGACCTAATGGTCAGGGGTCCCTTTACCTTTACCTTTTAAGGTTTTCTTAACATAGACTGGCTTTCTCAAACCTAGGTTTCCAGCTGTTGTTGGACTACAACTCCCATTGTCCCTAGCTAACAGGACCGGTGGTCATGGGTGATGGGAGTTGTAGTCAAACAACAGCTGGAGACCCAGGTTTGGGAAACACTCCCGTATGTGGTGGACGTTGTGGAACACTTTAGATGTTCTGGATTTTATCAGGAGACATTTCTTGTGGGGGTGCAGTGTAGCTTCCATGGTTCAACTGGGACTGCGTCTGCCAGCCTTTTACAACTTGCGGTTGTCCCCCAGATGTTTTGGGGCTACATCAGCCTCAGCCAGAGCAACCAATAATAATAATAATAATGGAAGTTTCACCAAAACATCTGGACGGCAGGCACCAAGTTGGGGGAGGCTGTTGTAAACAGAGGAATTTGAGGACAGTGACTCTTCCGGTATTGTATTGCATATTGCTAAGAATTTCAGCAATCTCTTTCTTCTACAATCTCTTTTGCTACAGCTAATGTAGCAAAAGAATGTTACTGGGGAATTCAGTATGCAGATTCAGTCTGTTTTTGATATCTCCTACCTTGGACAAAATGTACTTTGGTTTCGAGCCTGCAGAAGTTCAGCTCCCCTGGGATCACACAAACAGACACACGCTTTTCTCCCTGATGTTTCCTTAAAAAACTATTTCTGCATGCATGCGTTTGTGCCAGTTCTTTCACTATTGGGATTCTCCTACCTGCTAAGAATGAGGAAATTTCTCTGAGTTGGTCAGTTTTTGCAAAAGGGGAAAATGCCCAGAATATCCTGCTGCTCCCACTGAAGCTGTCCCTTGTCCAAGACTGTGTTGGAAGTGGGATGTTGGGTGTACACAGTTGCCCTGAGGCCATTGGCACTGTTCTCTGGATGAGCAAGCAAGTGGCATATTACAAGGCTGAACCAACTCCCCTGGAGCTGTTGCTCAGGACCAGAGAGGCATCGGTTCTCCAGGATTAGGACAATGTCCAGGTCTAAATTCAGAATGGAAAACAGTGTGCTAAAAGCTTGCAGGAAACCTAGTCTTAATTGTACAAATCTCCTGTTTAGCGCTTAAGATACAGTGGTATGAAATGTCTTTAATGCTGTTTTTTTATTATTTTTAACCAAGGCTGGCAGAATGAATCGACTCTTAATCTTCCAGCACTTGACAGAGCTGAACAAATATTTCAAAATCCATTACATATCTTAGCAGCTAGGTATCTGGGATTTTCCCAGTTCTGGATTTATGCCTTTAACCTGCACTTAGGACTCTCGCTTGGATGAAGTTAAGCCTTAGAATGTTTGAACTGCTGGTTTTTGGCACGCTGGTTTCGACTTTCCTCGTGGGTTCGGGTAGGAAAGGGAACAGAATCACGTTGGCTCAGTCAGATAGTGCTGTGCGCAATCAGATTTGCCATTTTTTGTATGTTGTGTTATTACCATGGTTGCCTGTGGACTGCCGCGGGCCCTTATGGAAAGACAGTTTATAAATAGAGAAGGAGAGCTTTGTATTGCTCTCGCTGGCTCGGTGGTACAGTGTGGTGGAAGAGAGTAAAATGCAGTTTGCTGTAAGTTTTTGGTGTGTATCTGTCAGAGAGAGTCATTCAGAGGCCCACACCCCAGGAAGTCTGCTGGTAGCAAGGACTTGGGTGGGCTCTGCCAAGCTAGTAGAAATTACCTTATTTTTCGCTCTATAACACGCACCCGACCATAACACGCACATAGTTTTTAGAGGAGGAAAATCCATAGGCATGCCACCCGTAGGCATTCCCTCCATAACACGCACAGACATTTCCCCTTACTTTCTAGGAGGAAAAAAGTGAGTGTTATGGTGCAAAAAATACGGTATTTGCTGTATCAAACCTCTTGTCAGTGAAAGCTACTCCCTTCAGTGGGGAAGTGGCCATAGCTCATTGACACTTCACTTACTTTGCATGCTGAGAATCCGGGAATCTCAGACAAATTGAAAGAGATTTGGTAGCAGGGCTAGGGAAGACTGCTGGTGTGACTATTAATAGAATTCCACATAGATCATAGGTGGGAAACATTTATGGCTCCGCAGACCCAGTCCTTAGCTTTCCTCCCTGCCCCCTTCTTTAGGGCTGCCATCACACCCACAGTACGTGGACCAGCAACCACTTGGGGGAGCCACCTTATTGCTACTGGTAGGAAAGATGCCCTGGCTTCAGTGCCAGCACTGTGACTTGCTGTGCAATTTGCCACTGCCTGTCTGTCTCCGGTGCTCAGAAGTTTTTGTGTCGCTTACTCTATTTTTCCTGCTTCCCTGGCTGCAGGGCTTGATGACCCCATGATCTGATCCAGCAAACCCAACGCAGTTTCAGTTTCTGAGCTTTTTCGTACAGTTTCTGAGCTTTTTGGAGTTGGGCAGTCTGGAGCCAGTATGAACACACCTTGTGTTGAATTGGACTGTTGAGCCTTCTCGCCCTCTTCTCTGATGGGCAGTGGCACTCTAAGGCCTTCTGCAAAAAAATAAAAATAAAATTCTCAGCTCTGCTACCTGAGAACTTTTAAACTGCAAGTACCACAGATGCATACGGGACGTGGGTGGCACTGTGGGTTAAACACAGCCTAGGACTTCCCGATCAGAAGGTTGGTGGTTTGAATCCCCGTGACGGGGTGAGCTTCCGTTGCTCGGTCCCTGCTCCTGCCAACCTAGCAGTTCGAAAGTACGTCAAAGTGCAAGTAGATAAATAGGTACCGCTCCGGCGGGAAGGTAAACGGCGTTTCCATGCGCTGCTCTGGTTCTCCAGAAGCGGCTTAGTCCTGCTGGCCACATGACCCAGAAGCTGTATGCTGGCTCCCTCAGCCAATAAAGCGAGCTGAGCGCCGCAACCCCAGAGTCGGCCACGACTGGACCTAATGGTCAGGGGTCCCTTTACCTTTACCACATATACATAGCTTATGCACTCCCACTGAACTGTGGCTCCTCACCTGAGGCTGAGTCTTGTGCTGACTCCAGCATGATGGAAATGGTATTTGAACCCACTGCTCCATGGATGCAAGCTTGGGGCAGCGACCCTAAATAAGGCACTGTGGCATAGGAGCCGAGTGCTTAGTATAATAGAGTCTTGCAAGAACTGGGGCGAGGAGGCCTGCGTTTTCATTTTAAGTTGTGGGTCAGTTTCATGGGGTTCTGTTCAAAAGATGTTGGGGTACAGGGTCCCTTGGGCACTAAGTACATGTGCTGGGCTTTTGAGGACGCTAGCTCCAGGAACATAGAGCAGGGCACACGGCTCCCCCCCTTAAAAAGATAAAGGGACCCCTGACCATTAGGTCCAGTCGTGGCTGACTCTGGGGTTGCGGCGCTCTTCTCGCTCTATTGGCCAAGGGAGCCGGCATACAGCTTCCGGGTCATGTGGCCAGCATGACTAAGCCGCTTGTGGCGAACCAGAGCAGCGCATGGAAACGCCATTTACCTTCCCGCCGGAGTGGTACCTATTTATCTACTTGCACTTTGACGTGCTTTCGAACTGCTAGGTTGGCAGGAGCAGGGACTGAGCAATGGGAGCTCACTCCGTCGCGGGGATTCGAACCGCCGACCTTCTGATCAGCAAGCCCTAGGCTCTGTGGTTTAACCCACAGCGCCACCCGCTGCCTCCCCCCCCCACTTAGGAATGCACAAAAATACAGCGCTCTGGTCTTCCCCTTTAGTTGCCTTTGCTTCAGCTACCGGAAGCCAGCCTGTGTCAAGTCTTACAGCACTTCTGCGGAATGCACTTTTGCATTCTCTCTCCATTCCTCCCCCCGTCCCCTGCAAGATAAAAAAAGGGGGGGGGGAATCATCTCAAAGAAACAGAAATCAGCAGCTGCCTTCTCTGAAAATAACACGTCTATTGTCTCATGGATTGCTTCAGATTTGGCATGATCTGTACTTTCGGAAAAGTCTCTTTCAACAGGTTATTTGAGGGCAAAGGAATTTCTTATACTTGTAAGCTTAATTCTTCCTAGCTCAGCTTAACTGCTGCTTTCTCCTGCAGACCCTTTACCCGTGGGGTGGGGGGAGCTGTGTACTTCTCATTTTTTTTTCTTTGTGTGTTAAGGGATCAGTTTGCTGGGGGTTTTGATAGGCCTCTGGTAGAAATCTCAGCAGGCGGTGAAGTGCATTTGCTGTGGGCACCACAGTTCAAGAAGGACAAACTGACAAACTGGAACGTGTCCAGAGGAGGGCAACCAAAATGGTTCAAGGCCTGGAAACGATGCCTTATGAGGAACGGCTAAGGGAGCTGGGCATGTTTAGCCTGGAGAAGAGGAGGTTAAGGCGTGATATGATAGCCATGTTCAAATATATAAAAGGATGTCACATAGAGGAGGGAGAAAGGTTGTTTTCTGCTGCTCCAGAGAAGCGGACACGGAGCAATGGATCCAAACTACAAGAAAGAAGATTCCACCTAAACCTTAGGAAGAACTTCCTGACAGTAAGAGCTGTTTGACAGTGGAATTTGCTGCCAAGGAGTGTGGTGGAGTCTCCTTCTTTGGAGGTCTTTAAGCAGAGGCTTGACAACCATATGTCAGGAGTGCTCTGATGGTGTTTCCTGCTTGGCAGGGGGTTGGACTCGATGGCCCTTGGGGTCTCTTCCAACTCTATGATTCTATGATTCTAACGTAATGTAGAAGTCATGTCTTGTAATCCGAAGAGAGAACAATGTACACAGCAGCCTCATGGCGCTTTCATCGCTTTGAGCACCTTCCTCCTTGGCCCTCTTCTTTCTAGATCGGAGGAAGAATGAGACAGGGCCTTTTCCTGCTCCCTCATCTAACCACTTGGGAAAGCAGTGGGGACCAGCCTCTTCCCAGCCTGGGAGAAGAGCAGAGCATCTTTTCTCCGCTGGTCGTTGCAAGGCTTTGTGGGTGAAAATCCTATCCTGAGTTGCATCTGCAAATGGTTGAGGAGCTGTGAGGACTCTGGAGCCCAGATTGTAGAACTTGGTTGCATCTTGTGGTTTGTTGGGCTCGTGGTTTGTCTCACCTCAAGCGCATTGCAAGCTGTAACCATGGTCTGCCTTGCCATGCATCGTTTGTTAGGAAGAACAACCCTGGGCCTGGGTTCGCGTATACTGCTAAGCCATACTGTGGCTTATCTTCTGGTAGCGCTTCAGGAGTGGGCGAGGAGCAAAGCTTATAAATAAACTGGCCACAGTTTTCTCACTGTTCTAGCTATTTGCACTAAGCACAGTGAGAAGAACGGACCTCGGGAACGAATTAAGTACTTAACCCGAGGTACCACAGTGGTACCTCTGGTTGCGAACGGGATCCGTTCCAGAGGCTCATTCGTAACATGAGAAGAGCGCAACCCGCAGCAGCGCATCTGCGCATGTGCGGGTTGCGATTTGCCGCTTCTGCACATGCGTGTGATGTCATTTTGCGTTTCTGCGCATGCGCGAGCGGCAAAACCCGGAAGTAACCCTTTCCGGTACTTGCGGGTCACCGCGGGACGTAACCTGAAAGAACGTAACATGAAGCAAATGTAACACAGGTATGACTGTATATTAGATATTTTGCAAGGGGTAATGTTCTGGGTGTTTATGTTCCTGCAGTGCATTGTAAACACGGACTTTGATCAATAGTGTAAAATGCTTCTCATTGGGGGGGGGGGCGTTAGTGCTTTGCTTCTCACTGGCAGTCTCTCATCTAACCCTCATCTCAAAAAGAAAAAGAAAAAGGGTTCATTGGAACAACATTCCATGTGGCACAGAGGACTGCAGCTGCAATAGGGGAATATCAGAGTTTCACGCACACATGCATGAACACACACATCCATGCATAAGTTTAGCTTCTACTCGCACAAGCATGCTTTGAGCCATAGTTATGACATCCGGCTTGCAGTTGTGCGGGGCCTGGTATCGCTTGCCCCTCGTCCACAGCAGAGCAAAACTTTTCCCAAGGTCAAGAGACGGTGGCTTACAATCTACAGTGGTGCCCCGCAAGACGAACGCCTCGCAAGACGAAAAACCCGCTAGACGAAAGGGTTTTCCGTTTTGGAGGCGCTTCGCAAAACGAATTCCCCTATGGGGTTGCTTCGCAAGACGAAAAAAATCTTGCATCCCCCCGCGGGTTTTTTCCGCTTTTTCCGCCCTTTTCTTAAGCCGCTAAGCCGCTTATCAGCTGTTCCGCTGATAAGCCGCTTAACAGCTGATCGCTGGAAGCCGCTTGACAGCTGTAGCGCTAATCCGCTAAGCTGTCAATGGGCTTGCTTCACAAGACGAAAAAACTGCTAGACGAAGAGAATCGCGGAACGAATTCTTTTCGTCTAGCGAGGCACCACTGTAGTCAGAATTCATCTGGAGTCTCTTCTTTGCTTCTCTTCCAAGAGCCGTACGTAGATCTTCTCCTGCCGGCAAATATTTGCACAGGCTTTTTTGCATCCTTCCGACGGCATCAGAATCCTGGCTGCGTTACGTTGTGCAGACACATTTCTCGGAACAATGTTTGGCAGAGGTGGTGTGGAGAGCTAGAACAGGTTTGGGTGGGAGAGTCGAGCAACGCCACAGAGCTGTTTGCACTAAGGCTGCCTCGTACGAGCACGTTTCCCCCGAGTGGCTGAAGCAACCTAGTCAGATGGGCAGCAAATAAATAAATTATTATTATTATTCTCTAAAGCTCTGAGATTGGAGTAAATCTGCACTCTGATCAGTCTGTTGGTTTTTGTTGGGACATTTGACTTGTGTCTGAATTTCCACTTTCTCCAGATTTGAGTAGTGCTTTCTTAAGCGGACCAAATGGACACCTTTTAGAAGGAGTTGGGGCAGAACTGAAGTCGCACACCCTAACCTGGCCCAGAACCATCTTGTGGTTTTATTTCAAGCTCCTGCAGCGAGTAAGAGATCACACAGAGAAGCTGTGCAACATTTGATTACCTTCCTCTCCTCCCCTTTTTAAGAATATCAGTTAATAACTTAGGTATGGGCAGGCAGGCTGGTGAGAATTATTGTGGCCTACCAGCTTTGATTATTGGTTTAAGGCTTGCTTATGCTGTAGCCAGTTGTTTCTCAAGACTCAGGGCAGTGGGCATTTTATTACTATTATCATTCTAACCATTAAAGCACAATATTAAAAAAACCAACAATTTAAAGTAATGTGTACAAGGATCAGATGCAAAGGATGACTGGATAGTTGGTTTTCTTTCAGAGCGCTGAAAGTTGTATGGCGTGTTTTGGGTGTTCGGGATTTCTTGGCTAAACGGTGTGTTGCCAAAGGTGACTTCTGGTCTTTGCATTTAAAGCATTTCCTTTCATTGCCTTTCTGCAGAAAGCTCAGATATACCTGCACAGTAAGAGAGATAGCATAATGTGGTCTCTTCCTTCAAATTCCACCCGCCTTTCCCACGAATGAATGGGCAGTAAAATGGCAAATATAATTCATTGTGAACAGGAGTAAGGCGATGCATGCTGGGGCAATAAATAAATGAATGAATCTTTATTTCACTGGTGGTGATTGACCAGGGATCATAGTGGAGAGTTTGATGAAGTTGTCGGCCCAGTGTTCAGCAGCTTTCAAAAGGGGAAATTCCATACTGGGGATCATCAGGAAGGAAATTAAAATAAACCTACAGGTACCGTAATGCTGTTACACAGATCTGTTGGAATACAGATCCCATTTGGAATCCTGTGCGCAGTTCTGGTCAGCTTCTTGAAAAAGGTTTGGAAAAGAGACAACCAAATGACTTCTCCGCAAAGAAAGCTTGAAGCGTAGGAGATTCTTTAGTTTTAGAGAAAATGCGAGTAAGAGGTGACATGATAGAATCTTGTAAAATTATGCATGGCATGGAGAAAGTGAATACAGTGGTAAAAAGGTAAAGGGACCCCTGACCATTAGGTCCAGTCATGACCGACTGCGGTTGCGGCGCTCATCTCTCTTTATTGGCCAAGGGAACTGGCGTACAGCTTCCAGGTCATGCGGCCAGCATGGCAGCAGCTTCTGGCGAACCAGAGCAGCGCACAGAAACGCCGTTTACCTTCCCGCCGGAGTGGTACCTATTTATCTACTTGCACTTTGTGCTTTCGAACTGCTAGGTTGGCAGAAGCTGGGACCGAGCAACGGGAGCTCACCCCGTCGCAGGGATTCGAACCGCCAACCTTCTGATCGGCAAGTCCTAGGCTCTGTGGTTTAACCCACAGCACCACCCGCATCCCTGAATATAGTGGTACCTCGGGTTAAGAACTTAATTCGTTCTGGAGGTCCGTTCTTAACCTGAAACTGTTCTTAACCTAGAGCACCACTTTAGCTAATGGGGCCTACTGCTGCCGCCGCGCTGCTACTGCGCAATTTCTGTTCTCATCCTGAAGGGAAGTTCTTAACCCAAGGTACTATTTCTGGGTTAGCGGAGTCTGTAACCTGAAGCGTCTGTAACCTGAGATACCACTGTAGAGAAAAGCTTCTCTCCCCACCCTTTCGTAGCACTGGGAACTTGTGGGCACCTAGAGAAGCTGAATGTTGGAAAATTCAGGACAGATAAAAAATAAAGTGCTGGTTCACACAGCACATAGTTAAAACTATGGGATTTGCTCATGCGGGAGACAGTGATGGCCATCAACTTGGAATGGCTTGAAAAGTGGATTGGACAAATTCATGGAGAGGGCTAATGACGGTTGCTAGCCGTGATGGCTTTGCTTGGCCACGATTTGAGGCAGCAGATCTGAAGACCAGTTGTTGGAAATCACAGGAGGGGAAATCACGGGGTCCTACTTGCGAGTTTCCCACAGGCATCTGGTTGGCCACTATGAGGACAGGATTCTGGACTAGACGGTCCACTGGCCTGATCCAGCAGACTCCTCCGATCTTAAAGCTCTCGATACAGAAATGAAGCCAAAGCTAGAATCTGTAACCTGAAGTCATTTACGGATTTCAAGCCTTTATAGCCTGAACTGTGTTTCACCTGTGTTGTCTGGCCAGGTACTTTGGGTCTGCTTAAACCACGGCAAACAGCCTCAGACGTATTTTGAATGGGCTTCATTTATGAGAGGATTATTTCAGATTTGCCGGTAAAGGAATTCTAACAATCTGCTGTTCCCGGGGTGCCAGGGTTCTCGAGAGGCAGGTTTGATAAGCCTTGCGCACGTGACAAACATTTCCTTGACTTGCGTGCACTTAGTATTGAAAGTAAACATGAAGTCACCATCCTAGGAGGACTCAACGAATTTGTAGTGAAGTTCTATGGACCACAAGGAAGTAAGTATGCAAATATCCCCCACCATTTGTGATACTTAAGCTGTTGTTGTTTTTAAAGCACTTTCTACATAATTTGTTGATTTGGCAGGAAATTGTACCACTGAGAAGAAAGGAAGGGGTTTGGGTGGGCTTTTTCGGTTTTTTCCTGTTCCTTTTTTTTACAAAAATGCCCATCTCCTGTGCCTCTCATGAAACATGTCCTGTCTTACTGTGAGGCTGGGGCTAACACTTTGGCACCTGCGAGTGCAGGGGTGCCCTTCCAGACTTTGCCTGGCACCTACAAAAGCCACCAGGTTCCCATTCCTTCTGCTCGCTGCTCTGGTCACCATGAGGTGGCAAGGGTGGTTTACTCCCCAGCCACCTCGGAAAAGTACACAGAACCGGAAGAGGAAGCTGAAAGAATTATACCTTTCCCCCACTTTCCTTTTTTTTTTTTTATAAAATGATATTTATTGAAATTTTACAGACAAAACGAAATTACAGAATAAGAAAAGAAAAAATAAGAATAAAAAAGTACAAAAATACAAGGAAAAAATGCAAAATACATAAAAAAAAATTAAAAACAAATCAATCTTTTCATGTCTTATATTTCATTTACTTGTTTCCTGACCTCCTCACACCTCCCTTTTTTGTATTCCAGTTCACATGGTTAATTCAGCAAATCCTTTCCCTCTTTGTTTTTATCTTAATTCTATATCTTTCCCCCACTTTTCAAAGCTCAGGTTAGCACTAGAGCTGTTGGATGGAAGGCAGAGTGACCAAGAAGATGGCGGGGAATAATAATAATAATAATAATAATAATAATAATAATAATAATAATAATTTATTTGTACCCTGCCTATCTGGCTGGGTTTCCCCAGCCACTCTGGGTGGCTTCCACAAAGACCAAAGACACACTAAGATGTCACACATTAAAAACTTCCCTGAACAGGGCTACCTTCAGATGTCTTCTAAACGTCAGGTAGTTATTTTTCTCTTTGACATCTGATGGGAGGGCGTTCCACAGGGCAGGCGCCACTACCGAGAAGGCCCTCTGCCTGGTTCCCTGTAACCTCACTTCTCACAATGAGGCAACCGTCAGAAGGCCCTCGGAGCTGGACCTCAGCGTCCGGGCAGATGCTGGGAAGGGAAGGAAACTGGGACTTAAGGTGGAAGAGGAAAAGGAAACAGTTGAGGAAAGGAGAGAAAATTGGATGAAAGAGAGATGGGGCACCTGCACGCACTTTGGACCAAGTAGAATGGATCCTCTTAAAATGGCATACTATTTTCTCCAGAGGTTCCCTGCTGCCACCTCCCATCAAATCACAGGTCACCTCTAGCTCCACTGACCAAACCCTAAGAATCATGGATCTGGGGCACCGATCCTTATGGATTCTCATAAGTGATCCCCTCAAAAGCACCATCAAATCGTAGGTCACCTCTGCATACACATTTGTGTTCTGTGATCTGCTGGTGGCTTGGCTTTCACAATCCTTTGTCAAAATCATGAGGATCCATTGCTGTGGATCAATATTTTTATGATGCTAGCAAGCACCAAAACTGATCTTTGTTGTGTAGTCCATCACTGTAAGCTTTCATTTGAAGGTGAGTTTTGGGAGGACCCTTTGTAAATACGGAAATTCACAAGGCTCTGTATTAGGTTTTTACCCAGGCCCCTTGGAAAAGCCAAGTATTTGTGTGTGTGTATGGCCATCAAATATAGGGTAGTCCAAAAAGCTGAAGGCACAGTGCCATTGGGAAGGTCTCCTGCAAAAGCACCATTGGAAGCAAATGGGTCCTTTATGTGCCTTTATGGTTAAGAATGCAAACCATGCTTGAAGATGTTTGTTCAAGTTTGTGCAGCTAACACCGTGTTCCTTCCCTGAATGCAGCACCGTACGAAGGTGGCGTGTGGAAAGTTAGAGTGGACCTTCCTGACAAATACCCCTTCAAATCCCCATCTATAGGTAATGGATTCAAATTTTTACCATTTTTCTTGCTTGTTTAACTCCTAGGAATTGCACAGCCCTTTCCAAATTATCGGTAACTCTCTGGCAAGGTTGCTGCTGTTGTTTAAGTAAAGAGGTCTGAACAATGTCTGAACAATGGTCAGATGTTCCAGAGCTTGGACCCATCCATCCAGGAGCTGAGAGAACGAACCTCAGGTCTCTAGACTACAAGCTTCATATATGTAGCTGATGTGCCCTCATCTTTGATCTTCTCCCTGCACTCCTTCTACTCACCCCTGCCTCTCTGCATTTGAGCAACACCAGGAAGCTCCAGACTAAGAAATTGGAAGTGGCATTTAGCACTACTAGTCCCCGCAAAACACACACACACACACCATCAGAACGGTGCAGGTGTGTTGACTGGTCCATGCGTCTGAGCAGGACAATCAGTCCATGTGCAGTCCGCACAGCTGGCTTTCTGCAGTGAACATGGCATCGTCCAGTGAGAGGGGAAAGCACCTCTGTAGGCCTGAGAACTAGAAGCTTGTATTTTTGGGAACCATGCATTTTTCTCCAAATGGATGCAGGAGATATTGTCGCCCTGACTAACCAGGCTCTCTTAAAGGTAAAGGGACCCCTGACCATTAGGTCCAGTCATGGACAACTCTGGGGTTGCGGCGCTCATCTTGCTTTATTGGCTGAGGGAGCCGACGTCCAGCTTCCGGGTCATGTGGCCAGCAGGACTAAGCCGCTTCTGGCGAACCAGAGCAGCGCACGGAAACGCCGTTTACCTTCCCGCCGGAGTGGTACCTATTTATCTACTTGCACTTTGACGTGCTTTCGAACTGCTAGGTTGGCAGGAGCAGGGACAGAGCAACGGGAGCTCACCCTGTTGCGGGGATTTGAACCACCGACCTTCTGATTGGCAGGTCCTAGGCTGTGTGGTTTAACCCACAGCGCCACCCAGATCCCAACCAGGCTCTCTTAAGTATTGCCAAAGTTGAAAGCTCAGTGGCTCTATGCTCGCTGAGGATGGGGTTGCTTCCTTGTGGTAAATGATACAGGTGTTAAAAGTATATGGTGTTTGTCTCGCTCTCCCCCAAGGGTCTTTATTCTTCCCTACAAAATTCTACTCATTGTGACCAAAATAAGAGCCCATAGAATTCAGGGCAGGGCACAGTGTGGTTATTTCTCTCCACCCCCCATCACTTGGGAGAGAGCTTTCCTCCACCCTCCTTGGTGCCCCCCACTGCCAGACCTCCTGTATGAGTCATCAGCTCTTGCGTACTTGAGTGGGAGAAGGCAATATGATGATATGTGGGTGCCACCTACAGGACAGGAGGGCACAACAGATTGGAAGCCGGGGTGACCAGGCAGTGAGAAGGCTCACCCCCCTCCCCTTATTGAAAGTAAAGGAGTTCATCTAAGGACACAAGTGGGCCACAGGCTAAATCTTCTCTCGGTCCACAGTGACACAGCACCTGAGCATCTACGAATTCTCACCCTGGGTTCTGTGTCTTGGTCGGTCCCATTAGAGCAGGCACCCCCAACCTGGGGCCCTGCAGATGTTTTGGCCTACAACTCCCATGATCCCTAGCTAACAGGGCCAGTGGTCAGGGATGATGGGAATTGTAGTCCAAAACATCTGGAGGGCCGAAGGCTTGGGGTGCCTGCATTAGGGTACAACAGAGCACTGGGACTTGCCTTCATTGTTTTCTTAGCAGGTGCAACTTTGAGTATGGGACAAACCCATGTTTACAGTTTCCAAGCAGTGGGTTTTGTTGCTAAACTTCAGTTTTAAAACATGAAGTTGGGAGGCCGCAGTGAATTGCGGCAAAGTCTCGACATGCTTTTCCTGGAGTTTTGAAAAGGGAGGTGCCGTCTCAGCAGTGACTGTGCATTTCCACTTAAGGGCAGGTTTATATGTCAACCCACAGAGGTGCTTATGAGGACTCTTCCATCTAGGGAACGGGAGACGCTTGAGGGAGAAGCGGTGTGGAGACGTCATGCGTCTCTTCAAGATGCTTGGACAAGACAGGCGGCCTCCTCTTCCAGCCCAACATCCTTGTTTGAGTCAGCAGGCCGTGGCTGTTTTCATTACTTAAAATAGACCTTTGCATAGTGTATCTGCATTCTATTTTCAGTGCGCTTTGCTTCTTCCCTAATTTGCTTTTCAAGTACTGTCAGCCCACTTAACACACGGCGTTCTCTGGGGCGGGCCCAGGCTTGCGTCCTCAGCCAACTCAAGTGACGCCACTTGGGAGAAAAACCCACCTAGGGTGGAGCTGGGTTTGTGCAGCTACAGGAAAGCCGGCCACACATCTGCCTGTTAAGAAACCCAGCGATGCATTTGCTGAACGGAAATGTGTACAAATGCCAGATTTTTAGTAGCACTCGGAACTAAGCGCTCAAGTAGATAGAATCATAGAATTGTAGAGTTGGAAGGGACCGCAGGAACATCTAGTCCAACCCTCTGCATTGCAGGAATCTCAGCTAAAGCGTCCATGACAGATGGCCATCCAACCTCTGCTTAAAAACCTCCCAGGAAGGAGATTCCACCACATCCCAAGGGAGTCCGTTCTACTGTCAAACAGCTCTTACTGTCAGAAAGGTCTTCCTGATGTTGAGTCAGAATCTCTGTTCTTGTAACTTGAAGCTATTGGTTTGAGTCCTAGAATCATGGAATCATAGAGTTGGAAGAGACCCCAAGGGCCATCGAGTCCAACCCCCTGCCAAGCAGGAAACACCATCAGAGCACTCCTGACATATGGTTGTCAAGCCTCTGCTTCAAGACCTCCAAAGAAGGAGACTCCACCACACTCCTTGGCAGCAAATTCCACTGTCGAACAGCTCTTACTGTCAGGAAGTTCTTCCTAATGCTTAGGTGGAATCTTCTTTCTTGTAGTTTGGGTCCATTGCTCCGTGTCCGCTTCTCTGGAGCAGCAGAAAACAACCTTTCTCCCTCCTCTATGTGACATCCTTTTATATATTTGAACATGGCTATCATATCACCCCTTAACCTCCTCTTCTCCAGGCTAAACATGCCCAGCTCCCTTAGCCGTTCCTCATAGGGCATCATTTCTGAAGCAGGAGAAAACAAGCTTGCTCCATCTTCCATGTGACAGCCCTTTGGATATTTGAAGATAGCTTTCATAGCTCCTCTCAGTCTTCTCTTTTCCAGGCTAAACATCCCCAGCTCCCTCAGTTGTTCCTCGTTAGGCTTGGTTTCCAGACACCTGATCTTCCAGCTTGTCAACATCCTTCATAAACTGTGGTGCCCAGAATTGGACACAGTATTCCAGGTGTGGTCTGACCAAGGCAAAATAGAGTGGGTCTATTGCTTCCCTTAAGAGACGTGGGTGGCGCTGTGGGTTAAACCACTGAGCCTAAGGCTTGCTGATCAGAAGGTCGGCGGTTCGAATCCCCGCCACGGGGTGAGCTCCCGTTGCTCAGTCCCTGCTCCTGCCAACCTAGCAGTTCAAAAGCACGTCAAAGTGCAAGTAGATAAATAGGTACCACTCTGGCAGGAAGGTAAACGGCGTTTCCGTGCGCTGCTCTGGTTCGCCAGAAGCGGCTTAGTCATGCTGGCCACATGACCCAGAAGCTGTATGCCGGCTCCCTCGGCCAATAAAGCGAGATGAGCGCCACAACCCCAGAGTCAGCCACGACTGGACCTAATGGTCAGGGGTCCCTTGACCTTTTCAACAGCTGCTAAAAACATCTTTGCCTGGACAAACCTCCCCTGACATTTAGAACACTGATGTGTGCTTTAATCTGTTTTTAGTTTATTGCCAATTTGAATTTTTGGAATGCTTTAGCCGTTTTTGCTGATGAATTGTTTTCTTCCTTTTGCAAACTACTTTGAGTGTTTCCACGCAGTGTATAGATTTGACAAAAAGATTTGACAAAAGGAGGAAATAAAATGAAAATGAGGTGCAATTCCCCCCCCCCCGGAGGCTCACCTGGTGCCCACGCCAATGTTGTTACAGCACCAGACAAAAGTCTTAAATTTTTTCCCCTTGAGCTGATCTATTTATTGCAATATAGGGACAGTTGAGTGGAAAATTCCCAAGATTCTGCAGAGTCACACCTGTAAAGTGCCTGCTAAAAGGTAAAGGCGGTTCGAATCCCCGCGACGGGGTGAGTTCCCGTTGCTCAGTCCCTGCTCCTGCCAACCTAGCAGTTCGAAAGCACATCAAAGTGCAAGTAGATAAGTAGGTACCGCTCCAGCGGGAAGGTAAACGGCGTTTCCATGTGCTGCTCTGGTTTGCCAGAAGCGGCTTAGTCATGCTGGCCACATGACCCGGAAGCTGTACGCCGGCTCCCTCGGCCAATAAAACGAGATGAGCACCGCAACCTCAGAGTTGACTGCGACTGGTCAGGGGTCCCTTTACCTTTTATTACTTCGCTTGATCTGGACGCTAGACTTCACTTAGAAACAAGCTGGGCATCCGAGCCTTGAAATATTTGGACAAGAATGAGGGCAACTTCTTCTTTTCCCTCAAATGTTTGCCGTTTTGTACGCATGTGGCAGGCACTTTACAGGGGTGACTCTGCAGAATCTTGGGAATTTTCCACTCAGCTGTCCCCATCTCACATCCAGTTTCTGAGTTGTTGGCACCTACAGCTCAGTATGTCTCGCACATCTGCAGGAGACTAAAGGATCTCCCCAAGCCTTTAGCTCCTGACAGAACCTGCATCTCAGTATTCTTGCCACGTTCTTCCCAACAAACACAAATGGTAGTTCGGCAACCTAAATGGAGAGGTGATTCACATCTCTCTGTGGTAAGGGCAGCCTGCACAGTTACCCTCCTTTGGAATTCCACTGTCTTTGGAATTGCTTCTCTACCAACTTTAGCAAACCCAGGCTAGGGAACCAATTGATGTGTGTAACTGTCAGTTTGCTCTTTTTAGGTGGGTTTTCAGGGGTCAGCAAATTTCTTCAGCAGGGGGCTGGTTCACTGTCCCTCAGACCTTATCTTGAAATAAGACTGTATTTTGAAGGGGGGGACACAAATTCCTATGCCCCACAAATAACCCAGAGATGCATTTTAAATAAAAGCACACATTCTACTCATGTAAAAACACCAGGCAGACCCCACAAATAACCCAGAGATGCATTTTAAGTAAAAGCACACATTCTACTCATGTAAAAACACCAGGCAGACTCCACAAATAACCCAGAGATGCATTTTAAGTAAAAGCACACATTCTACTCATGTAAAAACACCAGGCAGGCCCCACAAATAACCCAGAGATGCATTTTAAATAAAAGGACACATTCTACTCATGTAAAAACACAGATTCCCGGACCGTCGGTGGACCGGATTTAGAAGGCGATTGGGCTGGATCCGGCCCCCAGGCCTTAGTTTGCCTACCCATAGTTTAATTACAGGAATTGCCCAAGGGAGAGCATTTGTGGTTCATTTCCCTCTGCTGATCTTCCTGCTATTCACTTGGTCTGGCTTTTTAAAGAACCTGTAGTCTTGGCTTTTCTTGCTTTCCATAAACATACCTGTAGAAGTAGCCGGATAAGAGCACCAGAAACAAGCCTTAGTAAAAAGGCAGTGGTGAGATGCAACCTCGTTCTTTAAGGAATCCAGCTCCCATACTGCCCCCCTCTCCCTCCCCCCCCTTCTGGCACCATCAGGGCAGCTGAAGGAACATCGTGCCCCGAGGGAGAAATCAAGACGATGCCGTAGCAGCTTTTTCCAAACAAGTTGTCTTCTCCATTCCATTGTAGCATTTTTAAGCAATTCTTACCATTGTAGTAATCTTACGTAAACCTCAGCTTTGTGAGGTCTGCCTGAAAAGGGGTATATAAATACTCTAAACAGAATAAATAACAAGGAGGGAAGTCTTCCTTGGGGCTGGACTCAGGAATAATAATAATAATAATAATAATAATAATAATAATAATAATAATTTGTTATTTATACCCCGCCCATCTGGCCTAGTTTCACCAGGCACTCTGGGCGGCTTCCAACAGAACACCAAAATACAATAACCTGTTAAACATTAAAAGCTTCCCTAAACAGGGCTGCCTTCAGATGTCTTCTAAAAGTCTGGTACAGTGGTACCTCGGGTTACATACGCTTCAGGTTACATACGCTTCAGGATGAGAACATAAAATGTGCTCCGGTGGCGCGGCAGAAGCAGGAGGCCCCATTAGCTAAAGTGGTGCTTCAGGTTAAGAACAATTCAGGTTAAGAATGGACCTCTGGAACGAATTAAGTACTTAACCCGAGGTACCACTGTACTATACTATTTTTTTAAAAAAATAATAATGTGAGAGCAGCTCTGTGGGAAGCAGCAGAGCCCGTGTATGAAGGCACTGAGAAGTTGCGCCCAGAGCAACAGGTGGCGTTGAAAGCCTGTGTTAAGAGAAGCTGCCAGAGGGTTTAGCTAGGCCAGAGAATAAGATTGTAAGAACAGCCTTGCTGGGTTAAGGCCAGTGACTCATCTAGTAAAGGTAAAGGTAAAGGGACCCCTGACCATTAGGTCCAGTCATGACCGACTCTGGGATTGCGGTGCTCATCTCGCTTTACTGGCCGAGGAAGCCGGCGTACAGCTTCCGGGTCATGTGGCCAGCATGACTAAGCTGCTTCTGGCAAACCAGAGCAGCGCATGGAAACGCCGTTTGCCTTCCCGCCAGAGTGGTACCTATTTATCTACTTGCACTTTGACGTGCTTTTGAACTGCTAGGTTGGCAGGAGCAGGGACCGAGCAACGGGAGCTCAGCCCGTTGTGGGGATTTGAACCGCCAACCTTCTGATAGGCAAGTCCTAGGCTCTGTGGTTTAACCCATCTCATCTAGTACAGCATTCTATTCTCATAGCCCAAACAACACTAGCAGAAGTTGAGCACATCTGCACCCCTTCTATTTGTGATGCCCAGCAGCTAGCATCCAGAGGCTTCTCTAGCCTCCCTAAGTGATGGTAGAACATAGACATTGTGGCTCGTAGATGTTAGGGACGAGAGAGAGGAGCCAAGACCCTCCAGAGTGGCAAGGCCAGGGAAGTGGTCCCAGATGTGTTGCAGCCAAGAGGAGGAAGAGGTGGCAGTGAGGAGCAAGGATGCAGGATTCCTCTTGGAGGGTTTCATAAGAGAAGGGAGGGACGCCGAGCAGCGATGGCTGCAGGCAAGATTCAGTGCCTGAGGAGGAGAGGGCAAAAGCTACAGCTGACTACAACCCCCATCACCCTCGGCCATGCTTGCTGCTGTGGCTGATGGGCTTTGGAGTCCTAACATCGAGTGGGGCTGCAGAATCCCCAGCCCTGGTTGATGGCTATAAACCAGCGTTTCCCAAATTGGGTTTTTTCTTTTTGATCCTCTGTTCCAAGCATCCTATCACCCCTGGGAGCCACGAGGGGAGCTATTAGTGCTCTGTTTTCAAAAATTCTTAGTAGCTTCATCCTTTCGTTTTTGAATACATTTCTTGCTCTAAAAATAAACTTTGCCAGGTTATGATCTAGAAACGTGATCAGAGCTCGTACCGAGTGACTGTCTTGATATAAGTACTCTATGGCAACTATGTCAGATGTTTTTACCACCCCTGGTAAAATACCATTTAAAATGGACAAAAGGTGCTTCATGCGATCCATCCCAGCACGTGGGCCCAACGGCTTTGGATAATTAACGAGCTTTTGAGGCATTAGAACCAAGTTCCATCCTTTTTTTTTACACAAAGCTAGCCGATCCTGCGGTGAATTCACATCAGTGTTTAGGGTCACCGTCTTGCTTCTATCTGCGGTTTTTGGAGATGCCCTGGAAGGACTCTGATGGGGCATGGCCGTGGATGGCATAGTTTCTTTGATCACGCTCGGAGTTGTTTTCTCAGATAGGCGCTTAGATTTTGTCTTAGATGTGCCCGCTTTGCATGTCTCTCTAACTCCTCGTGAGTTGGCTTTATTTGCTCCAGTTGTGTCAGGAGATGATAATAGATTAAAAAGTTTGAATTACTATTTGTGGTGAATTATCCTGGACATCCTTAAATTTGTAATGTTTTTGGATGTGAGGGCGATCTGGCTGCGACATCGGTCACCCCATTAATCGCCAAGGTTGATTCGTCTGATCTGGCTGGCTAGGCGGGTTTCCCATTCCCCCGCTCCATGTGCATCCCTCCCGAAGCTGCGCGCTCGGTGGACGAGGACGACTGTCCCAGATAGAAGGAGTGTACTGTTCTTCGGTCAAGGGTATACGATAGCTGCGCTCCCCTGCTAGAACCTCCAAAACAAGCTCAAGGTCCATTTGTAGGAGAACGTAGGGTAGTCAAGCCAAACTTGGGTTTCCGGGTGGTTTTTTTTGGACTACAACTCCCATCATCCCTAATGAGCAAAAGGGATGATGGGAACTGTAGTCTGAAAAACAGTCAGATACCCAACGCTGATATAAGCGGCGGGGTTGCCACCCTTCTTTGCAGAAGGGCAGGTGGTGACAGAGGGGCCTTGTGACGTAGAAGAACTTCCTTGGGGAATTGTGGCCCCTGCGGCTCAGGTGTCTCCCCCTCTTATCTTCACCGCCTTCAGTAGCGTGCCACATTCATTGCCTGAAGCCATTGGCCTCCATGCAGGACTGCCTCTGGTTCCAGCGTCGCTGCCTGGACGGCTTGCCCTTCTGCAAGCTTGGCTTTGTGCCTCTCCTTGCACTTCTCAGACACTCGGCAGAGTCGCCTGCCTGCCTCTCAGAGCCTCTCTCTCTCCCTCCATACGGATTCTATAAAAAGATCCTTTTATTTATTTTTCAAAAGAGCTCTGATAACGGAGGAGGTTGGGAGGCTGGTGGCCAGGAAGAGGGACAGCGGCGGCATGAGGCTCTGTCTAGACTCCCTGAACCAGCCCGCGCTGCTCAGCACCTCATTAAGAGAGGCGCCACCAGCTTTTCAGCAAGGGAACCCAAGGTAATCGGGCAGAAAAAGGTGGCAGGTCTCCGTGGTGACGAGATGCTAATTGCTTCCCAGGCATTGCTGCTGCTAATTACTGTTTGCGCTGCAAATGCCTGTCATTGTGATGGGCAGCTTGTCAAGTGGAGGTGTCCATTGAGAGCTTTGGGAGTGAGTGCACCTCTGCAGAAACGCACATTCTCCCACCCCATACACACTTCACAGGTTCTGTGTGGGGGCAGATCCAGCATCTAGTTGGTGCTGGAGGGCTGGTTTTGCCCTTGGCACAACAGCGCCCCCCCAAGGGTAGCAGTTCCCTTGGCAGCCACCCCACGGAATTCCTGGGATGGAGAGCTACCTTCCCTGATTGATCCCAGCCGTTGAAGACTGAAGCTTTTTTCTCCTTGGTCACTCTGCGTAACCAAGGGTTTTAAATGCGTATAAATGCATATAAATATGTTGTTGTTTAGTCGTTTAATTGTGTCCGACTCTTCGTGACCCCCCTGCACCAGAGCACGCCAGGCATTCCTGTCTTCCATGGCCTCCCGCAGTTTGGTCAAACTCATGCTGGTCGCTTCGAGAACACTGTCCCACCATCTCGTCCTCAGTCGTCCCCTTCTCCTTGTGACCTCCATCTTTCCCAACATCAGGGTCTTTTCCAGGGAGTCTTATCTTCTCATGAGGTGGCCAAAGTCTTGGAGCCTCAGCTTCAGGATCTGTCCTTCCAGTGAGCACTCAGGGCTGATTTCCTTCAGAATGGAACAGTTTGATCTTCTTGCAGTCCATGGGACTCTCAAGAGTCTCCTCCAGCACCAGAATTCAAAAGCATCCATTCTTCGGCGATCAGCCTTCTTTATCAGCTCTCACTTCCATACATCACTACTGGGAAAACCATAGCTTTAACTATACGGACCTTTGTTGGCAAGGTGATGTCTCTGCTTTTTAAGATGCTGTCTAGGTTTGTCATTGCTTTTCTCCCAAGAACCAGGCGTCTTTTAATTTTGTGGCCGCTGTCACCATCTGCAGTGATCATGGAGCCCACGAAAGTAAAATCTCTCACTGCCTCCATTTCTTCCCCTTCTATATTACCAGGGACTGTCCCGGGGCGATTTAAATGCCCCAGACGGCTTTTGAAGGCAGGCGGGGGGAGCAAAGACTTTTGCCCCCCGCCAGCCTTCAGAAGAGGTCCAGGACCTCTTCTGAAGGCCAGCAGGGGGCGAAAGTCTTTGTCCCCCCTGCCTGCCTTCCCGGGGGCTTTTAAATCGCCCCGGGACTGTCCCTGGGCGATTTAAAAGCCCCCGGACAGCTTTTGAAGGCAGGAGGTCCAGGACCTCTTCATTTTAAAATTGCCCCGGACAGCCTCCGCTGTCCCAGGGTTTTTTAGAATGCTGGCGGGCGGCAGCGAAGCCTTCGCTGCCGCCCGCCAGCATTTTAAAAAACCCCGGGACATTCTCCGCTGTCCCGGGGCGATTTTAAAGCCTTCGCTGCCGCCCGCCAGCATTTTAAAAAACCCCGGGACAGTGGAGGCTGTCCGGGGCGATCTTAAAATGCTGGCGGGCGGCAGCGCTGTCGCCCGCCAGCATTTTAAAAAACCTCGGGACAGCGGAGAAGTCCTCTGCTGTCCCGGGGTTTTTTTAAAATGCTGGGGGTGGGAAGAAAAGCCCTTGTCCGCCCTCCCCCCCAGCCTTCAGAAGAGGTCGGGGGACAGACTGTCCCCGGACCTGGTCTGAAGGCGGTTTCCATAGGAACGCATTGATTGATTTTCAATGCATTCCTATGGGAAACCGTGCTTCGCAAGACGAAAAACTCGCAAGACGAAAGAACTTGCGGAACGAATTCATTTCGTCTTGCGAGGCACCACTGTATATCATTTCTACCAAAACCACAGTTTTCTTTTTCCAACATCTTTCTAACAATCCTTAATTTTACAATACTTTTGAAGATATACTTTAAATTTTTTCCAATCTTCTTCCACCGACTCTTCTCCCTGGTCTCAGATTCTGCCAGTCATTTCCGCCAGTTCCATGTAGTCCATCACCTTCCTCTGCCATTCTTCCCGGGTGGGTAAATCTTGTGTCTTCCAATACTTCACAATGAGTATTCTTGTTGCTGTTGTCGCATACATAAAAAAAGTTCTATCCTCCCTTCGCACCAATTGGCCGACCATGCCCAGGAGAAAGGCCTCTGGTTTCTTCTGAAAGGTATATTTAAATACCTTTTTCATTTCATTATAGATCATCTCCCAGAAGACCTTAATCTTAGGGCAATTTTTTATTTTTTAAGTCTTGAATAAATGGCGGAAGTTCAACAGGGAGGGAGACCTCAGTGTGACCTCAGCTAGAAGCGAGTTCCACAATACTGCAATAATAAGTGCTTTCTCCATCTGGTGCATCTGAATTGGAGGGAACTGCCAACAGTGGCAGTGGGAAGGTTTTGCTGTAGAGCTTTTCCCCATAGGGCTGGATGTCAGCCCTTGTTGCTTGTAGGGCAGGAAGTAAAAGAGCCCAGTTCAGGGCTGGAAGGAGGTGGGCCTGATCCTGAAGCCCTGAGCACACCCTCACCTCCAGCCTGGCAATTGTACCCTGTTGTGCCAGTTCAAGAGTTTCAGTCACTCTTGTTATGCACTAAAAAAAATTAAAATAAAAACAATGGCTACCTTTCCACCGAATTTGCTTCTCCAGTGTTCCTGCTGAGGCTGTCTAATCTTCTTGATCCAAGTTTGGAATACGAGAAGCTTTCAGTTGATGGGTTGAGTTTTGCAATGCTGTGAAAGGTAAAGATAAAGGGACCCCTGACCATTAGGTCCAGTCACGGACGACTCTGGGGTTGCGGTGCTCATCTCGCTCTATAGGCCGAGGGAGCCGGCGTTTGTCCGCCGACAGCTTCCAGGTCATGTGGCCAGCAGGACTAAGCCGCTTCTGGCGAACCAGAGCAGCACACGGAAACGCCGTTTACCTTCCCGCCGGAGTGGTACCTATTTATCTACTTGCACTTTGACGTGCTTTCGAACTGCTAGGTTGGCAGGAGCAGGGACCGAGCAACGGGAGCTCACCCCATCACGGGGATTCAAAACGCCGACCTTCTGATCAGCAAGCCCTAGGCTCTGTGGTTTAGACCACAGCGCCACCCGCGTCCCTTGCAAGGCTGTTAGCTTCCTTTAACTACAGACAGGATCTTGCCTTGCAGCCAGAAGTTGGTGAATTGGAAATCGGATGTGCCTTGCTGTGCAAGGGGCATGCTAGATTTCTGCCCAGGTAGTCTTCTACCTATGAGAATCTCTCAACATCCGTGGGGGTAGGGTGGGGAGACAGAAACCCTGTTTGGGGTGGAGGGAGGAGAAGATAATATAATAATATGTGCAAGCAGAGCTGCTTGGATGTTCATAGCAGGTTCACAGGGCAGCCAGCCAGTCCTCCTGATCATCTGATGAGGCTGTTGGAACATTAACGGCCGTGCTTGCTGTGCTTTTGGAATGGGCTGGCAAGAACGTGTCCAGCACTCCCGAAAAGTGTCTTCCTGCTTGTCAAAAGAACAAGGCAAAACGCCGACACGATTCCACGCGAGGGTGTATGTCCTTCACCCTGTTCCGTTGCTTGCGAGTTGAAACTCTTTCTGTTCTGAATGGGGAGTGGGGGAAACAAGCCAAAACAAAAAACCCAGTGCAGAAAAGAACTTGACCTTCAGCTCCCAAGAGGAGCATGGCAGCTGCCTCTGGCTCACCCAGTCAGCTGGACACTTGCCCCACCCCCCGCCCGTGCCATGGCAGTTGCGGGTCAGGCCGGGAAGTCCCAATGGCAAGGCCTTCAAGCAGTATCCGCTTGGCACTGGATCCTAGGTGACCAAGCAAAGGTTCAGGGAGCTGGTGCGCACATTTCACCTAAACAGTGACTCGAGTTGGACAGAGCCCAAGGAGTGAGCCAGTTGCAGGCCGAGCTTAATTGGGAGTTGGTAAAAGAGGATGCGGGTGGCGCTGTGGGTTAAACCACAGAGCCTAGGACTTGCCGATCAGAAGGTCGGCGGTTCGAATCCCCGTGACGGGGTGAGCTCCCGTTGCTCAGTCCCTGCTCCTGCCCACCTAGCAGTTCGAAAGCACGTCAAAGTGCAAGTAGATAAATAGGTACCGCTCTGGCAGGAAGGGAAACGGCATTTCCGTGCGCTGCTCTGGTTCGCCAGAAGCGGCTTAGTCATGCTGGCCACATGACCCGGAAGCTGTACGCTGGCTTCCTCAGCCAATACTGCGAGATGAGTGCCGCAACCTCAGAGTTGGTCACGACTTGACCTAATGGTCAGGGGTCCTTTTACCTTTACCTAAAAGAGGATGGAGGACTGGAACGAAGATGTGGCAGCCAAATCCTCTGCTCTTGAATGTTTACATCTCTTACAACGCTGCTGCAGCCTCTTCCTCCCATGTAAAGGGAGGTTACTAGCCTGTGATGCCTGCATCCTGCTCTTTTGCTTTCTGTTGCTACGTAAAGCTCTGCACCTGCCAAATGGCCTGGAATGTGGTCGATTTGGCCCCTGTCTGATAACCCTCAGGCCATGGGTTCAAGGCGGACAAGAATTCTGAAACCCCAGGTGCTTTCCTGTGTTTGTGAGCCAGGAATTCTAGAGTTTGGCAGCAGCAGCTCCTGTGATTTGGAAGTGACGTGTAGGGTTGAGTTTTCCAAAAACAGAGGAACAAACGCACCTTTCAGTGGTACGAGTGTCGAGTCTTGCATGTTTTGACGCTGCCTGTCAGCTTCTCATTAAATCAGCATCAGATTAGCTCCCGTTGCTTAGTCCCTTTTCCTGTCCACTTAGCAGTTCGAAAGCACGTCAAAGCGCAAGTAGATAAATAGGTACCGCTCCGGCGGGAAGGGAAACGGCATTTCCATGCGCTGCTCTGGTTCGCCAGAAGCGGCTTAGTCCTGCTGGCCACATGACCTGGAAGCTGTACGCCGGCTCCCTCGGCCAGTAAAGTGAGATGAGCGCCGCAACCCCAGAGTCAGTCACGACTGGACCTAATGGTCAGGGGGTCCCTTTACCTTTACCTAATGGTTTTCATGGAAATGGATACAGCTGCTGAGCCTGCAGCCATTTTTGGGCTTCAGACAGGGGCAGCTACTAAGGTTCTGGGAAGCGCAAATCAGTGAATTGTGTCTCTCTTACTAAGCCTTGGGAACTCCCAACCATTGCATCTCAGCGTGTTGTGTTAAGATAGGCTTCATGAGATGCAGTGAACATAACGCAGTGATTTCTGATTTCTTGAGTGCCTCTAGTCTGCAACGTCTCCAAAGCCAGCCCCTATCTGCTTGGTGGTGCTTGGCTGACAGTAGGTTTTGCTCAACTTCAAATGGGAAACTGTAGTTTTGGATTCCCCCACCCTTCCTTTCCATGCGTGAATGACAGAATTCAGGAGCGGAGCAACACATTGCGCTTTAGGGACCAGTGGCTTTCCACCAGAAACTAGAGACATGCATGCCATTTTTTAAGATGTTCAGCGCAACAACATTCCTTAAAATATTTTCATTTAGGCATGCCTGTCCGGAAATGTAAATGTTGATTTGTTTTGATCTTCTTCTTTTTTTACAGTTAATTTTAATTACTTTTCAGCGTTTTCAGCTTTCTTTATTGATCATTTTAATATTTCTTGTAAACCACTTAGAGGCATCACTACAATCATATATAAGCTTTCTTAAGTAAATAAAAGATAACAGTGATAAAGGTTGCTAACATCTCCTTTGTTTGTCTCCATTGCAGGATTCATGAATAAAATTTTCCATCCCAATATTGACGAAGCGTAAGTGATTGAAGATGTTTTGTACTAAACAAAATTATTTAGGGGGGAGGGTTGTCTCTTAACCTCGGTGCATAGCTTCTTTTCTAATTCAGGAAGGGGAAGAGAATGGATATGTGATGAGTTAAGATATTTTTTTTGTGAAGAACAATTTATTCACCCTCTCTGTTGAGGGTAAGGCAAGCAGTCAGGGGCTTACACAAGTTTTCAGACACCCTGCCCTTAGAGAATCCTTTCCATTTTCTGTTCTCTACTGGAGATCTCCTTAATGTTTTAGAAGATTCTTGAGACTCAGTTTAGGGTTCCAGCATCAGGCAGGTTGCTCAGTCCGGGCACAACTTTGGATAAACCCTGTGCCCTGCAGGGCTAAATGGAAGATGAAGCGCTATGGCTTAAAATGGTAACCCATGTTCATATTGTCTGGATTTATCAGTCTGTGTGGATAGGCATTTATATGTAATCCATGTAAACTGTGGCTTTGGGGGGCTCTCTTGGTTAAGACTAAGTCAAATGCTCCAGCATACCTGTGGGCAGACTTCCAGCTTGCAGGATCAAAGTCTACCAACTGGAGCCAGAGGCAATAACAGCACATGCTCAGCCCTGGGACTTTTTTCAGTACCAGAAGTGAGCTGTCTTTTTACACAAAAAATCTACTCCTGAATCTTCCTTCCCTCTCCTTCCTTCCTTCCTTCCTTCCTTCCTTCCTTCCTTCCTTCCTTCCTTCCTTCCTTCCTTCCTCTTTCTTGATTTTTCACCCCCCCCCAACAAACCCTTTACAGATTTTAACATAGACCATAAATTACTTTATCCATTGTCTTCCAATCGTCCCATTCCATGGTTCCCATATTTACCCTTGAATCCTGCGTAATTTCACGTAAACTATTCAATTTTTTACCTATTTATCTTAATAATTAACGCTGTTGCTCATATTTCAAGTCCTGCACTTTTCTTTTTTCTTTTCTTCTTGTCTGTCTCCCTTTCTCTCTCTCTCTCTCTCTCTCTCTCTCTCTCTCTCTCTCTCTCTCACAAACACACACACACACACACACACACTCCTTTCTGTGTTTCAGCAACTTAATTAAGGGGAAGGGAACTAGGTAAACCATTGAGTGCCATAAACCATTACAGTTTCCCAAAGGTCTTCCTGCAGATTCCAGTCTGCCTTTTTTGCCCGCTTTCGTGAAATGTATTGGAGGTTAATAGGGAAGGGGAGATCTGAACTCGTTTAGCCACTGTACCAGACCAGCACTGCCTAACTGCAAATGGAAGTCAACCCTTGTTTGTCTCTTTCAGGTCAGGAACTGTATGTCTAGATGTAATTAATCAGACTTGGACAGCTCTCTACGGTGAGTTAAGAAATGTATGGCGTTGGTGGTTTAGTACTATACAAGGGTGGGTGTGCATGCACACATATTTTAGCTTGCTGTCTGAGAGCACAGTCTTGCACAGTCTTCACATGTGCTTTGAAGTGTGCAGATTGCAAGATCCCCCCCCCCCTTGCAGCGCGGGCACCCATTTTAGGAATGGGTGGTGTAGTGTGGTGTAGTGGTTAAGAGCGGTAGTCTCGTTATCTGGGGAACCGGGTTTGCGTCTCCGCTCCTTCACATGCAGCTGCTGGGTGAGCTTGGGCCAGTCACACTTCTCTGGAGTCTCTCAGCCCCACTCACCTCACAGAGTGCTTGTTGTGGGGGAGGAAGGGAAAGGAGATTGTTAGCCGCTTTGAGACTCCTGAAGGGGAGTGAAAGGCGGGATATCAAATCCAAACTCCTCTTCTTCTTCTTTCACCTTGAACATAGCATGCTCTAGAATTTGGCAACCCAGGGGTTAATGCTCTCAAGGACAACGAAGATTGCTTCTATAGTACCAAAACAGAGTTGGCATATTCATTAAAATTCATTAAAATTGTGTTAAACAAATTCAGCTGATGTACAGACCTTCACAAGCGGTAGACTAGCAATAGGATAGTTTAAAAAGAGTTAGCATTTACTTCCCCCACGTACAGTGGTACCTCAGGTTAAGTACTTAATTCGTTCCGGAGGTCCGTACTTAACCTGAAACTGTTCTTAACCTGAAGCACCACTTTAGCTAATGGGGCTTCTCGCTGCCGCTGCGCCGCTGGAGCACGATTTCTGTTCTCTTCCTGAAGCAAAGCTCTTAACCTGAAGCGTATGTAACCTGAAGCGTATGTAACCTGAGGTACCACTATACCAAGGATGAGCAAATACCCACTCAGCCATGAAGCTCACTGGGTCACCAACTCTCAGCCTAACCTGCCTCACAGGGTTGTTGTGTGAGGATAATATGGAGACGCATGTGCACCACACTGAACTCCTTGAAAGGAAGGCAGGAAATAATTGATTGATTGATTGATTGATTGATGGATAAGATTAGCTAGCCGGCCGTCTGGGCGAGCAGGGCCATCTTACTGGTTCCATCTTACTGGAATGGTATGTCCTGTGAGGTGGGGGCACAGCCACTTTGGCCGAATAGATGTTGTAGTGGTAGTAGAGATCGTGGCAAATGGCGCTTTCAAAGGCCAGCTTCAGGCGTTACATGTCAAGTTCTTTTTGTGTTGCTGATTTTCAGATCTTACCAATATATTTGAGTCGTTCCTGCCCCAGTTGCTGGCGTACCCCAACCCCATAGATCCCCTTAACGGTGACGCGGCAGCCATGTACCTTCACCGACCAGAAGAATACAAACAGAAAATTAAAGGTAAGGGCTTTGGAAGCGTGAGAAACCATTAGCAGCCTGTCTTGGAACTTTGTCGCGGAGAGCATTTGGGTCTGAAGAACTCACCAAAGTCTTGCGTATGCTGTGGCTTTGGCAAGCCAGTTGCTAACCTCCCAGGTTAGCAACGTCTAACTGAGGTGTCCATCTCACTTGGGAGAAGCCAGGCGGGGGGGAGGGAATCACCAGGCCTTATTTTGGGAAAAGGCGGCTTGCTCAGTTATGAAACAAGCAAAACAGAACAACAAGCTTCGGTTTGGTGAACCAGTGCCTAGCGTGGTGGATTTCTTGTGTAACCACACCACAGTGATGTTTAAAGCAACTTTTATTTGGTCGTAGCAAATAAATATATTCAGTTCAATAAATAAATAGCAGTGGCCACTGGAGAACCCACAAAAGGGGAGATCTCAGCACACCTCCTTCCAGCAACTCCTGCAGCCCAGCTGGTGCCAAACGTCTTGCTCTGCTTTCCTTTGGACCACATCAGTGAGGCTGGGGGGGGTCTTGTCATCTATGCAGCCCAGGACCTCCACACACGCTGCCCAGGCTTGCTCCCGGGAGAGATCACCTCAGTGTTGCTGATGCAACGGTTTGACTTCATCCCCAGAGACGCACTCCCTTGTCTCTCGAGACAGACAGATGCCAACAACAGGCCTATAAATTGCATGAGCTAATAGAAAGGCATTCCTTCACCTTAGCTTTGCACACGCATAGGAATTTTTCGCTCTATAAGACGCACCAGACCATAAGATGCACCTAGTTTTTGGAAGAGGAAAATGGGGTGGAGGAATTCTGAATCCCAGAAGCCAGGACAGCAAGCAGGATTGCTGTGCAGTGATCCCGCTTGCTGTCCTGGCTTATGGGATAGCCGCGCGCAGCCTCTCCCGGGCAAGGGGAGCCTTCACCCCCTACCCAGGAGAGGCTGCGTGAGGCTAAGGCTCCCCTGAGAGCCACGCTCCCTTTAAAGAGTGCGTGGAGAGTGTGTGCGGCTCTTGGGGGCTTTTCTCTGAGGAGGGAGAAGGGCAGTCCTTCTCCCTCCTCGGGGAAAACCCCCCAAGAGCTGCACACACGCTCCACGCGGCTCTTTAAAGGGATCGCTGAGCAGAGCCTCCCGTCTGCATTCGCTCCATAAGACGAACACACATTTCCCCTTACTTTTTAGGAGGGGGAAGTGCGTCTTATAGAGCGAAAAATACGGTAAGTCACAATCTCAGAGGCAGAGTAGGCCTGGATTGACCTGAATGCTCAGCTCAGTGCGAATAACAGGGGGCCTGCTTTATCTCAAGCTAGCTCAAGACTGGGGTTTCACCGCACAAACCTTCTTGACACATTCGTAATAGAACATGAACAAGCAGATTCTTCCAAGGATATCTTTTCACACTCCCTTTGATGCTTTTTAGAGGTTGTAGGTTGTGGGACTGTGGTGTAAACCACTGAGCCTTGGGCTTGCCGATCAGAAGGTCGGCGGTTTGAATCCCCACAACGGGGTGAGCTCCCGTTGCTCATTCCCTGCTCCTGCCAACCTAGCAGTTCGAAAGTGCAAGTAGATAAATAGGTACTGCTCCGGCGGGAAGGTAAACGGCGTTTCCGTACGCTGCTCTGGTTTCGCCAGAAGCGGCTTAGTCATGCTGGCCACATGACCCGGAAAACTGTCTGCGGACAAACGTCGGCTCTCTCGGCCAGTAAAGCGAGATGAGTGCTGCAACCCCAGAGTTGTTCACAACTGGACTTAACTGTCAGGGGTTCTTTACCTTTTACAGGTTGTAGGCTATCTAAAGCAGGTGCTATAACTTCCACTACACTAGCTAGGGGAGAGAGAAGATTTGCCCCCAGCCCAAGATGTGTGTAAGACTGGTGAGAGAAGGAACTAATGGACGGCTGTGTCCTTTTCCCTGCTACACCACTGAGTATGCACATCAAAATCAATCTGGGACTTCCACAGCCATTCCCCATCATCACCGCCACTATGAAAATATCCCTTGTTTTAGCTTTGCTATGCATGACATCAGCTGGTAGACCTGGGATGCCCTGCCACACCTCTCCCCACACACCCCAGTTGCGTGACAGGCGGGCAGCTACACGTTGGGAGTTGCTCAGGCACTGACATGATGCAAAGAGCTTTCTGGCGACAGTGGCACTTAAAAATAGCCTCCGCGCCGATGCCTTGAGTTGCAGCAACTCCTCTGCGCTGGGAGACAAGGTTCTGTAAATGCATAATTTATCTCGTCTTCCCTTTTTAACTGATGGAGCCGTAGAAGTCTTTCTGGTGTAACCCTGGGGGAGGGACCACAAGGCCCCGTTGCTTTAGAGGAATCAGCCCACAATGTGTTGGAGCTAGAATTCAGGAAACCTGCCTCTTAACTGGTTGCAGCAGTAGATGGCCAGTGGCAAGTACCATATTTTTTGCACCATAACACTCACTTTTTTCCTCCTAGAAAGTAAGGGGAAATGTCTGTGCGTGTTATGGAGGGAATGCCTACAGATGGCGGGGGGATCTGCTGCAGTCGTGAGCAGAGGATCCATGGCTCCCCTTTCTTCCCTCCTCCGTGGCTCGCTTTGAAACAGCAAAGCGGGAGAAGAGCCGCTGAGTGGGGAGGAGAGAGGGACAGAGAGCCTGCTTCTTTAAAGGAGCAAAGCGGGAGGGGAGAGGAGCCTTCTCTTATACCCCTCTTCTGCATTATTAACAACATCCTTCTCCACCCACCCCACGTGTGTTCCTTGTCCCGTGAGTACTTTTCCTTCCCTGCCCACTTAAAACGTAGTTACAAAGCATGGATCCACATGGATCCTCAGGATTTTTGCACTGGGTCACCCCTAATTCACCATCAGATCACATAGCATGTCCATGGCTACAGCTTGCACCAAAAAAATCACACACCCACTGTTGCCTGGGGCTGCAGTGGTGCAAAAACGTGGTTACAAAGCATGGATCCTCAGGATTTTTGCATTGGGCTACCCCAAACTCACTGTCAGATCACATGTCTGTAGCCACAGCATGAACCACAAAAATCATACATCCACTGTTTCGTTTAGAATATTTTTTTCCTTGTTTTCCTCCTCTAAAAACTATGTGCATGTTATGGTCGGGTGCATGTTATAGAGCGAAAAATACGGTACTTCTGTGACGATTGCCTTCTCCAGTTCTCTAGAGAGAGGCCCTTGCGCTCAGGCCTGCTCAGAAGGACTCTGACACAGCTGGGCCACATTGTGGAGAAGCAAGCAGCAATCTTTGGTAGCCGTTCCTCCTCCCAGGTCTCTCTCGGGTGCAGAGTGAGCTCTCGTCCCACTGGCACTGAGAGGCAGGCTGTGAGATTTAGGCCTCATTTGCGTAGATACGACATCCACAGGCCGCTGAGCATCTTTTCTTAACATGGAGCTTCGTAACACACATCCTTCCTGGGATATATAGTAATTGGTGCAAATTCCTGAAACTGGAAGCCCTTTCTTGCTGAATGGCATTTTTAAAGAAGGGATATGGGCCCTGGGTTGTTCTGACACACACCAAAATGTGTATTTGAGAGTCTGAGGCAATGAATGGAGCCGTCTTAAGATATTTGCACCCAGTGGCTAGTTCTGAGCATCACCCAGCGCATTGAGAACATGCAGAGATTACATTGACACAAAGGGAACCGGTAGACTGTACCACTTCAGAGCTCAGGAGGAGGGTGCGTGCCACTTTTCTGAATGCTCTCCTATGTAAAACAAAACACAGAATACTGATATTCTGGCTGCCCCCCACCTGTCCTGCTGCTCCCCCACCATTGGTTTTCCTTACGTCCTGGAATCCATCCTCCCATTTTTATAGTTAGACACCAGGCTTTAAAAACTCACATCTTGACTCTGTCGTTTTCCCGCTAACTAGTCTCATTCCACTATCTCTTCTGCCCCCCTCCTCTCCCCAGTCCTTGTGTCTCTTGGTCTGTCTTAGGCCCCTCCCCTCAGCCTTGCAATCTCTGCCTTCTGTCCTGTTTGATGTCCAGCACCCAGAACACGCGTGTGCTTTAGAAATAATTCAGAAATGTGTTTCTGCACCTCCCTACAGTTTTGAAGGTTTCTACCCTCTCCATTCACGGTGTACTCTGCTGAGCCTTTCCTCGCTCTTCCCACCCCCTCCAGCTTCAGGACTTTTCTGTGTTTCGCACAGAGATGCGTTCCCAAGCCGAGCACTTCATGAGAGTCCCAGCTGTCTTACGCCAGTGGTGGTGTACTGGTTAGAGCATCGCACCAGGACCTGAGAGGCCAGGGTTGAAATCCCCACTCTGCCACAAAGTTCGCTTGGGGGGTCAGGCACTGCCCTTAAGCCTAACCTAGCCTTTCTCAACCTGTGGGTCCCCAGATGTTGTTGAACTACAACTCCCATCACCCCTAGCTAGCAAGGCCAGAGCTCAGGGATGATGGGAGTTGTAGTCCAACAACATCTGGGGACCCACAGGTGGAGAACCGCTGGGCCCTAACCCTACCTCTCAGGGTTGTGGTTGGGGTCAAATAAGGAGGGGGTGAACCAGTTACAGGATCTCTTTGGAGAGGAAGGTGGGGTTATAACTGCAGTAAATAAATAAATACACTGGAAGGCACAAAAACACAGGAAAAACAGGCAATATTATCACAGGTGCAAATGTTGACTGTTTATTATTGTTGTTATTATTATTAAATCTTGCTTTTTAAGATTTTTCAGACAAGTACTAATGTTTGAGCCAGGGGTTTTCCTTGCTGACATCTGGGGGTCATTTTGGTGGGCGGGCATGTGCAGGCATGTGGAAAAAGCACATCAAGCAGTTTGTGGTCTGCTTAGCCATGTTGTTTTGAGGGACCTCAGGGTGTTCCTTTAGTGTCTGTGTTGATCGTCCCTCTTTTTCTTCCCCTGCCCCCACCTTTCTCTTTCACCCCATCCAGAATACATTCAGAAATATGCAACAGAGGAAGCGCTAAAAGAGCAGGAAGAAGGCACTGGGGACAGCTCTTCGGAGAGCTCCATGTCTGACTTTTCAGAGGACGAGGCCCAGGATATGGAGTTGTAGTAGAAGCAGCACCCTGCTTTTCAGAGAGACTGACTTCCTAACCACGCGCTGAGAAGCAGACTATAATATTCATATTTAAACAAAGCAATTTTTTATTACTAAACAAGGTTTTTATGAATAATAGCATTGAGATATATATACATATATATATATCACCCTTTAGATCTTGATTTCTTTTGGTCATTTCTCAGAGCCCAAAAGTGCATCGTAGCGCATTTCCCACATTCCACTTGGTAGCAATGTGCAGCTCAGATGCATGCGAGGCATCCGTTTATAATTCCATTTGAGCAAAGGCAACCTGTGGGCTACTGAACTGTCAACCTAAAAACAACAACAACAAAAAAAAAACAGCTGCTTTGCTAGGGAGAGGGTCTGGATGTTCCCTTTTTTTTCCTCCCTGCCCCCCACTTTTATTATTATTATTATTATTAATGGTTCCAAAGATGGCAGGACACCCTCAGATGCAGAAGCAGAGCATCGCATGCAGAACGTCGTAGAGAAATATCGGGGGATAAACGCGAGAGGCAGTGAAGTCGGAAAGGTGTTCTTTCGATTCAGCTCGGCCGCTTTACACTTTAAACGGAGTTGCAAATTTTAAGAAACGAAACACCGTCGCCAGAATACGCCGAGTTCTTCGAAGTGACCGGTTCCGACGAAGACGCCTTTCTTTGGCTTAAAGAACATTTTGCGCGGACTTCCTGCCCCGCCGCTAGAGACTGGCGATTGGTCTGGTTTGCTCGGGGGACCTTTTGAAAACCTGCGACTGGACAGTCAAAAGTCAACTTTACTGGTCTGGATCCTCGGTGTCCGTCTGCCTCTGTCGCCGTTACTACTCTTAAGGGACAGAAAGCAAGCAGAGTCCAACTTTGGCTTAGCTTTCCTGGAGCGCGTCACACCCAATCCATTTTTGGCCCCACTGTTAAAACCACTGGCAGTTGTAATTATTCCACTCATTGATGTCTCTTCAAGCACTGTGCCCAGGGCCTCCTCCGGAGAGGTCTTCTTACAAGTCGGGTTTGTCAAGAGCGCTGCAAGCCCATGGACAGTTTCATCGCCCCCCACCCGAGTTGCCGCTGATCACGACTCCATCGGTGGTCTCCCAAGTTTGCTAGTTCCTTCCTTCCTTTGCTCACTTGTCGCCCTTCTATAAAGCAGGCCAGACAATCTAGGAAAATTCAGTATACTGGGCTTGGGAAGTGGTTTTTTGTTGTTTTGGAAGGGGAATTGATAATAAGAGTGCTGGTTTCAGAGATTTTCTTCCGAATTAGATTCTTCCTCCCTTTTCATTTCTTGGGCGTTTTTTGAACACACAAATGTTCCTTCTCTCTTCCCCTCCACCCCGTCCCCCCTCCCCAAAAAATGGAATGGTAAGAGAACGCCCCCCCCCAATACGTTGAATGCCTACCTGGGATGCTGATGTTACTTGAACATGGATAACGGCAAGGAAAACGCCCGGCAAGATGTGGATTTTGCAATCTGGACATTACCTCTGATGTATTTGTAAAGAGTTTTTTTTTTCCTTTTTCTTTTTGGACAGGATGTGGGGAGGGCAGTTTTGGTGCAATGTCTGTGGGTGGGGGCAGTGAACAGAATTCGAACTCGGGTGACGTGAGCAGAATTCTGAATATCAAGCTAAGCCCAGTCCGTTGTATTTGCTTCCCAGATTCCCCTGAAACGCCGTCAGAATTTTGTGGATTGTTCTGGGGTGTGCGAGGGGAAGACGCGTCAAGAGAGTACAATCTTAAAGCCTAATCAGTTTGCTTCCCCCCCTCCCCCTTTTGAAAAGATCTTATGTAAAGTAGAATTTAAATTTGGCATGATAATTTTCCTTTAATAAAGCAAAAACATACCAAGAAGTTGAATTACGGGCATGAAGAAAAAAACAACAACAACAACCAAGAACCTTTTATTTTCTTTCTTTCTTTCTAAATTAAAAAAAAGAGCAAAACAGTAATGTGGTTATAGTAGCTGAGATGAAGTTCTCTCCTTTAAGCAAGTATGGCTTGTTTGGGGGGGGGCAGGCGGGTTAGTATTAATATGGAAGATGTAACTCTGTGCCATTTCCTTGACTCCGGAGGAGCGTGGGGAGAGCTCTGTTACTGCTGCAGGGCTCCTGAGACCAGCCTTCACCGACCTCGTGCCTTCCAGAGGTCGATGGACTACAATTCCCATCAGCCCCTGCCACCGTGCTGGTTGAAGCTGATGGGAGTTGTAGTCCCAGCAACCTGCGGAGGGCACAAAGTTGGCGAAGTTGGCCTTAGAGATGCTCTCTGCTTGAGTGGTGGCCTCTTAGGTGCTATTTAGGTCTAGATTTTGAGTGCTGAGGTGGCAGTGGTGATGGTGGTACCAATTTAAACAAAATAAATTGTATTTTTTCAATATTGTATATACAAATATTAGTGTTCTAATTCCCTTTACTTTATGCAGGTAACTTTTTCCTGGGGGGGGGGGGGAAGAATCTCAATCTTGGTGCACAGTCAGTTTTTAACAACTCTGACGTACACAGCTCTTCTAAGCAAACACCCGTTCTTAATTTCAACAGTCCTGGCTTTTAAATTAAACGCACGGAAGCGGTTCCAAATGCAGACACGGTCCGTGTTCAGTGGAATCCCACCCACCCCCAAGAAAAGGCAGCACTGACTCTCATCTCTATCCCCACCCAATATCCACACACTTTGCCCCTGGAGTGCAAAAAACCCATTTTCGCAATTCCTGTTTCATCGGATCCCTTGTTTGTGCGTTGCAGTTGCAAAGATCTCTTCTTCTGCATTTGCTTTCCGGGTGTCAGGGAAGGCTGGCAAAATGCCCTTAGTGGAATGGGATCTACCGGGAGAGATGAGTTTGTGAGGACCTTATGAGTTAACTAGACCAGGTTCCCTTCTCCTTTGGTACCACTGATCTAAGCGCAGTTCCTTCTTGTCCCCCTCTCTCTCTCTTTTTTCGGCCTTCCAAGATCCCCTTTGCTCGCAGAGCTGCTCCGCTCTCCGCCAGACCAGACGGAAAGGCCACTTCCAGTCGCCAGCCCCCCTGCCGTCCCTTCCGAAACGCCCGCGTTCCTTTTGAAAACCACCTTTCAGGCTTCAGACCCGACTCCCAACGCAGCCGCCCCAGGGAAGCTGCAAAGCTGTGTGTGTTTGTTGTGAGTTGCCTTGCTAACGTGAACACACTCTGACGGGATCTCAAGTGATTGCACCGGCTATATTGCCCTTCTCCCTCCCCACCCGTAAAAGTCCGTTGTGCTTTTTGAGTATTTCGGCACCGGTAGATGAAACTTCCCACATCGACCTTGGCGTTTGATCTGCTCCCCTTCCTCAAGATTTAAATCACCCATGGAGACGTACCTCCGAAGCACACTCTTTTTATCCCACTCTGCCCTCCGTGCCGGTCTCCCAAGTCCACCTGTCGACCTTCTTGTTAGTTCTTCTTGCCACACCATCTTGTGCTTGATATAAGAGAGCGAGGACCTGGAAACGGAGGCAGAGAGCAGCATGGATCAGAGCGGCGCAGGGTTTTACCCAGGTGACGGCTGGTGGCGAAAGTAAATGGCCCTGGAGCTTTTCGTTGACTAGGTCAGCTTGTAGAAAAATCCCAAAGTTCCCTGGCTTGTGTGGTCGGTAGATGTTTTCCTACCTTTGGGGCAGCGGGTGGGAACTCCCACAACGGAAAGGGGGTTTGTAGGGGAGGGGGTGAAGCTTTTGTCCTCTTGGGGAAGGGTCCATGCTAGCTTTCTGCAGCTAGATCTGGAAGGGATAAAGTAGTTAAACGTGTGGAGTGTCCGAAGGCGACTCCTGTGATCTGAGCGTGCGCTGGTTTTATATAAATATATATATAATATTTGCTCGCTCGCTCGCTTCCTTTTGCTCGTCTGAGTTGCTGTGGCACCTTGGAGCCAGAAGTCTCTTGCCGCATGAGAAATGGCCATTTCCCTTCTCTCCTTTTTCTTTTACTGACTGTGTTTGGTACATATTGTGTGAATACTTGAACAGGTAAGCTGGGCCTCCAGCCCCTTCCATTCGAGTCCTTGCTTTTTTCCCCCTTCGGGGTTTTTGTTTTTTTTTTTGGTTGGTTTGTCCCCCCACCCCCCATTTCTGTTTCCGCTTCCTCTCTTATACCCCCCCCCGCCCCCCATCCTCTTTGCATTGTGATGATGTTAGTGGGCATGCCTGGCGCCACGGCAATTGCCTCTTCTAAGAATTATAACCTCTCAAAATAGTTGTGTATAATTAAAGAAACTGTAAACTTTTTTTAAAAAATAAAATATGTATATACCTTGGCCCCTCGACTGGTAATTGCCCCAGGAGAGAGAGAGAGAGATATTTGGGGTGTGGGTCACTGCTGCTGACACTTCGTAGGGCTTTAAAAAATTTGGAATAAATTGCATCTCTCCCTCCCCGCCACAACCACTTTCTGATTCCGTGGCACCACCCTATTTCTCTCCTAACTCGATATACACTACTGATACACGCATCCCCTAAAACGAGGTCCCAATCGGTGGGTTGGGTGTACTTTTTGTGACAAATCCACATTTGCGCCAGCTGTGCCTGTGACCGTACAAAAGGAGGCAGGAGGGCAATGTGGAGGAAACGGTTTGGGGAAATGGGATAGTGAAGACGATGAATGGATTTTTGTATATTGATTCTCAACTTGCCAGCATGGAACTTTCATTGCCTCCCACTGGTTTTTTTGGGTTTTTTTTCTTTTGAAGAATGTTGAATCCTAGAATTGCAGAGTTGAAAGAGGCCACAAGGTTCGCAGGAATCTTGCCCAACATGGGGTTTGAACCGACATCGCTGAGATTAAGAGTCTCATGCTGTACAGACCGAGCTATCCCAGCCCAATATGTAAGTGACCAGTTGAAAAACAACAACAAATGGTTACTTGTTATGGTCACAGATGGGAACTGGCAGAGCGCAAGCTCAGGAGATGATGTGGGAAAATTGCAATGCTGGAATTCTTAATAATAATAATAATAATAATAATAATAATAATAATAATAATAATAATTTTATTTATATCCCGCCCTCCCCAGCCGAAGCCGGGCTCAGGGCGGCTAACAACAATAAAATTATACAACATTCTAAAATCATTTCATTAAAATTAATTCAACTCAAATTGATGGCAACCATTAGGCTAAAGTTCTGTGAAGACTGCCAAAGGAGGGAGTCAGGCTGTGCCCTGGCCAAAGGCCTGGTGGAACAGCTCTGTCTTGCAGGCCCTGCGGAAAGATGTCAAGTTCCGCAGGGACCTAGTCTCTTGTGACAGAGCGTTCCACCAGATTGGAGCCACAGCCGAAAAAGCCCTGGCTCTGGTTGAGGCCAGCCTAGCCTCCCTGTGGCCTGGGACCTCCAAGATGTTTTTGTTTGAAGACCGTAAGTTCCTCTGTGGGACGTACCAGGAGAGGCGGTCCTGTAGGTACGAGGGTCCTAGGCCGTATAGGGCTTTAAAAGTTAAAACCAGCACCTTGAACCTGATCCTGTACCCCACTGGGAGCCAGTGCAGCTGGTATAGCACCAGGTGAATGTAATCTTAAGAGTTGAGCCATCCCAATGCTCAACAAAATGATAACTCAAAATCATATGAACAGCAGTTCAACATCCGCTTTGCTGGCCTGGACTGATGTGGGTTGTTGTCATCTTTGATTAACAAAAAAATGTTTTTTGCCATGGTAACTGAAAGCAACTTACATACACACATTAAACCACCATAAAAAATATCTAAAAGGCAAATTTTAAAAACTGCGTAAAAAACATCCTGCCCGTGCAAAAAGGCCTCAGTTAAAAGCCAAAAGGCCTGGTGAATATAATTTTTGCCTTGTGCCTAAGATGTGCATTGATGGAACCAGCCCAGTCTCCCTTGGGGAAGGCATTCCATAAGCTCGGAGCCACCACTAAGAAGGTCTGTTCTTGCCAGGTCACCTCCTAGAGGCCTCTGATGACAATGGCAGGATCTGGGTTGGTTCCTGTGTAGAGAGGCAAACCCTGGGGTACGGGGATCCTGAGCCACATAGGACTTTAGAGATCCAAACCAGCATTTTGAACTGAGGCCGGAAAATCACTGGCAGCTAGTACAGCAGGACCAGGATTGGTTGCAGTCTAAAATAATCTGGATGGCATTAGGTTTGAATGACCATTTGAAGCCACACCTGCCCTCCCTTCTGGTTGGTTTGCTTTTTCAAATGGTCCTCCTGCCTTCACACTCCTTAGGCTTTGATCGCAGGAGACATGTACCTTCTTTCAAGAGCAGCTGTGTTTTCTGCAGAGAACTTTCCTTCCTGCCGAAAGGGCGATGCGCTGCAGTTCTCTGTTGCTTTTGACTCTGTGTGCGTTTCTAGATCTTGCGCCACCTTCCTGAAGAGGCAGAACCTCAGGAAGGAGCGCAGGAAGATGACTTCCATGTGATCAGGCTGCTTGTCCCATCTAGCCCCAAGTTGTCTGGCAGCAACTGTCCTGGGCCTCAGGAAGAAAGAAGTCTCTGCCATTGTCAGCTGCCTGAGAACTGAAGGTGCCAGGGTTTGCTAAATGGGATCTTCTGGATGCCCTGAATGGGGTAGCTGTGCCCCTGAAGGACCAGGTGTGCAGCCTGGGAGTCACTCTGGACTCACAGCTGTCCATGGAGGCGCAGGTCAATTCTGTGTCCAGGGCAGCTGTCTACCAGCTCCATCTGGTACACAGGATGAGACCCTCCCTGCCCGCAGGCTGTCCTCCCAGAGTGGTGCATGCTCTGGTTATCTCCCGCTTGGATTACCGCAATGCGCTCTATGTGGGGCTACCTTTGAAGGTGACCTGGAAACTACAACTAATCCAGAATGCGGCAGCTAGACTGGTGACTGGGAGCGGCCGCCAAGACCACATAACACCGGTCCTGAAAGACCTACATTGGCTCCCAGTACGTTTCCGAGCACAATTCAAAGTGTTGGTGCTGACCTTGAAAGCCCTAAACAGCCTTGGCCCAGTATACCTGAAGGAGCGTCTCCACCCCCATCGTTCTGCCTGGACACCGGGGTCCTCCAGGGGCCTTCTGGTGGTTCCCTCCCTGTGAGAAGTGAAGTTACAGGGAACCAGGCAAAGGGCCTTCTCGGTGGTGTCTGATGTTTTATTGTAGTTTTAATATTTTGTTGGAAGCTGCCCAGAGTGGCTGGGGAGACCCAGCCAGATGGGCGGGATATAAATAAAATTATTATTATCAAAGACGAGGCTTCTAAATCTTGCCAACTGGCATTAGCAGAGCCCTGACAACTCCCGTAATGCTTCACCATACTGCCTGGGGCTGATGGGATTCTCAACTCTCAAGAACATCTCGAGGACCAAACATGAGACGCCCTTACAGGTCAGGATCTTAAAAGGTGTCAGGGGGAGGCAGGGCCAGATTTCGGTTTAATGAGGCCCTCAACTCCTGAAGGTAAAGGGGCCCTTTATATGTCCAGCTGTCCTTCGTCAACAACAAATTGCCGCTATTTTTTATGTTGAATATATGCTACATGGTGATTTATTCACATAATCGGTATCTCAAGCCATTTGCACATAACAAAATATGTATTTTATCATAAAATTCATATTTTATGTAGGCACCCTATATATAGAAATGAGCAAACCAGTGATAGGGAGCAGGCTAGCAGGTGGGGCCCATGACTTACATCATAGGAGCCTACACAACACAAAACACGGTTGCTGTATGTAGGTTTTATTTTATTTGTTTTTATCGAGAAGCCAAGTTACAGGGAACCAGGCAGAGGGCCTTCTCGGTGGTGGCGCCCTCCCTGTGGAACGCCCTCCCACCAGATGTCAAAGAGAAGAACAACTACCAGACTTTTAGAAGACATCTGAAGGCAGCCCTGTTTAGGGAAGCTTTTAATGTTTAATAGGTTATTGTATTTTAGTGTTCTGTTGGGAGCCGCCCAGAGTGGCTGGTGAAATCCAGTCAGATGGGTGGGGTATATTATTATTTTGGAAATGTACATCCCGTTTTTTCCCATTTAATTTTTTTGAGGGCCCCCAAGAGAGGGGGGCCCTAAGCTATAGCTTGTTGAGCTTATACGTAAGTCTGACACTGGGGTCAGGGAGGGTCACCCAATTACTTGCGAGAAGTCCAGCATGTTTCAGGACAGAGTTGTTGGACTTTACAAGGAAGCTGTGTGTGTTACCGATCTTTGAACTTCCTTGACCAGGCGAGGTGGAAATTTCCAGTGGAAGGCAGAGAGTGGTTACATGACATTTAACTTCTCAATCTTCTTTCTTTAGAATCATAATAGTTGGAAGGTAATCTGAGGGTTGTCTAGTTCAGCTCCTTGCAATGCAGGAATATGCAGCTGTTCCGTATGGGAATCGAACCTGCAACCTTGGCATTTATCAGCCTGCTAGGGATGCGGGTGACGCTGTGGGTTAAACCACAGAGCCTAGAACTTGCCGATCAGAAGGTCGGCGGTTCGAATCCCTGTGATGGGGTGAGCTCCCGTTGCTCGGTCCCTGCTCCTGCCCACCTAGCAGTTCGAAAGCACGTCAAAGTGCAAGTAGATAAATAGGTACCACTGTGGTGGGAAGGTAAACGGTGTTTCCGTGCGCTGCTCTGGTTGTCCAGAAGCGGCTTAGTCCTGCTGGCCACATGACCCGGAAGCTGTACGCTGGCTCCCTCGGCCAATAAAGCGAGATGAGCGCCTCAACCCCAGAGTCGGTCACGGCTGGACCTAATGGTCAGGGGTCCCTTTACCTTTTCAACAGCTGCTAAAAACATCTTTGCCTGGACAAACCTTCCCTGACATTTAGAACACTGATGTGTGCTTTAATCTGTTTTTAGTTTATTGCCAATTTGAATTTTTTGGAATGCTTTAGCCGTTTTTGCTGATGAATTGTTTTCTTCCTTTTGCAAACTACTTTGAGTGTTTCCACGCAGTGTATAGATTTGACAAAAGGAGGAAATAAAATGAAAATGAGGTGCAATTCCCCCACCCCGGGAGGCTCACCTGGTGCCCACGCCAATGTTGTTACAGCACCAGACAAAAGTCTTAATTTTTTTCCCCTTGAGCTGATCTATTTATTGCAAGATAGGGACAGCTGAGTGGAAAATTCCCAAGATTCTGCAGAGTCATACCTGTAAAGTGCCTGTAAAGGTAAAGGTAAAGGGACCCCTGAGCATTAGGTCCAGTTGTGGCCGACTCTGGGGTTGCAGCGCTCATCTCTCTTTATTGGCCAAGGCAGTGGCGTAGCGTGGGGGGTACAGGGGGGGCCGGCCGCACCGGGCACAACATCTGGGGGGGGGCGCTCGCCGCCTCCGGAGTCGCCGAAGAGCCTCGGACGCAGGCAGAGCCCCATGTCTCGCGGAACCGACGAGCTGTGCGCGCGTCCGGGCTGAAGGCGTCCGGCAGGCAGCGGCTCTCAGCGCTCGTCGCGGTCCCCGCGCGTCAGGGCCATGGAGGGCGCGTCAGGCAGCCCCTCCTCACAGCCCCGCCGCCGCTGCTGCAGCGGCTGGGCCATGTTGCATTTTCCTCGCCTCTCTGCCCTCCTCTGGGCAATCGGTGTCGTTTAGGCGGCAGCACCAGCAGCAACTCGCCTCAGATCATCTGACACGGACCCGCCGCCGCTGCCGTGGCTACCTTACCGTAAATACCCCAGCCCAGGCAGCAGCAAGAAGAAGCTGGCAGCGGCGGCAGGTTAGGGGTTAGGGGGCGCAAATTATTTGCCTTGCCCCGGGTTAGTGGGGGCAAATTACTTGCCTTGCCCCGGGTGCTGACAACCCATGCTACGCCACTGGGCCAAGGGAGCCGGCGTACAGCTTCCGGGTCATGTGGCCAGCAGGACTAAGTCGCTTCTGGCGAACCAGAGCAGCACACGGAAACCTAGGCTCTGTGGTTTAACCCACAGTACCACCTGTAGCTGTTGAAAAGAGTATACAGTAAAGGACCGCCGTAGCTCAGTGGCAAGAATGTCTGCCTTGCAAGCAGAACATCCCAGTTCAATTTCTGGCATCTCCAGGTCGGGGGACCCTACATGAACCCCTGGAGAGCTGCCAGTCAGTGTAGGCAGCCCTGGGCAAGAAGGACCAATGGTCTGACTCCGTATAAGGCAGCTTCCCTTATACTGATTTCTTGCGGCATGCAGATCCTTGGAAGCAATTGCTTCTCACCACCGCAAGGTGCCTCTCTCTCCCCACAGCAGTCTTTGCTGCCAGCTGACCAATCAGGTTGTCAGCATCTGGAAGATGGAGATTTAAAGCTTGCAGGAGTGCGTTAAAAACAACAACCAAGAACCCTGAAGCTGCCAAACAGAGCCTGGTGCACAATGTGGGTGGTTGGGGCCTTGGAGAGACTGTGGCTTGGCGGGTTATTGACGCGGCCTGGGCACATAGCTGTCAACTTACAGATTTGAAAATAAGGGACCAGCAGCCTCGAAAATAAGGGATCAGCAGCCAAAATAAGGGATTTTGCTATTGTACATACATTGGTAGGATTGACAGATGCTGTCAATCCGGCATGAGGTGGTTGCGGCAGCACCACAGCCGCTGAAGCGCCACCCTTCTGCGTCCCTCCCCATCCCTCCTCTTCCTCCTCCCTCAGGCCGCCTCCTCAGCTGCCACCACCGCTGCCGCCTCCGGGCTCACGGGCGGCCTGGGCGAGAGTCTCTCTCTCTCTCCCTCCCCCCCTCTCTCTTGGGCAGGGAAGGGTCGATGGAACTCCTTGCGCCAGGACGAGGGTGCCAGTGTGTGCTCTCTCGCACGGCGGAGGACCCCGAGCCGCTGCTTCCCTCTCGAGCATGAAACCCGGGAAATTCAAGGGACATCATCAATAAGGGACAGCAGTGGGACACGGCGCTGGGATAAGGGAGTTTCCCGCCAAATAAGGGGCAATTGACAGCTATGGGCCTGGGGAGCGGGTTTCCAGGCTGGCAGAACCTAAGGAGGATCACGAAGGCTGCATGGAAAGGCTTAGAAGCCTGGGCTGGGCTGCCAGGCCTGAGGTTCCCCAACCTGGACAACATGGGTCCTTTGGGCATCCCTCGGAGGCTCCTGTGCCCTCCAGAGGGGTGGGCAGTCTTCCAGTCAGCCGATAGATGGTGCTCACACTCCACCTGTGCCTAGATCTCAGGTGAAATGTGTGTTTCGTTCATCAAAAAAACGGAAAGGAAAACGTTTGTTTTCTAGTGTGAATGAACACCAGAATTCTTATTGTTGGTTGCATCAATAGTGTTTAAATGTTATAGCTGCTGTCATTGTGTCTTTGAACTGTGATAATCACGAGTCTTGTTTTTGTGCTTGCAGGATGGAGAGATGCAAACTTCTTGAGTTTTGCACAGACGGAATATAGGGTCCCAATGTACTGCACAGCAGCGCATAGCTAGTTTCTGGCCCCACTGCTTTCCATCTCTTTACACACACACACCCATTGCAAGTAAAAATAAAACAAAGTGTGTTCAAGAACATTTTTGGTCTGTATTATTCGCTACAGTGCTGGATTTACGTACAGTGGTACCTCAGGTTAAGTACTTAATTTGTTCCGGAGGTCCGTTCTTAACCTGAAACTGTTCTTAACCTGAAGCACCACTTTAGCTAATGGGGCCTCCCACTGCCGCTGCGCCGCCGGAGCACGATTTTTGTTCTCATCCTGAAGCAAAGTTCTTAACCCTTAGCACTATTTCTGGGTTAGTGGAGTCTGTAACCTGAAGCGTCTGTAACCTGAGGTACCACTGTATCAGCTAAAACAAGCTATAGCTTAGGGCCCCACTCTCCTGTGGGGGGGCAAAAAATTAAAGGGAAAAAAACTGGATGTATGGTACATTTCCAAAATATAAGATAAATATTACAGTGGTACCTCGAGTTAAAAACTTAATTCATTCCGGAGATCCGTTCTTAACCTGAAACTGTTCTTAACCTGAGGTACCACTTTAGCTAATGGGGCCTCCCGCCGCCGCTGCACAATTTCTGTTCTCATCCTGAAGCAAAGTTCTTAACCCGAGGTACTATTTCTGGGTTAGCGGAGTCTGTAACATGAAGCATCTGTAACCCGAGGTACCACTGTACTTTGATAAAATACATATTTTATGTGCAAAGGGCTTTAGACAGCTATTAGGTCCATAAATTACCATACAGTATATATTCAACACAAAAAAACAGCAACAATTTGTTGTTGACAAAGGACAGCTGGACATATAAAGGGCCCTTCAGGAGCTGAGGGCCTCATCAAACCGAAATCTGGCCTTGATTCACTATCACAGTTACAGAAGTGGGACAACTCAGGGACATCCGTCTCCTCAAGGACTTTTGCTCCTGACCTCCAAAGGGAAGACTTCCTTTTGGTTCTAACCCTTCAGATTTGGACAGAGGCAATGGTTTCTTCTTTCACTATGAATGCTCATTTCTTTAGCAACGCTGAGATAATGGTGGCAGAATCCTGCACAATTTCAGTGAGAGGAAAGACGCATGTCTTAAGAGCAGAAGAACGAACCTTTCTGGAGGATGGAAGCAGGTTGGAGGATGGATGGTGGCTAACAGATTGAGGTTGAATCCTGACAAGACAGAAGTACTGTTTTGGGGGGACAGTGGGCGGGCAGGTGTGGAGGATTCCCTGGTCCTGAATGGGGTAACTGTGCCCCTGAAGGACCAGGTGTGCAGCCTGGGAGTCATTTTGGACTCACAGCTGTCCATGGAGGCGCAGGTTAATTCTGTGTCCAGGGCGGCTGTCTGCCAGCTCTATCTGGTACACAGGATGAGACCCTAGCTGCCCGTAGACTGTCTCACCAGAGTGGTGCATGCTCTAGTTATCTCCCACTTGGACTACTGCAATGCGCTCTATGTGGGGATACCTTTGAAGGTGTCCCGGAAACTGCAATTAATCCAGAATGCGGCAGCTGGACTGGGGAATGGGAGCAGCCGCCGGGACCACATAACACTGGTTCTGAGAGATCTGCATTGGCTCCCAGCACGTTTCCGAGCACAATTCAAAGTGTTGGTGCTGACCTTGAAAGCCCTAAACGGCCTCAGCCCAGTATACCTGAAGGAGCGTCTCCACCCCCATCGTTCAGCCCGGACACTGAGGTCCAGCATCGAGGGCCTTCTGGCGGTTCCCTCCCTGTGAGAAGTGAGGTTACAGGGAACCAGGCAGAGGGCCTTCTCGGTAGTGGCGCCCGCCCTGTGGAACACCCTCCCTTCAGATGTGAAGGAAATAAGTAGCTATCCTATTTTTAAAAGACATCTGAAGGCAGCCCTGTTCAGGGACGTTTTTAATATTTAACGCTGTATTGTTTTTAATACTTGATTGGGAGCCGCCCAGAGTGGCTGGGGAAACTCAGCCAGATGGGCGGGGTATAAATAATATATTATTATTATTATTTCTGGATCAAGCCATTGGCCCACCTAAGTCCAGCATCCTGCTCTTGCAAGGGCCAACTAGACCCAACAAGCAGGATTCGCACGCAAGAGCGGAAGTGAGTTCCACAGTTTAACTTTCTGCTGCAGTTTTGCGTTCCCTGTCCCCCACCCACCTAATTGCCCTAATTCTTGGTTGCATAAGAGATGGGGACCGTGTGTGTGTGTGTGTGTTCAGCTTAACCTGCTTCCTTTGACAGGCCTGTCTCCTAATGAGCAGCGGGAAGCCAGCAGGCGGCTTAGAGGCTTATCAGGGTGACGACAGGTTGCTTTGGCTGGGTCACGGATCCTGAGAGGGAAGGAGAGGTGGGTGGTGGGGTTAGGAGGGGGGGTGAAATAGAGAAGTGGGGCAATTCGTCCTGGCAAAACGGAGCCCTCCCCTCCTTTTGGGCGCTGCCCAGAGCGGCTGGGGAAACCCAGCCAGATGGGCGGGGTATAAATAATAAAATTACTATTATAAATTATTACTACCGTATTTTTCGCTCCATAAGATGCACCTAGTTTTTAGAGGAGGAAAATAAGGGGAAAAAATATTCTGAACGAAACAGTGGATGTATGATTTTTGTGGTTCATGCTGTGGCCACAGACATGTGATTTGACGGTGAGTTTGGGGTAGCCCAATGCAAAAATCCTGAGGATCCATGTGGATCCGTGCTTTGTAACCACGTTTTTGCGCCATTGTGGCCCCACAAAACAGTGGATGCGTGGTTTTTTTGGTGCAGGCTGTAGCCATGGACATGCTATGTGATCTGACGGTGAATTTGGGGTGACCCAATGCAAAAATCCTGAGGATCCATGGGCTTTTCCTCCCCACTCCCAGGCAGCCTCCTTTATCGCTAGAGTCCCTTATCTCCCTCCTGATCGCTTGCAGATCAGCTGCTCAGTGGCTTCGTTTCAACACCCCCTTCCCTCTTTCTAAACAAAAAAAGCACGATCTGCTTTTTGCCCCTGGGCAATTCGGCTCCAGGAACCAAGCATTCGCTCCATAAGACGCACAGACATTTCTCCTTGCTTTTTAGGAGGAAAAAAGTGTGCCTTATGGAGCGGAAAATACGGTATTATCTGGGACCTTTTACCAGGAAGCCCATCAGCTGAGGGTCATTCATTTGATCAGCTGGGGAGGCCAAAACTTCCACACAGACCTTGACAGATTAGAGAACTGGGCCAAAACAAACAAGATGAATTTTAACAGGGAGAAGTGTAAAGTATTGCACTTGGGCAAAAAAAATGAGAGGCACAAATACAAGATGGGTGACACCTGGCTTGAGAGCAGAACATGTGAAAAGGATCTAGGAGTCTTGGTTGACCACAAACTTGACATGAGCCAACAGTGTGACGCGGCAGCTAAAAAGCCAATGCAATTCTGGGCTGCATCAATAGGAGTATAGCATCTAGATCAAGGGAAGTAATAGTGCCACTGTATTCTGCTCTGGTCAGACCTCACCTGGAGTACTGTGTCCAGTTCTGGGCACCACAGTTCAAGAAGGACACTGACAAACTGGAACGTGTCCAGAGGAGGGCAACCAAAATGGTCAAAGGCCTGGAAACGATGCCTTATGAGGAACGGCTAAGGGAGCTGGGCATGTTTAGCCTGGAGAAGAGGAGGGTAAGAGGTGATATGATAGCCATGTTCAAATATATAAAAGGATGTCACATAGAGGAAGGAGAAAGGTTGTTTTCTGCTGCTCCAGAGAAGTGGACACGGAGCAATGGATCCAAACTACAAGAAAGAAGATTCCACCTAAACATTAGGAAGAACTTCCTGACAGTAAGAGCTGTTCGACAGTGGAATTTGCTGCCAAGGAGTGTGGTGGAGTCTCCTTCTTTGGAGGTCTTTAAGCAGAGGCTTGACAACCATATGTCAGGAGTGCTCTGATGGTGTTTCCTGCTTGGCAGGGGGTTGGACTCGATGGCCCTTCGGGTCTCTTCCAACTCTATGATTCTATGATTCTATGACCCCCACAAGCAGGCGACGCAACGTAGACTGTATGCTTGTACACTGCTTAGATTTCCTGCAAACCGCTTAGAGTTTTCTACTACCAGGGGCGTAGTGCTCTGGGGTCTCAAGCAGGGTCCCTGCAAGGTCTCCAGCCTCCGAGTTGACCAATTAGTATGAATGAAGAGCAGCTTATTTTTTCTTTTACCCACTTGATGCTCCAAAAGAAAACTGAATACTCCAGGCATTTCACTTTGAGCAAGTTCTCTGGCGTGCAACGGAACGTCATGGAAAGTGCAACCCAAGTCACTTTAAGAAAGAAGATATTGGTGCACTCCTAAAAAGGGGGGGTGTTTGTTTATTTGTTGATTGATTTATCTCGCTCTTCTTCCCGGGGTATAAATAAATTGTTATTGTTGTTATTCCTTTTACAGTCATACCTCGGATTACAGATGCTTCAGGTTTTGTTTTTTCGGGTAATGGACTGCCAAAACCCGGAAGTACCGGATTGGGTTGCTTCCTGGTTTTGTCGGTCGCGCATCCGCAGAAGCGCCAAATTGCAACCCGCGCATGCGCAGATGCAGGTTGCGAACGTACATCCCGCACGGATCACGTTCGCAACCCGAGCGTCCACTGTATTTACCTGCATGGAAAAACCAAGTAACGTCTCCCATCATCTCGATTCATATGCAGTACTCACTGTTGACATGCCTTTTGGGATGTTCTGAGAGTAAAAAATACAGTGGTATCTCGGGTTACAGATGCTTCAGGTTACAGACGCTTCAGGTTACAGACTCCGCTAACCCAGAAATATTACCTCGGGTTAAGAACTTTGCTTCAGGATGAGAACAGAAATCGCGCAGCGGCAGCAGGAGGCCCCATTAGTAGACATTAGATAAAGTGGTACCTCAGGTTAAGAACAGTTTCAGGTTAAGAACGGACCTCTGGAACGAATTAAGTTCTTAATTAAGTTCTTAACCCGAACTGTAAATGTTTGTATCCATGCAATTTACCAGCTTGTTTGGGTATTCCTTTTGCAGTTGTGCTGGGCTCTTGCCCCCTTTCTTCTTTAAAACAATAAATAAAAGAGCACTCCAAACCATTTGGTCATGTTGTACATGCACAGAAAATAGCAGGATTCAGCTAAAAGGGCAGCACAGGAAGTTCTGCACTGATCATTGCAATGTATCATTGAATTATAATTCTTGTATAATTACAAGTTTATTGGAAGGCTGCTCAATCTTAGAAGGGGCCGTGGCTGTGACTTTTATATAGCGACACTGCACTGCTGAATTTGCCACTGGCCTAATGTTTACAACAAGCAAGCCTCACATTGAGATGCAGAGGTGGTGTAATGGTTAGAGTGCTGGCCTAGCGCCTGGGAGAGACCTGGGTTCGAATCCCCACTCAGCCGTGAAGCTCACTTGGGTGACCTTGGAGGCCAGTCACTCCCTCACTCCCGGCCTGGCCTACCTCACTGGGCTGTTGTGAGAACAAAATAGGTAGGAGAAGTGCGTGAGTCCACCTTGAGCAGTCATCCCTCATGTTACGTTTGCTTTGGACTAGATGAACCTGGGGGTCCCTTCCTGCAACTCTACGATTCTATGATGCAATCATTTCAGGCAGCAAAATCCAGGTTATGCAAGCAGAGAAATCAGTACAGATAGCAAGAATGCACAAAACCGGTTCAAATATATGTTGGAAATGTAAGGAAAAAAAGAAGGGACTTGTTATCATATGTGGTGGGATTGTAGTGAAATTTAAAAATTATGGGAAATGATAGACAATGAATTGAAGAAAATGTTCCAATTAACATTTGTAAAAAAAAGCCTGAAGCATTTTTGTTAGGGATTGCAGGAAAAGACCTGCCAAGGAAATTGAAGCACATATTCATGTATGTGACAACGGAACAAGAGTCTTAATAGCACAAGGATGGAAGAACGAAGAAATCCCGACCAAAGAAGTGTGGCAAGGGAAATTGATGGACTATGTGGAACTGGCGAAATTGACGCACAGACTCCGCGATAAGGACAACTGTGACTTTAAAGAACAACGGGAACCTTTTACAAAGTACTTAAAGAAACAACAAAATGAACTGAATTCCTTGGCAGGTTTTGAATAAACAAACAAAAATTTACTATTGGTAACATAGAGACAGATAATTTAAGGATCTTTACAATTTTATAATATGCAGAGCATACTATGTGCTGTAAAACCAGATAGAGGAGCTGAGGGAAGTGTTTTTTTCTTGGGGAGGGGGGAGGGGGAAATAGGGGGAGAATGAGGATGATATGTCTTTGATAAATTGTTATGCTGAAATTCTTAATAAAAATTATTCAAAAAGAGTCCACGCTGGAAGAATGGCAGATGCAACTGATGGACTATATGGAATTAGCAGAAATGACCTGCAGAATCCGAGACCTGGGAGAGGAAGCAGTGGAAGAGGATTGGAAGAAATATAAGGACTATTTACAAAAACATTGCAAATTGTATGAGTGCTAAGGAAGATGCGAGATTGAAAATAACATGGCACCATTAAGCTAGTTGAAAAGAATATGAGAATGAGTGAAGTTTAAGAGAAAGATAAATTTTGAATAAATATCATGCTAAATCAGGGATTTAAGACTTAGATAAAAGTATTCAAAGTTAGGGACATAATACTGGAAATTTATAGAATAAGAATTGAAAGAAGGTGATAAATTGCTGGTTAAAATTGTATAAATTTGGAACGCAGGAGCGAGAGATGTGAGGAAGTCCAAAAAAGTGAAGAAAATGTGGTTTCTAAAAGATGTTAATTTTATTTTCTTTTTTCTTGTTCTGTTTTCTGTTTTTTCTGTTATCAGTTCTATTGTATTCATAAAAACCTTTAATAAATTATTATTATAAAAAATAAAATTATTCAAAAAGAGAGAGAAATCGCAATCCCTTTCCATCACCTGCAGGGATTTTATTCCATCTGCTTCCAGCAAACACACAATAGCAGCCATTGTGGCATTTGGCAAATTCACTGTATGGAATTCGGACTCTGGAAATTTTTATTCTTTGAGAACATAACGATGTGCCTTGTATGAATTGTTCAACAGTGAAATGGGCTCCCTTCCGGAAGGTAATGGACTGTCCTTCTTTGGAGGTTTCCAAACAGAGATTGGAGGGCTACCGGTCAGGGGAGCTGCAGCTTCAATTCCTGCGTTTCCGGGGTTGGACTAGATGACCCTGGGGTCCCTCCAGGCAGTCCTATGATTCTAAGGGGGTACGACTCTGCCCCTGCTGCCACAGACCGCTGGCATGCCAGTCCCGCCTGTTAACACTCGCCTTGGATCAAAACCAGCCAGGAAATTGAGACCTGCCATGATACCCGAGCCGGTCCTTGAGCCACGAGTTCGGGTTACGTCTTCTAACCTTTCCGCCAGCTGGAAAAAAAAGGCTGTCAGAGCTGGGCCAGATCAGTGGCTGTTATTAATGCATGATGTTCTGATGGAGGGGAGGCGGTCGAGAAGAGGGAGGTGGAAACTGGAAAAAAAGAAAAAACCAAAAAGAAGGGGAGGGTATGGAAACAAATTGCATCGTTCAGCCTAGTGTTGGAAGAAACATGCATATGGCGGAGCTGAGAGGGTCCCTGATGGATGGGGGAACATTATGCAAGCATCTCCTTTGCTGCCCCCAAAAGCTATTGCACCAGAAATTCAGCTTCTGCAATCAGAATAAATGATGCGCCGGAAGCAAACATAACACTTCAAGGTGTTGGCTGGTTTGCAAAAAAATAAAAATGGTTATATTACCAGCACAATTGGGGGGGGGGCGGAATAATATTGCACATCAAGTGCAAGTAGATAATTAGGTACCACTCCAGCGGGAAGGTAAAGGGCGTTTCCGTGCGCTGCTCTGGTTCGCCAGAAGCGGCTTAGTCATGCTGGCCACATGACCTGGAAGCAGTACGCCGGCTCCCTCGGCCAATAAAGCGAGATGAGTGCCGCAGCCCCAGAGTTGGTCACAACTGGACCTAATGGTCAGGGGTCCCTTTACCTTTACCTTTACCTTTGCCCCTCCTCCTTGAATCCCCACAACAAGCCTCTTGCCCTGCAACTCAGGCAGCAAAAGGTTTTGGGCCAGCCCTGCTTAATATCGGGCTGCCAACTTGAATAAAATATTGGAGGTCTAGGTAAGCTCCACCCCGCATAACTGATCACAAGATGTGTCATGCACACACCATTTGAACGGCAATGCCCATTCGCTTTGGAGCGGCCCTGGCCCCCTCAAATATTACCGTATTTTTCGCTCCGTAAGACATACCTGACCATAAGATGCACCTAGGTTTTAGAGGAGGAAAACAGGGAGGGGGGGGGAATTCTGAACGAAACAGTGGATGTATGATTTTTGTGGTTCATGCTGTGGCCACAGACATGATATGTGATATGACGGTGGGTTTGGGGTAGCCCAGTGCAAAAATCCTGAGGGTCCATGTGGATCCATGCTTTGAAACCACGTTTTTGTGCCACGAAACAGTGGATGCGTGTTTTTTTTGCTGCAGGCTATAGCCATGGACATGCTATGTGATCTGATGGTGAATTTGGGGTGACCCAATGCAAAAATCCTAAGGATCCATGTGCTTTTACCTCCCCCCTCCCAGACAGCCTCCTTTATAGCTAGAGTCCCTTATCTCCCTCCCGATTGCTTGCTGATCAGCTGCTCAGCGGCTTCGTTTCAACACCCCCTTCCCTCTTTCTTTAAAAAAAAGCACGATCTGCTTTTCACCCCTGGGCAATTTGGCTCCAGGGACCACACATTCGCTCCATAATACGCATAGACATTTTCCCTTACTTTTTAGGAGGAAAAAAGTGTGTCTTATGGAGCGAAAAATACGGTATATTTGGGGACCAAGGGCCCTCGGGTGTTGGCTCCTCCTGTGCTTAGTATAATCATAATTTAGCATCTCTTGGGTTGATGCACAGAGACATCTCTGCATTTCAGAGTGGGGATTTTATAGAAGGAATGAAGATGGAGGAGGGAGAGCTATCTTTTTTTTTTGTAAATAATATTTATTGATGTTTTGAAAGATTACAAAAATAAAGGAAAAAATGGAAAAAAGAAGAAAAACAGAAAAATAAAAACAATTAAAAAAAGACAAATCAATCCTTCCATAACTTATCTTTCATTTGCTTGTTTCCTTGACCTCCTCACACCTCCCTTTTTTGTGTTCTAGTTCAATTAGCTATTTCAACAAATCCTTTCCATCTTTGTTTTTATCCTAATAATTTATCTTAATATAATGTAACTTTACATTCTCACCAATTAACAATCTATTTTTACTTAGTCCTTTATAACATTTCTGCTAAAACCACGTAACTTCATTCCAACATCCTTCTAACATTCCTTAATTTTGCAATGTTTCTGTAGATAAACTTTAAATTTCTTCCAATCTTCTTCCATCGACTCTTCTCCCTGGTCTCGGATTCTGCCAGTCATTTCCGCCAGTTCCATGTAGTCCATCACCTTCATCTGCCATTCTTCCCGGGTGGGTAGATCTTGTGTCTTCCAATACTTTGCAATAAATATTCTTGCTGCCGTTGTAGCATACATAAAAAAAGTTCTATCCTTCTTTGGCACCGATTGGCCGACCATGCCCAGGAGAAAGGCCTCTGGTTTCTTCAGAAAGGTATATTTAAATACCTTTTTCATTTCATTATAGATCATCTCCCAAAAAGTCTTAATCCTTGGGCATGTCCACCAAAGGTGAAAGAATGTACCTTCAGTCTCTTTACATTTCCAGCATTTATTATCAGGCAAGTGATATATTTTTGCAAGCTTGACTGGTGTCATGTACCACCTGTAAATCATAGAATCATAGAGTTGGAAGAGACCACAAGGGCCATCGAGTCCAACCCCCTGCCAAGCAGGAAACACCATCAGAGCACTCCTGACATATGGTTGTCAAGCCTCTGCTTAAAGACCTCCAAAGAAGGAGACTCCACCACACTCCTTGGCAGCAAATTCCACTGTCGAACAGCTCTTACTGTCAGGAAGTTCTTCCTAATGTTTACGTGGAATCTTCTTTCTTGTAGTTTGGATCCATTGCTCCGTGTCCGCTTCTCTGGAGCAGCAGAAAACAACCTTTCTCCCTCCTCTATGTGACATCCTTTTATATATTTGAACATGGCTATCATATCACCCCTTAACCTCCTCTTCTCCAGGCTAAACATGCCCAGCTCCCTTAGCCGTTCCTCACAACACATCGTTTCCAGGCCTTTGACCATTTTGGTTGCCCTCCTCTGGAGGGCATTTTCATTATATTCTTTCATTATATTTTCTCTTAGGGCATTGCATGCCGTGAACTTCATACCTGTGGTCCATAACTGTTCCCAGTCACCCATCATAATAGAGGAGGGAGTACAACGTTAGTGGGATTTCAAGAGGCACTGTAAAAAACAAATAAGTATTGTTTATTAGAAATAATGGGAGTAAGGTGGAACAATGGCAATACGAAAGAAGGGAATGTGTATTAAAGGTATAAATATGGATGATTGTCAGAAACGCTGAAGGAAGTCCAAAACAGTCACGATTTGTTGTATTCGAGATAAAATGTATAACTGAATGAAAACTAATAACATTTATATATTAAAAAAAATAATAGAGGAGGGAGATCTATCAATGGCTGCTCAATGGAGGCAGCGATGCCCATTTCTGGAAACCGCCGGAGAGAAGAGTTCTGCTCTGGTGCTCAGATCTTGCTTGCGGGTTTCTCAAGGCCGTCTGGTGGGCCTCTGTGAGAACAGGGTGCTAACAGATGGTACTTAACACCAGTGAAGTTAGCAAAAATATATCGTACTCATGATAATAAATGCTGGCAATGTAAGGAAAAGAAGGAACTTTTACCACATGTGGTGGACGTGCCCCAAGGTAACAGACTTCTGGGAAAGGATTTATAATGAGCTGGGAAAAGTGTTGAAAAACACATTTATTAAGAAACCAGAAGTGTCTTTACTTGGTATAGTGGGGGGTGAAATCTCCAAAAAGGATGTTACTTTTTTTCTTTATGCCACAACAGCTGCGATAATATTACTAGTGAAGAATTGGAAGAAACAAGATTTACCAGCTATAGAAGAACGGCAGAGGAAGATGATGGACTATATGGAACTGACTGGGAGACTCCGAGACCAGAGAGAAGAGACGGTGGAAGAAGATTGGAAGAAGTTTAAAGAATATTTGAAAAAATATGTTAATATTTAAATCTTAGAATAGCTCTGGAAGTGGATATAGGCTGTAGGGTTAGAAGATAGTGTATTTTAAAAGAGTATTATTTGTAAGTGATAAAATGTGAAGAGTTTTATGGTAAAAGTAAGCGTGACCAAAAAAGAGGCTAGAAATTATGATATATGTAAACTGCTAAATGAAAATCAGATAGGAGGAGCTCAGCTAAGAATTTGTATTGTTTGTTTTTCTGTTTGTGTTGTTTAGTTGTGTTATAAAATGAATAAAAAATTGGGGGGGAAGAACAGGGTGCTGGACTAAATGGGCCGTTGGCCTGATCCTGCAAGCCTCTTACGTTCTTAGCTTGCCCATCCATCCTCCGTTGCCAGCGGAGACCATCTCTCATTCCCTGGCCTGTGCGATATGATAGCCTTGCGGTCGTGAAATATTGATGGAGGCTCCGTTGCACAGAGAGGGAATGAAGTCACTGCCTTGAGGAGGCAAGGGAAATGGGGAGAGGAAGGGGGAAAAGGCAGGCTGCAAGAGATGGAGGGTCCGGACAGCAGATTGGTCGGCCGGCCAACCAGACAAGCTCTTGCAAGTGAGGGGAACTGGGGGCATCTTGCCACAGGAGAGGGTGGTGTCTGGTCAGCTGAGCAAGGATTCAGGAGGGGATCGGACAAATTCACAGAGGAGGAATCATCCTGTCAGAAGGGGAACTCACAGGTCATCCAGCCCAGCCCCGCTGCCAGGGAAGGGATTCCTTCAGCCTCAGCAAACTGCTTCATGGGGGCAAGACCTACTGGGGATAAGATAAACTTTATTGCTGTTGTCCTATACAGAACAACGAAAATGAAAAAATCTACATCAGACATTCAAAAACCAACAAGCCTGCTATCCCAGCCTGGTTAGCCCCCTAAAAAATTTATACCCCATAATTAAATACAATATACTCCCATAGAAACTACCTTAAAGGTAAAGGTAAAGGGACCCCGGACATTAGGTCCAGTCGTGGCCGACTCTGGGGTTGCAGCACTCATCTCGCTTTATTGGCCGAGGGAGCCGGCGTACAGCTTCCGGGTCATGTGGCCAGCAGGACTAAGCCGCTTCTGGCGAACCAGAGCAGCGCACGGAAACACCGTTTACCTTCCTGCTGGAGCGGTACCTATTTATCTACTTGCACTTTGACGTGCTTTCGAACTGCTAGGTTGGCAGGAGCAGGGACCGAGCAACAGAAGCTCACCCCGTCGCAGGGTTTGGAACTGCCAACCTTCTGATCGGCAAGCCCTAGGCTCTGTGGTTTAACCCACAGCGTCACCCGTTTCCCTAGAGACTACATTACACTGCATTTAAAACCAAAATCGCATTTGCGTAGAAACTGTTTCTCAGGCGGCTAGTCCTAGTCTTTATAACCCTGGACCTTCTTCCAGAAGGCAGAAGCTGAAAGAGATCATTTCCGGGGTGCGCACTATCCTGCGCTATCTCTGCAGCTTTCTTATGGCACCTGGAAGCATAGATTTGATCCAAGGTGGGAAGAGGGCACCCAATTATTCTCTCCGCAGTCTTTACAACCCTGGGGATGAGTTGCTCTGCTCATTAGGCCTGCCAGTCCTGTGCAGATTCTGCTTTTGCTAGTGAAGCGTGAACTCGTAACTTGCTGGGTGTGATTTACTGCTGGCTCTGTCAGCTTGTCTTGTGGTGGTCCCCCTTTCTGTGGAAAAACTGAGGTGCCCGTTGAATTTAATTTCTGTGTAGGCAGGAAGGCTAGTTTATAGAAATTGCCTCAGTTCACCTCACAGTTGCTGTGGGAGGCAGAGCATAGCACAAAATGGCTTCCGCAACTGAGCAGAAAAGAGTCACAAAATGAGCAGATTGAGCTCCGCTTTGCAGCTGGAGTGGCACACGTCAATTACATTTTGAAGTGAAGGGAAGTCCTGTTTTATTTGGGACCAGGATACCTAAAAGGTCACCTCACCCCCCCCATCCTCTCTCGGCAAGAGAGGGCCTCCTGCAGTTACCATCTTATCAGCAGGTCTATACCATATGGTATAGAAACAGGGTCTTTAGTGCGGTGGCTCCTAACCTTTGAAAGTCCCTCCCTTTTCACAGGCTTGCAGGCTTCTCATTGGGCCACCTCGTTGGCCACTGCGGTAACACGATGCTGAACTAGATGGGCACCTTTTGGCCTGAACCGGCCGTCAAACACTTCTGATATTCTGAAACACCAAACAGGCAGGTATCGTCTTTTTTTGGTGTCTACTGAAGTTTTTCCTTTTTCCCCAACAAGCTTTCTAAGTGGAGATTTTTATCTCTGTCCATGGACCAGATCCAGCTAACAGTGTGGTAGTGGAAGGTCGCTAGCCTGACAGGGCTCCCCTCCTTCTTCTTCCCGCCGTGTCTCCCCCAAATCAGCTCGGGGGGGAGGAGATGTACCCCCCCAAAAAAAACAATACACAGGGCAAGGAGAAAATATATTGTTCCATCTTTCAAGCAGAAATCTTTGGACCAGTGGAATGATTTTCACGGCACGATGTTGAATATCTGTGGGATGGGTTTTAATAGGTAGGAGAGGATATATTAATTGCAATTTTTCCTTCCAGGCATCCACACGTGGGTGCTGAACATACGAAGAGATTAGCTAACCGCTTTGTTGGAAACGTAGGGCTGAGTTTGAAGTCCCATCCTTAGCAGAAAAATTGGAAGCGTGGGAATAGGCTCTTCGAACTAAGTCCAGCTGCAAAGCAAAGTGGCTCCCCCTTTCTTAGCCTGCTTAACAAAGAATCAGACAACAGATTGTGAAGGAAGTTTAAAAGAGGATTTACTTACTCATAAATAATATTTTTTTTTTATTTATACCCCGCCCTTCCCTGTTCAGAAAACCAGGCTAAGGGCGGCTAACAACAAATTTAAAACACTTAATTGATGCAATTGTTTTCAGCAGCAACAGCAGTAAAATAAATGCAGGAAAAATGCTTATATTTACAGTATAAGTAGCCTCAGGCATGCTGCAGGAGTTGGATATAAGTCTAGTCCCATTGCTGGTTGAAGAGAAAAGGAGAGATGGGGAAGGAACAGGAAATTCTTCCCGCCCAAGAGAGGAGGGGAAATGACATCACACAGAGACTTCTCTACCAGCTACATTTCTATGGCCTGTCTGCCTATCCGCAATGTAGCTCTGTGGTCTTAACCCCTTCACATACTGACTCGCAAGAATATGCATTGCTAGATTTCTCTGCAAATCTCCCGCACAACTGGATTTGGAATTGTATTTGTATATGAAGTTAATTCCTTTTTCAAATGTGAAATGGTTTCAATTGCTTTCGTATGTGAAATCGTTTTACATCTTTTTTTACACATGAAATTATTGCTCTTGTTTTCCTTGCCAGTGTTTTTGTTGTCAAATGGCTTTGAGATATTTCACATGAAGCGATTCATAAAGGGGATACAAGAAAACCCGAATAAGTAAGGAAATAATACCCGTCGCCATCTAAAGAGCCGGGACCTCTATAGGATCACGAAGTCCAGAATCTAAAATTATCTGACTGTGACACTGGCGAAGAACAAGTGTAAACAATCGATACTGAAAAGGGGAAAAGGAGGAGTGTTTGCAACCTCTACCTCTCCTTTAAATCAGAACCAGTGAAGGCGGTGAAGGTCCTGTGTGAGTGCCTGGAGGCGGTTGGAGGATGGATGGTGACTAACAGATTGAGGTTGAATCCTGACAAGACAGAAGTACTGTTTTGGGGGGACAGGGGGCGGGCAGGTGAGGAGGACTGCCTGGTCCTGAACTGTGCCCCTGAAGGACCAGGTGTGCAGCCTGGGAGTCATTCTGGACTCACAGCTGTCCATGGAGGCGCAGGTTAATTCTGTGTCCAGGGCAGCTGTTTACCAGCTCCATCTAGTATGCAGGATGAGACCTTCCCTGCCCGCAGACTGTCTTGCCAGAGTGGTGCATGCTCTGGTTAGCTCCCGCTTGGACTACTGCAATGTGCTCTATGTGGGGCTACCTTTGAAGGTGACCCAGAAACTGCAATTAATCCAGAATGCGGCAGCTAGACTGGTGACTGGGGGCGGCCGCCAAGACCACATAACACTGATCCTGAAGGACCAACATTGGCTCCCAGTACGTTTCTGAGCACAATTCAAAGTGTTGGTGCTGACCTTTAAAGCCCTAAATGGCCTCAATCCTGTATACCTGAAGGAGCGTCTCCACCCCCATCGTTCTGCCCGGACACTGAGGTCCAGTGCCGAGGGCCTTCTGGCGGTTCCCTCACTGTGAGAAGCTAAGTTATACAGGGAACCAAACAGAGGGCCTTCTCGGTAGTGGCGCCCATCCTGTGGAACACCCTCCCTTCAGATGTGAAGGAAATAAGCAGCTATCCTATCTTTAAAAGACATCTGAAGGCAGCCCTGTTCAGGGAAGTTTTTAATATTTAACGCTGTACTGTTTTTAACACTTGATTGGGAGCCGCCCAGAGTGGCTGGGGAAACTCAGCTAGATGGGTGGGGTATAAATAATAAATTATTATTATTATAACCTGGACAGAGAGCTGCTCCGAGGCCTTTGCGAGAGAGTCCTGAAATGGCCGTTGCGGATGTGCGGGGCATTGCCACCTGAGAAATGTTATCAGTATAGTTTTCTATCCTCGCCCCATTAATATTATATCCCTGCCATCTCTGCCGCCTCGCTCCTTCCATTTGAGCCCAGTGAACAGGCTGAACGGCGGATTTAATCCTCTCCCCAAAGGACACAATGGCTTAAAAACTGGGGGACGGACACACACAGGCACACAAATGCAACACAACAAATCCACCCTCATCTTCTCTGTAGCAGCAACGCTATCCTGTGGCATCTGCCGTCCATTCAAAAGAGGAGATGGAGAGGGGCAAAGAACAGAGAATAAAAGACTCTGGAGAGCATGGCAGTAACATTATATGATCATCACTCAGACCAGGAAGGGGAGGGGGCGGGGGGGCTGACAGCGCCGTCAGGAGACCCACTCCGCAGCCGAGTCCATTAATCCGTTTAAATTTCTGCCTTCTCCTGCTAGCCTGGTAATAGCCTGCCCTTTATTAAAATCCAAAATTACAGCATTCAAATGCCATTTTACACACACACACTACCCCAAGACACACACACACTTTATTCTAACATAAGGATAGGGGAACGTAAGTAGAGCACCTGTTGGATTGAGCCAAGGGACCACACACCATCCCTGCTCTCACAGATGCCTGTGGGAAACCCGCAATCAGGATTCGAACACAAGACCAAGTCAAGGATAGACAAAAATGGAATGAAGAGTTAGGGGTACAGATAACAAATGATATATGGGAGTCAAGTATAAAATCAACAGAAATAGTCTCTATGGATCTAAGACTTATTCAGCAGAAAATAATATTCAGAGTCCACTGGACTCCCGCAAAACTATACCAGAAGAAAATAACAAGTGCAGACAACTGCTGAAGATGTGGGAGTGAAAATGCGAACTTAGTACATATGTTGATTAACTGCCCGATGATAAGATCGTTTGGGTGCAAGGCAAGGTTATTTATAGCAAGAGTAATAAAAAGAAATTGTTATTTAGGGGAATTGAATTTAATTCTAAATTATATTCCGGAAACGTGGGAGATTACAAGGGGTCAAAAAAAATGGATGTACCGTGCTATATTAGAAGCAACAAAACGTGTTTTGTTGAATTGGAAGAGCCGTGAAAAGATTCCATTGAGCGCATGGATTGATAATATGGACAGATTAGCTGCATACGAATGAATTGCATGTCGACGCAAATTAAGAATGGATAAATATGAAGAAATCTGGAAGGAATATTTAAGCGATAAGGCGGACAGTAGTGGGAAGCTGGGGAAGGAGAGAGAGGGGGGAAATATTGTTTAAAAAGGTGTAAGAGGTATATCAGTGTATTCAAATCTGAATTATCAAAGAATTGTGGAGGTGGAAGGGACTACCAAAGGTCATCTAGCCCCCCCCCCCCCTGCAAAGAGCCTTGTGACAGCCGGTAGCTGGCTGAGTTAGTGACTTCACAGGCAAGAGCCTACTGCGTCAGATGCGGAGAGAGCTATTTCCCCTCTGCTTTTATTGATTTCTGCTGAAAGCAATTGCCTTTTTCTATTTCTGAGTCTCTCCCGCAGGGGTTAGCAGGAGAGCTGCCGCTGCTTATGTAAGAATCGTTTGGGGGGATGCAGTGGTACCTTGGTTCTCAAACTTAATCCATTCCAGAAGTTGGTTCCAAAACCCAAGCGTTCCAAAACCAAGGCGCCCTTTCCCATAGAAAGCAATGCAAAACGGATTAATCCCTTCCAGACTTTGAAAAACAACCCCTAAAACAGCAATTTAACATGGATTTTACTATCTAATGAGACCATTGATCCATAAAATGAGACCATTGATCCATAAAATGAAAGCAATAAATGATGTACTGGAACCCAGTTCAGTTCCAGATTGATTGATTGTGTGACTGCAGTAATCAAAAAATTGTGCATCAATTTTTTGATGTACAGTGGTACCTCGGGTTAAGTACTTAATTCGTTCTGGAGGTCTGTACTTAAGCTGAAACTGTTCTTAACCTGAAGCACCACTTTAGTTAATGGGGCCTCCTGCTGCTGTCACGCCGCCGGAGCACAATTTCTGTTCTCATCCTGAAGCAAAGTTCTTAACCTGAAGCACTATTTCTGGGTTAGCGGAGTCTGTACCTGAAGCGTATGTAACCTGAAGCGTATGTAACCCGAGGTACCACTGTACTGCAGTCACACAATCAATCAATCAGGAGCTGAACTGGGTTCCACACAGTCACAAAAACCAAACAAAAAGATCCGCATAAATAAAAAGGCAAAATAAAGAGCAAAAATAGACAGACCTCGGGGTAACACTCAAAACGGAAGTGTGGCACTCACATCAGAAGTGTAACACTCAAAATGGAGCACGTTCGGCTTCCGAAGAAAGTTCGCAAACCAGAACACTTACTTCCGGGTTTGCAGCGTTTGGGTTCCAAGTTGTTTGAGAACCAAGGTACCACTGTATAGGAACTCACTGCAACTCGGTTGTTAGAGCAGGTGCTTTGCATCAGAAAGCCACAGATCCCATCCTCATTCCATCTCCAGGCAGGGCAGGAAAGGCCCCTTTCTTGAAACGCCAGACAGCTGCTTCCAGTCCGTGTAGGCAGTATTGAGCAAGATAGACCTCAGTGGTTGGCCATGGGATAATAATAATAATAATAATAATAATAATAATAATAATAATAATAATAATTTATTATTTGTACCCCGCCCATCTGGCTGGGTTTCCCCAGCCACTCTGGGCGGCTTCCAACAAAGATTAAAAATACATTAATATGTCACACATTAAAAGCTTCCCTAAACAGGGCTGTCTTCAGATGTCTTCTAAAAGTCAGATAGTTGTTTATTTCCTTGACATCTGGTGGGAGGCCGTTCCACAGGGCAGGTGCCACCACCAAGAAGCCCTCTGCCTAGTTCCCTGTAGCTTGGATTCTCATAGTGAGGGAACTGCCAGAAGGCCCTCAGAGCTGGACCTCAGTGTCCCGGCAGAACGATGGGGGTGGAGACGCTCCTTCAGGTATACTGGACCGAGGCCGTTTAGGGCTTTAAAGGTCAACACCAGCACTTTGAATTGTGCTCGGAAACGTACTGGGAGCCAATGTAGGTCTTTCAAGACCGGTGTTATGTGGTCTCGGCGGCCGCTCCCAGTCACCAGTCTAGCTGCCGCATTCTGGATTAGTTGTAGTTTCCGGGTCACCTTCAAAGGTAGCCCCACGTAGAGCGCATGGCAGTAGTCCAAGGCTCAGTGATAAAGCAGACTTTGGTAATAGGTGCCCTGAACAAGGACAAAATTTGGCACCACCTCCCTCAATATTTATTATTTTCACACCAAAAATTGCTTTTGGTACGGTTGCTTTTTTGTGGATCTTCTCAGCAGCTCTTTCTTTCCTTCCTTGGAGATATTTAAGCAGAGGTTGAATGGCCATCTGCCATGTATGCTTTACCTGAGATTCCTGAAGGAGTGTCTCCACCCCCATCGTTCTGCCCACACACTGAGGTCCAGCACCGAGGGCCTCCTGGCGGTTCCCTCCCTGCGAGAAGCCAAGTTACAGGGAACCAGGCAGAGGGCCTTCTTGGTGGTGGTGCCCGCCCTGTGGAACGCCCTCCCACCAGATGTCAAGGAAATAAACAACTATCTGACTTTTAGAAGACATCTGAAGGCAGCCCCGTTTAGGGACGTTTTTAATGTTTGATGTTTTTAACATTCTATTGTGAGCGGATCAGAGTGTCTGGGGAAACCCAGCTGGATGGGTGGGGTACAAATTAATAATAATAATAATAATAATAATAATAATAATAATAATAATTTATTGTCTTGCATCTTTCATTACTCATTTGAAAGGGATTTTTAATAGCACTGCGCTGTTTTTATCACCAGTTTTTAAAAATATTTTTTAAAATATTGTTTTGATTATCTTACAGTTTACTTTTTAGCAATTATCTCTTATACGTTATTCGCTTTTCAAAAAACGTTTTTTAACGTTTTTCGCTTTCTGTGTTTATTTTGTGTAAGCCCCCCTGAGTCCTAGCTGGGGGAAAGCGGTAGGGGGAACAAACAAACAAACCATGCGCTAACCAATGGAGACCAGTGCTCTGTGCATGTCTACTCGGGAGTAAGGCCCCCTCTGAGCTCACTGACACGCCCAGGTAAGTGCGCAGTAAGACCTGCCTGTACTTAGCTGAACAGCCGTGATAGGCAAATACCAAGCAGAAAGGCTAGAGGAAAAATGGGAATCGTTCCTTAATTTTTGCGAACAGGTGGGTCAGTTTTCTCCAGCCGGAAGCCCATCAACCTGTTTGTCATTCGGGTAAAAAATATCGCATATATGTCTGTTTTGGTGATGTTGTTGCTGTTGTTGTTTTTTAAAATCTAGGTCATTTACAAAGTATTTTATTTTTCTGCCTCTGCTTTTTTTTTTAGCATTTTACTTGTTTGGATTCCTTCTGCTGCCAAAACCTCACCAACGTCTTTCGAGGCGAGGGGAGCAAAGGAGCCTTCAGTGGCGAAGGGGGAGGAGGCGAGAGAAGAGAGATGCTTCCCAAATAATCGAATTATTTGTCTCTGCAGCGGATTCCACCCCCGCCCCCCGCGCGCGTCTGATGCTTTTCCGCTTTAATCCTAAACGGCAGGTCAGGCTTTTAGCAACCCGATCCCTCCTCGGGCAGCGCGGCCGCCTCTCCACGCCGACTGGTTCGACTGGTTTGCTTTTCCTGAATTCCCAGGGCCTTCCTGGACACATTTCTATAGAGACCAACACAAACCAGGTTCTCTTCTCCGCCATATATTCCTCCCTCTCCCCCCCCCAACCCCCCACCTTACCCAAGCGCGCACAGAGGCCACAAAAGACACCCAGTCTGGCGAGACGCAGATGCGCAACGGAGCTAGACAGCTCTCCAAAACGTATTCCTTCTCTTCCCGATAAAAAGCGACGAGGCTGATTCACACACCTCTAGATCTATCAGAGCCTTTCATTTCATATTGATGTATTTATTTTACCTTTTAAAAATACATATATAATATAGATTTGTTTGCTTTTTCAGGTTTATCCGTCGCCAACTCAGACCTCACCAAATCCTTTATTTAGATACTTCAATAATAATAATAATAATAATAATAATAATAATAATAATAATAATAATAATAATAATAATTTATTTATTATACCCCTCCCATCTGGCTGGGCTTACCCAGCCACTCTGGGCGGCTTCCAAAAAAATATTAAAATACTGTAATACATGTTGTTAGTATCGTTATTAAAATACTAATACCATTTTTCAGTTTTTCATGTAGGAAATTTGGGGGGCGGGGTGTTATCTATTTATTTCGAGATTTGTTTGGTCATTTGGGGTGTTATTTGTTTTTTTCGACATTGCTTTGTTGGGATATTTCTGTGCGGTCACAAGTTGCGGGTGCCATCGGTTAAAAAAGCACAGGCTGCGCCTAAAATCAATTGGGGTGCGTGGAATCGGCGCAGGGTCATATAGGATGGGAGCCTGGATAGGATGGGACGTTTTCCTTTGCAAGACGAAGGCAGGTTCCTCGAGAGAAATGATGGGTACAAAATATAAACCCTCATAAATTATGATAGGCAGTAAACAGACAGGAGCTAGGCAGGAAACCCTCCCACGTGGCGAAGTGTTGGTGTGAATGCTATGACAAAAAGGGGAATATACATTTAAAAAAATAATTAAAACACATATCGGGTTATTCTTGCTCTCCTGTTGTGGAGCAGCGGCTGAAACCTTATGTCAAGTTATTACTGACATTGTTATTATTTTGTATACCGCTTATATAGCAACCATGGCTCTTAAGCGTTTTACAACTATAAGATCTATCTATCCATAATTAGAATATACAAAACATTTAAATAAAATATATAATAACACGGACAATTAAAAGCAATAAAAACCCACACTTAGAATATACAAAAACATTAATATTAAATGTTTAAAATTAAATATATTAAAATATCCTTAATCGAAATATACAATTGACCAAATATACAATAAACCAGACAATTAAAAACTTTAAAAAAAATAATAGAATATACAAAAACATTAAAATATCCACAATCAAAATATGCAATAAAAGTGCAAACAATAAAATCGAATGTTCAGTTCAGGTGTGTATTTTATCTGCAGACGATGAGATCTGAGGCCAGGGGAACCTTAGAATAAGAAGCTGTTTATTATGTTCCATATATATATATATATATATATATATATATATATATATATATATATGTAGGTTTTGGTGTCCTCGGGTGTCTTCCCGTGTAAAAGTTGGGGTGTCTAGGCGACGTTTCGACGAGGTCTCACTCGTCATCTTCAGGCTGGTGCTTTCGGCTTCTTGTTACTGGAACAAGAAGCCGAAAGCACCAGCCTGAAGATGACGAGTGAGACCTCGTCGAAACGTCGCCTAGACACCCCAACTTTTACACGGGAAGACACCCGAGGACACCAAAACCTGCATATATATATATATATATATATATATATATATATATATATATATATATATATATCAGTAGCACTTTAAGTGACTGGCTTTCCATGGCGAGTGGCGCTTTTTACCAGGGTCTCCCAGGTCCCACCCTGGCTAACTCTCACAGGCAGCAGCTACCTCAGAGAACGGCCAACTCTCTCCATGCGCCGTGTTTTGGAACTCAGCCCATTCACACGTGCGCCGAGCCCTGCATGCGCGCACGTGTGAATCGGCCTAGATCCGTGAACGGGAAGGGAAACTCTCCTTTGCTCGAAGTGCTGGGCTCCCCGGCTCTCTGGGGTGGGGTGGCGTCCGAAGAAAGCAGTAGATTGAGGAGGAAAAGCGAGGAGGAAGGACCTCAGGCTGAAGGCTTATCCGTGTCAGAGAAGTCACCGCATCCCGACGCAACTGGGCTCACTCCCTTCCTTCCTCACCTCGGAAGGACCCGATGAAGGTCTTCAGAAGGAGATCTCAGCAACCCTTGGGAAGAGGTGGTCCTTTAAGCATCCGAGGTTGACCACTGCAGTCGTTCCAAACATTAGCATCGTCAGGATCCTTGATCAGGATCCCCACGATCGTGCGTGGCAGTACTAGTGTGAGGGCTGTTTGCGTGTCCTGCACTGACGAGGAGCGAGATCAAGACAGACAAGCCGTCTGTCAGCCTGAGGGCCGGACGCACAACTCGACCCCCCTCCGCGGACCAGATCCCCATTTAATGAAAAGTGAAGGCTTTTTAAAGAGAAGGTTAGGCAGACCCAAGGAGGACAGCGCTATCAATTGCGCTCCTAGCCAGAATGGCTTACATTCGCTGCAGCTGGGGACCACAGGAGAGGAGAGTTGCTGTGGGGCAGAAATCCATTCTTGGGGTCCCCCTATGGGGGCATCTGGCTGGTCCTTGAGGGAACAGGATGGTGGGAATTGATGGGCGGCCTTTGGTCTGATCCAGCGGCCAGTCTCTTCTGATGGAACCTCCTGGTGCCGGAGCAGTCTGTCTTGTTCTCTAGGTTCTTTGGGGGCGTTTGGACAACTGTGGAGACAGGGTGCTGGCTTTGATGGGCTACAGGCCTCATCCGGCTCTAGGGCTGTTTTTGCTTTCTTCCACCACTACTCAAAACTAAGCCCCAGATTCCCAGGGAAGTGGACATAGGATGGCAGCCTCCTAGGCAGCAGATTTTTTTGAAAAATTAGTATTTATTAATGGCTTGTTTTTTGTTTAGCTACAAAACAGATAGACGGGATACACCTATCGTTTCCACATTCAACGCATACTCTTTTACACAATTCATTTCCATTTAGTGAGAGGCGCTTTTTAAAATCAACTATTATTTGGGGAGGAGTGGGTTTGCATAGACTCTATAGGTAGATATGGAGCCTTCGAAAGCCTGCGACTCCTTTCCAGATATTTTAGGGCACAACAGCTGATCTGCTATGATCTGATGATCTCTCGCTCACACACAAACTCTCTCCCTCTCCCTCTCTCTGGAAAACATCAATTCTTCTTCCTCAATATGGTTCCCCTCTCTTACCCATGCACAAAATTTCCTTTTTTTCCTTCCCTCTGTTCTCGTCCTTGATGGCAGAAAGTGAGGAGGAATTAAAGAACCTTTGAATGAGGGTGAAAGAGGAGAGCGCAAAATATGGTCTGAAGCTCAGCATAAAAAAAAAAAACCGAAGATCATGGCCACTGGGCCCATCACCTCCTGGTAATATAGAAGGGGAAGAAATGGAGGCAGTGAGAGATTTTAATTTATTGGGCTCCGTGATCACTGCAGATGGTGACAGCAGCCACGAAATTAAAAGACGCCTGCTTCTTGGGAGAAAAGCAATGACAAACCTAGACAGCATCTTAAAAAGCAGAGACATCACCTTGCCAACAAAGGCCCGTATAGTTCAAGCTCTGGTTTTCCCAGTAGTGATGTATGGAAGTGAGAGCTGGACCATAAAGAAGGCTGATCGCCGAAGAATGGATGCTTTTGAATTCTGGTGCTGGAGGAGACTCTTGAGAGTCCCATGGACTGCAAGAAGATCAAACCTCTCCATTCTGAAGGAAATCAGCCCTGAGTGCTCACTGGAAGGACAGATCCTGAAGCTGAGGCTCCAAGACTTTGGCCACCTCAGGAGAAGAGAAGACTCCCTGGAAAAGACCCTGATGTTGGGAAAGATGGAGGGCACAAGGAGAAGGGGACAACAGAGGACGAGATGGTGGGACAGTGTTCTCGAAGCTACCAACATGAGTTTGACCACACTGTGGGAGGCAGTGGAAGACAGGAGTGCCTGGCGTGCTCTGGTCCAGGGGGTCACGAAGAGTCGGACACGACTAAACAACAACTGTTCTCGTCAGCCCCTCCGCGCCCCTCTCCATCCCTCAGTTTCCTGCGCCTGCGCCCCGGGGGAGGGGGGCCTTGCGGAGCGGCCCTCCACGCCCGACGGCAGCAACTATCCCACCGCCCTCCGTCCCTCCCACCTCCCCCTCTCCCCTGGCCCCAACAAAGGGGGTGGGTTGGGGGTCCCGAGGCCAGACGGGCGGTGGTGCGCTCGTGTTTCTGGCGACGCCTCGGGGCGCATACAAAGGCGCTGCCCGGGCAGCCTCTGAAATATTCAACGCCTTCCCAGCCGCCCTCCTGGCGCGCCGCCTCTAAGGTTGCCCGACCCGTCGGGGGTAGAAAGAAGGCAGCCTTAAATTTTTAAACACCTCCCTTTTAGACCAAAAAAAAGGATGGGGGAGGCAGAAGATCTCGTTTCCATCCTGCCCCCCTCGCCGGTTTTGCTCCAAAGAGATGGAAAGTGGTCCACAGCCCCGTCGAGGAAACCGGATCCGCCGGGCCGGGCCGGCTCAGGTGTCAGCCGTGGGGATCTCTTTTCTCCTGCCAAAGGTGTCCGGTTTGCGACAGCAGGTAAGTGGACACAAAGCGGAGCAAAGGGGAGGAGCGGGCCCCCTCCTCGGGCTTTGGGGAGCTGTATAAATTCCCCCTGGACCGAACCCCGAAGGCAGCCAGGTCGGCGAGCCGCAGGGACGAGCAAGAAGGGCCGTCGGGGGCCGTTCCGGAGATGGCTCCGGCCCTTGACTTTTCTCTTTCTCTCTCTCACGCTCGTCTCCTTTCCCTCCCTCCGCACGCACAAGGGCCCCTCGGGCCGCCCTCGGGGGCCACCCGCTGGATCCGCTGCCCAGCATCTCCCGGCTCGCGGGGGCCACGAGGCGGCCCGCGCCTGCCCAGGGACAGGTAAGACGCGTCCGCCTGTGGGCAGGTGGCTGGGGACCCGGGCTTTTAGAGAGGCCGCTGAGCGCAGGAAGCAGCGGGAAGAGAGACCGGCCTGAGCAGCTTCCGGGGGGGGGGGTCTTTTTGGTAGGTGGGGCGGGAGGAGGGCTGGGCGTGAGGTGGAGCCCAGTGCCAAGTGGGAGGGAGTCTGGACCGCGTTGTTGCTGCTGCGCCAGAGATGGAGCCCTTGGGAAAGAGAGGAAAGGGGAGGGAGGGAGATGAGGGATGTATCTGGGGGGGCGGGGGGAGAGGGAGAAGCGTGGGAATAAAAACGGGTAAATACATAGGTGCCAATTCCTAGGGGCCGAGGTCCCTTGGCACCCCCACCCCAATAAAATATTTGAGTTCCCCACTCCAAAGTTGAGAGGCATCGCCATTCAAAAGGTGTGTGTGCTGCGTCTGGTGATCGATTACGCGCGGGGGGGGGGGTGTTACCTGCCCCCCCGCAATATTTTCCTCCAAATTGGGCACCCTTGGGTGCATATGGATGTGGAGAAGGAGGGAGGAAAGGGGGAAGAGAACGAGCGCGCTGATAGTTTAAATATAATTTTGTATACTTCTTCATTGTGTTTGTGTTGTTGTTTTTTGGAAAGTAGGTAGACAAATAAACTATAGAAAACCGGCAGGAACTCACGCAGCATGCGCCCCCCCCCCCCTGAACAAAGCACAGACTAGGTGTCTCCCCCCAAACCAGCGTCTCGAGGAAAGAAAGATTTGGGGATCATTTTACGCGCCCGCAGTGACCACCCATAATCCGCGCGCGCTGCTTCTGTGCCAAAGTCTGTGTCCTTTGCAAGCCAGCGCGCGCCAGTGCGCGGGACAAATCCTGCGCGGGGCTATGCTTCCGAGAACCGCCTTGAGTTCACATGGGTTGGGGCAGAACGTTAGCCGAAGAAACGAAGGGAGGGAAACAGGATGGGAATGATACAGGAAGGGGATGGATGCATGAAGACTGGAGAAGATGGATGGAGAGAGGGGGGGGGGAAGGGATGCGTGGAAAGAAAGTGGAAAGCCCCCCCCCCACTGTCAAGATAACACGCGTGCCCGGAGCGAGGCCGAGCAGGGCGCCCCCTGAAGGCCACACGTTTGAAAGAAAGGAATAAGCCTTCGCGTGTAAGCGCTTCCACACGATCAGGAACCCATCGGGGTTCGGGAAGGCGAGGCGCCCGTGACCCGCAGCCGTCGCCAGGCTGGCCAGGTGCCTTCCAGATGTTTTGGACAAGGATTGGGACGTTTTAGACCAAAACATCTGGAGGGCACTAAGATGGCGACGGCTGCCCAACGCTTCTGGTTAGCAGGACGCGCGACAGTGGCTCCTCAGAGCGCGCGACGGCTCCCTCCTTCCCTGTACTGAGAGAGGGCAGCGGGAGAGCCGTGTTCTCGTGAATGGCGAGCTGAACGTCTGAAGGGGACTGTCGAGGAAACCTGGGAATGAACGAGTGTCAGGCAGGCATGGAAATAAGATACTGTAAGGGGGTCTCGCAGTCCGGCGCACTGTGCAGAACAGATATTCCAGAGCTGCGGATTTAATTCCTATTTCAGAGTTAATTGCGGGTGGGGTGAAGGTGCGTTTGCGCGTGTCCTGCTTTTCTTCTCTCTCCACCGCAGACTCCTTTCCAAACAGCGCAAGCTTGGTGCGGGTACCTTCACTCACACGTTCCCCGCAGACGCGCGTTCATTCCCACCTGAAACACCCTCCCGCTTTAATGGGTGTTCCCAAACTGCTTTCCTTGGGGTTCCTGCGCTGGGTAGCCGGTAGCACAAGAGAGGTTCTGAATTCTCCTGGGTCTGACAGCACCATTAAATCGCATCTACCGGTCTGGAGCCCAGCATAATCGTGGAAGGTATCCGTGTTTAATCTTTTAAGAGCTCCTGCGTGGCAAGGGGTTGGACTAGATGCCCGCTACGAACCCTTCCGACGATTCATTTCTATGGTTCTCGATCAGAGGTCCTTGATTCTCAGAGGGGCTAAGCAAAAACAACAGTTCTCTTTCTCTCTGCCTTCCCCAAACACTGGAATTCTGACGTACACTGGAGTTGGAGGATCGCATCTCGCCATCCTCACCAGTAGCCATTGCTGGACTTTTGCTCCGTAGATCACACAGCTCTTGCTCCACTGTTAATTGATATAATTTGGTATTAATATAGCATAATTAATAATCATGTTTTAGAAGCGCTGTTATTAAGATTCAGCCCGGTCTGTCTGGTGGTTTCTGTGGGAAAGCTAGTCTGTAAGTCGATCCCATGGAACTCATGGGAGCTTAATCATAGAATCGTAAAACTGTAGAATTAGAAAAAGGGACCCTTGGGTCATCTAGCCTGACCCGCTGCAATGGAAGGAGAAGGCGAGGATCCCGCTGGTCGGCCTGGGCAGGAGGCTACAGTCCTCAGGGGGACTCGCGAGACTCGCTTCCGGGGGCAACCACAGCGGAATTTTGCGCGCTTTTTTTGCACCTCTCTCCCGCTCGCGTTGTCTTTTAAACTACGGAACTCGCTGCCACGGGAGGCGGTGAGGATGACTAACCTCTATGGGATTAGACAAATTCATGGAGGGATGAGAAGGCTGGCGAGGTTGTTGCTCTTGCGCACGGATTCCCCTTGGCCAGAACAGGATGCTAGGCTAAGATCTTCTGACAGGATCGCGCGCAAAGCATTAATGACGGCGACTCTAGAAAGGACTGCATCAAAATAATAAATATACATGCTATTCTGATTTTTTTTAAAAAAAATCACTATTATTATAGGTAGAGTTGCAGCTGAAACGTATTAATTCGTAGCCCCGGCTTTAGGGAAGGCGCGGCTTTCATCTGCTGCGCGCCCCCACCACCTGGCTGCTGCTATTTGAGCCTCCTAAATCCCCGGAAGGCGAAAGGCTGTCTTAAAGGGCCAGCCGCCTACTGCTGGCGCGGCATCCAGACCAAGGCAAGGGCGGTACGCGCGCCCTTGGAGAGGGGCGCTTTGGTGTGCGTGTTCGTGTGGATGTGTTGGTGTGTTCCTCGTCGCCTCTCCCCAAAACTCCCTCCTCCTCCCCACCCCCAGACCACTAGATTGGTGGGATTTCTTCCTCCAGGGTTAGGCAGCTGGAAGTCCAAGGGGACTTTTAGGAGGAGGGAGAAGAAGGGGCGGAGAAGAGGGACCATTGTTGTTTAGTCATTTAGTCGTGTCCGACTCTTCGTGACCCCCTGGACCAGAGCACGCCAGGCACTCCTGTCTTCCACTGCCTCCCGCAGTTTGGTCAAACTCATGTTAGTGGCTTCGAGAACACTCTCCAACCATCTCGTCCTCTGTCGTCCCCTTCTCCTTGTGCCCTCCATCTTTCCCAGCATCAGGGTATTTTCCAGGGAGTCTTCTCTTCTCATGAGGTGGCCAAAGTATTAGAGCCTCAGCTTCACGATCTGTCCTTCCAGTGAACACTCAGGGCTGATTTCCTTCAGAATGGAGAGGTTTGGTCTTCTTGCAGTCCACGGGACTCTCAAGAGTCTCCTCCAGCACCAGAATTCAAAAGCATCAATTCTTCGGCAATCAGCCTTCTTTATGGTCCAGCTCTCACTTCCATACATCACTCTTGGGAAAACCATGGCTTTAACTATACGGACCTTTGTTGGCAAGGTGATGTCTCTGCTTTTTAAGATGCTGTCTAGGTTTGTCATTGCTTTTCTCCCAAGGAGCAGGCGTCTTTTAATTTCGTGCCTGCTGTCACCATCTGCAGTGATCACGGAGCCCAAGAAAGTAAAATCTCTCACTGCCTCCATTTCTTCCCCTTCTATTTGCCAGGAGGTGATGGGACCAGTGGTCATGAATGGAGAAGGGCCATTACGCAGGTGCTTAACTTAGTTGACCTAGCAAAACCCAACAAGCCTGCGGCCCGATCCTGTGCAGGCTTACGTTACGCGCCATCCTGAGTTCGGCGGGATGGTCTCCGAAAGACATAGGATTTCAGCCTTTCTCACGATATGATTGGTAATAGTGGTGATGAAAAACTTCCCTTCATTTTATTATTTAGTGCACAAAAGTATATATTTCCTACAAGAGAGACACAAAACTTTTGATCCCTGTTTGTCTACACACACACACACACACACAATTATTATTGTGTGTCTGTGTGTGTTTAGGCAAATAGTGATGTAACAAGATTTGGGGTGGGGTGGGAGAAACGCGTACATATTTTCGCGTGTAATTAAACCTATGCGTTTAATTTATTTTAAAACCTTGCACGGATTTTATAAATGTTATCAAACCTTTATTGCAAATGGCTTTTATTGCAAATAGCTCTGTCCCCTAAAGGATGTTAGAGAGGGGGTGAGTTGCAGCCCAAAGGAATATTCCCAAATAATTGTGAGTCAGTCTGTAGGCCTACTTCGATAGAACTTACTTAGACGGGTGTTTTTTGTTTGCAAGCTATAGATTGCTTAGAATCAACGATGCAATGCTTTAACCCCTTCCAAGTAGCTGCGGCACAATCACCATCCGAATATTTCGTATTTTTTGAAATCATTTGCCCCTTGGATCCATTCTTTGTACCTCTCAATGCGAGGCGGGAAGAGAGTCCCAAAGCCCCGCTTTGCAAATGGAGGTCTGAGCAGAATTTAATCATCCCTTTGCATCGAAGTCCGAGGGATTAAAGTCGGAAAATTGAGGCGGAGGATAAATAAAACATACATGGGATTTCCCGGCCCCCGAATGCTGCTGGGCTGAGGTTTGGGTCGAGGAAGACACCCCAGGACGAGCAGCCTGGTGGTCTCAGTTATGTTTACTCGGAAGCAAGCCCATCTCTCCCATTGAGGTTAGTGGGAATTTCCTTCCAACTCACTGGGGTTTCGCTACTCAGCAAACGTGCCCAGGATCGGGAGCAAGCCTCGTTGAACCCAGGGGGACTTTTACTCTCGAGGAGGCTTACCTAGGATCGGGTTCCAGCCCTCCGTCTCTCCCACGGATTGCGTGAAAGGATTGGTGCTTGGCTGGGTCGTGTCCCCATCCGGTTTGGGCCCCGTGTAAACGGGAGATTCCTCTCTGCGTAAAAGGATCCTCTGCTTGCAAGGCAGCGGTGAGGAAGAGGGGGTGCCTTTTTTCTCCACTCCGCCCCCCCCAAAAGTGGGGGACCACATCAGAGTCTTTCCAAGACTAAGGAGCTGCTGTTGTGTGTTTGCACCTAAAGGGCCCGATCCACTGGGTTAGTTCTCCAGAAAAAGTCCCTTGGAAATCCAAGGGTCCCGTTCATCTCAACTGGGAAGGCGATTACCTCGGTCAAATCCTGCTCCATTCGAATGAAATCTAGTGCGTGGATGGTTGGTTTTTATTTGGTTAAAAAACAGAGGGAAGGAGAATGGTCCTTAAGAAGCCAAGATGGAAATAGGACGATGATGATGATGTCTTTCTTATTATTTTAATTTATTTCCCCTCTTGACATGTTACGGGGTCATTCTCCAGACCCCATGAACCACATCACAATACAAAAGCGTTTATCTGAACTTTAAATAATAATAATAATAATAATAACAATAATAATAATAATAGATTTTATAGGACACTGCCACCCTAGAAATAATTAATAAAGTGGCAGTAAAGGATTTTACCGGATGATAATAAGAGTAGCAATATTATGATTTACCCCATCATTGCTGCTCGACCTGATGTAGATGAGCCTAGTGAATGCCGGTTTTTATTCATTTTTATTTCTCCCCCCCCCCCCGCCGCCACTCGGTGACTTGCTTTTATTTCTCGCATATAACCTCCCTCGCCCTTCTCGGTTGCTGCCTGCGAATTCCTTCCCTCTTCTCCCCCCCCCCCCTCTGCCAAATCCCTCCACCTCTGCAGCTGCTGTGTCGCGGGCACGACGCCAGCTAAGCCCTTTGCAATTACTGGCATCCAGTAAGCCCCAGCCCAGTAAGGAACTGGTGGCGCAGTGGGGCGAGGCGGGCTCTGGAAGCGGAGCGCAAGGGGCGAGGAGAGGCGGGGATGGTGGGGACGCGTGGATCGCGACCCGGAAAGGAGCCCCAGGTCGGGTTTTTATTTTATTGTTTTGCGCAAGGGAGAGAAAGAAGATGGGGAGAAGAACCGTCTATAATTTTGACGCGTAGGGAAAGCAGAGAGAGGGATGTGTTGCTTAATTTTGTGTGCGTGAGTTTATTTATTGTGCGTGTGTTTATAGCACACACACACACAATAATATATATATTTGCTGCCTTCAGTTCAAGGCTGGGGAGGGGGGGCAAAGAGGGAGAGATCTAGTTCTGCAGACACAAAACTACTCTTTGTCTGCCCACTGTGGAGCAAAAAGAAAGCGAGCGAGCAGCCGGGCTGGATCTTTCCCTCCCAAGTTCGTCTCCTGAAGCGATCCGGAGCTCAGCTTTGCTTCCCGATTTCCAACAGGCGAGTGAAACCTTTCCCCTCCTCCTTTTTTGTTTGTTTGTAACCGAAACGTAGAACCTGGAAAGGGCTGCTGCCCCACGGCAGCGAGGAAGGGTTGCTTCCGAGTAGACCTGGGATGTGGTTGGTGTCACCCAGTTAACGAGAGCCCAGATATTTGCAAAAAGCTTCGATGGTGGCGGCTTAATTGATCTGAAGATCAACCAGCCGAACTCTCCAAACACTTTGAACAGAACCAGCTCCAAATGGGGAGGGGGCAGCGCCCCGAGCATCCTTTGGGGTTCTGCAAACCAAATTTAATGGTGGTATAGGTTGGGAGAGACAGATGGGGAGGTTTCTTGGGGGTTAAATCGCCCAGGCGAGAATGTATTTCCCCCCCCCATTTGAAGTGTAATGATCTAATAAATAAAAACTTTCACTGAAAAATGTGCGCCCTGGGGAAATTCTCCTGCGCAAAGGTCTCGAAGGATCCGGGCTTGCGTGGGAGAACTGCCCGGTGGATCGTGCCCTTGACTCGCCAAGGAGTGAATAAAACCCGAGGCGTCCTTTTGTCCCCCCCACCAAGCTCAGAAACAGCCCCTCGCCGTTCCTCTGGCTTTGCTTTTGCAGCAAGCGCGCTCCTTTGAAACGCCACCGCTTTGCAAACAATGAAAAGAGCTGCACACCTGGGAAGAAGAATGTGGGGCTGGGGGCGGAGGGGGAAAGGTGACCCCAGGAGGAAAAGAGGGAGAGAGTCCGAAAGAAATCTTTGTTTTAGGAGGGGCTGGGGCTGCGCTGGTGCCCCCCCCCCAGTCCCGGGAAGCGCCAAAAATACTTAACAAAAGCTTTGGAAATGACATCAAGGCCAGGAAGGGCCGGGTTAGGGCATCGCATGTTAAAAGCCTCTGCTGCTCCCATCGCTCGGGGCGGAACCTGCAGCGGCCCGTTTCGCACTGAAGCCGACGGCGTTTACTCTAGAGTAAAGGCACCTGGCCGTGCAGGCGGCAAGCCTCAAAAAACTGGAGGTGAAGCCGCGTCTCCACCCCAGCTGATCTCTCTCTCCCTCCCTCTCTCTTTCTCTCTGTGTGTGTGCCTTACTTCCGAGTAGACCTGCCATGGAGCGGGCCGGGCTGCCCGCCTCGTGGGAGCGGAGGAGGAGGAGTCTGCTGCTTTGTCCCCCCCCCTCCACCCCACATAGGTGAGCCAGCCAGCCAGCCCCTTGGGCACCTGAGCCAATGGCAAACGCCAGCCAGGCCCCCTCCAGAGCCGCTCCATTGGATTACTGACGTCCGCGGCGGGGGAGGTAAGGTGATTACAAACTAATTATCTTCCTGGCTTTTCCACCCACCCACCCCCGCGCCTCTCTTTTTTCTTTCTCTCTCTCTCTACCCCCTTTTTTTCTTTCTTTCCATTTAGCCAAGCCGGAGCTTTGCAAGCGCGTCTGCTTGGGGAGGGAGAGGAACTTAGGACCCTCCCCAAATTTCTGCGCAAGGAGGGGGGGGGTCGTCAGCTTGGAGGGAGGGGGAGAGGGAGGAGGAGGAGGGGGGAATCTGGGAGAGGCGCAGGTAGTGCGCGCCCCTCCGACCTCTCCTTTCTGCGCCAGAGGGCCGGTCAGCTTGGAGGGAGGGGGAATAAGCTGGGGGAGGGGAGCAGGAGAGGTGGGGGAGGGAAGGATACTGGGTCGGACTGCTCAGACCCCTCTTTTCCTCCCCCCCCAACCTCTCATTTTCAGGAGGCTTTTTGCAAAAGCCCTGGGGCTTTTTAGCTGACATCTGATACCCCGGATGTCAGCAGCATCTGAAGAGCTCATCTCTCATTTTCAACACCCCCCTTCCAAAAAAACCCACCCCCACCGCTCAGTACCACACCATAGTCCCTCCTGCAACGATGCGCGTGCGTCCAGGGGACGCGATGTGAAAAATGGTTGGTTTTTGGGGGGTTAGGACTGGAGCATATTTTCCTTTGTCGACTCACCTGTGGACTCTTCGCTCCCTTCCTTTTTGTCTCCCTCTCAGCTCTAGGAACGAAAAATCCTCTTACCTGTGTCTCTCCCTCCCTCCCACCTTCCCTCCCTCCACCAAAATATTATACACTGGGAAAGAATTCGCTTCCATAGCCCGACTGGTCGGTTTCACCAAGGCGCCGCCGCCTCTCCCCTTTCCCTCTTTCTTATGTCAGATCCTTAAAAAAATAAACACGTTTTTTTAATTTTGAGAATTAAAGAAGCTATTTTGAAAGATGCTTCTCAGAGCAGCCCGTGCTAAGGAGGATGGCGATTCTCAGTCCGCCTTGTGGAGCTGGTAAGTTCATTTTACTTTTAAAAAAAAATGAAAATAAATCCGCTTTATTATTGTTTGGGGAGAGAAGGAGGGAATTGGAAAATGCAGGTAATTGTGGCTTTAAAGGCGTTTCTTCCTCCAGAAGCCCATTTTATCTAACCGAGCCGGGATGTTGTTACACGCGCTTTCCAGGGAGTAAGTCCTATTGAATTTTAAAAGGGAATTACTTCCGAGTAGACCGGCGCTGGGCATAGGTTTTCTCCGTCGAAGGAGGCTCTCTCCGCCCTCCCTCTCGTGGCGTGTGGGGGTCTTTGAATGTGGGAGACCACGAGAATTACCCCTTATTTTTTAAAAAAATTGTTTCTAAATAAGTCGTCGTTTGTGGTTTGGCAAAGTTCACTTCTTTGATATTATACGAGATTTCCTGGGAAATCTAGTGGTCAGAGTTTCCAGAGGGGTGGGGGACTGTGTGTGCAAAATGTGTGTGTGTGGGGGGGAGGAATATTTGCATGGAAATAAATGAGAATTGGAGAGTGTTGTCTTCGCGAAATGTGGTCACCTGCCTTTCTCTGCGCTCTGTTCCCCCCCATAGATTTTTGTTGTGTCTTTCCAGTGGGGGGGGGGGGGCGTATTTAGCTAGATTAAACGAGGTGAATGAATTGCAGCATATCCAAATCACATTCTTGGTGGGAAATTTTGGGTTTGTTTTCTGGTGGGAAGTCTCGGAAAACAATATTTTTGATGGACACTTTTCCTCTCCAATTGAATCCAAATCGGGATGAGTCTCTTCTAGGAGAACAAGACGTGTAAATTTCTGGGAAATAATGCGGTGGAATTATTCGGGTTCTGTGTTGTGATCGTCCTAGGAATCTATCCCTGGTCGAGGTTATTTTTCTTACTGGGATGGTTTTATTAGCTTCGTATTATTCTGCTACCGCGCTAGAGTGACTCAGTTAAAGGGGGGGAAAGATAATGGTTATTTTCCTCGCTTGATGTCTTTCTGGTTTTGATCCAAGAATTCTTTACTTTTCCTTCTTCCTCCCTCCCTCCCTCCCTTCCTCGGTCTTCTTTCTAAATACCGAAATTGTGTTCTTGTCAGGCGTGCCTGAACCGCGAAGGTATATAACTAGCAGCGAAGCTCCTGGGCGCCAGCCGAGATCAAATTACATAACGAAATATTTCCTTCTCTTCAGAAGTTCGTTTCAAAAATTGCACAAAGAGGAGCCGGAGCACCGTTTCCTGTCTGGCTTTTGTTTTAATAATAATAATAATAATAAATAATAATAATAATAATAATAATAATAATAATAATAATAATAATAATATATGGACTATAAACTTAGTTTTACTGCTTTCCTTCAATGGAACACGCGTCCTATTTCTGCAGAAGATACCCACGAAAACGTTTATATTTTACACCCAGCTCCACGCCAGGTATCTGTGATGCGCTGTGCTCAGGCATCACTCAATAATATTTAAATATTATTTGGCAAGGGAGATGCCCCAGCAAGGCTAGGATCCCAAGCGCAGCGACGCCCCTACGCACGCTTTACCTGGGAGTAAGACCTATTGAAATCAGTGCGCGTTACCTCCGAGAAAACCTTTTTTAAAAATTAGGATTGCGCTGGCAGATTATGCTGGGAGACTTTTTTTGGGCGGTGACGGCTGCCTATTTGTATGTTGCTCTGTTTTATGAAGTCGGAGGCAACTTTGAGAAATAATAATAATAATAATAATAAATAATAATAATAATAATAAAAGAGGTATATAAATTTTATAAAATAAGGCAACTCTTTTTTTCCCTCCTCCTCACGATTTCCGCCTGGCTCTTTTCTGGCTTAAAATATAATACTGGATTGCAGAGTCCCTGGTCTGCTACCCTTTGTCCTTGTCGAAAAATTAAATGTTCGCCCTCCCAATTCAGAGGCGAAATCGAGCCTGCTGGAGGCTTTTCAAGGCTACGCATCTCATTCTCTCTCTCCTCCTTCTCCTCCTCATTTTCTGGATGTTTCTGAGAAAATACCTTGAAAATAAAATTCGCAGCAACCGAATTTCTAGGAGCTGGGGAATCGGGGCTTATGGAGCCAGCCCAAAGATACTTACTCCCTCCGCCAAAACAAACAAACAAGAAGAAAACGACCCTGAAAGTTATATTAAGGAGACAGTTCAGCTTAGGAACCTGATCTGATTAGCAGGATGTTGAGATAGCAACGCTTGCAGGAATAAATGGGTGCATTTGATGCTATGCAAAGCGCATATTTCCATCATTCTGCGCAAACCCCACCTGCAATTGAAAGGCGAGGCCAAGGTGTCTGGAGTCTGTTTCCCAGGTAAACCAGGATCTCTGCTTGGGTTATTTTGTTGGCATTAAAAAGGAGCCCCTCCTGGACCAAATTGAGAAGGAGAGCGGTAGGAAATTGTTTACAGTGGTACCTCGGGTTACAGACGCTTCAGGTTACAGACTCCGCTAACGCAGAAATAGTACCAGTTACAGATAGGTAGCCGTGTTGGTCTGCCATAGTCAAAACAAAAAAAATTCCTTCCAGTAGCACCTTAAAGACCAACTAAGTTAGTTCTTGGTATGAGCTTTCGTGTGCATGCACACGAAGAAGTGTGCATGCACACGAAAGCTCATACCAAGAACTAACTTAGTTGGTCTTTAAGGTGCTACTGGAAGGAATTTTTTTTGTCCAGAAATAGTACCTCGGGTTAAGAACTTTGCTTCAGGATGAGAACAGAAATTGCGCGGCGGCAGCAGGAGGCCCCATTAGCTAAAGTGGTGCTTCAGGTTAAGAACAGGTTCAGGTTAAGAACGGACCTCCGGAACGAATTAAGTTCTTAACCCGAGGTACCACTGTATCTTCTTGACCCATAAGAAAAAAAGAGACAGGAGAAGGCTGGAAGAAACTAACCTGACGATTGCGCAGGAGAAATGAAATTGCTTTTCAACTTTGCCTGTTGAAATTGAGCGAAGGAGATAACAACTCTATACTGAAAAGGATTTTCAGAAAGGTTGGCCGTGTGTTCAGTCTGTTGTAGCTCTTTTTTTTCTAAAAGAAGAAGTGTTTTGTGGCAATAAAGCGAGATGAGCGCCGCAACCCCAGAGTCGGTCACGACTGGACCTAATGGCCAGGAGTCCCTTTACCTTTACAAAAGACAATAATTGATGGTGCCTGGAGTTTTCATAGACTGCAGTCCACGTCGCCAGCTGCAAATGTCACTATGACATTCCTGGTATCACCCCCATTCCCCCCCCCCCACGCCCAGATTCTTTGTTTCACTCTGGTTGAAATTGCCCAGTCTTCTGCGCCATTGGACCTGGGACCAGAAGTGGCCATGGCAAGTTGCAATCTTCTAGAAATCGCCAGGGTTTATTTTATATTTTATTTTATTTTATTATTTTATTTTATTTTTGCGGGAGGTGGAAGCTGCTGCTGTTGCAGGCAGATGACAGCCCACCGTCGCCTCTCCAGCAACATCTCCCGACTACGGGCATGGAGAAGAGGAGGGGCCTTTGCCTTGGTGCCACCAGGAGATGCTTCTCCAAAGATGCTGCAGGGAGGCCTGAGAGATACCGCAGTGCCGTCTTTTTTCCTTGTGATTGATTGGGAGGGTGGAGTTGAGTTTGGGGTGTGGATTGGGGCAGGAGGAGCACAGCCAAGGCTTCTTGCTGGTGGAGGAGCCCAGGGGCAGGCATTGCCAGCCGAGCCTTCCTTCCTGACCAGCTCTCTCTCCATCTCTCTCTCTGCATCTCTCTCTCCTGGCTTTAGAAAGGTTAGTGGGTCTTTTGAGTCTCCATCCAAGCCCTGCCCTCCTCCTCTCACCTTCCTCGCTCCTCCACGCCAACCCAAAATCTCTTTCCATCTCTGGAAATAGCACCCACCTTAAAAAATAAAATCAAAACACTGGTGTAGAGCCCTATTATAATCCCAGTTAAATGCGATTAAGGGCAAAGATGCTTGGAACTGGGATGTTGGGTGTGTGTGGAGGAGAATTTAACCCTTCCGGCAAAGAGACTGAGGTTGGCTTGTATTTGCTTTCTAGACTGGAAAGGCAAAGTCAGATCAAACCAAAGATTTAGAAGGAGGAAGGGGGGGAAAGGGGGGATTTGGGGAGGGGAATTGGGAAGGTGAAAAGGAACTGGCATTCTTAGACGGCAGAGAGCAAGCCTCTTACATCCCACATTTTAAATAGCCAGTCGGAACAATGTATATGTGTCTTGCTTCTCTTTCTGTGTATTTATTTCAGAAAGCATTTTATGGTTAGGGTTGCGTTGAAGAGCAAAGCTTTCTCCAGCTCTTGGCTCTGCAATGAATAGGCAGATTGGCAGGATAAAACTATTGTGGGATTTTTAGCCCTACAAGGAAGGAAATAAGAACTTGGTTCCGAAAAGAAAGTCACAGTATATTCTTAAAGATTTAAATATTAAGACTTAAATTACAACCTGTGCTTTTGAAACCCAAACCTATCTGATCAGCTACCAAACCAAGGCTTGGCCATTCTTCAGTTTAAATGCAATATTAAATTATATAACTATACTAACACCTGAGTATATTTTATAGCTCGAGTGTGAAGTTAGGAATTTTCATTTGCTACATACTGGCAGACCGAATTTTTAAAGGTGTTGTTATGATAATAGTAGATCCATTTTGAATAAAGTATAAAATGATTATTTTTAAATAATCCTCTGAAAGCGGAGAACGTTGACTGAGATGGATGGCAACGTTACCTTGTCTGGCTCAACACTTTCATGGTGAAATGAAGCAATGGATAATGCAAATGTTGCCAGTTTATTTGACCTTGAAGCCCTGGTATGAGAGGGCTTCTAATATTTCCTTTCCTATATAAAACCCTTCGTACCTTTAGATCTCCAAATGATGAAAAGGGCTATTTTAAAAATGGGCAATGCACATTTTAAAGGGTACAGCTTTGCTTTTCAAGTCAGCTCGTGAAAGGTTAGGCAGTGAAGTCCAAAAAAATAGAGAACATATCCTTTGCAGTTAAAATCATTGTAGTGTTTATTTTAAAATTGTTGTTGTAATTATTATTATTATTATTATTATTATTATTATTATTATTATTAAGAGGTGTTGCCAGCTAAATCACCAGGAGAAACCAAAAACGGTCCATGTTGCTGTTCTTTTAATAGACCAGGTTGACTTTTTAAAAAATAAATCCTGCAGGCTTTCTCTTTTGGCATGAATTCTTTAGATAAAGAAATTGTCCTGAATGTGACTGCTTGGGTCTCGCTTGCCTTTGAGGAAGCTTGTGGACTTGCAAGGCTATTAAGATTATTAGTTCATCCGAGATGGATTGTTTTGTAAGACGTAATCCAGTTCCATTTCAGTCTATAGGAGCCGTGCCCTTGACTTCAACAGGGTGTTACCTGCACAACCCAGCTGTCTATTAAAGCGGCTGTTCTTCTGTCTATTAGAACGCCCCTCCCTCCAAAAAAAAGCACAAAGGACAGAGAAAATGTGAAATAAAATCAAACTGGTTTGCCCTTTGTTTCTTTTGGAATAGGCTTAAGGCAAAGAGATATAAGGTTAGGACACACCTTCAGTTTTGCTGAGCAGGTGCTTAACTCCCATTGAATTAAACGGGACCCAAATTTGCTTGGTCCTATCCTTGGAGGGGTTTTCCCCCAGCCCAATCCCACCCCGTCCCCACCCTGCGATTTCCCATCTGCTGTCAAATATTCAGGCTCCCTCCCTCCCCGTCTCAACTGGATGTTGAGGCCTATGCAGTAGATTTGGCAGAAAATGATGTCACTTCCAAACATTAGCTGCTCTGCCTCATGGGGAAATGTGGGTCGGATTTCAGCCGGCTTTGTGTCAGCCTGGGCTTGGAGAAGCAAGCTGGGGTAGACAAAACCAGCCTGAAATGCAAGATTAAAACAAAACAGAAACCAAAAAAAAAAAACCCCAAACCCAACCAAAAGTCCCAGCATAAAGGCATTTCTAATTTTGCATTAAATTCATCCATGTAAGCCACACTTGGAGTAGGCAACTGGGTTTCAATGGGTCTTCTCTATGGCTTTAGCACTGAATATTGCCCATAGAATATGCCAGATGTCTAGATTTATTTTGGGTGATAGCCGTTTTGACACTCAGAGTAGACCTATTGAAACCCGTGGACTCAGTTTACAGGAAATGCGAGATACCGCCCATTGTGACAGCATTGCAACCACCATCACGACTGGTCTTTTGGTGTGCCCAAATATTACCTTACCCATCAATTTTTCTAAATTTGTGATTGGCCATCTCATTAAAAGAAAATGGATTGTTGCCTTTTTACCCAAGGAAATGAGCAGAACCCTCTTGTACACTGGAAAATTACACACACACACACACACACAAAACTGTAATAATGTCTACTCAGGAGTAAGTCTTATTGACTTCAGGGGTGCTTGCTCCCAGGAAAGTGGGGTTAGGACTGCAGCCCAAACCTGCCTTTTAAGCCCAATTGACTATAAAATGCCTTACTTCTGAGTAAGCATGCATATGGTAGGGATTACTTCTGAGTAGACATGCATAAGATTGTGCTGTTGTTTTGGTTATTCATTTTGCAACTCCTGATTATTATTATTATTAATAATACTATTTATTGCCCTCCCCCTTCACCAGGGCGGGTTACGGCATCAAAGCACAACATTAAACACAGTTTAAATCAGCGTACATTAAAAATATTGCAGTTCCTTTTTCCTTCTGTTCTAGCTATGATTTATTTTATTTGCAGCTTATAACATTTCCAGATCATAAAAAAAATCACACGATTGTATCCAGTTGTTCAAACACAATTGTGTAATAATTTTTCAGCCCTTAAGACTGGAAGCCTCCCAAGAAGGTAGCAAATTTAAAGTCATCCCCATCACCTCTCAAACTCTTCAGGACTGTTTTTATTGGTGAAGTATTATAGCTACCTGTGGGGCTAAGGCCAGCCAGGTTTAAGCACCTTTGTGTCCCATTCTTAAGCCCTTTGATATATGTGAAATTGACTCCAGTGGAAGTGTGTCTAGGGGTGCTGCTTAACAAGGCAATTCTCAGCAAGCCTACTCAAAAGTAAGCCCTGATTTCAATGGGGCTTACTCCCAGACAATTGCATACAGAACTACGGTCTTAAGGCTCCAGTCTGATTTGGCCAGCAGCGAGCATCCCATTGACTTCAGTGGGGTTTACGTCTGAGTAGGCTTACCTAGGCTTGCTTTGTCAGGAAGGAAATCGGGTTGCAATGAATACACTGGGGAATACTTCTGAGTTAACCTGTGCAGGATCTCAAGGGATGAAGTCAAAGTGTCCTTGCTAATGGTGCAGGATTGGGACCTGTGGCAAGGACATGAATGCCCCTGCTGAGTTAGACCATGCAAAGATCTGGTCAGCTCAACATCTTGGTTCTGGCAATGGCCAACCAGATGCACACCCTCCAACATTTCTCCAATGAAAATAGGGACGTTCTATTCCGTAATTATTTTTTTTTTAATATGCCGCCATCGGACTGGGTTGCCCCAGCCACTCTGGGCTGTTTCCAACATATATAAGAACATAACAGAACATTAAATATAAAAACCTTCCCTATGCAGAGCTGCCTTCAGATGTCTTCTAATGGTTGCATGGTTACTTATCTCCTTGACTTGGTGGGTCTCATAACTCCATACCCTCCAACATTTCTCAGATGAAAATTGGGATGTCCCAAGGAATAGCAGGAAAAGGGACGCGGGTGGCGCTGTGGGTTAAACCACAGAGCTTAGGGCTTGCCGATCAGAAGGTCGGTGGTTTGAATCCCCGCAACGGGGTGAGCTCCCATTGCTTGGTCCCTGCTCCTGCCAACCTAGCAGTTCGAAAGCACGTCAAAGTGCAAGTAGATAAATAGGTACCGCTCTGGCAGGAAGGTAAACGGCGTTTCCGTGCGCTGCTCTGGTTCGCCAGAAGCGGCTTAGTCCTGCTGGCCACGTGAACCGGAAGCTGTACGCCGGCTCCCTCAGCCAGCAAAGCGAGATGAGCGCCGCAACCCCAGAGTGGGCCACGACTGGACTTAATGGTCAGGCGTCCCTTTACCTTTTTAAGGAATAGCAGGACATTGCAGGATCAAATCAGGAACCGGGACAGTTTCTGTCAATCTGGGACTGTCCTTGGAAAATAGGGACACATAGAGGTTCTGCAGAAGTCCGCAAATGGGGGCATTAAGGAAACAGATCTCCCCTGCTGCTTGCTTCCCAGTTGGCATTCAGAGGTAGACTGCCTTGGACCAAGGAGGCTCTTTTAAGTTACCATGGCTGGCTAGCAGATGTTGGTAGACCTCTCCTTTGCCACGAATGAGCCCAGAGTCGAGGTTTATGAAACACAAGTCCAAACATCTCGGCTGTGCACTTAGGGTGGGTGAGGTCAAAGCTCTGTCCAGCACACCATCAGCCCTCTTCTGAGGAGCCTGCAAGCAGGACCTGAGTGCCACAGCGTTCACCTGTGGAACTCCCTGCCACAGGAGACCACCAGCCCAGAAGGCTTTAATAGAGGATATGGCAGGTTCATGGAAGAGAGGGCTATTTGGATTTTGGGCGGTTCTTCCGCACAGGGTGCCAACCGAGGGGGTGAAAAATGGAGAAGATCTATCATCGAGAAGGACCATTTGGGGGTGCCAAATTTTGGCCATATTACGAAAGGTTACCAAAGTCCGCCCCCGGTGGCGACTAGCCCTGATGGCTCTATAACGCCACCACAATTGGGGTCAGCAATGCTTCGTAATCCCAGTCCCTGGAAACCAAAGGAGGGGGAAGAGTTGGTCTTGTGTTCGAATTCTGCTTGCGGGTTTCGCCCAGGGCAACCGCTCAGCCCCTGTGAGAGCAGGGTGCTGGACGAGATGGGCCATGGGCCTGATCAGAAAGCCTCCTCTCATGCTCTTATGCATTGTCGTACCTAGAGTTGATCTGAAAACAGGGCCTTTTCTCTAGTGGCACCCTCCCATCAGATGTCAGGAAAAAACAACAACTATTTGACTTTCAGAAGATATCTGAAGGCAAACCAGTTTTGAATGGTTGCTGTTTTATTGTGCTTTTAATACTTTGTTGGGAGCCGCCCAGGGTGGTTGGGGAAACCCAGTCAGATGGGTGGTAAAGGTAAAGGGTAAAGGGACCCGAGACCATTAGGTCCAGTCGTGGCCGACTCTGGGGTTGCGGCACTCATCTTGCTTTACTGGCCGAGGGAGCCGTCGTACAGCTTCTGGGTCACGTGGCCAGCATGACTAAGCCGCTTTTGGCGAACCAGAGCAGCGCACGGAAACGCCGTTTACCTTCCCGCCGGAGCGGTACCTATTTATCTACTTGCACTGGCGTGCTTTCGAACTGCTAGGTTGGCAGGAGCAGGGACAGAGCAACGGGAGCTCATCCCGTCATGGGGATTCGAACCGCCGACCTTCTGATCAGCAGGTCCTAGGCTCTGTGGTTTAACCCACAGTGCCACCCGCATCCCTACCAGATGGGTGGTATGTAAATATAAATATAAATATATATACTATAACAACAACAACAACGTATTGGATTTTAAGCCAGTGTTGCAAGCAGAACTTCCCATAACCATCTAGGCATCTGGAAGCTGCAAGGAGCCAACAGATGCTCAAGTTGTTCCTGCGCATTTTAGTGTGGGTTTTTTTTTTTGCAAGGGCCCATTTGCGTCATGGGGGCACATTAGCCCCCCTCCCTTTCCTCCTCTGCTCTGAATCAATCTAAGTGCTCCCAAATCACGACTGCCACCCGGGGAACTGGGCAGGCCAGACCGCTTAGAGGTTGTAAAATATTAATAATCCTTCTAATTGATCTCCCCATTTCGCCCTCCCCAGCTTGCGCCCTTAGGAGATCCATACAAGAAAATAAGTGTGTTTGGAGAGAGAGAGGATTGTGATCTGACACAGCGGGGCACTGGGGGGGGCAGAGAGAAGTGGGGGTCGGTTGTTCTTCTCCCTTTGACCCCGTCCAGATTGATTTTTGCAGAAATGGGCAGCGATGTTTTTGCCAGGAGCCCGCAAAATACTTTAGAGTATTTTTAAAGGGTTTGGGGATCAATGGCAAGCCTGCCAAGTTGAATTTAAAGGGTTGGGGGGGCAGGGAAGATGTAGGGGGGGAGGAAAAGAAGTGTATCCTAGAGGCATGGACAGGAACCTGGCAAACAGCTTGGCCCCCATATACGGTGTCAAGGAGTTCCTGAGGCAGTTTTTGCTCCTTTAGCAGACGGTCCATATGGTGCCAGATTTTAGGACTGGGTAGAAATGACCAGCTGTCGCTTGGCCCAAATGCTGACCCATAGATTTCCTGGCCTGCAGACCTCCGGGATGCTTTTAAAAAAGACACACACACACACACACACAAAAATGCCACTTGTTCAGGTCAAATTGTGACATCTGGCGAGACGAACTTGTGTCGTTTTTCAAGCCACACAGAGAGAATGGTGCCTTTATTTCCTTTTCCGTGCCTTCTGTGAGAGTTTTGACTCCAGGGTTTTGTTGCTGCTGCTGGGGCTCTTAAAATCAGGGTTTTGGTTTCCAAAAATCCAGATTTAATTGCCTGCTTGAAGTCTATAAATGTCCATTATCGACGTAGCAACTGTATTATTTTTATGTAATTCAAATCACGTGCAATTCTTATTGTTGGTTTTTTTGCATATTCAGGGTGGCTTATGAGGGCAGTTAATCATGGTAGCAACAGCAGCATTTATTTATTCAGAGAGATTTATAAACTGCTTCATAAAAAAAGAGAACCAAATCTCTTAAGCGGTATACACAAAACAATATAAAAAATTATCAATAAAACAGAGGTAAATTAGCAAATGCTAAAAACGAGTTTTTTGCCAGCATATAAAATAATATACTAGGCTTAATATTGCCATAATATTAATAAGTAGCAACCATAATATTAATAATTGTTTTGTGGGCAGTCTATCGTTTGGGCAGAGAAAGACAATTATCATTTAATCAGTTTCCAACTTTGTACATAACAGGTCATGGAAGATATTAAGGTCCAGTTTTTAATTCATTTTTTTCTTAAAGCTCAGAAAGGCAGCCTTTGAAAGTGATTTGTCCAAGGTTACTCAGTGAAGGGCCTGTGAGGATTTTAAAAATCTTTAATACAATAACACACACATGCGCCGTTTCTATAAAATCCACTGAATTATGATGTATGGGAAATGGGTGACATCACTCTGTTTGCCGGTAGAAGGGGTGATTTTGGCAGGCTATAGGGGTGCTGTAAGCGGAAGTCAGAGAGACCTGCTGTGTGATCTGACGTTCAATCATGAATATTTAATTTTGGCAAAATTAACTGCTATAATAAGAAATCAGTCGAATCAAAAGTTTAAAAAGGAGTGGAAATGTTTTGATGAATATATGGCAAAATATTGCTCAGAAAAAAGAGATACGCTAATATGCCTAGATTAAAATGTGAATGGATGGAAGAAAAATTAGTAAGGAAAGATAATAAGAATATATAGATGATTTGAGAAGACTGTGAAATGCAAAGATTATTGTAAATTGTATAATGTGGAGGAAATCGAGTGGGAGGAGGGAGGAAGGAATAATATGATGGACTGAGGAAATATAAATGTAAATGTATGGGGAAGAAATGGTCTTGGCTTTGGTACATCTGTATTGTAATGTGATATGTGAAAACCAGTATATATATCTATAAAAGAATTCCAAAAAAAGAATTCCAAGGTTTCACCCCCCCAATGCTTTCAGCGTGGGAAAGAGACAACTAAGGGGAGACCACCGTAGTTGTCTGTAAGATAATGCACAGTGGAGCAAAAGTAAATAAGAGGACTTAGAACTTTCAAACCCTCGAAGTGTCCCTATTTTCCAGGGACTGTCCCTGATTTAAACAAGCCGGTTTCTCATTTGATCCCGGAATGTCCCGCTTTTCCTTAGGACGTCCCTATTTCCATTGGAGAAATGTGGGAGGGTATGGCGTTATGCTACCTCCCCGAGCCAAGGAGATAAGTAACTATACAGCCTTTAGAAGACATCTGAAGGCAGCCCTGTATAGGGAGGTTTTTAAAATGTTTAATGTTTTATTATGTTTTTATACAGTGGTACCTCGGGTTAAGTACTTAATTCGTTCCGGAGGTCCGTTCTTAACCTGAAACTGTTCTTAACCTGAAGCACCACTTTAGCTAATGGGGCCCCCTGCTGCCGCCGCGCCGCCGGAGCACGATTTCTGTTCTCATCCTGAAGCAAAGTTCTTAACCCGAGGTACTATTTCTGGGTTAGCGGAGTCTGTAACCTGAAGTGTCTGTAACCTGAAGCATCTGTAGCCCGAGGTACCACTGTATATGTTGGAAGCCGCCCAGAGTGGCTGGGGCAAGCTTCTCAGATGGGTGGGGTATAAATGATATAATAATAATAATAATAATAATAATAATAATAATAATAATGGAATAGGACATTCCTATTTTCATTGGAGAAACATTGGAGGGTGCGAACTTTGAATGGGGGCGGCATTCTGTGTTGAAACCAATGGATCAGCAGTGAATTCAGGGCAGGAGATGAGGTTAAATCTTGTATTTTTAACTTACGGAATCTGGCGTTGCCATGGGATACGGCTTTCAGTGGCAATAAATCTCTGGAAAAGCAGTTGCTGTGGGGCGAAAGAGTAGAGGGTGGGAGAGAATTGCTGGTGTGGGGCGGGGACCCCTTCCCACTGGGGCACACAAGACCCTGGTGTGAACGGACTTCTGATCTGATCTTTCCTTGCGCTCCTAATGCCTCTTTGATTTAGCTGGCTTGGAGTGATCCGGCACCATTGGCCCAAATATACCCTCTGGATGTCTTTGATCCAGCGCTTAATTTCTGGGTTTTAAAGCTTACCTGCCGTCGGTGTGGGCAGCGAGGCAGAGGATGCCAAGATTTTGTGTCAACGGGCGTTAAGGGACAGCGAACAAATGACCCATTTGCATCTGCAAAGAGCATTCTCGTTGGCCCTAAGCCTGCCTTAGCAAACAGCGGATAATAATATGGCCAGGATGTTCTTCAGTAACTGAACTATTATATGCATTTGGCTTCAGGGCCAAGTAAATACTCTGTGTTATTTATTTTTGTTTTGTTTTGAGAGATTAAAAAAACCAACAACAGTAGTTGCCATAGAGCAAGGGTCAGCAAACTTTTTCAGCCGTGGGCCGGTCCGCCGTCCTTCAGACCATGTGGTAGATCGGGCTATATTTTGAAAAAATAATAATGAACGAATTCCTATGCCCCACAAATAGATGCATTTTAAATAAAAGCACACATTCTACTTATGTAAAAACACCAGACAGGCCCCACAAATAAACCAGAGAAGCATTTTAAATAAATGAACACATTCTACTCATGCAAAAACACGCTGATTCTTGGACCGTCTGTGGGCCGGATTGAGAAGGCGATTGGGCCGGATCCGGCCCCTGGGCCTTAGGTTGCCTACCCATGCCATAGAGGGCGAGTCCACGCTGTTCTGAGGCAGGAATCTGCCTTTTTTCCGTTCAGATTATGGCTTCATCCAGCTCTGTATTCCCCACATTGGCCTGCAGAAGCTCTCCAGGATTTTTGGCAGGGGCTCATTCCCAGTCCAATGTGGAGGTACCAGGAATCGAACCCAGGACATTCTGCATGTGAAGCTGGTGTTTTACCACTGCACCATGGCCAGTGCCCCTCCTTTGAGTATTTCTCCACTCTCCCCATTGGGGTCCGCCATCTTGGCCCTTCCTTATTGGGGAAATGCTGCTTCAGTTTCCATCCATTCCACCCTAGCGAAGTTGAGGAAAGCTACTTCTTTGGAGTTGTTGTTTATAATTGATCCCAGTTTTTCGATGGAGGTTTAGCAACTTCTTGCCTAAGCTACAGAAAGGAGAAAATACCGTATTTTTCACTCCATAAGACACACCTAGTTTTTAGAGGGGGAAAACAAGAAAAAAATATTCTGAACGAAACAGTGGATGTATGATTTTTGTGGTTCATGCTGTGGCCACAGACATGATATGTGATTTGACGGTGAGTTTGGGGTAGCCCAGTGCAAAAATCCTGAGCATCCATGTGGATCTGTGCTTTGTTACCACGTTTTTGCTCCATTGCAGCACCACGAAACAGTGTGTGTTTTTTGGTGCAGGCTGTAGCCATGGACATGCTATGTGATCTGATGGAGAATTTGGGGTGACCCAGTGCAAAAATCCTGAGGATCCATGTGCTTTTACCTCCCCCCTCCCAGGCAGCCTCCTTTATCGCTAGAGTCCCTTATCCCCCTCCCAATCGCTTGCTGATCAGCTGATCAGCGGCTTTCTTTCAACACCCCCTTCCCTCTTTCAAAAAAAAAAAATAATAAAGCACGATCTGCTTTTTGCTCCTGGGCAATTTGGCTCCAGGGACCACGCATTCGCTCCATAAGACGCACAGACATTTCCCCTTACTTTTTAGGAGGAAAAAAGTGTGTCTTATGGAGTGAAAAATACGGTATGTGCCTCCTGTTCGGTATAGAACCCCCTTCGCTGCCCCATACCATTACACCCTCACCTTCCCCTCTGTTTTGCTACGTGAGGCTTTTAAGCAGAGGTTGGACGGCCCTCTGTCAGGGATGCTTTATTCCTGCATTGCAGAGAGTTGGACCACATGACCCACGGCGTCCCTTCCAACTCTATGGTTCTGTGATGAAAGATGCTTTGACCGTGGTCCTAGCTTCTTTCGCGTTGTCCTTCTTCCGTAAGCTGCCTTGAGGAGGGTTTGCATAAATAAAACTAAGAGGGGGGACAGGGATAGATACCCAGAGATGCCATGGATAGCAAGAGAAGCAGGAGGAAGAAGAAGTAAGCTTGTTTTCTGCTGCTCCAGAAGGTAGGAGCAGAGGAAATGACAAGGAGTTTCTGAATAAACACAAGGAAGAGCTTTTCTCGTGGCAAGAGCTGCTTGGCAGTGGAACAGACGTCCTCAGAAGGTGGTGGACTGACTCTTCTTCCTTGGAAAATAATAATAATAATAATAATAATAATAATAATAATAATAATAATAATAATAATAATTATTATTTATTTTAAAAAAATATTTATACCCTACCCTTCCTGGCCAATAAAATCACAGTAAAAACGTAATAGGGGAAAAAGAGAGGGGGGAAAAACAATTTAAAATACAGGTTAAAATGCAATTTAAATGCAGCCTCATTTTAAAAGGAGCCCATAGATCAAAACCATAAGGGGAGGGAAACATAAGGGTCAGACTGAGTCCAAACCAAAGGCCAGGCGGAACAGCTCCGTCTTGCAGGCCCTGCGGAAAGATGTCAAGTCCCGCAGGGCCCTAGTCTCTTGTGACAGAGCGTTACACCAAGTCGGGGCAAGTACTGAAAAGGCCCTGGCTCTGGTTGAGGCCAGCGTAACCTCTCTGTGGCCCGGGACCTCCAAAATGTTGTCATTTGTGGACCTTAAGGTCCTCCGTGGGGCATACCAGGAGAGGCGGTCCCATAGGTACGTGGGTCCTAGGCTGCATAGGGCTTTAAAGGTCAAAACCAGCACCTTAAACCTGATCCTGTACTCCACCGGGAGCCAGTGCAGTTGGTAAAGCACTGGATGAATGTGATCCCGCGGCAAGGACCCCATAAGGAGTCTCGCTGCAGCATTCTGCACCCGCTGGAGTTTCTGGGTCAGCTTCAAGGGCAGCCCTGCGTAGAGCGAGTTACAATAATCAAGCCTGGAGGTGACCATTGCATGGATCACTGTGGCCAGATCAGGGTGAGAAAGGTAAGGGACCAACTGCTTAATATGACGGAGATGGAACCACCTGCCAAGACCTCTTTAGCTGTGATTCCATGAGATCATGCCTAGGGCCTGTTCCTGGATCTATGCTAGAGCTCACCACAATATCTAATGAATCGGTACAGGGTGCGCACACTCACGTGCAGAGTGCTTTTTCCTTCCCCGCCAATTAACCCTGAGATAATGCAGCAAGGTTTCTGGGGCACAGGCTGGAGGTTACAGCAGCGTTGGGTATCCCCTATCCCCTCGGATGTTGTGGGACTACAGCTCCCAAACTATATATATATATATATATATATATATATATATATATATATATATATATGCTTTCGTAGATTTTCACGGGTACAGGAATGCAGGTTTTGGTGTCCTCGGGTGTCTTCCCGTGTAAAAGTTGGGGTGTCTAGGCGACGTTTCGACGAGGTCTCACTCGTCATCTTCAGGCTGGTGCTTTCGGCTTCTTGTTACTGGAACAGAGCAGGATCTCAGTGTTTGAGTTCCTATAAATACTGTTGAGGGGGTGTGGTGTATAGCCTCCAATGTTCTGGGCAGAGAGGAAGTTCCCAGGCTAGTGTGCCTTTTCTTCTTTTGTTCCTTAATTACTTGAGGGATATCTTGAGTGATTTCTTGAGTGATATCCTGAGTACCACTTAGGTGGGTCATTAGGTGTGGATTAGTTGCTAAAGTCTTTGTGTCTTGACCTCTTGAACTTTGTGAAGAGTTTTTCTGAGAAGATGGCTGTACTGCACTTAGTTGTGCTCTGGCTTGGCTTCGTGTATAGGGGCGAGCTGTGGTTTTGTGGCCTGTGTCAGCCAGATCTGTGTAGGGATTGCAGGGGGGTGCAGCATCCGGAGGTGCCACCATGGTTTGGCTACTGGATGGTGTCTGTAATTTATCTGTGGAGAGGGTCTGGGTTTGGGTCTGGTGTGGTTGATTGGTGATAGCGTTCTGTGTGCCTCTGGATCTGGTGTCAGTTTTTGTGGGGAGGGCTAATTTCCAGATGTCTGGCAAGCGGGATGTGTCGTCACGCTTGTTCATGTTGTTCATAATTTTTATTAGTTTTTTAACATACCATTTTCAACAATAATTAAACACGCTTTTACATCTTATTCAATTTTTTTGACTTCCATCAGTCCTGTTTGAAAATTTTCCAATCTAATCTCTCAGTATGCATTTCTTATCTTCCCAATTACATTTCAAACTCATAACCAATATCTCTGTCTTTCTCTTCTTTGAAATATTTCATATATTTCTCCTTACAAAACTTCTTGTAGTCCTACCAGCGTAATTTGTTGATTACACTTGCTCTTCAGATAATTCATATACTTTTTCCAATCTTCTGTAAATCTCTGGTCCCGCAGGTTTCGAATCCTTCCTGTCATTTTGTCCAATTCTGCATAGTCCATTAGTTTCGCCTGACATTCTTCTTTCGTCGGAATTTCTTCTTGCTTCCATTTCTGGCCTAACACTGCTCTTGCCGCTACAGTCCCCAAACTTCATGGTGGCTGGACTTGGTGGGAGTTGGACTCAAGCGACAGAGTGGCTCAGTGGGTAGAACAATGAGAGTCTTAATATCAGGGCTGCGGGTTTGAACCCCACACTGGGCAAAAGATTCCTGCGTTCCAGGGGGTTGGGCTAGTTGACCCTTGGCGTCCTTTCCGACTCTACAATTTGAATTCTGTGACATATGGAGGACCACAGGTTCCCCTCCCCTGGCTTATAAATCCATCGTGCTGAAACGGTAATCACAAGAGGGAATCTGTTGAACCTCGTCTCCCCAGCAATTTGAGAACTTTTAGCTTATCTCTTCTACAAATTTTTATGCATTGTATGTTTGCTTTAAATATGAGATGTGTTTTGGTGGATTTAGGTACTTTATTTATGGCAATATTAAATTTAAGTATCCTAGCCCATGTTCCTAGCCCGATGGCTCATAGGGAAGCTATCCTATGAGAGTTGTCTAAGTAACGCGATGCCAAATAATTGAAGTTTGAGAAGAGATCATGAGGAAGACGATGAGGAAGTGGCTACACCAGGATTTCCCCAAACTGGTGCCCTCCTCTTGTCTCGAACTACAGCTCCCATCAGCCTCAGCCAGCAAAGTCAGGGAAGATGGAAGTTGTAGTTTAAAACAGGAGGAGGGCACCAGGTTGGGGAACACTGGGCTACAGACACTCTTCAGAAGTTGAGAAGGGATATAGGCCACAGAGAGGCAGGAATTTGAGGTCCCAGTTCACACTGCATCATTTCGCCCGTTGAGATGGACCAGATTCAATTCGTGGGTGAATTTGACTTTGCTGAGTCAGGTCAATAAAGAAGCACGGGAATTCTGTGAAAAACATGATGAATCAAGATATGTTGCGGTTTGACGTGGACAAACATCAGCACACCTGTCGGGTCACACCTGTAGGCCAAAAAGGACTGAAGAAATTTGCCGGTGTTGATTTCCTGGGTGGTTTTATGGACAACGTCATAATGGCGGAGTTTTTGGAGAAGCGTTCTGAGCTGGCTAAAGAAGAGAGATGTAATGGCAGAACAGGTCAGCAAGAAACAATTTCTGGTAATCAAAATAGGAGATGGTGGGGCGAAGATACAGGTATTCCCAAAGGTGTGAGTGAACATCCTAGTTTTTCATGTCAGTTCAACCTCTCCTCTGTTCTCTCTTCCTTCTCCTCTCGATAGATGTTGTATTGTGTTTTTAATATTTTTTGGGGAGCCGCCCAGATTGGCTGGGGCAACCCAGTCAGCTGGGCCAGATATAAATAATAAAATTATTTTTATTGTTATTATTAAGGTAGACAGAATGCTGCTTTGCTTGATGTGTAGGGAAAGACCCTGTAAAAATAAAATAAAAGGAAGAGTCTGGTACTGTATTCCTGCATCATTTTACTTCCAGCTGACCAGTTAAGAGTAGATATTATCAGTGTTTCGTATCCACGATAGCCAGTGTTATTAAGATACTATTTATTGATTCCCCACCGCCGCCCTTCCCACTCAGGTCCCAGGGTAAGGTCCCAGCATTTAAAACAACTGATAATCTCCTCAAATAAGGTGGTTTCTAAAAACATGCATCTCAGGTGTCAAAAGCCAGGCTAAAGATGTGTGTGTCCAGAAGCTGTATGGCAAAGGTACCAGACGCAGTTCTTATTTATTTATTTTTCAAAAATATCTGTTTTTATTTATACTTATCCAAAGATGTACAAAGGTTCATACCCAATACAAGGTATCTTTAAAAAAAAATACACCAGAATAAAAGAAAGACTTTAAAAATCGAATCTAAAAAGGAACAGAAGCAAAAAGAAGGGGAAAAGGGGAAAACGAAAAGAGAAAGAAAGAAAAGGGAAAAAAAGATGATAAGACTTTTGGTTCTCTGTCCTTCGGCTAAATATAGTATTCACTGGTGCCAGATGCATTTCTGTGGGGAGTTTCACAGTTTAGGGGCCACCACAGAGAAGACCCTGTCAAGGGCACCACCTCCATAGCATCTGAGGACAGAGGAATAGCCAAGGGGGTGGTCACTGGATACAAAATACTGGTGGAGGATATTACAGTGACGCCCTGCTAGAGACTGGGCACCGTTGGCAGGCAGGACACTGGGATAAAGGCACCACAAATCTCGCCCAAGACTCTGAGATGCTCAGGACTTTTTCACCTCTCTAGGGTCTGGCATTCCTGTTCCCCAGTGTCTCTGGGGATGCAGTTGCCAACTATGGCTATAGGGAGCGGGAAAGCCAGTTCAGGATTTGATGATGATGATGATGATGATAATAATAATAATAATAATAATAATATTTTATTTATATCCCGCCCTTCCCGGTTCAGAAAACTGGGCTCAGGGCGGCTCACAACAAATTCAAAACACTTAATTGATGCAACAAAAAAACAGCATAAAATACAGTGTAAAACGTGAATAACAATAAATTCAGAATTCAAAAATCAATTTAGGGGAATGCAGGTGGCGCTGTGGGTTAAACCACAGAGCCTAGGACTTGCCGATCAGAAGGTCGGCTGTTTGAATCCCCGCGACGGGGTGAGCTCCCGTTGCTCAGTCCCAGCTCCTGCCAACCTTGCAGTTCGAAAGCACATCAGAGTGCAAGTAGATAAATAGGTACCGCTCCAGCGGGAAGGTAAACTGCGTTTCTGTGCACTGCTCTGGTTCGCCAGAAGCGGCTTAGTCATGCTAGCCACATGACCCGGAAGCTGTACGCTGGCTCCCTTTGCCTATAGAGCGAGATGAGCACCGCAACCCCAGAATCGGCCACGACTGGACCTAATGGTCAGGGGTCCCTTTACCTTCACCTTAAAAGTGCCCAGGAGATCTCTGCGTTATTGCTAGGTAGCCTGGCCTTTTTCCGTTCTGTCTCCCACCCACCACCTCCTCTGTCTCACTAAGCCTTCGTGGTCCAAGGAAGCTGAGACTTGTGGAATCAGGGAAGGGAGAGAGCCAGGCTGTTGGCCAGCTTGGCTGCAGTTTCCTTTTAAGCCAACCAGACAAATACTCGGATAATCCAGAGGCAAAGTCAAGTGAAGGAGATTGCAAGCTCCAGCTCTGAGTCCGTTGGCTTCCTCTTTTAGATGAGTCTGGTGTTGGGGGAGCCTTTAAAACATTGCTCCACCTACACAGGAAAGAGTTCAGACCAGTAGTTCCCAGCCTTTTCTTCTTTTTTAATTATTAGATTTCCCACAATAATAACAAAAAGCACAAAGCAGAATGATACACAAAAACAGAAAAAAAGAAAAATACATCAATGAACGGAAAAAAGGAACAATAAACAGATAACAACAACAGCAAACTTAATTCTTTACATATCCAACCTTTTAAACATCTTGGTTGACTTCCTCTAGTCCCTCCCTTCTGAGTTTCCTTGTAGTTGAAAGTAACAGCTTTCCAATATCATTATTAAACTAAAACAATTTCTAATTATAGTCCATCTTATTCACATTTCTTAATATTCTAAATCCCATTTATTTAATTATAATTTAGCTTAATCCTAAGCCTATTTGTTTCTTTCAAGTAATTTCTAATTTTTTATATTACCATATTTCTTCAAATAGTCCTTAAATTTCCTCCAGTCCTCTTGAAGCTCCTCTTCTTTCTGGTTGCAGACTCTTCCAGTCAGGTCAGCCAGCTCCGAAAAGTCCATCATCTTCATCTGCCAATCTTCCACTGTTGGTAGTTCTTGTGTTTTCCAATTTTTAGCAAGTAATATTCAGGCGGCCATTGTGGCGTACAAAAATAATTTAACATCTTCCTTAGTTCCCAGGCTTTTTCTGCCCATCACCCCCTCCCTTGGTTCGATATTCTCACCCCAGAGCCCCCTACCCTATTTTTTAAAAATGCATTTTTCAGAATAGCGCAATAAAATGGATTTGCAGGAGCTGCTCAGAAAAGAATGTACCCCGTACTGTCAATTTAATGGGGTTTTTTTTGGTGGTGGTGGGTGGTTGTTGTAAATAGCCGATAAATTGATTCCCCGGTCTACTTACTTATTCCACCTTTCCTCCAATATTTGCAGCGTCTCAAATATCAGTTGCTGGAAACCACAGGAGGGTAGTTGCTCCTGTGCTCAGATCCATAGCTGTCAACTTTTCCCTTTTCTTGCGAGGAATCCTATTTGGAAGAAGGGAATCTCTCTTAAAAAAAGGGAAACGTTGATAGCTATGCTCAGATCCTGCTTGCTGGTTTCCCGCAGGTATCTGGTTGGCTCGGATTCTGGACTTGGTGGGTCGGTTGTCCTAGACATCCAGTACTTCAAGGTACACTGGCTTTGAATATGGAGGTTCTCTTTTGGCTAACAGAGAGAGAGGCAAGAGTGGTAAATGTAATATGTAGCACAGAGAAGGGTAGCTCAGTCGGTATAACATGAGAGTTGTGGATTCAAGCCCCCACCTTGGGTAGAAGATTCCTGCATTGCCGAGGGTGGGACTAGATGACCCTCGTGGTCCCACCTTGAGATTGGACCTGGAATCTTCTGGGTGCATTGCAAGGCATTGCCACTCTGCTATCTGCCGTGCCCCAGGGAATTATGGGACCTGTAATCTGGTGAGGATGCTTAGAAGGATCTTTGGGGACTGCACAGAACTGCAGAATCTAGTCCAGCCACCCACAATGCAGGAATCTCAGCTAAAGCATCCATGAAGCTGATTTGAAGGTGTGCCGTTGAGAACCCGCTTCCATTCCTAGACCTCGGCATCATTAGAGTGCAAGTCAATTGCCCAGTGCCAATCTTGACACGATCACTGCAGATGGTGACAGCAGTCACGAAATTAAAAGACGCCTGCTTCTTGGGAGAAAAGCAATGACAAACCTAGACAGCATCTTAAAAAGCAGAGACATCACCTTGCCAACAAAGGTCTGTATAGTTAAAGCTATGGTTTTCCCTGTAGTGATGTATGGAAGTGAGAGCTGGACCATCAAGAAGGCTGATGGCCGAAGAATGGATGCTTTTGAATTCTGGTGCTGGAGGAGACTCTTGAGAGTCCCATGGACTGCGAGAAGATCAAAACTCTCCATTCTGAAGGAAATCAGCCCTGAGTGCTCACTGGAAGGACAGATCCTGAAGCTGAGGCTCCAGTACTTTGGCCACCTCATGAGAAGAGAAGACTCCCTGGAAAAGACCCTGATGTTGGGAAAGATGGAGGGCACAAGGAGAAGGGGACGACAGAGGACGAGATGGTGGGACAGTGTTCTCGAAGCTACCAGCATGAGTTTGACCAAACTGCGGGAGGGAGTGGAAGACAGGAGTGCCTGGCGTGCTCTGGTCCAGGGGGTCATGAAGAGTTGGACACGACTAAACAACAACAACAAACCTTGACACTGGGCAATCAGTCAATCCTCCTCAATAAACTTAAGCAAGTTCTGGAAAAAAAAAGATCAAAGGTCTGGCATTTTGGGCTTTGCAGAGAAGCAAAGTGGATGGTCTCGTATCAGGAACCTTAGCCAGCTACCACGTAGGAAACCATTTTTTTAAAAAAAAAATTATTCATTTTTCTTTTTCATTCATTACATACATCTCAAATTCTTAACATTTAGTATATATTTCTCCCTCCCTCCCCTGCTAGGCTTCCCCCAACTTCCATTTCTGGTTTGTTTCTCTTTTTGCCCACTTTGCTACCTATCAGAAAAAGCTATTAATAACATAACATCAAACCTAATAAAAAACATAAAAGTAAAAAATGAATACACCATAATCTTTCTCTTTTTTTAAATGAATGTTTATTAGCATTTTCAAAAACTACACAAAAACAAAAATAGACAAAAAGTAACAAAAATACAAAAATCCAAAACTTAAAAACAATTAAAAACACATAAAATTTCAATTACTTATTTTCTTTTAACTTATTTCTCAGACCTCCTCACACCTCCCCTTTTTGTATTCCAGTTTAAATTATCAGCTCAGCAAGTCCTTAACTTATTTCTCAACTTTAACTTAATAATTTATTCTAACATGTTGTTATTTTACTTTTCTTCTTTCTTCCATTTCCTCAATTTATTTTTGCAAACCTTATTTTCATTTAATTTAGACCATTTTAAAAACCAGTTTTGACTTATCCAAACTTAAACATCAATACTTATACCTCATTATTCATTCTTAAATATTTTCCTATCCTATATCTTTCTCTATCATCTAAACATTTTCTAATATTATTAACGTGAATGTTTATTTAAATCCTGCCATCAAGTCTATTGACTTTCACGTAGGAAACCATTTAAAACCATTCAGAAGTTTGGATTTGTGGTGATGGATATGCATATGTTTAATTTCAATGGAGGGCAGATTTGCCTGACTTGATCAGTGTAAACTCTCGTAGTTCCAAGCTGGGTACTCTTACACTCTCCTTGAGGAGATTAATCAGCCTAATAATAATAATAATAATAATAATAATAATAATTTTATTATTTATACCCCACCCATCTGGCTGGGTTTTCCCAGCCACTCTGGGCGGCTTCCAACAGAATACTTAAAACATAAGGCAGGGATCATAGGAAACCTGTGAGCTGCCAAACATTGCTCTCATCATCCCTGATCATTGGCCACGGGGCCTGAGGTGGGATGATGGGGCGAACAGCAGCTGGAAAGCCACAGATTCCCCTGGAGAACGTGTCCCAAGATGGACAGGAGAAGCCATGTTCTAAGATGGATGAAATAGAATCGAGAGTGGATTTCATGCTCTTTATTCAGCTCCTAGTGGTGAGGAGGAATGAAAGTTTCCCCAAAGTGTCTGCTTTATATACATTATTTACACAATGGGCTGCATGTGATTGGCTAATTCCGGAATTCTCCTGTAGGCCAATCAGGTGGTGGATTCACTTCCACCTGGAGTTGGATTGGGTGGCTCCTGCAGACCAGTCATACTGCTGCGCTGTTCTAGGACCAATCAGACTGCTGCATTTTGGATCCTATTGTTCTAGGACCAATCAGACTGCTGCATTTTGGATCCTATTCAACTCAGAACATAACAATGGACATGTGTTTTGGGCAAAGTTGACGGGTGACTTTGGTGAACAATACGAAGGGACCTGTTGGATAAAGCCATTGGCCCGTCTTGACCAGTATCCTGTTCTTGCAGTAGCCAAAACCAGATGTCCATTATGGGAAACCAGAGAGCAGGATCTGAGCGCAAGAGCAACTTTCCCTTTCTGTGGTCTCCAGCAGCTGGTATTCAGAAGTGTTTCTGCCTGTGGAGCATATTAGTCATTATGACAAGCAGCCATCAATAGTCCTCTCCTGTTCCGTTAGGTTCGTATTAGGCACCTAAACACAGAATTAACATTTCTTCAAATAGCAAAAGACCTGGCAAGGGAAAAACAGAAGATGATGAAATCTGGTCGAACTCCAAAATGGGAAGGTTTTGAAAAATACTTTCCTTTTCTTTTGTACCAGATCAAATCATAACGTGAGCCCTGTTCCTGTGTTCGTTCCTGAAATGGCTGGCTAGATTGGGGAGACTTAATGCTGCCTCTTAGGTGAGATGCGCCGGCAACCTTCCTGCCGCCCAGAGGTGATGGGGCTTAATGTGAATGGAGTCTCTTCAATGCACAGAGAGTTTCCTCCATGAGGACTGGAACCCTGACGGCACACATTGTCGTCAACAGCGTTAGGGTTCATGTGTTCAGAATTGAAGATCGGGAATAGATTCTAGTTGGGTGGAAGAGGTGGAAGTCAGTGGTGTATTCAAGGGCTGTTGGTTTAGTTGTATGAGATGCCGCGAAAGGTCCCAGCATCTCTCTGGGAAGGGCTGTGGAAGACGCCATCTGAAATTCTGCAAAAAGCCACTGCTAAAGGTACCCATGACTTGATCTATGCAACTTCCTGTGTCCTATGTTGGGCTCTGCACTAGGAAAGGTCCAGTTTTGCTGTTGTGCCAGAACCTGAAATAAGCCTTCGTAGAATAATAGAATTGGAGAGTTAGAAGGCCAACCCCCTGCAAAGTAGGAATTGGAAGCAGGACGGGGGGGGGGGGTGTGATCTTGCAGCCTTCAAGTGGTCCATCTTGTAGAATTATAGCTTTCTCCCAAGCTGGTGTCCTCCAGATAGACTACAACCCCCATCGTCCAGCGCAGCTGCGCAGGCTGTGGATGATGGGAGTTGTAGTCCAAAACTCCTGTAGTCCAAAACAGCTGGGAGAAAGCTATGTTATGTGATTTTATTTTATATTTTTAATGGTAAGTTAAGAACTGGGGAGGGGAGAAGAGGAGATGCAGCAGCCTGCAATTGCCAAGTAGGAGGGCAAGTGGAGCAGTACTTCCTAATTAAAATCTAATCCTCCCAAGCTTACAGTTCTAAGATTTTCATCAAGCCAAAAGCCTGCCGGCTTTGGGGAAGGAGGGAGGGCCTCCGCCTGCGTCTTGCTAGCTGATCAACAAAGCATATGGCCGGCTCCAGGCTTGCTAAGATGCTATTAAGGTGGTAGGGAGACGTTCTGAGCCTTCCCCCTCGGATGCAAAGGTTGCCATGGGCTAACCTTCCTGCTGCCCTACTCGGGGCATTTCTGCAGCACCGTTTTTTGTTCTGCAGAGCTGATGGTGTGCGCTGTTTCATTGACATAGCTGTCAACTTACAGATTTGAAAATAAGGAGCCAGCAGCCTCGAAAATAGGGGATCAGCAGCCAAAATAAGGGATCAACAATTACTTTGATAAAATATATATTCTGTTGCATGCAAATGGCTTTAGATAACTATTAGGCCCGTAAATTACCATATAGCATATATTCAACACAAAAAAAACCAGCAACAGTTTGTTGTTGACAAAGGACAGTTGGACATAGAAAGGGTCCCATTACCTTCAGTAGCTTATTTAAGGGACATCATCAATAAGGGACAGCAGCGGGACATGGCGCTGGGATAAGGGACTGTCCCGCCAAATAAGGGACGCTTGACAGCTATGTTCATTCAGCTTTGGGTTTTATGCTTTAGGCTGCAGGAAAAAGAAGTGAAGGCAGTTGTTTGCCTTCGTGAAATAGCCCAGTGGCTGCACGACGCATGGGTCTGTAGCATATTCGCGTGGCATTTTGAAGCCTGCAGTTAAATTACCAGCCGTGGAAGGGGTAGTAGGGACCTTTGGGTGGTGTCATGGCAAGAGTGTCGGGCTAGGCTGCGGGAGAGACCAGGGTTCAAATCTTGCCTCGGCCATGAAGCCCTCTGGGTAACCTTGGGCCTGTCGCTGCTTCTCAGCTTAACCCACCTCAAAGGGTTATTTTGTGGATTAAATGAGGAGAGGGAGAATCACTTGTGCTACTTGGAGAAAAAGGCGAGGCTTAAATGCAATAATAATGAGAATAAAATGCACGCAGGACGAACAGCCATGGAGTCGTCTTTCCACTGAGGGGTAGCAGGTCTCCTTTTTCCCAACGGCGGGTTTGAACTAGGGCGAAACTCACTCCTGTCCTGTCTATGGCACTGGTAGAATTCACTGTGAAAAGACTCTATCAGTGAATTACCATAGGGCCATAAACAGAGCAGAGAAAGAACCACAAGATAACCTTCCCCCGAGGGCCAATCGCCCTGTTTGGTCGCCCTTTTGCTAAAACTCCCAGTGTTGAAGCAAAATGTGCATAAGGATGGGGACAGATATGGAATCTCGAGAAGGTTGAAAATGGAAGGCTTGGTGCACTTTGGAGCCATAAGAAGGTTATATCTGGGACTGATGGGATTTGTAGTCCAAAACACCTGGAAAGGGGGCTGATTTCATTGCTTCAGGGCAAGGTCCAGGCCTCCCTCATTCTACCCAATGATGCTTTTTGCACAGGGCTAATTAGTCAGCTATATAATATTTGCACCTGCTAGGAAGTTGAACGAGGCCGTCCTGCCGTGAAACTCTTGTGACGTCACGAGCAATTTAACAAATCCGATGTCATGGGAAGGGGGTCCTCTGCTTCCTTTTCCTCATGTCCAGTTTTCTTGCAAAATTCATGGAGGTTGGGATTTCTCGCTGTCGCTATTAAGGTGGGCAGTGGCATCTGAACAAAAGGTCCCGAAAGATGTCCATTTCCGCAAAGGTTTCCCGCGCTTTGTGTTGTACGGAGAACAGGGGTCAATTCTTCCGACTCAGCCGTCCTGTTCCAGGGAGGAGATCTGGAACCTGCCGGAAAAAACCTCTGCTTGGCCCTTTTTGGCACTAGCACATTTTTGCTGTTGTATATATACTTTGAGCAATTATGTGTAGTGCCAATATGGGAGAAGATGGAAAACGCAACGATGTTTAGCCCTTGCCACCGCAGTCATCGGCATTTAGTATTTCCTCCGCACGTCCTTCCTTGTAGCTGTGTGTAGCCAGATTATGCCCTCGGCTCCTTCCTTACTTTGGGGGGTTTCTTTTACTCTTGTGTTGCAGGTTCAAATATGACACAAATGAAAGGTTCTACACAAAGGCAGGAATAGCCAGATGCACAAATATAGGGTGAGGGACAGTTGACTTGTGAAATGGACGTAGGGGTCTTAGTAGACCACAAGCTGAACATGAGCCAACAGTGTAATGCAGCAGCAAAATAGGCCAATGCAATTTTAGGATACATCAGCAGGAGTCTAGTGTCCAGATCAAGGGAAGCTAAGAGTATTGCTCTATTTTGCCTTGGTTAGAACCCACCTGCAGGACCGTGTTAGGTTTTGGGTACCACAGTCAAAGGGACGCGGGTGGCACTGTGGGTTAAACCACAGAGCCTAGGACTTGCCGATCAGAAGGTCGGCGGTTCGAATCCCTGTGATGGGGTGAGCTCCCGTTGCTCAGTTACTGCTCCTGCCAACCTAGCAGTTCGAAAGCACACCAGTGCAAGTAGATAAATAGGTACCACTCCGGCGGGAAGTGTGCTGCTCTGATTCGCCAGAAGCGGCTTAGTCATGCTGGCCACATGACCCGAAAGCTGTACGCCGGCTCCCTCGGCCAGTAAAGTGAGATGAGCACTGCAACCCCAGAGTCGGCCACGACTGGACCTAATGGTCAGGGGTCCCTTTACCTTTACCAGGAGGATATTGACAAGATCCCAACTAAAGAAGAGTGGCAACTTAAGTTGACAGTATATGCACAGCTTGCAGACTTATAAGAGAACAAGAAGAACATACGTTTAGAGAAGACTGGAAAACGTTTATTGAATATATGGGAAATAACTGTGTAAGCTGAAAACGCTGGCAGCATTAAGATAAAGTCAACAGTGTAAATGTGTTACGATGGATATAATAATGGAATACTGAATGGTTTAGTTTCTGTAAAATATTTAGGGATTTATGATATGTAAAATGAATCATGGAAAGAGAAGAAGGGAAGTCATTGATATCTTAAGGATGTTTAAATGAGTACTTTGAATTGTAAAACAGAAAATTTAATGAAAAAAGGGGGAGGGAAAGAAGGATATTGACAAGCTGGAAGGCGGGCAGAGGAGGGCAATCAAGATGATCAAGGTCCTGGAAACCAAGCCTGATGAGGAATGGTTGAAGGAGCTGGGTTTGTTTAGCCTGGAAAAGAGGAGACTGAGAGGAGATATGAGATCCACATTCAAATATCCGAAGGGCTGTCATGTGGAAGATTGAGGAAGCTTGTTTCAGAGGGGAGGAGCCGAACCAATTATAAGAAATGAGATTCTGACTAAATATTAGGAAGAATTTTCTGACATTAAGAGCTGCTCAACAGTGGAACAGCCTCCCTTGGAAGGCGGTGGACTCTTCTTCCTTGGAGGTTTTTAACCAGAGGTTGGCTGGCCAGCTGCCATGGATGCTTTAGTTGATATTCCTGAACCAGATGGCCCTTGAGGTTCTCTCCAACTTTGCAGTTCTGATTCTATGATCAAGGGATACCTGGGGGCCTGTCTCATAGTACTAGAACCTTTGGACCTCCAGTGAAGCTGAATGTTGGAAGATCTCAGGTCAGATCAAAGAAAGTCCTTCTTTATGTAGCACTTAAGTTAAAGCTGTGGAACTTGCTCTGACACTGATGACCACTAACTTTGTTGTTGTTTAGTCGTTTAGTCGTGTCCGACTCTTCGTGACCCCCATGGACCAGAGCACGCCAGGCACTCCTGTCTTCCACTGCCTCCCGCAGTTTGGTCAGACTCATGTTTGTAGCTTCGGGAACACTGTCCCACCAACTTGCCCTCTGTCGTCCCCTTCTCCTTGCGCCCTCCATCTTTCCCAACATCAGGGTCTTTTCCAGGGAGTCTTCTCTTCTCCTGAGGTAGCCAAAGTCTTGGAGCCTCAGCTTCAGGATCTGTCCTTCCAGTGAGCACTCAGGGCTGATTTCCTTCAGAATGGAGAGGTTTGATCTTCTTGCAGTCCATGGGACTCTCAAGAGTCTCCTCCAGCACCAGAATTCAAAAGCATCCATTCTTCGGTGATCAGGCTTCTTTATGGTCCAGCTCTCACTTCCATACATCACTACTGGGAAAACCATAGCTTGAACTATACGGACCTTTGTTGGCAAGGTGGTGTCTCTGCTTTTTAAGATGCTGTCTAGGTTTGTCATTGCTTTTCTCCCAAGAAGCAGGCGTCTTTTAATTTCGTGGCTGCTGTCACCATCTGCAGTGATCATGGAACCCAAGAAAGGAAAATCTCTCACTGCCTCCTTTTCTTCCCCTTCTATTTGCCAGGAGGTGATGGGACCAAAGATTAAGAAAAAATTTAGACAAATTCATGAAGGATGTGTCTATCAGTGGTTGATCGCCATGTCAGTTGTGTTCTGCCTCCTCCTTTGGCCTGATTTGGCAGGGTCTTCTTATGTTGTTATGCTCACAAGGAATGTGAATTTCACTTTTGGAAAATCAGGTGAGGGACCTCAGGTGGCTTTGGAAAAAGAAACTGGTTCAGATACAGTGGTGCCTCGCTAGATGAAAAGAATTCGTTCCGCGATTCTCTTCATCTAGCGGTTTTTTCGTCTTGCGAAGCAAGCCCATTGACAGCTTAGCGGATTAGCGCTACAGCTGTCTAGCGGCTTCCAGCGATCAGCTGTTAAGCGGCTTATCGGCTTAGGAAAAGGGCAAAAAAAGCGGAAAAAACCCGCGGGGGGGACGCAAGATTTTTTTCGTCTTGCGAAGCAACCCCATAGGGAAATTCGTTTTGCGAAGCGCCTCCAAAACGGAAAACCCTTTTGTCTAGCGGGTTTTCCTTCTTGCGAGGTGTTCGTCTTGCAGGGCACCACTGTAAATTGATGGTGGTCAGGTTGGCTGTCCATGAGAGTTACGAGGAGCTTCCTTGTTCAGGTACCCCTGAATACCACTTGTTTTTGGGGGGGGCTCCTTCCTGTTGAATCTCTGAATGCACCTGGTTGACTCCAAAAGCAAGCAAGATGGAGGACGATATGGATTTTTAATCTAACCCAGGAAGCCAGTTCTTATGCTTACCGCAGCAGTGTGTACCGTATTTTTTGCTCTATAAGACTCACTTTTTCTCTCCTAAAAAGTAAGGGGAAATGTGTGTGCGTCTTATGGAGCGAATGCAGGCTGCGCAGCTATCCCAGAAGCCAGAACAGCAAGAGGGTTTGCTGCTTTCACTGCGCAGCGATCCCTCTTGCTGTTCTGGCTTCTGAGATTCAGAATATTTTTTTTCTTGTTTTCCTCCTCCAAAAACTAGGTGCGTCTTGTGATCTTGTGATCTGGTGCATCTTACAGAGAGAAAAATACGGTAGCACAGACGTTTGCATTAGAAATTTCAAAACTTTTGGGTGGCATTTATCTAGAGTGGACCCATTGAAATTTCAAGCATGGCTGCGTTAGGTATATTAATTTCAATGGATCTACATAGAAAAGTGGAATAAAAAAATCTTAATTTAGCAGAGACTGTTACTCTTTGGGGAGGGGCATGTGCCATCTCAGTTTTCATCTCTGCCCATTCTGAATGGGCAAGCTGGGTATCATTTTATGGCAATGCTCCAAACATTATAACTGACAAGGAAAGATTGTTGGAGTATGACATAGGTTTGAATAGCGCACAGAGCTAGGTTGTGCATACACCATGCATTTAAAGCACCCTCCCCCCAAGAATTCTGGGAACTGTAATTTGCTAAGGGCGCTGGGAATTTGTAGCTCTGTGATGGCTAAACTTCGGTTCTCAGGATTCATTGGAAATGTGTTGGAATGTTCTTTAAAAGTATGTTGCAAAACTGGGACAGAATCTTATGAAATGTGCTTGATAACCTGCAAAATGAGAATGAAATTAGAGGACACCAATCTCACTCCATTACCTGAAACCGCTCTAGCAGCCAGGGAGAGTTGGCACAAAATAATCTGTCCCATACATACACATTTGCTCCCTATATTTCAAAGGGTTGGCTGGAATTGCATAAAACCTGTGCTCTGTTTTCGGCTGTCCGTACGATTAATACCATATACAGATGTCATGAATGGTTCAGAAAGCTAGTCTGGAGCACTCCTGTCTCTGTTAAACAAGAACAGGCAGAGGAAACTCCTGACTGCTTCAACGTACATTCACCCAGTGCGCGTTCCTTACTAAACTGAATAATGAACACTATCCACACAACTTATTCCGCTCCTGTTTTAAAATAAACAATAAATAAATAAATAAACCAGCCCTGTTGAAACACTTGACGGTAATCGTCAAAGGCTTCTAAATAACTCTGCTGGCACAGGTGATGATCTGAGCCAGCCTTTTCCAACCTGGGGCTCTCCAAATGTCTTGGACCAGAATTCTCCCCAGCTCCAGGGAGCCTGGCCAATTGTGGTCCAGATCAGGTGAGGCTGGTACAACATTGGTCTTAGTCTTAGGAGATGGCTCTGCAGATGCTCGTTAGATGAATTTGGGTTTCCATACCCTCTCAGCAACAGGAGAAGACAAGTGTTGGTTTCTGTTTGTTCTGCATTTAATCTCTATGGAATATGATCCAAGCGTCGTTGTTGTTTTCTGATATAGTAACTGGAGTCTGCCATGCCTTTTCTCCATCAGGTTCGATGTAAACCTGACTCCTGGCTCTGCATCTTCCACTGAACTGAGCTGGTTTTTGCCAATTAACTGATTAGTTTGATTCCATTTTATGGGTCGCTTTCCATAAAACCCCTCAAAGTGGTTTTACAATAAAAAAATAAATCAACAATAAAAACAACTTCATATGTAAAAACAATCAAATCCCATTCTATGAATACAAACAGTTCCACGTGCACAAACAATTAAAAACAATTTCATAAGTAAAAACAATTTTGAGTAGGCTGGGATAAAGATCTCTGCTGAAAAGGCCTGTCGAAAAGGGAAGCTCTTCAATAGATGCTGAAGAGGCAACAGAAGCAGTGTTTGTCTGATATTTAGTGGGAGAGAGTTCCAGTGGGTAGATTCCACCACACTAAAGAAACACTACTTCTCCCTGTCCAGGCCACTTTGGAATGAGCTGCTTCTCTGAGTTGGAAGGGGTCTTCCGATTTGGTTTCTAGGAAGCTGATATCCCATGTTGTATCAAGTCGCTATCAGTGGTGCTGATCCATTGCTTAAAACAGCAAGATTCTTTGCAGGCTGTGCTGTTTTCCCTTGTCTCCCCATCCATTTGAGGATAGTGAAGAGTAGCAGCAGTAATATGCAAAAGGCTGCAAGGTGTCCCGAAAGTCTGGAATTCTGTTGCTATAAAGTGAGTTTGATTGTCGGTCACAATTTTATCTGGAATGCCAAAGCAAACAGGAATTCTTCAGCTGGGCAACACCAAACGTCAAACATTAAAAACTTCTCCCTAAACAGGGCTGCCAATCAGGTATGGATGCAGCCTTCACCAACTCCAGATATTTCAGACTTAAAACTTCTATCAACCCCAGCCAGCACGGCCAGGATGGTTAGGGCTGATGGGAGTTGTAGTCTGAAGTATCTGGAGGGCACCAAACTGGTGAAGGCAGATGTCATGATTAAAGGTTTCTTGCATTGTCTTGATCTGTTTCTTCTGGTCAGGTCAAAGTTTTGTTTTTTATGTCACACTCAATACCAGGCCAACATACCGTCTTCCTGGCTTGCTCATAACATTTGGTTACAGATGAGGTTACTTTGCTTGCATATCATGGTGCAATACTACGGTTCTCCCTGGTTTATTAGGCCTTCCCATTGACTCAGTTGTCCTCGGTCAACAAATTGCCTGCAGGCATTTCTAAGGTATTTAGTGTAAGACTTGTTCTTTGTGAATAGCCATTGAGATTTGAAAAAAGCTGTTTTTGGGTGCTGGGAGAGAGAGCATGTATAGCATAAAACAGTAACATTTCCCTCTAATTTGTATTATGGGGCTTCATGACAAAGGGGGGGGGGACCTGCTACTAGGGATGTAAGGAGCCATCATTATTTTTCTGCATGCAGCACTGTTTCCATTCGCCTGCATTTCATCTTCTGCCACAAACTGCACAGTTGACGTTTTCTCCGATTCAGCACTAAAGAGTGGGTTTTCCAGAAGAAAGTGGTAGGGCAAGCAGAAAAACACTCAGATCTATGCTTAGAAAGCACGGGGAAAGTGGCAAACCACTCAGACTCCTGCTTCCCAGGCACAGGAGGAGAGGAGGAGCCTCTGAGTCAGACCATTGGTCCATCCAGTCCAACATGGGAGTGACCTTTTTTCAGTTTGAGGGCCACACGTCTTTCTGTTCAACCTCCCAGGGGCCATTTCTTCTTCTTTTTTGGCGATCCCTCGTAGCCGAGTAAGATTGTCTTCCATAAACATGGTTTTAACAATGAGTCCGTAAGTGACTGTGGAGGCCAATTCTGGATCCACACGTCCTTCCACACTGGGGACATAGGTTTCTGGGCCGGAGTTGATCCCGGTGTGGATTTGCCAAGCATGCCTTCCTCTTGACACATTTCTCCCTTGCGTCCTGAGTTCGAGTGTCTTCAAAGCCCATGACACCTTTGGTCGAGGCTGTTCTCCAACTGGAGCGCTCGCAGGCCACTGTTTCCCAATTGTTGGTGTTTATACTACATTTTTTAAGATTTGCTTTGAGAGTCTTTGGACCTCTTTTGTTAACCACCAGGGACGCAGGTGGCGCTGTGGGTTAAACCACAGAGCCCAGGACTTGCCGATCAGAAGGTCGGCAGTTCGAATCCCCGCGACAGGGTGCGCTCCCGTTGCTCGGTCCCTGCTCCTGCCAACCTAGCAGTTCAAAAGCACGTCAAAGTGCAAGTAGATAAATAGGCACCTCTCCAGTGGGAAGGTAAACGGCATTTCCGTGCGCTGCTCTGGTTCGCCAGAAGCGGCTTAGTCATGCTGACCACATGACCCAGAAGCTGTACGCCAACTCCCTCGGCCAATAAAGCGAGATGAGCGCCGCAACCCCAGATTGGCCACGACTGGACCTAATGGTCAGAGGCCCCTTTACCTTTACCTTTTTAGCACAACGCTTTCCATTTTTAAGTTCTGAATAGAGTAGTTGCTTTGGAAGACGATAATCAGGCATCCGCACAACATGACCGGTCCAACGAAGTTGACGTTGAAGAATCATTGCTTCGACACCCATGATCACATGCCCATAGCGAGCAAGGGGAGAGGTGAAAGCAGCCAGAGTATCACATGTAAAAGTTTGCTTTTGTATACTGAGCTAGTTTCTATGCACAGACACACAACTCTCTCCAGCCAGGGACACATCCCAGCTAGTGCTGGTGAGAGATGTGGCGCAGGAAGAATTGGGGGGCCAGATAGAGACCTCTGGGGGCCTGTGCTTGGTGCACGGCCCTGTGGTGCACACCATGCCAGAACTGAGCAGAACAAAGGCCGTTTCCGGTTCACCATGAATTTCACAGGCGAGCACAATTTGAATGATGAGCTGTCTGTGCATTATGTAAACTTGATGCCCATTTCACACCAAAGGCTGTTCTTGGGCTAAAGGGTCCGTCCCAATTACACCCTCCTTCTTCTGTTCCTCCTATCATGGGAGCAAGAGTGGTATAGTGGTTAGAGTATTGCAATAGGAACCAGGGAGAGGCCAGGGTTCAAATTTCCAGTTAGCCCTGCAGCTCACAGGGTGACCTTGAGCCGCCCATTGCCTCTCAGCCCAACCCTACCTCACAGCTAAAAAATAAAATATAAAATAAAACAAAATGGGTTGTTGTGGGGTGGGGGAGTTAAATGGAGAGGTGGAGAACTATATCCATCACCTGGAGCTCCTTGGAGGAAAAAATGGTGGGAGATAAACTCAATAAGTAAAATAAATGAAAACATGCTCATCCGATGCCCTACTTTAGATGCTTTAAAGGTCCATTCGCTGTATCCTTTTTCGACCCGCCCTTTGGGAGAGACCCATTTTCTTCTTTGAGCTGCTGCTCTGGAGGATATTTATTTTATTTCATGATTCCCTGGTCGTTTTCCTCCTCACCATGCACTCCACAGCCTCTTGCTTTCCCAAACGCCCACCTCGCCCCTGACTTTGCTGCTCATCATCTTGATGTCGGGGAAAGTGGATCGATTCCCGGACACCCGCACAGATAGATCTTCCTGTCAATTTTTTTCTGCACTAGCTCAGCTGCTGCCCTCTCCATTCCTTCTTCTGACAACCGGGTTGCAAAACCGCAAACCTGAGAACCAAAAGCCTAATGGGCTCTCTGACGCCATCGGCTAGGAACCAGTTCAGCTATTTTGCTATTTCCCACGATGGCTGCACATCAGGAGGGCATCAGGTTAAATTTGCATCCACTTCTGATGACTCACAGCTCTTTCTTTTCTCTCCATTGGGATGGCTCCGCTGGTAGAGCATGAACCCTCTTAAATCTCAGGGTTGCAGGTTCGAATCCCATGACGGGCAAAAGATTCTTGAATTGCAGGGGGTTGGACTAGATGACCCACGGAGTCCCTTCCAACTCTACAATTCTCAGATTCCACGAAACTTTTAATGTTTGATGTATTGCAGTATTTTAATATTTTTTTGGAAGCGGCCCAGAGTGGCTGGGGAAGCCCAGCCAGATGGGCGGGGTATAAATAAATTATTATTATTATTATTATTATTATTATTATTATTATTATTACTCCTTTCCACACAGGCATCTTGGTTTGTAAGCGCCTCGGGGCAGGGAACCGCATTTCTGCAGTGCTTTTGAACGCTGATGTCACATCCATTGACGACGATGGAATAATTCGGAAGAGCATTGTTTTATAATGCAAGGCACTTTGGGAAATTAGCATGTAAAGTGGGGGTATTAAAAACACACACACAAAATAAATCTGGTTTTTAAGAAAATGCACTGTTGTCGCCACAGAAATTACAGGGAACAATTTGGCTTCCTGGGTGCAAATGTGAATTATCTTTCCCCATCCATGTTGAAAACCTGTTCCTTAACACTGAGATGAGAATATGCGAGTGAATATTCTCCATTTGCCTTATTGCAAAAACAGATTTCTCCTGCTGGATCAGGGCATTATTGAGAGGTTGCAATTTCCAAAGGGGTAGCCATGTTAGTCTGCTGCAGCAACGAAGAACCATATGTAAAATTCTGAGTAAATTTAAACCGAACATTTAGACTTTTAAGCTGCCGTGAGATTTATTAGGAGAGGCTACTTGAGGAAAACATGGAGAAATGCCGGGAAATGGCTACGAAGTTATTTCTGCCTGCCGTTACGGTTGCAGGCCAAGTTTATTGAATGCCGCAGTTTAAATGGCCTCCTTCTCTGTCGGGTTCAATATGGCTGCCGAAAGTCGTGTCATAGGCCATCCCTTGTGCTGGATGACGAGGGAAAATAAGAAAATAAGACTGTTCAAGGAGGGTCGACATGAGGAGCCGAGTTTTCCTGGAAAGGAGCCGGCAGCTCTATAGGAAAGAACCGGGTGGGAAGCTGGGGAGACGGAGGCCATTTTGTTTTCAGTCCCTCAGGATGAAAAACCGCCTAAATTAGCAACTTGTGGTTTTCGTTTGCTTGTTGAAAAGGAGTAATAAGCTCTGCCGTTTTATCCGCTCCACGGCGTGAAAACTAAAGGGCGGCAAGGTTCCCCTTCAGTCCCTTCTGGGCTGTCGGGGGAAGAGCGTGAGGGCGGCCATTTTGAAAAGAAGCCATCTTGATGGAGGTGGATGGAGACTGGAAAATGGCCGTCTCTGACAGGAATCGATGAACAAGAATGGCGGGGTTTTAACTCCTCAAAAAGAGATAGCTGGGGTTTTAATTATTTAATGCCATTGATCTGGCTTATTATAGGATTTCTCACCCGGACTTCAGCCATATAAGGTCCTAAGGGCAGGCTGCAGCAGTTTTTAAAAACCAGATAAACATTATTTTTTAAAAAATGAGAAACCAACTTGGGTCTGGTTGACCCAACTTGACCACTTCAATTGGCACAATTGCAGGTGCCCCAAAAATATCCATTTCACATTTGTAAGTACTTGGTCTTTTAGTGTTGTTGCAGCAGCAGCACTGTGGAACTCCCTGCCTCATGATATAAGGCACGTGCCTTCAATGTAATTATTATTATTATTATTATTATTTATTTATTTATTTATACCCCGCCCTCCCCAGTCAAGGCCGATCTCAGGGCGGCTAACAAGCAATAATAAAACAATATACTCTTTTTGGCGTCTGCCAAAACCATTCTTGCTTAGACAGACCTACCCAGATGCTTAGAAGCTCAAGGTCATTTTAATCTGCTTTAGTATTTCAACTTTTGCATGTTTTTAAAAGTATGGTTGTGATTTTTCTCTCTCGGTGTTTTTGCTTTGTCTATTTGTAAACTGCTTTTTTTTTTTACAGTCAGCTAGCGGGAAGTAAATTTAATGGAATAAAAAATAAATAAATAAATACGGTTTGAATTGGAAAACGGAGGTTGTTATAAAAACACCCCTTAGCTGTCCAAGGCTGGGGTAAAGAGTTGCCTCTCTATTGTTTTCATTTCCTTTTCGTTTCAAAACTTTATAACCCGCCTGCTAGCCCTGTAAGGTCTCTCAAGATGGCTAATCCCGGAACCGGGGGGGGGAAATAATCCAAAATGCATGATTATTATTATTATTATTGAAAGGAGCCCTCATGCCACTACCACCAAAAAGACCCTGCTTCAAAAACTCGTCGCTGTTACCTCCTGCGAAATGGAAACCGAAGCAGAGCCAGGGGCGTAGGAAGGGGGACGGGTGTGTGTGTAAAAAATGAACAATTACTGCCCTGCTAGGGCGGTTCATAAAAACCTTTTTTTAAAAAAAATGCCTGCTCCAAAGGTCTTATCTTACTACACTAGGGATTATATAGCCATACCTGAAATTTCATGCATATCAGTTACCGTATTTTTCGCCCCATAGGACGCACCGGCCCATAGGACGCACCAAGTTTTTTTGGGGGGGAAATAAAGAAAAAAATATATTTCCCCCCCCCCCAGGCGCTTGTGGGGCTGGCAGCGGGGAGAGGACTTGAGGAAGTTTTTAATGACTGATGTTTTGATGTGTTTTGGGATTATTTTGAATTTTATTGAAGTTATTCACAACACAAATCTACTACAGCAACAAATAAACCCGTAACATCTAAAAACGAAACAAAGTTTACAACAATACACTTTCAACAAAGAAAAACGAAATAAAGGACTTCCTTTATCCTGTACACGGCTTCCTTATTTACTTCTTATAAACTATTTCCCATATAGATACCTATGACTGGTCGTCTCAAATTGTAACTTAAGAACCAGAAATCCTCCTGCAGGAATTAATCGAAACAAGTCCGGGTGGTTATTTGGGGCACTGCTTTAAGGTACCGTATTTTTTGCTCTATAAGGCTCACTTTTCCCCTTCTTGTTTTCCTCCTCCAAAAACTAGGTGCGTCTTGTGGTTTGGTGCGTCTTATAGAGCGAAAAATACGGTATTTTTAATCTTTTGTCGGAAGCCGCCCAGAGTGGCTGGGGAAACCCAGCAAGATGGGCGGGGTATAAATAATAAATTATCATCGTCATCAACGGCATCCTGCACATTTTTCTCTCTGTTTCAGGCATAAAAGCATCTCTGGCCTGCCGCGAAAGGATCGACCCAAACGTTAACCTGGATGCAAAGGTCTAAAGAGCCATTGGGGATTGCTGCACGGACACCATCCAGGAATGCCGCCCCCCAACTTTCTTCCTCCTTTGCAGGCGATGGCGTCGGTCAGGATGCGGTCCTCCCGTGTCGCTTTTTCCAGCCGTATCCTCTCTCTCTCTTGCTGTGTTTGGCAATGGTAGAACTCACACTGGTGAGGTATCATGGTCCGGTGGTTCTAGACTTGCCAACTACAGCCTGAGGGTTGAGCCTCAGTCGCCCGTCCTGCGGTCAGGGAGAATGGACCCACTAGCAAACAGCTCCCTCTGCCAGTGGTCGAGAGCAGGCGCAGACAGAAGTGAAATTCCAAATTCTCTGCCCTCTCAGGGTCACAGAGCAAAGTAGTCCTTCGGAACAGGGGCTTCCCCAGCCCCACTGATATCTTGTGCCAAGATGATTGTTTCTTCTAACGTGGGATAGAAGAAAAAATAGAATTCAAGTTTGTCCTCATTGAAGATGGAGGCTACCATCTTGAATTGCGAATTTATTGTGTATAAATGTTGGCCGCAAGGAGTTTGTTTATGGAGGGCGTGGAGGGGTACCAGGCTCCAAAGATTTGGAGTCTTTTGTAAGAAGAGATTGCAGGATTAGGCCAAAGTGCCGCATCCCGTTCTCACGGTGGCCAAAAGAGAAGCCTGCAACCAAGATCGGAGCACAAGAACATTCTCCACACTTGCAATTTCCAGCAACGGAGGTGCTGCAGACTTTTAATTCATGGAGGCTCGAAATGGACATTTTTTAAAAAAAGATGAATGCTGTTGTCCTCTGTGTCTGGGACTAGCTTTCACACGGTCTCCGGCACAGTTCCGTTCCTAATGTGCATTTCCTCTCGCAAGTGCCCCTTGTCCTGTCTCAAGGCAGCAAACTGGTTCCTTGCAAACAAAGAACCACCCTTCAAATTCTGCATAACCTTTGAAATATAACCTTTGAAATTACATGTCGCTGATGCTTTGCAGTAAAAGTTCCTTCTTTTCTCTGGGATCCTATTCTTATTTTGCAGAGGGGCAGGAAGACACCTATCTAATAGGTCTTGGGGGAAAAAGGGCTAAACTGCTTTGAAAGCCCAGCGGGCTTTCCACATGGCCAGATTTTTGCACAATTGCAAAATACGGTACTTTGGAGCAGCCCCCTCCTCAAAATGCAAAGGGCTCTTGCATAGTTCCTATTAGTTTCAATCACTGTTAAGGTGACCAGATTTGCCTTCCCCTGCCAAGACATTCGCTCTGTCTTGGCCTCAGTGGTCCATCTGTATAATGGGAATAATGAAACTGTTGTAAGCACAAAGTGCAGGTAGCGGGGCAGTAAAGGACTTTGCTAAGCGGAAATGCAACTTAAAAACACACATCGTCGCAGCAGCTTCGAGGAACACCATTCTACTGAATCAGACCATTGGTGCAGCTAGCCCAGGACTGTCCACACTGGCAGCTCTCTCTGGTTTCAAGACAGGGGCCTTAACTGAACATGCCAGGGATAGGAGCTGGGCCCTTCTGCATGAGAGGCAGTTGCTCATTCACTGAGATATAGAAGATAGGAAATTATTATTATTATTATTAATAATAATTTATTTGTACCCCGCCCATCTGGCCGGGCTTCCCCAGCCACTCTGGACGGCTTCCAACCAAATATTAAAGTACAGTAATACATCAAACATTAAAAGCTTCCCTAAACAGGGCTGCCTTCAGATGCCTTCTAAAAGTCTGGTAGTTGTTTTTCTCTTTGACATCTGGTGGGAGGGTGTTCCTCAGGGCGGGCGCCACCACCGAGAAGGCCCTCTGCCTGGTTCCCTGTAACTTGGCTTCCCGCAGGGAGGGAACCGCCAGAAGGCCCTCAGAGCTGGACCTCAGCGTCCGGGCAGAACGATGGGGGTGGAGACGCTCCTTCAGGTATACTGGCTTTACCAACCAATTGGTCCATCTAGATCAGTATTGTCTGGACTGATTGGCAGCAGCTTGCCAGCCTTTCAGACAGGGCATTTTTCTAGCCCTCCCTGCAGATTCTGGGGATTGGACCTGAGTCCTTCTGCATGCAAAGCAGGTGTTCAATCACTGAGCTGCAGCAGCCCCTCTCCCTTATAGGGCAGCATTCCCACATTGGCAAGGAGGGCATCCAGGGGGCCTGTGCCCCAGAACCCCATTGATTTGGAAATCTGCCCTAGTGGAGCTGGAAAAGCAGGTGTTCCTGAGGCCAAAGTGATTTCCTAGTACTTGACGCTCAGCAAACCACGTTTGCTTTTTCACCTCCTGTTTCTTCATACCTCCCTGCTCCTGACATAACTTAAAGGTAAAGGGACCCCTGACCGTTAGGTCCAGTTGTGGCCGACTCTGGGGTTGCGGCGCTCATCTCGCTTTATTGGCCGAGGGAGCCGGCGCACAGCTTCCGGGTCATGTGGCCAGCAGGACTAAGCCGCTTCTGGCGAACCAGAGCAGCGCACAGAAACGCCGTTTACCTTCCGCCGGAGCGGTACCTATTTATCTACTTGCACTGGTGTGCTTTCGAACTGCTAGGTGGGCAGGAAGACATAACTTGCTGTAAGGCAAATTACGGATTCCTTCCTCGTTCTCGATGGAAAATGTGCCGCCACCCCCCTTCCGCCGTGCAGGTGTTTTGGATGATGGGCCTTCTGCCAGCCTGGGCGTCTCTCCTGACGGGAGCTGACAGGTTAAATCAAGCATGACCCGGGATTCAATTTGGACAGGTGTCTCTTGCGGAAACAGGACTGAACAAGACTCCGGGCGCTATCCAGCCAGGAACTACAGAGGGCCCAAAATGAGACGGGCAGTTTTCATGGGGTTAAGGGGCCTGGCTTCTGAGTTTTGGCTTTTGGATCTGCTCTGCCAAGCGCTGAAAATCTTTTTTTAAAAAAGATGGGGGCCATTCATCCCACCAAATGAGATTCCACACTGTTAACCACACACTGTTAATCTCACTCAGAAACTCTGATCACTTGGCCTGCACTCATTCTCTCCCTCTCTCTTTTATTTCACATGCCGTCTATTTTTCTTACATTTCCATTCCACCTTTAGCCAGGTGTCTATTTTAGCTCCTTCCAGTCTAGCCACATACTGGGAGCATTTGAAACAAATAGAGAAAATCAGCAAAAGCAACCATTTTTTCTGCCAAGATGAGTCCCTGCCAAGACCCTGCCATTCCTTCATATCCCTCCCAGTTTGTGACAGGGAGGGAGGACAGGTGTGCCTCTGGAGTGGCCACAGCTCTTTGGGGTGCTGTCCCTAGATATTTCGCAGACTGCTTTCTTCCAACAGATGCTAACTTTGCTGCGCATCCCAGTTATCCTCTTTTCTAAGCCTCTGCAGAGTGAAATACCAGCCAGTGCCTGTAAACACTAGCATGGTAAATATTTTGCTTCAAATTAACTGAGGCACCTTTGTAATCAATTAACAATGCCGATGTTCAGTGGGTCTTACTCCCAGGTAAGTAGATTCAGGACTGCAGCCTAAAACTCATCATATTTGCCCAAAATGAGCGAAATCTGACCTCAGGTTTCAGCTGTACAGGGAACTAACCCGGTGGACAGGAACCTTAGGCCCAGATGTGGCCCTCCAAGACTCTGCATCTGGCCCTTGGAATGCTCCCCAGGCTAACCTCTCTTATGGACCTGCCCCCCCCCTTTAAGTGCTTTCCCCTGGCTGGAATGTGACCTTGAACACTGATGATGCCTTTGTTGGAGGATAGACAGGTATACGGACCTGGGTGGGAACTACTGTAGCTTATTGCATAAAAGTAAGGTAAAGGTAAAGGGACCCCTGACCATTAGGTCCAGTCGCAGACAACTCTGGGGTTGCGGCGCTCATCTCGCTTTATTGGCCAAGGGAGCCGGCCTACAGCTTCCGGGTCATGTGGCCAGCATGACTAAGCCGCTTCTGGCGAACCAGAGCAGCGCACGGAAATGCCGTTTACCTTCCCGCCGGAGTGGTACCTATTTATCTACTTGCACTTTGACGTGCTTTCGAACTGCCAGGTTGGCAGGAGCAGGGACTGAGCAACGGGAGCTCACCCCGGTGCGGGGATTTGAACCACCAACCTTCTGATCGGCAAGCCCTAGGCTCAGTGGTTTTAACCATACAGACCCTCGTCGGCAAGGTAATGTCTCTGCTTTTTAAGATGCTGTCTAGGTTTGCCATTTCTTTTCTCCCAAGAAGCAGGCGTCTTTTTATTTCGTGACTGCTGTCACCGTGATCATGGAGCCCAAGAAAGTAAAATCTCTCACTGCCTCCATTTCTTCCTGTGGAAGACAGGAGGGCCTGGCGTCCTCTGGTCCATGGGGGTCACAAAGAGTCAGACACAACATTGTTCGAGCCTCACATTGAGCAAGACATTCCTGTTTTTCAAAAAAAAAAATGATTTTCCACATTTATAACAAATATAACAAAGAAAACACACAAAAGAAAACACAACAATACTAAAGAAAGAAGGAAAACCACCAAAAAGCCCCAATATATAAACTCTTATTATTTCTAAGACCCAATCTAGCTTTCAACCCCCACAACTGAATTTCATTGTATCACCTTGTAACAGTTCTCCAAAATCATCTTTCTAATAAAATTTACTCCTTCAATTTACTATCATCTTCTCTTTTCTTAATAGTCTAAATCCATAATGCTTTGCAACACATTAGCCTATTTGGTGCTTTCAAGTGACTTCTAATTATCTTACATTACAATATTTAGCTAAATAATCTTTAAATTTCTTCCAATCTTCTTGGTATTCCTCTTCTTTCTGATGGCGGATTCTTCCAGTCAGGTCGGCCAGCTCCAAAAAGTCTGACATCTTCACCTGCCATTCTTCTACAGTTGGTGTTTCTTGCGATTTCCATTTTTAGCTGATAGCAGCACATTGAGCAAAAAAATCCTGTATTGCAGAGGGTTGGACTAGATGACCCTTGTGGTCCCGTCCAACTCTGGGATTCCATTATTCTTTCTTCCTGATTTCTCCATAATTTTCCCGCCCCCACCCTGCCTGCCATGACATATCTCCTCCTCCTTTTTCACCTCCATCTTCTTCCTCCAGTCCGTCCTTCACTGTAACAGGTAAGGCGCTATTGCAAATAATTCCTGTTTACCGCCAGCCGGGCCTTGCAGCCGAAATCGAAATCTAGGCCACCGCCGGCTGATGGTGGCGCTTTCAGAATAAGCTGTTTGGATAGTGGATGAGGACTGGATTAAGGGCCGAAGGCTGTCAGCACTTAAAAATAATGTCAGATTCACAGCTGATGCGGGGGAGGGATGAGAGAGGGATGAAGGGTCTCGCGATGAAAGGCTTATGGGGCAAGTCAGGGATTGGATGGGGTTGCCAAGCAACCGGTATTTTGCTGGTCCCATTAAGAAAACTCTATCAGTTCAGGCAAGGGCTGAATGCATGCAAATGCAACGAACCCTAAATGCAAAGCTTTGCAGCCACAAATAGAGCACAAACTATTTTTACATACCACCCAAAACTCTGAGCAGTGAGGGACTCAAAGGTTGTAGGCATGCAGTCCGGGCCTTGGAATGAAGGTCAGCTGAGACTGTGGCGTCTTTGGGATATATGTTCCCCCCCAAAAAAAATGTTTTTTATTCATTTTATAACACAAATAAACAATACAAACAGATTCTTGTCTTATCCTGCAGTGAAAGCAGCCATCCCTCTTGCTGTTCTGGCTTCTGGGATAGCTGCGCAGCCTGCATTCGCTCCGTAAGACGCACACACATTTCCCCTTCCTTTTTTAGGAGGGGAAAAGTGAGTCTTATAGAGCTAAAAATACAGTAAGTGGTCAGATAAGACCATTGTGACTGGCTGAAGATCTGTCCTTAAAACAGATCCCTGAGCAAGAATCTGAATCCGGGTCTCCCGGGGTGCCCAAGCATTTTTCACATTTATCACAAAAAAAGACATAGCAAACCACATAACAAAGAAAAACACATTACACCACAATAAACACAAAAAATGTATCTTTAAATATCTAATTCTCATTACATTGATAACTGACTTCCTTGATCCCCCTCTATCTGAATTTCATTATATTACCTATATAACAGTTCTCCAACTTCATATTTCTAATAATATTAACTCCTTTCATTAACTAACCTCTTCTTCTTTATTAATATTCTAGTCCTTAATATTTACTACACACATTCTGATTCTACCCCTAAGCCTATTTATTCCTTCCAAGAATTTTCTATTTATCTTATATCCCAATATTTAGCTAAAAAATCTTTAAATTTCTTCCAGTCCTCTTGTATCTCCTCTTCTTTCTGGTCGCGGATTCTTCCAGTCAGATCAGCCAGCTCCAAAAAGTCCAACATCTTCATCTGCCATTCTTCTATTGTTGGTATTTCTTGCGATTTCCCATTTTTGGCTAATAAAAGTCTTGCCGCTATAGTGGCATACAAAAACAATCTAACATCTTTTTGGGGCAATTCCAACCCTACTATTCCAAGTAGAAAGGCTTCTGGTTTCTTAATAAATGTATTTTTCAACATTTTTTTTCAACTCATTATAAATCTTTTCCCAGAAGTCTTTCACCTTGTTGTTGTTGTTTAGTCGTGTCCGCCTCTTCGTAACCCCCTGGACCAGAGCACGCCAGGCACTCCTGTCTTCCACTGCCTCCCGCAGTTTGGTCCAACTCATGCTGGTAGCTTCAAGAACACTGTCCAACCACCTTGTCCTCTGTCGTCCCCTTCTCCTTGTGCCCTCCATCTTTCCCAACATCAGGGTCTTTTCCAGGGAGTCTTCTCTTCTCATGAGGTGGCCAAAGTCTTGGAGCCTCCGCTTCAGGATCTGTCCTTCCAGTGAGCACTCAGGGCTGATTTCCTTCAGAATGGAGAGGTTTGATCTTCTTGCAGTCCATGGGACTCTCAAGAGTCTCCTAGAATCATAGAGTTGGAAGAGACCACAAGGGCCATTGAGTCCAACCCCCTGCCAAGCAGGAAACACCATCAGAGCACTCCTGACATATGGTTGTCAGGCCTCTGCTTAAAGACCTCCAGAGATGTTTATTGAGGAGGGTTGACTGATTGGCCAGTGTCAAGGTTTGTTGTTGTTGTTTAGTCATGTCCGACTCTTCGTGACCTCCTGGACCAGAGCACGCCAGGCACTCCTGTCTTCCACTGCCTGCCGCAGTTTGGTCAAAATCATGTTGGTAGCTTCGAGAACACTGTCTAACCATCTCGTCCTCTGTCGTCTAACCATCTCGTCCTCTGTCGCTTCAGGATCTGTCCTTCCAGTGAGCACTCAGGGCTGATTTCCTTCAGAATGGAGAGGTTTGATCTTCTCGCAGTCCATGGGACTCTCAAGAGTCTCCTCCAGCACCAGAATTCAAAAGCATCAATTCTTTGGCGATCAGCCTTCTTGATGGTCCAGTTCTCACTTCCATACATAACTATTGGGAAAACCATAGCTTGAACTATACGGACCTTTGTTGGCAAGGTGATGTCTCTGCTTTTAGGACACACCAAACTTTTTTCAAAGAGGGCCAGATTTGATGAAGTGAACATGAGACCAGGACATTACTGCCATGGATCCGGATTACATCGGCCACCAGCGGGCTGGATTAGACCCCCGATTCAGACTTGACCCAGCCTTCCCCCAACCCACAAGTGACCTCCACAAGTTCAGGACTCTTGATCCTCTCTTGAGGGAACGATAAAAGTGGCTTACCTCACAGGGTTGTTGTGAGGGCAAAACGAATAAGACAATAAAGCACTTTGAAAGCGCCTTCTGGAGTCTCGTCTCCCTATTTCAGCAGGTTGGAAGAGGTAAACCTGAGGCTGGAAGGGCTGTGGAGAGTTTTGAATCGGCGACTCCTTGGGTCTCTGCTTACGCTGAGCCACACTGACAAAGCCACCCTAAATGCTTATGGTTCATGAAGGACTTAAGAGAGTTTCTTCATTTTTAAGAAGTCTGTTGAGAAACTGGGAAAAGGGTTCAGACCGGTGACATTGAACCCCGAAATGACTCGGGCCCCAGATATCTGAACATTGCTGTCAACGTTTCCCATTTTTAAGGGAAATTTCCTTATTCCGAATAGGGTTCCTTGCAAGAAAAGGGAAGAGTTGACAGCTATGTATCTGAAAGGCCACCTCCTTCTTCCATGCAGACCCTCTCAGGTGCTGAGATTGGCAGACCCCCTTGGTAGATCCTCCACCCTCAGGGGCTGAGGATTATGATGGCCTGGGAAAGGGCCTTCTCGGTGGTGGCCCCATAGCCAATAAACTAATAGGCTGATAGTTCTGGGGGTTGTGTTTGCCACCTTCCTTGTGAATTGGGATGATAATACTCTGGTTCCAACACTTGGGGAAAGTGCCAGTATAGTTGATATAAGAAATTAATTTTGCTAGGAGGGGAGAGACGCAGAATTATTCCTAAAGACCTCTGAAGGGATCATGTCTTCTCCAGAAGCTTTATCCGTCATTAAGGCACCTATAAGATCGCTTACTTCTTTTTCTGAAACGGGGCTATTATGGTGTCAACGTTAGCAGGTCCTGAATCATAGTTGGCCCATTGTCACCATCACTTTCAAAGATTTTGCTGAAGTAAACACGCCAAGTATTAGCAGAGATAAAAGCATCTAACGTAGGATTAAAACCTGTATCTGAAATCAGGTGCCAGAACTGTCTACCCCTTTCTAAGGCTGCCATTCCCAGCTCTTTCCACTGAGTGATCATGAATGATCTCTCCACTTTAGTAGTTCCTTATAATTTGATAAGAAGCCAAAGTTTTTGGCTTAACTCTAGTCTGTGTCTGTCTTACCCTCCTGGTTAGTTGAGCCAAATTCTTTTTTTGTTGTTGTTTGCCTGCACTCATTATCACACCGACCCAATTTGCCCAAAAATCCTCGCTGGATGTGTGACCCAGTTTAGTTAAAAGCAGTCTTAGATCTGCAAAGATGGACACTATGCCTTCAAAGGGATCCAGCCGTGGAAACTTGATGAACTGGACTTCAGCAAACAAAAGCTTATGCCAGAATATTGTTCCATGCACCGCGATCTCTGAGCAGCGGGAGATTTCCCCTCTTTTCCTTTTCCTTTCTCCTTCTGTGATGGAACTCCTATTTGGGGACTTCCCTGGCTTTTTTCTGGCCCTTGTAGGACCAGTCTGGATAGCTGGCCTTGCTGAAGATTTGACGTTTTCATACCCCAAAAGTTAATGATTTGAGTTTCTACTGAAATGAGGCTGCATTTGAAAATGATCTACAGGTGGTACATGACCCCAGTCAAGCTAGCAAAAATCTATCATTTGCCTGATAATAAATGTTGGAAATGCAAAGAAACTGAAGGTGGACGTGCCCAAGGATTAAGGCTTTCTGGGAGACGATATATAATGAATTGAAAAAGGTATTTAAATATACCTTCTTGAAGAAACCAGAGGCCTTTCTCCTGGGCATAGTCGACCAATCGGTGTTAAAGAAGGATAAAACTTTCTTTATGTACGCTACAACAGCAGCAAGAATACTTATTGCAAAATATTGGAAGACACAAGATTTACCCACTCTGGAAGAATGGCAGATGAAGGTGATGGATTACATGGAATTGGCGGAAATGACTGGCAGGATCCGAGATCAGGGAGAAGAGTCAGTGGAAGAAGACTGGAAGAAATTTAAAGACTATCTACAGAGACATTGTAAAATTAATGAATTTTAGAATAATCTTGGATTGAAATTAAGTGGTTTCTAGCTGTAATGGTATAAAAGAATATGAAAAAATGGTATAAGTATAATCTCAAGGTTATAAAAATTTAAGATTTAAGGATCTGGGTAGAATAAAGAGGGAAAGAAACTGCTGAGCTAATAAATTTGAATTGGAATACAAAAAAGGGAGGTATGAGGAGGTCCGAGAAACAAGTAAATGAAAAATAATGTGATGAAAAGATGGATTGTTTTTAACAACTTTTATTTTGTATTTTTTCTTTTTTTTCTATTTTGTAATGCAAAAATCTTAATAAAAAAATTATAGAAAAAAAAAGAAAAAAAAGAAAAAAATGAAATGAGGCTGCATTTTCATGTTGTATTTTGATCTTGCTTTTAAATTGTATTTTAATAAATTGTTTTTATACCTAGTGTTAGCCTCCCTGAGCCTGGTCTTGGCTGGGGAGGGTGGGACATAAATAAATTTTATTATTATTATTATTATTATTATTATTATTATTATTATTATTAATATTATTTCTTCACCTACCATTAGGTCTGGTTTAGTGAGAACGAAGGCCCCTGGAGATGACAGCAGTGATATAGGGTTTTATTTATACACACATATAAATGCTGAGCTTAAGTTGGAAGGGTTTGCAGCCCTGACACTCTCAACAGATCTTGCCCCCGATAATTAGGTTTCTAGGGAGGTTCCCAAAACCATAGCTTTGGGTTCAGGACAGAGAGGAAGTCAAGAATCTGGGTCTCATCCAGTGTGAGACAGGCCCCTAGTCTCTCTCTTATACCCCCAGCAGCCAGAGCCGTTGCCCCATTGATTTCCATGCTGAACCTCGGAAGATTCAGGAGAGGCAGAAGGCATTCCTTCGCTCAGCACACATTGGTCTCAACTAGGGCCAGGGCCTTTTCAGTACTGGCCCCGACTTGGTGGAACGCTCTGTCACAAGAGACTAGGGCCCTGCGGGACTTGACATCTTTCTGCAGGGCCTGCAAGACAGAGCTGTTCTGCCTGGCCTTTGGTTTGGACTCGGTCTGACCCTTATGGTTCCCCCCCCCCACCCCTTATGGTTTTGATCTATGGGCTGCTTTTTAATAATAATAATAATAATAATAATAATAATAATAATAATAATAATAATAATTTATTATTTGTACCCCACTCATCTGGCTGGGTTTCCCCAGCCACTCTGGGCGGCTTCCAACAAAGACAGAAAATACACTAAGACGTCACACATTAAAAACTTGAACAGGGCTGCCTTCAGATGTCTTCTGAATGCCAGGTAGTTGTTTATCTCTTTGACATCTGGTGGGAGGGCGTTCCACAGGGCGTGTGCCACCACCGAGAAGGCCCTGTGCCTGGTTCCCTGTAACTTGGCTTCTCGCAGGGAGGGAACCACCAGACGGCCCTCGGAGCTGGACCTCAGTGTCCGGGCTGAACGATGGGATTGGAGATGCTCCTTCAGGTATACAGGCCCAAGGCCATTTAGGGCTTTCAATGTCAGCACCAACACTTTGAATTGGAAACGTCCCGGGAGCCAATGCAGATCTCTCAGGACCGGTGTTATGTGGTCTCAGCGGCTGCTCCCAGTCACCAGTCTAGCTGCCGCATTCTGGATTAATTGCAGTTTCCAGGTCACCTTCAAAGGTAGCCCCATGTAGAGCGCATTGCAGTAGTCCAAGCGGGAGATAACCAGAGCATGCACTACTCTGGCGAGACAGTCTGCAGGCAGGGAGGGTCTCATCCTGCATACCAGGTGGAGCTGGTAGGCTGCATTTTAAATGGCATTTTAACCTATATTTTAAATTGCCCCCCATTAGGTTTTTACTGTAATTTTACTGGTGTTAGTCGCCCTGAGCCCAGCTTTGGCTAGGGAGGGCGGGATAGAAATAAATTATTATTATTATTATTATTATTATTATTATTATTATTATTATTATTATAAACTAGATGGCTTTAACAAGGTTGAAACAGATTCATGGAGAAGGAGAGGGCTATCGATGGTGATGGGTTTCAAACAGGGGGTATTTTATCCACTCTGGGCCATTTGCATGCAAAGAATGAGCTCAGTCCCCGACTTACAGCCCTGCCCTGATTTTTGTTAGTCTTTATGGACCCAAGCAAACTCTCTATTATCCAGGGATGCCCTTTTGGGGGTCAAAGGCCAAGCTGTTGCTCTCAAAGCAGGTAGCTGCCTCCTTCGGCGCACCTTCTCTCAAACCCTGCCAGACCTTTCCGCTTAGAGGAGCCCTCGCAGTTGGTCCTTTAATCTTCCCTAATCATTTGTTAATTAGGAGGTCACGGTCCTCCTGTTGGGAGTCCTGCTCACAGCTGCCACAGTCTATGTAATCCTCTCTAACCCCGCTCCACTCCTGCCCTAACCTCCATCAGTATTTCAAATGCCGCAAGAAATAAGGGAGGGAGGGAGGGAGGGAGGGAGGGAGGGAGGGAAGGAAGGAAGGAAGGAAGGAAGGAAGGAAGGAAGGAAGGAAGGAAGGAAGGAAGGAAGGAAGGAAGGAAGGAAGGAAGGAGTCGGGAGCCAGAAAGAGACAAAGGTCCCTTACCTTTCTCGCCCTGATCTGGCCACAGTGATCCACGTGACGGTCACCTCCAGCCTCGATTATTGTAACTCGGTCTATGTGGAGCTGCCCTTGAGACTGACCCAGAAACTCCAGTGGGTGCAGAATGCTGTGGCGAAGCTCCTTATGGGGTCCTCGCTGCGGGATCACATTCATCCAGTGCTTTACCAACTGCACTGGCTCCCGGTGGAGTACAGGGTCAGGTTTAAGGTGCTGGTTTTGACCTTTAAAGCCCTAGGACCCACGTACCTACGGGACGGCCTCTCCTGGTATGCCCCGCGGAGGACCTTAAGGTCCACAAATGACAACATTTTGGAGGTCCCAAGTCGCAAGGTGGTTAGATTGGTCTCAACTAGGGCCAGGGCCTTTTCAGTATTGGCCCCGACGTGGTGAAACACTCTATCACAAGAGACTAGGGCCCTGCAGGACTTGACATTTTCCACAGGGCTTGCAAGACAGAGCTGTTCCGCCTGGTCTTTGGTTTGGACTCGGTCTGACCCTTATGTTTCCCTCCCTTTATTGTTTTGATGAGGCTGCATTTTTTTTTTAATAATATTTTTTATTGCTTTTTTCCAAGGTCAAATACATCGTCAATAATTCGACAAAAGCGACTTTACGATGAGGCTGCATTTTAAACGGCATTTTAACCTGTATTTTAAATTGGTCTCTCCCCCACACATTATGTTTTTACTGTAATTTTACCGTTGTTAGCCGCCCTGAGCCTGGCTCTGGCCGGGGAGGGCGGGATATAAATAAATTTTTTTATTATTATTATTTAAAGAAGTTACGGAGGGGAAGGAACGGCAGCGGAGTTTTTCTCCATCTCTCGAAGCCATCCGGTGAAGCTGAAGGTTGCAAGGTTCAGGACAGATAAAATCCTTCTTCGTGCAGTGTGCAGTGTGCAGTTAACCTGTGGAACTCCCTCCCACTGGAGGCCACCAAGCTAAATGGGTTTTAAAGAGGATTGCACAAATTCATGGAGGCCTATCGGCGTCTATTAGCCACAATGGCCCTGCTATCCTTTCACAGCTGGAGGCAGCAATGCTTTTGACGACGGTTTGGCAACTTCAGCTGCTGCAGAATTTGGTGGTCAGGTTCTGGGTCCGATTCAAAGGGCTGGTTTTGAGCCATAAAGCCTTCAACGGCTCAGGGGGCGAAATACTTCAAGGACTGCCTCTTTGAATCGATCTGGACCCTGAGATAATCATATGAGGCCCTTCTTCACGTGCCTCCGCCGCCAGAGGTCCGGAGGGTGGCAACATGAGAACGGGGCCTTTTCTGCAGTGGCTTCCCATCTGTGGAATGCTCTCCCCAGGGAAGTTCGCCTGGTGCCTTCATTATACAGTTTTAGGTGCCAGGCAAAAAAACATTCCTCTTCGACCAGGCCTTTGGCTGATTGGCATCCAATACCCTTTTAAATGTGCTGTGGGAGGAGGAATTACTGCTTTGTCGTTCTTAATTTTTTACCCTGCATTTTGTGGTTTTTATACTGTGATTTTATGTTGTGGACCACCCCCGAGATCTTCAGATGAGGGGTGGTATAAAAATTTAACAAATAAGAATAGTAGTATACCTGAAGGAGTGTCTCCACCCCCATCGTTCTACCCGGACGCTGAGGTCCAGCTCCGAGGGCCTTCTGGCGGTTCCCTCTCTGCGAGAAACAAAGCTACAGGGAACCAGGCAGAGGGCCTTCTCGGTGGTGGCGCCCGCCCTGTGGAACGTCCTCCCACCAGATGTCAGAGAGATAAACAACTACCTGACATTTAGAAGACATCTGAAGGCAGCCCTGTTCAGGGAAGTTTTTAATGTGTGACTTTTTAATGTATTTTTAATCTTTTTTGGAAGCCGCCCAGAGTGGCTGGGGAATCCCAGCCAGATGGGCGGGGTACAAATAATAAATTATTATTATATATTATAGTAGTAATTCTGATTGCTAATTTCTGGAAACCACAAGAGGGGAGAGGGGGCTCTTATGCCCGAGTCCTCCTTGCGGGTTTCTAACAGGCTCAAATCTCCCGTGAAAAGAGGAACAGACAGAAGGCGACATGGAACTTATTTCTCTGCAGCCCGCGAATTCTGTTGGCAGGCAAGAGCAAGGCGGCTCAATGGTTTGACTGGCGAAGGCGGCTTCCTTATGGTCAATTCCATTCCAGTCCTGCCTGTTTCATATGTTTAGCCCAGCTGCCTAGTGGTTAGAGATGGGGAGCCTCCAGCCCCCACCATCGGGTCCAGCCAGCCTGGCCCAAATTGCCTGGGATGATGGGAGATGGAGTCCAGCGAACCCTGCAGTCGCCCCATCCCTGGTTTAAAACCAGAAACTTTGTGCATGGCTAGGCCGACCACCGCCCTGTTTCTTAAAGATGCGCCATGCAAGAGAGGGAAGATTGGCAAAGGACGGCAGGTTTGGGCATGAGGTGTCATCACAAGCGGAGGCCGCGAGGGAAGACATTTGTAAGAAATCCACCTTTTAAGTGCAGAATTTACACTGTGGAACTACCTGCCTATTGATGTCAGGCAGACGCCATCACCGTACTTTTGCAAAGAAACTTTTTTGTTTCCCCTCCCCAGACATGTAGACTGTTGCTTTTTGTTCTGACCTGTTCATTGCTGATTTTGTACTTTGATAAAATATAGAAGTAGTTCTTACTGAAAGTTCATCACTTTATTCTGCTTGCAAACCACTTTGAGTTGCTCAGCAACTTAAAAAAGGTAAAGGGACCCCTGACTATTAGATCCAGTCGTGGTAGACTCTGGGTTTTGCGGTGCTCATCTCGCTTTATTGGCGGAGTGAGCCGGCGTACAGCTTCCAGGTCACGTGGCCAGCAGGACTAAGCCGCTTCTGGCAAACCAGAGCAGCGCACGGAAACACCATTTACCTTCCTGCTGGAGCGGTACCTATTTATCTACTTGAACTTTGACGTGCTTTCGAACTGCTAGGTTGGCAGGAGCAAGGACCGAGCAACGGGAGCTCACCCCGTCGCGGGGATTCGAACCGCCGACCTTCTGATTGGCAAGTCCTAGGCTCTGCCAACCCGCGTCCCTTTCAGCAACTTTGGCTCTCCACAAAAAGCTCAATAACTTTGATGAAGCTTTCCCCCCAAAAAGCTGAACATCTCTGGTCAATCCAATGCCAGTTTTTTAAATGGTGGTTGTAGAACGCAGTCTCTTGGAAATTGGACAGCCCTGTTTTATACAATCAATGAAGGATGACTCAGTTGGTAGAGCACGGGATTCTTAATATAAATTTTATGAAATAAACAAATGGTAAGAGAGAAACAGCAGGATTCTGGCATCATTTGCCCCCATTGTGTGAGTTTCCGTAGTCCTAGGTGTCGTTCGCTCTGGAGTGAGCAGGAAGCTGTTGTTTGTGCAGGAGTGATCCACGCAGCTTCCATGTTTCCACCTGCCTCTCTAGTCCTCCATGTGGACTAGAGGCTTGTTTTAAAAATCGTGCACACACCCGCTGAGGCTTTTAAAGGAACTGGGTTCTACACCAGACGCAAACCTGATTATTAAGTTCTGCCCTTTTGCCACCGAGTGGAGAGAGAAGACGCGACAAGGGGAAGTTATAGACACTTCTGTAACAATTTATTGAATGAGGCAATAGACAGAATTTGGGGGAACAACAGGTACTTCCATGCTCTGCTACAGGACTGCGGGTGGCTGGGAACGAGGATGGTTTATCTTTGGGTCTCGGGGAATAATGTCTCAGTCTATCGGAACGTTATTCCATTGCCAAAAAAAGAGAGAGAGGAAACACGGACTGTAAAGTCACACCTGACATCTTCACGACGACGATAAAAAATAATAATATTTTTAAAAAATCTTAAAAAATTAAGTCAGAGACCTGGGCTTTTGTTTCTACAGGAAGGATTCCCTCCCCTCGATTTAAGTCCGGGGTGTTGGTGGTGGGGGGACGGTGATTACACATTTGAGATTTTCTTTTTTTTAAAAAAAACACACCAAGTAAATACAAGAATCTGGAAAAAACAAAACCCTGCCCTGAAAGGTTGGGACAGGCAAGGAGAGGTGTGGTAAATGGGCCGTGTAAAAGAACGCAAATAACTAAACTAATTACCGCGTACTATTCCCAGCAGGAAAGGGTGCTTGAAATAGGAAAATAAGAGAGTGATTCTTTCTACCTGTGAGGCAACAGCAGCCGTTTGCTTAGCTGGGGGCCAGTGAAAGCCTTGGCCCTGTCTAAAACAGCTATCAGAAAATGCCAGGGGGGAGACGTGAGAGGGGGGGCAGCCCTCCCTGAGCCCCCATTCTGGGGCAGGAGGCTATCACCTTTCCCTTTGCCAACTCCGCACAGGGACTGCGGGTGCCCAGCCTCGCTGGCCACATGTCTTTCGTAGACGTGCAGACCCTGGGCCCCTGCACGGCGCAGCATGGCAGCCGATGTCGAGTTTGCAGCCCTGGGGGCACGGAGGGAGGCCCTGGCCGCCACAAAGGGGATGTGCGCAGCTGGGGTCGTGGGGTGGGGCTCCAAGGACTCCGGACAGCCACCACGAGAAAGGGGTCTTTGGATGGGCCGCCGCCCCAGGGTGCCAGGTGCAATTTGGAGGAGAAGGGGTCGGGGGAAGGAAATCGAAGCGAGAATTGTAGGTGTAAGGTGAGATCTAGCTTGCGATCTGAAGCCCTTCGCCACCCGAACTGCCACCGGGAGCTGAAGGCCAGGATCTCAGCCACGTGGCTGATGAGAACGTGCTTAAATGCCACCCGTGTCCCTTCGCAACACCCAACGGGGCCTTTCTACTGGTGCCTCCCTCGTGCCTTTCCGAACTTGTCATTCCAGGGGAGGAGAGTCTAAAACAAAAACGCACGCAGAAATTCACCAGTGGGGAAAGGAGGCTTTGGAGGGAAGGGAAGGCTTTGAGCATGGACTTAAAAAGGGAGGACAGAATCTCGTTCAACGGGTCACAAAATAACTTTGGAAGGAAGGAATGGAGGAAGAAAGATGCCTCCATTCCAAGTCAACAGACTGCAGCCCTCGCTGTCTCCCGCAGGACTTTTCTTACCCTTTCAACGCCTTTGCGAGAAAAAGAGAGGAAGCCTCTTTCCCCAATTTGTCTCCTCAAGCCTTGCTTTCTCTATCTCTCTCTTTTAAAATATATGTCCATGTTAAAATGATACCTAATTCTCGACGCGAGGAAGGCGGAGGAGCCTGGCTTTGTGGGGGTCTGCCGGGCCAGGAAAGCCTGCAGGCAGCCCCACCGCGGACCCCGCCTCCCCCCCCAAAACAAGCCCTGAAAAGAGAGGGCTATAAACCTTCTCCGCCCCATCTCACCCCGGCTTTGAGAAAGGAAGGTCCATGCAGTGGGAGACGAAGGCTTGGCCCAGCCTGCCCCAAACAGGCTTCCTTGCTTTCGCGAGGCCAGAGAGAAGCTGTCAAAGTCGCGGCTCCGAAATACACCCTGTGGGTTTGTGTGTTGTTGTTGTTTTTTCCTTTTTGTTAAACGAAACCTTTTTTTTTTTTTCCTTCCAAAGCTGCGAGACTCACAAATGCCACCTGATTGCACCTCCGCAGAGGCGTAGAAAAAAAACTATTCGCACAAGGGAGGAGGAAGCTGCTGCAGCGCCATGATCCTGCCGCTCTCGCCCGTCACTGCTCCAGAGTCACCACCTCCACGGCCTGGCCGTCCATGGTGACGGTGCTGTCTGTTATCCTGGCGGCCACGGGAGCCATGGCGACTTGGACCGGACCGTTGCCCTGAGCAAGGCTGGTGACCACCGTCTGGTACATGCTGACAGGGATCTGGACGAGTCCTGCGGAGAAAGAGAGAGGGGAGAGGGTCAGGCGAGGCTGGGCAAGGCGCTGAGTCAGTTCCCGCGATCATGGAATCGCGAGAGTTGGACGGGACACCGGGGTGTCATCTAGTCCAACCCCGCTGGCAAGGCAGGAATCCCAACCAAAGTGTCCCTCTGGCAGGCGGACGCCCAACCTCTGCTTAAAAACCTCCAGAGAAGGAGACTCCATTCTTCCTGAGGTTAAGTGGGAATCTAATTCCCTGTTCTGATGAAGAGAGCAGAGCAGAGGTTATATTTTCTGAGAATCCTCCGGGAAAACAATCTCTCAAAGGACCTGTTGATGGCATTTTGCCATTGTACTGTGGAGAGTGTATTAACTTATGGTCTCTGTGTGTGGTTTGGGAGCTGCACGGTCAGGGGAAAAACAATGCTGTCCAGGGTTGTAATGACTGCGGAGAGAATAATTGGGTGCACTCTTCCCACCTTGGATCAAATCTACACTTCCAGGTGTCACAAGAAAGCTGCAGAGATAGCGCAGGATAGTGCGCACCCCGGAAATGATCTCTTTCAGCTTCTGCCTTCTGGAAGAAGGTCCAGGGTTATAAAGACCAGGACCAGCCGCCTGAGAAACAGTTTCTATCCAAATGCGATTTTGGTTTTAAACGCAGTGTAAGGAGTCTCTATGGGAGTATATTGTATTTAAAAATGAGGATTCAGAGATTTTAGGGGGCTAACCAGGTTGGGACAGCAGGCTTGTTGGTTTTTGAATGTCTGATGTAGATTTTTCAATTTCGTTGTTCTGTATGGGACAATGGCAATAAAGATTATCGTATCGTATTGTATTTTGAACCCACTGGTTTGGGTCCGACCCTCCAGAGCAGGAGAAAACAGGCTTGCTCCAAATTCCAAGGGACAGCCCTTGAGATATTTGAAGATGGCTCTCATATCTCCTCTCAGTCTCCTCTTTCCCAGACTAAAACATCCCCAACTCCCTCAACTGTTCCTCATCAGGCTTAGTTTCCAGACCCTTGATCATCTTGGTCGCCTTTCTCCGCACACCTTCCAGCTTGTCAACACCCTTCATAAATTGTGGTTCCCAGAGATGGAAACCGTATTCCAGGTGTGGTCTGACCAAGGCAGAATAAAAGGTAAAGGTAAAGGTACCCCTGCCCATACGGGCCAGTCTTGACAGACTCTGGGGTTGTGCGCCCATCTCACTTAAGAGGCCAGGGGCCAGTGCTGTCCGGAGACACTTCCGGGTCACGTGGCCAGCGTGACATCGCTGCTCTGGCGAGCCAGAGCCGCACACGGAAACGCCGTTTACCTTCCCGCTGGTAAGCGGTCCCTATTTATCTACTTGCACCCGGAGGTGCTTTCGAACTGCTAGGTTGGCAGGCGCTGGGACCGAGCAGCGGGAGCGCACCCCGCCGCAGGGATTCGAACCGCCGACCTTTCGATCGGCAAGTCCTAGGCGCTGAGGCTTTAACCCACAGCGCCACCTGCGTCCCCCCAAGGCAGAATAGAGTGGCACTATTCCTTCCCTTGATCTGGACACATAGACTTCTGTTGACGCAGCCGAGAATAGCATTCGCTTTTTTTGCTGCTGATTTTTGAAAGCACCTGAGAGCGAAAAGGGACCCGTGTTCTGCCTATAAAAGAGAGCCGGTGAGCCCCTTTGCCCAAAGACTAGCCCAGGGGGGTGTTTTTTAAGCCCACTGGCCGCCTTCCCTTCTGGGTGACCGTCTAAGGACCACATGCAACAATTGTGACTTTGTGCAACAGGTTAGAGACGACACACCCACACACCCCTCTCTATCCTCAATAGACAAGCAAGAGAATCTATAACAACAACAACAACAACAACAACAATTTATTATGTGTGCCCTGCCCATCTGGCTGGGTTTCCCCAGCCACTCTGGGAGGCTTCCAATGAAGATTAAAAATACATTAAAATGTCATACATTAAAAGCTTCCCTAAACAGGGCTGCCTTCAGATGTCTTCTAAAAGTCAGGTAGTTGTTCTTCTCTTTGACATCTGGTGGGAGGGCGTTCCACAGGGCGGGCGCCACCACCGAGAAGGCCCTGTGCCTGGTTCCCTGTAACTTGGCTTCTCGCAGGGAGGGAACTGCCAGAAGGCCCTCGGCGCTGGACCTTAGTGTCCGGGAAGAACGATGGGGGTGGAGACGCTCCTTCAGGTATACTGGACCGAGGCCGTTTAGGGCTTTAAAGGTCAGACCAACACTTTAAATTGTGCTCAGAAACGTACTGGGAGCCAAGGTAGGTCTTTCAGGACTGGTGTGATGTGGTCCTGGCAGCCGCCCCCAGTCACCAGTCTACCTGCCACATTCCGGATTAGTTGTAGTTTCCGGGTCACCAGATTATGGTTGTCATTGTTTCGTATTATTACTATTATTTTGTTATCGTGTTTATATCCCACCTTTTCCTCAGAGGAGCTTGAGGGGTCTACATGGTTCTTCCCTTCTCTTTGCTCATTCAGTCCCCACAACAACCACATGAGGTAAGGCTAGGGCAAGAAACAGTGACCAAAACAACCCAAGCCAGCTTTGTGGCAGAGTAGGGAATTCGAACCCTGGTCCTAGCCTGACACTCTTGAGCGCTGCACAGCACAGGCTCTCATTACAAATATGTAACTCGCTGTACGTGGGGCTGCCCTTGAGACTGACCCAGAAACTCCAGCGGGTGCAGAATGCTGCAGTGAGACTCCTTAGGGGTCTTTGCCGCGGGATCACATTCACCCAGTGCTATACCAGCTGCACTGGCTCCTGGTGGAGTACAGGATCAGGTTCAAGGTGCTGGTTTTGACCTTTAAAGCCCTATACGACCTGGGACCCTCGTACCTACAGGACTGCCTCTGCTGGTATTTCCCACAGAGGACCTTACGGTCTTCAAATAAAAACATCTTGGAGGTCCCGGGCCACAGGGAGGTTAGGCTGGCCTCAACCAGAGCCAGGGCCTTTTCAGTACTGGCCCCGATCTGGTGGAACGCTCTGTCCCAAGAGACTAGAGCCCTGCGGGACTTGACAACTTTCCGCAGGGCCTGCAAGACAGAGCTGTTCCGCCTGGCCTTTGGTTTGGACACAGTCTGACCCCCTCCTTCTGTAATCCTCATAGAACTCTAGCCCAATGGTTGCCATTAATTTGATTCCGAATTGATTTTAGAATGAATTTTAGAATGCATTTCAATTAATTGCTTGCAATTTTATGTAAATGGTGTTACTTTTATTGTTGTTAGCCGCTCTGAGCCCGGCTGCAGCTGGGGAGGGCAAGATATAAAATTATTATTATTATTATTATTATTATTATTATTATTATTATTATTACCTCTTTAGCAAAAATTCTTGGGTCTGGGAAGCGGAATCCCTGATCCTCTGAAGGAGGGGCAAAGCGAGTCTGCCGCAGACCTAGGATTTCATTCCTGAAGGTCACCGTTAAACAGCAGCAGGAGGAGGAGGAGGAGGAGGCCGAATGTGATTTGAGTGTCCTCATATCACTTCGCTGTGCAGACAAGGAAGCTTAAGCCTTAAGCGCTCTGAGCTGGTATCCAAGGCAACTCCAAATTGGGCAGGCCTGAGCCGTGCCTGGTTGCTCTTTCTTAGATGATTGTGGTGCTCTTGGGGTACCACCAGGTAACACCACCTTCTCCCCAGAAAATCAGGTAGAAGAAGCCTGTCTGACACAGACTCACGGAATGGGGGTGCTGCTCTTTCAAGCCCCGCACCACAATAAATCAGTAGCAGAACTAGGAAACTTTAGGCCAGGGGGCCGGTCCAGCAGGGGGCCGGTCCACTGTCCCTCAGACCTTGTGGGGGGCCGGACTATATTTTGGAAAAATAATAATGAACAAATTCCTATGTCCCACAAATAACCCAGAGATGCATTTTAAATAAAAGCACACATTCTACTCATGTGAAAACACCAGGCAGGCTCCACAAATAACCCAGAGATGCATTTTAAATAAAAGGACCCATTCTACTCATGTAAAAACACCAGGCAGGCTCCACAAATAACCCAGAGATGCATTTTAAATAAAAGGACCCATTCTACTCATGTAAAAACACCAGGCAGGCTCCACAAATAACCCAGAGATGCATTTTAAATAAAAGCACACATTCTACTCATGTAAAAACACGCTGATTCCCAGACCACAAGCTGGATTTAGAAGGTGATTGGGCCAGATCCGGCCCCCGGGCCTTAGTTTGCCTACCCGTGCTTTAAGCCAAAACATTTTCAGAAATGAGCGCCGGGGGGAATTTGCACGCGGATTCCCATTTTCCCCAGGGTCACGCTATGCAACATATCCAAGATCTCTACAGTTTGTCAAGCAGCAGCAATGGGAATCGGGTGGTTCGGTTGGGAGACTTCTGAAGCTTTTTAGTTCAGAGAAATTGCGAGGAAGAGGTGACGGAATAGAAGTTTGTAGAGTTAAAAGTCTGGCTTGGAAGAAGTGGACAGATAAAAGCTTTTCTCCCTCTCTCATGATGCCAGAATTCATGGACACCCAATGGAGCCGAATGTGGGAAGATTCGGGAAAGAAAAATATTATTTACACGGCGCATAGTTAACCTATGGAACTCACTGCCACAGGAGGCAGGGAAAGCTGCCAAATTGGATGGTTTAAAAAGATTTGTCTAATTTGTGGAGAGGGCTGTCAAAAGGCTTCTAGCCAAGACGACCCTTCTCTGCCTCTGGAGTCGGGGGCAGACGTGCTTTTGAGTCCCAGCTGCAGGAAACTGCTAGAGAGAAGAGTTGGTCTTGTGTTCGAATCCTGCTTGCAGGCATCTGAGAGCAGGACGCTGGACTAAATGGGCCATGACCTAGCAGCAACACCTTATGTTATCATGAGATAGTTAATTTTTTCTCTCCCAGTGTTAGATTCCCAGGGAAAATCAACCCACCCCCCCCATTCTGAAGCTGCCCTTTCCCCTAAAAGGAAAAGAAAAACTTACTTGTACAGGGAACTTAGGAGAAACTCTTCTCCATGGGCCATGTGTTCATCACCTTCCCTCCTCCCCTTGCATTGATCCAGTTCAGGCATAGGCAAACTCCGGCCCTCCAGATGCTTGGGACTACAATTCCCATCGTCCCTGACCACTGGTCCTGTTAGCTAAGGGTGATGGGAATTGTAGCCCCAAACATCTGGAGGACCGGAAATTGCCTATGCCTGATCCAGTTGGTTACTTCCTAGTTTGATCAAACCATAGTTTACTGTTACATCTCAGCCTTCCAAACTGTCTCAACTGAGCCAGTGAGTGACTTTTGTTAGAAACAGGCCTCCGTACCAGCTATACATGCCAGGAAGCAAAAGATGGACCTGTTGTTTTGTGCAGGAAACCCTGGTTTAGACACGATCTATAGCAAGCCGTCTTAAAAACCAAAGTACTTTTTTTGCAATTTAAAAATCCTGACTACACTCCAGAGCTGGCTGTTAAAACTTGCCAATGCTCTAAACTCCTATCTGCTAAACAATTCAGATCACAGATTCATTCATTCATTCAATCAATCAATCAATCAATCAATCAATCAATCAATCAATCACCCATCTTCTCCCAGGAGCTCAAGCTGGTATAAATGGCTCCTCCGCTTCTCATTTAACCCCCATGACAACCCTGTGAGGTTGGTTAGGCTAAGAGGCAGCGACTAGCCCCCAAGGTCACCCAGTGAGCTTCACAGCCAAGTGAGAATTCGAACCCTGGTCTCTCCCGGGTCCACACTGGCAAGCCGAGATCAAGCACGTTGCAGAAAGATGTGAGGAGGGGGACAACTCTGGAGGGACAACGTTCAACCTGAAGCAAACGTAACATGAGGTATGACTGTATGGCCAAACTTGCCCCTTGTCACTGGGGCAGAGAGAGCACGTTGGGCTGCAAGCCTGGAGCTCTCAGCTGGGATAAAAGGAAGCAAAGTTCTTAACCTGAGGTACTATTTCTGAGTTAGCGGAGTCTGTAACCTGAAGCGTCTGTAACCTGAAGCGTATGTAACCTGAGGTACCACTGTACAGAGAGGCTCAGACGAGCCTGCAAAAAACAAACTGCTGTGCTTTTTGTTTAGATAAACCGCTGTGCTTTTAAAAGGGAATGTTTAAACTCTGCTAAGATATAGATCTTGCTAATGCAAGTCAGGAAGGATATCATTAAACAATATATCCTCTCCTGCCTCCCTGAACATTCCCACACTCACAGTGGTACCTCGGTTTAAGTACTTAATTCGTTCCGGAGGTCCATTCTTAACCTGAAACTGTTCTTAACCTGAAGCACCACTTTAGCTAATGGGGCCTCCCGCTGCCATGCGATTACAGTTCTTATCCTGAAGCAAAGTTCTTAACCCGAGGTACTACTTCCGGGTTAGCGGAGTCTGTAACCTGAAGCGTATGTAACCCGAGGTACCACTGTAAAAGGAAAAACCAAGAAAGGTCAATGTGCAATGAGACCATTGCTAAATATGTCCTTCAGCCTGGCTTCATGCCGTTCTGGCCTCATGCACAGAACAGGAGCTTAAAAACCGGGAACTGTCTGTGCATGCACACAAAAACACACACAAACGTCCTTTGCTCCAAGGGGATTAAGCTGAATCGCTCCCCAGGCTTGGATGCAACGGCCTTCGGCGCCGAGAAAGCGAGCAAAGGGAGAGGCGGGCAAGTTCCCAGCAGGACCCCAGAGACCAGCCGCGGTTAAAGCCCCAGAGATATGGTAATCAGGCCTGGGACTGTCACCCCACGCATCTGCCCCTCTGATTAGCCTTAATCTAGTTGGCACATGTTAATCTAAAGCTTGGGATTTCGGACCCTTTCAATGGTATTAAAGAGAAAATCCCTTTGCTCACAACTTGGGCAAGGGCGGGGTGTGTGTGTGGGGGGTGAAGAGCACGTCTGTAGGGCCGTCGGCTCTGCTCCCTGGTGTGGCACCTTGCCCCAAATGAAGGCGCACGAATTCCGGGTGCAATCCATGGGCGGTTTGGGGTGGGGACTGTACCAGGGTGGGCCTTGGGGAAACTTTCCAGAAACTTCAGTCCGTTCAGAACATGGGAAGGCAAACTAAGGCCCAGGGGCTGGATCCGGGGCTGGATCCAATCGCCTTCTAAAGCTTCCCTAAACAGGGCTGCCTTCAGGTGTCTTCTAGAAGTCTGGTAGTTGTTGTTCTCTTTGACATCCGATGGTGGGCATTCCACAGGGCGGGTGCCACTACCGAGAAGGCCCTCTGCCTGGTTCCCTGTAACTTGGATTCTCACAGCGAGGGAACCGCCAGAAGGCCCTCAGCGCTGGACCTCAGTGTCCAGGCAGAACGATGGGCGCGGAGACGCTCCTTCAGGTATACTGGACCTGAACGTAACATGAAGTGGACGTAACATGAGGTATGACTGTATTATCCAACCATCTCCATCTTGGAACCGAGCCTACTTGCAGCTTGTAGCTGTAGCATCCAGAGTAATTTTGCACTTCTTACGTTTTCACTCATCGCCCTCCCTCCCACCCTTCCCCTGCTTTGAGTCACTGACATTGTGCCCAATATAGAGTTCTGGAGAACCTGAAAGCTTGCCAAACTCGCGTGACATTTTGCCTGGTCCCAGTACTTCTCCAAGTGTGGATCTGGAATAACTTTTGAAGAGGACCTGCATCAAAAGCTCTCTGAAAGTCCAAGAGTAAAATATCTACCAGATCAGCCCTAGCCACCTGCTTGTTCACACTCTGTAAATTCAAAGTGTTGGTGCTGACCTTTAAATCCCTAAACTGCCTCAGTCCTGTATACCTGAAGGAGCGTCTCCACCCCCATCGTTCAGCCCGGACACTGAGGTCCAGCGCCGAGGGCCTTCTGGCGGTTCCCTCACAGCGAGAAGCCAAGTTACAGGGAACCAGGCAGAGGGCCTTCTCGGTAGTGACACCCGCCCTGTGGAACACCCTCCCACCAGATGTCAAAGAGAACAACAACTACCAGACTTTTAGAAGACATCTGAAGGCAGCCCTCTTTAGGGAAGCTTTTAATGTTTGATGCATTACTGTATTTTAATATTTTGTTGAAAGCCACCTAGAGTGGGCGGGGTATAAATAATAATGATGATTATCATCGTCATCATCTAAAATGTTGGCAGGGTTTCTTTTTGCAGAAGCCGTGCTGATCCTTCTGCCTCAAGACTTATCCTTCTGTGGGTTTTAACGATTCTTTCTACCAATTGAACCTGGGTCAGACGTTATGTTGACAGGTGTATGATTTCCTGTTTCCTCTTTAGGTGCCTTTCAAGCAACCAATGTTACAATGGCTGTCTCCTAATCCTCTGCTAAGGAGTTTGATTTAAATTCCAATCAACATTTGTTTTGTTGTTGTTAAAAGCAATTTCTCACACGTTCTTTAGAGGACTCCGGGGATGGCTTGTTAAATCTGTCCGCCAGCTCTAACATTTCACCTCCTGTCTCCTCCGTTTGGCAGAGTTGCTCAAGAGACCTGCCCGGAAACAATGGCTAGGGAAAAGGAGAAAAGAGAGAGGAACTGGCTGCAATTCATTGCTTACAAGCTTCCCACCAGAAGGCTTATATCAGGAGACAGAAGGCTCAGCTAGACAGAGCGTATCTGATAGACCTTTCGGCCCGATCTGCTGGGACTCTTCCTGTCTCGGGCTGGCGTGAGGAATCAGCACCCAGAAATGGGGAAATTTAACAAAGCGACGAGTTATTGCGGTTAGCGGCTGCGGAGAAAGGCGAGCCTGAGTTCCTGGGTGCAAGATGGGGAAGGGCTGTAGCTCAGGACAGCTGCCTTGCATGCAGAAGGTCCCAGGTCCACTCCCCAACGGCACCTCCCCAATGGAGATGGGAGAGACTCTTGCCTGAAACCCTGGAGAGCGGCTGCCCGTCAGTGCAGACAATACTGGACCATTGGTCTGGCTTGCTATAAGGCAGCTGCCTAGGATCCTATGTCCGTCAACAATGTTTAGGCAACACGATGACCATATGCATAGGTAATAGACAATCTTTATAGAATTCCTTCAAACAATAACAAGTTCAAAATGAAATCTTAGACTTAAAGTCTCTGAAAGTCTTTGAATGAAGTGAGGCACCAAACTCTGTACAATGAAAGATAAGCTGTGAAGCTTTGTGTCTTCAGCAAATATCATGTCCAACACTGAACAGAGATTCCGGGATACTGACTGTTGTTTCGTAGATCTTCGTCAGCATGGTGGGAGAATATAGAATTGTTTCATAAAAAAGGTAAAGGGACCCCTGACCATTAGGTCCAGTCGTGGCCGACTCTGGGGTTGCGGCACTCATCTCGCTTTACTGGCCGAGGGAGCCGGCGTACAGCTTCCGGGTCATGTGGCCAGCATGACTAAGCCGCTTCTGGACAACCAGAGCAACGCACGGAAATGCCGTTTACCTTCCTGCCAGAGCGGTACCTATTTATCTACTTGCACTGGCGTGCTTTTGAACTGCTAGGTTGGCAGGAGCAGGGACCGAGCAACGGGAGCTCACCCCGTCACGGGGATTCGAACCGCCGACCTTCTGATCGGCAAGCCCTAGGCTCTGTGGTTTAACCCACAGCGCCACACGCGTCCCAGAATTGTTTCATAAACCCATCTTATTTTGAATGAATATATTTGAATGAAAATATCAAATGCTGTGGAGCAGTGCTCATGTAATAATGACTACATTATTCTCCCACCATGCTGACGAAGATCTACGAAACAGCAGTCAATATCCGGAATCTCTCTTCAGTATTGGACATTATATTTGCTGAAGACACAAAGCTTCACAGCTTATCTTTCATTGGTACCTCGATTCATTCAAAGACTTTCAGAGACTTTGAGACTAAAGATTTCATTTTGAACTTGTTATTGTTTGAAGGAATTCTATAAAGACTGTCTATTACCTATGCATATGGCCATTGTGTTGCCTGAACATTGTTGACTTTAGGTCCGGTACGACAACCTCAGAGAGATACAGTGACCTCCACACAACGGTGGCTGCCCCATGGCTTCTTGTTCTCATTTCAGAATCTGCAGGGCAAGGGGAGCGGGGGTTGCGTGTGTCCGTGGGGTGGAAAGAGGCCGATTCTTCCTGCAAGCTCCCCGCGCAGCTGTTTACCGGCTACGGATTACTGCAGTCACATGATCCGCTTCTCAGCAAAGCCAAGCTGTCCCCGGGACTGAGAAGGTCACTGCTGGGAGATGTGGGGCTGGAGAGGAGAAAAAGGCAGGCAGGCAGGCAAAGCACTGCCCTCCCCAGTGCATCAGGGGGCAGGATTTGCAGCCAGAAGGGCTACGGAGCTGCTGCTCAGTTCCTGGCACCGCACGCCAGAGAAACGCCAGCACATCCGTGTCCTCAGCCACCCATCTAATCAGAGGCTAAAGCAAATGCTGGCAAACTTCACCGGCTTCCCTCTCCGCCCCATTTGCCTCCTGAGTTGCACCCAAGAGAAGTGAGGAAAGTGGCGCTGGTATTCATGGAGAAAAGAGATTACGCATGGGTGCAACACGCAGGCATTTCTGGTGCGTGGCCTAGAAGCTTTGCATTCCGGCCCCCAACACCTGCCCCAGATGCGCAGGAGCCAATTCTTGTTGTTATTTTATTGCATTGCCTTGATGATATCCCACTTTTCCTCCAAGGAGCTCAAGGTGGTGTACATGGTTTTCTCTCTCCTCATTCAATCCCCACAACAACCCTGTGAGGTAGGTTAGGCTGAGAGGCAGTGACTGGTCCCCAGAATCACCCAGTGAGCTTCACGGATGACTGGGGGTTTGGACCTTGGTCTCTTAGGTCCTGGTCTCTGTCCCAGCTCCTGCAGTTCGAAAGCAAGTAGTTCTGCTGCTGCTGTTGTTGTCGTTGTTTAGTCGTGTCTGCCTCTTCGTGACCCCCTGGACCAGAGCACGCCAGGCACTCCTGTCCTCCACTGCCTCCCGCAGTTTGGTCAAACTCATGCTGGTAGCTTCAAGAACACAGTCCCACCATCTGGTCCTCCGTCGTCCCCTTCTCCTTGGCCCCTACATCTTTCCCAACATCGGGGTCTTTTCCAGGGAGTCTTCTCTTCTCATGAGGTGGCCAAAGTCTTGGAGCCTCAGCTTCAGGATCTGTCCTTCCAGGGAGCACTCAGGGCTGATTTCCTTCAGAATGGATTGGTTTGATCTTCTTGCAGTCCATGGGACTCTCAAGAGTCTCCTAGAATCATAGAGTTGGAAGAGACCACAAGGGCCATTGAGTCCAACCCCCTGCCAAGCAGGAAACACCTGACATATGGTTGTCAAGCCTCTGCTTAAAGACCTCCAAAGAAGGAGACTCCACCACACTCCTTGGCAGCAAATTCCACTGTCGAATAGCTCTTTCTGTCAGGAAGTTTTTCCTAATGTTTAGGTGGAATCTTCTTTCTTGTAGTTTGGATCCATTGCTCCGTGTCCGCTTCTCTGGAGCAGCAGAAAACAACCTTTCTCCCTCCTCTATGTGACATCCTTTTATATATTTGAACATGGCTATCATATCACCCCTTAACCTCCTCTTCTCCAGGCTAAACATGCCCAGCTCCCTTAGCCGTTCCTCATAAGGCATCGTTTCCAGGCCTTTGACCATTTTGGTTGCCCTCCTCTGGACACCTTCCAGTTTGTCAGTGTCCTTCTTGAACTGTGGTGCCCAGAACTGGACACAGTACTCCAGGTGAGGTCTGACCAGAGCAGAATACAGTGGCACTATTACTTCCCTTGATCTAGATGCTATACTCCTATTGATGCAGCCCAGAATTGCAGCATCAATAGGAGTATAGCATCCAGAGTCTCCTCCAGCACCAGAATTCAAAAGCATCCATTCTTCGGCGATCAGCCTTCTTTATGGTCCATCTCTCACTTCCATACATCACTACTGGGAAAACCAGAGCTTTACCTATACATGGCCTTTATCGCTTTCCTTTATCTGTGTTGGGTTTCTCTCGAATCCTGTTCAGAATAGGGGCTTGGGCAGGGAAGGCCAAGGCAGCGCTAAGCAACACCGCAACTAGATCAGAGACAGTTGCATCTTAGAACTGGCAAGTATAGAATCACAGAATTGCAGGGTTGGAAGGGACCCCAGCGGCCATCTAGTCCAACCCCTTGCAAAGTAGGAATCACAACTAAATCACAACTCATCTATGACTGCACGTTGTATTAGGTAAAGGTAAAGGGACCCCTGACCATTAGATTCAGTCAAAGACGACTCTGGGGTTGCAGCGTTCATCTCGCTTTATTGGCCGAGGGAGCCAGCGCACAGCTTCCGGGTCATGTGGCCAGCATGACTAAGCCGCTTCTGGCGAACCAGAGCAGCACACAGAAATGCTGTTTACCTTCCCGCCAGAGCGGTACCTATTTATCTACTTGCACTTTGATGTGCTTTCAAACTGCTAGGTTGGCAGGAGCAGGGACCAAGCAACGGGAGCTCACCCCGTCGTGGGGATTCGAACCGCCGACCTTCTGATCAGCAAGCCCTAGGCTCTGTGGTCCCTCTGCACGTTGTATTAGCAGTTACTAAAAAGACGTAACACTTTTTCATTTTCGTTTGTAATAAAGCCTGTTTTTAAGCAGGGAGATGAAAAGCCAGGAATCAACATTCCCAGAGGCTCAGTGAGAACAGGGGGACAGGCAGGAAGTGGGCCACCCCTGCAATTTCCCACTGGCCTGCAGCCTAACACAGCACAGCACATTGAAAAACGACTGGGGATAGTGGCGAAGACATTAAACGGCAGCAAAGTTTGCAGGTTTCCCCCACAGAACAGCTAGTCTATCTGGGCAGTGAGAATTTCAACAGAAGCACGCTTACAAATTCCTCAGTCCTTCTCTGGTCAAATTATTGTAGTGGGGAGGAAAATAGCAAACAGGAGAGGCAATATGAAAACAGCGATGTCACGAGTGACCAATGAAATGTTAAAATCAATCCACTACGTGAGTTTTATATGAGCTGCCCAGAGTGGCTGGGGCAAACCAGTCAGGTGGGCGGGGTACAAATAATAAATTATTATTATTTTATATTTGCATCATCTGCACTTTTGAAGAAAGAAAGGGCACATAGATTTTTATGCATAGTGGGGGCCATCTCAGAAGACATATTCCCCCTTGTGTAGGAATGGATGAATCCTGTACAGGGCAAATTCTGCAGGGCTCTGTTTGATCCCATTTCCACAATAATCTCTGAACATTTTCTTTTAAATCCTCTCTATTTAAATGTATATTTTATCACTATATATATACATGTGTGTGTGTGTGTGTTATGTATGTATTTTATCTCAAGGTATGCAATGTACACATTACAAAATGTACGTTACTTCAATACATGTGGTTTTTTTGAACTGAGCAGCATAGCAGAAAACCCAGAGGCGCATAATTGCATTCAGATCTCTGAATTAGTCTGGAAGGTGCAAATTGGGTCATTCTAATCCTCTTCCATCCCTGCTCTCGTGTGAGAAGCAGAGCAGGAAAATTCTCTCTTCTGCCTTTTGCTAACTGGAGCGGGGGAGCATCATTTTGGGCTAGAATATTAAACTCACGAACAGGGGGAGTTAAGTAACACTGAACTTCGTGGGACTGACTTCTGAAGCTCAAGCCGGCACAGCACAGAAGGGTTTGAGTTGATTAACCAATCAATCAACTCAAAAGCTGCAGCCTTAGCCCACGTGCCAGTGGCCCGGCTCCTTGGACAACCGCTGCCCATGGAGGGAAGATGAGCGTCTCTTCTTGATCTCCAACGCTTCGCCTCTCAGCAGAAATGGCTGCGATTATTGCCTCTCCTCTGCTGATGCATTATAAATGAGTCACCTAAAATGTCCTGAGTGGTGGCAGCAGCGGCTGAAACCAAGTCACAGAATGCAGGGGACAGTCAAGGCCGGTTCCCTGGGGCAAAAGCATCCCCTCCCAGCCTGAGTTCCTGATACAGTCACAACACAATTCAAAGTGTTGGTGCTGACCTTTAAATCCCTAAACAGCCTTGTTCCAGTATACCTGAAGGAGCGTCCCCACCCCCATCGTCCAGCCCAGACACTGAGGTCCGAGGGCCTTCTGGCGGTTCCCTCACTGCAAGAAGCCAAGTTACGGGGAACCAGGCAGAGGGCCTTCTTGGTGGTGGCACCCGCCCTGTGGCACGCCCTCCCACCAGATGTGAAAGAGAAAAACAACTACCAGACTTTTAGAAGACATCTGAAGGCAGCCCTGTTTAGGGAAGCTTTTAATGTTTAATAGACTATTGTATTTTAGTGTTTTGTTGGAAGCCACCCAGTGTGGCTGGGGAAATCCAGCCAGATGGGCGGGGTATAAATAAGTTATTATGATTATGATTATCACCATCATCATAATCATTATCATCACAGCAGCTTCAGGTTGTGTTTTTTGGGTTACGGACTGCTGAAACCCAGAAGTACTGGACCGGGTTACTTCCAGGTTTCGAGCATGCGCAGAACCGCCGAATCGCAACCCGTGCATGCACAGACGCAGGTTGTGAATGCTGCGGCTTGTGAACATGCATCCCGCACGTTCGCAACCTGAGCGTCCACTGTACTGCCATTCTCCTACCAGCTGGGAGCATGAGTGACCAACCTTCCCTGCCCTGCTAGGAAAGGGCTACCCACCACCCCTTTTAAGATGCAGAGAATCTCCAGAAAGTGCAAGGAATGTTGAGACGAGCTTGCTGGATCAGGCCCGTGTCAAATCTTGTCCAACATCCTGTTCTCAGAGTGGCATGCAGGGTTCAAGCACAAGAGCATCAGAAACTGGGATTTAGATTGAAGCATCGCTGCCTCCGACCACGGAGGCACAGCCAACCTGGCTAGCAGCCATTGATAGCCCTTTCCCCCCCTGAATTTCTCTCATCCCTGGCCCCTGCGACAGTGACTTTCACAGTTTTAATCATGTGCTGCAGGAAGAAGGACCCGATGATCTGACTTGAAGCAGCTTTGTATGCTCAGCCTGAAAAGAAAGCCCCTCTAGCTGCTGAGAGAGGACCAGATTTTCAACTCTGCAGGGACAGCGGCCCAAAAAACCTCCGAAACGCTTTCTGAGGTCTCCCGCTTGCTGAGGCCCAAAATGGCTGCCAGCTTCTCCTCCCGTCAACAGCGCAGGCTGCTATTCCTTGGCGCAGAGCAGGAGGGAACATATTGCAGCGGGCGGTGAGCACCCGAGGACGGCCATCTATTCCTTTAAATGCAACGTTAATGCCTTGTAATCAGCTTTAATTTTTAAACAGGCCCGGTCCCTCCTGTCCATTTCCCCTAATTCAGGCCACGTGGAAGGTAAAACGCTCCTGCGCTTTAAAGGGAAGACACACACACACAAATAAAAATAGATGCCATCGCCTGTGACAGCTGGAGGGAGCGACTGATCGGCCCCATTAATGGGAGAGAATGTCAGGGCTCCCAGCAGAGAAGGAAGGAGCTGCAGAGCGGGGGGGGGGAGAAAAGGGGGTGCCGCAAGCTTCTCTAAGAGCCGCAAGGCAAAGGGAGTAGCATGCTGGCACGCCTCATTTATGTAATGCTGTAGAAGGCCAATGTATTCCTCTCTGTATGCGACAGGGATACAGCCGCTTCAGGTTGCGTTTTTTCGGGTTATGGACTGCCAAAACCCGGAAGTACCGGAACAGGTTACAGTCATACCTCGGGTTGAAGTAGCTTCGGGATAAGTATTTTTGGGTTGCGCGCTGCGACGACCTGGAAGTAACGGAGCATGTTACTTCCGGGTTTTGCCGCTCGCGCATGTGCAGATGGTCAAAATGATGCCACGCGCATGCGCAGAAGCGGCGAATCGCGACCCGCGCAGACGGGGGATGTGTTCGCTTCGGGATGCGGAATGGATCCCGTTTGCATCCAGAGGTACCACTGTACTTCCGGATTTCGGCAGTCACGCATGCACAGATGCGCTAAATCGCGCTTTGTGCATGGGCAGAAACGCCGAATCGCAACCCGCGCATGCACAGACGTGGGTTGCGAACGCTGCGGGTTGCGAACATGCATCCCGCACGGATCACATTCACAACCCAAGCGTCCACTGTACCCTTCCCAAATTGCAGGTGGGGAATGCAAGGCCAAGCGAGGCAGAGTCCTCCTCATGCCCAGAGATGCCACCCGCCATCAGAGACAGGATGCCCCTCAATGGGGAGAGGGATGCCACGGGGTCCGTTGTGGCATCTGGCTGGTCACCGAGGGAGCAGGAAACTGGGCTGGAATGGCCTCCACCTGCAGGGCTCCAGGCCCACTGAGCCAGATCAGAAAGATGTAGTCAGCGCCACGGGGCTGAATTCGCCGTCATGCTCTCTCAGTCCCAGCTGGTAGACAGGCGGGCACACATCAGGCCCTGCCTAGACAGCAGCCTGGCTTCAGTCCCACTGTGTCCTGGCCGGGTGCTGCAATGCCTGTGCTGGGGCCCCGTGGCAGAAGTAAGAAGGGCATGCCCAGTCCCTACTGGCAAGCGTTAATGTCCAGGAGCAGTCTAGGACAACCAGCAGATGCAAACCAAGTGCTGGGCTTGGATTTGCAGTGGGCAGCATTGACCGTGGGGCTGGATGCCTCCCCACTCCAAACACACCGCAGTTCATCTTCCCAGGGCATCCCAAAAGCCACCAGTCATATTGAGAGAGAGAGGGAGGAAGAGATGGTCACATGACCTCCTGAGCTCGGCATTTGATAGATCACTGAGACGAAGTGACATTCTGGAACGGTCAGGATTGCACCTGCAGTTCCACAAATAAAGCACCCAGTTTGCAGAATTCAGCTCTCTGAGAAATGTCTTTTTCATCGTTTAATGAATCAAGTCTTTAGTCCTTATTGCTGTGTCCCTTCCTGCAGAGCAGGAAGAGGGCTGGGTGGGATTTCCGTAGTTTCGGTGAGCAGCAATGCTCCTGACCCGCAACTAGCAAATCTAGAACTGGAGATCAGGAAACAGAAGACGAATTGCGCACGTTCTGCCAATGTACCTAATCCACGCCGGTTGCAGAAACCATCCTTTATTGGTGCAGAATTTGGATTGAGTAGGCAAGTAAGGACACAAGAGGAACCGGCTGGGTCAGGCAGATGGCCCACTTAAGTCCAGCATCCTGTTTTCACACTGGTCAACCAGATGCCCTGCAAGAAGGATCCGAGCACAAGAGCTACTTCTCTCCTCCTGCGGTTTCCAGCAATTCAGAAGCATGGCAGCCGCCCAGTTGGCAGGCAGACCACAGCCACCATGGCCAGTAGGCATGGAGAGCCCCCTCCGCTATGAATTTTCCACTGAACTTGTACACTCGGTTCTGCTCATGGGAGCCCCTGCCCCTCTGCAAACAGGTCACTCAGATTCACCCCAAAACATGACTTCAGTGTCAGAGCTACTAATATAATAATAATAATTTATTATTTATACCCCACCCATCTGGCTGAGTTTCCCCAGCCACTCTGGGCGGCTCCCAATCAAGTGTTAAAAACAGTACAGCGTTAAATATTAAAAACTTCCCTAAGCAGGGCTGCCTTCAGATGTCTTGTAAAGATAGGATAGCTGCTTATTTCCTTCACATCTGAAGGGAGGGTGTTCCACAGGCCTGGCGCCACTACCGAGAAGGCCCTCTGCCTGGTTCCCTGTAACCTCACTTCCTGCAGGGAGGGAACCGCCAGAAGGCCCTCGGTGCTGGACCTCAGTGTCCCGGCAGAACGATGGGGGTGGAGACGCTCCTTCGGATATACAGGACCGGGGCCATTTAGGGCTATAAAGGTCAGCACCAACACTTTGAATTGTGCTCGAAAACGTACTAGCTAAGGCTAGGGACACGTGAGGTGGTGAAGAAGGTGCGCTCCTCTTCTCCGCTGAATAACCGCAGCCGATCTCCATCGACTGGAGTTAACGGGAGATGGGCTAGGAGGAGAAAGTCCTCTTATCAGTTAAATTTGGTGTCCAAAAGGTTCCAGCATGGAGAGACCGCTGTACCCTGAACCCTGGAAGCAGAAATACAGCTTTCTGACCCTTGAAGAACATCCCTTCTGCCACCCACTGACTTTATGACCAGGGAGGGGTTCTCGGCCGGCCTCCACTAACCAGCGGCAATACGGGTAACAGATATGGCTATTTCCTTGCAGGAAAGGACGTCAGGATTACTGAACTTTGGCAAAGCTCTTGCTAAGAAGCGAAGGATGGGCCGGAGGAGGCATACGTAATAGGATGATGAACGAGCCCATTCGTTCGCATCAAATCTAGGGCAGAATGAATTGGCTGGTTAATTCCACCGCTCACTAAGGCTCTTCGCCCTCCTTGCCCTCCCTCAGCTATTCCTGACCAATCAGATAGCTGCCCCCTTAATCTTCTACATCGACCGAGTTCTGCGCTAATGAAGCCTCCCTGATTGGCTACGCCGGGGAGCAGACAACCGTGTAACCGGGCAGATCATTTCCTGGGTGTCGGGTGGGAGAGGACTGGTCTGCCCAGAAGGCAAAATGCAAAAAAAAATCCAAGCACGAGCCGGGATGCTGAGTATTTGCGTTCCGTGCGATTGCAAAGAGTCTCCTAGTTCTGCCTGCTCACCGGCGAAGGGAAAGCGATCTGCCAGTTATGTAATTCTAATTTATTATTTGTACCCCACCCATCTGGCTGGGTTTCCCCAGCCACTCTGGGCGGCTTCAGACAAACATTAAAAATACATTAAAATGTCACGCATTAAAAACTTCCCTGAACAGGGCTGCCTTCAGATGTCTTCTAAATGTCATGTAGTTGTTTATCTCTTTGACATCTGGCGGGAGGGCGTTCCACGGGGTGGGTGCCACCACCGAGAAGGCCCTCTGCCCGGATCTCTGTAGCTTTGCTTCTCGTAGTGAGGGAACCGCCAGAAGGGCCTCAGAGCTGGACCTCAGTGTCCGGGCAGAACAATGGGGAAGGAGATGCTCCTTCAGGTATACTCGGTATACTTCAGGTAAGAACACTACATGGCCCAATGCTCCCAAGGGCTCCCCAGCTCCCAGCCTAGCTTAGTCAGAGGCACCGAACTCTTAATGCCACCCAGAATTAGAGCAATGGTAGGAGAGAAGAAGGGACGTGGGTGGCGCTGTGGGTTAAACCACAGAGCCTAGGACTTGCCGATCAGAAGGTCGGTGTTTTGAATCCCCGCGATGGGGTGAGCTCCCATTGCTCGGTCCCAGCTCCTGCCAACCTAGCAGTTCGAAAGCACCTCAAAGCACAAGTAGATAAATAGGTACCACTCTGGCGATAAGGTAATCGGCGTTTCCATGCACTGCTCTGGTTCGCCAGAAGCGGTTTAGTCATGCTGGCCACATGACCTGGAAGCTGTACGCCGGCTCCCTCGGCCAGTAAAGCGAGATGAGCGCTGCAACCCCAGAGTCGGCCACGACTGGACCTAACGGTCAGGGGTCCCTTTACCTTTACTTAGGGGAGAAGAAATGGCATGGGGCTGGAAAGGGGGCAGGGCAGAATGCCAGCAATGCAACCCCCTTTATCATGAATGTCAAGAGCTGGGTATGTGAAGAATTCGAAAGACTTGGTCACCTGGCTTGTTCAAACGTTGGTCAAATAATGGTCAAATATTTTTCAAGCATTCACTTTATTACAACAACAGCAACAAAAAAAGAGAGGGTACTTTCATCATCTACAGATTTTGATGCTCACACTAATTACAAGAAAAAAGAACCCCAAAGCCATTAATGGTTACTGCGAAACAATGCAATTGACGTTTTGAAAGCTGAAAGATATTTCCAGGCCGATGTAAGGCAGACCCACGTGGCAAAGGGGAGAGCAGCCTGCGTTCCCTGCAGTGAGTAAAATGGGAGTCAGGGGGTGGCCATTTGCATCTGAAGATGGCTGGCACCCCTGTCAGGAGCCACTAGCCGTTCTAGCCGGTGATCAGAAAGAGAAGCTTTCATATAATGCTGAATCTGCTCCTGACTGCTGCAAGGATGTGGGGCGGAGGCCCTATACCTGCCATTGCAAAGATATGGGCATCATCACAAAACTTGGGGGGAACCCTTGAGCTGCCACCAATAAGTTGGCATTCTCAGAATACGTGACAGTATTTGACCAAGGTCAAATCACAGGCCTTCTTCAAGCTGGCAATATCTGACCAGTGTGCCAACCCTCTTGGAAAAGAAACCATGTCATTTCTGAACGGGTGAGCGAGGCAGAAGGGCTCGGAGGGGGATTGGGACCGGCAGCTCTGTCCAACCCGTCTCAATCCTTAGCTTAAAAGGGATGCCAAGGTCCTTTCCATGCCGTTTCCTGCGGGCCAGATGATGTAGGAGTGTGCCATGGGGACGCCCCATGTGAGGTTCACGGGGTCAGCAGGGGCTTCGCTCCCCACTTCCTCTGGGGCAACAGGAGCTGCAAGATGTAAGGCAGTGGGGATTTAGGCACTACAATAACTTAATAATGCCTGCGTTGCAGGGGGTGGACTAGATGACCCTCGGGGTCCCTTCCAACTCTACTGTGATTCTGAGCGCAGACCAAGGTCAGAGCAGCTTCAGGCACAAGTTGGGTCTGAGAGAACAAGCAACCACCAGCCCTCTAGCCGTTACGTAAGAACATAAAGAGAGCCCGCTGGATGAGGCCAATGGCCTACGCACTGTGCATCCTCTTCTTGCAATAGCCAAGCCGATGCCTGCAAGCAGGATTTAAGCACAAGAGAAACTCTCCCCTCTGGTGCTTTCCAGCAGCTAGAATTCAGAACCATTGCTGTCCCGGCTTGGAGCACTGAATGGCAATTTGCTGCAGGGTGAAATTCGAAGTGCTGGTTATTAGCAGCCCCAGCTCCTGCGGATGAGGCTCTCAATGGCTGCAAAATCCTCTTTGCGTAGGAGCCCATTAGATGGGCTAGGAACACCTGCACCCCCGGGCAGAAAGCAGAACAGCCTTGCTAGAACGCTCTGTGGTTCTGCAGACCTGCCAGAGTCCCACTTTGCAAGACCCAGTAGTTGCCAAGAAAGTCTTCTTTGGGCAGGGCAGGGCTGGAGCAGCCAAGCAGCCTCAGAACTGTTTGCCCTGCTGAAGGAAGGAGGAAGGTTTTGGAACGCTGTGCTGAACGCGTCGCAAGTGACTTGTTTACCAGCTGCAAGGGGCCTGGGCTCTCGGGAGCAGAAAAGCAGCAATTAAGCAAGCAGAGAGACCGCGTACATTTCTATGCTTGGTTACCGGCTCTGAGGCCGGAGCGGGAAACCCAACGGAGTAAACAGCATGAGGGATGCTCAGGTCTACGCCACACAGGGAACCGTACGGAACCACCTTACACTGAAGCAAACTGTTGGCCCAGGCATGCTCTCTCTTCCTAGGGCCTATCTTGCCAGCCCTGATTTCCACACTTCCTAGAGGGTTTTTGCTTGGCTGGGCTGTGCCCCTGAAGTCTGATAATACATAATAATAATAATAATAATAATAATAATAATAATAATAATAATAATAATACAGTCATACCTCGGGTTGAATGTGCTTCGGGATGAGCGCGTTCGAGTTGTGCTCCGCGGCAACCCGGAAGTAACGGAGCGCATTACTTCCGGGTTTTGCCGCTTGCGCATGCACAGACGCTCAAAATGACGTCACGCGCATGCGCAGCAGCGGCGAAAAGCGACATGGGCATGCGCAGACGTGCCGTCGCTAGTTATGTTTGCTTCTAGATGCGAACGGGGCTCCGGAACGGATCCTGTTCGCATCTAGAGGTACCACTGTAATAATAATAATAATAATAATAATAATAATAATAATAATAATAAACAACTTATACACTGTCTATCTGACTGGTTCCCCCAGCCACTCTGGGCAGCTACCAACACATATAAAAACATAATAAAACATCAAACTTTATAAACTTCCCTATATGGGGCTGCCTTCAGATGTCTTCTAAAAGTCACATAGTTGTTTATTTCCTTGACATCTGATGGGAGGGTATTCCGCAGGGTGGGTGCCACTACCGAGAAGGCCCTCTGCCTGGTTCCCTGTAACTTCACTTCTCGCAGGGAGGGAACCCCTAGGAGGCCCTCGGACTTGGACCTCAGTGCAGAGACCTTGTGCAGAGGTCTTTCCTGTCACCTGCTAACCTGACCTTTTTCCCCCAGTGAAGCTGTGGGATTGAATCTGGTACCTCTGTGTGCAAAGACCTGAGTTGAGTCGCTCCACCCATGTCCTGCAGCCACATTCTCAGTTGATGCAAAATGTAGGGGGGCGGGAACAGTGGCGTAGCGTGGGTTGTCAGCACCCGGGGCAAGGCAAGTAATTTGCGCCCCCTAACCCGTGGATTTGCGCCCCCTAACCCTAACCCCCAGATGTTGCGCCCGGTGCGGCCGGCCCCCCCTGCACCCCCCACGCTACGCCACTGGGCGGGAAGGAAGCAGAGGGGCCTATAAAATGGAGAAGTGAAGTTCTGCAAACTTTCCTGCATTCTGAGGGCCCAACAACTCAGGCAGCTACTCCTTTTGAGGCGAGTAAACGACAGAGCGGGTAGATTTTACTGCTCTGGCTGGGAACCGCCTTCTTTGGGCCCAGTGAGACTTTGCAACCCCATCCATCAGTTCGAGCGAGTTCACAAAGGAATCAGGAAGAAACGCAATTGCATATCTGCATCGGCCTACCGTTCGCATCTTGAACCCCGGTGAGCGCGCCGACCGCTGCTGCCGTTTCACCGGACAAGACAATCTGGCCTCCACCTTGGAGGGTGGCTTCTGCAAGCGTGGCGACGGCGTGGGCGGCTGCTTCGCTGCAAGGCAAGGAGAGGAGAGATTACCAAAACGAGAGAGAGCGCGCAATGAAACATGTGCTGGGCATGGACAGGAGTCCAAGCTCAACCTCTAGCCCTGGGAAGTTGAAAAAAACAAGTATTCCTGACTCAAGGTAACAGGCAAAGTTGGAGAGATGATGGGGAACATGTCTGTGTTCACAAAAGCCCTGCAGAAGTCAGGACCCACTAGAATATCCCCACCAAAGCATCTTCTTTGTTTATTTCATAAAATCTATACCCTGCCTGGTTGTCAAAAAAAAAAATTCCTTCAAAGCAGTTTACGAAGAGAATAAAACAATACAATCATCAGTTTAAAAAAATCTGTAAAAGCAACTGTGCAAATCATTCGAAACATAAAATCGACAGTAAGCTAAAAGCAGCTCAAAACATTCATCCGTACTCAATACAGCGGTACCTTCGGTTGCGGACAGGATCTGTTCCAGAGCCCGCGGTTTCTGCAATCGGAAGTGCCGCTTCTGCACAGGTGCACGGCACAATACAGTGCTTCTGCGCATGCGGCGAAACCCGTTCCGGGTTTGCTGCTTTCGCAACCCGAAATTTACGTTACCCGAGGGTAACGTAAGCCAAGGTTGGACTGTGTGTCTGGGTAAAGGTAAAGGGATCCCTGACCATTAGGTCCAGTCGTGGCCGACTCTGGGGTTGCGGCGCTCATCTTGCTTTATTGGCCAAGGGAGCCGGCATACAGCTTCCGGGTCATGTGGCCAGCATGACTAAGCCGCTTCTGGAGAACCAGAGCAGCGCACGGAAACGCCGTTTACCTTTCCGCCGGAGTGGTACCTATTTATCTACTTGCACTTTTAACGTGCTTTTGAACTGCTAGGTTGGCAGGAGCAGGGACCGAGTAACAGGAGCTCATCCCGTTGTGGGGATTCGAACCGCCAACCTTCTGATCGGCAAGTCCTAGGCTCTGTGGATTAGCCCACAGCGCCACCCGCGTCCCCTGTATGTCTGGGTAGGCTGGTCTGAACTAAAATGTTTTTAGCAGACACAGAAAAGAGCAGAGTGAAGGTGCCTGCCTGCTATCAATAGGCAGGGAGTTCCACAGTGCAAGAGCTGCCACACAGAGATATTGATCTCTTGCAAATGGGGTAGTCTTCTTTGAAGAGTGGGCTTCTCTTGGTCCCACCGCCTTCACAGGCGAATGTGGTGGGGACACAGAAGCGGGGCTTTTCCGTGGCTGCTCCCAGACTTTGGAACTCCCTCCCTGGAGAAGCCAGATTGGCTGCCTCCCTGTTGTCCTTCTGCCAGAGGGGAAGCCCTTCTCCTTCCAACAGGCCTTGGGGGTGGAATCAACAAAAAACAAGCAAACGTTAACAGAATTATATGCATACATATACAATTCTATTAATATTTTCTTGTTTTGTAATGTTTTGCCCTCATGTTTATAGCAGTTCATCTTTTATTTGTCTTGAGCCCCTGTCAGGGGGAAAAGGCAGGGTATAAATAAATATAGCACAGTCGTACCTTGAAAGTCAAACAGAATCCATTCCAAAGTCCGTTCAGCTTCCAAAATGTTCGGAAACCAAATAGGAAGTCCCGTCGGACGTTCGGCTTCCAAAAATAGTTCGCAAACCGGAACAGCTGCTTCCGGGTTTGCGGTGTTTGGGAGCCAAAATGTCCAAGAACTAAGCTGTTCGAAAACCAAGGTATGAATGTAATAAAAACTTTATTATTTGAACCTCTGCACGCAGCCATTCTGGGTGTAGCATATAATACCACTGCGACTATTAGTCTGCAATAGGAAAGAACAATGCCTTTTCTCTCTGGTTTCCGTATCTGTCGGCTGCAATCCTGTTCGCTCCCGGTCCAGTCATCGCCTCACTCCCGCACAAGGACTGCTTGAGTCAGCTCAGGCGCTTGGAGGCTTGTTAACAAACCCTCGGGGGACGCTATTAAATCCGCTGCCATCAGAACCATTTCCCCACAGCAAAGCAGCCTTTCCTGCCGATACCCCAAGCCAGTCCTCCTGCGCATCTGAGGCTTAGAAGCCAAGCTGGTTTGTGTGTGTGTTGGCGAGGGAATCAGCTTCGAAAGCAACAGAGGTCTGATATTGAATGTTATTGCGGAGTCAGTGGAGAGGCAGGGCACCCCACGGCCCATCGCCACAGGTGACAACATTCAGACTGTGTGTGTGTGCTGTTCAGGATGCTCAGAGGTCAGGGAGAACACCTGTTGTGCCCTCCTTGGCCGCAGGGTACTGTGAGAAGGATGCAACAGCTCACAGCAGGGTGGGGCGCCTTGATGTGCCCCCCAAAAGACTGAACCCGTGGCAACGACCCCCTCAGCTCCCCCACACTACGCTCCTGTCGTGGCTAGCAGCCACCTGGCTATTGTCAAGGGCATTTTGCCGCTGGTGATGTGCTAACATAGTCAAATGAGCACTTAATAAATAAGCAAATAAATGGGAAATTCGTAACCAAATCCCTTTAAAAGCGAAGACGCAGATAAGAAAAATGGTGTAAAAAAGCACAAAGATGGAAGTAATCTAATTAGACACAACAATACAGTAAGAGTAAATTTTTTGAGGTCTTAGAACAAAGGAAGGAAGTCAATTTGTGTTTATGTATGTAATGATATGGTTTCGGTCTGTAGATGTGTGCTTTTTCGTCTTTGTTTAGTTTAGTTTTGTTTCCTTTGCCTTTTTTTTTTTCCTTTTCTGTTTTTTTTTTTATATGTTCCGGGGATTTTTGTCTGTATAGTACTATTTTGGATTCAATGTTTGTAATTTTTGTTATGATTCTGTATTGAAAAAAAAAATCAAAAAAATAAAAATAAAAGCGAAGACGCAGGTATTTGGCTACCCCACCATCCTTCTCATCCGATCCTTAAGTTTTCTCAAGCAAGCTCGAGAGCCTGTTGCCCCATCACCTTGGGGGTCTATTAACAAAGAGGAGGGAAATATAAACGGTGCAATGCTTTGATGGTATTTTATCGCTGTTCTCAGCTGGGGTGTTTTCTGTCACCAGCCGCCCTGCCTTCCCGGAGGGAAGCAAGCGAACGAATGCTGCGCCGTGCTTCAGAACTGCAGAACTCTCTTAGAAGAGGGCCTCTTAAAAGCAGACTCGCCGAGTCTCGTGAATCCCAAAACAGCTCTAGGTAAAGGTAAAGATAAAGGGACCCCTGACCATTAGGTCCAGTCGTGACCGACTCTGGGGTTGCGGCGCTCATCTTGCTTTATTGGCCGAGGGAGCCGGCGTACAGCTTCCGGGTCATGTGGCCAGCAGGACTAAGCCGCTTCTGGTGAACCAGAGCAGTGCACGGAAACGCCATTTACCTTCCCGCCGGAGTGGTACCTATTTATCTACTTGCACTTTGATGTGCTTTCGAGCTGCTAGGTTGGCAGGAGCAGGGACCGAGCAACGGGAGCTCACCCCGTCGCGGGGATTCGAACCACCGACCTTCTGATCGGCAAGTCCTAGGCTCTGTGGTTTAGACCCCAGCGCCACCCGCATCCCCCCAAAAACAGCTCTACTGTTGGCTAAAAGAGACTTGACCTTTTGCAAAACTACCCAAGGTGAGATTTCATGAGCATTTTGGCCAATTCCAGCTATAACTTTGCTTCTTTTGCAAGTTAATTTAAAGGGAGGTTAGGTAGCAAGGAGCCATTGGCCTTCACCAAACCGGCCCAGCACCCAAACGTCAATGAAGACCCCACGTGCCCAGTTTGTCGACAGTATCTCAATACCTGTTGAGGGCCATGGTGACTGTTGCCCCTTGCTGCATCTCTTGCGATGCCGCCACCGCCGCTTCTGCCAGGGATGCCACTGCCTGCGTGGCTTCTGAGGCCTGGGTAGTTTGGATCGTCATCTCTCCGCCCTGTAGCGTTGCCCAGTTCTGCTCCACCTGGTGGGACGGAGAAGACGAGAGAGGCATGACGGAACTCGCACCCTCTGAGAAAGTATCCAGGGACCGTTCCTGCTTAGGTGCATCTCTCTCTCTCTCTCTCTTTGGTTTTTCAAATAAGAATTTCACCATCACATATCCAACATACAACATAAGAACAAGATTCCAGAGAATCTCCAGTGCTTCCCCCCCTCCTCTTCGTGGGTCGTATTATTAATCATTTCCTCCTGCAATTTTTATAATAAACTTTTATAACCCGAGTGGTACCTCGGGTTAAGTACTTAATTCATTCTGGAGGTCCGTACTTAACCTGAAACTGTTCTTAACCTGAAACACCACTTTAGCTAATGGGGCCTCCTGCTGCTGCCGTGCTGCCGGAGCACAATTTCTGTTCTCATCCTGAAGCAAAGTTCTTAACCCGAGGTACTATTTCTGGGTTAGCGGAGTCTGTAACCTGAAGCGTATGTAACCTGAAGCGTATGTAACCTGAGGTACCACTGTAATCCAAATCTCCATTGTATCCAAAATCCACCATTAAACAACAAGTGTTATTCCAACCCTACTAACCATTTTATCTGCCTTACAGTGGTTTTTAAGGTCAATTATAAATTTCCCCCATTCCTTATTAAATTTTTGGTCTTCCTGATTTCTGATTCTTCTGGTCATTTTTGCCATTTCGGCATCATCCACCATCTCAACCAGCCATTCTTCTCTGATTGAGACTCTGGCCTCTTTCCATCTCTGGGTCAGCTTGGGTGCATTTCTCAATGCCAGGATTTTGGTACGTGGAGGGGCGATGGGAGGGGGTTTTCTTTTTTTCTTCTTTTTTATTTTTACCCTCCCCTCCTCTCCACTGCTTCCCTTCACCTGTGTGACATCTTCCCAACATATTTTTTTTCTAGTTGCTTTAACAAAATAACATGAAAACTAATAAATTATAATTACTTCTTTTGTCCTTACACGCTTAACAATTGCCTATTAGGAGTTCTGCTTTAACACCTTATTTCTTCATTTATTCCCATTCTGTATAGAATTTTTGATAGGAGCAGCCCTTGATTGCTGCAGTCATTTTTGCCATCTCGGCAAACTCACAAATCTTAACTTGTCATTTGTGGTACTTCTTCTGTTTTCCAATATTTTGCCATAAGTATTCTTGCGGCTGCGGTTATATACAAAAATATATTCCTTTTGTCCTTGGGTATGTTGTTTGCTAATAAACTCAATAAGTATGACTCTGGTTTTTTTGAAATAGAGCTCCCGAGGATCTTTTTGATCTCCTCATGTACAGTGGTACCTCGGGTTACATACGCTTCAGGTTACAGACTCCGCTAACCCAGAAATAGTGCTTCAGGTTAAGAACTTTGCTTCAGGATGAGAACAGAAATTGTGCTCCGGCGGTGCGGCAACAGCAGGAGGCCCCATTAGCTAAAGTGGTGCTTCAGGTTAAGAACAGTTTCAGGTTAAGAACGGACCTCTGGAACGAATTAAGTACTTAACCCGAGGTATCACTGCAGCTTGTTCCAAAATTGTCTTACCGCCTTACACCCCCACCACATATGGTATAATGTCCCCACCTCTTTCATCTCCATGGGGAGAGCATTTCATAGCAGGTCTCTGGCTTGATCCCCAATGACATCTCCAGCTATGGCTGAGAAGATTCTCTGCCTGAGCCTCAGGAGGGAGCCAGTCAGTGTATGTAATCCTGGGCTAGATGGACCAATGGGTTTCAAAGGGTGTAAGTCAGTTTCTTATGTGCCTGTTTCGGAAGGGCGGTGGCTCAGGGGTGGAGCATTTGCTTTGCATGCCGAAAGCCCCGGGTTCAGTTCCTGGGGAGCCTGTCTACCTGAATTACCCAAAGGTGCAACTCTGCAGGTCAAGGGGGAGAACCCACACTTTGCATACAAAGAAGTCCCAAGTCAAGTCAATGGCATCTCGAGCAACAGGAACGACTAGAGCCTCAGGCAGGAAGAAGAAGAAGAAGAAGAAGAAGAAGAAGAAGAAGAAGAAGAAGAAGAAGAAGAAGAAGAAGAAGAGGAGGAGTAGTAGTTTGGATTTGGTATCCTGCCTTTCACTCCCTTTAAGGAGTCTCAAAGCGGCTAACGTTCTCTTTTCCCTTCCTCCTCCACAACAAACACTCTGTGAGGTGAGTGGGGCTGAGAGACTTCAGAGAAGTGTGACTGGCCCAAGGTCACCCAGCAGCTGCATGTGGAGGAGCGGAGACGCGAACCCGGTTCCCCAGATAACGAGACTACTGCTCTTAACCACTACACCACACTGGCTCTCAGGAGAGTCCAAGACAGTGTTTCTCAAACTTGAGTCTGCAGCTGTTGCTGGATTATGTTAGTACAATCATACCTCGGGTTAAAGACACTTCAGATTGGGCGTTTTCAGGTTGCGTCCCACGGCAACCCGGAAGTAACAGGTTACTTCTGGGTTTCGCTGTTCGCGCATGCGCAGACGCTCAAAATGAAGTCACGCACATGCGCAGAAGCAGCAAATCATGACCCATGCAAGCGCAGACATGGGTTGCGTTCTGCTCAGGTTGTGAAGAGGGCTCTGGAACGGATCCCATTCACAACCAGAGGTCCCACTGTACAGTGGTATCTTGGTTTTCGAACGGCTTAGTTGTTGAATGAGTTGGCTCCCAAACGCCGCAAACCCAGAAGTGTTCCAGTTTGCGAACGTTTTTCGGAAGCCAGACGTCCGGCGCGGTTTCCGCTTCCATGCAGGAAGCTCCTGCAGCCAATTGGAAGCTGCGCCTTGGTTTTCGAACGGTTTCGGGAGTCAAGCGGACTCCCAGGACGGATTAAGTTCGACATCCAAGGTACCACTGTATTTGTATTGTATTTACATTGTAAATGTATTTCACAAAGAATAAATGGTACTGGGGAAAGGAGGTGGCAGCTAGCGGTTGGTTGGTTATTCTATTCAGCCGACGTGGCAGGGAACAGGCTGGGGCCAGACTCAATTGCAGGAGGCAGCGACTTCGTATTTTCACATGCTCGGAACAGGAAGCAAGTACATTAGGCAAGGTGGAAGGTGCCCGCTTTCACCGAGACAATGAGGGGCTTGTCTTCTGAAACCCCCTTTGATGCATCGGATGGAATTTTCAGGGACAGAAATCTCCCAAAACAAAACAACCAGTTTCCAGCCGGCCTTTCAAATGCAAATGCCGGCGTCTCTGGGAATAAGAGCTGTTTCTGTGCTGCCACCTATTGCCCTGAGAATCCTATCCCTTTCCAGAGAAGCGCGGGGCTTCGCCACTCCGTCCTGACACAAAGGCCTGGAGACTTGGACTCGGGTCCAATAGAAAAAGAACAGGCGTCTCCCTCTCTCCAAGGGGAGTCTGTTCTTCCCAGCTGCCCACACACAAGTTTTCAAGAAAGTTAGTATTCGCTTCCCCAGCCTGGGCTTTCCAGACCCAAAGTCGCTCGCTTTGCCTCTGCCAGAACACCTATGTCATGGGTAGGCAAACTAAGGCCCAGGGGCCGGATCCAGCCCAATCGCCTTCTCAATCCGGCCAGCAGACAGTCTGGGAATCAGCACGTTTTTACATTGGAATATTTCCTTTTATTTAGAATGCATCTCTGGGTTATTTGTGGGGCCTGCCTGGTGTTTTTGAATGTGTGCTTTTATTTAAAATGCATCTCTGGGTTATTTGTGGGACACAGGAATTCGTTCATTATTATATTTTTCCAAAATATAGTCCGGCCTCCCACAAGATCCGAGGGACAGTGGACCGGCCACCTGCTGAAAAAGTTTGCTGACCCCGGACCTATGTGAAGCCTCTGTTTAAACCTCCTGATTCTGCCCCAGCTGAAATGAATCTTAAAAACATCCACTGTGCAAATGTGCTAGGAGGCAGGGAGTCATATTTCTGCATATCTATTATTCCTTGCCATCAGGGTAGAGTATACCCTGTACAAGGATGGCACTGAAAAAATGATCAATAACCACCGCAACAAAGTCAACTGATTAACACCAAGAGAGTTAACAGAAAACAAGACCTTAGATGGTATTTCTTTTAATTTTTAAACACTTTTGCTAGCTGTTGTGGAAATGGATATTGCTGATAGATCCACCTGGCTAGTTCTTCATGAAATACGTAAAGCAAATTTTTGACCTATACCGGTCACTATGTGCAAAAATCAGAACCCAGAGGAAAAAGGGCTCTACTGAATCATTCGTTCTCATATTATTATTCCACCACCATTCATCATTAGAGCTTATCAGGGCAGTTCAAAACATAAAAGTACAAGACAAAAAACACGTAATAAAAACAAAAACAAACCAATAACCCCACCTTCCCCCTAACCCCCATGTCAGCAAAAAGCACATCTATTTGTGGGTCCGCATCCAGGCGGACATAATGTAAAAATAACGGTTTTATAAAATGTACCAGTCACTTTTCCAATTTTAAAAAAAGCAAGCTCTAATGGCAGCCATTTTGCACACAGCAAAATGACCTTAAACTTCAGAAAGTCAGATTCATTCAGCCCCGCTCACTCAGTCCAGCAGGCCTCCACATTTGGCTCACAGGTGGCTTTCGCTAGGCCTGTGCCTTTGCAAGAGCTGGACCACCAACTGATAATCAGCCCTTTCCTTTATCAGATGAGGGGCCAGTCCCTCTGAAGTCATCACTCATCAATATCCGAATGGCACCAGGGGACTGACAGCTGGGAAGCTCCACCCACCTGTCAAAGCTGGCGCATGGGAGATCAGGATTCTGCCCAGCGCCTGATCTGGTCCCCCACACCTGAGGGAGGCAAAGCAGCCTAGCTGCCATGCGGGTTCAGGGAGCTTGTGGAAACACTTTCCATGCGAATTTCCAGGACATCGCCACTCACCTCTCCGTCGGTTACTGCAGAGTAGTTGACTTGTGCGACAGTAACGGTGGTGGGCAATTCGGAGGCATCTGCCAAGGTCGCTACCGTAGCTCCTGTGCCAACCTGCAATACACAACGGTAGTCAGCGAGATGCCGCCAAGGGTTGCCTTTTGAGTCAGCCTGCTTCTTAGGCTATGATCATACGCATCACACGGTCCAAGTTAAAGAAACACAATATGTATCTCCCTGCTCATTCAGATTTCTAGCTTGGTCCCAAGCCCTGCAGCCAAGCTGCTGGTTTCAAAATTTATTTATATGGGGAAAAAATAAAATATATCGGCACATTCTTTTCCATTCTGAAGGAAATCAGCCCTGAGTGCTCACTGGAAGGACAGATCCTGAAGCTGAGGCTCCAAGACTTTGGCCACCTCCTGAGAAGAGAAGACTCCCTGGAAAAGACCCTGATGTTGGGAAAGATGGAGGGCAGAAGGAGAAGGGGACGACAGAGGACGAGATGGTGGGACAGTGTTCTCGAAGAGACCAGCATGAGTTTGACCAAACTGCAGGAGGCAGCGGAAGACAGGAGTGCCTGGCGTCCTCTGGTCCAGGGGGGTCACGAAGAGTCGGACACGACTAAACGACTAAACAACAACAATATTGGCACAAAAGCCAGTGATCTCTACACCAGTGTTTCCCAACCTTTTTTGGGCAAAGGCACACTTGTTTCATGAAAAAAATCTCGAGGCACACCACCATTAGAAAATGTTTAAAAAATTAACTCTGTGCCTATATTGACTATATATAAAGTAACTCTCTTTAATAGGAATCAAATAAACACAAAGAAAGTATTTTATAATTACTTTATTATGAAATAGTAAGTAAACAGAAATATGAAAAATTATAAAATACTTTATTCAGTGCGCAACCTGGGCCTGTTTGGCTGAACACAAAGCTGATATTCTGGCTGGAATCGAAGAAAGACACACACGTAGCTCTTCGTCAACAGCTCTCAGTCTCTCTCTGTATTTAGTTTTTATAGCAATCATGCTTGAAAAGCTCAACTCACAGAGATATGTAGTGGAAAATGGGAGCAATGTCAAAATAGCTTTGTTTGCCAGAAGGGGGAACTCCTTGGCAGTTTCCAACCAAAAACTGTCCAAAGGTAGATCAGCAAATCTTAGCTTGAAACCACGATTTTGTCTCAGTTCAGTTAGTTCTTCCTGCTCCTGTAAAGTCATGTCCTTTCCACCAACTGATGCTGAACTATAAGGGTCCCTAACCCAGTCAAGGCATTCAGTGGAGACTGAAGAGAAATAAAATGACAACTTCCCCTCGAGAGTTTTTAAATGTTTACCTATTATCTCACACAGTGCAGCAGTGTGAACACCTTGCCATTGCTTGGTGAGTGTGAACATTTCAAGATTGCCACTTTCCACGTGTTGATGCCAGAGTGTGAGCTGTGAGCTAAGGAGTGCTGGAGATTTTTGCACTCTTGCTCAGTTCAGCACTGTGCACACCTGTGCACTGTGCAGGCACTTATGGCAAGTCACAACTGGCCGAGATGTGGAAGGATTTGTGTTCATGTATGGTCTGGGAATGTCGTATGAGGAACTCCAACCTGAGCGAAAACAGGCATATGTGGTTGGTATGTTTGTATTTGCTTGCAAGCTAGACCGCAGCTTGACTGTGTATGCGGCTCTACATCAGTAAAAGCACTTGGAGGAACAATCTGGCCATTGACTCTCAGCTTAACTAACCTCGCATGGCAGTTGTGCGAGGATGAAGCGGGGAGCAGAGAACTGACTCTGCAGGTAGAACATCTCTGTGCACAGGTGACACGCCACGTTAGGAAGGAAGAAGCGCTCGCTCACATCCACCTTCCTGCAAAAACCACCCAACGAGCGCCACAGGTATCTTCATTCACACGTTCAGGCGAAGCACCGCTCTCGCGCGTCGCTGGCGAAAACTCCCCCGCAGCAGCCGCAGCCACGCGCGTGCAGGGCGCGTGGCGAGTCTGGGGACGGGGGTGGGAGGATCTTGCATGCTGATAAGGTGCGCGTGTGCGTCCGTCCGCGCGGAGGGGGTGGGCTGGAGCGCTGACTGGCACCTCGCCACCTTCCCTCAGCGAGCAAGAGAGCGAGCGAGCAAGCAAGCTGCGGCTCCCTCAGCCGCGGTAGCGCCGAGAGGAAATCCGGCAAAGAGCTCCCTCAGCCAGTCGAAAAGAAGCGAAGCCGCTCGCTCTTTCTCTCTCTCTCTCTCAGGGAGCTGCCGCCGCCGGCGCGCTTCGAGTCCCAAAGTCGAACCGAAGTGGAGAAACGCGTGGGAAAGGCGAGCGGCGGCGACCCTTTGGCCCGCCTGTCCCTTCCGCCACCCAGGGCAGCATGAGGAGGGGCTGCTTGCCTGCTGCTGCCGCTGCCGCTGCTTCCAGCGTCGGAGAAGGAGCGCAGGGACGCCGCCGAAGCCGAAGGAGAGGCGGGGAAGGCGCGCCTAGGAGGCAGCTCGCTCGTGGCCCCGCCGCGCTCTGAGGGGACGCCGCTCGTCGCCTTTTCTCTTCACTGCCTGACTCGCCCGTCTCCCTCCCACGGCACACCAGGCAACGGAACACCGGTTGGGAAACACTGCTCTACACAATAGCTACAACGCCTAGACCCCAGAGAAAGCTTGAGTCACACTGAAACCAATGAGACAGTCAGTTGTGAGTAAATCAAGAAACCAATTAAACCAAGCAGGGGCGACATTTTTTAGATTCAGGTTGGCCACATTTGCACATCACACCAAGCTAAGCTGTGACATAGCACAAACACACAAGTGCACTAGCTCCTGAGGAAGAGACCGCAGCCCCTTTGTTCCTCCAAAAATGAATAATTTCTGGGTCTTTGCATGCCAACCAAGTATTTTGGAGAATGATTCCTATTACTCAGGGCCAGAACTCCTCAGGCCTAGAGCTATTTGCCAAAGTTGGACCCTGGGGTGACATGACACAGAATATTGTTTGCACAGTACCAAGGAACTGCAAGAGAGCTAGTGTGGTTTAGTGGTTAGAATTGGACTAGGACCTAAGGTAAAAGCTAAAAGGTAAAGGACTTCTGGACAGTTAATTCCAGTCAAAGGAGACTCCGGGGTTGCGGCGCTCATCTCGCTTTCAGGCCAAGGGAGCCGGCGTTTGCCCATAGGCAGCTTTCCAGGTCATGTGGCCAGCATGACTAAACCGCTTCTAGCACAACAGGACACCATGATGGAAACCAGGGTGCATGGAAATGCCGTTTAAAAAGCAGAGACATCACCTTGCTGACAAAGGTCCGCATAGTTAAAGCCATGGTTTTCCCAGCAGTGATGTATGGAAGTGAGAGCTGGACCATAAAGAAGGCTGATCGCCGAAGAATGGATGCTTTTGAATTCTGGTGCTGGAGGAGACTCTTGAGAGTCCCATGGACTGCAAGAAGACCAAACCTCTCCATACTGAAGGAAATCAGCCCGGAGTGCTCACTGGAAGGACACATCCTGAAGCTGAGGCTCCAAGACTTTGGCCACCTCATGAGAAGAGAAGACTCCCTGGAAAAGACCCTGATGTTGGGAAAGATGGAGGGCACAAGGAGAAGGGGACGACGGAGGACGAGATGGTTGGACGGTGTTCTCGAAGTGACCAGCATGAGTTTGACCAAACTGCGGGAGGCAGTGGAAGACAGGAGGGCCTGGTGTGCTCCAGTCCAGGGGGTCACGAAGAGGCGGACACGACTAAACGACTAAACAATGACAACAGCACTACTTGCACTGGTGAGCTTTCAAACTGCAGGAGCTGGGACATAGACCAGGACCTAAAAGACCAGGATGTAAGAGACCAAGGTCCAAACCCACAGTCAGCCATGAAGCTCACTGGGTGATCCTGGGGACCAGTCACTGCCTCTCAGCCTAAGCTACCTCACAGGGTTGTGGGGAGTGAATGAGGAGAGAGAAAACCATGTACATCACCTTGAGCTCCTTGGAGGAAAAGTGGGGTATCATCAACACAATGCAATAAAATAACAAGAAGAATTGGCTACTGCGCATCTGGGGCACATTTGGGGCCAGAATGCAAAGCTTCCGGGCCAATTAGAAGCCCGGGACCCTCTTTGAGCTGCTGCAATCCTCACCTGGATGAGAGAGACTGTGCCGTCGGGATTGCTGAAGGTCTGGACCACGGTTTGGGACGGGACCAGGTGTGCTATACTGTGTGTTGCTGTCGCAGGCTGTGTTTGTTGATCCTCAAAAGCGTAGAGCAGGTCCTCGCGGCCGTGCTGTTTGTAGCAGTTCTTCACAATGGTCCTCAGTGCCTGAGTCCAAGACACCTGCCGGATTAAAGAAGGAGAGAAGAGGCATATTCAGGGATACCATATCCCATTAAAAATACAAAAGCAAAACAGAAGCAAAACAAACACTGAAGTAACCAAGCTCTGAAATATCCCTTAAATTGAGTGATGGGATCTCTGGTCAACTTTACTCCATAAAGAGCTTTCAAAGCAGAAATGTACTTCCAATGGGGGCAAGATTAAGAACACAAGACGGGCCGGCAGGATCAGGCCAAAGGCCTATCTAGCCCAGAGCCCTGTTCGCACTGCAGCCAACCAGGTGGCCCCACAGAAAGCCTGCAAGCAGAACCTCAGCTCAGCAGCATCTGCCCCCCCTGCGACCCCCAGCAAATGGTACTCAAAGGCATTGTGTCACGAAAAACCACTAGCGGTGGGTCCCCAAATCACTGCAAGTCGACTAACTAACGTACGGTGTGAAAAGGGTGTCTCTCGCCCACATTAGCAATTGTGAAAATTGCTGAATGTTAACTGCATTAACTAAACCAGGACAAATGAATGGCTTTCTCCATTCTGGGATTAGAGTGGACAGACAGGCGCGCTCAGAAGGCCTTTTTCCTTCTTCCGCAGAATCTTCCCGAACAGCCACAGAATGGAGGCAACTGGGACCACCCTGCTTTGCTCTGGATGTGCCGGTCTGGGGTGGGGAACGCCTGGCCTGGGAGCCAAATATGCCTCGCTCTGTGGTCCTCCCCAGGCCACGCCCCTTTCCCCCAGCTAAATCCCTCGCCAGCCCTCCCTCAAGTTTTAGTTTTTTTACCTGGCTGTGATGTGTCCTCGAGCTCTCGCAAGGCTCCTTGCTTCCCTGGATGGAGGACAGAAAGGGGTGTGCGAGTGCATGTGTTGAAACTAGCCTCCTTTACAAAGGTAACAATTTACATCAATTGCTCCGCCCACAGCTGACTCCGGCCCCACCCACTACTGGCTCGTGGCCCACGATGGAAAGTTGCCCAGAAGGGAGAGCTTGGAGCTCGGATACCCCAAGGGCTTTCTGCTCCCACATGACCTTGCTAAGAAATCAAGTAGGGACAGGGCCTTTTCCGGTTGTGGCACCCAATAGTTGGAATGCTCTCCCAAGGCCAATTCACATGGTTCGATAAGTTCGTAGGTGCTGGACATAGAATTTACCGTATTTTTCGCTCTATAGGATGCACTTTTCCCCCTCCAAAAATTAAGGGGAAATGTGTGTGTGTCCTATAGAGTGAATGCAGGCTGTGCGGCTAAGCCCAAAGCCAGAACAGGGAGACAGAGCGCTGCACAGTGCTCCGTCTTGCTGTTAAAGCTTGGGGTTAGCTGCGCAAAGCCTCCGCAGGACAGCGGGGTGCTTTCACCTCGCTGCCCTGCAGAGGCTACGAATGCTGTATGAAGGTGGGGGGAAGGCTGCAACGCTCCCCCCCCCACCGCCAGCCCCACAAGCTCGGGGGGCAGCGGGAAGGTGGCGAGTCGCCTTTGCGCTGCTCCCCGACCTGGTTTGGAGGCTGGCAGTGGGAGGAAACAGCGCTTCCCCCCACCGCCAGCCCCACAAGCTCGGGGGGCAGCAGGAAGGCGGCATGCCGCCTCTGTGCTGCTCCCCGACCTGGCCTTTGGGGCTGGCGGTGGGGGAAAGCCAGCCCCAAAGAGCAGGTCGAAAGGAACCCAAAGCCTGGGCTCCGGAGGCTTCGGGTGAACACACCTTGAACACACAGAACGCACCTTGTTTTAGAGGGGGAGAACAAGAAAAAAATATAATTTTTTTCCTATTCTCCCCCTCCTATGGTCCGGTGCATCCTATAGAGCGAAAAATACGGTGTTTGCTTTCTTCTTATTATTATTATTAATCACATGTTAATTTTATCCGCTGCGTTGCGGTTTGCTTTTAAGTGCATTCTGAAATTGTCTTATGATTATTATTGTTGCTTCCCCTTGGATTGTGAGCTGTCTTGAGCAGTTTGCTGAATTATAAAGGCATGATAAGACTTCTGTAAAACAGAGAAACGTTCTGCGCTTTCCCACGGAGCGCAATCCGTGGCGGCTTTTATTTAATTCAGTTTTGCATCTCCAGAAGCAGGCTGGGATTCAGCTTCCGGATCTGAAAGGCTGGCTTAAGTAAGCGGGGAATACCAAGGCTTTTGCTGAAAGCTAAGGGAGAAACGTGCGGGATTCAATGCGCAGCGATGTGCTCTGATGGCTGCTGGTATAACAGCTGCTAAAAAAACAGAGAGGTAAATTCCTGGAGGACAGGTCATTAGCGGCTGCAAGCCAAGATGGCCAGGAATGTAACCACTATGTCCATAGATCATATGCCTCTTGGGAACCAGATGCTGGGGACTGAGATCCAGGGAGGGTCTCTTCCCGTAAATGCCACGCTTGCAAATTCCTGGGGTGCCTGGCTGAACCCACTGGGAACAGAGAGCTGAGCACCTTTGGCCAGAGCTGAGATGGCCACCCTCTTGTGTTCTTACCTGATCTATATGCTATTTTGGTCCCAAAGCACTTCCCCAAGAGAGATCTATAAGCTAAGCCTTTCCACTTGTCATACCAAGTCAGAGCCCTTTGCTGAAGCAAGAGGACTTTCATCAACACACACCCTCTGCTTCTGCTCCTCGGTCCGGACGTCGCTGCGGACGTTGGCCCACGGGATGTCTTCGGGCCACCAGACGGGCTTGCAGCTCTCCTTCCCCCAGCCCGGCTTGCCGCGGCCCGTCGAGTATTTCAGCATCTCGGGGATGAAGGCCCGCAGCTGTGCCTGTGGCATTAAAAAGAAATCAATAAATAATCAATCAATCAATCAATCAATCAATCAGCATTCAGAAATCAACGTTCCAGGAGCAGCTTGGGACATTGCATACACAAAATTCTAAAGGAATGGCTGGGTTCAGTCCACATGAGAACAGATCTGCAGGGGCAGTTTCCCCCAGTTTCAACTTGGGTCAGGGGCACGGTGAGCAATTATCATCACATGCCCTGAATATTTGACCTGTATCACCAGCTTTTGCTTTGAAAATTCAGAGCCACAGCAGAGGCCTTCCAAGAGATTTGGGATTTCATAGCCTGGTTCTAAGATAGGAAGAACATTTTTTGCTAGGTATGACTGCAATGATCCTGAAAGATTGCAATTTTTGATACCGACTAGGGATGGGCGATATATCATCCAAAACAGATGTCAAGGAAATAAGGAACTATCCTACTTTTAAAAGACATCTGAAGGCAGCCCTGTTTAGGGAAGTTTTTAACCTTTAAAGCCCTATACGGCCTAGGAGCCCTCGTACCTATGGGACCGCCTCTCCTGGTATATCCCATGGAGGACCTTAAAAGCATATTGGAGGTCCCGGGCCACAGGGAGGTTAGGCTGGCCTCAACCAGAGCCAGGGCTTTTTCGGCCATGGCCCCGATCTGGTGGAACGCTCTGTCACAAGAGACTAGGGCCCTGCGGGACTTGACATCTTTCCGCAGGGCCTGCAAGACAGAACTGTTCCACCAGGCCTTTGGCTAAGGTCTGACCTCTTCCTTTGGAAATCCTCACAGAACTCTAGCCCAATGGTTGCCATTAATTTGATTTTGAACTGATTTTAGAACGAATTGATTTTAGAATGCTGTATCATTTTACTGTTGTTAGCCGCTCTGAGCCTAGCTTCGGCTGGGGAGGGCGGGATATAAATAAAATTTTAAAAATTATTATTATTTAATGTATAATGCTGTATTGTGTTTTTAATATTCAATTCGGAGCCGCCCAGAGTGGCTGGGGAAACCCAGCCAAATGGGTGGGGTAATAATAATAATAATAATAATAATAATAATAATAATAATTCTTCACTTTGGCTTCTATTATTTCCCTACTGTCTATTTTAGACTGGAAGCACCATGCAGAGAGCAGGGACCTTTCCTTGGCAATTGTGTGAAGCAGCTGGAGTATGGCATTGGGGTGGCTCTCCCCCACTTCCTTACTATAGTTATTAGATAAAGGATGGGCTGTTTTCAGTGAGGTCTCTCTGTATGTTCTATGAATGGGCGCAGCAGCTATGCAAATGGCGCTGCAGCACCGTCTTGCAATTACGTATAAATATCCCAGGGATGAGACCGCAGCATATCTAAGCAACCGAAAGTGAACAGGATGGATGAGGGAGCATCCATCTGAAAGGAGGCACGCTTACACAAGGATGTGCCATGTAAACACCACCAGGCTTTATTAACGCTGTGGGCAACCCCCCCCCCCCAAAACAACAACAACAACACAGATTCAAATTATGTCAACCACTAAAATGTATGCAAACATGCTGGGTTTGAATGAACTTGTGTCATTTGCATGCTTGATTTCGAAGGTGATGCCTCGGTTTTGCAAACTTTTTGTCCTGTCCCGCCCCCCCCCCCCAAGCAAAAGCCACCAAAAAGAAAACTAGAGCAAGGAAGAAGGACAGGCTAGATGCAGCGAGCAGATCAGGACCACAGCTCAAGAATATAACAGCTTCGCCACAGGGTCCAAGAACAGCAGCATGCTCCTTTGCAATAACTGATCTCTTTTCGTTTCCAGATGGATTAATTAGCGGTCCTCGGGAGCCGAGAGTTTCGAGCCACATGCAAGCGCTTGTTAAAGGCTCTGGAGCCACCGGGGAGACAATCAACGGGGAGCCCTGCATCTCGGCCTGCTCAGGCACGAGGACCTCTCTAATTGCCACCATAACAAGAGTGGAGATCATCACCTCACCATAGAATCCAGGAGCTGGAGGGGACCGTGCAATGCAGGAATCTATTGTCCCACGTGGAGCTTGAACCCATGACCCAACAGGCCCTTTTGCTTCCAAAAGCCTTATGGGGATGGGCCAATGCATGTCAGCCAAGTGCAGCGCGGAAGACCCTATTATTATTATTATTTATACCCCACCCACCTGGCTGGGTTTCCCCAGCCACTCTGAGTGGCTCCCAATTGAGTGTTAAAAACAATACAACATTAAATATTAAAAACGCCCCTAAACAGGGAAACAATGTCACCTCAAGCCTCAATTTTAATTTCGCCGTTGCCCTGTGCAGCGTCCTATCACTGAAGATGTTAAGAACTGAACTGGGTGCTTCCGACTTAGAAGTCACAAGCTCTGCCAAAGTGCTCTAGAAAGCAAGCCTTCTAAGGAACTAATAATAATAATAATAATAATAATAATAATAATAATAATAATAATAATATATTTATATCCCGCCCTCCCCAGCCGAAGCCGGGCTCAGAGCGGCTAACACCAATAAAAGTAACACAGCATTCTAAAATCAATTCATTCTAAAATCAGTTCAAAATCAAATTAATGGCAACCATTGGGCTAGAGTTTTGTGAGGATTACCGAAGGAGGGAGTCAGACTGTGCCTTGGCCAAAGGCCTGGTGGAACAGCTCTGTCTTGCAGGCCCTGCGGAAAGTTGCCAAGTCCCGCAGGGCCCTAGTCTCTTGTGACAGAGTGTTCCACCAAGTCGGGGCCACGGCCGAAAAAGCCCTGGCTCTGGTTGAGGCCAGCCTAACCTCCCTGTGGCCCGGGACCTCCAAGATGTTTTTGTTTGAAGACCGTAAGGTCCTCCATGGGACATACCAGGAGAGGCGGTCCCATAGGTACGAGGGTTCTAAGCCCTATAGGGCTTTAAAGGTTAAATCCAGCACCTTGAACCTGATCCTGTACTCCACCAGGAGCCAGTGCAGCTGGTATAGCACCGGGTGAATGTGATCCCACAGCGAGGACCCCGTAAGATTGAGGGAGTCGGGTATGTTTAACCTGGAGAAGAGAACGCTAAGAGGTGACATGACAGCCATCTTCAAATATCTGAAGATGGAGCAAGCCTGTTTCCTGCTGCTCCCGGGGGGAGGAACCGAACCAATGTATTCAAATGACAATAAAGGAGATTACGACTAAACATTGGGAAGAACTTTCTTAAGGTAAGAGCTGTTCAACAGTGGAACAGGCAATCTCAGAAGGTGGTCGATTCTCCTTCACTAGTGATTTTTAAGAAGCATGTCTGGGATTCTTTGGTGATTTCTACACTGCAGAGTTGAAGTAGATAATCCAGGAATGTAAGCTTTTTCTATAAGCAGTAACAGCAGCAAGAATACTATTGGCCCAAAAATGGAAGCAAGAAGAATTACCAACGATGGAAGAATGGAGGATGAAATTAATGGACTATGCGGAACTTGCCAAACTAACAGGAAGGATCCGAAACCGGCGGGACCAGAAGGTTACCAAGGACTGGAGTAAATTTACAGATTATTTGAAAAGTATTTGTGACGACCAGACGACATTTGTAAGTTTGCAAGAAGTTCTGTGAGGAATCATATTAGAAATATTGCAAAAATGGAGAAGGAGACGTGATATGTTAAGAATGTAAAGGCAATATTAAGTTAGGAAATGCGTAAGAAGTGTTTAAGACGGAGGATTATCAGAGGTGCTGATGGAAGTCCAATAAGAATGTATTTGTGATAAATTGTGTGATATGTTTTATAATTTTGTATGTTAAAAAACAATAAAAATATTTTTTAAAAAAGAAAGAGTTGAACTAGATAATCCTTAGGTTCCCTTCCAATTCTTTGATTCTGCGATCCTTCACGGGCGTTTTGAGTAAGCCATGTGTCCGATGAGCTGCTCAAAGGAGGAGTAAGGCAAACAGGTCTCCCAGGCAGGTGGGCTGACAAAAATATTGCCTCTGGCTCTGGTTATTCTCCCACACTTTGTAGAAAAGTCAGCATCAATGGGAACACCTTATCTCGTACCGTTTAGCAGAGTCACTGCAGTATCCCCCTGGAGAGAAAGAATTAAGTGTGTCTCGGAGGAGTTGTGTGTGCAACAGAGAAGGCGAGAGGGAGAGATTTTGAGACCAGAGATTCTCCGCTGGAAAAATCAATAGGTCGGAGACAACCAAAGCTCCCCTGAATGGCTTTTTCCACCTTTTCTACTTGCTTACCTGGGTCATCTTGTCCACAGAGACTGGAATCCCGTCGATGGTAAGCGGTGGCAGCTCAGAGTTAACCTCTTGCGGCGCAGGTGCGTGTTCCAACAGAGCGGACTCCAGGTCTTCCAGGATCATGCTCTTGTACTTGCGCACCTGTGGGGAATCGGAAGGGCTCAGGTAAACAAGGCGAAGAGCAACAGGAGAGAAGACGGTGCTAAGTAACGGGAGGGGGGGTGAGGTCCCCTTCCTCGTGGCACTGCGCAGCAGAGCAAACAACGCCCCAGCTGCCGGATGAAAATACCCACTGGCCCCAAAGCCCTCAGACCAGGAGGGCATTCGAGCGAGATGATGATGAAACTCGGAGCAACACCGAGAGGAGCAGTGCGAGGATTTCCAGAGAAGTCTGGAGGAGGGGAAGGACTGTCCCAAACAGCTGCTGGTGTGTCTATTCTGGATCCCTTTTGAACCAGCCCCTGCTGGAGGTCTACATCCCTTGAGAGTGAAGACCATAATAATAATAATAATAATAATAATAATAATAATAATAATAATAATAATAATTTTTATCTATATCCTGCCCTCCCCAGCCGAAGCCAGGCTCAGAGCGGCTAACAACAATAAAATAATACAACATTCTAAAATCATGTCATTATAAAATCAGTTCAAATCAAATTAATGGCAACCATTGGGCTAGAGTTCTGTGAGGATGGCCAAAGGAGGGGATCAGACTGTGCCTTGGCCAAAGACCTGGTGGAACAGCTCTGTCTTGCAGGCCCTGCAGAAAGATGTCAAGTCCCGCAGGGCCCTAGTCTCTTGGGACAGAGCGTTCCACCAGATCGGGGCCAGTACTGAAAAGGCCCTGGCTCTGGTTGAGGCCAGCCTAACCTCCCTGTGGCCCTGGACCTCCAAGATGTTTTTTTTTGAAGACCGCAAGGTCCTCCGTGGGTCATACCAGGAGAGGGGGTCCCATAGGTACGAGGGTTCTAGGCCCACTGTTGGCAGACAAGCTGGGCAAGGAGATCATTCTCAGGCATCTTTGGGATCAGCCCACGATTTGTTCACTTCTTTAGTTCACTTGTTCATCTTTTATCTTGCTGATGGTCCTTCTTCCCCTCTAACTAGGACTCTAGGAGCTGAGTCAGGAACAACGCAGCCCAGTGGTTCCCAATTTTTTTGGCCCATCGCCCCCTTGGTTCCATAAACTCACCCCCAGCACCCCCTTCACTCTCTTATAAAAAGGAATTACAGTGGTACCTTGGGTTAAGTACTTAATTCGTTCTGGAGGTCTGTTCTTAACCTGAAACTGCTCTTAACCTGAAGGACCACTTTAGCTAATGGGGCCTCCTGCTGCTGCCGCACCGCCGGAGCACAATTTCTGTTCTCATCCTGAAGCAAAGCTCTTAACCCGAAGTAGTATTTCTGGGTTAGCAGAGTCTGTAACCTGAAGCGTATGTAACCTGAAGCGTATGTAACCCGAGGTTCCACTGTATTCAGAATAGCGGTCTGCAAGGCCCACTTAGGAACATAATAGCGCAATAAAATTCAAAACAGCAACTATTAATTGCGCTTTTATTCAAAAGCCAATTAAAACTATTTTGGTTTAATTAATTCAACGAAACTGCATTACCACATTTGGTAAGTACTTCATTGCTGGGTAAGTTCCAAATGTGATGGAGGGGTCTGACGAAGTGATACCAGTTTCCCAATGTCTGTTTTGCTGCGGCAAAGAATTTAGCAATTTCCAAAGATGGATTAGATACTAGTAGAAACTGACATTGGTTATGCCAAAGGCTGCTTCTATCTTATGGCTGGCTCTGCCTTTTTGTGACTGGTGGGCCTTGGTAATTTTCAGCTGTCTCCAGTGGGCCGGGGGGGCACCTTACACGCAAACTGACATGAGTTGCAATTCCCAGGAGAGGTCTCGGACTCTCCTTCCTTGGAGGTTTCTAAGAGAAGTTGGGGGGCCCTCTGTCATGGATGCTTTAGCTGAGATTCCTGCAATGCAGCAGGGGGTTGGACTAGATGACCCTTGGGGTCCCTTCCAACTCTACAGTTCTGTGAACCACCATAATCCCCCCCAAAAAAAAAAGAACCACTGGTGGGTGTGTGGGAATACTAACTCCTCATTCAAAGCTAAACAACAGTACTACCACTAATCTCCTCACATTTTAAGTAACGTAATTAAGCAGCAATTAAGCATCTGTGGACATGGGTGGCGCTGTGGGTTAAACCACAGAGCCTAGGACTTGCAGATCAGAAGGTCGGCGGTTCGAATCCCTGCAACGGGGTGAGCTCCCGTTGCTCAGTCCCTGCTCCTGCCAACCTAGCAGTTCGAAAGCACACCAAAGTGCAAGTAGATAAATAGGTACCACTCCGGTGGGAAGGTAAACGGAGTTTCCGTGCGCTGCTCTGGTTCGCCAGAAGCGGCTTAGTCCTGCTGGCCACATGACCAGCTGTACGCCGGCTCCCTTGGCCAATAAAGCGAGATGAGCGCCGCAACCCCGGAGTCGGTCACGACTGGACCTAATGGTCAGGGGTCCCTTTACCTTTACCTTTAAGCATCTCAGAATGATGTACAGTGGAACCTCGGGTTGCGAACGTGATCCGTGCGGGAGGCACGTTCACAACCTGCAGCGCTGCATCTGCACACGACGCGATTCAGTGTTTCTGAGTATGCACAAAGCGCAATTTAGCACTTCTTCACATGTGCCGAAACCCAGAAGTAACACGTTCCAGTACTTCCAGGTTTGGTGTGTCCGTAACCCGAAAATGCGCAACCTGCAGTGTTCGCAACCCAAGGTATGACTGTACGTAACTAAAATAATTAAGAACCCCAAGAGCAAATCATGCATGGAACTTCGAAGCCTTACCACGTTCTCTAGCGGTGCTGCACCAAACACTTTAAAAACAGGGTTGGGTTTGGAGGGCGAGATGCAGAGGACGATGGCCTGCTGTCCGACGCGAGTGGTGTATTCGTCCAGCGTGGCACGAAGCTTCCTGTTTCAGTGGGCCAAAAAGAAAAGAAGTTATTTCCCCTTAAAGACATTTCACTATACATAAGAACATCGGAAGTGCATCATAGCCAGACACTGGAGAGACCTGTCAGGAGTAAGCATGGACCAATGGTACCAAATAGTATGGGAAACAGCCCTACTAGAAAAATTAACCAATAAACTGAAAGTGACACGGGGACAAATAGAAGAAGACGCCTTCGCTCCGGTATGGCTCCCCTTTATCACATACACAGCCCAACAAGACAATGACCAACAGCATACGAATCAATATGGCTAACCTGATCCAAAACACTCACCCACCCCACTCACACAAGAAAACAAAGACCACCACAGCCAACCACAAACAAACAATCACACCCCAGGCCAACCCCAATCTCTCTCACCACCAAAGGAACACAAATGAACAACAGAGAACCTGCACAAGCGACGCTGACGCAAAACCCCACATATATTGAGTATAATAGAAACATCGCCACCCGACCCCACCCCATTCATCTCCCCCCCACCTCTTTCCCCTTTTTCTTCCTAAAGTCTCAACAAATGAAACTGATCTGTAAAAATGTTACATGGGAGGGGAATAATATGAGAGACATTGCAAACACTTTTGTAAATCAAGAAAATCTTTAATTAAAAAAAAAAAAGGACCTAGGAAGGGCCTGCAGCTGGACCAGGCCAATGTCCCATCTAGTACAGGATCCTGTTCTGACAGTGGCCAGCTAGATGCCAGTGGGGAAACCCAAGCAAAAGAAGTCTCTCTCTTCCTGTGGTTTCCAGCAACTGGTATTCAGAAGAATTGCTGCGGAGGCAGAAAAGAGCCATCCTGGCTAGGAGCCATCGATAGCCCTCTCCTCCTCCAGGAATTTGTCTAATCCTATCTTAAAAACAAGGCTGTATATTGTCCCCCTGCTTATTTAACTTATATGCAGAATTCATCATGCGAAAGGCTGGGCTGGATGAATCCCTAGCCGGAATTAAGATTGCCGGAAGAAATATCAACAACCTCAGATATGAGGATGACACAACCTTGATGGCAGAAAGTGAGGAGGAATTAAAGAACCTTTGAATGAGGGTGAAAGAGGAGAGCGCAAAATATGGTCTGAAGCTCAACATCAAAAAAACGAGGATCATGGCCACTGGTCCCATCACCTCCTGGCAAATGGAAGGGGAAGAAATGGAGACAGTGAGAGATTTTATTTTCTTGGGCTCCATGATCAGTTACAGATGGTGACAGCAGTCACGAAATTAAAAGACGCCTGCTTCTTGGGAGAAAGGCGATGGCAAACCTAGACAGCATCTTAAAAAGCAGAGATATCACCTTGCCAACAAAGGTCCGTATAGTTAAAGCTCTGGTTTTCCCAGTAGTGATGTATGGAAGTGAGAGCTGGACCATAAAGAAGGCTGATCACCGAAGAATGGATGCTTTTGAATTCTGGTGCTGGAGGAGACTCTTGAGAGTCCCATGGACTGCAAGAAGATCAGACCTCTCCATTCTGAAGGAAATCAGCCCTGAGTGCTCACTGGAAGGACAGATCCTGAAGCTGAGGCTCCAAGACTTTGGCCACCTCATGAGAAGAGAAGACTCCCTGGAAAAGACCCTGATGCTGGGAAAGATGGAGGGCAGAAGGAGAAGGGGACGACGGAGGACGAGATGGTGGGACAGTGTTCTTGAAGCTACCAGCTTGAGTTTGACCAAACGGCGGGAGACAGGAGTCAATGTGGGAGTTCCCCTTAATAGCTAAGCTGACTCATTTTGTCAGAACTAGAGATAAGGGACAACAAGCTGGACAAGTTTATGGCAAATTGGTCAGCTTCTGTTGAATATGGTGTGAAGAACTTGCTCTTTCTCAGAGTGGAGCAACACCAATATGGGTTTCCGAGGTTTTGAAAGGCAGCAATGAATAATGTAATTTATCTTACAAATTAAACGAAGGATTTGCTTCAGTGGCAGGATTTATGACCTATTGGGTTGCATGCAAATAGCTTGGGTCGCATCCAGCTAAATTCTCTTCGGGGTAGACCAACCCGTGTCAAAGAACCTAAGTTAGCCAGGTCTATCCATTCAGAATTGGTCCACTCTGAATATGACTAGCACAACCCAGTGATGGGAATGGGTTCTTATGTATCACCTTTTTCTGTAGATGAAAAATGCTTAATAATAATAATAATAATAATAATAATAATAATAATAATAATAATATCATCTATATTGATATCAGGCAGGCACTTTCACTGTACTCTTTCCAGCACCGGCTAAAAAACTTTTTTTTTACCCAGATTTATAGAATGCGGATGTGTTTTTCGTTTATTGCTGGTTTAATTTTTTTGAATGTTTTGTTTTTGCTATTCATCTTATTGTTTAATTCTTTTTCCAAAGCACTTTGAGCTTTCTGTTTGTTTTTATCTATGTAAACTTCATGAAACGAGCAAACAAAATACCCAGTCTCCACGTTTACAATATAACCTTGGGTTGGTCACCGTATTTCAGGTTAAACTACCTCATACGTAGGGTTGTTTTGAGGATAAAATGGCTAGGGCACAAGAGGACGGAAACCTGCTTCAAATTCCCGGGGGGGGGAAAACGTCTCCCTGCTCAAAAGAATGCTTAAAGGGAGATACGAGGAAATAAAGCTACAAAAGGTTGTCTATAGTGCCAGGATAGCCATCATGCAAAAAGCACCCCTCTCTGTGCGAACAAGGAGCTCTCAGGTACGCCCAGGTGTTTCCCTGTTGAGTGTTCTGTGAGAAGAGATTTAGGGCAGCGCAGGTGCTAGGAGAGACACAAGGTGCCGAGTTCAAGTCTTGGCTCTGCCATGAACTCAAACAGTGGTCTCAGGCAATCTCCTATCCCACGGCCTCAGTCTCTACCTCCAAAATACGGGGAGTAATAAGACTAGCTCAGCTTATCTCACAGGTCTGCTGCACAAATTAAAGATACAGTAAAAGTAAAGGGACCCCTGACCATTAGGTCCAGTCGTGGCCGACTCTGGGGTTGCGGCGCTCATCTCGCTTTATTGGCCGAGGGAGCTGGTGTACTGCTTCCGGTTCACGTGGCCAGCATGACTAAGCTGCTTCTGGCGAACCAGAGCAGCGCACAGAAACACCATTTACCTTCCCGCTGGAGCGGTACCTATTTATCTACTTGCACTTTGACGTGCTTTCGAACTGCTAGGTTGGCAGGAGCAGCGACTGAGCAACGGGAGCTCACGCTGTCGCGGGGATTCGAACTGCCAACCTTCTGATCGGCAAGTCCTAGGCTCTGTGGTTTAACCCACAGCGCCACCCGCATCTCCCACAGAGCCACGTATTAAAAAAATTGTGAGGGAATAGCCTGCAGTGGGACTGGGAAGGGTGGGGTATAAATAAAAAATTATGATTATGATTATTATTATTATTATTATTATTGGTAGCGGCTCCCTCCCTGTGGAACACCCTCCCATCAGATGTCAAGGAGATGAGTAACTATACAACTTTTGGAAGACATCTGAAGCTTCTTAAGGTTTAAGATTTTATTACAGTTTTTATATGTTGGAAGCCGCCCAGAGTGGCTAGGGCAACCAGTGAAATGGGCGGGGTACAAATAATTCATTATTATTATATCCCCAGGGCTATAATAAATGCACCACTTTCTAAATTGCCATGTTTCTGCAGGAGAATATGAAGCACACACCCATCTCGTTCTAACTTAAAGGTAAAGGTAAAGTTAAAGGGACCTCTGACCATTAGGTCCAGTTGTGACCGACTCTGGGGTTGCAGCGCTCATCTCGCTTTATTGGCCAAGGGAGCCGGCATACAGCTTCCGGGTCATGTGGCCAGCATGACTAAGCCGCTTCTGGCGAACCACATCAGCGCACGGAAACGCCATTTACCTTCCCGCCGGAGTGGTACCTATTTATCTACTTGCACTTTGACGTGCTTTTGAAGTGCTAGGTGGGCAGGAGCAGGGACCAAGCAACGGGAACTCACCCAGTCGTGGGGATTTGAACCGCCGACCTTCTGATCAGCAAGCCCTAGGCTCAGTGGTTTAACCCAGGAGCATTAATTTGGGGGTGCAAGAGCTCCTGATCTTGCCAGAGGTTGCTGGCTCTCTTCTAAGCCTCTTCAACCTTGCAAATGTGCACAGTGAGTCTGAGGTTAGCCCTCACTATCCGAGGACAGCCGATTATGTAAACTGATTTTTGGCGCACTACAGGAACACGGAAAGCCGATGTATACCCACAAGCTATGGCCAGGCCCCATCATGTGCACGCAAAACAGGGTGCAAATCATGAAAAGAGCAACTTGTATGCAAATCCGCATATACAAATTAGCACTGGTCCTCTCAACAGACCTGAGCGGTGGCCACATGGTACAAACCAAATCTCTTCCTTTCGCTTCCCTGGATAGGGAGGGAATTCCTAAAATGGTTTCCAGCAACTGGGATCCAGAAACATTGCATAGTCATCGCGGCTACAGCCTTATCCTTGCATTTTGCTGCTCTCCCATCTCACTTAAGTAACAGAAATATTTTTTGAAATTGTTTAACACACACACACACAGAGAGAGAGAGAGAGAGAGAGAGAGAGAGAGAGAGAGAGAGAGAGAGAGACCCAGATTAAGAATAAAGCATAAAATGATCTAGTTTTTGGAAGTATGGAGACCTGGCGTTTTAAACTTGGCTGAATAAAAAAAAAATTAACCCTCTGCATCCCATCTTCTTATCAACAGCCCCTGCTCTCCTCTCGCCCCATATGAGTCTTTCCCCATCTCCCTCCAGGTATTTAACCTGCTGACAACAGCCCATGGTTAGGCAAACTAAGGCCCGGGGGCCGGATCCAGCCCAATCACCTTCTAAATCCGGCCCACAGACGATCCGGGAATCAGCGTGTTTTTACATGTGTAGAATGTGTCCTTTTATATAAAATGCATCTCTGGGTTATTTGTGGGGCCTGCCTGGTTTTTTTCACATGAGGAGAATGTGTGCTTTTGTTCAAAATTTATGGGTAATTTATGGGACATAGGAATTTGTTCATTTCCCCAAAGAAAATGTAGTCCGGCCGCCCACAAGGTCTTAAGGACAGTGGACAGGCCCCCTGCTGAAAAGGTTTGCTGACCCCTGGACTAATTAATCAATAGATGTCTTTTTAAACTGTGGGAGGTGTTGTTTTTGTTTGTTACTACAGGGCGAAAATAGGGAAGGGTCGTAGCTCAGTGCCTCTGCCTTGCAGAAGGTCCTGGGATCAGTCCCCAGTATCCCCAGGTAGGGCTGTGTTTTTATACTTATGTTTTTTCTTTTTCAAAATATAGTACGGCCCCCCCACAAGGTCTGAGGGACAGCGGACCGGACCCCCGCTGACCCCTGCCCCGGCCACTATGGCCATGGAGCCCCCCTTATTCCCTCGCCTCCATACACACACTTCCTGCCCTTAGTCTCTGTGACCGTTTTCTTCCACAGCTCAAATTAAAGCAGGGCAGGAGGGAGACCACAGGGAGAGTCATGATTTGGCTAAAATTGGCAGGCGTTGTCTTTGTCCATGGAGCTTTCTTGGCAGGGATATTGGAGTGGCTTGCCGGTTCCTGCTCCAGGTGGATCACGTTGGGTCAAAACTCTCCGCTATGACCTGTCCATCTTGGGTGGCCCTGCACGGCATAGCTCATAGCTTCTCTGAGTTATTCAAGCCCCTTCGCCGCAGCAAGGCTGAAGAATTGATGCTTTTGAATTCTGGTGCTGGAGGAGACTCTTGAGAGTCCCATGGACTGCAAGAAGATCCAACCTCTCCATTCTGAAGGAAATCAGCCCTGAGTGCTCACTGGAAGGACAGATCCTGAAGCTGAGGCTCCAAGACTTTGGCCACCTCATGAGAAGAGAAGACTCCCTGGAAAAGACCCTGATGTTGGGAAAGATGGAGGGCACAAGGAGAATGGGGCGACAGAGGACGAGATGGTTGGACAGTGTTCTCGAAGCTACTAGCATGAGTTTGACCAAACTGCGAGAGGCAGTGGAAGACAGGAGGGCCTGGCGTGCTCTGGTCCAGGGGGTCACGAAGAGTTGGACACGACTAAACGATGAAACAACAGCAACAAGCAGGAGTTGGGGGTGTGGATTATGGATTTCATTAAGACTCCCCTACTTCTCCTTCAGTCGACCCTTTCACTTCCACTGCATCTGTTGTGCTGATTTTTCTGCCTCCTGTGACTGCCTTTCCTCTTAGCGGTGTCAGCATTCACAAACATTCTGCAGCATATAGAATCGTAAGAGTTGGAAGGGACCCTGAGGATCACCTAGTCCAACCCCCTGCAAAGCAGGAATATGCAGCTGTCCCTTACAGGGATTGAACCTGCAACCTTGGGGTTATCAGCACCACGCTCTAACCAATCACAGCAAGTCAATCCATGGGGTGGAAGCTCTCAGTCAGGGAACAGCCAGTTTTTAGGCTGGGGTCACTGGAATTGCAAATCTGTGCCACTCCCCTAGATTTGAATTGTATTGCTGCATTGTTTTTAACACTCAATTGGGAGCCGCCCAGAGTGGCTGGGGAAACTCAGCCAGATGGGTGGGGAATTAATAATAATAATAATAATAATAATAATAATAATAATAATAATAATAATTTATTTTGAGCAAGGTTTTCCCCCACCCTGAGCAGTCCAGCCCTATCAGAAAGAACAAAGTTCTGCGACCTATTGTCTGATGAAACTAAGAGCAGATTGGAAGAAAACCTTTTTAAATGGTTGGGGGGGGGAGGGACATTCAAATTGTGCCAAAAGCTTTTATGCACGCTCTACGAGGGAGGAAAGAAGCCCTGGGACTGCAAACCTGCTGGAATAATCCCACCGGCACCAAGCCACGTTGAGCAAGACTCAGCAACACATTGCAACAGCAGGCCAAGGGAAATGAATCTGCTCCGCTGAACGTTGCATCAGAGTGCCCCTAGAGGAAGAGAGCTAGGGAACAGAAGCATTCTCAACTAGCAGCTAACTTCTTTCTTCTTTGAGACGCTGCAATGCGCATTCCTAGAGAGGCCGTCATTTGCGTCATCCCACAGACCCGAGAGTGACTGGGTCATCACCTTGCGACTTCCAGCACCGGAAAACGGGTCAACGTGTAACTATCGAAGGGGAGCGCAGCCATTGCGGCATTCACAACGGTTTGAAATTTCAGGTGCGCACAATTCCCACTAAGCTGAATGCCAAGGCTTTTCTTGCTGTGCTCATCTCACTCTTCGGCAGTGGTTTTACCCAAAGCCATTTTCAGGAAAGTGGCAGGGTGAGGAAAGATCTTACAGACTGAGCTTTTCTCCTGGGCCCCAATTTGGAAGGTTCTGGCTGTGTGCCACGTTTTACAGCATCCCTGAAGGCAAACTCAAGGATATGCGAGGCTGAGAGGAGGACGCCAGAGGCACTAAGAGCAAAACAGTCCGGCCTCTTTTGTGAAGGCCTGACTCTGCAATCCCATTTTGCATGCACTTCCAGACAGGCCTTTTGGGAAGAGGCCTATGCAGGGGCAGAAGAAGGGGGTGCAGTGGGGGCGGGCCGTCCCAGGTGTCACCACTGAGGGGGGTGACAAATTGCCGGGCGGCACTCACTGTAGGGCCTGCAGTGCACCCGAGCCACGCATCTCTTCTGTGAGAGACACAGTGGCTTGAGAACGCGAAGGCTCTGCGCTGCCCAAATGGTCCTCCTGCTGCCTCCCCCCCAGCTGTAGGGCAGCTGAGTGGGAGGAGGCAGGAAGACACTGGAGGCCCCACGGTGAGCCCCGCACCTATGGGCACGCCACCCCAGGCACCCAAGCGGCTTCCTCTGCCACTGGGCCTATGGCACATGAGCAGATTGTTGTTGTTTAGTCGTTTAGTCGTGTCCAACTCTTCCTGACCCCCTGGACCAGAGCACACCAGGCACTTCTGTCTTCCACTGCCTCCCGCAGTTTCGTCAAACTCATGCTGGAAGCTTCGAGGACACCATCCCACCATCTAGTCCTCCGTCGTCCCCTTCTCCTTGTGCCCCCCCATCTTTCCCAACATCAGGGTCTTTTCCAGGGAGTCTTCTCTTCTCATGAGGTGGCCAAAGTTTTGGAGCCTCAGCTTCACAATCTGTCCTTCCAGTGAGCACTCAGGGCTGATTTCCTTCAGAATGGAGAGGTCTGATCTTCTTGCAGTCCATGGGACCCCTAAGAGTCTCCTCCAGCACCAGAATTCAAAAGCATCCATTCTTTGGCAATCAGCCTTCTTTATGGTCCAGCTCTCACTTCCATACATCACTACTGGGAAAACCATAGCTTGAACTATACGGACCTTTGTCGGCAAGGTGATGTCTCTGCTTTTTAAGATGCTGTCTAGGTTTATCATTGCTTTTCTCCCAAGAAGCAGGCGTCTTTTAATTTCGTGACTGCTGTCATGGGCCGATAGATGCCAGGAAATTAAATGCTAAGGTCAACATGGGGTGAACGAAGCAAGTCACAGTGGCTCCGTTTGCACATAACACAAAGCCAATTCAAGGCTTATCATGAATGTGCAGACTCCCAGAGAGGAAATGGCAGCTGCTTTACTCGTCCTCTGGTCCTGCTGGTGATGTGCTCCTCTGAGCTATGCCATGGTTTGGATTAGCATGTTGCACACATAGAATCATAGAGTTGGAAGAGACCCCAAGGGCCATCGAGTCCAACCCCCTGCCAAGCAGGAAACACCACCAGAGCACTCCTGACATATGGTTGTCAAGCCTCTGCTTAAAGACCTCCAAAGGAGGAGACTCCACCACACTCCTTGGCAGCAAATTCCACTGTCAAACAGCTCTTACTGTCAGGAAGTTCTTCCTAATGTTTAGGTGGAATCTTCTTTCTTGTAGTTTGGATCCATTGCTCCGTGTCCGCTTCTCTGGAGCAGCAGAAAACAACCTTTCTCCCTCCTCTATGTGACATCCTTTGATATATTTGAACATGGCTATCATATCACCCCTTAACCTCCTCTTCTCCAGGCTAAATATGCCCAGCTCCCTCAGCCGTTCCTCATAAGGCATCGTTTCCAGGCCTTTGACCATTTTGGTTGCCCTCCTCTGGACACCTTCCAGTTTGTCAGTGTCCTTCTTGAACTGTGGTGCCCAGAACTGGACACAGTACTCCAGGTGAGGTCTGACCAGAGCAGAATACAGTGGCACTATTACTTCCCTTGATCTAGATGCTATACTCCAGGCTTGTGCTTTGTCTGCTACAGACAAGTGGCAAGTCACGGGACAAACCTTGGCTATAGCATGTGGTTTACCTGGAGATGACTACTCTAATAATAATACTACTAATAATAACAATAATAATAACAACAACATTTATTTATACCCTGCCCTCCCCAGCCAAGACCAGGCTTAGGGCGGCTAACACCCGATATAAAGACAAATTGATGGAAATACAACGTAAAAACAAGATTAAAATACAACATTAAAATACAGCCTTTCGGGAACCTGTGCCCCCCCCCGATGTTCAACAAACCCAGCTGCCATCAGACACCCCCCCCCCAGCATAGCCAATGGTCAGGGGAGTGGGTGGGAATTATTGTCCAGCAAAATCTGGAGGGACACAGGCTCCCCATCCATGGCTCTATAGGTATGGAGAAGAAGGACGTACGAGGGGGTCACTCATTCGTCAATTTGGCCCAGATGGTGACCCTGGAGGTTCCAGGACTTTATACTGCTGGTGGAGGCGGGAGGGAGGGAGAAATCATACCTTTCGTCCTGAAACCTGGAGACTGAAATATGGCTGTGGGGCCATTGATTCCCAACTCTCTACACCGCTGGAATCACAGGTAGGTGGAGGGAAGTGCAAGGATACTTCCAAGACTAAATTCTCCTGGGAAACAGGACTTCAGAGAACCGATCCCATGCCTCTACCTGCTGCAAGCCTGGCCAAACTGCTACTGAAGGAAACTACGAGACTCTTCCGCTGTATACTGAGGCTATTTGTCCCTGGCTGGTTGCCATCCTTTTAAGTCATGAGGAGTTGGGTCTTGTCAAGCGCTGGACCCTGAGCACCTGATATACAGTGGTGCCTCGCAAGACGAAATTAATCCGTTCCATGAGGCTCTCCGTATAGCGGTTTTTTCGTCTTGCGAAGCAAGCCCATTGACAGCTTAGCGGATTAGCGCCTTTTAGCGATCAGCTGTTAAGCGGCTTATCAGCGGATCAGCTGATAAGCGGCTTAGGAAAAGGGGGGAAGGGGGGGGAAACCACAGGAACTCGCAAGATATTTTCGTCTTGCGAAGCAAGCCCATAGGGAAATTCGTTTTGCGAAGCGCCTCCAAAACGGAAAAGCCTTTCGTCTAGCGGGTTTTCCGTCTTGCGAGGCGTTCGTCTTGTGGGGCACCACTGTACACAAAAGAGATCTCTTCTTCAAGACAGCATAGAGTGAAACTATGGGATTCACTCCCACAAGGGGGCATAGATGACCACTGACTTGGACTACCTAGGGCCACATTGTTCACTTGGTTAGTGCATGAGACTCTTCTCTTGGGTAGCAGGGCCGACAAAGACCCCTCTCTGCCCCCAAACCTTGGAGAACTACTCCCAGTTGGAGGAGACAATGCCGGGCCAGTGTAAGGAAGGCTTTCTGCGTTCAGACGCTCTTACCGTAACAAACGCGTCTGCTGCCTCTTGCGGATCGACGGGTTGGACTCAAAGACGTGAGGACGTTTCCTTTTCTTGCCTGTCGCCACGGCGGCAGCAGCGGCCATTCCCACAGGGCCTGCGGACGAGAGATGGGTTTTGAATATTCGGGGGGCCACAGGCCATAAATGCTACAGCAAGCTACTGGTGAGATGCCACAGAATATCTGAGAGCTTAAGAAAAGCGGAACAAATCCACGGACATTTATGACATAGTTATGCACTGGTAACTTCAAGGTTGGATTGCTGCTGTGCGTCCTAAGGTACCAACATATAAGACCCCGTACAATTTCTCCTTCAAAGGCATCAGAAGTCTGCTCCACAATAACTCAGAGCAAGGGCTTTCAGTGTCGTTTGTTCAGGGAAACAGGATCACTGCTGAGATATGACAGGCGCCCTCATCTGTGTTTTCCAAAAACAACTGGAGAGTCTTTCGTATCGTTTCTAAAACTATATTTAGTTGGATTTTTGTATTGTTTTCAAAACTACCGTATTTTTCGCCCTATAGGGCGCACTGGCCCATAGGGCGCACCTAGGTTTTTTTTTGGGGGGGGGAGGAAATAAAGGGGGGGGAAATTCCCCCAGGCGCGGGGGGCTGCTATCCGCAAGCCTTGGGAGCCCGGCGGGAAGTCGCACTGGGCTCCCAAGGCTTGCAGATAGCTTCCTGAAGCCTGGAGAGCGAGAGGGGTCGGTGCGCACCGACCCCTCTCGCTCTCCAGGCTTCAGCGAAAGCCTGCATCCGCCCCATAGGATGCACACACATTTCCCCTTCATTTTTTGGAGGGGAAAAAGTGCGTCCTATAGGGCGAAAAAGATGGTATTTTTTAGCTGTGCTTATGGTATATTTGCAAATTGCCTCACGTGAAAGGCAATTCGTAAGTTACTTAAACGATGATGATGATGTATTTGTTGGTCTTTAAAGTTGGCTGCAACTTTAAGAACTGTAACTTTATAAATATGTGATTGAGCTTGCTTTTCCCTCCTCCCTCCCACTCCTTTTTCCTAACATGTCGTGCTCTTTTAGGTTGTGAATGTGAAGGTGGGAGCTGTCTTATAGCTAATTTCCGTAAGCCACTCTGAGAACCCTTTTGGCTAAAGAGTGGAGGATAAATTCTGCAAATAAATAAACAAACAGTACCATTAGACTAATACAACTACCGTTCCGGATATAATTTCAATAGCAATTATTTCACGCAGTATCTTTCTCCATGCATATGTTTCCAAAATCACCCTACAGGTTATTATTCATCGTAAACAGGATGGATTTAGAACCCTAACTTGAAGTTAGAACCCTATCACGAAGATATCAGATGAGAAAGAAACATTGTCAGTTGCAATTGCTGTACTGCCCTCTGCTGGTTGCAGCTTCACAGTAGAAAATCTGGCTTGAGGACGTGAGTAAAATGTCCCCAAAAATGCAGATGAGGGGGAAAAGGTTTCCCGTTCCGGGGACTGGTTTTTAAAGACAAGATTCCAGGGAAGTTCTGACAGCAAGGTATGGACCAGTCAAATCATGAAAGTGTGTGTGCCTGCATTAGTCCTTTGCTCAAATGTATGATTGTTTTGAAATAAATTGCATTGCTCCTTCTTAATCCCTCACTAATCAGACCTTCTGAAGGGAGGGGTAAAGAGATCTTTTGCTCAGTTTAACATGCTGTTTAGTCTATATACTACGAGAGAATTCGTCCTCTATATGCAGATCCTTCTCTAGTCAAAAGGCATCATGCGATACAATAGGATAATCTTTATTGCCATTGTCCCATACAGAACAACGAAACTGAAAAAATCTACATCAGACATTCAAAACCCCACAAGCCCGCTATCCCAGCCTGGTTAGCCTCTAAAAACTCTGATACCCCATAATTAAATGCAATATACTCCCATAGAGACTACCTTACACTGTGTTTAAAACCAAAATCGCATTTGGGTAGAAACTGTTTCTCAGGCAGCTGGTCCTAGTCTTTATAACCCTGTACCTTCTTCCAGAGGGACGCGGGTGGTGCTATGAGTTAAACCACAGAGCCTAGGGCCGTTTACCTTCCCGCCAGAGTGGTACCTATTTATCTACTTGCACTTGGACATGCTTTCGAACTGCTAGGTTGGCAGCAGCAGGGACCAAACAACGGGAGCTCACCCCGTCGCGGGGATTCGAACCACCAACCTTCTGATCGGCAAGCCCTAGGCTCTGTGGTTTAACCCACAGCACCAACCGCGTCCCTTAAAATAGCTAGATGCACTTAAATTGCCCAAACTGTTCAGTTGACCCTTGTGAAAAATCAACCCCAATAGAAAAAGCCCTTTTGCATCAGTCTCTTCCACCAGGTGCCAAAAGTGAAGCTCGCACCCAGGGATACATAAATAGATTGTGGGTGGTTATCAGAACATAATCCATCTATCGAAAAGTGAAGTGGGGAAGAGTATTTTCTAAGGGTGCAGCGCTCTTTGTGAATCAAGAGGGTGGTTTTTTTTTGCTTTTCATGCGTGTTATGTGACCGGCAAGTGAACCCCACTGACGTCTTCTCAGAGTTTGGAGAATTTACATCCTGAAATATTAACATGGCCACATCCTTTGACCTTGAAAGGGGCCCAAGGAAATACTTCGGTGCTCAGTACAGTGGTACCTCTGGTTGCGAACGGGATCCGTTCCAGAGGCCAGTTCGCAACATGAAAGGAACGCAACCCGCAGCGGCGGGTCTGCACACACACGGGTTGTGATTCGCCGCTTCTGCACACGACATCATTTTGCGCGTCTGTGCATGTGCGGGCGGCAAAACCCAGAAGTAATCCTTTCTGGTACTTCCGGTTCACTGCAGGACGTAACCTGAAGCGGACGTGACATGAGGTATGAATGTATGAGTATTTTCTTCCACCAAAATAAAAAAACCTTATGGGTATCAATTCTAACATTTGTGGATCTCCTAAGAACTTCAGGGATCCACCTTGGTCACCTGTGGCCAACTCTGCACTGCGCAGTCAAGTCTTGATGCGAAACAGAGGAAGCCCCTTTAGGGCACATGGGGAAGAAATGCTATGCCCATGGGGCAAGCGAGGGAAAACAGGAAAGGGCGCCAGCAATGTACCTGCAGCAGCCAGATGGGCTGTCACCTCATCGGTAGCCGTGGAGTTGAGAATGTCGGAGTCGTCGTAGGAAGTGTCCTCGGGAGAAGACGGCGAGTCTTCATCTGCGCTGAGCATGCTGTGCTCCGTGTACGTGGCCACATGGACCTGCTGCACCTGTTGGGCCACTGCGTGGGCCTCAATGGTGGCCATGTGCTCCGTCTGCGTCACCGTGTGTTCCTCCATCGGTAGCTACTGCTAGAGGAAAGGAGATACAGGAGGGGAGAGAAATCAGGTGGAGGAATAATAATAATAATTATTATTTATACCCCGCCCATCTGGCTGGGTTTCCCCAGCCACACTGGGCGGCTTCCAACAGAACACCAAAATACAATAACCTATTAAACATTAAAAGCTTCCCTAAACAGGGCTGCCTTCAGATGTCTTCTGAAAGTCTGGTAGTTGTTGTTCTCTTTGACATCTGCTGGGAGGGCGTTCCACAGGGCAGGCGCCACCACTGAGAAGGCCCTCTGCCAGGTTCCTTGTAACGTGGCTTCTTGAGGGAGGGAACCGCCAGAAGGCCCTGGAAGCTGGACCTCAGTGTCCAGGCCAAACGATGGGGGTGGAGACGCTCCTTCAGGTCTACTGGACCGAGGCCGTTTAGGGCTTTAAAGGTCAGCACCAACACTTTGAATTGTGCTCGGAAACGTACTGGGAGCCAATGGAGGTCTTTCAAAACCAGTGTTATGTGGTCTCGGTGGCCGCTCCCAGTCACCAGTCTAGCTGCCGCATTCTGCATTAGTTGTAGTTTCCGGGTCAACTACAAAGGCAGCCCCACGTAGAGCGCATTGCAGTAGTCCAAGCGAGAGATAACCAGAGCATGCACCACTCTGGCAAGACAGTCCGCTCGCAGATAGGGTCTCAGCCTGCGTACCAGATGGAGCTGGTAGACAGCTGCCCTGGGCACAGAACTGACCCGCGCATCCATGTACAGCTGTCAGTCCAGAATGACTCCCAGGCTGCGCACTTGGTCCTTCAGGGGCACAGTTACCCCATTCAGGACCAGGGAGTCCTCCACACCTGCCCGCCTCCTGTACCCCCAAAACAGTACTTCTGTCTTGTCAGGATTCAACCTCAATCTGTTAGACGCCATCCATCCTCCAACCAGAGGAGGTTTGTTCTTGGTATGAGCTTTCGTGTGCATACAGAAGTGTGCATGCACATGAAAGCTCATACCAAGAACAAACTTGCTTGGTCTCTAAGGTGCTACTGGAGAATATTTTTTTATTCTTTATATATATTCTATTCTATTCATAGAATTGTAGACTTGGAAGGGACCCTTGCAATGAAGGAATCTCAACTAAAGCATCCATGACAGAGGGCCATCTAACCTCCAAGGAAGGAGAGTCCACAACCTCCCGAAGGAGAATGTAAACAATAATAATAATAATAATAATAATAATAATATATTTATACCTCGCCCATCTGGCTGGGCTTCCCCAGCCACTCTGGGCAGCTTTCAACAAAATATTAAAATACTGTAATGCATCAAACATTAAAAGCTTCCCTAAACAGGGCTGCCTTCAGATGTCTTCTAAAAGTCTTGTAGTTCTTTTTCTCTCCGACATCTGACAAGAGGGCATTCCACAGGGCGGGGGCCACCATCGAGAAGGCCCTCTGCCTGGTTCCCTGTAACTTGGCTTCTTGCAGGGAGGGAACCGCCAGAAGGACCTCGGAGCTGGACCTCAGTGTCCAGGCAGAACGATGGGGGTGGAGACGCTCCTTCAGATACACTGGATTTATACTGTAATTAAAAGACAAGAAACGGCTCCTCTTTCAGACACCAGAGCAACCCCTCTTCAGGGGCGTAACCTAAAACCCGAAGTTAAAACGGCACTGTAACTTAAAATCCTAAAGAACAGGATGACGGTCTCATTCAGTATTCATGCGTTTCCTTTCCCAAGCAGTCAGGTTTCATGTTCTACATGTGGTGTGAAGGTCGCTAATGTACCTTAAAGCATTGGGTTGTGCCCTGCTTATTCACCGTTATAACAGAGGCAGTGTGGCTCATCAGATGTACAAACCAGGTGTGCTCCTTCAGGGGCAATCTGTTGGGGACTGAATGTTGGCAGTGAGTTAGGCCAGAGCCAAGTGGACCACTTCACTTTCTCTACCATCCGCCCCACCGTAGTGCCAGGAGAAGGAAAATCAGTCTCGCCAGAGGTCTGAACTAATAACTGCTTGCAGAGGACATCCCCGTTCCTCCCATCGCTTTATTAATGTAAGAACATAAGAAAAGCATGCTGGATCAGGCCAGCGACCAGTCATGCCCAAAATCCTGTTCTCACAGCGGCCAACCAGATCCCTGTGGGAAACCCACAAGCAGGATTCAAGCGCAAGAGCAACTCTTCCCCTCCTGTGATTTCTTGCAGCCGATATTTGGAATCATTGCTGCCTCCCAACTTTGGAAGCAGAGCAGAGCCTTAATAGCTAGTAGCCACTGGAGTCATCTCCTCCATTCATTTGTCTAATCCTCTTTTAAAACTGTCCAAGTCAGTCGCCATGACTGTCTCTTGTGGGAGGGAGTTCCATAGTTCAACTATCTGCAGCGTGAAGAAATGCCTTCCTTTTTTTCTGTCCTGAACCAACACTCAGCTTCGTTGGATATCCACAAGTTCAGAGTGGTGCATGCTCTAGTTATCTCTCACTTGGACTACTGCAATGCGCTCTACGTGGGGCTACCTTTGAAGGTGACCCGAAAACTACAACTAATCCAGAATGCAGCTGCTAGACTATTGACTGGGAGTGGCCACCGAGACCACATAACACCGGTCTTGAAAGACCTACATTGGCTCCCAGTACGTTTCCAAGCACAATTCAAAGTGTTGGTGCTGACCTTTAAAGCCCTAAACGGCCTCGGTCCAGTATATCTGAAGGTTACAGGGAACCAGGCAGAGGGCCTTCTCGGTAGTGGCGCCCTCCCTGTGGAACGCCCTCCCAGCAGATGTCAAAGAGAACAACTACCACCAGACTTTTAGAAGACATCCTCTTTAGGGAAGCTTTTAATGTTTAATAGGTTATTGTATTTTGGTGTTCTTTTGGAAGCCACCCAGAGTGGCTGGGGAAACCCACCCAGATGGGCAGGGTATAAATAATTAATTAATAAATAATAATAATGTATTGCAAGAGAGGGAGAAAGACTTCTCTGCATTCTCTATGCCAGGCTTCCTCAAACTCGGCCCTCCAGATGTTTTGAGACTACAATTCCCATCATCCCTGACCACTGGTCCTGCTAGCTAGGGATCATGGGAGTTGTAGGCCAAAAGCATCTGGAGGACTGAGTTTGAGGAAGCCTGCTCTGTGCCATAGCACAATTTTTATGAATTTCTATCATGTCCACCCTTTCTTCATGGAGGAAGTAGTCTATCTCCTTGATCATTTTCGGTTACCCTTTTCTGAACCTTCTGCAACACTGCAATGTCCTTTTTAAGTTGTGGCTATTGGAACTATACACGATATTCCAACTGCAGTTGCCCAATAGGTTTGTATTATGGCATTATAATACTGACAGTTTTTATTTTCAGTCCCTTTCCTAATGATCCCTAGCAACAGAAAGCAACCATAAACACAGAACGAGATTTCTAAGAATACTTCAGAATGGAGAGCAGATGTGGGGGTGGAATGGGAAATGGGCCTTTGTATCCTTTGTCTTGGTTCCGTGTCCGTTTTCTAAGATGCTGCTTTGCCAAGTTTTTTTTTATAATAAATATATGAAACACACACAAAACACTGCAGTTGCACTGTATAAAAAGAATCGCAGAACACTAAAAGCTAACAATCCATTTTCTTTGTCATAACAAAGGCTAATTAGCCTTCAGTCGCCAATTAGTACCAGCAAGTTTGGTAAGATTACTGATGGGGTTACATAACTAGAAGCTTATGTTACAGGGCTGTGTAGGTAGAAAATGCAGGTGCTAAAAATTACCTGTTCTTAAACTGATAAAATTTAGTGAAAACATAATGCGAAAATACAGCTTTTGTGTTCATCGAGCTGTGCGCAGAGCTTAAAATGCTTGAGAACCTAACATTGGGTGGACAATATGAGAGATGGGTGGGGCCATGCTCTGGTGTGGTCCAGAAAAACTTCAACCAAACCTGTGGGTTCCATCTGATGCTGATGGCAGACATCCCTTTGTGCAACTCTCCCCTCTCCTCTCCCCTGAAGCCCCTCTGCCCAACATCTTCTCCAGAAGTTTGGAGGATCTCCAGAAGTTTGGAGGACTTTCTGGAGCAGATTTTGAGGGTGCCCATGGAGAGGAAAGGGAAGCCCCTTGGTCAAGTAGAACTCCCCAGGCTCAGTGTCTGGATGCAACTCCATTTGTTTACCCAGACATTCGAGCAGAATTTGGGTTGTTCTGAAATACGGGTAAAGGTAAAAGGACCCCTGAACATTAGGTCCAGTCGTGACCGACTCTGGGGTTGCGACGCTCATCTCGCTCTACTGGCCGAGGGAGCCGTTGTACAGCTTCCGGGTCATGTGGCCAGCATTACTAAGCTGCTTCTGGCGAACCAAAGCAGCGCACGGAAACGCTGTTTACCTTCCTGCCGGAGTGGTACCTATTTATCTACTTGCACTTTGACGTGCTTTCGAACTGCTAGGTTGGCAGGAGCAGGGACTGAGCAATGGGAGCTCACCCCGTCGTGGGGATTCGAACTGCCGACCTTCTAATCGGCAAGTTCTAGGCTCTGTGATTTAACCCACAGCGCCACCCGCGTCCCTTCGAAATACGGGTACCATATCCTTTATTCCCCAAGAACTCTAGTGCTGGCGAAGGCGGGGGGGGGGGGCGTGTTCCAAGTCCTGCAGGCTTCAAACCCTTTTACAGCATTTTTCATCGCTTGGGTAGGGGAAGCAGACGACTGCTGCAGAGGCCTCAGACTCCACAGGTGCTGTGCATGTGCACATGAATGCTCAATCGAGGGAAGCTGGAGATGGTTCCTATGGAGGACTCTTGAAGGCCTCTGTGGAGCCATACAGTTCACTCTGTGGTGTGGAAAGGACAGGCGGATGTGCCTCTCCGAAAGCCAAAATCTCTAGATTTTGCACTGCATGATAAGTGAGTGAATTGGGCAATAACTGAGGCAAGGATTTGGGTTTGTCTAGCTATGGAGAGAGGCCAAAGAGTTCTGCTCTACTCACTGTGGCAGGCATCCTCCAAACAATTCAGTAAAGGTAAAGGTACCCCTGCCCGTACGGGCCAGTCTTGACAGACTCTAAGGTTGTGCGCTCATCTCACTCTAGAGGCCGGGAGCCAGCGCTGTCCGAAGACACTTCCAGGTCACATGGCCAGCATGCCGAAGCTGCTCTGGCGAACCGGCACCAGAGCAGTACACGGAAACGCCGTTTACCTTCCCGCTATAAAGCGGTACCTATTTATCTACTTGCACTTAGGGGTGCTTTCGAACTGCTAGGTGGGCAGGAGCTGGGACCGAACGACAGGAGCTCACTCCGCCTCGGGGATTCGAACCGCTGACCATGCGATCGGCAAATCCTAGGCGCTGAGGTTTTACCCACAATGCCACCTGCGTCCCTAAACAATTCAGTAACACCCCTTAAATTAAAGTTTTCAAGTTAATCAAGGAATCATAATGAGTCGGAAGGGACCACAAGAGTCATCTAGTCCAACTGCCTTCAAAGCAGGAAGATTTTGCCCAAGGTGGGACTCTGAGATTAAGAGTGCCATGATCTAATGTTCCAAGTCTCTTCCATATTCTGCTCCATGTATTCCCCAAAGACTACTTCCGCTGATGAATTCATGTGGTTTTTATGTTGATCTTTTCTGTGAACTGCCCCGAGACCTCCGGGTATAAGGCGGCATATAAATTCAATAAATAATAGTAAAGCGTAACAGCCAAAGAATTGCCGCTTGTTGGATGAGTGTTTGGCTGAAGGTTGTGGCAGTATAACTGGAGGCTGCCAAGCTGTGTTCTTGATTCCAGAGAAGAACTGTCATGGGAAGCTCCTGCTCAGGTGGCGGCTGAGATCAAGTTTGTGGGCAAGGATAGCCTGAACCAAGAGGCTTCTGCTTCAGCTAGGAGAGGTGTTGGTAGACATTGACAGATAACATGTGAAAATGCAAGAACTGGCCATTTGGAAAGAGGTGTGGTACACACTGCATGTGCCTCCAGACTGCTTTTGGACCAGAGAGCACTGAGTGCTCTGGAGAGTAGCACTCGAACCCTTGGCTTCAAGATACAAGAAAGGGTATCTGGCTTGAGAGCAGTACATGTGAAAAGGATCTAGGAGTCTTGGTTGACCACAAACTTGACATGAGCCAACAGTGTGACGCGGCAGCTAAAAAAGCCAATGCAATTCTGGGCTGCATCAATAGGAGTATAGCATCTAGATCAAGAGAAGTAATAGTGCCACTGTATTCTGCTCTGGTCAGACCTCACCTGGAGTACTGTGTCCAGTTCTGGGCACCACAGTTCAAGAAGGACACTGACAAACTGGAACGTGTCCAGAGGAGGGCAACCAAAATGGTCAAAGGCCTGGAAACGATGCCTTATGAGGAACGGCTAAGGGAGCTGGGCATGTTTAGCCTGGAGGAGGTTAAGGGGTGATATGATAGCCATGTTCAAATATATAAAAGGATGTCACATAGAGGAGGGAGAAAGGTTGTTTTCTGCTGCTCCAGAGAAGCGGACACGGAGCAATGGATCCAAACTACAAGAAGATTCCACCTAAACATTAGGAAGAACTTCCTGACAGTAAGAGCTGTTCGACAGTGGAATTTGCTGCCAAGGAGTGTGGTGGAGTCTCCTTCTTTGGAGGTCTTTAAGCAGAGGCTTGACAACCATATGTCAGGAGTGCTCTGATGGTGTTTCCTGCTTGGCAGGGGGTTGGACTCGATGGCCCTTGTGGTCTCTTCCAACTCTATGATTCTATTCTATGATTCTATGATTCCCACTCAACATCAGGGAAAACTTTCTGACAGTAAGAGCTGTTTGGCAGTACGTTTCCGAGTACAATTTAAAGTGTTGGTGCTGACCTTTAAAGCCCTAAACGGCCTTGGTCCAGTATACCTGAAGGAGCGTCTCTACATCCATCGTTCTGCCCGGACACTGAGGTCCAGCGCTGAGGATCTTCTGGTGGTTCCCTTCCTGCGTGAAGCCAAGTTACAAGGAACCAGGCAGAGGGCCTTCTCGGTGGTGGCGCCCACCCTGCGGAACGCCCTCCCATCAGATGTCAAAGAGAAAAACAACTACCAGACTTTTAGAAGACATCTGAAGGCAGCCCTGTTTAGAGAAACTTTTCATGTTTGATGCATTACTGTATTTTAATATTTTGTTGAAGGCCGCCCAGAGTGGCTGGAGAAGCCCAGCCAGATGGGCAGGGTATAAATAATACATTATTATTATTATTATTATTATTATTATTATTATTATTATTAATTTGCCCTCCCATTCACTGTGCTGATAACACTGCATTGCAAGGGGTCAGGCTAAATGACCCATTGGGACCCTTCCAAGGTTCTTGATTCTATGAATGGGCTCTTGGAATGAAACCGGAGCTGATTTAGAGGAGGCCTGCTCTACCTGCCAGTCCCCCGGAAACTGCCTCCTGAAAGTGAGCATCACACAAGGCACAGAAGCTTTCATGGAGCATCAGGAAACAAAGCCTGAAGGTTTTCTCAGCAGCAACGTACTATTTACTTTCTGTCCTGCCATGTCGTCCGGCCATGCCGGCTTCCATACCGAGAGACGATAACCAGAAAACCACAAGCAGCATTGCGGGGCAACAGGGGCACACATGGGAGAGCGCGCAATGCTAAGTACCTGCTGGCTTTTCAGATAGGATAAGGGAAGGCTGCCGCTCAACAGCAGCGTCATCTTTGCTTGCAGAGAACCAGTAGTGGTGTAGTGGTTAGGGTGTCAGACCAGGACCCTGAAGACCAGGGTTCAAATCCCCACCAGGGGACCTTGGGGGCCATTCACTGCCTGTCAGCCCAACCTACCTTATAAGGTTGTTGCAAGGGCGAAATGCAATGTTGGAAATTCAGCTATAGTCATACCTTGGGTTACAGATGCTTCAGTTGCGTTGTTTCGAGTTACAGACCCCCCCCCCCGAAACCCGGAAGTACCGGAATGGGTTACTTCCAGGTTTCGCCGCTCGCACATGCGCTGAAGTGCTAAATCGCACTTTGCACATGCGCAGAAGCACCAAGTCGCAACCAGCACATGCGCAGACATGCCACTGCGGGTTGCAAATGCTGCAGGTTGCGAACGTGCATCCCGCACGGATCATGTTCGCAACCCGAGCATGCACTGTATAAGCTAGGCGCCGAACGCCTCCTTAAACCAGGGCTGCATTCACGAAAAAGGAATGCCGTGTTGCCAATACGATTTTTGGTTCCTGTAATTCATTGTGATTGAGCAGATAACATATCATGGATAGAATTCTACAGGATAACCTATGTTTCAGGAGAGAGGACCGAATGCCCATCAAAACTGTTTGAACTGAAGCAACAGCTTTCCTACACTAACAGAAAACTATTTGGTTCTGTTTTGTGGGGGAAGACATAGCGACACGCAGTAGAGAAGCCTGCCAGATGCTTTGAACTACAGTTCCCATCAGCCCCAGCCAGCAGTTGTGAAGCCTGCTTTCCGGAGCAAGGCCAAAATGACATATATGTGCATATTCCTCAATGAAGGAACAAGGTGTGGCTGTTAAGTTTTTATCTTGAAAGTGTGGCCCAGAGAATAGAAAAGGTTGGGAACCACTACTCCAGCCTGTTTCTTCATGGCTGGTTTGGCCCAGCGTTGCTTGCGTCAAAATAACTGGTACTGGAAACCAAACGACTCCTTCTCCATACTTGCAGATCAGGAACTTGTTGCTGCTATTATCGTGAAATAATCTCTGCAAGAGAGCAGAGCGGGCCAGTCTTGTTTTCTTAAGAAGCACACCTGCTAGGCAGCAGCTCTACAGATGTTAGACGCTCTGAGCCCGGCTTCGGCTGGGGAGGGCGGGATATACATAAAATTTTATTATTATTTAGGAGTTGCTGTCTCTACCCATGCCTCCCTTTAGCTTGTCCCTAAGACCTGCCCCACATTGCCAGAGCCTAGCTCAGCATGTGTGACCAAGGAGAAACGAAGGCAAATATCTGAGCAGTACCAGTAATAATAATAATAATAATTTATTATTTATACCCCGCCCATCTGACTGGGCCTCCCCAGCCACTCTGGGCGGCTTCCATAGAAACCAAAAATACAGTAAAATATCACACGTTAAAAACTTCCCTGAACAGGGCTGCTGTAAAATGTCTTCTGAATGTCAGGTAGTTGTTTATCGCTTTGACATCTGCTGGAAGGGCGTTCCACAGGGTGGGCGCCACTACCGAGAAGGCCCTCTGCCTGGTTCCCTGTAGCTTAGCTTCTCGCAATGAGGGAACCGCCAGAAGGCCCTCGGCGCTGGACCTCAGCGTCTGGGCAGAATGATGGGGGTGGAGACGCTCCTTCAGGTATACTGGACTGAGGCCATTTAGGGCTTTCAAGGTCAGCACCAACACTTTGAATTGTGCTCGGAAACGTACTGGGAGCCAGTGTAGGTCTTTCAAGACCGGTGTTATATGGTCTCGGCGGCCGCTCCCAGTCACCAGTCTAGCTGCCACATTCTGGATTAGTTGTAGTTTCTGGGTCACCTTCAAAGGTAGCCCCACATAGAGTGCATTGCAGTAGTCCAAGCGGGAGATAACCAGAGCATGCACCACTCTGGCGAGACAGACAGCGGGCAGGTAGGGTCTCAGCTACGTACCAGATGGAGCTGGTAAACAGCTGCCCTGGACACAGAACTGACCTGTGCCTCCATGGACAGCTGTGAGTCCAAACTGTCTTCCACAAATGGCTCCCTCCAGATGCTTTGGACATGCTAGCTGGGACTGATGGGAGCTGTAGTCAAAAACATCAGGAGGGGAAGACATGGCCTAGCACTCCTGTACAGATACATTACACTATGCGCAGAATTTGTTTCTTCAAGCGCTGGATGATTTATTGTGTCTGAAGTCTTGGGGTGGGGGCTCCTGTTCACAACTGACAAGTGAGGGAAAACGTTGAGAACATGTGCATTCTTCATTGCACCATGCCTTCTTTTGACTAGAAGTAGCACCAATTTTTTATTTACAAAAAGCAGAAAAAGGTTCCAGGCGTTATTGAGAATTTTGTTTAACCAGCTAAGAACTCTCTGAATTGCACCTGTCCAAGAATTTGGGGCTGTCTTTAAAATGTCTCCTTGCATTGCATTACCATAAGAGTGAATTATCTGCTCTTTAATGCTTCTTTAGAAAAGGCTAACTCTTCAAACCAAGTTAACAAAGGCATTGGGGAATTAACAGATGCTCAGAAAACCACCACATCAGAAGAGCAAGAATTGTGCAACCTTTGATTAAAGGTAAAGGGACCCCTGACCATTAGGTCCAGTCGTGGCCGACTCTGGGGTTGCGGCGCTCATCTCGCTTTACTGGCCGAGGGAACCGGCGTACAGCTTCCAGGTCATGTGGCCAGCATGACTAAGCCACTTCTGGCGAACCAAAGCAGCGCACGGAAACGCCGTTTACCTTCCCGCCGGAGTGGTACCTATTTATCTACTTGCACTGGCATGCTTTCGAACTGCTAGGTTGGCAGGAGCATGGACCAAGCAACAGGAGCTCACCCTGTTTTGGGAATTCGAACCGCCGACCTTCTGATCAGCAAGTCCTGGGCTCTGTGGTTTAACCCACAGCACCGCCCGCGTCCCTAACCTTTGATTAGCATGCCATAAATTGCAGGTGAGGAACTTCCAAGCCCCAGGCCTCTCTGCCTGGGTCCATGGGAATCTCCCCAGGCAGATCACCCCCTTCCTCAGCCATAGTTCCTCTCCTTGGGGCATACACCTCATCAGCTCTACTTCATACCCTCCTTGAGTGACTTGCCTGGCTGGAATGTTTCCTTGAAATCTGAAAATGCCTCTTGGCTGCCAGGATTTAGAATAGAGAGGGGTGGGGGTGGGTGTAGAAACAGGCCTTCTATTTAAAGGCAAAAATCCTTCATTGCTCCGCCTACTTTTGCCTCTGGCCCCACACCACTGTGACATGTGGCCCCTGGACATTTGCACAGATGGGTATGTGTGAAAAGGGTTCCCCACTCCTGCTGTAAATGTGACCAAAGCTACTCATAATTGGTCCTATGCCAGGGGTCAGCAAACTTTTTCAGCAGGGGGCCTATCCACTGTCCCTCAGACCTTGTGGGGGGCCGGACTATATTTTGGGGAAAAAATATGAACAAATTCCTATGCCCCACAAATAACCTAGAGATGCATTTTAAATAAAAGCACACATTCTACTCATGTAAAAACACACTGATTCCCGGACCATCCGCGGGCCGGATTTAGAAGGCAATTAGGCCAGATCCGGTCCCTGGGCCTTAGTTTGCTTACCCCTGTCCTATGCCAACATGCTATCCACAGACCAAAACACTACAGCAAAGTGCATCTTAACCTCCACCCTCAATGGGGGCAAATCGGTCACCCAGAGCACCATGTCCCAAACCCCTGAAAATGCAGCATGGTCAGTTTCACCTACGAAGTTACACTTTACTAGTTAGACATTTTAACTCAAGACATTTCACTATGCTGAATTAAATTTTATATAAAATGTACACAACGTACCCCCCGCCCAAAAGGACTGATAGTTCTCCCCTTTCAGCAGTGAGGGTCTGCAGGTTTTGGAAAACAGCAGACTTGAGGCGGTCAATTTGCAGCCAGTATAAACTTCAAGCATTAGTCTAAGCCCACCCATGACTTGATTCCAAGTCCACCCACTTTGGAAAACAACAATCTCTACCAAAGTCAAGATGGCCCAATATCCTATTTTAACCAGTCAAGCAAATGTTACTTTTGAGCTGAAGCATTTCTCTCACCTTCATATGTCAGCTATGTGATATGGATATATTCAGAGCCAGTAGCTGACTGGGGGCTGTGTGAAAACAAACAAACCAGTAACCAGGATTGGGGCAATGGTCTCTTCTGTGTGCACTGCCTGCCTAGAGCCTCTCCCCAAAATATCACACCCACAGGACTGACATTTTCAAAGCACAGTCCCTGCTAGCAGCATATTTTAAAAGAAGATAATCACAGTCTTGAAAAAAGAAGAAAAAAACAGTCTGGGCTGGTAGCAAAAAGGAAAGGGGAATACAAAGCAGCTCTTTGTTTTAAGTAAGTTAACAGCAAAATGGCTGTTGGATTTTGGCATCGGAGAAAATTCTCATTAGCAAGTGCTCTGAGCTGCTTGCCTGAAGACAGGTTTTGATACAGGGCAGCCGGGCAATTTAAAACAATTGTCACTCCTCAAAGAGAAAGGCGGCCGTATAATATGTACTTGCATGTACCAGCTGAACAAGTGATGAACGCTGAAAGAACAGGGCACTGGGTGAAAGGAGCACCAACACACACAAACACCCTGCCGTCCTTTATCATGTTTAGCCTGGAGAAGAGGAGGTGAAGGGGTGATATGATAGCCATGTTCAAATATATAAAAGGATGTCACATAGAGGAGGGAGAAAGGCTGTTTTCTGCTGCTCCAGAGAAGCGGACACGGAGCAATGGATCCAAACTACAAGAAAGAAGATTCCACCTAAACATTAGGAAGAACTTCCTGACAGTAAGAGCTGTTGGACAGTGGAATTTGCTGCCAAGGAGTGTGGTGGAGTCTCCTTCTTTGAAGGTCTTGAAGCAGAGGCTGGACAACCATATGTCAGGAGTGCTCTGGTGGTGTTTCCTGCTTGGCAGGGGGTTGGACTCGATGGCCCTTGGGGTCTCTTCCAACTCTATGATTCTATGATCAGGCACTGATCTCTGACATTGCAAGGAAGAGGTTTCTGTAGGAAGTGGGACTGATCCCAGAAAGTGCAGCTGGGAAGGCTAAACAGAGCCCAACCAAAGGCTCAAGAAAAAAAGAATTGCCTTCCATTAATTCCTCCTCCAAAAATAAATAGGAGCAGGATGTGGTTTATCTTCTTGCTAACACACTTCCAGAGTACAGGGGCCAGCACTGAGGAGGCCTTGAGATCTGTCCGCTTCTTTCCTGTCTGATCTCATCTCTTATAAGGATGATATCATAGCCAGAATCCAGGAAGGGTGGAATGGAGATTGATGATCCTGAGAGGTTTTGGGCTCAGGCTGTTTCCAGTTGAACACAAGGCGAAGACGGATGATCAGTGCCCACAGCTGTACTTGGACATAGTAGTTGTCAGACAGAACTCCTCTATGACATTTATGGTTCTTACTAATAATAATAATAATAACAACAACAACAACAACAATATTTATTTATACCCCACCCTCCCCAGCCAGAGCAGCTAACACCAGCAAAATTACAGTATAAACATAATAGGGGGGGAAACACAATTTAAAATGCAGGTTAAAATGTGTTTTAAAATGCAGCCTCATTTTAAAAGTAGCCCATAGATCAAGACCATAAGTGGAAGGAAACATAAGGGTCAGACTGAGTCCAAACCAAAGGCCAGGCGGAACAGCTCTATCTTGCAGGCCCTGCAGAAAGATGTCAAGTCCCGCAGGGCCCTGGTCTCTTGTGACAGAGCGTTAAACAAAGTCGGGGCACCTGGACACAAGATTTGTTAAGTCTTTCACAGATTTCCTGATTTTGCAGGACAGGGAGCCTCTCTGTCAGTCACCGCGCAAAAGAGAAGCACAGCTCTTCCAGATTCATAGCTCCTTTACATGTTCAGGGTTATATTCAAAGTAGTGCTAAGTAACCACTCAAGGATTTCCAGTTGTGCAATCCAGTTGTCCTCCCCCTGTCCTCCTCAAATCTGCTCGGGGGGGGGGATTGGCGGGGGGAACCCAGAGCAGATTTAGGGGATGGGGGAGGGAGAAGTCTTGTTGCAAAAGGATAAATCCTTGCATTGACAGATGGGTCCTTAGCATTATGTTGGTGACAAGACCATAAGGAGCTGTGACTCTTAAGGGGTTGCAGCAATGACTGCTTAAGATGTAAAGTGGGAATGAACTTAGGCTGCAATTGTATGAAATCTCACTGAACTCTGTGGTGACACGTACATTGGGAAAGGCTTTCTGGGAAATGATATATAATGAGTTAAAGAAAATGTTTAAAAATACATTTGTCAAAAAACCAGAAGTCTTTTTACTAGGTATTATAGGTGAAGAGTTCCCAAGAGAAGATAAAAGACTTTTTATGTACGCAACAACGGCAGCGGGAATGCTACTAGCTCAGAGGTGGAAGGAAGGAGAAGTACCAACAAAAGAATGGCAGATGAAACGAATGGAGTATGTGGAAATGGCAAAACTGGTGGGGAAGATCTGAAACCAGGTATTTTCTAAAGGCTGGAGTAAATCTGTAATTTACTTAAAAGACCACTGTAAAAAGTTAAAATCTTTGGCAGGGATGTAAAGACACTCGTAATGTGGAATTTTTTAATGGTAATTATAGTTATAGAATAGATACATAATGGTAAAAGATGCAGTAAATTTAATCTTAAAGATGGAACTCATGGAGGGAGGGAAGGGGGTCCAAGGATTCGAAAGAACTCTGTATTTTAATGTTTGAAATTGTTTTGTTTTATAATTTTTTCTTCAAAAACTTAATAAAAATTTATACGTATATACAGTCATACCTCTTGTTACGTTTGCTTCAGGTTAAATCTTTTCAGGTTGCGTCCTGCAGCGACCCGGAAATACCGGAAACGGTTACTTCTGGGTTTCACTGCTCGCGCATGCACTCAAAATGTCACACGCATGTGCAGAAGCGGCAAATTGTTCACCTGCGCACACACAGGTTGCGTTCTGCTCATGTCCCATACGCAACCAGAGGTACCACTCTCTCTATATATATGTATATGTATATATGTGTACTAACCGTTGAATACATACACACACACGGCTAGTCTGTAGGTCCTTAGCCACACACTGGGGGTGGGGTGAACCCACTGAACCCTTGGAAACTCAACACATCTATGCAGGATATCTATACCCCTCTACTCTTAAGCTAGAGATGAACGCGGCATCATAGAAAGCAAGTAAAAAGCACACACATTGGACCTGGACATTACTCAGCCAGTAGGCCCAAAACTATGCCTAAAACTCATTAGTGGGGAAAGCATGTGGAATCAGACCAAGCATGTGAAAAGCTGTCATGGCCTATGTTAGCAGCTGGACAAAGCTCAGTGGTGGAAGGTCTCATTTTAAAACATCTGTTGGCGAAGATCTCTGCCTAAGACCCTTGAGCGCTGCTGCCACAGTAGACAATACTGGGCTAAATACCGTATTTTTCGCTCCATAGGATGCACCGGATTATAGGAGGGGGAGAACAGGGAAATTTTTTTTTCTTGTTCTCCCCCTCTAAAACAAGGTGCGTTCAAGGTGCATTCACCCGAGCTTGTGGGGCTGGCGGTGGGGGGAAGCGCTGCTTTCTCCCACCGCCAGCCTCAAAGATCCCTGAAGCCTTTGGAGCACAGCACCCCGCTGCCCTGGAGAGGCTGTGCGCGCAGCCGTCCCCAAGCTAGAGCAGCAAGACTGAGCCCTCCGTCTCGCTGTTCTGGCTTGGGAACAGCCTTGCTAGCTTCTGAAGGCACCCCGCTGCCCTGGAGAGGCTGTGCGCGAAGCCATCCCCAAGCTAGAGCAGCGAGACGGAGCGCTCCGCAGTGCTCTGTCTTCCTGTTCTGGCTTTGGGCTTAGCGGCGCAGCCTGCATTCGCTCTATAGGATGCACACACATTTCCCCTTAATTTTTGGAGGGGAAAATGTGCGTCCTATAGAACGAAAAATACGGTAAACCAGTGGTCAGACTATGCATCATGCCCCTTCATGTGCAAGTTCAGGAATCCACAGCAGACTTGGGGGCCAAAGCAACCCCTGAATTCTGTTCCGTTCACAGATTCTTTTACATGTGCAGTTTGTTGATTTGGGGTTGTCGTGCCCTGTCCTCTGCCAGCCTCATATTTGTGATGGTGCAAGGCTGAGAGTTTAAAATGCTATGCTGGAACACCACACCCAGGCTTGGGAGACCGGTGCCCCAATGCCACTGGATACAAGAGTATGACAAAAGTATTATGGTTGGGTGGAGCAACGGTAAGACAAAGTTAAAAGCAAAAGTACAGCCCCTCTAGCTAACATACTGAATGAGACCGTAACAGAAGACAGAAGTAGCCAAAGAGATTTAAAGATTAAGACCATGGAAAGAAATTATCTCCGTTTTCTGGAAGCAGGGCCTGCTGATTACAACACTCTCAATGCTATGGTGAAATCAGGTAAGCCACCCTTTGATTTGTACTGTTAAGTATTTCTTCCCCCCACCCAATATAACAGAATTATGAACAATAAACGTAACTAATTTTTATCCCACCAGACCCTTATTTGCTATACAGTGGTACCTCTACTTACGAATGTGATCCGTTTTGGGGTGCCATTTGCACCCCAAAAAGTCCATAAGTAGAGCGACACTAATACGCGTGCGCAAGAGAGCGCTTCTGTGCATGCACAAAATGCGCAGATTGCTTCTGCGCATGTGCCGAAAGCCGGAAGTATACACTTGCCACATTCGCAACCCGAAAATCCGCAACATAAAGCGAACGCAACCAGAGGTATGACCGTCCTACTAGAAGACTCTTGCTTTTATCACAAAACGTTAATTGGAATTCTAGTGTGGGCAGACACTTCCATTAAAATCTGATTATTTTTCTTAGGCTACATTTCTGTTTCCCTCCTGCTGCCAAGCTCAGAGCATTTCTATGAAGCAGATTGACCTGAGGCTGTGGTCTGGTTCATCTATAACTAAGTTAAGTCAAAACTAAAGTTTAGCAAGAATGAAAAATTGTTTCATCTGTCCAAGATGAAAAATCGTGGCCACTTCACTCCTCTGCTGTTCCTGATGCTCTACGTGGAGCCAAGCTATAGTTCGGCTTAGTGTTATGTGCAAACACAGGCTTATGGTTTGTCTCCTTCCCAGTATCTATGTGCTGTGCGAGTGACTTCTTTTGTCTGGTCTGAATCTTCTACCATTCAGCTTTACTGGGTCGCTCTGGGTTCTAATAGCATGAAAGGGGGATAAAAACTTTTCTCTATCCACTTTCCCCACACCTTGCAGAAATTTATACTCCTCTGTGTTCCATCTTACGCAGCTTTTCTCTAAACTAAAAACGCCCTAAAAAGTCCTATGGTTGGGTTGCTTGCTTCACAACCCTCATCATGTTGGCTTGCCTTTTTCTGAACCTTGTGTGTTCAGGGGATCTGAATGTGTTTCTCTTGCTCTGGCCCAACACGGTAATAAGTCTATAAATCACAGTGAACTCAGCTAGACTAGTAAAGAAAAAGTGATTTATTGAACATGACTAAATGACTAAACAACAAAAAATGCATTGCCTATGTGATGTAACGTTGTGCCACCAGATGGAGATGTGTAGTCCTGTTTTTTCTCTACCTGTTTTCTTCGGTGCGTCTAAATCAGGGGTCAGCAAACTAAGGCCTGGGGGCCGAATCTGGCCCAATCTCCTTCTCAATCCAGCCTGCGGACGGTTCAGGAATCAATGTTTTTACACGAGTAGAGTGTGTGCTTTTATTTAAAATGCATCTCTGGGTTACTTGTGGGGCATAGGAATTCATTCCATTATTTTTTTTCAAAATATAGTCCGGCCCCCCACAAGGTCTGAAGGATAGTGGACCAGCCCCCTGCTGAAAAGGTTTGCTGACCCCTGGTCTAGATACAGCCTGTATCTCTACTGACACAGCATTCACTGTGCGTCAAAAACATTTGCTTTAAGTTATGTACATTAACCGTGTACGTGTATTGCACGCACACACCTCTTTCCTTCTTGCAGAAATTTTATCTACACGTTTTAGGCGTGGGGCGAGAATTTTTTGGGCAAAGAACTGAATGATAGCAAGGATATGTGAAAGCATCCTGTGTAGGAGGATCATGTGTGGGGATCAAGGCAGTAAGCAGCAGGGCGACTTGCTTTCAGGCGAAATGCTTACAATCATACATTGCATGAGCCAATTTAAAGAAGCGGTTTCAGTTACTTCCTTGTAGGAAATGAGTCTTGTCTGAAGCAAGCCTAAAGAGAAGTGGAGACTGCAGACACAGAAGCTCCACTCCGCTTTGAAACATGAATGCAGCAAAACAAATGTTGACATTTTCAGGAAAGAAAGAAAAAAGCCCAGGGAGAAATTATCCTTGTGGGATAACAGATGAATTTTCCTGGTTCCAGATAACACTTTCTGAGGGTCCTCTGCATATCAAAGAAACCTATTTAAAAACCAGTTTTACTCTTTTTGCGTAAAAATTGTGGGGGGGGGGGGCCTGCAATTCTAACAAAGATAAAAATTCTTTGCACCTTGATGCACTGTATGAAGTCGCAGCTACAAGCAACTGACCCGGTTTCTCTCGTCTGGTGTAGAGGGCTAGTGTTGGTGTCCCTCCCAGTGTCTTATGCCCAATGACAGAAAAATTAGTCAGGCACCATGTGTGTTTTGCGACTGACATGGGTCCTACGATGACCATGTGGGGATCTCTGAATACCAGGCTGGTGACTGGGGAAAGCAAAATGTCACTTAGATCTGAAATATTTTCCTTGAAGCTTTCATTTGTTTTGCTCTGGATCGTTTTAGTTGATGTTTTAAAACGTTGCAAACCACTTTGAGAGTTGTTCTTTAAAATATAAAGTAGTACAGAAATGAAATCAATAATATTTGTTTTAAAAAAAACTTCACTGGGGGGAAAAGGGCACCTAGACATTCCATTGTGGCAACCGTAACCCAGGTTTAAGGTGCCATCGGGCAAATTAGATTACATATCTGAGTTTCTAACACTGCAAGTTATGCCAGACAAAATGCAATGTTAACCAAAGTATCTTACATATCCTGTATCTAGATTCAGGTAGGTAGCCGTGTTGGTCTGATGCAGTTGAAATAAAATAAATAAATAAAAATTTTGCCCAGTAGCATCGAGACCAACTAAGTTTGTTCTGGGTATAAGCTTTCGTGTGCATGCAAACGTCTTCAGATACACTGAAACAGAAGTCCTGTATCCGCACATGTCTCTGGCCTCCAGTTCACCACCAGAAAAATTGGTGCACAGAGGTTAACTTTCAAACAAATTGCACTACAGCTTCTGCCATACACTTCTTATCCAAGTTGTGTTAAATGCACTAAGTTTTATTCAAACCACTCCCACATAACCATAGGTTTGGGGAAGAAGCCATTCCCCCTCTCTCTCCTCCAGTGCCCTTGCAGCCCTGCACAGTTCAAAGCCTAGCCTGCATTAGATAAAAGGAACTCCACCACACCCAGTTTCTATTGATATGCAAAGGATAGGCAGTCTGCCACTTCCCCTGACAAGCAGCTCCTCTGCTACAGCAACTTTTGAGCCTTGGCTCATTCCTCCCGACACAGTTTGGGAAGAGGGTTAGTAGACAAAACTTCTACCTCTTTTTGTACATCACCTGCTTCCGAGACATAGCTAATGTGGGGGTAAAAACCCAACGGCCCCTTCACACATCAAACATCACTGAATTTGGAAAGAACAAGAAAGGAAGGAAGGAAGAAGTCTAGGATAGGAATGGAGCACCCCTTTTTGAAAGGCACTTGCAAGACACTGAATGCACAAACTAAAGGCATCTCCAACGCTGGGGTCCAGATCCTGAACTGCAGGGTGCTTAAGGCTGTGCTAGTTCCTGAACATATTGAAAGAACCAGTGAGATATCTGCCTTTTTCTCCAGTGCCTGGGTCCTAATAGGGAAGGGAATTGGGCAACAATTTTGGCCCTCATTGGTAGAGATGCGGAACCTGTGTCCCTCTAGATTTTGGCCCTCCAACTCTCAGCCAGCATGGTCAGCGGGTCAGGGATGATGGGAGTTGTAGTCCAACAACTGGAGGGCCACAGGTTCTCCCTCCCCCACCCTGCTTTTTTGGGGAAGCTACAGCAGCAAGTTGAGCAATGATAGTTTCGCCACAGATAGATAGCACAGCCAATGAGCCATGAGCTTTCTAGCATTCCCTACCAGACTTCCAAGCCGTAAGCCACCCATTTCCAGGAACAAAAGCTGTCTAAGGGATCCATCTCATACAGATTTTCTCTCTTGCAAGGATCCTCACCCTGGACGGAGCACCCTGCATTTCTTGAGGCAAACAGGGACTCCTCCTTCCATGCCAACCAGTCAAAGGGTACAAGCACACACACCAATTTAGGGACAGGTAAAGACGGTGGGAATAGATTAGGCAGCTACACTATGGTCCCCTTCTGCACCATCCAAAAGGATTGGGGTGGGTGCAATTTAAACATAAAAAAGATGCAAGTCTGCATATAACCAGAACCCAGGAGAAATATATTTATTTAACAGAATTTCTGCACCCTTCAATTGTCAAAATCTCAGTGGTACACATTATTTCTCTTACACAGAGGGCCCATCGTTCTCAATGACTGGGGGATCAAGAGCAGTCAGTGGGGGAAAATCAACTTGAGAAAGAAGTTTGCACTTCTGTTAGGAATCCCAACAATAGAGATTAGGCTGGGCTCCTATGCCCCCCCCCCACACACCACAAAAACCACCTGGTGACTGCCTCCCTTCTTATCAATAGATTAAATGTATTTATTTAGGGTATGTTTGCCCCACCTTTCAACTTTAAAAATCCCCTTTGTGCAAGAAGACGGGAAATCTTTTTTTTTTTAAAGTCTCTGGCCTCCAGTAAAGAAAGAAAGAAAAAAATAAGGGGTGGGCCTTCAAAGTTACTGCTTTCCAACCAGTACTTTATGCCCCCGCTTCCTCAAAATGGGGAGGTGGGCAAAAAAGGGGGTTCCTATTTAAGGGGGAAAGAGGATTTGGAAAGAAAGCAGGATTTGGAAAAGGAGGATTTGGAAAGGAGGATTTGGAAAGAAAGCAGATTTGGGGGGGGGGGGGTTGGAAAGAAAAATAGGAAGACCCCCATCTTGACACTGGCCTGAGTCTCTGTGTTTGAGGAGGGGGGTTCCCCGAAAAAGGCGCGCGCGCGTCCCTTTCCCTCCCAAGCCCCGGATTAAGAAAAAAAAAAGGGGGGGGGAGAATGGAATATAAAGTAGCCGTACAAATCTACCCCAGGAGTCGCGGCCTAGCGCGAAAAGAGGGCGGGAAATAAAATAAGTGCAATTAATAATAGTATTAACAACAACAACACAGCCCTCCCCCCCCCGAGTTGGGGTCTCTGAATCCTCACAAAGAGGGTCAAAATAACCTAATATTTTTGAAAGGGACCCCCCCCCCTCCCTCACGGCCGGCCTGAGTCTCCCTCCTTCCCCTCAGAGGCTCCTCGGGGCCTAGTCAGGCCTCGGCCCGCGGGGGCAAGAGGGGGCGGCGGCGGGCCCGGTGTGAGGCGGCGGCGGGGGGGGGGGCGTTGTTGGTGAGGGGGGGTCGGGGGGTCGGAGCGCGCGCCCGGTCGGCGGGGGCGGCTGTCGGTCCTTTCCCCTTCTTCTTCTTCTTCGGGAGAGGAGGAGGAGGAGGAGGAGGAGGCGGAGGGCGAGGAGGTGCGGGGCCCCCGCGTTGCTGCGGCTGCGCCGGGTCTGGCGCGAGGCGAGTGAGGAGCTGCTGGGAGATTGCGCGGTAGGACACTCACCTCAGAGCGGCTGCGCTGCGGCGGGCCTGCGCCGTGGAGGAAGGAGAAGGAGAAGCCAGGCAGGCAGGAAGGCAGGAGGAGGGCGGCGGCGGCGGCGGAGGAAGCTGCTGCGACTGGGCGCGGGAGACCCGCACACGCGGGAGCGAGGGAAGGAGGGAGAGGGAGGAGGAGGGGAGCGGGCGCGCGCCCCTCCTCGGGCTCGGCTGAGGGAAACAGGCGCGGCCTAGGCTGAGAGGAGGCCTCGACGCCTCACCTCACGGCTGAGGAGCCGCCGCCGCCGCGATGGCGGGAGCAAAAGGAGGGGGGGAAATAAAGCCGGGAAGGCGGGCGCCTCAGAACGGGCCTAGCTCGGGCGGCACTCGAGTCGGGCGGTGGTGGCAGGAGCAGCACCAGGCCGGAGGGGAGGGGGGAAGGGAGGACGCACGGCGTGAGGGGAGCCGCCGCGCCGCCATGTTGGGAAGGGCAACGAGGGTTTTGGTTTGGTTTTCTATTCTTTAATCCTCCCCACGCCGATAGAGAAAGGACGGGGGGAGGTTTTTAATAGGCCTGGAGAGCTGGCGGCGGGGGTCGGAAAGAGAGGCGCGTAGTTGGGGGTGTTTGGGGGGGGGAGAAGGCAAACGGGCGCCATTTTGGGAAGGTCGGCTGGCAAAAGCGTCTCCGAACCGAGCGGGCTGTGCGGCCGCCATGATGGGAAGGGCGCTAGCTGCTCGGAAGAGAAGGTGGCGCCATGTTGAGGAGGGCGGGGGGAGGCTCGCCATGTTGGGAAGGTCTTCGGGTGTTCTTTCTGCAATGGGCGCCCGTCGCCATGTTGAGGGGGAGGAGGAGGCGCCCCTTGAAATGAGGAGGGAGGGTGGTGGTGGTAGTAAAGAGCCCGGTGATAAGCAGGGGCATGGGACGTCAAGCATTGGCCAGTTAAAGCGGCCAATGCTTCGCAAAGCAGGCTGGGGAAGAATTGCAGGCCTCTGCCCCAGGGGCTTACAATCTACAATTCAAGCAATACTGGGCAAAAGATGGCTAATAAGGTGGCGGTGATTAAGAGGATGCAAAGGCGAGGCCAACTTGTCTCCTGGCCTTCGCCTCTGTGCCACCAGCCTTTTTTAGAACTTATTTTTTACATTTTTATGTACGGTATAAATAAATACATAATGCCAGCTTTGGGCAGCCAACTGCTTTTAACGAGAGGCGTGGTGCTGTGCTGTTTTTATGGCAATTGTTTTTATGTTTTAAATAGATTATATATATATATATATATATATATATATATATATATATATATATGGCTTAAATTCTATTAATGTTTAATTGTTTTTAATGACACCCCCCATTGTTTTCAGCTATTTTATCTTCAAGCCACCTTGAGTCCCTGTCACAGAACAAGACGGTGGAATAAATATATAATAATAATACTGGACTGTAGGGTGTGCTGCAAAGTGCTGTGGAACACGCATACACCTTAATTTGCTTGGAGAGCTGAATTTGCATCTATTTATATAAAGCAGCACATGCCGTTTTATGCAAATTGGGCCACTGAGAGTTTTCAGTTCATAGGAACATCCCTGTGTATTTTCAGCATTACAAAATTATTTCAACTGAAGGTAGCAGAAAATCAATACACAACATTATGGTTGCCAGTTCCAGGTCATACAAGACTGCATCTCTCTTTCATATTAGATCACATTTTTTTACCCCATCTTTCCTTCAACGAACTGAGGATGGCATACATGGATTTTGCTGTTTCTTCACTCCTTTCATTCTAACAACAATCCTACAAGGTAGGATAGACAAGTGAGATGGAATTTGAAACTTGACTGTCCTCGGGCTTAGGCTGGCTCTCTAGCAATTTGATTATGACTATGTTGCAAGTCTTATACTGTATACTGCTTAGAGATTTTTGAAATATTAAATGGTTCAACAATGCTTATAATTAAATAAATCTTGCATTAAAAGGTGTGTGTGGCTTTTTGCGTCATCCAGCTGTGAAAGTCTGTTAACATTCACAGGCTGGCACATCCTTGTTTGCAGGAGTTCTGAAAAACCTCCCATTAGGCAGGGAGGCTATCTTGTAATAACCACCAGGCCATGCCTTTGACAGAATGCAAGGGCCCGGGAGTTCTTGCTGGGACTTCCCTGTCACACAATCCAAATATTTGAGAGCGAAGTTTGGAGCTGCCTCCAGGAATGGGTGCATGCAGAGAGAAAGGTGTTATTTCCTAGCGTGTGACATGTTGGTGGATGTATGAAAAACACCCTGGAGGCAGTTTTGCACGTACAAATAGCCCAGTGTTCCAGTTTTGGAAAAAACACATTTCCCTCATTAATAAAAACTCAGGTTCTCAACAGACTTAATTATTAAGCATCAAGAATTTGGTTTCTGCAGTTTCTTAAAGCAGATGCTGATTTAGTTAAATGCAGAGTCTGGCCCATGCTAAAGATTCTGGTTGTTGTAGTAGTGGGTGGATAGTTGATGCCAGGTTTGTTGGTCACAACAATGCACTGGCGCATGGACTGTGTGTGTTGCATACATGTTATATGTGTGCAGCAGAAGAGGGTTGCTTCTTGTGCCACCACGACATTCCACCACTGATGTATTACTTCCTGTACACATCTAGCTTATACACGGTATCATTCCATCAATGCATTCCCTTCTCTGAAGAATGATACATCATCTGGTGGTCCTTGCATCCTGTCAGACCGTAGCTGTCAACTTTTCCCTTTTCTTGCGAGGAATCCTATTCGGAATAAGGGAATTTCACTTAAAAAAAAGGGGAACGTTGACAGCTATGTTTCAAACTGGGCATTTGCCTTGCCCAGTATATCTTAAGAGTCAGGTGGGAGTTATGCCTAGGCATATTTTTTAATTTATTTCACTACTTGATACATTTATAGGCTACCTTTCCTCTACGGAGCTCAAGTCATGGTTCTCCCCCCATTACCCTCACAACAACCTTGTGGTGTAGGTCAGGCTGAGGTACTGATTGGTCTAAAGTCGCCCAGTGGGGCTCATGGCTGAGAGGGGACTTGGAAATCCAATTTCTACAGCAGACTGGTTCTTACTGGATTCAATAGGGCTTCGTCTGTAGATGCCAAATGCACTTGCCATGGTGGGTGTGATGCTGCCCTTTCTGAAGCTCGGGGAGGAAGGCATTGGGATGTTCGACACTTGGTGAAGTGTTACTACAGTATACAATCCTAACTGAGTCAGAAGTAAGCCCTATTGGGTTTACTCCCAGGTAAGTGGGGATGGGACGCGGGTGGCACTGTGGGTTAAACCACAGAGCCTAGGGCTTGCTGATCGGAAGGTCGGCGGTTCAAATCCCCATGATGAGGTGAGCTCCCGTTGCTCGGCCCCTGCTCCTGCCAACCTAGCAGTTCGAAAGCACCTCAAAGTGCAAGTAGATAAATAGGTACCGCTCCAGCGGGAAGGCGTTTCCATGCGCTGCTCTGGTTTCGCCAGAAGCAGCTTAGTCATGCTGGCCACATGACCCGGAAGCTGTACGCCGGCTCCCTCGGCCAATAAAGCGAGATAAGCGCCACAACCCCAGAGTCGGCCACGACTGGACCTAATGGTCAGGGGCCCCTTTACCCTAAGTGGGGCTAAGATTGCAGGTAGCGAGGAAGACTGACATTGTTGCCTGAATGTGCTCCACAGGGCATCCTCGCCCTTAGAAAAGACCTGGTTTGGAAGGGGAGGGTGAGGTTCCACTTACAAAAGGCTCTTGAGAAAGCTGCATGTGATATTTGAGGGGGGGGGTTGTTTTGAACAGATTTCCCTGTGTTGATTATACAGTAAGCTGCATTTTTACACTCCCACTGCACACAAAACACACTTGATAAGAAATCCTAATCCTAGCGCAAACCAGCCTCCTGAACAGCTGATAGCAGAACAAAGGGAAGATTAACGTTTTGCAGAAGTGCTTAGCAAGGGGATTCTCAGGCAGCTCCCAAGACTCCTGTGAAGAAAACACTTGGGGGATTCACTCGCACCCTGTGCTTCAAAGCACTACAGCTGGTGTGGTGTGGACCACAGGGCAATTTACAGTACCTTGCCTGCATCATCAACAGGTTCTGTGTGCACCCAAGTTGGTGCTTTTATTCCTGGTGCCTTGGCAACGACGGTGGACAAAAGGACTTAGAAAGCTACGTTTATGCCATCACTTGTCCCAAGCATAGAGGTGAGCAGGCAGAAAGGGAAAGATTCAGAGCTGCTTGAGCCTATGATTGTGTGATTTCGGTCCCAGGTGGAGAGACAGACTGCAACACCCTACTTTAGAAGCAAACGAGAATCGGATTGGTGGCTAAAAACAATATTTACCCGATACAAAGGGGGGGTGGCACTCTGGCGCCATCAAGACATAAGGGAAAGCTGGGTGAATAATCGATGGGGGCATGATGTGAGAAACCAGAGGGAGGGGGTGGGAAAACACAGCCTGGAGGTTCATTTTGAGGAACAAGAGGGGGAAAGCAGCTGACCTGCAACATACTGTGTATTATACAACTGCTTTCCTGATATTTAAACCAATGTACACTGGTCGTTCTGTGTTGTTGCTGTTTGTCCATTTGAGTCTCAGTCGCCCAAAGGGATCAGTGTAGACCAAAACAGCACTCCCAGCCTCTGAAATTAGGCTAGCTTAGATAGGCCCTAGGGGAAAAGGGATCCAGGTAAAGTGGAGTGTTTTTTCTTGGGTCACTTAAGTTCCTTCAACGCTCAACTTCAGGTGTGCCATACAGCAGAAAAAGGAAGAAGCAGGCAACGGACCCAGGAGATGGTGCTTCCTTGCTTCAGAAACGAGATTCAGTCTCTGCTAAATTCCCTCAAGTTGTAGGAGTTTCTGTGCAGTACAGTGGTGCCTCGCAAGACGAAATTAATCCGTTCCACGAGTCTCTTCGTCTTGCGGTTTTTTCGTCTTGCAAAGCACGGCTATTAGCGGCTATTAACGGCTTAGCGGCTTTAAGAAAAAGGAAACAAACTCGCAAGACGTTTCGTCTTGCGAAGCAAGCCCATAGGGAAATTCGTCTTGCGGAATGACTCAAAAAACGGAAAACTCTTTCGTCTTGCGCGTTTTTCGTCTTGCGAGGCATTCGTCTTGCGAGGTACCACTGTAAGTTGAAAACTGACTCAAACCCCTCCTTTTCTTCTTTCTCCAAGAGAGTACTCTAAAATGCGTAAAACTGGAGCCGTTGAGCAAAAGCATAACAAGGACACAGTTGCATAAACAAGTTCTCTCCTTTATCAGTCACGGCAAGGGATGACCCTGGCTGTTCTTCTAGGGGAACAGAGAAGACACGTCAGTACCTTATCTTATGTGCTGACCACAAAAGACGCACAGGCTGATGTCCGGGGAAAACGCCAAAAGCGTGTTCCCGGAAATGATGACCTCTTCCTCCCAGATAAGAGTAGGAAAAGGAAGATCCTTTTATGGTCAGAAGTACAGGAAGGAAACCCTTTTATGGTTAAGAATACCAGAGCAAGAACATATGTGATGTCAACCTGCGTACATACGCTGACGTGGTTGGAAGGAGGGAGAGGGTGGCTGGAGGATATATACCGTATTTTTCGCACTATAGGACGCACTTTTTCCCCTCCAAAAATGAAGGGGAAATGTGTGTGTCCTATGGTTAGAAGGCTGGCGGGGGGGAGAAGTCTGCTCCTCCCCGTCACCAGCCCCGCAAACTCGGGAGACAGCGGGAGAGGTGCAGCGCGCCCTTCCCGCTGTCCCCCGACTTGGTTAGAAGGCTGGCGGGGCGGAGAAGCCTGCTCCTCCCCGTTGCCAGCACCGCAAACTCGGGGGACAGCGGGAGAGGCGCAGCGCGCCATCCCGCTGTCTCCCGACATGGTTTGGAGGCTGGCGGAGGGCTTCCTCCTCCCCCAGCCCCGCAAGCTCCCAGAGCGGTGCCAAAGCTGCGCGCAGCTTCGGCATGGCTCTGGGTCCCGTTCTGGGGGAGGGGGAAGCTCGGGCTTCCCCTGCCCCAGCCCCGTGCCGGGGGGGGGGAATAAATTTCCCCCCCTTTATTCCCCCCCCCCCCAAATCTAGGTGCGTCCTATGGACCGGTGCGCCCTATAGTGCGAAAAATATGGTATAGTGCATGAAACTTGTCATTTCTTTGGACTTGCTGTGGACTTGATCAGGCAAGTGCCTTCTGCTATCCGGAGAGCAGAACAAACTCTTTATTTGAATCAACCTCGGTGTCATTTGACTTCCTTCCTCCTGTCCCGGAGCAACGCAGACCCAATCGGTGAACTCCAAGAAGGCTACAATACCTAATTTTAAAATTAAATTCCTACGAACCACAGTGACTATGTGCTCTACTAGCATCACATGTGCAGGGAGACTCATTCACACAGGTATGTTTAATAAAGCAGGTATGCTGGAACAGTAGTCTTTACAGCTGCTATCCTCACAGCCTGTTGTGTTGGTAGGAATATAATTCCAGTGGATCCTGGTAAATCCTTTCTATCACACAATAGATTCCAGCAACGTTAAAGGTCATGGAGATACAAGGCAGAGGGACTTGGATAGCCTCAAGCAGGTTTGCAGACACTCAACGGACAAGTTGCCCTCAGAGGATGCACTGACGTCACCAGGAATTGAGGATCTAGCTTCCAGCAGGAAGTTGGAGAAACTCCCATGACGTTGGTACCTTGCTATTTTATTATCAGTGCATGTACTGCTTATATACCAATGGCTTTTTTACTGACACCCCTGGGAGCTTGCAACAATTAGGCTTGCTAACCATACCCACCAACTCTCTGCTCCTACAACAGCCACTATGATGGGCAGAGATTTAGTCAGGGAAACGTTTCTCACAAAGCAAGCTCCTGACCTGGCCACGCTACTTGCTAAATTTGCCTGTGTTATGCTGCTGCTGGAAGACACAGGAGCAGAGCCAAGAAAAACAGCGGCAAGCCTAATTTCGCCGTTTGCAAAGTGCCAATGTAAGGAAAATGTTGCTCAAAACCTTGGGAAGGCAAAATAAGTCCTGGGCCAGATGTGGCCCAATCGCCGGCTAAATCCAGCCTGCGGACGGTCCGGGAATCAGTGTTTTTACATGAGTAGAATGTGTGCTTTTCTTTAAAATGAATCTCTGGGTTATTGGTGGGGCCTGCCTGGTGTTTTTACATGAGTAGAATGTGTGCTTTTATTCAAAATGCATCTCTGGGTTATTTGTGGGACATAGGAATTTGTTCATCCCCCCCCCAAAAAAATATATATATAGTACAGCCACCCACAAGGTCTGAGGGACAGTGGACCAGCCCCCTGCTGAAAATGTTTGCTGACCCCTGCTCAAAACTAACAGACAGGTTGTTTGGAAACTATCAAGAGGATGTTCTCACTGGATGAAAAAGCGGGAGAATAATGTCAAGGTAGAAGGGACACTTTGGGTTGTTTCATTGCCTTCAAATAGGCCCACAAGTAAGAAACTATCTTAGATTTGGAAACTGAACAAGTTAACTACAAATAACAATCCCATCAACTTTCCCGTTGGGGTATTTACCACCCCCACCTTCCAAAAAAGTTCACAGCTCTGAAAGCGGTTGTAATGGTTATATGGGGTTGCTTGTGTGTAAGTTGCCGCCACTCCTGGCTAGGTAGCCTGGTTAAACCTTTCCTGGCTGGACAGCCCTTCACTTCGTGGCTGTTCAGTCGCCAGCAGAATCCGTCAGTGGGCATTTCTTGAACTTCTTCCAGCAAATAAGTTCTTTGACGCCAAGTCTCCTCCTACTCTCCCTGCGCGGAAGTCTTCTGCGCAGGGTGGGTGTGGGCAGCGGAGGACCTGTGCTCTTCCCGCTGGTCTCCGGCCAAGAGTCCTTTAGCCCTCTCTCCGATTCCCCCATCCGCCCCCCTTTATCCCTGGTGTTACGCTGATTTCCTTCCCCAGCCGATGAGTCCCCTCTCTCCCTGCGTGGCCCTTCTCCGGCATCGCTTGGGAGCCCTGCCTCCACTTCTGGCTCCGATGTCAGTTCCCTGACAGCGGTTAAGAACAGTCGCACTGCACACTCCAAGAGGAACCCCAAACCAAACCACTCTCACTGCTTTGCAACAACTCCAGAAGAAATGGCTTGCAAATTGCAGCCGGTGACAATGTGATCCTTTATTTATTTTCCTTCTGTATAAAAAGCCATGTAAACACCAGGAGGACATTAGGGGGAAATCCTTATAGGATTTGGAGGAGTAGCGGGGTGGAGGAAGCCTATAAACAAAAGGAAAACAAACAAAATGTATTGGCGCCAGAGCCACCTCCTTTCCCTTAATCCCAAACTCAAACAGGCTAATTCCTCTCAGCAGGGGAATTAGTTGTGGACAAGGGCTGATACTTTGATGGAAGGGGAAGGGCAAGCCGCTCTTTGGCCAGATCCTGCCTCTCTTTCAGCTTTGAATGGGTGACCTGAGAAGGCAGCCTGCACTGGATGGAGGGAATTATTATTATTATTATTACTCCGCCCTCCCCAGCCAAGACCTGGCCCAGGGCGGCTAACACCAGGTATAAAAACGATTGAAATTCAACTTAAAAAACAAGATTAAAATACAACATTAAAATGCAGCCTCATTTCAGCAGAAGCTCAAGTCAAAAACTTTGGGGGGGATGAAAACATCAAGTCTTCAGCCAGGCCAACTATCCAGACTGGTCCTACGTGGGCCAGAAAAAAGCCAGGGAAGTCCCCAAATAGGAGTTCCATCACAGAAGGAGAAAGGAAAAAGGAAAGAGGGGGAGGGGATCAAGTTGATTCCAGGCCAAACGCCAGGCGGAACAACTCTGTCTTACAGGCCCTGCGGAAAGAAATCAGATCCCGCAGGGCCCTGGGCTCATGAGAGAAAGCGTTCCACCAGGCCGGAGCCAATGCTGAAAAGGCCCTGGCTCTGGTTGAGGCTAATCTGACTTCCTTAGGGCCCGGGACCTCGAGGGTGTTGCTATTTATAGACCTTAAGGTCCTCCGTGGGGCAGACCGGGAGAGGCAGTCTCGTAGGTACGAGGGTCCTAGGCCATGAAAAACCAGCACCTTAAATCTGACCCTATACTCCACCGGGAGCCAGAGCTGAGCAGTGATAGGAAGCACTTAGCCTCAGGCTGTGCAGGCATCACGCATTTGAAGCACATGACACCCCCCAAAGAATCCTGGGAACTGTAGTTCGCCAAGGTGGTTGGGAATTACAGTTTTCTAAAGACTAGACTGCAGTTCCCAGGCTTGTATGGAGGAAGCCATGCCCTTTAAATGCATGGCGTGCCCACAACCTAACTCTTCTGAAGTCGAAATCTATGGAAAAAAGGAAAGAACTTTAAGCATGCCTGACACATTTAAAGTACAGTAGTATCTCGGGTTACAGATGCTTCAGGTTACAGACTCCGCTAACCCAGAAATAGTGCTTCAGGTTAAGAACTTTGCTTCAGGATGAGAACAGAAATCGTGCTCCGGTGGCGCGGCGGCAGTGGGAGGCCCCATTAGCTAAAGTGGTGCTGCAGGTTAAGAACAGTTTCAGGTTAAGAACGGACCTCCGGAACGAATTAAGTACTTAACCCGAGGTACCACTGTAGCTGTTGGTCTGACAAGCCACTGACTGCTTCCATGAATCTGTCATATAACTGACAGTGGAAGACATTCCCCTCCAGGCCTGTGCTTGACCTTCCAGAATCAGGTTCTCTTTGGTCCTGATCCAACGGCTCTCCCCATCTTCTCAACTCATCAAGTGTCTTAGCACAGCAGTTGCTTCTGTTAACCTTCCCTTTGCTTGCCTGTGTTTCTTTCGAGAAACAGCAAAAACAAAACCCAGGCATTTTCCCATCGGCACTTTGCATTTTCAGGAATACGCAGCAGAAAATGGAGGGGTGCAGTAAACATGCTTAAAAGGCTAAAAGTGCAAAAGACTAAAAACTTGCTGCGTAATCCTGAATCACAAACAAAAAGGAGATGTTAAAAAAAATTCAAAACGTCTTGTGGATGAATTCAAAGTACACTAGGAAAAGCCGTATACAAACTTGGGTTGTGTCTTTGCATGTAAACATGGGGCAGAGCTGGGATGTTAAAGGGAAGAAGGCGAAATATAATGGCCGTAAGCTAGCACAGACTCCACAGAGTTTAATGGGACGAGCGCATGTCACTGCACACTGGACTGTGGGAAGCCCAGCCTGGGTGTGCTCACAAGGAAGTCGCAATGAACATGCTGTCCTCTTCCTACCTGTGCCTGGACTGGAAAACATTTGTACATTATATTTTGCTTATTCCTTGGTAACGATTTAAGAAAAGAAATGGGTTTGTCTGCATGTTTCTGGCTGCACAGCCTTAAACTGTATGTCTCCTTCACAAAGGAAATGTTATGGACTGGAATATCAAATAGCACCATTTGAATGCACACACCCACACACATATTTAGCTGTCCGCAGTACGTTAGTTCAAGAGTAACTGACCAGCATCAGCAGCAACCTGAACTTCCCGGAAGCTAAACAGCACAGCCACTATGGAGAGTCAGGTGTAGTCGAAAGGGTGGATAAAATGGTGAATACACACCTGCCACCCAACTTCCAAACCACTAGTGTACTGTATTTTTTGCTCTATAAGGCTCACTTTTTCCCTCCTAAAAAGTAAGGGGAAATGTGTGTGCGTCTTATGGAGTGAATGCAGGCTGCGCAGCTATCCCAGAAGCCAGAACAGCAAGAGGGATCACTGCTTTCACTGCGCAGCGATCCCTCTTGCTGTTCTGGCTTCTGGGATTCAGAAATTTTGTTTCTTATTTTCCTCCTCCAAAAACTAGGTACGTCTTGTGGTCTGGTGCATCTTACAGAGTGTAAAATACGGTACATCCTTAGCAGAAAGGGAGGAGGACAGAAGGCTAGCCCACCCCTTCCCTCTCTATCAACCCCCAGCTTCCTAGTCTTCCTGAGCCAAGTTTTATCAGTACAGCACAGCTGTAAGGATAGCTGCTGCCCTGGGGCCCCATCAGCCAGGTCTACAAAGCCATACTAGTGTAAGGGAAGGCAACACCTCTGCTTTGGCAGGATGTGTGAGCCTCTGGAAGTACTGAGACACGCCTGCAGGCATCGTTAGATTTCCAGATTGGCACCGTTCCTTCCCCCTCACCTCATCTGCCTACATGGCACATTCCCACCAGGACGCCGAAACTCAGGCAGGTGGCAAATCCTTCTTTGCTGCGGATAAGGTTTCAGGTCTGGACCTGTTTAGGCAGCAATACCAACCCAGCTGGCAAATAATTATATATATATATATATCAGAAGGTTGGCGGTTCGAATCCCCGTGACATGGTGAGCTCCTGTTGCTCGGTCCCTGCTCCTGCCAACCTAGCAGTTCGAAAGCACGAACTGCAAGTAGATAAATAGGTACCACTCCGGAAGGAAGGTAAACGGCGTTTCCATGCACTGCTCTAGTTCGCCAGAAGCGGCTTAGTCATGCTGGCCACATGACCCAGAAGCTGTACGCCGGCTCCCTCAGCCAGTAAAGCGAGATGAGCGCCACAACCCCAGAGTCGGTCACAACTGGACCTAATGGTCAGGGGTCCCTTTACCTTTATATAAACTCAAACTGCACCTGAGCCTGTCAGGATGCCACCTGAGCCAGCGTACACTCTACTTCACAGCCCACCCTACAGAAATTGTTGCCCGTTTCTTCCTGATCTTATGTATAAATTTGCTTTCCAGCAGATCTAATCCTCGACTACTCCGTCACACAGGTCCTAGGCGTCTTAACAGCTCGTTGCACTATCTGGTACAGCACGTAAGTCTGGGATTCTTAGAATCATAAAAGATGCTGGATCTATACCCTCGCAGCTAAGCGGGATCCTGCATGGAAATGACACTCTGCCCCAGAATCCCCTGGGCTGTCACAAAAGGATTATGGGGCACACTCTGGAAGCTGGCCATGCTCGATGCAGAGGCGCTGGACTTCTGCAATGCTTAAAGGATGGTCCCACCCACCCCTTTCCCAGACAAATTCTCAGCCTGCCTTTACGCTCAGGGCAGACTTGCCTAGTGTGTGGAGTATTGAGTCTGTAAACGCCCCAGGTCCTGAAAGGCCCCTGCATCGCGGCTGCAGCTTGGTTTGCGCGGCCACATTTCACGCTTGCGGTGCAGCTTTCACAAGGGAAAGCAGGGGCCCTGGAGACGGTGGCGGCCCCTAGCGCAAAGCCCACCCCCGTCAGACACGATCAGGAGGCGGCACGGAAGGTTCTGCGAGTCACTTCCTGCAACAATGAAGAACAGACTGCAGCGCTGCGGTAGGCATCTCAAAGCAGCGTTTACTTCCTTCTGGTCGTTGGAAGCCAGAGCTGCTTCAGTCCAGCTACAACAGTGATTATGGCAAAGAAAGAAACCTGAGTGAATTGTGCTCGGGTTCGCGTGGCCCCCGCCAAAGTCTCCTTCCTCTGTGACGGGGCTCCGGGTCTCACCGCGAACACTGGGGTGGCCTTCTCCCACTGCGGCGTCCCTATTTCCGCTTCTTCCCTTTCTTTTTCGGAGAGCCAGGCCATGGGAAGCCGCGGAACTCCAAGCAGGCAGCGGCGTTGTGGGCGATGTAGTAGAGGTTCAGCATGGCCGCGGGGCTCATGATGTCCACCTCAACGGCGCCCTTCTTCCCTTTCTTCCCTTTCCCTTTCCCCTTTCCTTTCCCCTTTCCTTTGCCTTTGCCTCCACCACCCTGCCAGGAAAAGCAGAGAAGGAGAGTCAGCTTGGAAACAAGAACCATCTCAAATGAAAGAGTCTTTAAGTTCTAGAATTAGATCACTACAGTCAGCAAAACATATAGTAAATTGTGCATTCAGAACAAGGGGAAATACCGTATTTTTCGCTCTATAAGACGCACTTTTCCTCTCCTAAAAAGGGGGGGGGGATGTGTGTGCGTCTTACGGAGGGAATGCAAGCTCCATGGCTTCACGTTGCTTTCACTGAAGCCAGGAGAGCAAAAGGGATTGATACGCACCAATCCCTCTTGCTCTCCTGGCTTCGCTGAAGGGGCGCTGCGCAGAGAGGGAGAGAATATTTTTTTCTCTTGTTCTCACCCTCTCAAACTAGGTGCGTCTTATGGTCGGGTGTGCTCTATAGAGCGAAAAATACGGTAAGTCTCTTAATATTTATTGCAACAGGAACCTGCAGCCTTCTGCAATGGCCTTTGTTCACATCATTAAAATACTGAGACAAATGCCTCTTCTTACAATGGTGTGTGTGTGTGTGCAGGAAGAGTCTGCAGGTTGGAGGAACCAGCTGAAGGTAGCATTGAGTCTTTCTGGGCTACGGAAACAAAATCATACTGGGCTTCTGTTGGGCTCCAGAAACTAAGCTGCCCGCTGTCAGGGGAGGGTTCTCAGAAGGCTCACATCCACCATAAAAATCATAGAATCATTAAGTTGGAAGGGATTGTGAGAGTCTTCCAGTTCAACCCCCTGCAATGCAGGAATCTCCTGCTCAACAAGAGACTCAAACCCATGACCCTGAGATCAAGAGTCTCAATGCTCTGCTTGTACACCTGCTGTTTGGGGCAATGAGGCTTCAACAACAGCTTGGCCTCGGTCCACTATATCTGAAGGAGCGTCTCCATCCCCATCGTTCTGCCCAGACACTGAGGTCCAGCGCCGAGGGCCTTCTGGCGGTTCCCTCACTGTGAGAAGCAAAGTTACAGGGAAGCAGCCAGAGGGCCTTCTCAGTGGTGGCACCTGCCCTGTGGAACGCCCTCCCACCAGATGTCAAAGAGAAGAACAACTACCAGACTTTTAGAAGACATCTGAAGGCAGCTCTGTTTAGGGAAGCTTTTAATGTCTGATGTATTACGGTATTTTAATATTTTGTTGGAAACCGCCAAGAGTGGCTGGGGAAGCCCAGCCAGATGGGCGGGGTATAAATAATAAATTATTATTATTATTATTATTATTATTATTATTATTATTATTAGTTAAGCAAACAAACAATGAAATCAAAGAACTATTCCAAACATTAAAGCAACAGGCTGGATAAATTGGAGTGTTAAAGCTGGGGGGGGGGGGCGTGATCTCTACCTGAAACCAACCAAATGAAAAAACAAAATGATTCCCCATGGAGGGAATTCCAAAGACGGCAAACCCCCATCTTCAGTGCCCCATCAGACTTACCTCTGGTTGCAGGGGGGGGGGTGCGGTTTGGATAGCAGCCTCAATATTTGGACCAGTTCAGGTGGGAAGTGACAGCCCTTTAGGAAACTCAGATCCAAAGTTATTTATGGTGCTACAGCAGTGGACCTGTTGCTCTCCTGTATACCTGAAGGAGCGTCTCCACCCCTATCGTTCAGCCCAGACACTGAGATCCAGCGCCGAGGGCCTTCTGGCGGTTCCCTCATTGCGAGAAGTGAGGCTACAGGGAACCAGACAGAGGGCCTTCTCGGTAGTGGCACCCACCCTGTGGAACACCCTCCCTTCAGATGTCAAGGAAATAAGCAGTTATCCTATTTTTAAAAGACATCTGAAGGCAGCCCTGTTTAGGGAAGTTTTTAATATATAATGCTGTATTCTTTTTAACATGTGATTGGGAGCCGCCCAGAGTAGCTGGAGAGACTCAGCCAGATGGGTGGGTTATAAATAATAAATTATTATTATTATTACTCCTAACCGGAAGCTGCTGAAGTCTTCAAAGGCAGCCCATATGGATGGAATTCAGAAAATGTTTAGGAGTACAGTGGACGGGGATGGAAGGGGAACAGCAACCCATAGCATCAAGTAAGGCCTTCAGTCGCTGCTGGACTCTGGCTCCCATCACCTTTTACCATTGGCCACGATGGCTGGCGCTCATGGGAGCTGGGAGTCCCATAACATCTGGAGGGCCATAAATCCCCCGTTGAATGTAATGTTGGCCTTGACAACAGTGGGCTAGAATGCAGCCAAAACGTTTCTTTCTTTCTTTGCAAAATGAAAGGTGTTATACAGTACAGTGATGGGGGCGGGGGGAGTATGTATACAGTCATACCTCCGGTTACAGCCGCTACAGGTTGCGGTTTTGGGGTTACTTCCGGGTTTCAGCGGTTGCGCATGCGCAGAAGCGCCAAGTCGTGCTTTGCACATGCGCAGACGCGCCGAATCGCAACCCGCATGTCCGCAGATGCGCCTCTGCGGGTTGCGAACGTGCATCCCGCACGGATCATGTTCGCAACCCGAGCGTCCACTGTACTCCTAAACATTTTGTGAATCTTTGTACTTTTTCCATCTACTGTATTTATTTTCCCCGATTCGAACTATAAAATGGTGATTTTTCTCGAGTCAATATGAAAGTACCCCTAAACATTTTTTTAAAGAGAAAAAGCACTGGTGTTATATACGTTATTTTAATGAAATAGAACAATTGAATGCAGGCGACTGTCGGGGTGGGAGAATAATGAAGCACCACCCAGAATGAATAAAGAGAAAGCCCAAGGGGTCTGGAAAAGAAACCGCTTTTCCTGCTGCCCCAGAAGCAACGAATGGTGCCTCGTTAGCACTGGGATTTGTGAAACTATACATTACCATAGTGATGTCCTTTCACTGGACTGAGCTGCTGACCATTGTGTCTAGTCTCAATGCAAGGCAATTAATTTTTTTAATACTTCCAAAGGCAATGCCTACAATGTAAAAAGAAAAGAAAGTACAGTAAAGGAATGATATAAGATGTTATAAGATAACACTGTTGTGATGACACAATATCTGACTTTACTGAACATTTTTGAGGATGGGAATCAGGGCATATTGTATAAAGAAAGGCCTGATTACCTGCATTATGGGCCTTTACCTTGTCATACCATAAATATTTTTTTTTAAAGATTTTTATTGAGTTTTTCAAAAGTTATATAAAAACAAAACAAAACAGTAATAAAAAACAGACAAAAATTAAAAAAGTATAGTTTCAATCCCTTTTTTTCTTATAACTTACTTTCCCGACTTCCTCGTACCTCCCCTCTCTGTATTCCAATTTCTATTTTATTATTTCAGCAAATCCTTTCCCTTAATTTTCATTTAATTTTTGGCCTTTCTTTTCTTTTTACTTATCCACTACGGCTGGAAACCACATAATTTCTAAACCAACGTCATTCTAACATTCATAAATTTTGCAATATTTCTTGAGCTAGTCCTTAAATTTCTTCCAATCTTCTTCCGCTGTCTCTCTCCCCTGGTCTCGGATTCTGCCGGTCATTTCTGCCAGTCCCATGTACCTTGTCATACCATAAATATGCATGTCAACCAAACACATTGTCAAATCCCTCCAAATCTAATAGATCTGTGTCTTCTAATTGCATCCATTCTTTAATCCAGCAAAGTGCAGCAGCTTCAAAACAAATTTTTAAATCTGGCAGGGAAAATCCCCCTCTTTCTTTAGAATCCATAAGTAATTTATATTTAATTCTGGGTTTCTTCCCCTGCCAGATAAATCTGGATAGTGCTTTCTGCCATTCTTTAAAACATTTCACATTATCTATAATTGGGAGGGCTTGAAACAAACAAAAAAACATCTTTGGCAGCACATTCATCTTAATCACAGAAATCCGGCCCATTGATGACAGGTTTAGGTTTGACCATATCTCCAAATCTCTTTTAATTTCATTCTATAATTTACCAATTGGGTGGCTTTTAAAGGAGATTAGACAAATCCATTGAGGAGAAGCTCATAGATGGAGTGAGCAGGAAGTATCTCACTGAACTCTTAGTATAACAGAGTAGGAAAAGTTTCATTTTCTGAAAAATGAGGCTCAAGGAAGGTCAGAAAAGGATAATTTCCTTACTGATCCGTTTCTCTTTATTCAATAAGTTAATAGTACCCTCTCTGGGCATAGGTCTATAACTCCAGCTGCTGTTAAAAGGTTGGGGCACTTCTCTTCGCCCCCTACTCCCCCCCCCGCTTCCTTCACTAACAGGCAACGCATTTCCCTAGCCGACACGCGTCCTCTTCCTTAACACGCGAGTCCGCGTTCCCACGTGCCGCCCGGGCTACACGCGTGTCGCGCGGACTCACCAGCCGAGCCAGCTCCTCCTCTCCCGACCCGTCCAAAGCGGAGCTCGCGCGCCCCCGCGACTGCGTGCGCGGGACCAGACGGAGGAGCCGCCGCCGCCGCCTCGCGCTGCCAGTTTGCCGGGCGGAGCTTGGCCGTTCGGGGGCGGGGCTTGCCGCCTTCTGTTTACCTCGTTCGGTTGCCATGGTTCGGAAAAGGGGGGAAAGGAGGAAGGGAGGGTCGATGAGGTCATTCCCTCGTAACCGGGCAACGAGCGGAAGCTAGCGAGACCCGAGCCCGCGCGTGCGCACTCCGGGGGCAGTTTCGGGAGGACGTGTGAGGAGGGAGGAGAAAAGGCGGGAAAAAGAGGCGCCCGCGCGCGTCCCTCCCCCTTCTGTTCGAATAAGCGCTTTGCCTCCATGAGGCGACTCTGAGGGAAAAGGGCGGGAAAATCTCCCCCATTCTCTCTTAAATAGAAGAACCAGATAAATATGTTGTTGTTTAGTTGTTTAGTCGTGTCCGACTCTTCGTGACCCCTGGACCAGAGCACGCCAGGCGCTCCTGTCTTCCACTGCCTCCCGCAGTTTGGTCAAACTCATGTTTGTAGCTTTGAGAACACTGTCCACCTATCTCGTCCTCTGTCGTCCCCTTCTCCTTGTGCCCTCCATCTTTCCAAACATCAGGGTCTTTTCCAGGGAGTCTTCTCTTCTCATGAGGTGGCCAAAGTCTTGGAGCCCCAGCTTCAGGATCTGTCCTTCCAGTGAGCACTCAGGGCGGATTGCCTTAAGCAGATAAATATAGTGATAGATAGATAGATAGATAGATAGATAGATAGATAGATAGATAGATAGATAGATATAGATAGATAGCCTATGCTATTGGAAATACAGTATACTCGGAGTTGAGTATGGATTTCAGCTCATAGTGGTGAGGAGGAATGGAAGTTCCCCCAGAATGTCTGCTTTATATACATTATTTACACAATGGGCCCCACGTGATTGGCCAATTCCGGGATTCTCCTGTAGCCCAATCAGGTTGCGGATTCACTTGCACCTGGAGTTGGATTGGGTGGTTCCTGAGGACCAATCAGACTGCTGCATCCTGGATCCTATTGTTCTAGGACCAATCAGACTGCTAAATTTTGGAGCCTATTCAACTCAACACATAACACTATTATATATTATATAACATACTGTATATTCAGTTTTTCATTGGCTTTTAGCGATACAAAAGCTGCTTATAAAATACACACACTCGCTCACGCACCCAGTTTATATTCATTCTCTTTTTGCACAAAACATTTCTACACCACCTCTCACCCGAGTCTCACTGATTAATATATATCAGTATATGGCAATGTAATTGTTATGTACTGAAATTCTCACCCTGAGCCAGCAGGGGGATACTGTAGATAGTTTTCACTCAGGTCCGCATATGCAAATAAGGAATTGACAGTGACGTTCAGTGATTGGATAGTTAGAGAAAGTTGTTTCTTTTGCTTTGTAGTTGAGCTCTATATAAGCAGGTTGGCTGAACCCTTCAGTTCTGTCCTGGCCTGTGAATAAACAACAGTTGTTTGAAAAATGTGTCGTCTGAAATGTTCACCCACAACTTAACAGTAATCACGCCTCTTTAGGTGTATGTTGAGGGCCTGCCTTGTGTTGCCTTTTCTCCCCTCAGAAATTACTGTTCCTATTCACTTGCGAAAGGCTGGGCTGGATGAATCCCTAGCCGGAATTAAGATTGGCGGAAGAAATATCAACAACCTCAGATATGCAGATAACACAACCTTGATGGCAGAAAGTGAGGAGGAATTAAAGAACCTTTTAATGAGGGTGAAAGAGGAGAGCGCAAAATATGGTCTGAAGCTCAACATAAAAAAACCGAAGATCATGGCCACTGGTCCCATCACCTCCTGGCAAATAGAAGGGGAAGAAATGGAGGCAGTGAGACATTTTACTTTCTTGGGCTCCATGATCACTGCAGATGGTGACAGCAGTCACGAAATTAAAAGACGCCTGATACACACAGTGTGTATCTGAAGAAGTGTGCAGGCACACGAAAGCTCATACCAAGAACTAACTTAGTTGGTCTTTAAGGTGCTACTGGAAGGAATTTTTTTTGTTTTGACTATGGCAGACCAACACGGCTACCTATCTATAACTGGAACTATTATAGATTGTATAACATATACTGTATATTCAGTTTGTCATTGGCTTTTAGCAATATAAAAGCTGCCTATAAAATACACAAACTCGCTCACGCACCCACAAAGTTTTTATTCATTCACTTTTTGCACAAAACATTTCTACACCACCTCTCACCCGAGTCTCACTGATTAAGATATAACAGTATATGGCAATATAATTATGTACTCAAGTTCTCCCCCTGGGTCAGCAGGAGGATACTGTAGATAGTTTTCACTCAGGTCCGCATATGAAAATACAGAATTGAAAGTGACGTTCAGTGATTGGATAGTTAGAGAAAGTTGTTACTGTTGCTTTGTAGTTGAGTTCTATATAAGCAGGCTGGCTGAACCCTTCAGTTCAGCTCTGTTCTGGCCTGTGAATAAACAAGAGCTGTTTGAAGAATCGCTGTGTCGCCTGATATGTTCACCCACTACTTAACAGTAATCACGCCTCTTTAGGTGTATGTTGAGTGTTAAGTTGTGGGTGAACATATCAGACGACACAGCGATTCTTCAAACAGCTCTTGTTTATTCCAAGGCCAGAACAGAACTAAACAGAAGGCCTCAGTCAGCCTGCTTATATAGAGCTCCAGTACAACGTTACTGTAGCAACTTTCTAAAACTATCCAATCACTGAACGTCACTTTCGATCCTTCATTTGCATAACTATCTACAGTATCCCCCTGCTGGCCCAGGGTGAGAACTTCAGTACATAACATTGAGGGCCTGCCTTGTGTCGCCTTTTCTCCCCTCAGAAATTACATTTTCAATTGTACAGTTTTGTTTTGTTTTTTTGTAAGTGTGAGCTGACTGTTTCTTTGTGAGGGTGTTATTTGTAAATCTTACTTTTCTCCAGTAATAATAATAATAATAATAATAATAATAATAATAATAATAATATGGCAATATACCACAATGCAGCTGTACCAGCCCGGCATGACCACAACTGTAACTGAAATTATATTACCTGAAAAGGCCAACTTTGAGCTGTATGGTTTAAGGAAGCCCCAAAATGCAATCAGAGATGGTGCCAGCCTAAGGCTGAAATCCCCGTCTTAATTTACCTGAGATTAAGCTCTACTGAATTCAATATGGCTTACTTCTGAGGGGGAGAAAAGAGTAGGATTGCACTGTTAATTCATTATCTGTGCTCCTTTGAGAGGAAGGGTGGGGTGAAAAATCCTAATAATAATAATAATAATAATAATAATAATGACACATTCATACTAGCATTTATTGTTGGACTTGCTGCTGGAACTAACTGCACATGTCTAATATCTTGTTAGTCCCTGGAGCATTTAAAACTCATATTGGAAATTATACAGTGGCTTAAAACTTCCCTCCAGAGTTCATATGAATAATAAATAATAATAATAAATTTTATTTATATCCCGCCCTCCCCAGCCGAAGCCGGGCTCAGGGCGGCTAACAAACGATCAAATAATCAAACAATCAAATAATCAAACAATCAAATAATCCAACATTCTAAAAACATTTCATTATAAAAATTAATTCAAATCAAATTGATGGCAACCGTTAAGCAAAATTCTGTGCAGGTTGCCAGAGGAGGGAGTCAGGCTGTGCCTTGGCCAAAGGCCTGGCGGAACAGCTCTGTCTTGCAGGCCCTGCGGAAAGATGTCAAGTCCTGCAGGGCCCTTGTCTCTTGTGACAGAGCGTTCCACCAGATTGGAGCCGCAGCCGAGAAAGCCCTGGCTCTAGTTGAGGCCAGCCTAACCTCTCTGTGGCCTGGGATCTTCAGGATGTTTTTAATTGCAGACCGTAAATTTCTCTGTGGGACATACCAGGAGAGGCGGTCCCATAGGTACGAGGGTCCTAGGCCATATAGGGCTTTAAAGGTTAAAACCAGCACCTTAAACCTGATCCTGTACTCCACCGGGAGCCAGTGCAGCTGGTATAGTACCGGGTGAATGTGATCTCGCAGCGAAGACCCCATAAGGAGTCTCGCCGCGGCAGTCTGCACCCGCTGGAGTTTCTGGGTCAGTCTCAAGGGCAGCCCCACGTAGAGCGAGTTACAATAATCCAGTCTGGAGGTGACCGTCGCGTGGATCACAGTGGCTAGGTCAGGGCATGAGAGATAAGGGGCCAACTGCTTAGCTTGGCGGAGATGAAAAAATGCCGCCTTTGTTATAGCTGTAATCTGCGCCTCCATAGAGAGGGAGGTATCGAAGATTACACCCAAACTCTTAACGGACAGTGCTGGCACTAACTGCACCCCCGCAAGAGATGGGAGTTGCCCCCCCGATCCCATATCGTCCCGTCCCAGCCAGAGGACCTCTGTCTTCGAAGGATTTAACTTCAACCTGCTCCCACATAACCATCCAGCCACAGCTTCCAGACATCTGGTCAGTGTATCTGGGGCCGAGTCAGGATGGCCGTCCATCAACAGATAGAGTTGGGTGTCATCGGCATACTGATGGCAACCCAGCCCAAAACTCCGGACAAGCTGGGCGAGGGGGCGCATAAAGATGTTAAAAAGCATCGGGGAGAGAATCGCACCCTGAGGCACTCCACACACCAAGGAGTGGCGCGATGACAATGCGCCACCCTCTGTCCCCGACCAGAGAGAAACGAGCGCAGCCATTGAATGCATCTCTGGTGATCATTTTACAAATCCTTAAAATGAACAATGTGAAAGAACACACACACACAAATATCCTTGAAGAGTAGCTTTTATTCTTGGTTACAACTTGTGCTTAAAAACTGAACTGACTTCATATGGCCATTTCCTTGAAAAATGCTTTGTCTCGATGCACACTAGGAAACAAACGTTCTCATGCCACAGCAACTGAGAGAATACATGTATTCTGGGAACTTGTGTTTATAGTTTCCTCACATTAAATAGGAAGCTTAAGGTTGCAAGGGGATTTAAAGAGTGCAGGTCCTTCACCAAGATAGATATCTGGCTCCCACTCATACCAATGAACTATGGAACAATCTCTGGCATTCAGACATCTAGCAGGGAGTGAAATATATGTGCTACCCCTTTATATAAAATGTTTGCATGTTTCCACAGACATTGATTGGGGTAATTTGATAGTGTGCTTTTGTGCCTTTAAGAGGTAGCCTGGAAGAACATTGGCCAATTGCATATAGGAGTAGAGAGAATAAGAAGGAACTAAAATCCTCTTACTTGCATTTTACAGAGAAAAAGGCTTTGCTGTGTTATACATTATACCTGTTAAAATGTCTTTTTGCACACACAAAGTACACACAGCTTTGCAGTAAACCTCAGTGTTTCCAGACTGTGTCTAGGGTTTAATTTTGGCCTCATTTCTGGCACAAAAATCTCTCCAATCTCTCACACCCACAGAAGGGTCCACTTGGGGGCAGGTTTAGTGATGTACAAAGAAATCCTTAAAACGTGAACAAGCAGAACATTTATCACAAGGTGAATAAGTAGAGCTCATGGAAGCAACATAAGGAAAATTGAACAAATAATTTTGCATTCTAGATGTGGAGAAACTTGCTTAATTTGCAATTGGATCCCCCCAAACTGGTTCTGTATGCACTGTTTTCTATTAAAAGAATCGCTCCCATTCATAGTTTTCATGCCTAGATGCTCTTTGGAATATAGCTGGGTGCCAGTCTGACACCTACAGCTTGCATTTTATGAACCGTGGAGTTTGCAGTTTCTAGGGAAGCAAACTGCATGGAGTGTTGCAAGTTTTTTTTTAAAGGTACACATTTGCTGAGATATTTAGAAACATGAATTGTGCATGGTAGTGACTCAAGTCTTGGACAACTTGGCACACACAACAACCATCGCATGAAAGCAAGCAGGAAAGGAAAGTTCATCCATGTCAGATATTTAAATATATAATATTCAAGATAGATCAGTGTAAATGGATCAGAACCAGGACTTCTGTTGCTACCTGCAGGCCCAGGTACAGTAGATTGAAGCAGTCAGGGAGAAAAGGGAAGATTCTTGCAAAGTTGAGGGCATTCTTAAGGTGTTTAACATTTCAACTCGCCCTGAAAAGTTTTCTACCAGACACAAGTACCCCCAAAACACAGAAGAATCAGCCCTTTCTCCCAGGACACAGCACCTAATATCTGGAGAGACCAAGATGGCATTTGGTTCAGGTTAAGCTTCCCAGTGCCATCACGGATAGCGTAATAGTTCTTCCCAGCGGATGGGCTGTGAGAACACCTCTCTCTCCAGCCATAGTTCGTAAGAGTAATGGAAATCTTCAGGGAGGTCCAGGTGCTGCCCCAACACACTCTGCAAGCAGTTGTCCACTGGCGCAAATTCAGAGTCCTGGGATTTATCATACCTCCGGCTGTTAAAGGATTCAATATTGGCTCTTAAAGTGCATTCTTCAGCTTGGAAGTCCCAGGGCCGAGCATCGATATCTACGTGCCAACAAGACAAGAGAGAGATAAGATGAAAAGTGGAAGGTGCTCTTTCTGCTAATACAGAACAACCTCTTTTGGGTTGAGCCTGAGCCCACAGCTCTGACAGCGTTGAGACTCATAGTATCAATATGGTCTTTGGAGTGACATCCTTGGATTCCTAGTGGCCCCAAGAATGAGCCATTTCATCATTACTGGAGAGAATACCGTATTTTTCGCTCCATAAGACGTACCTGACCATAAGACACACCTAGTTTTTAGAGGAGGAAAGCAAGAAAAAAAATATTCTGAACAAAACAGTGGATGGTATGATTTTTGTGGTTCATGCTGTGGCCACAGACATGATATGTGATTTGACGGTGAGCTTGGGGTAGCCCAGTGCAAAAATCCTGAGAATCCATGTGGATCCATGTTTTGTAACCACGTTTTTGCGCCGTTGCAGCCCCACGAAACAGTGGGTGCCTGATTCTTTTGGTGCAGGCTGTAGCCACGGACATGCTATGTGATCTGATGAAGAATTTGGGGTGACCCAATGCAAAAATCCTGAGGATCCATGTGCTTTTACCTCCCCCCTCCCAGGCAGCCTCCTTTATTGCTAGAGTCCCTTATCTCCCTCCCGATCGCTTGCTGCTCAGCGGCTTCATTTCAACACCCCCTCCCCTCTTTCTAAATAAAAAAAAAAGCACAATCTGCTTTTCGCCCCTGGGCAATTCTGCTCCAGGGACCACACATTCGCTCCGTAAGACGCACAGACATTTCCCCTTACTTTTTCGGAGGAAAAAAGTGTGTCTTATGGAGCGAAAAATACGGTATATGCATTTCATGCCAATGGTCCCAGTCCCGATCCCTAGATTCTCCAGCTACGACATCTCAGGTAGTTGGTACTGAGAAAGGCCTCAGATCTCTAAAGTCCTGGAGACCGCTGCCAGTTGGAGGCTAAATGGAACAGCAAACTAACTCTGTATACGGCAGCTTCATAGAATCATAGAGTTGGAAGAGACCCCAAGGGCCATCGAGTCCAACCCCCTGCCAAGCAGGAAACACCATCAGAGCACTCCTGACATATGGTTGTCAAGCCTCTGCTTAAAGACCTCCAAAGGAGGAGACTCCACCACACTCCTTGGCAGCAAATTCCACTGTCGAACAGCTCTTACTGTCAGGAAGTTCTTCCTAATGTTTAGGTGGAATCTTCTTTCTTGTAGTTTGGATCCATTGCTCCGTGTCCGCTTCTCTGGAGCAGCAGAAAACAACCTTTCTCCCTCCTTCAGGGGATCACAATAGAAAGTACACCAAATGGAGCACTCCATAAGCAGAGGGAACATCACATCTTAAAATTTGCAGTTAAGGAGCCCAGCTAAGTCAATACACCTGAAAGTGACTAAACCACATTGACCTGATGGGGTTTATGGCACAATAACACCTGGAGGGGCAGCGTGGTTGGTGCCCTGTGCAAGCGAAAGAGACAGATCAAATGTTCAGTGGGTGATAGAGAGATGGGGAATGCCCGCAGAACGCTCAGCCAAGACCAGCATCGCCCTTCCAGGCAAGGAAGGCATCTGCAACACCCACCGTTGCCGTAAGCCCAATCGTCGTTCATGCGATGGCGCACTTTCTGGTAGATGGCGGACATTGTCTTCATGTTGCTCTTCCTCCACTGGCGCCCGAGATACTTGGTCTGGATCTTCAGCAGCTTCAAAACGTAGAGCTGCATCATAGCTTGCTTGACTTTCAGGGCCCGTTTCAGGATAGGCGCAGACTTGAAGACCACCAACATCTACCGATACACCAAACAGGAAGCAACAGAACAAGATATATTTCTTTTAAGAGTACAGTCTTAATGATTGTAGGAACAGGCAAACAATACATTTAAGGCTTTCAATATGAGTGGAAAAGGGACGCGGGTGGCACTGTGGGTTAAAGCACAGAGCCTGGAACTTGCTGATCAGAAGGTCGGCAGTTCGAATCCCCGCGATGGGGTGAGCTCCCGTTGCTCGGTCCCTGCTCCTGCCAACCTAGCAGTTTGAAAGCACATCAAAGTGCAAGTAGATAAATAGGTACTGCTCCGGCGGGAAGGTAAACGGCGTTTCCGTGCGCTGCTCTGGTTCGCCAGAAGCAGCTTAGTCCTGCTGGCCACATGACCCGGAAGCTGTACGCCGGCTCCCTCGGCCAATAAAGCGAGATGAGCGCCGCAACCCTAGAGTCGGCCATGACTGGACCCCTTTACCTTTACAGGTTCATTAAAACACACACACACACACACACACACACCACATTTAAAGCCCATGAAATAAATCTCTAAAATTCAAAAAAACCAGAAGCATTTTTACTTGGTATTATAGGTGAGGATATTAATAGAGAATATGTTAAATTGTTCTTATATGCAACAAAAGCGGCAAGAGTATTGTTAGCCCAGAAATGGAAGCAAGAAGAAATTCCGACGAAAGAAGAATAGCAGACAAAATTAATGGACTCTGCAGAATTGGACAAAATGACAGGAAGGATTCCAAACCTGCGGGACCAGAGATTCACAGAAGATTGGAAGAAATATACAAACTATTTGAAGAGCAACTGTAATCAACAAATTACGCTAGTAGGACTACAAGAAGTTTTGTAAGGAGAAATATATGAATCATTGCAAAGTAGAGAAAGAATAGAGATTTAAATGTAATAGTGAAAGTAAGAAATGTATATTACGTGAATAGAATGGAAATTTTTTAGATGTGATTGAAGTAAAAAGACGGAAGTCTTAAAAGATTGTATAAGTAATGTGTTGTGGTACCTTTTATAATTTATATGTTAAAATTAATAAAAATATTATTAAAAAAAGATGTAAAAGTAGGTTTAGTTGCTGTTGAAAATGATATGTTAAAAAAAATTAATAAAATTTATATATATATATATATATATATATATAAAGAAATAAATCTCTAAAATTAGGGGGGAAAGAACATCTGAAAAATGTGTTTCTGTTGTTGGCATCCGTCTGCCAAACCGAAGTCAAACTGTTGGGAAGTTATGGCATCTGCTGTGGCTGTAGAGACCGGAAAATGAGAGACATCTGAAACATGGGTTTCTAAAACCCACACGAAATTTAGAAAGTTAACGCCATCTGCATTGCTGGGGGTGGCGTCACACAATTTGCCAGCTCACGCTCTGTTCTCTAGATACACCGGAGTAGATGAATCATTCTTTCATTACATATTTGGTCTCACGACACACACTGCGGGAGCACGTCGGCTCAGGGTGTAACATCTACATAGGCTACTTCAGCCAGCTGGCATCTCACCATCGTCCTGGAATGCTTCCATTTGGTCAGTTTGTTGAGGATCCTCAGAAGGTTGATGCAGGAGAAGAGGTTCCTCCAACAGAACTGGTTGTTGTCCCCCACTTCCTACAATCGAGGAGGAAGGAAGCAGTGATAACATGAATAGGCTTGTAAGGACTGATAAAGCTTTAAACAGCCTGCGCCCGGCACAGCTATGATACAATATGATACGATACGATATCTTTATTGTCATTGTCCCATGCAGAACAATGAAATTGAAAAATCCACGTAAGACATTCAAAAACCCCTAAAAAATCTGAAATCCCATTTTAAAATACAAAATACTATAATAGGTAAAGGGACCCCTGACCATTAGGTCCAGTCGTGACCGACTCTTGGGGTTGCGTGCTCATCTCGCTTTACTGGCTGAGGGAGTGGCTATTTAAAAGGGCTCCATGAGCAGAGGATTTCTCCTGCGCTCCGAAATGAATGGGCTGCCTATTTTAAGAGGGTTTGTTGCTGGGGTATGGATTGCTCTACTTTGAGAGGCACTCAAAACTGTTCTTTTGTGGGACGTTTGGCCCCAAGAAGGGACGTGGGTGGCGCTGTGGGTTAAACCACTGAGCCTAGGGCTTGCCGATCAGAAGGTTGGCGGTTCGAATCCCCCTGACGGGGTGAGTTCCCGTTGCTTGGTCCCTGCTCCTGCCAACCTAGCAGTTCGAAAGCACACCGGTGCAAGTAGATAAATAGGTACCGCTCTGGCAGGAACGTAAATGGCATTTCCGTGTGCTGCTCTGGTTCGCCAGAAGCGGCTTAGTCATGCTGGCCACATGACCTGGAAGTTGTACGCCGGCTCCCTCGGCCAGTAAAGCGAGATGAGCGCCGCAACCCCAGAGTCGGCCACGACCAGACCTAATGGTCAGGGGTCCCTTTACTTTTTACTTGGCCCCAAGAAAACCTGCCGCATAGCAAAGGAATCATTAACCACCGTCCGTTCACTTGGTAAACCACTAGAGGTCAGTGTTGCTTCAGAGTACAGCACTTTGATGGCAGTAGGGAAGTGTACCTCTCAAATTAGAGCAATCCCTAGCCCAGCAACAAACCCTCTTAAAATAGGCAGCCCATTCATTTAGGTGCGCAGGAGAAATCCTCTGCTCATGGAGCCCTTTTAAATTGCCAGTCACAGCCCAGTTTGCACTTTAGCAAGTGTAGATGGCGATGGAGACACACAAACAAGTCTAATTTTTTTCCAAGAGGCAGAGGCATAAATCATCTTGCTTGCTTACTACAGTAAACCTGCAACCTACACAGGGGTTAGGCTCTGGGGATCACACCCAAAGCCAAAATCATGTATAGTCAAAACCCATTTGGGATCAATGGCAGGAGCATAGCTGTCAACTTACAGATTTGAAAATAAGGGACCAGCAGCCTCGGAAACAAAGGATCAACAGCCAAAATAAGGGATTTTCAGAGCACAGGTATGTTCAACTTCTGAGCCCCTCTGAGCCAAAGGCAGAAAGCCCAGCCAGCAGCCAAACAAAGCCTCAAGCGGTGGTTCCTACAGCGCAGCAACCCGGCAAAGGGGATGCAGCAAGGAAAACCACCATCGCCTCTCCGCTGGGAAGCGCTGAGCAAAGGCGAGTCCCCAGGCAACACTGCAAGCTCTCCTCCGAGTCGTTCTTAGACTCCTTATTGGGTGAGCAACGCAGCCGAGCAACACAGTTGGAGCTTCCCTTCTCCCTGGCCGGCAGGGAGGGAGGGAGGGAGAGGAGCTGCTTCCTTTGAAACCCAGAAAATTTAAGGGACATCATCAATAAGGGACAGCAGCGGGACACGGCGCTGGGATAAGGGACTTTCCCGCCAAATAAGGGCTGCTTGACGGCTATGGGCAGGAGGGATTGCCAAAGTCGTTTTCCCCAGAACGCCACACCATAGCTGTCAACTTTTCCCTTTTCTTGCGAGGAATCCTATTTGGAATAAGGGAATTTCCCTTAAAAAAAAGGGAGACGTTGACAGCTATGCGCCACCCCCCCTTTTTTTAAAGGCGTGTTCCCTGCCTGAAATCCTGGACAGCTGCTGGCAGTCAGTATTCGTAATATGGTGGTCTGATTAAGAGTTCTGGGAAACTTGAAATCTCGCAGACTGTTTTATGACAGCTTGGTAGGTTTAATATGGGCTTTGGAATCGATCAGCAAGTGCGTTATTAATCCCATTTTACAGAGAGCAAATGGAGGCCCCCAACATTGTATCTTGCCTAGCCCACAGGCAACGTGGATGGGAAGAATAATCGTCGTTCTCCTTACCAAGCTTTCAGCGTTGAGTTCTGGCAACTCATGGACCGTGCAGGAGGGATAATCCAGGACAGAGATGCTTCCGGGGAAATCAAAGGAGAGAGACACACATGCATCAGTGCACTGCCATTACAGACGGATGACAACGCATCAGGTTTAAAATTGCCTTTGTGTTCCCAGAAGGGACGGGAGATTAACTTTCATGCAGGCACTACCTGTTTTTGGCAGTGATGTAGGACATGATATTCTGGTTGAAGAACTTCAGAATCAATGGGATGCAGTTGGCAAACACCAGGTGCTGAGAGACATACTCAAACTGGAGAGAGAAGGGAGTGCAGAACATGAAACAGGAAAGAGGGTTAACTAACACACACACAAATACCACAGCTACTTCCAATATTTGTTTCTGGGCATGTCTCTTCAGACAATCAAAAGTTTCACATGGGACCACTTGATGGCATAGCTGTCAACTTACATATTTGAAAATAAGGGACCAGCAGCCTCGGAAATAAAGGATCAGCAGCCAAAATAAGGGATTTTCAGAGCACAGGTATGTTTGACTTCTGAGCCCCTCCGAGCCAAAGGCAGAAAGCCCAGCCAGCAGCCAAACGAAGCCTCAAGCGGTGGTTCCCACAGCGCAGCAACCCGGCAAAGGGGATGCAGCAAGGGAAACCACCGTCCCCTCTCTGCTGGGAAGCGCTGAGCAAAGGCGAGTCCCCAGGCAACGCAGCCGATTTGATCGGCACAAGGCATGCAAGCTCCACCCCCCAGTCGTTCTTAGACTCTTTATTGGGTGAGCAACGCAGCCAAGCAACACAGTTGGAGCCTCCCTCCTCCCTGGCCGGCAGGGAGGGAGGGAGAGGAGCTGCTTCCTTTGAAACCCGGGAAATTTAAGGGACATCATCAGTAAGGGATAGCAGCGGGACACGGCGCTGGGATAAGGGACTTTCCCGCCAAATAAGGGATGGTTGACAGCTATGCTTGATGGGCTCCAGCTTCCAATTTCTCTCCTTCCCCACATTTCAGTCTTAGCACAGTCCTCTTGGCAGCTGCAACATGTCCTTCAAACTCTTTTTTGGTCTGACAGTCTAACCCTTTTATGGAAGTAAAATGCCTTCATAAACTGCAGTCCCAAGGACTAACTGCTGGCCATTGCTCCTAAAAGCCTACCTGGTAGCTCAAAGGCTGATATTACAACACAGGAAAGACCACCCCACTCACCCCGAACCTGTTCTGTACACCAGTGGAGAGTGGTTATACATAATCCTGCTTTCAGTACTATTTACGGCTACGAACATGGGGTGCGTGAGTCATACTGCTTTGTTTCCACTTGGTTCACGTCCCATAGCCTCCTCCTGAAATCATGTAAATTCCTCTGTTCCCCATTCATCTTGCAGCTCTTTATACAGTGGTGCCTCGCAAGACGAAATTAATTCGTTCCGCAAGTCTTTTCGTCTTGCGAGTTTTTCGTCTTGCGAAGCACGGTTTCCCATAGGAATGCATTAAAAATCAATTAATGCGTTCCTATGGAAACCGAACTGCCTTCAGACCAGGTCTGGGGACAGTCTGTCCCCCGACCTCTTCTGAAGGCTGGCGGGGGCGAAAGTCTTTGCTTCCCCCCCCCCGCCTGCCTTCCCGGGACAGCGGAGACTTTTCCGCTGTCCCGGGGCGATCTTAAAATGCTGGCGGGCGGCAGCGAAGCCTTCGCTGCCGCCCGCCATCATTTTAAAAGCCCCCGGGACAGCGAGACTTTTCCGCTGTCCGGGGCGATCTTAAAATGCTGGCGGGCGGCAGCGAAGGCTTCGCTGCCGCCCGCCAGCATTTTAAGATCGCCCCGGGACAGCGGAGGAATTCTCCGCTGTCCCGGGGCGATTTAAAAGCCCCCGGGAAGGCAGGCAGGGGGACAAAGACTTTTGCCCCCCGCCCGCCTTCGGAAGAGGTCCTGGACCTCTTCCGAAGGCGGGTGGCGGACAAAAGTCTTTGCTCCCCCCTGCCTGCCTTTCCGGGAGAGCGGGAAGGCAGCGCTGCCTTTTCTGCTCTCCCGGAAAGGCAGGCAGGGGGGAGCAAAGACTTTTGCCCCCCGCCCGCCTTCAGAAGAGGTCCAGGACCTCTTCCGAAGGCGGGCGGGGGGGCAAAAGTCTTTGCTCCCCCCCCCCCCCGCCTGCCTTCAAAAGCCGTCCGGGATAGCGGGAAGCGCTTCCCTGCTATCCCGGACCGCTTTTAAAATGCTGGCGGTGGGGAGCAAAGCCTTTCGCCCCGCCGGCCTTCCTGGACCTCTTCTGAAGTCCGGAGGGGGGGGGAAAGGCTTTGCTCCCCACCGCCAGCATTTAAAAGAGGTCTCCGAGATTTCCCTATGGGCTTTCGTCTTGCGATGCAAGCCCATAGGGAAGATCGTCTAGCGAAGCGTCGCAAAAACCGAAAAACCCTTTTGTCTTGCAGGTTTTTCGTCTTGCGAGGCATTCGTCTTGCGGGGCACCACTGTACCACCGATGTGACTGCTGTGGGGTGTTCCTGCTTTTGTTGTGAAATAGTACAAGAGTGCCCCTCCAGACAGCAAAAATGCGATAATATTGGGGGAGCATCAAAGTGCAGCTAATAAAGCAGAAATATGTGTGTGAAACTCGGAAAATTAGAATATCGTGGAAAAGTTTTTTTTCCTTGTTATTTCCTTTTCTTTTTGTTATTTTTCTTTTTTTAAGCTGATCTGGTTTGGCTCTTTTTTCTTTCTTGGGTGTATCATTTTTGGATGAAGGGTTTTCTATGTATTCTGTTTATCATGTATTTGGAAACTTAATAAAACATTTTTTTAAAAAATAATAAATGAACTTTTCCATGATATTCTAATTTTCCGAGTTTCACCTATATATCCACCTCTACCGCAGTATTATTGCATCAATGACAGGTTGTGAAATAACCTGCAAAACAAAACACCAGTCTGAAGAACCACACTTAAGAGAACCACAGATACAGTGGTGCCCCGCAAGACGAATGCCTCGCAAAACGAAAAACGCGCAAGACGAAAGGGTTTTTCGGGTTTTGCGTCGCTTCGCTAGACGATTTTCCCTATGGGCTTGCGTCGCAAGACGAAACGTCTTGCGAGTTCTTGCGAGTTTGTTTCCTTTTTCTTAAAGCTGCTAAGCCGTTAATAGCCGCTAAGCCGCTAAGAGCCGTGCTTTGCAAGACGAAAAAACCCCAAGACGAAGAGACTCGCGGAACGGATTAATTTCGTCTATCAAGGCACCACTGTAACAGAGAACCCCAAATGCAAACACCAATCTAAGAAACCTGGGAGGGAAAGGGACCAAGTCTGCCTTATTACTGCTCCGAAGACGCACCTGATAAATGTGGTTCAGCTTGAAATGCTTCAGGAGCAGCAGAAGCAAGGCCGAGATGCTCTTCACAATGATCTCTTTGTGCCTGTTCACGTCAATCCCCAGTTTCATGCTCTGAAGGACTGTGATGCTAACCCAGAAAGGGGTGGGGAAAAGGAGGGAGACCTTAAAAGCAGCTCAGAGTCGACCCAGTTCAAAATCCAGGCAAAAAAAACAACAACACAGGGAGGGGGCGAAGCAGCTCCAGCAAAAGGTGAGGGCTGGGGAAAGTTTCAAAGACCAATCAGAGATAATAATAATAATAAATTTTATTTATACCCCACCCTCCCCAGCCAAGACTAGACTCAGGGCAGCTAACGCCAGATATAAAACAATTGATTAAGATACAACTTAAAAACAAGATTACAGTGGTACATCAGGTTAAGTACTTAATTCATTCCAGAGGTCCGTTCTTAACCTGAAACTGTTCTTAACCTGAAGCACCACTTTAGCTAATGGGGCCTCCTGCTGCTGCCGCACCGCCGGAGCCCGATTTCTGTTCTCATCCTGAAGCACAGTTTTTAACCTGAAGCACTATTTCTGGGTTAGTGGAGTCTGTAACCTGAAGCGTATGTAACCTGAGGTACCACTGTAAAATACAACATTAGAAAGCAGCCTCATTTCAATAGAAACTCAAATCAAACCTAGACGGCTGATTTGGCCCCTGAGCCTGAGGTCCCCCATCTCTGGCACACCAGAAGTCAGAGGATGAGAAAAACGGTGAAAAAGATGAATAATCAAGCAGAGGCCCAGGTGCTTCTTTTCTTTGAAGTGATTCCTACTTCAGGCTAGCAGGTCACTGCAACGCTGCCTGCTAAGACGCCTGACATTCTTATTTAAAAGCAAACGGTTGCATTTCACCATCTTTCTTTGTAACGACAATTAAGGAGGCCGTGGGGTTGTGAGGAATCAAGGGCACCCAAGCGAGGCTGCCCAATGATTTGTGGAAGGCATAAAAAGGTCACCCACCAAAACCCCACGGAAAGGAAGGTTAGTGCAACTGGCAAACCTCATCCATGAGAATTCCCCTCCATTTTGCTCATTTGAAATGTAATTTATTTTCTCTTTGACTGATAGAGAATTGCGAACTGCCCTGAGACCTGTGGGAACACAGGTGGTACACAGATTTTAAGAGTACTAAAGGTAAAAGTAAAGGGACCCCTGCCCATTAGGTCCAGTCGTGGCTGACTCTGGGGTTGTGGCGCTCATCTCGCTTTATTGGCCGAGGGAGCCGGCGTACAGCTTCCGGGTCATGTGGCCAGCATGACTAACCCACTTCTGGCGAACCAGAGCAGCGCATGGAAACGCCGTTTACTTTCCCGCCAGAGTGGAACCTATTTATCTACTTGCACTTTGATGTGCTTTCAAACTGCTAGGTTGGCAACGGGAGCTCACCCCGTTGCGGGGATTCGAACCGCCGACCTTCTGATCGGCAACCCTAGGCTCTGTGGTTTAACCCACAGCGCCACCCGCGTCCCTTTAAGAGTACTAGCAGAGCCTAAATGCAATCAGAAGGTCCACTGCAGCCATATTCTAACATGCCAACCACTGCTACAGCTTCTATTGCTGTCTGCAAATCCTAATGAATTTGGTATTATTGCTGCTCTGTAGGGGGCATATATCACCATATTTTTCGCTCTATAAGACGCACCAGACCACAAGACGCACCTAGTTTTTGGAGGAGGAAACCAAGAAAAAAAATATTCTGAATCTCAGAAGCCAGAACAGCAAGAGGGATCGCTGCGCAGCGAAAGCAGCAATCCCTCTTGCTGTTCTGGCTTCTGGGATAGCTGCGCAGCCTGCATTCACTCCATAAGACGCACACACATTCCCCCTTACTTTTTAGGAGGGGAAAAGTGAGTTTTATAGAGCAAAAAATACGGTAAACCCTGCCACAGCCTTCTGAGGATTCAGCATTGCAACGAAGGAAAAAGACACTCGCATATACATCCCAAAAGACCATGTTTCAAATGGGTAAGCCTGACTCCCAAAAAGTTGATCTGCAACAAGTGTGCGCGACATCCATCACAGAAACCTGACGGACCTTCGCCCATTGCCCAGCTCCAGCTCAGGGGAGATTACCCGGATGTCACCCAGCAGGTGATTTATCAGTCAAGCACTTACGGCATCTCCTCAGGTAAGACGTCGGCCAGGATATTGATGGAGTCCGTCTTGGCTTTGGAAGTTGGCGCTGCAGCTAACAGGATCTTCAGCAGTGCTATCTGTAGCAGGGGGGAACACCCGCCCCAGACCCCAAATCAGGCATTGTGACGTTAACATATCAGAGTGCTGGAGGTGAATTAGTTAAACAAGTTACCCAATCAGAACCCAGGTATCCTCAGTACATAAAGATAGTAGGTTACTTTGATGGAGTTTGTTAATCTTCAGATAGATCTTAAGGGCCAGGAAGAGAGTTCACAAAGAGATGGTAAATACTGCCATCTCCTGTTTATGACCTCCGGGGTTTCCTAAAAGCATTCTTCCTTGCTTCCTCTTTTATTTACTCTGAGCTACATATGCATGCTCAAGTAAGAAATAGTTTCTTTGTAGTTAAAAGAATTTCTCTCATCTGACTTTGTCCCACATGGTTTTTTTTTAAATGCTCAGAGGAAATCCGATTGGTTCTTACAAACACTGTGTAAAAAGTTCTTTTGTGAATAAAACGACCTGGGCTGAGGGGCGGGCGGGATTATTATTATTGGCACTTCCTCCCAGAGTCTTGCTGGTCAAGCCTTGTGTGTATTCTATTAATCAGAGTCCAATCCTTCCTTGCTTTGGGAACGCTACAGGTGCAGTCGCTGTCTCTTAACCTAAACTACCTCACAGGGCTGTTGAGAGGTTAAAATGGGAAAGGGAGAGAACCGTGCCACACCACAACGAGCTTGGAGAAAAGGAGAGACATGAATGCGATCAGTCAATGTAATCCAGTTTGCCACAAGTGCAAATGGCACACGACTGATTTGCCAATGCCCTTTCCCCATTGCTACGTCTCAGCACTGCTAAGGTCCCGATCTTCATTTTCCCTCCTGCACGCAGACAGATGATACCCACCATGTACTGTGGCAAGTTGTACAGCATCACCCGGTAGAGTATTTCGCAGGGCGTCTCCTGCACGTCCTCTTCCCCCTGAAGCACGACAGGATGGATACAGGAAGGAGAGATGGGAAGGGAAGGCTGTGAAGTGCAGCTGTCACACCATTTTCCAATCCAATCAGGAAACAAAAGGGGGTACAGGGCAGCTCCACTTGCAGCCCAATACTCAAAACCAGTTTCTGTTTTTGACCTTTAAATCCCTATGCAGCCTAGGACCCACGTACCTACAGGAACGCCTCTCCTGGTATGCCCCACAGAGGACCTTACGGTCCACAAATGACAACACTTTGGAGGTCCCAAGTCTCAAGGTGGTTAGATTGGTCTCAACTAGGGCCAGGGCCTTTTCAGTACTGGCCCCGACGTGGTGAAACGCTCTATCACAAGAGACTAGGGCCCTGCGGGACTTGACATCTTTCTGCAGGGCCTGCAAGACAGATCTGTTCCGTCTGGCCTTTGGTTTGGACTCGGTCTGACCCTTATGTTTCCCTCCCCTTATGGTCTTGATCTATGGGCTGCTTTTAAAATGAGGCTGAATTGACCTACGCCTCCACGGACAGCTGTGAGTCCAATAAATGCCCCGTACATCCTTCTAGATTTGGGAACTTTCTTCTTGTACATTTTCAGGTCAAATAGAATGAGATTTAGGAGCAGGTATACGCTGCTGTTCTGAAAAACTGGGGTGCAGCCCAAGAGACGGATTCAGAAGGAAGCTTACCAAAGACATGGGACACTTCTCCAGCTCCTCTTCATTCCTGATCTGCACTTCGGAGATCGAGACATATTTATGCTGGGGGACAAGATGCAAACGGGAGGCTTCGGTCAAAAGATCACGGCAACTTGAACGGCAAACCAGTGGGCAGCCCCAATGTGATTATCAGACACCTCCAGAGTGGAGGGTCCCCTCGGGTTCCTTTCTCATTGCACCACCATGGCAGGTGGTCAGAGAAAGAATTACTGTAGAGGCATCTCAGACCAGCTAGCAGGAACTTCTAGACAAAGTCTTCCAGGACCAAGAGCTATGGGAAGGACAGTAAGGCATAATCCCTGAGGGATTAATGACTGAGGGACTAATGCACAACTGACGGGACGCGGGTGGCGCTGTGGGTTAAACCACAGAGCCTAGGACTTGCCGATCAGAAGGTTGGCAGTTCAAATACCCGCGACGGGGTGAGCTCCCGTTGCTCAGTCCCTGCTCCTGCCAACCTAGCAGTTCGAAAGCACTTCAAAGTGCAAGTAGATAAATAGGTACCACTCCAGCGGGAAGGTAAACGGTGTTTCCGTGCACTGCTCTGGTTCGCCAGAAGCGGCTTAGTCATGCTGGCCACATGACCCGGAAGCTGTACGCCGGCTCCCTCGGCCAGTAAAGCGAGATGAGCGCCACAACCCCAGAGTCGGTCACGACTGGACCTAATGGTCAGGGGTCCCTTTACCCTTTACCTAATGCACAACTGACAAGTCCTTGTTAGGATTTCATACTCGCCAATGCTGATTTTGTGATTGGTTATATTTCACACGCCTGTCTGAATGGAACCTGAGAAAGGACAACTGTCTTATCTCTCTTCCGGTGTGAGAGTCTGTGAACCTGTACCGTATTTTTCTCTCCATAAGACACACTTTTTTCCTCCTAAAAAGTAAGGGGAAATGTCTGTGCGTGTTATGGAGCAAATATGTGGTCGGTCGCTGGCTCCCTTTCTGGCCCCTTGCCCAGGCCTCCAGTGTTGAATGTTCTGCAGACGGAGGCAGTTTCCCCCCCCAGCAACTTGAGACTGGCTGATTAGATTATCTGTCTGGAAACTGTAGAAACAGCTCCCTTTCCTTTCCTAAAGAAGCTGCAGAACTGTGAGTTGAACCCCACAAAAAACAGGATTTTTTTCCCTTTGCAAAAGAAGCTGCACAACTTTGAGCTGATCCTTCAAAAAACGGGGTTTTCTCCCTTTCCTCCTGTAAAAACTGGGTGCGTCTTAGGGTCAGGTGCATCTTATGGAGCAAAAAATACGGCAATTTCACTATTACGCTGTTCTGTTTGTTCTCGGAGCTGGAGAGAACAGACGCCATAATGCTGTTGTCTGTAAATATTCTGTAAATAAATAGTACCGTATTTTTTGCTCTATAAGACTCACTTTTTCCCTCCTAAAAAGTAAGGGGAAATTTGTGTGCGTCTTATGGAGCGAATGCAGGCTGCGCAGCTATCCCAGAAGCCAGAACAGCAAGAGGGATTGCTGCTTTCACTGCGCAGCGATCCCTCTTAATGTTCTGGCTTCTGAGATTCAGAATATTTTTTTTTTCTTGTTTTCCTCCTTCAAAAACTAGGTGCGTCATGTGGTCTGGTGCGTCTTATAGAGCGAAAAATACGGTAGTTTAGAACTACGATACCTCTATCTTTTGCTTTGTCAAGAGAGAAGGCTAGTGTGCATAAATCAATTTGGTTTATGTCGCTGGAGGGCCCTGGAGAAGAAGGGGATGTCTTTTCCAGAGCTATGCTCTACGGAGGACACTCAGAGGTTGGGGGTGCTGCAGATAGCCCGGAGTGCTCTCCCAACAGTCCCCACCCCACAAAACCCACCATCAGAAAGAGAGGCGCCATCATGTAAGCGCCTAAGTTAGAATTTACCTGTTTTAAGGTCTTTTAAGGTGGAGGGAGATGTGGTGGACCTGTGGTAAAGTGAAGGGCTTCTGGGAATTAATTTACAATGAACTTAAAAAATCTTTAAATATACTTTTCTAAAAAAGCCCAAAGCCTTTCTACTGGGATTGACAGGAAAGGAAATTTTAAAAAAAGCCTCTTTCTATATGCCACGGCGGCAGCAAGAACTATGTTGGCCCAGAACTGGGAAACGGATGTAATACCTACTATTATGGAATGGCAGGTTAAAATGATGAATTATGCAGACCTGGCCCAAATATCAGGAAAATTAAGAGACCAGGATGAACAGAAGTTTCAAGAAAGTTGGAGTAAATACTTGACGTATATAAGAGACAACTCTAAAACTTTAAAGACACTGGCAGGGTTAGAATAACTCTAACAGTGTATGGTAGATAAAGTAAAACATACAAAATGCATGATGTTAGAATTTATATGATACTTACCGAAGGCATGGAGGGAAGTCCAAAGCTCGGCAGAGCTTAGATAAATATGTGCTTTATTTGTATAAGGTATGTATGTATGTATGTATGTTCAATGAAAAATCAATAAAAAATTAATTAAAAAAAGAATTTACCTGTTTTAGGGTCTTCACACTTTCGTGAATGGGGCGTGGTAACCCCACTAAGGTATCTGTGTCCCTGAAAGAGGGAGGGGGAGATAGGGGGCAGGAATGAGAGGCTTAGTGTCAAACCATCATCTAATTATCCATAGTGCAGTTGATCTCTCTATCAAATAACAATTTCTCCACCTTGCATCACCTTCTATTTTTTAAGCTGCGGACCATGCAACAACAAACACGCCAGCCATCGTTTGTTCCTGTACCTCTCAACCATTTGCATTGTTAAAATATAAATATACACAGACTCAGAAAGCCTACTAACTGACTGACAGATTCGCCTAATTTGACACGGTTTTCTGCAATTGCCTTTAAACTCAAACGAACAGGGATTGCAATAGATTCTCTCCTCTTACTGGATGAGTTACATATTTTCTCTTTCATCAAGCAGAGGCTGTTAGATCATGAATTTCAAAAACGTTATCGTATTCAGCCCTCTGTATGCGCATCTGTTTACTGACGTTTGCGGCCTCGTCAGGTAATGATGCCCAACTATTTTTATAATTTAGATACCCCTTTGTATCGTAGAGTTTTTTTAATTAGCCCGTTTAAATGAATTCCCCTTATTTGTAATGTCTGGAAGGTTCCAAAAAAATACCTTCCAGAATAGACTTTGCTCCCATGGTATAATAATAATAATAATAATAATAATAATAATAATAATAATAGTTGTTGTTATTATTATCTATACCCCACCCATCTGGCTGGGCTTCCCCAGCCACTCTGGGCGGCTTCCAACAAAATATTAAAATACAGTGGTACCTCCGGTTAAGCACTTAATTCGTTCCGGAGGTCCGTTCTTAACCTGAAACTGTTCCTAACCCGAAGCACCACTTTAGCTAATGGGGCCTCCCGCTGCCGCTGCGTGATTTCTGTTCTCATCCTGAAGCAAAGTTCTTAACCTGAGGTACTATTTCTGGGTTAGCGGAGTATGTAACCTGAAGCATATGTAACCCGAGGTACCACTGTACAGTAATGCATCGAACATTAAAAATTTCTCTAAACAGGGCTGCCTTCAGATGAATACACCAGATACAATATAGCATATACCATATACAGTAATACCTCTGGTTACGAACCATCCTCCTTGCGAACGCTCCCGGTAGCGAACTTTGCCCTGGGATGCGGGTGAAAGTCGCACTCCGTAGGTGTGCGCACGCAGTAGGAGGCCCCATTAGCAAAAGTGCGCCTCAGGATAAGAACAGTTTCCGGTTACGAACGGACCTCCAGAACGAATTAAGTTCATAACTGGAGGTACCACTGTAATTTTGAACCTGGACCCTGCAGCCATCACCACAGGCCCTTCTTTGTGTGCCTCCTCCAGAACGGGCCTTTTCTGAAATGTCTGCCGCACGGCATGATGAGATTGCGTGGCCCAGGTGCCCCTCAATCACGGAGGCAAGGGGGTGCAGCACTCCTGGAGGAGCGCAGAGAGAGAAAAATGCCATGGTAATCTGTAACAGCGAAACCAGACACCTCAGCAGCCCCAGCTGCAACAAAACATGTCTCTCCTGTATTGGTTTCTACTGCCATATCAGGGCTTGTAGCTCTCCAACGGTTTGACTTCACCCCCAAAGGCACCGTCTTCCATAAATGGTTGAATTAGTCAAAGGCCTGTTTTTGTTAGAATTCCTGCTCCGTGATTGCAGTCATGGGACTGTTGTCTACCACATGACGGTGTATGTTTTGACTCCACGGAGTGGGAAGTGACAAAGACAGGATGTTTGTGTTACTGTGTTCCGTGAAGTGGGACTATTGTCCTTTGTCTTTTTCTCCTTGCTGTCTGATGGTGGAGAGAGAGGGAGCCATGTTGCAGTGCTCCGTGTGGGTTTATATGTAAATAAAGTAGATTAGCCAAAATGCTGAGTTGCTGAGGTCTGTTACGCAAGCTGCGGATCCCTAAGTGTGCCGGTGTCTGTTGGCATCGGTCGCTGTGATGTTCTGGCAGAAGTAAGCTTTTGAAGCTCCCAAACGATCGACCAGGAGGGAGGGAACATGCCAGTCGGGCATGTGTCTCTGCCAGGGTCCTACTCGAGAGTAGGACAAGCTCCTGACAGTTTTTGCCTGGCACCTAAAGATATGTAACGAAGGCGCCAGGCGAGCCTCCCTGGAGAGAACATCCCACAATCAGACAGCCACTGCAGAGAAGGCCCTGTTCTCGTGCTGCCACCCTCTGGACCTCTCGAGAAGGAGGCACACAAAGAAGGGCCTACGATGATGACTGCGGGGCCAGGTCAGTTGATGTGGGGAGAGGCAGTCCTTTATGTTTTGTGGTGCTGAGCCATTCAAGGCTTTATAGGTCAAAACCAGCACTTTGAATTGGGCCTGGAAACTAATTGGCAGCCAATGCAGTCGGACCAGAATTATCATTGTACAGTGGTACCTTGGGTTAAGTACTTAATTCGTTCCGGAGGTCCGTTCTTAACCTGAAACTGTTCTTAACCTGAAGCACCACTTTAGCTAATGGGGCCTCCTGCTGCCGCTGCACCACCAGAGCATGATTTCTGTTCTCATCCTGAAGCAAAGTTCTTAACCCGAGGTACTATTTCTGGGTTAGCGGAGTCTGTATGTAACCCGAGGTACCACTGTATGCTCAAACCGTTTTGCTCCAGTGAGCAACCTGGACGCCTAGTTCTGCACGAGGCTGACGCCCCTCGTATAACATGTTGGAGTAATATAATAATAATAATAATAATAATAATAATAATAATAATAATAATAATAATAATTTATTTATACCACGCCCTCCCTGGCCAGAGCCGGGCTCAGGGCGGCTAACACCAATAAAATCACAGTAAAAACATAATGGTGGGGGAACCAATTTAAAATACAGGTTAAAATACAATTTAAAATGCAGCCTCATTTTACGAGTAGCCGATGGATCAAGACTATAAGGGGAGGGCAACATAAGGGTCAGACTGCGTCCAAACCAAAGGCCAGGCGGAACAGCTCCGTCTTGCAGGCCCTGCTAGATGCTCTGCTGAAAGGAGTGATTTTGGGGGGGAAACCACATGGGGCAAAAGGGTCAGTTTTCTGACAATCAAGCCGCACCACCTCTAAGATCATAGCTGTCAACTTACAGATTTGAAAATAAGGGACCAGCAGCCTCGGAAATAAGGGATTTTCAGAGCTCAGGTATGTTCAGCTTCTCTGAGCCCCTCTGAGCCAAAGGCAGAAAGCCCAGCCAGCAGCCAAACGAAGCCTCAAGCAGTGGTTCCCACAGCGCAGCAACCCGGCAAAGGGGATGCAGCAAGGAAAACCACCGTCACCTCTCCGCTGGGAAGCGCTGAGCAAAGGCGAGTCCCCAGGCAACATGGCGGATTTGATCGGCACAAGGCAGGCAAGCTCCACCCCCCAGTCGTTCTTAGACTCCTTATTGGGTGAACAACGCAGCCAAGCAACACAGTTGGAGCCACAGTTGGAGGGAGAGGAGCTGCTTCCTTTGAAACCTGGGAAATTTACGGGACATCATCAATAAGGGGCACGGTGCTGGGATAAGGGACTTTCCCACCAAATAAGGGACGGTTGACAGCTAATGTCTATGATTAGAGCCCTGACATGCATGGTTGCAAACCCACTGTTATTCTGCAACATGCAAGCCAGCTCCTAGGAGACAAGTCTCTCCTCCATTCAGCCGGCAGCCCAGTCAGTGATCAACGTCGAGCAGAAACCTTCATCTCAAGAAGCCGAAAACAGCCCCAAAGTGCAACCCTTCTCTCCCCAAACGGATAATAACTCACCGCCCAAGCGTGAATCCAATGAACTTATTTCTGCTCGCCTCCAGGAAATGTTCTATGTCTTTCTGTCTGGAAGACAAGCAGGATGTTTCAGCGGCGGCGAGGTGGGGGCAGTGGTGGAATATATAACAAAATTACACCACACATCAGGGGGCAGGACGGGGGGACGGGGGACGACCCTCTCCAATATCTAGGCAGCTTGAGAGGAAACATTCTGCCTCCAGCTGATCTGTGTTCAGATGGCATCACACAGAGGTGAAAAGGATTTATTCTGAATATGGGTTTGTAGGCCAAGCGCAATAAGCACGGAAGCCTCTCTACATCACAGCTCTTGCACAGAAGCAAATTAAGTGCTCATCGCATCCCAAATAGCCCCGGGGACTTCAGATTCAACCATGTTCCCTGTTTTATTTATTCTCTTTGAAAAATCCAGTTCTTTTTCTTTTGAGGGGTGGACTGCAACAATTTGGATATGGGCACACAGTTCGAAGGACGCCCCTCTCCCAGGGCTGGTTTAGCCACACAGCAGAATTTAGGAATTTCTCATGCAGAAAACCAGGGACGCAGGTGGCGCTGTGGGTTAAACCACAGAGCCTAGGGCTTGCCGATCAGAAGGTCGGCGGTTCGAATCCCCGCGACGGGGTGAGCTCCCGTTGCTCGGTCCCTGCTCCTGCCAACCTAGCAGTTCAAAAGCATGTCAAAGTGCAAGTAGATAAATAGGTACCACTCCAGTGGGAAGGTAAATGGCGTTTCCATGCGCTGCTCTGGTTCGCCAGAAGCAGCTTAGTCCTGCTGTCCACATGACCTGGAAGCTGTACACTGACTCCCTCGGCCAATAAAGCGAGATGAGCGCTGCAACCCCAGAGTCGGCCACGACTGGACCTAAAGGTCAGGGGTCCCTTTACCTTTACCAAGCAAAAAACCACCACCACATCAGGGACAGACACACTAGTCCTGCTTGCTCACCCTTGTTTGCTAGCTTTCTCCTTGCAGGGAGATTCCAAAGATGCAACCTGAGTTGCTGCAGCCGTTCCCCTACCAAGCACTTGCACGGATCAGGCCCCAGGACGGGATCTCGCTCCGAAGGGTAGGAGCCAGGGGTGGGAATACCTGACTTTGGGGGCCCAGGGAAGCCCCTTTGGGAAGGAGACCCTCTCGACAGGCGGGCGAGGGGCCGACACGGCCTGGATGACGGTGTCCCGCTCCAAGAGGTCCAGCTCCCCTTCGATGCTGTTGTCGATGTCATCGGGCTCCTCCTCATCCACCAGCACCTCATCGTTCTTAAATGGGTCCCTCTCGTTGTAGATGTCGAGGCTGTCCTGTTTCATCAGAGGCTGAAGGTGAAAGAAGGAGGAGAATGACTGTTTTGGTAGAGAGGAATTTAGTAGCCCATCCACAGCTGCCTCCAGAACTGGTCCACCCATGAGGCGGGATGGATAGCGGCTGGGGGCACTGCTATACGGTGGTTCCACTCCTTCCTCCTGGGCCATGTCCAGAAAGTGGAGTTGGGGGATGAGTGTTCAGACCCCTGGGTTCTCACTTGTGGGGTGCCTCAGGGTTCTGTCCTCTCCCCCATGCTTTTTAATATCTATATGAAGCCGCTGGGAGAGAGCATCAGGGGGTTTGGGCTGGGTGTTCATCAGTATGCAGATGACACCCAGCTCTACCTCTCTTTAAATCAGAACCAGTGAAGGTCCTGTGTGAGTGCCTGGAGGCAGTTGGAAGATGGACGGCAGCTAACAGATTGAGGTTGAATCCTGACAAAACAGAAGTACTGTTTTGGGGTGACAGGAGGCGGGCGGGTGTGGGGGACCCCTGGTCCTGAATGGGGGAACTGTGCCCCTGAAGGACCAGGTGCGCAGCCTGGGAGTCATTCTGGACTCACAGCTGTCCATGGAGGCTCAGGTCAATTCTGTGTCCAGGGCAGGTGTTTACCAGCTCCATCTGGTATGCAGGATGAGACCCTACCTGCCCACAGATTGTCTCGCCAGAGTGGTACATGCTCTAGTCCTCTCCCGCTTGGACTACTGCCATGCGCTCTACGTGGGGCTACCTTTGAAGGTGACCCGGAAACTACAACTAATCCAGAATGCGGCAGCTGGACTGGTGACTGGGGGCGGCAGCCGAGACCACATAACACCTGTCTTGAAAGACCTACACTGGCTCCCAGTACGTTTCTGAACACAATTCAAAGTGTTGGTGCTGATCTTGAAAGCCCTAAATGGCCTCGGTCCAGTATACCTGAAGGAGTGTCTCCACCCCCATCGTTCTGCCTGAACACTGAGGTCAAGCACTGAGGGCCTTCTGGCGGTTCCCTCGCTGTGAGAAGCCAAGTTACAGGGAACCAGGCAGAGGGCCTTCTTGGTGGTGGCTCCCGTCCTGTGGAACGCCCTCCCACCAGATGTCAAAGAGAACAACAACTATCAGACTTTTAGAAGACATCTGAAGGCAGCCCTGTTTAGGGAAGCTTTTAATATTTGATGCATTACTGTATTTTAATATTTTGTTGGAAGCCGCCCATAGTGGCTGGGGAAGCCCAGCCAGATGGGCGGGGTATAAATAATAGATGATGATGAAGCAGCTGCCTTGGGTGGCAGAAACGCAAGATGTGGCACTCCACCACTTCTGCTGGAACGTCCCGCTCAGAGTTTTGCGAAAGGGAACCATTTCAGCGCAGGGCCCTGCTGCCCATCTTCCCTTCCCCTGGGGATCCAGCAGATCCTTCTGACGTTCCTACGATCACACAGGGGCCCCACAAGCTGCCACCACGGGCATGCAAAGTCAATATCCAATATTGCAAGCTTGGCGTGGCAGCAGAAGTTGGTGGTCCTATAGCATGTCCCTGGCTGCAAAACTGATAGCGGACTCCTGGATACGTATTTGCCCTGGCTGCACCACAACTAGATTCACCAAAGCCAGAGCCTGAACATTTCTCCCGCCCAAAAAACCAGTCTAATCTTAATTTGGATTGTATTTGGTTGGGAGGAAACAGAGGTGAGGCAAGTTTGCTTCAAAACAGCAACTTCCAAAAAAAAAAAAAGAAAGAAAAGAAGTTTTTGGGTTGTTGTTTTAGTAGTTCTAATCGAACCCTTGAGATGTAGAAGGTTAAAACTTTACATTTGTTTGGACACTTAACTGGCTATAGGAAAAATCAACATTTTAAGCAGGGGTGAGGGGGGTCATTTGGGCTTTTTCATAAACCTCCTCTAAAAATATCATTTTAACAAAAGACCATTAAAGACGGCCTTCCTTTCTACCAATGAACACAACTTTGCAGCAGTGTCTTACGCGTGTTTATTCGGAAGTCCCACTGAGTTAAATGGGCTTTACTTCCAGGAAAGTGGCCATATATTTGTAGCCTGTCCTTGACAAAGGCTGCAATTTCCTACCACTTACCTGGGAGCAGCTCAAAGGGACTTTTTTCTCATTTATTCATTCCAGGTTATTTCTAGACTACTAATTGTTCAAACCATCACTTCGGAGGAGGCACGCAATAGGTTTGCACTGCAGAAATCTCAACACCTCTTGAGGCAGCTACAAAACACCCACATTCGCCGAGGTTTTGAGTTTTGCTGAAAGGTAATCGCTTTTAATCATGCATTTAATTCAAATGAGCGGAGGGAGTGGATGAAACACATTTTTTTAAAGGGAGGTAATGTGTCTGTTATGACTGAGTTGGCTTCAAAATGAAGTCCATATCATGGTATCCAGTTTCATAGTCTCTGACCTGGTAATATATCACGAATCACGATGTGTGTATTTTGTGCGCTATGCAAAAATCGGGAAAGAAATGGTCGTGTGGAAGAGGAGGATGAATTTGGGTATATTAAGGTTAGACCTTCAGACCATATGGTCTGAAGCTCAACATCAAAAAAACGAAGATCATGGCCACTGGTCCCATCACCTCCTGGCAAATAGAAGGGGAAGAAATGGAGGCAGTGAGAGATTTTACTTTCTTGGGCTCAATGATCACTGCAGATGGTGACAGCGGCCACGAAATTAAAAGACGCCTGCTTCTTGGGAGAAGGGCAATGACAAGCCTAGACAGCATCTTAAAAAGCAGAGACATCACCTTCCTGACAAAGGTCCGTATAGTTCAAGCTCTGGTTTCCCCAGTAGTGATGCATGAAGGTGAGAGCTGGACCATAAAGAAGGCTGATGGCCGAAGAATGGATGCTTTTGAAGTGTGGTGCTGGAGGAGACTCTTGAGAGTCCCATGGACTGCAAGAAGATCCAACCTCTCCATTCTGAAGGAAATCAGCCCTGAGTGCTCACTGGAAGGACAGATCCTGAAGCTGAGGCTCCAAGACTTTGGCCACCTCATGAGAAGAGAAGACTCCCTGGAAAAGACCCTGATGTTGGGAAAGATGGAGGGCACAAGGAGAAGGGGATGACAGAGATGGTGGGACAGTGTTCTCGAAGCTACCAGCATGAGTTTGACCAAACTGCGGGAGGCAGTGGAAGACAGGAGGGCCTGGCGTGCTCTGGTCCAGGGGGTCACGAAGAGTCGGACACGACTAAACGACTAAACAACAACAAGGTATCTTAACTGTTGAAGATGCAATAGAGTTAATGCTTCTCTAAAACATGTTTTTTCATTGTCCTGTATTGAAAGATTTTTGGCAGAAGGTAACTGAAACCACCAACAGAAGTGCACGGAACAATCTTACATTTACAGAGCAAAATATCTTCTTGAGTTACATACCCAGAACATGGAACCTCACAAAAGGATGATATGAGTGGACTTTCTGCGCCCTGACCACTGCAAAAAGACTGATACTGATGAACTGGAAAAATAAAAATGTAGCTCCCTTCTAAGACTGGATTGAAGACTTAAACAAACTCGCAACAAATGAACAACTTGCATCTAAACACAGACTTGCCAGGGACAAATTCCATGATATTTGGAATCCATTCTTACAAATACTGTAATAGGTTAAGATCTGGTGAAGAGGAATAACAACCTTGTAAAGTATACAGTTTTGGCTCCCCCCCCCCTTTATTTTCCCTTCTATACAGGCTTTTCTCTCTTTTATCTGTATCTCACCATGTTTAGGGCATGTATAATCACGGACTTTTTGAACTTTAAATAGAGATGATTTTGGTTTTTTTTAAAGTGGGGGAAACCATGAAGCCAGCCATAGCTCCATCCTGATTCCAGACTTATTACGTATCTAGAGGGATATGTAGACAGCGGTACGACTGTATATCACAATGTTTAGCTAGTGATATACCGTATTTTTCGCTCCATAAGATGCATTTTTTTCTTCCTAAAAAGCAAGGGGAAATGTCTGTGCGTCTTATGGAGCGAATGCGTGGTCCCTGGAGCCGAATTGCCCAGGGGCGAAAAACAGATAGTGCTTTTTAAAAAAAAAGAGGGAAGGGGGTGCTGAAACAAATCCGCTGATCGTTTGCCGATCGGGGAGAGAGATAAGGGATGCTAGAGATAAAGGAAGCTGCCTGGAAGGGGGGAGGTAAAGACAGCCAACTTGCATGTAGAGGAGACAGGAATACTAAAACAAGCAATGAGGAGAGAAATTAGAAGAAAAGGAGGAGCAAAAAACTGCTCCAACTAAGGAAAAGACACTAAGGCGAACAAGAGGGAAGGGAGTGTTGAAAGGAAACAGCTGATTAGTGGGATCGGAATAGAGATAAGGGTCACCCCAAATTCACCATCAGATCACATAGCATGTCCATGGCTACAGCCTGCACCCAAAAAATAATGCATCCACTGTTTCGTGGGGCAGCAATGGTGCAAAAACATGATTACAAAGCACGGATCCACATGGATCCTCAAGATTTTTGCATTGGGTCACCCCAAATTCACCATCAGATCACATGTCTGTGGCCACAGCATGAACCACAAAAATCACACATCCACTGTTTCGTTGAGAATATTTTTTTTCTTGTTTTCCTCCTCTAAAAACTAGGTGCGTCTTATGGAGCGAAAAATACGGGTATCACCTGGGTTTTGCCCAGTCCTGGTTGGCCTTAGAGAGGTGAGACCCCCCCCCCAAATCTCCTACCCTCCTGCTCCGGTGCCCCCGCTGCTTCTGCTGCTGCTCCACTAGCTCGATGGCGTAGGCGGGGGGAGAGGCTGCGCGCATGCTGCGCATGATTTGGATGCTGTCCTCTGGCAGGGGGGGCAAGCCCAGTTCCTGGCGCTTCTTCACCTTCATGGCCTGCAGAGCGTCAAAGCCTCCCAGGGTGAACTGCAGAGGAGAGAGAGAGAGAGAGATGGTCCCAGGCATAGCTGTCAACTTACAGATTTGAAAATAAAGGACCAGCAGCCTCGGAAATAAGGGATCAGCAGCCAAAATAAGGGATTTTCCAAGCCAAGGTATGTTCGACTTCTGAGCCCCTCCGAGCCAAAGGCACAGAGCCCAGCCAGCAGCCAAACGAAGCCTCAAGCGGTGGTTCCCACAGCGCAGCAACCCGGCAAAGGGGATGCAGCAAGGAAAACCACCGTCACCTCTCTGCTGGGAAGCGCTGAGCAAAGGCGAGTCCCCAGGCAACGCGGCAGATTTGATCGGCACAAGGCATGCAAGCTTCACCCCCCGGTCATTCTTAGACTCCTTATTGGGTGAGCAACGCAGCCAAGCAACCCAGTTGGAGCCTCCCTCCTCCCTGGCCGGCAGGGAGGGAGGAAGAGGAGCTGCTTCCTTTGACACCCGGGAAATTTAAGGGACATCATCAATAAGGGACAGCAGTGGGACACGGTGCTGGGATAAGGGAGTGTCCCGCCAAATAAGGGACGGTTGACAGCTATGGTCCCAGATGGGTCCTGAACAACGCAGCCTGAGCCCACTCTGCTTGTCCTAAAGCACCATTTGTTGGAAAGACATGGCAAATTTAACGAACAAATAAACAAGCAAATGCAGATTTAACAGTAAATCCAGCAGGACTGAACTGATATGCTTCTACAAAGCAATTCCTGCGCTCTTGTCTTGACCAGCTGTTGCTGATGGTGTGAGATATTTTTTTTGCTCCATCTGGGGAAAGTACAAAGTTCTAAAGACAGCTCCAATACACACCAATTTTGTAGCCGCCGCCCCCCGGCCACAAAATTAAGCTTGCAAAAATCATGCAAGCTTTTACATGCGCAATGCTTTATTACGTTTTTATGTGTTTAATATATGTTGGAAGCCACCCAGAGTGGCTGGGGAAGCCCAGCCAGATGGGCGAGATACTAGCTGCTTTGCTTCTCAATATAATCCAGTCTGAGGCGGGTGGCGCTGTGGGTTAAACCACAGAGCCCAGGACTTGCCGATCAGAAGGTCGGTGGTTCGAATCCCCGCGACGGGGTGAGCTCCCGTTGCTCGGTCCCTGCTCCTGCCAACCTAGCAGTTCAAAAGCATGTCAAAGTGCAAGTAGATAAATAGGTACCGCTCTGGCGGGAAGGTAAACGGCATTTCCATGCGCTGCTTTGGTTCGCCAGAAGCGGCTTAGTCATGCTGGCCACATGACCCGGAAGCTGTACGCCGGCTCCCTCGGCCAATAAAGCGAGATGAGCACCGCAACCCCAGAGTCAGCCATGACTGGACCTATTGGTCACGGGTCCCTTTACCTTTCTAATCCAGTTGGCCTCTGTTATTTTCTCCTACCAATAGGTAAAGGTAAAGGGACCCCTAACCATTAGGTCCAGTTGTGAACGACTCTGGGGTTGTGGCGCTCATCTCACTTTACTGGCCGAGGGAGCCGGCGTACAGCTTCCGGGTCATGTGGCCAGCATGACTAAGCCACGGACATGCTGTTTACCTTCCCACCAGAGTGGTATCTACTTGCACTTTGACGTGCTTTCGAATTGCTAGGTTGGCAGGAACCCATTAAGGACTCTATATGGGCTCTTGGGTACCCCAGAAGGGAAAGAGAGCAGTTTTTTTTCTTATAAGGAAACTGAGCTCTGGGTAAGCGCCTGGAACCCCCGACATCTCTTGCCGCTCGGAGACCGGGGTGGCACGTAACAGAGTGTTTTTTCTTCGAGCCCCTACGGCAAGCATGATTTGCCACAGGCCACAAACACGCGTCGCTTGAGCCAGAGTTGTTCCTGTCGAAAGGCAAGCTCAGGATCTCACTCACCACAAGGACCTTCCAGAGCAAAAGCAAGACTTTCTTCATGGGGAAGTGGGGAGCGTGTCCGCTGCAGAACTTGGTCACCATGGTGAAAAGAAGGAGTGCAAACGGCTCCTCGCCGTGCAGTGGAAAACCTGGGAGGGTGAGGTGGGGAGACACAAGTCAAAAGGGGCCGAGTGTGGGGTTTTTTTGCAGGCTATTGATGCAATACAAATACTATAGGAAGTCAGAAGGAAGTTAGATTAGCTTCAACCAGAGCCAGGGCCTTTTCAGCACTGGCCCCGACTTGGTGGAACGCTCTGTCTCATGAGACCAGGGCCCTGCAGGATCTGATTTCTTTCCGCAGGGCCTGTAAGACAGAGTTGTTCCACCCGGCCTTTGGCTTGGAATCAACTTGATCCCCTCCCCCTCTTTCCTTTCTCCTTCTGTAATGGAACTCCTATTTGGGGACTTCCCTGGCTTTTTTCTGGCCCACGTAAGACCAGTCTGGATAGTTGGCCTGGGTGAAGATTTTGCGTTTTCATCCCCAAAAAGTTTTTAATTTGAGTTTCTACTGAAATGAGGCTGCATTTTAAAGTTGTGTTTTAAACTTGTTTTTAAGTTGCATTTTAATCAATTGTTTTATACCTGGTCTTAGCCACCCTGAGCCCGGTCTTGGCTGGGGAGGGCGGGTATAAATTAGAATTATTATTATTATTATTAATTAATTATAGTGGTAGAGATATGTACTGGACCGTCCACAAGTCGTTCTCTTTTATGTTCTTCCCAAAGCTTCCCCAATGTTGTTATCAGTTAGATTTTCCTATTTGCTTGCGAATGAGGTCTCCAAATGACTTCCATTTAAATGCAAGGGTCTTCGTAGTGGTGGCTCCCCGTTCGTGGAATGCTCTCTCCAGGGAGGCTCACCTGACACCATCATTATATATCTTTAGTCGCCAGGCAAAAGCTTTCCTCTGTAACCAGGCCCTTGGCCTTTAACTGTCTGCAGCCTTCGTAATGCAATCGCATATAAATAAAAATTATAAAATTGCATTTTAACCTGTATTTTAAATTGGTCCCCCCCATTATGTTTTTACTGTGATTTTATTGGTGTTAGCTGCCCTGAGCCCGGCTCTGGCCAGGGAGGGCGGGGTATAAATAATAATAAGAAGAAGAAGAAGAAGACGACTACAGCTGCACGTATGTTATTGGCCCAGAGATGGAAAGAAGCTAAAGTCCCTACCAGAGAAGAATGGCAGATCAAGTTGAAGGATTATGCTGAAATGGCTAAAATGACAGGAAGAATCAGAAATCAGGAAGACCAAAATTTTAATAAGGAATGGAGGGAATTTATAACTTACCGTATTTTTTGCTCTATAAGACTCCCTTTTTCCCTCCTAAAAAGTAAGGGGAAATGTGTGTGCGTCTTATGGAGCGAATGCCGGCTGCGCAGCTATCCCAGAAGCCAGAACAGCAAGAGGGATTGCTGCTTTCACTGCGCAGCGATCCCTCTTGCTGTTCTGGCTTCTGGGAGTCAGAATATTTTTTTCCTTGTTTTTCTCCTCCAAAAACTAGGTGCGTCTTGTGGTCTGGTGCGTCTTATAGAGCAAAAAATACGGTATCTCAAAAACCATTGCAATCAGTTAAAATTGTTAGTAGGATTGGAATAACACGTAGTTTAATGGTGAAATTTGGATACAACGGAGAGGTAAAATATTTGGATTATTATAAAAGATGCAGGAGGAAATGATTAACAATAGGACCCACATCTGATTCCGGATCTTCCCCATCAACTTTGCCAACTCTACGTATTCCACCATCTTGACCTGCCATTCCTCCAATGTTGAAATTTCTATTTCTGAGCCAGAAGTTTCCTTGCAGCCGTTGTGGCGTACATAAACAAATTTACATCTTTCTTTTTTAATTTCCTCTCGGACTGGAGCAAATTTGTATTTTATGTGAAAGCACATTGTAAACATTCGAAAACGTTTGTGGGCTTGAGTTGAAATGTTTTGTAATGTGAAAATAAGGAACCGATTGACATATAAAGAGGTGAAATATAAAAAGAAGATAAAAGGTAAAAAAGTGGCTATAGAAATGCTAATAATTTAGTAAAGATGTTTGGAAGTCCGAAAGAGGGAGCGAAGGAGGTCGATGCTCAGTTTGAGCAATGCTTTAAGTTACAGGATTGTGTGACAGAATGTGAATATTATAAATATGGAAAACTCAATAAAAATTACTATAAAAATAAAAAATAAAATAAAAAATAGGACCCACAAAAGGGAGGAGGGAAGTCCAGGAGGTTCTGTGGAATCTGGTTTCTATGTTGTATATGCGACTGTAAAATTTTAATATGAAAAACCGAATAAATAAATTTATTTAAGGCCAAAAATTGGAAATTACAAGAAGTGCCAACAGTGGAAGAATGGCAGATGAAGATGATGGACTTTTGGGAGTTAGCCGACCTGACCAGAAGAGTCTGTGACCAGATTTAAATAAGCGATGTTGTAGAATATTATGGTTTAAAAGAAAGAAGGAAGGAAGGAAGGAAGGAAGGAAGGAAGGAAGGAAGGAAGGAAGGAAGGAAGGAAAGAAAGAAAGAAAGAAAGAAAGAAAGAAAGAAAGAAAGAAAGAAAGAAAGAAAGAAAGAAAGAAAGAAAGAAAGAAAGAAAGAAAGAAAGAAAGAAAGAAAGAAAGAAAGAAAGATGTTAATTGACTAAGTAAATTTTATGTGAAAATAGTTTTGGAAAACTGCTGCAATGGTTTATATAGAAACTCAGCCAGGGGGACTTGAGGAAGTCACCCAACAATGTGAACAAAAGTGGAATTAGTTAGGATAAATGTTTGTTTGTTTTCTTTTTGATGTTTTCTTTTTATTTGTTTGTTATAAATTTAGAAAACTAATTAAAAAAATTGAAAAAAATGAAATAAATAAATTGATTTAAATTGATTCTAGACTACACAGAGGGAGGAGAAGAAAGCCCCCGTGCCCAATCAGAGAATTGACAAAAACCTACTGAGCTCAGTCCTGAACGTATCGCGGGCGGCCTTCCACGTAGGGGGGTCCGTCTCCATCTCCACACGCATGGCTTCCACCATGAGGTACATGACGCTCAACAACACCCTGGCAGGAAAGCAGAGAGGAGAAATCAATGTCCCGAAGCAGAGGACCTGAACCCATTGCCCACCCCAAGAGAATGACGCCCCCCAATGAAAAAAATGTTCCCAGCAAGGACTTCTAAAGTCCAAAAAGAAGCCCTGGGGGAAAAGATTGGAAGAATGTGGAAGAATGGCAGATGAAGATGATGGATTTTTCGGAGCTGGCCGATCTGACCGGAAGAGTCCGTGACCAGAAGGAGGAGGAGTACCAGGAAGAATGGATGAAATTTTAATGATTATTTAGTTAAATAAGTTAAGATAAATTAATTGGAAAAAGCTTGCAATTACCACATAGGCTTGGGATTTAAATACGTAACGTGATGAATTAATATGTTTAATGCTGAATGGAGAAGAAAGAAATATGTTAAATGATTAAGTTAATGATATAAGAATTTTGATGTGGAAAACCGTTAAAACGATATACACTGACATTCAACTAGGAGGATACAAGTCACTTAACAATGTAAATAGGATTAATTTCAATATGGTTATGATTTAGGTTTGTTTGCTTATCTGTTTGTGTGTTTATTTGTTTGTGTGAAAATCAATTTTAAAAAATGGGGGGGGGGGAGAGATTGGAAATAAGGATCTCTCTATAGCAGGGGTTCCCAAACTGAGTGGTACCTGAGATTACTGGGTATGGAACAACTGATTGGTTCAAAATTGGGAAAGGAGTATGACAAGGCTGTATTTTGTCTCCCTGCTTATTTAACTTATATGCAGAATTCATCATGCGAAAGGCTGGGCTGGATGAATCCCTAGACGGAATTAAGATTGCCGGAAGAAATATCAACAACCTTAGATATGCAGATGACACAACTTTGATGGCAGAAAGTGAGGAGGAATTAAAGAACCTTTTAATGAGAGTGAAAGAGGAGAACGCAAAATATGGTCTGAACCTCAACATCAAAAAAACGAAGATCATGGCCACTGGTCCCATCACCTCCTGGCAAATAGAAGGGGAAGAAATGGAGGCAGTGAGAGATTTTACTTTCTTGGGCTCCATGATCACTGCAGATGGTGACAGCAGCCACGAAATTAAAAGATGCCTGCTTCTTGGGAGAAAAGCAATGACAAACCTAGACAGCATCTTAAAAAGCAGAGACATCACCTTGCCAACAAAGGTCCGTATAGTTAAAGCTATGGTTTTCCCAGCAGTGATGTATGAAAGTGAGAGCCGGGCCATAAAGAAGGCTGATCGCCGAAGAATGGATGCTTTTGAATTCTGGTGCTGGAGGAGACTCTTGAGAGTCCCATGGACTGCAAGAAGATTAAACATCTCCATTCTGAAGGAAATCAGCTCTGAGTACTCACTGGAAGGACAGATCCTGAAGCTGAGGCTCCATTACTTTGGCCATCTCATGAGAAGAGAAGACTCCTTGCAAAAGACCCTGATGTTGGGAAAGATGGAGGGTACAAGGAGAAGGGGACGACAGAGGGCGAGATGGTGAGACAGTGTTCTCGAAGCTACAAAGATGAGTTTGACCAAACTGCGGGAGGCAGTAGAAGACAGGAGGGCCTGGCGTGCTCTGGTCCAGGGGGTCACGAAGAGTCGGACACGACTAAACAACTAAACAACAACAAACCAGGGAGGGAAGTGTGCTAGTGGGATTACCTGGGCGGGTTGCTAGGAGACCAGAGAGGTAGCAAGGATTGCTGGAGGTGCAGATGGCTGAATCAAGCTCATCTGATTGGAATTTGAAGAAATGTGCAATTAATTGTTTTTAATTTTACTTGGTCGTTTACCGACAGTCGTAGGGCAACATCAGGGACTCACCTGAGTTCGGTGCTGTCAGCCAGGGAGATGGCTGGCTTCCTCAAGGCGCTCCCCGATGCTTGGCTGTTGCTGGAATACACACACACAGAAAAGATCGAGTGAAATACCACCAAATTGTTCCTTCTGGAGACTTTAGATTGGGGATGGGGGCGGAATCACTGGCAATTAATTGTACCCTGGCAGATGGCTTGCAATTGCCGGACTTGGGAAAAGCATCCGTCTCCTGCTAGCAGATGGAGGGGAAGTACGACAATCGCGGAACGTGGCAGCTTTTAAAATTATCTTTAAATTATTATTTCTGATGACCAGGGTGAGCCAGCACGGCCAAATTTTAATCACCACCTCGCCGCCACCCAAATTTGCCTGCATGCCACGAACCGCTTCTGAGATCCTTCTCTATGCAAACCATCAGAGGCGCAGTGAGTCAGCGTATGAGAGAGAGAGAGCCTTTTTAGTGGTGGCCCTCAGAATGACAATTAGGGAAATTATTTATTATTTCTTCAGTTTCTATCCCGCCTGTCCTCCAAGGAATTCAGGGTGGCAAACGCAATTCTCCACCTCCCCGATTAAGTCCTCATAACAACCCTGTGAGGTAGGTGAGGCTGAGAGACTGCGGCTGGCCCAAGCTCACCCCGTGAGCTTCAGGGGCTGAGGGAGGATTCGAACTCTGATCTCTCAGGTCGTAGTCCAGCGCTCTAACCACTGCACCACCACTGCCCCCATCACTGACCGCAAACAGCAAAAGCCATTTCACTTTAGGAACTTCCTTATCGTTCCAACACTGGCAAAGATATTTCTTATCTACTTGCACTCTGACGTGCTTTTGAACTGCTAGGTTGGCAGGAGCAGGGACCGAGCAACGGGAGCTCACCCCGTTGTGGGGATTCGAACCACTGACCTTCTGATCGGCAAGTCCTAGGCTCTGTGGTTTAACCCACAGTGCCATCCGCGTCCCAATTTAGCCTGTAGTAGGGCTTTTATATGTAATGCCCTAGCTATGCTAGAGAGCAGCCACTCCATAATTTGTCAAGCTCCTTCTCTTCAAGGGCACCAAGTAGACTACTGAATCTGGCTGCTCATGAGTGTGTGTTGGGGGAATAATAATAATAATCATAATAATAATAATAATAATAATAATAATAATAATAATTTATTTATTTATACCCCACCCATCTGGCTGGACTTCCCCAGCCACTCTGGGCAGCTTCCAACACAATATTAAAATACAGTAATGCCTCAAACATTAAAAGCTTCCCTAAAGAGGGCTGCCTTCAGATGTCTTCTAAAAGTCTGGTAGTTGTTGTTCTCTTTGACATCTGGTGGGAGGGCGTTCCACAGGGCGGGTGCCACCACCGAGAAGGCCCTCTGCCTGGTTCCCTGTAACTTGGCCTCTCGCAGTGAGGGAACCGCCAGAAGGCCCTCGGCGCTGGATCTCAGTGTCCGGGCTGAACGATGGGGGTGGAGACGCTCCTTCAGGTATACTGGGACGAGGCCGTTTAGGGCTTTTTAAAGGTCAACACCATGGAAACGTACTGGGAGCCAATGTAGGTCTTTCAAGACCAGTGTTATATGGTCTTGGTGGCCACTCCCAGTCACCAGTCTAGCTGCCGCATTCTGGATTAGTTGTAGTTTCTGGGTCACCTTCAAAGGTAGCCCCACATAGAGCGCATTGCAGTAGTCCAAGTGGATCTTGGACCGATCTGCTGCCACTGAAACATATTTCCATCCTCAAATCCCTCGTCCGGCGGCCAGGGTGGCCCCGGATGTGTTGTCCACCACTGCTTCCCCTACCCAGTCCTTGCACGGTTTGCTCTTGCCACACAATGAGTTCCACAGGTCAATCTATGAGTTTTTGTGAAGCAGAACTCCCCCTCCCCAATGCACACCTGATTTATTTTTTAAAAATTGAAATAGCTATTTCCAAGAACAGAGTCAAAAGGAGCCCGCACTAAAATGCAAGCTTCAGATCCTGTTTTCAGAATAATATCTTACGCCATCTCCATGTTCAGCAACTCCAGGAAGGCAGTGAAGGTCCCCATGTGGTACAGGAGGAAGTTGTTGTGCCGGGACCAGCGGAGGACGTCTGCCTCTGTGTCGCACTCCCCAAAGACTCCTGGGAAGCAGAGAGGAGGGGAGGAAAAAACCCAGTAAGGGGGGGGCATGAGACATGAGATGATGCTGTCCATTTGCATTTCTTAGTACAGAAAGTATTGATCTGATGTGCGGAGATCTTCCCTATTCTACTTAGCTCAAGAGGCTTCTGGAAGGTTTCTTTCTACGTGAAAGAAGCAGGCAGAAGGTTTCTGATGTTTGGGTTATTCCTTCCGGGAAGCTGAGTACAGCTGGTACCTGTGATTTTGGCTTGTGTTCAATAATACATTTCATTTTCTTTCTCTGAAAGAGAAAATGTTCTGCCCCCAAAGCACGCTGCATTTGGGCTGCTGTTTTCAGCCAGACCAAGACGACTTGGTTACCTTGTGCCAAGTAGAGGATCGCCCGGGCGACTTTCAGCCTCTTCTCTCTGTTGACTACTTCCAGCCCATCCAGCAGCCGCATCACATAGGCCTTCTGCTGAGCCACGTCCAGCTCCGACCACTGCTTGTCCTTCACTGCGGGAAAGGAAGGACCCCAAAAAACAAAGTCTGAACATCACTGCCAAATGGCCCCCCCTCTCTTTTCCCTAGCCCCTTTCCAGGAGTTCAGCTAACTCCACCAGGAGTTCCCTGGTTGGCACTGAACCATGGCAGGGCCTTTTCAGCAGTGGCGCCCTGCTCGTGGCATGCCCTCCCTGGCAAGGTGCGCCTGTCTCCATCGCTATTAACTTTCAGGAGAAATGAGAAAACATTCCAAAGGGGTCCAAACTTCAATGTCTAAAACTCCTGGTAGAGGACAAGGATCTAGAGATCACGCTCAGGGTGGCCAAATTCTGTGCGACTGCCATAAAACTTAGGGAATGAGCTGTACTACCAAAATGATTAAGGTTTTAAATGACAACTTTAGTTTATATTTTAGTGAACAAGATTTTTAACTGCCGCTATATGCGAATTGTCTCTGTTATACCCAACTGCAATTCAATGTATTCCTGTATTCAATGTATTCAAGATGAATTTTAACAGGAAGAAATGTGAAGTATTGCACTTGGGCAAAAAAAATGAGAGGCACATATACAAGATGGGTGACACCTGGCTTGAGAGCAGAACATGTGAAAAGGATCTAGGAGTCTTGGTTGAGCACAAACTTGACATGAGCCAACAGTGTGACGCGGCAGCTAAAAAAGCCAATGCAATTCTGGGCTGCATCAATAGGAGTATAGCATCTAGATCAAGGGAAGTAATAGTGCCACTGTATTCTGCTCTGGTCAGACCTCACCTGGAGTACTGTGTCCAGTTCTGGGCACCGCAGTTCAAGAAGGACACTGACAAACTGGAACGTGTCCAGAGGAGGGCAACCAAAATGGTCAAAGGCCTGGAAACGATGCCTTATGAGGAACGGCTAAGGGAGCTGGGCATGTTTAGCCTGGAGAAGAGGAGGTTAAGGGGTGATATGATAGCCATGTTCCAATATATAAAAGGATGTCACATAGAGGAGGGAGAAAGGTTGTTTTCTGCTGCTCCAGAGAAGCGGACACGGAGCAATGGATCCAAACTACAAGAAAGAAGATTCCACCTAAACCTTAGGAAGAACTTCCTGACAGTAAGAGCTGTTCGACAGTGGAATTTGCTGCCAAGGAGTGTGGTGGAGTCTCCTTCTTTGGAGGTCTTTAAGCAGAGGCTTGACAACCATATGTCAGGAGTGCTCTGATGGTGTTTCCAGCTTGGCAGGGGGTTGGACTCGATGGCCCTTGGGGTCTCTTCCAACTCTATGATTCTATGATGTGTTTTATGATTTTCCTGATATTGTAAGTGAGCCGGAACTGGTCTGGGACTGCAATAATAAAATTCAAAGATACCTTGTGTTTGGAAATCCTCCTCAAAGCACTTCTGGTTGGCGGCAAACTCTGGCTCTTCTGTGTAGCTGTACAGTTCTGTCGGAGAAAGGGTAAAGAGGGGGAGACGAATTAGCGCCTGCCAGAGCCACTGTCCCTGCCTGTTATGTACTGAAGTTCTCACCCTGGGCCAGCAGGAGGATACTGTAGATAGTTATGCAAATAAGGGATCGAAAGTGACGTTCAGTGATTGGATAGAAAGTTTTAAAAAGTTGTTACAGTTACGTTGTACTGGAGCGCTATATAAGCAGGCTGACTGTACCCTTCAGTTCAGTTCTGTTCTGGCCTGTGAATAAACAAGAGCTGTTTGAAGAATCACTGTGTCGTCTGATATGTTCACCCACAACTTGCCCATCCTAAGAGCAGGGCAAGCAAGGTAGCTCAGTGGGTAGAGCACGAGACTCTTCATCTCAGCACCATGGGTTCGGGCCCCATGTTGGACTAGACGTTCCTGCACTACAGGGGGGGTCCTTTCCACATCTAAAATTCTAGGATTCTTTTTTAAAAATAATAATAATAATAATTTTATTTATAATTTCCATTTATATACATTTCAATAGTTTGACAATAGTTCTAACTCAATGTGCAGGAAATGATAAGAATAAATTTAATGAACCACAGAAAGAGGAGGAAGGAAGGTTTGAAACAGGCCTAGGCAAACTCGTCCCTCCAGATATTTTTTCTTTTCAAAAATTTTATTGACTTTCCAAAATTTTAAACAAACAAACAAAAATCATAGCTGAACTTGATCCAATCTTAGTAACATTGTTAAATGACTTCCTCAAATTCCCTTGACTGAATTTCATTATATATCAATTGTAACGGCTTTCCAAAATAAAATCTCATAAAATTTACTTAATCCTCTTAACATCTTTGTCTCTCTTCATCTTAACTTTAAACATGTTATTCTTTAACTTCACATATTTACATCCTTAGCCTATCTATTTTTTTGCAAGTGATTCTATTTAATTTATCTTAGCATATTTGAGTAAATAGTCTTTGAAATTCTTCCATTCTTCCTGGTGCTCCTCCTCCTCCTGGTCCAGCCCTCCAGATGTTTTGGGACTACAATTCCCATCATCCCTGACCACTGGTCCTGTTAGCTAGGGATGATGGGAGTTGTAGTCCCAAAACAGCTGGAGGGCCGAGTTTGCCTATGCCTGGTTTGAAATGCGAGAACTACAATTCTACGATTCATGGCCTTCCAGTTGATGCTTTTAGATCCATCCAAATCAGTGGCCATCGCAGCCTCCTGTGGCAATGAGTTCCACAGACTAACTATGCGCTAGATGAAGAAGTATTTCCTCTTATCTGTCCTTTCTTTTGTCAGTTTTTTAAAGCCTTTGCTCCTAGGGGAGTCGCTCCCTCTCCTTGACCCTTTTAGCTGCCCCATTCCAAGTCTGTGATATCCTTTCCAAGATGAGGCAACCAGAACCACACACAATATTCCAAATGCCTTCGCAGCGTAGACTCGCCCAGTGGCATTATGGCATTGGCAGTTTAAATTTCGATTATTAGAAAAATGTTAAATTATTTTTGTATGCCACAACCGCTGCTCGTATTTTGTTAGCTGAAAAGTGGAAAACCCAAGAATTACCAACGATAGAAGAATGGCAGATGAAGATGATGGATTTTTCAGAGCTAGCCGACCTAACCGGAAGAGTCCGTGACCAGAAGGAAGAGGAGTATCAGGAAGAGTGGAATAAATTTAATGCTTATCTAGTTAAATTTGTTAAGTTAAACTAACTGAAAACAGCTTGCAGATACTTAGTTGGCTTAGGATTCTATTTATGTTAAGTGATGAATTAATATGTTTAATTCCATAAGGTGAAGATTTAAGGATGTTAATGTTTAAGTTAAATTTCATTAGAATTGGGATTTGGAAAACGGTTAAAAGGACATGCAATGAAATTCAACCAAGGGGAAACGAGGAAGTCGCTTAACAACGTTAATAAGTGTAATTTTCAATAAGACTATGATTTATGTTTGTTTGTCTTGTGTGTGTGTGTGTGTTTGTTTATAATATTGTGAAATCTAATAAAAAAATTTTTGGAAAAAATAAATAAATGTTGATTATTTTCATGTGCTGCTTTGGGGAGAGGCCTTGACACATGGGTGCCCGCGCATGCATGTTCATGCGACTGCCAAGCCCTCTGCAAGAGGGACTTCCTATTTTTAGCTCAGGGGCCTCTTGTCGCTGGCGGGGCTGGAATGCCTGTCGCCGGAGGGCAAATGGATTAGACAAATTCGTTGGGGAGAAGGAAGGCTATCGGTGGCTCGTAGCCACAGTTGAAGGCAGCAGCGCTTCTGAACCCCCATTGCTGGAAACCTCAGAAGGGGAGAGTTGCTCTTGCGTTCGAATCCTGCTTGGGGGTTTCAGCCACTGTGGGAGCAGGGAAGCTGGACTAGTTGGGCCAGTTAAAATATATTGTTGTTGAGTCCTTTAGTTGTGTCCGACTCTTCGTGACCCCCTGGACCAGAGCACACCAGGCCCTCCTGTCTTCCACTGCCTCCTGCAGTTTGGTCAAACTCATGTTGGTCTCTTTGAGAACACTGTCCAACCATCTTGTCCTCTGTCGTCCCCTTCTCCTTGTGCCCTCCATCTTTCCCAACATCAGGGTCTTTTCCAGGGAGTCTTCTCTTCTCATGAGGTGGCCAAAGTCTTCAGGATCTGCACAAACTGCGCTCTCTCTGCTACGCTGTAAAAGGTAAAGGGACCCCTGACCATTAGGTCCAGTTGTGGCCGACTCTGGGCTCGCTTTATTGCTCCAGCTTCCGGGTCATGTGGCCAGCATGACTAAGCCGCTTCTGGCAAACCAGAGCAGCGCACAGAAACGCCGTTTACCTTCCCGCCGGAGCGGTACCTATTTATCTACTTGCACTTTGACGGGCTTTCGAACTGCTAGGTTGGCAGGAGCAGGGAACGAGCAACGGGCGCTCACCCGTCACGGGGATTCGAACCGCCGACCTTCTGATTGGCAAGCCCTGGGCTCTGTGGTTTAACCCACAGTGACACCCACATACGCAGATGCCCGCCCTATTCTTCCGGACCCACTGTCTCCCACTTCCTGGGTGGGACCGCGCTAATGTTGCCCGGAGTCCTCCCTTGCCAGCGTGACTGGCACACACTTGGGCCACCGCAATCCTTGGAGATGAGGAGTTCTCTATAAATACAGCGCGATATTATTACACATCCTGTTACTGACGATGTTGTGGTCCAAGAGTGACCCGGCACGCAACAGATGTCTATTTTAAAAGCAGTTGCGAAAAGAGAGAGAGGTTTGCAACTAGTAGTTTTCATGACACTGCAACTGAAATAAAGAAGGAATTTAAATTATTTGCAAAAAAAAAACAGGGAAGAGAACTGTATAACTCGCTGCAGCAAAGAATTCCGGAGTGTTTGATCCTTCAGTTGAATCACTTGCAAAACTAACAGGGAGAATAAGAGGAAATATTATTCAAGAATTTAATAAAGAATGGTTAAGTTTCAAAGAATATCTTTAAAATTATACGGATAATGCAAGTCTCCTGGCAGATATGGATTAAATCTTGAAAACTGAGGGAAGGCATCGTAAAATCTGATCAGTTCAATGTAAGGAAAAGTAGAATAACTAATAGGAAATACGTACAGTTAAGACTGCCAATAAAGTATAAAGAGAAGAGTTGGAAATCTAATATTTGTGCTGTACATGCAGGATATGTAGGTATGTTGGGTATGTATTACAGTATATGTAATGTATTGTGTTTGTTAAGTTCTATGTAAAATGATGTATAATAAAGATTTTTTAAAAAAATAATAATAATTCTGGGGTGTACCTTTTGGAACTAAGAGTGAAATACTGCGGGAACTAAATATATTGCTGAACCGAGGGTCTTGGTAATAATAAAATAATGATAGTATTATCAAAGCACCAATTTATTTATTAAATATACCATTATGGAGTGCCTTTCATACAAAAATAACAAGGCAGCTTAAAGGATAAAATCAACGTAATAAACCAGTAAAATAGGAAAAATGCATTAAAAACAGCGACCCTACGCACATGCAGATATCAGAGAGATTTTAAAATGTCTAATAAGAGACAATGCCAGATATGCTTTGATGGTATCTAATGTGTCTATTCCCTACAGAAGATTTTGGGGAGGGAGGGAATTATTGGGCCATTCTTGTTTTTATTATTCATTTTGTGTTTTTATATTGTGATTTTATGTTGTGAACTGCCCTGGGACCTGCGGGTATAGGGTGGTATATAAATTCAGTGGTTTACTTTTTCTTTAAAAAAAAATGTTTCGGGGTACTCTCATTTTCCTACTCATATTGAAATACTGCCCTTCAATGAGGCCAAACGTAGATTCACAAAATGTTTAGGGGTATGCGTACCCCCAGGAAAAAAAACTGTATAAATTTAACAACAATTTCCAGGTTTCCCCTTCAGTGCAACAGAGAAAAAGCACGGTGAACATTTAAAAACAATAAATATCTTTTAAAAATAAAATAAAAACACTTTATTTAAAAAATAAAACAGAAACAGCAATTCGGATAATCCCATCCAAGGGTTTAATGATAATATAACATGCTTTTTAATATCTATATGAAGCCGCTGGGAGAGATCATCAGGGGGTTTGGGCTGGGTGTTCATCAGTATGCAGATGATACCCAGCTCTACCTCTCTTTTCAATCAGAACCAGTGAAGGCGGTGAAGGTCCTGTGTGAGTGTCTGGAGGCGGTTGGAGGATGGATGGCGGCTAACAGATTGAGGTTGAATCCTGACAAGACAGAAGTACTGTTTTGGGGGTACAGGAGGCAGGCGGGTGTGGGAGACTCCCTGGTCCTGAATGGGGTAACTGTGCCCCTGAAGGACGAGGCGCGCCGCCTGGGAGTCATTCTGGACTCACAGCTGTCCATGGAGGCGCAGGTCAATTCTGTGTCCAGGGCAGCTGTTTATCAGCTCCATCTGGTACGTAGGATGAGACCCTATCTGCCCACAGACTGTCTTGCCAGAGTGGTGCATGCTCTGGTTATCTCCCGCTTGGACTACTGCAATGGGGCTACCTTTGAAGGTGACCCGGAAACTACAACTAATCCAGAATGCGGCAGCTAGACTGGTGACTGGGAGCAGCCACCGAGACCTTATAGCACCGGTCTTGAAAGACCTCCCAGTATGTTTCCGAGCACAATTCAAAGTGTTGGTGCTGACATTTAAAGCCCTAAACGGCCTCGGTCCAGTAGACCTGAAGGAGCGTCTCCACCCCCATCGTTCAGCCCAGACACTGAGGTCCAGCACTGATGGCCTTCTGGCGGTTCCCTCCCTGCGAGAAGCCAAGTTACAGGGAACCAGGCAGAGGGCCTTCTCGGTGGTGGCACCCGCCCTGTGGAACGCCCTCCCACCAGATGTCAAAGAGAACAACAACCTGACATTTAGAAGACATCTGAAGGCAGCCCTGCTCAGGGAAGTTTTTAATGTGTGACATTTTAATGTATTTTTAATGTTTGTTGGAAGATGCCCAGAGTGGCTAGGGAGACCCAGCCAGATGGGCAGGGTACAAATAATAAAGTATTATTATTATTATTATTATTATTATTATTATTATTATTATTGTCTCCAAGGAGTTTGCCCAGCATCAAAGATGCCATAACTTCCCACACTAAAGGGGGTTGGACTAGATGATCCTTAGGGTCCCCTCTACTATTCTGTGATTCTATGAAAATGGTGGCTGGCAAGCCTTGGCAGGGGAGATTCCCACAGATGTGGCACCACATCCCAAATCTCCCTTCTCCCAGGCATCACTCCCCTAAATTCAAACATGGGACGAGGACCGGATTTAGGGTTGATGAGGCCCTATGCCAGGCATAGGCAACTTCGGCCCTCCAGATGTTTTGGGACTCCAGTTCCCATCATCCCTGACCACTGGTCCTGTTAGCTAGGGATGATGGGAGTTGTAGTCCCAAAACATCTGGAGGGCCGAGGTTGCCTATGCCTGCCCTAAGCTACTGAAGGAAACGGGGCCCTTTCTATGTCCAGCTGTCCTTTGTCAACAACAAATTGTCGCTGGTTTTTGTGTTGAATAGATGCTATATGGTAACTGATGGACCTAATAGGTATCTCAAGCCATCCAACCAGTCCATGCAGAATGTAAAGGTAAAGGGACCCCTGACCATTAGGTCCAGTCGTGACTGACTAAGCCGCTTCTGGCGAACCAGAGCACCGCACGGAAACACCGTTTACCTTCCCGCCGGAGCAGTACCTATTTATCTACTTGCACTTTGACATGCTTTCGAACTGCTAGGTGGGCAGGAGCTGGGACCGAAAGACGGGAGCTCACCCCGTCGCGGGGATTCGAACCGCCGACCTTCTGATCGGCAAATCCTAGGCTCTGTGGTTTAACCCACAGTGCCACATATATCCCTTATGCAGAATGTAGGCACCCTATATATAGAAATGAGCAAACCAGGGATATTTTAGGGAGCAGGCTAGCAGGTGGGGCCCATGACTTACATCATAGAAGCCTACACAACACAAAAACATGGTTGCTGTATGTGGGCTTTGTTGTATTTGTTTTTTATCTTATATTTTGGAAATGTACATCCAGGTTTTTTTCCTATAATTTTTTTTTGGGGGGGGGGCCAAGAGAGTGGGGTCCTAAGCTATAGATTGTTTAGCTTATACATAAATCTAGGACTCAGGCTACGCCTGGTGCTTTTATAAGGCCCAGTGAGAAAGCTCTCTGCCCCAAGGAGCTTACAGGCTAGAAATCTGGGAGCAAGCAGAGGAAAGGAGGCAGCTGTTTGTGTGCAGGGGGGAATTTCTGCATTTACTCAGCTGCTGCAGAACTTAAGCTTAATTACTTCTTGGGCAGCTCTTATGCAGCAGAGTCTCTCTCCTCCCTGCAAATCCTAGCATGTACACATTTAAGAAAGATAAGAAGTGATGGGTTTGTTTTTTCTGCTAGCTGCCAACACAGTGGGGTGGGCAGTGAGCTGAAAATCGCAAGCTTTCAATATCCTGGAAAAATACCTCACCAAATAAACTAATACAGCGTGTTACAACGAAGGGCGTTTGTTTTTCGGAAGCAAATTCCGCCCCACGGAAGGGAACAGCTGACCTACATAGGCAGAGAAAAGCGGGGCAGTTTTGTGCGAATACATGGGGAGGTTTTCTGTTTTACGGCATGAAGCGCTCCTCTCTCTTTTTCCCCATCTGCATTTTCGTCAACAGTTTGGAACGCCAAATGCAACGTCATCATTTTTTTTCAGAATATTCCCCATGACCTGGGCTGCTAAAAAAACATTCCTTTTTGAACAAGCTGACCCAGATGCTTAGAAAGTTTATCTGATTTTAACCGGCTTCCGTATTTTAACCTTTGTATGTTTTAAAGCTGGATGCAGGTGGCGCTGTGGGTTAAACCAGAGAGCTTAGGACTTGCCAATCAGAAGGTCGGTGGTTCGAATCCGGGGTGAGCTCCCGTTACGTGGTCCTTGCTCCTGCCAACCTAGCAGTTTGATAGCACGTCAAAGTGCAAGTAGATAAATAGGTACCGCTCCGGCGGGAAGGTAAACGGTGTTTCTGTGTGCTGCTCTGGTTCGCCAGAAGCGGCTCAGTCCTGCTGGCCACATGACCCGGAAGCTGCACGCCGGCTCCCTCAGCCAATAAAGCGAGATGAGCACCGCAACCCCAGAGTCGGTCACGACTGGACCTAATGGTCAGGGGTCCCTTTACCTTTACTATGTTTTAAAGCAGGCCTGAGGATTGTTCTTACGTTTTATTGTTTTATCTTTTTGGAGACTGCTTTGAGGTCTTTGTTCTTGTTTTTTAAAAAAGGGTCAAGTGCATATAAATATTATGAAATAAATAACTAGATAAATGTGGGTAGAGCGACAAATATGAATTACACTTTCATTCAGAAGGCCAGTTTCTGCACATGGATGGGTGGACAGACAGATGGACAGACTCTCCTGCTCTGTCCTCCCTTCGCTGCAATCCGCATTGTTTTATTGTTCCTGTTGCTGAGGGTTTGTCACGGCCTTTGGCTAGAACAATAAACTCATATTGACTGATTGTAACCTCCACCGACACAAACAAGAGGCATCGAACGGTTAAGGATCAAGGAAACATCCCAGTCCGGCAAAAGTGGTCAAGGAAGGTGCGAAGTAGGGCAGGTGAGGGGTGTGGCCTGGGAGAAAGGGGTGTGGCCCACAGGGGAGTGGCCTAGGGGAAGGGGTGGGGTCCAGTAGGAGGGGTGGGGTCCAGAGGGTGTGGCCTAGAAGGGGTGTGGCCAGGGAAAAGTATGTTTCAGAGAGGGCGTGGCCTGAGGAGGGGGTGTGGTCCAGAGGGGAGTGGCCTAGGGGAGATGTGTGGTCCAGGGGGTGTGGCCTAGGATAAGGGGTGCTTCAGAGAGGGCGTGGCCTGAGGAGGGTGTGGTCAAGGGGGAGTGGCCTGAGGAAGATGTGTGGTCCAGGGGAAGGGGAGTTTCAGATAGGGCGTGGCCTGAGGAGGGGGTGTGGTCCAGAGGGGAGTGGCCTAGGGGAGATGTGTGGTCCAGAGGGTGTGGCCTAGGAGAAGGGGTGTGGCCAGGGGAAGGGGTGCTTCAGAGAGGGCGTGGCCTGAGGAGGGGAGTGGTCAAGAGGGGAGTGGCCTGGGGAAGATGTGTGGTCCAGGAGAAGGGGTGTGGTCCAGGTGAAGGGGTGCTTCAGAGGGGGCGTGTCCTGAGGAGGGGATGTGGTCCAGATGGGGTGTGGCCACAGGCAAAGGGTGTGGATGAGGCAGACTCATGGAGGTGGAGAAGGCTCTTGGCTATCCAGGGCGCAGGCGAGTGTTGCCCTGGTGCTCGAATCCTGCCTGTAGGTTTCCCACTGAGGCCTCTGGTTGGCCACTGTGAGAAGAGGATGCTGGACTAGACAGGCCATGGGCCTGATCCAGCTGGAGGCTCTCCGTATGCTCTTCTGAGCTTCCCTTCCTTGCAGCAAACGGAGCTCAGCGCGCCATCATCCCCGCATGTCCTATTTTACCTGACAGTTCGGCAGCATAGATGTCGGCGTCTCCATACTCAAACTCCAGGTTGGGGCAGTCCACCGAGCCCTGAAACAGAAGACCCAAGTTAGCTGAGGCTGGCACAGCAGACGGCAGGACACACATACGCTGAGGTAACCCAGTGATACGTAACTGGAACTAGAAAAATGGGTTCCGATCCAACAGCTGTGGAATAGCTCTCCCTGTGACTCGACTTCCCTGCTCTGTGAAATGGGCACAGTGGAAAAGTCCAGCGATCAGAATCAAGCAATCAAGAGATCAGTCAACTCTCTAGTACTGGGATAGTGACCCAACCACCACAAAGACCCTGTTGCTCATTGCTAGGTCCTTTGTGGGACCCTGCCTCAAACCCCTCAGCCCCCCCATCTCCTCCCCCCCTTGCAACACACGGCCAAAAAAAAAATATATTGTCCCCTAGCAAAAACCAGGCACCCATTTCCCCCTCATTGCAGCAGCATGGAGCAATTTGAAGCCTTCAATGACATCAGAGCAGCTCAAACAATGGCTGGCGGAGTCTGAGAATCGCCCACCACCCTCAAAAAACCAGTTTTCAACCACGAGATTCAGTCCCTACAGAGCGGTGGCCTTGGGTACAACAGTCCTAACATGACGGGGGTGTGGGAAAACTTTTTCACCACAAAGTCCACATACATTTATAGAGAATCTTCTGAGGGGTCTTGTTCCGGGGTGGGTGGGGCCAGAGGCAAAAATAGGCAGATCAACGGAGGCAATTTTTATCTTTGTGCAGTAGGCTAGTTTCTGCACAACCTCTCTATTCTCCATCTGGATGACCAAGGGAGTTCAGAGACCTCGGTCCCGTCGGACTTGCATTCGACCGATCGACTCTTCTGGTTGAGTCCTCCGACGTGATGAACGACCTGAGCTTTTGATGAGGCTCCAAGCAGGTTCCCCCATTACGTGAGTATCCAGCACGCAGGGAAGGAGCCGAGATAGTACGAGCTACATTGCAAAGAGCGTTTGATTTCTAACTACGCAGACAGAAAAGAAATATACATGCTCTCTCTGTGAAAGCAGAGAGCAACTGAACAACAAAGGAACAGGAAACCAGTAACATCACATCCGTCTCCTGTCTTCCGTGAGACTTCCAACAGTCTGGAATGTCAACAGAGTCTTGTGACTCCAAGAACTGCACAGTGGCAACATACAGAAACCAACAGGTCCTGTATCCCTGAAGGAGCGTCTCCACCCCCATCGTTCTGCCCGGACACTGAGGTCCAGCTCCGAGGGCCTTCTGGCAGTTCCCTCCTTGCGAGAAGTGAGGTTACAGGGATCCTGTGTGAGTGTCTGGAGGCGGTTGGAGGATGGATGGCGGCTATCAGAATGTGCTTGAATCCTGACAAGACAGAAGTACTGTTTCTGGGGGGACAGGAGGCGGGCAGGTGTGGAGGATTCCCTGGTCCTGAATGGGGTAACTGTGCCCCTGAAGGACCAGGTGTGCAGCCTGGGAGTCATTTTGGACTCACAGCTGTCCATGGAGGCACAGGTCAAATCTGTGTCCAGGGCAGCTGTTTACCAGCTCCATCTGGTACGTAGGCTGAGACCCTATCTGCCTGCGGACTGTCTCGCCAGAGTGGTGCATGCTCTGGTTATCTCCCGCTTGGACTACTGCAATGCGCTCTACGTGGGGCTACCTTTGAAGGTGACTCGGAAACTACAACTAATCCAGAATGCGGCAGCTAGACTGGTGACTGGGAGCGGCCGCCGAGACCATATAACACCGGTCTTGAAAGACCTACATTGACTCCCATTATGTTTCCCAGCACAATTCAAAGTGTTGGTGCTGACCTTTAAAGCCCTAAATAGCCTCGGTCCAGTATACCTGAAGGAGCGTCTCCACCCCCATCATTCTGCCTGGACGCTGAGGTCCAGCGCAGAGGGCCTTCTGGCGGTTCCCTCATTGCGAGAAGCAAAGCTACAGGGAACCAGGCAGAGGGCCTTCTCGGTAGTGGCGCCCGCCCTGTGGAACGCCCTTCCAGCAGATGTCAAAGCGATAAACAACTACCTGACATTCAGAAGACATCTTAAGGCAGCCCTGTTCAGGGAAGTTTTTAACGTGTGATATTTTACTGTATTTTTGGTTTTTATGGAAGCCGCCCAGAGTGGCTGGGGAGTTCCAGCCAGATGGGCGGGGTATAAATAATAAATTATTATTATTATTATTATAACCAAGCAGAGGGCCTTCTCGGTAGTGGCACCCGCCCTGTGGAACGCCCTCCCATCAGATGTCAAGGAAATAAGCAGCTATCTGACTTTTAGAAGACATCTGAAGGCAGCCCTGTTTAGGGAAGTTTTTAATATTTAGTGCTGTATTGTTCTTAACACTCGATTGGGAGCCGTCCAGAGTGGCTGGGGAAACTCAGCCAGATGGGCAGGGTATAAATAATAAATTATTATTATATATTATTATTTCAGCAAAGTCGAGCCAGTGAAGATCGTGGCTTGGGAGAGCAGGATGGGATGAATGTCTATGTTTCCTTTTATTTTTTCCCATATTTTTTTCATTGGTTTTTCATTTCACATAAACCAACAAAATACAATAACATTTCATAACCATCTTTCTCACCCCTCTAAGGAGCACTGATTTCCCTCCCTCCCTTCAGCAGGTTTTCTTACTTCAATTCCCTTTCCATAGTTCCTGTGCTGGCCCCGGGGGGAAGGTGACCGTTGGCGTAGTCCAAGTCCGGTCCTGGGTCACTAGCCTGGAAACAGTTCACAAGGAGCGGGGCGAGGTCCGAAGCCGGAAGCCGGAAGCCGGGCGGGGACAGGAACACTGGAGGGTCAGGTCTGGGTCCGGGCAGGAACAGGTACTCAACGACGTTGCTCCCGCAACCTGGGACCGGGCTGACTGGCTTTTATCTTCTCTGAGGCCAGGGGCGGTCCCGGCCCCCAGGAGACCCGCCTCTCCTGGCCTTAAGGTGAGCACTCCTCCTGGGAGAAACCAGTTCCCTTCGCCTCTCTGCCCTGAGCCTCTGCAGTTCAGGAGAGGCTGAAGGGTTACTGGGCCCAGGGGGAGACTCACCTGTAGGCACTGAGTCCTCAACCACCTCTGGAGCCAGAGTGGATTCACCTGGTGCCTGCTCCTGAGGATCCGGCACAGGTGCAGGCGCGTCAGAATCAAGGCCCTGCCCCAGTTCAGCCGGCCCTGGAGGCGGGGACTCCTGTGCAGGCTAGGATTCCTCCGGTTCAGCCTCTCAATCGGATTCCCAGGCCATTACAGTTCCTAAATAATATCCAGTCCATGTCATAAGATCAGACCTGCTAACGTCTTCAAATTTCTACAGTTATTACTTATATAGTCCATAAATTTACTCCAATCTCTTTGAAATTTTGTTTCCTCTTGATTACGAATCCTGCAGGTCAGTTTTGCTAATTCCGCATAATCCACCATCTTCGTCTGAACTCCTCTACCGTTAGTAATTCCTGTACTTTCCATTTTTGGGGTAACAAGGTTCTGGTGGCAGTCGTAGCGTACATAAATAGTCTTTGATCTACCGTACTTTTTCAATTTCCTCTCCCATCAAGCCCAGCAAAAAAGGCTTCCGTTTTGTGGGGGAAGTAGATTTAAACATCTTTTTCAGTTCATTATAAATCAGTTCCCAAAACTGTTTCATTTTCTCACATGTCCACCACATGTGAAAAAAATCCCCGTCCTTCTCTTTACATTTCCAACAGATTTCACTACTCGTCATATACATTTTTGACAGGTGTTAGGTACCGGTGATAGCGGCCATGAAATTAAAAGACGCCTGCTTCTTGGGAGAAGAGCAATGACAAACCTAGACAGCATCTTAAAAAGTAGAGACATCACCTTGCCGACAAAGGTCCGTATAGTAAAAGCTATGGTTTTCCCAGTAGTGATGTATGGAAGTGAGAGCTGGACCATAAAGAAGGCTGATCGCCGAAGAATGGATGCTTTTGAAGTGTGGTGCTGGAGGAGACTCTTGAGAGCCCCATGGACTGCAAGAAGATCCAACCTCTCCATTCTGAAGGACATCAGCCCTGAGTGCTCACTGGAAGGACAGATCGTGAAGCTGAGGCTCCAAGACTTTGGCCACCTCATGAGAAGAGAAGAGAAGACTCCCTGGGAAAGACCCTGATGTTGGGGAAGATGGAGGGCACAAGGAGAAGGGGACGACAGAGGACGAGATGGTGGGACAGTGTTCTTGAAGCTACCAGCCTGAGTTTGACCAAACTGTGGGAGACAGTGGAAAACAGGAGTGCCTGGCGTGCTCTGGTCCAGGGGGTCACAAAGAGTGGGACACGACTAAACGACTAAACAACAACAACAGGTACCGGGACGTCGATCTTTCCTGACTTCTGCTAGACATGTCCCAAAGGGATCGAGATGTCAGGATCTTTGTGGGATGGAACTGAGTGTAGGCGGGAGCAAATTTCTAACCCCATTCATAGCACCCATTAGCCTTTTAATGATGGCTGCTGGTTAAGCTATGACCTACATGGGACAGCGTCCCCTTAGGCTACTATCAGGGCTCTTTTCCCCCTATAGAATATTACTGGGGCACAAACAATTTGTGGAATAGGGGAGAAGAGAAGGAGTGTCACTCACTGAAGGGCTTTCAACCATTAGCTATTGACTTCCATCCTTTAAAAAGACAAACAACAATGGTTCATTTCTACTGCACCTCCAAGGTCTGCTCAAGCCATGTCTGTATCCCCTCATCATTTGCAGGGAAGCTGCTATCCTCATTTTGGAAGCAAAACGGTAAAGAGAGCAATTGGCCCGAAGCCACTCAGGGTTGCAGAACTCGAACTCGCAACTCTGGAATAACAGGCACAGAAGGTGCTGGTTCACAGGGTTAAATTGTGATTACTGACCGCCGGGTCTTTATTCTCACATTCCAGAATTTTAGAAGCCGGTCGCCGATTCTGAGCTCAGGCAGGTACCAAATCTTTGGCTGCAGGTCTCTAGTGCTTAATGAGTGATATAGGCATAGCTGTCAACTTACAGATTTGAAAATAAGGGACCAGCAGCCTTGGAAATAAGGGATCAGCAGCCAAAATTAGGGAATTTCCAAGCACAGGTATGTTCGAGTTCTGAGCCCCTCTGAGCCAAAGGCAGAAAGCCCAGCCAGCAGCCAAACGAAGCCTCAAGCGGTGGTTCCCACAGCGCAGCAACCCGGCAAAGGGGATGCAGCAAGGGAAACCACCGTCCCCTCTCCGCTGGGAAGCGCTGAGCAAAGGAGAGTCCTCAGGCAACGTGGCCGATTTGATCGGCACAAGGCAGGCAAGCTCCACCCCCCAGTCGTTCTCAGACTCCTTATTGGGTGAGCAACCCAGTTGGAGCCTCCCTCCTCCCTGGCCGGCAGGGAGGGATGGAGGGAGAGGAGCTGCTTCCTTTGAAACCCGGGAAATTTAAGGGACATCATCAATAAGGGACAGCAGCGGGACACGGCGCTGGGATAAGGGACTTTCCCGCCAAATAAGGGACGCTTGCCAGCTATGGATATATGCAGCCTCACTCTGTTTTAGGGCCAGGGGCCGGATTCTGTATCCCCTCCTGGTTTTCTCTCAGACCCAGATTAATTGAAGGACACGAATGCTGTCTATTCTCTCTTTTGGGGATAAAACACACAACCTGAAAATAATTGGAAAGGAGCAGAGACGCGTTGTCTGAATTCTGTGAGATTACGCAGACGTCAAGGGATTCAAAGCTGGTTAATATAATCCTGGAGGTGTGGAGAGCAAGGAAGCATCTTTGACAGGAAGGCCATCAGAATAAATCACACCAAGTAGCTCTTACTGGATTCTACTGAAGAAAGCTTCACCGCCTGTGTACATAAAAATGCCTCAGATACGAAAGCGTTATAAAACTGCATTTCTTTTCTTCTTTTTAAAATTTTAACACTACAGCACGGAAAGTCGTCAGAGAGATGCGGTGCCACAACTGAAGAAGGATACTGACAAACTGGAAGACACGCAAGGGAGAAAAAAGAAATTGTTATTTAGTAGAATAGAATTATATTCTGGAAACGTGGGAGATTACAAGGGGTAAAAAAAAATATGGATGTACCATGCTATATTAGAAGCAAAAAAACTTGATTTGATGAATTGGAAGAGCCGCGAAAAGATTCCATTGAGCACATGGATTGATAAAATTGGACAAGTTCCCTGTAACGTGGCTTCTCACAGGGAGGGAACCGCCAGAAGGCCCTCAGAGCTGGACCTCAGTGTCCGGGCTGAACGATGGGGGTGGAGACCCAACCATGAGGCAAGATGAGGCAAGTGCCTCAGGCAGCAGGATCCACAGGGGCAGCAGATCCCAATGCTGATCTTTATCCTGAGAGATCTGCATTGGTTCCCAGGACGTTTCCAAGCACAATTCAAAGAGCTGGTGCTTACCTTGAAAGCCCTAAACGGCCTCAGTCCTATATACCTGAAGGAGCATCTCCACCCCCATCGTCTAGCCCAGACACTGAGGTCCAGCTCCGAAGGACTTCTGGCGGTTCCCTCCCTGCGAGAAGGCAAGTTACAGGGAACCAGGCAGAGGGCCTTCTCGGTGGTGGCGCCCTCCCAGCAGAAGTCAAGGAAATAAACAACTATTTTAATTTTAAAAGACATCTGAAGATGGCCCCATTTAAGGAAATTTTTAAAAGTTTGATGCTGTATTGTGTTATTAATATTCTTTTGGGAGCCGCCCAGAGTGGGCGGGGTATAAATAATAAATTATTATTACAGTGGTACTTTGGGATGAGAACAGGATCACGTGTGCAGGTCGCGTTTTACCACTTCCGCGCATGCGCGTGACGTCATTTTGAGCGTCTGCGCATGTGCGAGCGGCAAAAACCAGAAGTAATACATTCTGTTCAATCCGGGTTGCCGCGGAGTGCAACCCGAAAGCTCTTAAGCTGAAGTTCATTCAACCCGAGGTATCACTGTATTATTATTATTGCCTCCTTGTTGCTGATGTGGCTCTTCACTCACCCCTTCTTCCCTGGCGGGAAAGAGATGTCGTTTTGTGGTTTGCCTCAGGCGCCAAAATGTCCTGGGCCGGCCCTGATAGGGCAGTTTCCTACTCCAGGACCAAGGATTTTCACAAAGCCTGCACACAAACTCAGCCTTTGAGCGCAGGCTCCGGACGGACGTCCACCCACTGCGCGAAGTAAGGTGGCCAAGGAGTTTGAGTTACAGATAGGTAGCCGTGTTGGTCTGCCATAGTCAAAACAAAAAAAATTCCTTCCAGTAGCACCTTAAAGACCAACTAAGTTAGTCCTTGGTATGAGCTTTCGTGTGCATGCACACTTCTTCAGATACACACTTCTTCAGATACTTCAGATACAAGGAGTTTGGATATTTCACCATGAAAAAGGGGGAAGGAGCTTTATCCAAAAGGCTGCAATGCCATCATCTGCACTGGTCACCGGTTACTGCAGAAAGATCGTGGCCGCCACCATCTCCTTGAATTTCACACACACGGTTTCAGATCAAGTCGGGTCCTTGATTTGCAGCCAAATATTTTGCGAGAAAGCTTTGGTTGCATAACATGCAGCAAAGAATCAACACTTAAGGCATAGGCAGGCGGTGGGGAGCGAGAAGGAAGCTCACAGATTTGCTGACAAAGTGAGTTTTGGGGGTATTAAAGACAACCGAGGGCTCAGTTAATTAACAAGCCCCATCATGTCGGCGTTTGCTCACCCCCAACGAATGCAGGGCAGAGGCAATTTTGGGAAAGGTGGAATGGCAAGATGGATTTGTCGGCCGTGGCGCTTTTTTTTTAGTAGCCCGATCCTGTCCGTTTGAACAGACAATGGCCAATCATTGTGTGATAGGAATTTTATGGTCTTAGATATATGGTAATGTTCATAAGTGTACCAACCTTACACTTATGAACATTACCATATATCTAAGTTCATAAGTGTACCAACCGGGACTTCCGGGTCGGCGCCATCGCCGAATGGCGGGCTCCCTCCGAGCTCCGGAGGGAGCCTGCTCGGCAGGGGCTGGGTCCTACCGCACCGGCGATGCGGGGACCCTCAAAAACCACGGCCAGAGTGAGGCCGTGGACATGGAGACTCGGCTGGCACCGTTAGCGCCCTCCCGGCTCGTGAAGGAGCCTTTTTAAAGGCTACGGATCGGGCGCCGGGGAGAAGCGTGGTGCTTTGAGTTCTCTGCTATCCCTGCCGAGCGCAGCCGCATGCCATCCGGCGGAGAGCGCTGACTTCTTCTATTGAAAATTTGGACCTAAAAGAAGAACCCGTGAGTAATTGGATTATGGATTAAAAAAGAGGGATAAATTTTTAAAATCTGGAGCGAACGGGGGAGGTGGAAAAAAGGAAGTCAGCCTACCCCTTAATTGTAGAAGAGCCAAAACAAAGGACTTAACGACTAAGATCGAGCGTATCTCTATCTTCATGAATTAGCAACTTTGCGAGGGAAAATTATAAGACTGTGCTGGAGGAGAAAAGTGGAATTTGTATTAAAAAAACAACCCCCCCCCCGGAATCCCTGGAGTGATCCGCGAAACTACCTGGGGAAGAGCATCGGGAGTTTTGACAGCTGTCAAAGGCTGTCAAAACGGAAGAATAAAGCAGGGACTTTGCTTTGAGGACTTTGCCGGTTACATTTGTTTTAAATTGTATACAAATTGTTTCAAATAAGGATTTACAAACTATTTGGACTAATGGATTTGATCTGGAAGGGAACTTAGTTACTGCGATCCACCTAGAGGAGCTGAGCGACATTGCATGTGTTTTTCTTAGGAAACCTGAACAGTTGTAACTTTTAATCTCTTGGGAACTGCAGAAATGGAACATTGTTTTGTCTACAGAGGGCTACAAACTACAGGAAACAATGGATTCTTTAGTTGGAAAACGAAAGGGACATGACATAATGTTTTGCTTCTGAATAACAAGCCTCTGCAGAAAATAAGAAGGTCATGGAAAAAGAACATTTTTGCGGGAAAACAGGGAAACAGAAGGAGGAGAGAGAATGACAAGAATATGGAAACATCATGAACTGGACAGAATTGGGAACATTTGGGACATCCAGATTTGACAAGCTTATGGAAATTAAATGGGAGTTTCTTACTCCTGGATATAAAAATCTGGATAGAAAAAATGGGCCCCTTTTTGAGACAGACTCCTTCCAAGATTGGACATTTGTAATTAAATATGACTGGCAAACTACTAGAGGGACATGGATTAAGCGGGTAGGAACTTCAGGAAGACATTAGGATGAAGGGATAGAAGGAACACAACAGAGAAAGGGGGGAGGGAAATTTGGAATCCAAAGGTTGTAAAATTATTTTCTTATCTTTATATCTTTTTTTCTTTTTTTATAAAATTTTGAAAGGGGGAACTCGTGGAAGGGAAAAAATCGATCTTAGGGGATGGGAACTTGGAAAAATTGGGTTATTGATGTTAAGTGAGTCATGGGATAAAAACTTGTTGAATTTAATTGCTTATTCGGAAGATTTGGAACGCAATTGGGGGCGGGAAGGGGAAGTCCTGGCTTTGGTTTTGGAAGAAAGTGTATGAATTGGATCTAATTTGTTTTTAATTTGGAAAATCTTAATAAAAATTATATTAAAAAAAAACAAACATAAGTGTACCAACCAAGCACATACATAGATCAGCACAGGAAGGCCAACCTGGAACCATTTTGATTTCTAAACTGAGCAAATGTTTTCTCTGCAAGGTCAAAATGGAAAAGCCTCCCCATTGTCTTTTCCTTCACAAATCCTGTCTTAAGGGTATGTCTGTGTTTGAAGAGGGTGTAAGCCAGCGACATGGCCCAGGAACTAAGTATTTATCGCTACAAAAGAATGGCCAGGCTACCCAGGAAATTCAATCAAGTAACCTGCCAGACAGGAGATAAACAACAACAGGAGAAAAACAACATTCAAATTTCTGTTTTAGACCTCCTTTTCTGTGATGTAGGTGTGATGTATCTGAGGGGTGCTCTTAGGTTACACCCCTTCTGTGATGTATGTATGATGTTTCTGGGGGTGGTCTAGTTCTACAGGATGGCAATTTCAAAAGTCTTTATAAGGCCTTGCATGCCATTTTTCTGGGTCCCTCCTCCGTCTCCTGCAGGTGAGGGGAGCACCCTGTTGCAACAGATCAATAAAGACCAAGCCTACAGGCTGCTGTTTTGCTCCAAGTTATCCTGGTTGGCGTCTTTGTTTTTGTCCAAGGGAGCCCTCGGATTTTTCCGTTAACAATTGCAAGGAGAAAGGGAGAGTTAATTGACTGGAACCTCCATGACAGATTACGGTTGCATAAGGCTGCATTTGCAGTGTGCTGCAACAGGCGAGATAGATGCAAATAAACACACACAAATTCTCTCACAATTAGGGAGAAACACACCAATTGAACAAGAAAGCCTCCGTTTTAAACCTCAGCTTCTTTCCACTTGAGAACTAATCTCCTAAATCCAGTAAAATTCTTCCCACTTTGACCTTCACTGAAGTTTCCTAAACAACGACCTTGGCAGTTGCAGCCGCCCAACAGCAGCAAACACTTTCCAAAGTACGGCAACGTGATTTACAAAGGGCTAAATTCACCAGCAACGGATCTGAGCTGTGTTGCAAAGTGTGCTGCTTTCATCTAAAAATTCTGGTGGGTTTTGTTTGTTCGCTCGCTTCAGACTTTGTAGAACTTTTTGGGTTGTGTCTTGCTAAATCCTAACAGAAGTCACAACGAGGCTTCTTTGCAAATTCATTCAGCTAAGCTTCGCTGTGGTTGTTCCAGGAGACAGCTCAGGCTAAAGGTCTTTTCGAAAAACCCCGGCTCAGAATCTGCAGAGAAGAAAACTCAAATCTACTGCTTCACCGCCTCGAAGCAGGGTCATCCAAAACATCTTCTTGTTTTGGGGAACAATCCGCTAGAAAAAGTTTTCCTGCACCAGCAGCTCCAATTTATTTCAATGAGATTTGCGTAGGAAGAAATTCCTGGAGGATTGTGCCCTCTGCCTTCGCAAACACAAACAGGAATATTTAAAGGCCTTTCTCGGTTTTTGTTTCATCATGGCACCAGCTTAGGTGACTGTTATGTACTGAAGTTCTCACCCTGGGCCAGCAGGGGGATACTGTAGATAGTTTCCACTCAGGTCCACATATGCAAATAAGGGCTTGAAAGTGACGTTCAGTGATTGGATAGTTAGAGAAAGTTGTTACTGTTGCGTTGTACTGGAGCTCTATATAAGCAGGCTGCCTGAACCCTTCAGTTCAGTTCTGTTCTGGCCTGTGAATAAACAAGAGCTGTTTGAAGAATCGCTGTGTTGTCTGATATGTTCACCCACAACTTAACAGTGAAATTTAAAGAAGAGTTTCGATCACCCTTCATCAACCTGGTTCCTCCCAGATGTTTTGCACTACCACTGGGGCTGATGGGAGCTGTATTCCAAAATCTCTGGATGGGACTAGTTTGGTGAAAGCAGATTTAGATGCTCATATAAAGGTCCAACAGCAGTTATCAGGTACAGACTAGATGGAACAAGAGTGTTTGGAATAACTTCATAGCCCTGTCACAGCAAGAAAAATGATGTCATCTGTTGGGAGTTTACCTCAGTGAAGACCTTACTTGGAAAATAAATACAACCCAGGTGGTTAAGAAAGCCCAGCAGAGACTCCATCTCCTCAGAGTCTTGCGGAATAACAATGTCAATCAACATTTGATGATCTCCTTCTACCGCTCCACAATAGAAAGTGTCCTTTCATCATCACAGTGTGGTACGCTGGTTTGACATCAACTGATAGGAAGTGCCTACAGAGGATGGTGAATACAGCACAAGATATTATGGGCTGTCCTGTGAATCTGCTGGGTGAAATAGCAGAAGAACGTTGCCTCAGGAGAGTGAGGAAAATTCTCAGGGATGATTATTCACACCCTGGCCGGCACTTTCTTGATCTCCTGCCCTTGGGCAGAAGATATAGAAGCATGTTTAGTTGCACCAACAGGGTAAAGAACAGCTTCTATCCATGGGCTGTCAGGCTGCTGAATGAAAAGATAACAACAGGGCAACTGACTTGCGGGTTTGGGGGTGTGCGTCGTTTACTAACGAGGGGAATTAAGACTAAGAGAGCTAAGTGGGGGGTCTCGTGAATTCTCACTGCATACAAGCTGTACAAGTGACAATAAAGTATTTCAAATTTCAAATTATTTCACATTTGCCAAATGCTGTATGCTTGGGATCTGGCGAAGAAACCTGTTGCTATCAAAGGGTTAAAAGAGTAGCAGAAACGCTCTAATCACTGAGCAGCTGGAGGTCATTAGGCTTCCAGGAACATGAGTCTGTATAAATAGTCCCCCTGTTTGTTTGTTCTCCCCCTTCTCCCTTTTGGGTGTGTGTTTTGCTGAGATGTGTGGTTCGTCGCCAGGATTGTTTTTTGGTGTTTTGTAGATAAACCTTATTTTTGATTTACAAACCGCATGCTCCAGGACTCCTTTTGGGAAGATGCTGCCTCTCCTGCCCTTCTTAGCTGCTGCGCGAAATCCTCTGCCGTGGTGAGACTTTTAAAGAAGGAAGTGCACTGGGCATTTACATTAAACTAATTAAAGTTTATTGGGACAGGTTATGGTTGTTTGTACGTCAAGAAGGAGATAAGGAGAGCAGTTCAGAGTGATTTATGCAAGGACTGGAGTGAAGACAGAAGCGGTTGCCGACAACGAAAGCCTCCAAAGCAGCTTGAGTCCTGCAACGTGCCTAGAAAAGTTTTAAAGAGGCACTGCGCAGTTTGTACTCGCTGGAAGACGTCTGATTCCTCAAGGAGCCACCTCAGCAGCTGGGAGATGGTCTACAGGTGTGTGAGTATCGTTCCTAAGCCCCAAGGAGGATGGCAGAGTCCCAGGAAAGTTTTACTGTCCCGTTTACGCGACTCAATGGGAAAAATTGGCAAGATTGGAAGGCTAGAGTAAGGGTTTGGTTGCAAGCAAAAGAGTTGTGGAGCTGTACTGAAGCACCGCCTTTACAGGCAGCTGCAGACGCGTCTGCAGAAGCCAAAGCAGCAGCAGCAGCTTCACAGAAACGCGACAGGAAAGCCCAAGGTCTACTAGTTTTGGCAGTGGGACCAGAGCAAATGCCTTATGTTTCTGAGTTAAAGAACACGCATGAGGTCTGGACGGTTCTGCAGCGGTTAAATTCCAGAAACACTGCGGGGGCCAAGATCCATGCTACAAGATGTTTGTTTGATTTACGTCTCCAACCGGGAGCGTGTGTGAAAGAACATATTGCCAAAATGGTGTCTGCCTTTAATCAACTAAGGCAGCTGGGCATTCCTTTCTCTATGGAGCAGCAGTCATACATATTGTTGTCTTCTCTTGATAAAAGCTATGAGACTCTAGCTCTAACTTTGGAAGCTATGCCTTCAACTGAATTAACCCTTGAATACATTACTTCTCGGCTTGCGGATGAACAGGATAAAAGGCAAAGAGAAAGAGGTTTGTCTTTAAAGGGGAGTTATGCTGTGCCTAAGAGTGTTGATGCTGAGTTTGAGCACACAGTAAATGCTTTTGCAGCTAGACACTGTTTTCGCTGTGGTTCCCCTTCCCATCTAATCAGGAATTGCACACGTGAACCTGGTCAAGACAGCAACAAGGCCGTTACCCCTAGTTACCAGACAAGGAGTTCCAGGGGACGTCGAAGAAGAGGAGGAGGTCGTGGCTACTCCCACAGCACACAGCACATGGCTTCAGCAATGGCGTTGATGCAAGGGCGTGGCCAAGGCAGCAATCTACGCTGGTTGATCGACAGTGGTGCATCTCACCACCTGGTGGCGCCATCTAGTGTACGTTTGCAGAATTGCAGACATTTGCAAACCCCTAAAGTTGTGACAATGGCAGATTCAACTAAACGTTCCTTAGAGACTGTAGGCACAGTGTTCTTGAATTGTTTGCAAACAGAAATTGATGCCTACGTGCTAAAGGGACTGAAGGGGTGTATTTTGTCTGTGTCAGAACTTGATAGAAATGGGTTTAAAACTGTGTTTGAAAATGGGGTTTGCACTATTTCAAAGAATAACGTATCTCTTTTGCAGGTGGAATGCAGAAATGGGTTATATTATTTTGAGACAAGTCCAGATGAAGTTGAACAGGTTCATGCTGGTTGTGTGAACACGCCTACCCATAATTCTTGTGTTCATTTATGGCACCGCCGTTTAGGGCATATTAATTTTCAGTATGTTAAAAGGCAACCTGAATTATCAGAAGGGTGCAAATTGAACAAATGTACTAAGTATTTGGATTGTACTGCATGCAAAAGTGCGAAGGTTCATAGATGCAGCTATCCCAGTTCAGATAGGAAATCTGACAAAGTATTCCAACTTGTGCATATGGACCTATGTGGCCCAATGCCTGTTGCTAGCATGGGAGGTTCGAAGTATGCACTGTGTCTCTCGGATGACAAAACAAAGGTTACATGGGTTTTTCCTCTCAAAACAAAAGCAGATACTGCAGAAACAGTTAAAAATTGGGTTCATGCGGTAGAACTTGAATTCGGTACTAGAGTACTTGCTTTTCAGACAGACAGAGGGTCAGAATTTACCGGGTCTGTGTTGCAGAATTTCTTTAAGAAAAAGGGAATTAAGCATCGTCTGTCTACACCTTATTCCCCCCAAGAAGGAGGCGTGGCCGAACGTAAAAATAGGGTTCTGCAAGAGTTGGCAAACTCTATGTTGTTTGATGCTAAACTTCCTCAGAGTTACTGGGCGGAAGCCTGGCAGGCGGCTACTCATATTCTGAACCGAGTATATAATTCGGTAATTGATACTACGCCTTATTTTGCTTTATATGGGAAGAAGCCCAAAGTTAATTACTTTCGGGTGTTTGGATCTCAAGCCTATGTACTTATCCCAAAAGCGTTAAGGAAAAAGGGAAGTCCAAGGGCTAGGAAACTCATCTTTTGCGGGTACGAACCACATGCCAAATCTTGGAGGTTTGTGGACCCAGGTGGGGATACTACAAGAGTGGTCCTCAGTAGGAGCGCTGATTTTTGTGAGCAGTCCGGATGGACTCACTTACACGCTAACCCTGACATTTTGAGAGATGATTTAGGCATTCATGCTGAGAAAGAAAGTCCAGAGAGTGATGAGCCAGAAGGGGATGGTGCACATGGTTCAGATGCAGATTCTGATCAGGCACGAGGTTCTTCTCCTAAGGTAGAAAAGCCAGAATCTAGGAGTGCTCCAACTTCGCCAGTCAGTAGGCCTAGCAGACAGCAAAAGCAAAGCAGGTCACCTGCAACACCAAGCCCAAGGGAGGTATCTAAACGGAGGTCTTTATCCCTAGAGGCACGTCCAGACATAAAGTCTGAGACAGATTCTGACAGCCAACGGTCAGAGGGGGCACAAGAGGAGCAATTGCGCAGGTCAAAACGCGCCACGAAGGGCAAGCCGCCAGAGCGGTTTAAGGTGACAAGTGTATACGTAAATATGGCACAGTGTGAGCCAGAAAGCTATATGGAAGTACAACAGCTTCCAAGCTCAGAAGCCGTAAAGTGGCAGGAAGCAATGGAAAAAGAGATGGCTTCAATGAAGTCTCTCGGTGTGTTTACAAGTACAGAGCTTCCGAAAGGGCAACAAGCTGTAGGTTGTCGATGGGTATATCGTTTAAAGCCCACAACTACTGAAGAGTTGCAATATAAAGCCCGACTAGTTGCAAAAGGGTTTTCGCAGCGCAAAGGTGTTCACTATTCTCAAATCTATGCCCCTACTTCAAGATCGGAGTCATTAAGAATGCTTCTAGCCTCTTCAGCTAAGAAGGGAAATAAGCTGTTTCATTTTGATGTCAATGTGGCTTATTTAAATGCATACTTACAGGAGGAAGTCTATATGACACCACCACCAGGTTTTGAAGGAGACAAGCCAAACCAGGTCTGGCGCCTACACAAATCCATTTATGGGTTGAAACAGTCCGCCCGTAATTGGAATTCCTGCTTAAACGATGCTCTAGAGAGCATGGGGTTCAGAAAGAGCGCAGCAGATGCGTGTCTTTATCTAAAAGGCTCGGGATGTGAACAAGAAGCAGTTTTGATATTTGTTGACGATTTATTATACAGTGGAAAGGATGATAAACTTGCACAACAATTTGCCACAAAGCTTGGAGAAAGGTTTCAGATAAAATCACTAGGCAATGTATCTGTTTATCTAGGAGTTAAAATTCAGCAAGATGAAAATGGTAACTATTGGCTTAGCCAAGAAGCTAAAATCCAGCAGTTGCTGGAAAGGTTTAAAATGAACAACTGTGCTGGTGTTAAAACCCCAATGGAGTTAAGTTACACAAAGGATGCTCAAACTGAGCAAAAGGCAGAGTTCTGTAATCCCGGGGTTTACCAGTCAGCGATAGGCAGTCTACTCCACATTGCACAGTGGACTCGGCCCGATATAACATATGCTGTCAACATGCTGTGTAGACAAGCTGAAAAACCATCAATGCATGCTTGGCAAGGAGTAAAAAGAGTTTTAAGGTATCTCCAAACTACCAAAAGCTTTCGCTTAAAACTATCAGCAGAGGGCAGCACACAACTTGAATGTTGGGCCGACAGCAGTTGGGCAGATGCTGGACCAGATAGAAAATCAGTGTCAGGAATGGCGATAAAATTTGGAAATGCACTAATTGGTTGGAGATCAAGAAAACAATCACTTATAGCTTTAAGTTCAACTGAATCTGAGTTCAATGCGTTATCAGATATATGTAGAGAACTGGAATTTTATAAGCAACTGGTACAAGAATTGTTTGGAGAATGTTCCCTACCTATCAGAGTGTGGGAAGACAATCAACCTTGTATTAAACTAGCTAAATCAGGTCAATTCAAGGCGCACACAAAACACTTGGATATCCGTTATCAAAATGTATGCCAAAGTGTAAAACAAGGTTTAATTGAACTAAAGTATTGTCCAAGCCAAGAAAATCTCGCAGACGGTTTTACAAAAGCTTTGAGTCCGCAATCTCATAAATGTTTCTGTTCAGGTTTAAATTTGTATTAAGGTTGGTACAGCTCAGTGTTACGAGCGAGAGGGGGTGTTGCTATCAAAGGGTTAAAAGAGTAGCAGAAACGCTCTAATCACTGAGCAGCTGGAGGTCATTAGGCTTCCAGGAACATGAGTCTGTATAAATAGTCCCCCTGTTTGTTTGTTCTCCCCCTTCTCCCTTTTGGGTGTGTGTTTTGCTGAGATGTGTGGTTCGTCGCCAGGATTGTTTTTTGGTGTTTTGTAAATAAACCTTATTTTTGATTTACAAACCGCATGCTCCAGGACTCCTTTTGGGAAGATGCTGCCTCTCCTGCCCTTCTTAGCTGCTGCGCGAAATCCTCTGCCGTGGTGAGACTTTTAAAGAAGGAAGTGCACTGGGCATTTACATTAAACTAATTAAAGTTTAATGGGACAAAACCTAGCTTGTCACACAATCCCTTTGCTAGGTTCAGGAACGTGACTGATCAAATTCACTTTCTTAAGGTTTATTTTTTCAAATGATGGACTGACTCGGATTGATTTTTCAGTTAAACATCTGGATAGTTCAGAAGAGAACCTTGAACTAGGTAGGTTAAGAACTTAGAAGATTTAAGGAGGAAAGTCACTTGATCCATGGAGAATCCACATATATATTGGCCTATTCCAACATCTTTTCCTTAATGGCTCAGGCTGTGCAGAAAAAGGAATTTGGTTCCAAAAATTAATTCCAAAATGTGCAGAATTCTACAGGACAGGGTATTATTGTGTGAAAACAGTCCACATTCAATGATCCCCAGATGGTGGAGAAACCCAGCCAGATGGACAAGGCATAATTAAATTTATTATTATTATTATTATTATTATTATTATTATTATTATTAACTACTACTACTACTACTATTATTATTACTTGGTCACAAGCCAGGTCCAAACACACCTTGCACCTGGCTAATTTTGAACACGTTTCCCAGTGAGATTCCTCACAGATCAGAACAGAGATATTATGCCTGTCAACTGATCCTATTAAGCTGGGCATTATGGGATATGCTGCCATTTTAGATTTATACCTGGCAACACAGCAAGCATGGCCAGGCACTCTTCCTGGGGGGGCTGCTACGATGAGCTCCTGCACTTCACGATTTACCACTCCTCCCCTGGAGACAGAAGATAACAGGGGGAGAACTTCTATCTGAAGATATACGGTTGGCTCCAGGATTGTTGTTGTTTAGTCGTTTAGTCATTTAGTCATGTCTGACTCTTCGTGACCCCCTGGACCAGAGCACGCCAGGCACTCCTGTCTTCCACTGCCTCCCACAGTTTGGACAAACTCATGCTGGTCTCTTCGAGAACACTGTCCCATCATCTCGTCCTCTGTCGTCCCCTTCTTCTTGTGTCCTCCATCTTTCCCAACATCAGGGTCTTTTCCAGGGAGTCTTCTCTTCTCATGAGATGGCCAAAGTCTTGGAGCCTCAGCTTCACGATCTGTCCTTCCAGTGAGCACTCAGGGCTGATTTCCTTCAGAATGGAGAGGTTAATAATAATAATAATAATAATAATAATAATAATACAGTGGTACCTCGGGTTGCATACACTTCAGGTTACAGACTCCATTAACCCAGAAATAGTACCTCAGGTTAAGAACCTTCCTTCAGGATTAGAACAGAAATCGCGTGGCAGCAGCAGGAGGCCCCATTAGCTAAAGTGGTGCTTCAGGTTAAGAACAGTTTTAGGTTAAGAATGGACCTCCAGAACAAATTAAGTTCTTAACCCGAGGTACCACTGTAATTATTATTATTATTATTATTATTATTATTATTATTATTATTATATTTATTTATTTATTTATACCCCGCCCATACAATAGTCTGTTAAACATTAAAAGCTTCCCTAAACAGGTTTGATCTTCTTGCAGTCCATGGGACTCTCAAGCGTCTCCTCCAGCACCAGAATTCAAAAGCATCCATTCTTTGGCGATCAGCCTTCTTTGTGGTCCAGCTCCCACCAGCTCCAGGATAGAGTTGCCTTTGGCCTGATCCACCAAAAGGCACTTTTGAGGCCAAGAGGAAGCACGGCTGCAGTTCCTTTGTCCGATTTTCAGAAGCAGGCGCATACTTTCATAAGAGATTTATACGATCTGAAGAGAGCCAGAATATAAGCAGGCACACGCTGAAATAGTGAGGTCTTTGTTTTCCAGGCTCTGTGAAAACTACAGGAGCTTTCACGCCAAACAGAGCCAGCAACAAAGGAAAGGTTAGTGGATTAAAAAGGGGGGAACTTGGCACGGGCAGGAGAAACGGAGTAATTAAATTTGGAGGAGTAAAGAACTGGGATATGATAGGAGTCAAAGGTTAGTAACCACCTGCATGCACTTCCATGGGAGCAAGCTCTGCTGAACTCAATGGGGCTTACTTCTGAGTAGCAGGTGTTGGAAGACCTTTTCAGGCAGAGGGAACATTGTCAACCTTAGTGGGGGGGCCACTAGTGGTGGATGGGACCAAAGAAGCAAAAGGGGGTGGAGGGTAAGATCCTGACCCCCTGCTTAAGATGCAATGACCAATGGCAGTTTGGCATAGCCTTGCATGGCACCTCTTCCTGCCCTCCCCTTTGCTAAAAAGCTGCAGTGTTTGCAAACCACTAGTTAGATGCAACACCCTTAATTGGAATCAGGGATTGAAATTCGCCAGGCGCTTTTTTCACCAGGATATCAGGCACTTGGGTGAAAGAAGAGAGCGCAAAATATGGTCTGAAGCTCAGCATAAAAAACCCCAAGATCATGGCCACTGGGCCCATCACCTCCTGGTGAATAGAAGGGGAAGAAATGGAGGCAGTGAGAGATTTTACCTTCTTGGGCTCCATGATCACTGCAGATGGTGACAGCAGCCACGAAATTAAAAGACGCCTGCTTCTTAGGAGAAAATCAATGACAAACCTAGACAATATCTTAAAAAGCAGAGACATTACCTTGCCAACAAAGGTCTGTCTAGTTCAAGCTATGGTTTTCCCAGGAGTGATGTATGGAAGTGAGAGCTGGACCATCAAGAAGGCTGATCGCCAAAGAATTGATGCTTTTGAATTCTGGTGCTGGAGGAGACTCTTGAGAGTCCCATGGACAGCAAGAAGATCAAACCTCTCCATTCTGAAGGAAATCAGCCCTGAGTGCTCACTGGAAGGAAAGATCGTGAAGCTGAGGCTCTAAGACTTTGGCCACCTCATGAGAAGAGAAGACTCCCTGGAAAAGACCCTGATGTTGGGAAAGATGGAGGGCGCAAGGAGAAGGGGACGACAGAGGACGAGATAGTGGGACAGTGTTCTCCAAGCTATCAGCATGAGTTTGACCAGACTGCAGGAGGCAGTGGAAGACAGGAGTGCCTGGCATGCTCTGGTCCAGGGGGTCACAAAGAGGCAGACACGACTAAACGACTAAACAACAACAACAATCAGCCACTTGTGACCAAGCGAAGATGCCCAGACCATCTGGCAGCGCATGCCTGGAGATCCTTGGATCTGGACCGTCTTCACACATTAGCAACGCACCCTGCAGAATTCTATCCTGCACAATCAAGACTGAATTACAGGAATCAAAACGTTGTATTAAAAAATAAGACTTTATAGCCGCCTGGCCCCCAAAATGGCAACTAGGCATTCTGTTTTGGCGACTGTAACCCTGGTCTAAGGAGCTATTTGGCACCTAGCTGATATATCTGAGTTTCTAACACTGATTAGAAGGGAGAAGTGGGGAGAGAGGAAGAAATATACTCATTCATGCGGTGCCAAAATATGGTTGAACATTGAATCTATCAAAAGAGAGGCATGTAACATTGCCATTTTTCCTGGAGAAGCACACAGCATGGAAATATATTTAGAGAGAGATTACCAGAGACTGGGAAGAGAGAGGACGCAGCGGCAGCCTCCTCCAGATGGGGGCTGGACTGAGCCCCTGAAGATGACATAAACAACCACACTTTAAGCTCCTACAAATGTGGAGGTTTTCGGAGACGGTTTTCCTTTCACGAGAGCAGTGGTGAGGTCACGAGCTCCAGCAGTTTGTTTCCCACAATACTCTGCCCAGCGCACAAGTATGCAAGCAACACATTAGCAATCGATAAACCAATAAATCAATTCTAAAAATCCTTAGCAACTGGGGAGGAGTGTTTCCCTAAAGGCAAAGAACATCTATCATTCCAGCTGGAGCCAGCAAAATTTGGTCAATGAGGGCAAACAAGGATGTAAAGGGACCCCTGACCATTAGGTCCATTCACAGACGACTATGGGGTTGTGGCACTCATCTCGCTTTACTGGCCGAGGGAGCCGGCGTACAGCTTCCGGGTCATGTGGCCAGCATGACTAAGCCTCTTCTGGCGAACCAGAGCAGCGCGCAGAAACGGCGTTTACCTTCCCGCTGGAGTGGTACCTATTTATCTACTTGCACTTTGACGTGCTTTCAAACTGCTAGGTTGGCAGGAGCAGGGACCGAGCAACGGGAGCTCACCCCGTCGCGAGGATCCGAACTGCCGACCTTCTGATTGGCAAGTCCTAGGCTCTGTGGTTTAACCCACAGCGCCACCCGTGTCCCTCAAACAAGGATGGAGTGAGGGCAATTCAACCAACCCAGCCCCTGCAATCATCCTCTGAGGCCCTTCTTCGTGGGCCTCCTCCACAAGAGGTCCAGAGGGTGGCAACACGAGAGCAGGGCCTTTTCTGCAGTGGCTCCCCGTTTGTGGAATACTTTCCCCAGGGAGGCTTGTCTGGTGCTTTCCTTATACAGTCATACCTCAGAAGTCGAACGAAATCCATTCCGGAAGTTCGTTCGACTTCCAAAACGCTTCGAAACCAAGGCGCGGCTTCTGATTGGCTGCAGAAAGCTCCTGCAGCCAATCAAAAGCCGAGGAAACACCGTCGGACGTTCGGGTTCCAACTGATGAAGATGATGGACTATGCCAAAATGGCGAAATTGGGAAAGAGGAAGAGAAGAATTTTAAGAAGGAATGGGAAAAAATTATAATATACATAAGAGAACACTGTAAACAACTAACAACTTTGGCAGGATTTGAGTAATGCTTGTAATGTACAAAAAAACTGTTAAAAAGTAGTAATTTGTTTTTCCATAAATTAAAGAAAATAAGATAAGCAGAAGGGTGGGAAAAGATTGGTAACGGTAACCATGGAAGGGCAGAGGGAACTCAAGGAATTCAGAGAATCCTAATTGAAGAGGTGAATGATGTGTTTGAATTTAAACTTGTTAGGTAAAACTTAATAAAAATATATATATTTTAGAAAAGAGATTGCACCTGGGAAAAAGGTGCATCTCGTTCTTGTCCCCATTGCCTGCCCCACTTCGACCAGACTCACATGTGCTTTCACACTTTTGCAAAGCACCACAGCCCAACCCTAGAGAGGAAACAAACAAGGCATCCGTGGGGTTTTGAGAGCGGTGTTGTCGCCGTTGTTTTGCAGAAACAGCAGCCAGTCTTTTGCTGGAGGAGAACTGCAGGAGGAATCGCCCTGGCGTTAGCAAGAGGGAAGCCTCTTCCTCCGCCCCATTCCTGGGCTCTTGACATCCACAACACACAAGCCTCGATTCTCCAGCTGCTCTTGTACATTACGCACAAGGGACCTGCCTGCCTCTCTCCACACAGAGAGGGGAGGGCGTTGGGAAAAGGGGGAAGCCAGCCAGCCAGCAAACCAGGAACAGATAATATTTAAGGGAGGGGGTCTGCTCCACCTTGCAGCGTCCACCATTCCGTGTAAAAACCCCTGGCGAGAAAGAGTTTGGGGAACAGATGAGCGCAGGGAAAGGAGGATTTCAGATGCGCAAAAGCGCACAAGCTTGGATCAGAACGGGAGGTGGAAGGAGGCGCAGGGAAGAGAGACTCATTCACAAAGCAGGAGCTCCATCCTAAAGGAGCTAGAGGAACAATTCGCCGCGCCCCCCCAAGTATCTGGGGAGGGCGGGATATAAATAAAATTTTATTCTTTATTATTATCTTCCAGAAGCAGAAAATAGGGCGATTTAAGGTTCCACGAAAGCAGCAGAATGTTCACCCGTCCCTGTGAGAATCAAGCAAAAGAAGGACCCCCCCATCTCAGAAATCCAGGGAATTTCTCAGCAAGAAGCCCCCACCTCTCCAGGCTCAGGACAAATCCTGCCCAGCTTCCAAGGGCAAAACATTCCAATTTGGGGGCTGCCAGGCACTACCAGCCCCATACTCTCTCCAAATGCCCCCCGCAATTTGGCTCTTTTTCTCTCCCCCATTTTTAGCCAGCCCCTCCAACTGCTCCCACCCGAGCTCTCCTGAGCGTCACCCCAAAACTCCAAGGCTCCCCTCCCCGCATCCCCGAGCCCCACCGACGCGGGGATTTTCTCCCCCGACCCAAAGAAGCCGTCGCCACCCTCCTGACCCCCAGCAACGCCTCTGTTCGAGTCCAGAAAGACCCCCCCATACCCGCTTCTCTCCACTGCGCCGCCAGACCCTCCCCTTTGCAGGCGCCCCTCTGGCTGCCCCCAAAGCCGGCTCTTTCTCTCTTCCCCGCCACCCCATAACTCTGCAGCCCCATCGTGACGCCCCCGGGCACAGCTCTCTTTCTCCAACACAAGCAGGGACCCCACCTCGCTTTTCCATCCTGCCCCACAACGTCCCCGCAGGGTAGGCTGCCAATGCACCGTCCCTCGTGGGGGGTGCTCTGCTTAACTCACCCCCAATATATATATATATGCGCTCCAGGATGGCACACCCCACCCCAAATCCACCAGGAGTCTCGACTCCCCCAATTACTTGTCCCACAACGTCCCCGCAGGGTAGGGTGCCAAGGCACCGTCCCTCTTGGGGGGCGCTCTGCCTACCTCCCCCCTAAATATATATAGATATTTATATATATACGCTACAGGACGGCACACCCCACCCCAAATCCACTGGGTCTGGGAGTCTCCCCCCCAAAAAAAAAATTAATTGCCCCACAACATCCCCGCAGGGTAGGGTGCCAAGGCACCGCCCCTCTTGGGGGGCGCTCTGCCTACCTCACCCCCTAAATATAAATATATATTTATGTATGCGCTCCAGGGTGGCACACCCCACCCCAAATCCACCGGGAGCCCCCCCCAATAAATTAATTAATTTCCACCTCCGACTCCTTCCGCTGGCTCCTGAAGAGCTCCCTGCCCTTGGCCGGGGGCTGAGCCTTGCCCTTGCCCGGCGCCCCATTGGCGCCTCCTCCGCCGGGCTCCTCCATGCCGCCCCGGAGAGCCACCCGCCCGGATCTCAGGGCGATCGCCGCGGCGCAGACGGACACGTGCGGGGCTGGCACAGGCACTTCCCTGCCCGGGCGCCGGAGCCACGCCCACGCGCGGCCCCATTGGCCGGCTGCCGGCCGAGGGAGGAGCCCGGCGCGCACACCCCCTCGCGGCGATTGGCCGCGGCGGGAAGGAGGGAGACACCTGTTGGGAGAACTGTAACCAGGGCAGACGGAGGAAAAGGGGGCGGGGCGGGGGCGGGGCATCGCCCGGCTTGCGTTTCGTTTCACCTCTGAGCATGTCCAGAGTGCCCTGCAGCGCCGGGATGCAGCCAGGGCCTTGCAACGACACTGAATTGCAGAATTAGTTAAAGGTATGGTTTTGGGAGAAAAGCAATGACAAACCTAGACAGCATCTTAAAATGCAGAGACATCACCTTGCCAACAAATAATAATAATAATAATAATAATAATAATAATAATAATAATAATAATAATTTATTATTTATACCACACCCATCTGGCTGGGCTTCCCCAGCCACTCTGGGTGGCTTCCAAAATAATATTAAAATACTGTGATACATCAAATATTAAAAGCTTCCCTAAACAGGGCTGCCTTCAGATGTCTTCTAAAAGTCTGGTCCGTATAGTTCAAGCTATGGTTTTCCCCGTAGTGATGTATGGAAGTGAGAGCTGGACCATAAAGAAGGCTGATCGCCGAAGAATTGATGCTTTTGAATTCTGGTGCTGGAGGAGACTCTTGAGAGTCCCATGGACTGCAAGAAGATCAAACCTCTCCATTCTTAAGGAAATCAGTCCTGAGTGCTCACTGGAAGGACAGATCCTGAAGCTGAGGCTCCAAGACTTTGGCCACCTCATGAGAAGAGAAGACTCCCTGGAAAAGACCCTGATGTAGGGAAAGATGGAGGGCACAAGGAGAAGGGGACGACAGAGGACGAGATGGTTGGACAGTGTTCTCGAAGGTGCCAGCATGAGTTTGACAAAACTGCGGGAGGCAGTGGAAGACAGGAGTGCCTGGCGTGCTCTGGTCCAGGGGCTCACAAAGAGGCGGACACGACTAAACGACTAAACAACATCCTCCCTGCAATGCAGGGATCACACCCTGGCAGGTGGCCGCCAGATCCCCATCTCTCAGATCTCCTCTTACTTGCCTTTGCTCTAAACTTAAAGAACTCCCAACTGTAGAATTGGATAATTCCATAGTTCAGGCACCCCCAAACTCAGCCCTCCCTCCAGCTGTTTTGGGACTACAACTCCCATCATCCTTAGCTAGCAGGACCAGTGGTCAGGGATGATGGGAATTGTAGTCCCAAGACATCTGGAGGGCCAAGTTTGGGGATGGCTGCCATAGTTGGAAGGGGACCCCCAAGGAGCAGTTAGTCCAACCCCCTGAAGTGTGGAATATCAGCTAAAGAATCACCTGACCCTGGTGGGAGCTGCATGGAGCTTTCTACTAAAGCAGGCACCCCCAAACTCGGCCCTCCAGATGTTTTGGGACTACAATTCCCATCATCCCTGACCACTGGTCCTGTTAGCTAGGGATGATGGGAGTTGTAGTCCCAAAACATCTGGAGGGAGGGCCGAGTTTGGGGGGGTGCCTGCACTAAAGCTCCTGGCCCATCGGTCCCTGTGGGTTTTCCTTGGCGCTTGCAACAGATTCCTCCAGCCTCCAGCAATGGAGTCCTAGTCCTTGAGAGAATCAAGCCTGAGGACGTGATCCCTGGAAGTTTGCCCTTGAGATCTAGCGATAATAGTCCAACCTGGAGCCCTTGATAAGAGGCCACTGAAGCAGAGAAAGCAAAGGAAGCCATCTCGCCCTTCTCTTGGGCAAGGAGCTGAAGGACATCTGTGGTTTGCTCAACTTCAGCAGTTAAAACCAAATCTGTAAGTGGGTCTTATCCACAGGCCTTGAGAGCCGAGGCAGTTTAGGCTCTGGATCCACATCTAAGCAGCACTTCTTTTCTTCCCATGGGGGGGGGGCGCACCATGGGGCAGCCCCAATACCTGTCTGTAGCACAACTCGCAGGCCAGTTCTCCTGCTATGCCCCACGGAGGACCTTAATAGCAACACCCTCGAGGTCCTGGGCCCTAAGGAAGTCAGATTAGCCTCAACCAGAGCCAGGGCCTTTTCAGTACTGGCCCCGACTTGGTGGAACGCTCTGTCTCATGAGACCAGGGCCCTGTGGGATCTGATTTCTTTCTGCAGGGCCTGTAAGACAGAGTTGTTCTGCCTGGCCTTTGGCTTGGAATCAACTTGATCCCTTCCCCCTCTTTCCTTTTTCCTTTCTCCTTCTGTGATGGAACTCCTATGTGGGGACTTCCCTGGCTTTTTTCTGGCCCACGTAGGACCAGTCTGGATAGTTAGCCTTGGTGAAGACTTGACGTTTTCATCCCCCAAAAAGTTTTTGAGTTTCTGCTGAAATGAGGCTGCATTTTAATGTTGTATTTTAATCTTGTTTTTTAAGTTGTATTTCAATCAATTGTTTTATATCTGGTGTTAGCCGCCCTGAGCCCGGTCTTGGCTGGGATGGGCGGGGTATAAATAAATTTTTATTTTATTATTATTACTATTACTATTATTATTAATTCTCTCTCACACAGCCTAGCCTACCTCTTAGGATTGTGGTTGTGAACAAGAGCAAGGATGCCCCTTTAAAACTCCTTGGCCTTAGGCTAGATATATACTGCCCACAAAACAAACAAGATTTTATTTTTATTTTTACAATTTATCTATCACGTAGCTCCTAAACACAGAAGTGAGAAACCTTCTTCAGTCCCAGGGTCTCATTCCCAAGTATAAACCTTCTGCGGCCCACATGCTTGTGGGATGTGGGGCAGCGGAAACGAGAGCTGATCTTTGTGTAGCTCAGCCTTGTTTCATAAAATCATAGAACTGTAGAGTCGGAAGGGACCCCGAGGGTCATCTAGTCCAACCCCCTGGAATGCAGGAATCTCAAGCACCCATGACAGATGGCCATCCAACATCTGCTTAAAAATCTCCAAGGAAGCAGAGTTTGCCACCTTCTGAGGGAGACAGTTCCACCGTCAAACACTTACCATCAGAAAGTTCTTCATGTTTAGTCGGATTCTCCTTGATTGCAAATTGTATACATTGGTTTGAGTTCTACCCTACAGAGGAGAAGAAATCAAGCTTGCTCCATCTGCCATGTGACAGTCCTTGAGATGTCTGAAGATGAATATATTGAATATTCATATTGAATATGAGGCTTGGGAGAAATTGTGGAATGAGGGTCTAAAATTTACGGTGTGTACCACCTTGAAAGCAGTCACGAAATTACCGTATTTTTCGCACCATAGGACGCACTTTTTCCCCTCCAAAAATGAAGGGGAAATGTGTGTGCGTCCTATGGTGCGAATGCAGGCTTTCGCTGAAGCCTGGAGAGTGAGAGGGGTCGGTGCGCACCGACCCCTCACGCTCTCCAGGCTTCGCGGACCTCTTCGCAAGGAGCGGGAGCACTCCGGCTCCTTGCGGAGAGTTGCCAGCATGCCGAAGCCTGCGCGCGCTGAGCTCAGTGCGCCCAGGCTTCGCGGACCTCTCCGCAAGGAGCCGGAGCGCTCCGGCTCCTTGCGGGGAGTTGCCAGCATGGCGAAGCCTGCGCGCGCTGAGCTCAGCGCGCCCAGGCTTCGCGGACCTCTCCGCAAGGAGCCGGAGCGCTCCGGCTCCTTGCGGGGAGTTGCCAGCATGGCGAAGCCTGCGCGCGCTGAGCTCAGCGCGCCCAGGCTTCGCGGACCTCTCCACAAGCAGCGGGAGTGCTCCCACGGCTTGCAGAGAGCTGTCTGTTTGCGGGCTGGGGTCGGGGGAAGCTCGAGCTTCCCCCGCCCCAGCCCCGCGCCTGGGGGGGGGAAAATAATTTTTTCCCCTTTATTTCCCCCCCCAAAAATGGGTGCGCCCTATGGTCCGGTGCGCCCTATGGTGCGAAAAATACGGTAAAAGACAACTGCTCCTTGGGAGAAAGGCGATGGCAAACCTAGACAGCATCTTAAAAAGCAGAGACATCACCTTGCCAACAAAGGTCCATCTAGTTAAAGCTCTGGTTTTCCCAGTAGTGATGTATGGAAGTGAGAGCTGGACCATAAAGAAGGCTGATCGCCGAAGAATGGACGCTTTTGAATTCTGGTGCTGGAGGAGACTCTTGAGAGTCCCATGGACTGCAAGAAGATCAAATGTATCCATTCTTAAGGAAATCAGCCCTGAGTGCTCACTGGAAGGACGGATCCTGAAGCTGAGGCTCCAATACTTTGGCCACCTCATAAGAAGAGAAGACTCCCTGGAAAAGACCTTGATGTTGGGAAAGATGGAGGGCACAAGGAGAAGGGGACGACAAAGGACGAGATGGTGGGACAGTGTTCTCGAAGCTACCAGCATGAGTTTGACCAAACTGCAGGAGGCAGTGGAAGAGAGGAGGGCCTGGCGTGCTCTGGTCCAGGGGGTCACAAAGAGTTGGACACGACTAAACAACTAAACAACAACCACCACCACCACCTTGAAGGAGAATGTAATGCAAATGATGTACCGCTGGTACTTAACACCTGTCAAGGTAGCCAAGACGTATAGAATGAGCAGTAAAGTATGTTGGAAATGTGAACTGAAAGATGGAGATTTTTTCCACATGTGGACATGTGAGAAAATGAAACAATTTTGGGATATGATTTATAACGAGCTGGAAAAGTTATTTAAATATACCTTCCCCCCAAAAAACCAGGAGCCTTTTTGCTAGGCTTGATAGGTGAAGAAACAGGAAAAGTAGACCAGAGATTATTCATATATGCCACGAAGGCTACTAGAATTTTGGTAGCCCAGAAATGGAAGACACAGGAATTACCCACATTGGAGGAGTGGCAGACAAAAATGGTAGAATATGCAGAATTAGCAAAACTGATTTACAGGATTTGTAACCAAGAGGAAACAAAGTTCAGAAGAGAATGGAGAAAATTTGTGGAATATGTAAGTAATAATTGCAGAAGTTTAAAGACTGTAGCAGGATTAAAATAAATCTAACGATGTGGATGGGATGTTGTTAAGAAACTGCAGAAAGAAAAGTGGAAACTGAAAACCTGTTGAAGGGAGGGAGGGTAGTCCGTGCTCGGCAGAGCAATGAAAAAATAAGTGGGTATAAGATTATGGAATCTCATTGTATTTGTTTGTTTGACTTATGTCAAAGAAACCTCAATAAAAATGCATTTTATTTTTTTAAAAAGAGAGATATCTGAAGATGGCTCTCATATCTCCTCTGTTTTCCAGGCTAAACATACCCAGCTCCTTCAACCATTCCTCATCAGGCTAGCTTTCCAGGCCCTTGATCACTTCGGCTACCCTCCTCTGCACACCTTCCAGCTTCTCGATATCCTCTTTAAATTGTGGTGCCCAGAACTGGACACCGTATTCCACGTGTGGTCTGACCAGGGAGCAGTAATATGCCGTATTTTTCACTCTATAAGACGCACCAGACCATAAGATGCACCTAGTTCTTGGAGGAGGAAAACAAGGAAAAAAATATTCTGCATCTCAGAAGCCAGAACAGCAAGAGGGATCGCTGTGCAGTGAAAGCAGCAATCCCTCTTGCTGTTCTGGCTTCTAGGATAGCTGCGCAGCCTGCATTCGCTCCATAAGACGCACACACATTTCCCCTTACTTTTTAGGAGGGAAAAAGTGAGCCTTATAGAGCAAAAAATACAGTAGATCTCTTCCCTTGATCTGCACACCGGAGCTCTGTTTGTACAGCTTCTCCATCAGGGGAAGCAAGAGGCATGATTACAGTTCAAGGACAATTCCTCCTTGGGCAAAAGAACAGGAGGAGGTGGTGCAGGATCTGTGAGGGGCGTGGCCTGGATAAAGAGGGTGTGGCCTAGAGAAGGGGGCGTGGTCAGCAGAGCACCCCCGCAGCTTGAAATAGGCTTACAGGACCCCCATTCTGTTTCTCACCCTCAACACAAAGCTTGACAGAAGCCTTAAGCAGAGCTGACGAGATGCTAAAGCCCCAAGATGGAAAAACGTTTCAAGTCGCCATCGACCCGCAGCCTTTCTTCACTAGGGAAGCCGCAAAGCGTTGAGCAAACCTCAACCGGCCTCCCGTGCTGAATTATTCAAACCCCTTCCATTACTTACCCAGATAAGTGGGCTGCAGCGAGAGATGAGCTGATGCCACAGCTTATTAAAACTTTGCTGACTCCGAGGACATGCAAAGACTGACCCTCTTTGTTGTTCTTGGCGGGTGATGCCTCTTCCAGCGCTGCAAGATGGGAGAAGGTCGCGCAGGTTTCTCAAGCTTTTTCACAGATTCAGGCGATGCCGCTTAGCGGAGGTGGGGAACCGGCAGCCCTTAGGATGACCTTGGAGGGTGGCTGCTTCCCTATCCTACCCCAGACTTCAAAGCTTCTTATCTCCCCAAGTTCCCATTACCTAAGGTGCAGAACCTGAGCAGCAGGTGTGATAAGCTTGCAGCAAACCTTTTCTAAGGGCAATTTGCAGACATAGAGCAGCAATAAGCCTACAAGGCTTTGCTCACGGGCACAATTAAGATTGGTTCTGGCAATCAGGATTTGGAAAGAGGGAGGAATCCCACGCAGCTTAAGAGCCAAAACATTTCACACTCTCATCTCTCATAACACAGGGACATTCAATGATGATGATGATTTATTATTTATATCCCACCCATCTGGCTGGGCTTCCCCAGCCACTCTGGGCGGCTTCCAACAAAATATTAAAATACAGTAATGCATCAAACATTAAAAGCTTCCCTGAACAGGGCTGCCTTCAGATGTCTTCTAAAAGTCTGGTAGTTGTTGTTCTCGTTGACATCTGACGGGAGGGAGTTCCACAGGGCAGGCGCCACCACCAAGAAGGCCCTCTGCCTGGTTCCCTGTAACTTGGCTTCTCGCAGGGAGGGAACCGCCAGAAAGCCCTCGTAGCTGGAACTCACGTGTCTGGGCTGAGCGATGGGGGTTGAGACGCTCCTTCAGGTATTCTGGGACGAGGCCGTTTAGGGCTTTCAAGGTCAGCACCAACACTTTGAATTGTAATCAGAAACATACTGGGAGCCAGTGTAGGTGTTTCAGGACTGCTGTTACGTGGTCTCAGTAGCCGATCCCAGTCCCCAGTCTAGCTGCCGCATTCCGGATTAGTTGTAGTTTCTGGGTCACCTTCAAAGGTAGCCCCACACAGAGTGCATTTTTGCAGTAGTCCAAGCGGGAGATAACCAGAGCATGCACCACTCTGGCAAGACAGTCTGTGAAACTGTGAAACTATTCCCGCCCCTCACTACCCCAGAGTGGGTTCACGATGAAAGGTGGCCACAGGGTGTGATTCTGCAATTGTTTTGCAACATTCAACAAATGAACTACGCTGCTTCCTTTTCCTTCAGTCTCACCTAACTGCCTGGGGCTCCTGAATTTCCTTTGCATTTGGGACTTGGGAGGCCTCCCTTATTTCTGTCTCAATCCTCACAGGGAACCTGACACACTGCCAAAAACTTCTGAAAGACTCATTTGGATTTTACAATATTTTATTTATTTTTGAGATTACAGAGTCCTTATTGCTGATCTAATACAATCACTCAGACATTAATATTTAAAACATCCTTTTTTGAAAATATTATAATCTCATAAGTTTTTTTATTTTTTTTAAACTTCCTTATTGGAGAATTATGACATGATTTTTGTTTTCCTGGTTTCAGATATTCGGATCGCAATTTGCCGTTTTTCCTTATGACGCGTTTTTGTTTTGCTGGTGTCTCCTACCTGTCTTTTTTAAATAGTCTTTGAAATGTTACATTAGAAAATAAAACATTTATTACACTTGCTTAAAATTTAGAGATGATCACAGAAGTATGGCGATTCCAGACTGATTGGGAAATGGTGAGCAAGCAAAATCGCTTTACAGACAAATAAAAAAATAAAACGAAAATAAGCAGAACACAGAGGAAGATTTATTTATTTTTTAAGAAAAGAAAATCAGAGGAGATAAAACTCTTTCTGTAGGACATTTCTGTTTGTTCCCTCCCGCCATTCTCTACATCAAAGATAAAAATGATTTCGAGCAAACAAATTTAAAAATGAGGACAGCACCATCACACGCTCTAGCTAGTGGCAGACCCTGAACAGGTGACCCGCTTCTCCCCACACGACTGCACTCACCCCTTTCAAGTCACACACTTTTGGGGTCACATGGGCAGAACGGTTGTCTCTTGCCTGGAGAAGTGGGAGGGTATATCATGCCTGGTAGGCGAGACACTGGGTGGGTGAGAGGGACTTGGACCGACCCTAGCAGCATCGGTCTGCCTGACGGCTGGAGCCATATTTCTTGTAGAAGAAGAAGAATTTGGATTTGATGTCCTGCTTTATCACTACTCTAAGGAGTCTCAAAGCGGCTCACAATCTCCTTTTCCTTCCTCTCCCACAACAAACACTCTGTGAGGTGAGTGGGGCTGAGAGACTTCAGAGAAGTGTGACTGGCCCATGGTCACCCAGAAGCTGCAGGTGGAGGAGCGGGGAATCGAACCCAGTTCACCAGATTACGAGTCTACCGCTCTTAACCACTACACCACACTGTTGTAGCAGGTTCAACAGGCCTTGCCAGACTAAGTCAAGGATCTGGGCCTTGCGGGGGGCAGCAAACAAAGGTGGCCTTGCGCTTCGTGATATTCCAAAGTCCACGTGGAAGAGCATTCAACTCAGGAGAAGCAGGGCGGTGAATTCACACAGCCATTCCCCCCACTGCAGGGCACAGAATCGGCCCTTCCACCATCCTCTATGCAGAAGTCAATGCAGCCCCCAGCGTGAGATGGTGGCCCGAATCCTGAATCTTTCCCAACTTCCTTGTCACTTGGCTGCCCACGCCCAAGTGTCCTGGGGGCTGGGCAGGCAGTACGTCCCTGGCAGTTCCTCCTCAAGGACTCAGGCACCACACATACTGGACAGTTGAAGTCAAGCAGGTGCAAACTATACTCAAGAGAAGCAAAAAAAAAAAAGTGTTTTGTTTCTTAAAAAGAGCGAACCCAGTTTGTACTAAAAGCAACAAAACTGCCCAACAGCCCCTTCCTATATAGCTCATCGCTGGTATTACAAAACGCACAACCAGATTTTTAAGAGATGAAGACTCACACAGTCAGACTCTTCACATAGCCATGCCCTCCAGAAACATCACAGTCGGACTAACCTTTGCTACTGAAAACATGATGTACAGAGACTGGGCAGATTTCCACAGAAAGCCAGACAGGCACCCACAACTAGTTCTGCAACTCTCTGCACCCCATTTTCTCTTTTCTTTTCTTCTCCTCCACTCCCCCCCCCCCCACCGGCAAAAGCTTAAGTCTTAAATTAACAAAAGCTTTGCTCTTTGCTCTGCCCCACCTTCTCCTGACTCCACCGGAAGACTTTTTCTTTTTCCATTTTCCAGCTAGGAAATTTGCTCTGCTGTTGCTCTGACACACTCAGGTAGCAGATCAAATGCACAAGCTAAGTTCTTTCAGCAAAAGGTAAGCAATCCCCGAATCCTGGTCTTTCGTGATCCCGTCCAAAGGTGGGATTCATTCTCTCTTTCCTGGTGAAATGAATAAAATGTATTCAAATGGGTACGGGTCCCTGGCTGCAACTGTGCCAATTTGGAGTGTTAATAATCATAAAAAAAGAAAAATCTAGTGCCAGAATAATACTAGCATGGAGAGACACAAAAGGAAAAAACAACTGCAAGAGGAATATTGGTCTGGATGGAGCCTGAGGTTGTCTGGCCTGAATCTGAGGACACCAGAAGTGCCTGGCTCCTGGATTACCCCAAAGCCAGTATCCTGTTTCCACCAGATGCCCCGGTGAGAAGCACCCAGGCAGGACCTGAGAGCAACTGCACTCTTTTCATAGGACACCGTGAAGCCTGGGGCAGTTCAATGGAAAGGCAAAATCAGTTTGGGTGGGGTTTCCCTTTAGAGCAGAATCGGGACACAACGGGAAGGACTCAGCAGGAGAATCCCTGCACAAGGCGCATTCAAAATGGATCGCGGGAGACGTGCAATACCATGGCAGCTCAAGGCTCACCCATTTCAATGTGCCTGGCCCAGGAAATGTTCCCACTGGCTCAGGCCCAGCATCAACGACAAATTCACCCCTGCTCTGCTCCTGCGAACAACTGGAAAGCAGATTTGAGTTTGTGCAAACAAATGCCCAGGTCACATTTGCAGGATGTTGACGGCGCCTGTTTAAAAAGCAACAGCTGCCCAACCGGGGAGGGGAGAGACTTGGACGTTTCCTAAAACCAAATACACGTGGGTCTCAAAGTCTATTCTCAGCAAGGACTACAATCCCTTGGCACAGAGAGAAGGGTCGTGGGACGAGAAGGGTTCTCGCTAGCAGGCCTGCCAGCGTTCTGCCGCCCTGTTCCGCAGGGGCCGACACAAGTTGCTTGGCTGCTTAGCGTCAAGATGAGCACGGAATGCCCCAACACCACAAGTCCTGCAAGAATGAAGCTTTGGTAGGCATAGGGAGGGAGGGAGCTCGTCGCAACTTGCATATAAAACCTGCAAGGCTATTGCAGAAGCACAACAATGATCTTATGCAAAAAAGGGGTGCCTGCTCCACAGACCCCAGCAAGGTAGGTGAGGGGGGGGAGAGAGAGGAGGGGGCAACATTTGCCTGGCCTGCTCTCCAGAAGCTGCCCCTCCCCTTTGCACAAGCAGCTAAATTCAGAGCAAGGTTTCCCCCGCAATGAGGTTGCAAGTGTCTTAGCAGCATGTGGAGCGGACTCGCGAGGCTTCCACGTTAAAGCAAATCTGCAGCCGCTTTTCCCAACTGCCATGGCAAAAACACAAGAGAAACAGAGGGAGAGAGAAGCGAAGGAAACCTGGAGTGATGGCTCTCCGCTCTCTCACGCCCATCCAACTTTGGCTGCTCTCTTCCAGACCCCTTTGTTAATTTGTACACTGGATTAGACATAACAGTGATAACAAGATTGCTTGAAGCTGACATAATCTGCGGTAAAATTCATTTGGCCAGACAATCTCTCTTCTTCCCCCAGCCCCCAACTACAGCTTTCCACTCCCCACCCCCCAAAAAACCACCCCCCAAAGTCCATCATCTCACAGTCCCATGGCAGTTTAAAAAACACCATTGGCAGAGGCCGCATTTACAGTATTCTAGTTTAATAAATAAATAACCTAACACACTGTGTACTACGGCAGCAAGCCTGGTTCTATGTTCAGAAGCTTGTAATGGTTTGTCCTGCACGGTAGCCGAGAGAGGTCTTGAGGTTTTTGCTCCTCCTCTTCCTTCCAGCTACAGCCACAGGAAATTAATACCTGTTTAAAAAGAAAAATCACAAAACAACTGGATTATATCCCCAAAGCATTCACTTTCTCTTTCCTTCAAGAGATGGTGGTGGGGGTTGAGGAGAACGGGCTGCTGTGCAATGCGCTTATAATTTGCTCTCGTAACATCTGAGCTCTTTTCTCATCTCCTAATTCCCGCTGCACTCTAAAATCAGAACGAACACTTTCGGATGAGTGTGGGAGGTTTCTCCCTGTTAGGGAATGCATTTCATTCAATTAAACTGTGCTAGTAAAGAGATTGCAAGTTCTTGGGAGCAGGAAGTTGCAGTGAAGCCCGCCAAGCTCCAATTATGTTCCTCTTGGGACACAGGCGTCTATCCTCACCCCAAACAGGGAGACGGCTCTGGAAGCTACTGAATTCTTGGATCTAGCAGAATCAGGGGTGCAATAAATGAGGAACTCAGTTGTCTTTACAGTGGTACCTCTGGTTACGAACCTAATTCATTCTGGAGGTCCGTTCTTAACCTAAACTGTTCTTAACCTGAGGTTCCTCTTTAGCTAATGGGGCCTCCCGCTGCCGCCGTGGCGCGATTTCTGTTCCCAACCTGGGGCAAAGTTCTTAACCCGAGGTACTATTTTTGGGTTAGCAGAGTCTGTAACCCAAAGTGTTTGTAACCTGAGGTGTTTGTAACCCGAGGTACCACTGTACTGTTAAACTAGGCTTTTGTAGCTGGGGGGACATTGCTTGCTGGACCTAGTTCTGTTTCCTTCATGCTGCTAAGTGACTGCAAACTGTAATCTTTAACTGTAGACTGAGTCTATAATCTTCAGCCAAAATGCCTGCCATAACTGAGGATCTGGTACGTGCTCACACTGACAGGAGCTGGAGAAATATAAAGGCCTCCTCACTACCTGCCCTACAGCCCAACAAGCACAGACTCTGAAACATCCCCCAGATCTCCAGAATATACAACATTATACGTGGGGGGCAGGGAGGTTTCCTGATTTTTATTTTATTTTAACAAAAGGGAAGTACCTGTAGTAGTTTGGTTTGAAAGGCCCGTGTTTATTTAGACCCAAGTATTTCGCTTGCTCATCCGAAAGCTCCGTCAGGTGTGCGTCGAATGTTGGGAGATGAAGACTCGCCACGTATTCATCTGAAAAGGGAAAAGCAGCCCTGGTTAAGTCCGTGTGGCTGCAGGAAGACCCCAAACACCCCACAATGCAAGTGGGTGGGATGGAAACAGGAAGTTCAGCAGCAAAAAAACAAAACAAAACTCAAAACACTCAGGACTGCCTCGGCAGTTACCATAATCAGAAAAGCAACGAAGAGAAAACAGACCCCTCATTCCTAGATGGCTGGGATGATGGATATTGCTGGGACTTTTTAGACGCCAGAAATGATAAGAGGAGCTGAAAGGCCACAGGTTCCCTATCCCTGACCCAATAGCAGTGGACTTGTAATCTGGTGAACTGGGTTCGATTCCCCGCCCCTCCACATGCAGCTGCTGGGTGACCTTGGGCTAGTCACACTTCTCTGAAGTCTCTCAGAAGAAAGGGAAAGGAGATCGTTAGCCACTTTAGGGTAGTGATAAAGCGGGATATCAAATCTAAACTCTTCTTCTTCTTCTTTTACCACTCATTTCTTCAGAGACTGCAGACTTCCTTCCCCAGCCTCATCTCAAAGGATTCTTGCCCCCCAAGACCAGGCCAGTGGGGGTGGAGTCAGTCAGAGGGGCTGGGGTTTGCGGCCTTTGTCGCCTGGTGACAAATGGCAGGCTAGCTGCAATGAGACCCTGAAGCTGAGCTGGACATGGCACTGACTGCTGCCGTCCGCTGTGCCCTTGGCGCTGGGACTGGCTCCCATCAGACTGTGTGGCCAGTTCATTCCTCCAAGGGCTACCAGCCTCCAGCTTCCTTTTGAGGACAGCGAGGTGATCTCTATTGCCACATAACACCGGTCTTGAAAGACCTACAATGGCTCCCAGTCCGTTTCCGAGCACAATTCAAAGTGTTGGTGCTGACCTTTAAAGCCCTGAATGGCCTTGGTCCAGTATACCTGAAGGAGCATCTCCACCCCCATCATTCTGCCCAGACACTGAGGTCCAGCGCTGAGGGCCTTCTGGCAGTTCCCTCATTGCGAGAAGCAAAGCTACAGGGAACCAGGCAGAGGGCCTTCTCAGTGGTGGCACCGCCCTGTGGAGCAGCCTCCCATCAGATGTCAAAGAGATAAACAACCACCTGACATTTAGAAGACATCTGAAGGCAGCCCTGTTTAGGGAAGCTTTTAATGTTTAACAGACCACTGTATTTTAATACTTTGTTGGAAGCCACCCAGAGTGGCTGGGGAAGCCTAGCCAGATGGGTGGGGTATTAATAATAATAATAATAATAATAATAATAATAATAATATTGTTCGGGGAATAATAATAATGTTCGGGGAAGTTTTTAATGTGTGACATTTTAATGTATTTTTAAGCTTTGTTGGAAGCCGCCCAGAGTGGCTGGGGAAACTCAGACAGATGGGCGGGGTATGTATGAATGAATGAATGAATGACGATGACGATGACGACAATAATAATAATAATAATAATAATAATAATAATAATAATAATAATATAATTACTGCTTCCCCAGGAGCCTTGGGGATGCAGCAGCAGCAGCAGGGAACAAGTCCCAATGCTAACCTTCCACCTGCAGGAAGCAGGTAAGCAGAAGGGTACCTTAGGGTGGAGTGTGATGGCTGAAGCTTACCCATTTTTTTAGGCAGCAGGTAGACGTCCTGCTTGTAGCGTCCTTCCGGGGCGTTGTAGAGCTCTATCAAGGCCAGAGCCTGACAAACAAAGGAGAAGAGAGACCGGGTTAAGCTGGATCTCTGGCCACAGAACAGATCTACCTGGAAAGCTTCCCTGTTTGAAAAGATAAACAGCTTGGGATTCTCCAGGGAGATCTTGATAGCGGCAGGATATGAGAGAGCCAGAAGTCAAGTGCTCCAACGCATTAGGGACATAGAGCTGCAATGTCATATGGGCAAAATGGATAAACATGCCACAATTAGAGACTTTGGGAGAGGGTTCTCACCCGTAAATTATCTGGCTGATTTACAAATACCTAAGTAAATTATCTGGCTGATTTACAAATACCTAAGTACAGACACTCCTTTACCCTGGCCAGATTTAACGTTCTGCCCTCTGCCCTGCTGCTAGGCAGATATGAGGGCAAACCATATGAGTCACGTGTTTGCCCATGAGGCTCATCGGAAGTGGAAACAAGTCTGCATGTATTGCTGCACTGTAGTTACTACGAGGATCTACGCCTGACCTTTATTGCCCCAGTTCTACAAAAGCTTAAAAATTAAACCAGAACTCCAACGTATGAGAGCCTTGGTAGAAGATAAGGTTCCTGAAATTACGATCAATGTTGCCAAATTCTGTGTAGCCACTATTAGGCGCAGGAAACAAGAGCTTTCCAATGTCAATATGCAGGTGAAGGCAAATACTTAATTTTATTTATGCTGTCTAATTTTAAATTGCTGTTATGGCCTAATCTGTATTGAAATTGTCCTTTGTTTTTTCCGGTGTTATGTTTCGCTGACTAGCTGTACGAGTTAATCTGGTCTGTGACCGTTTAATAAAATTTGATTTGATTTGATTTGATCTACCCAACAATGGCTGCTCAAGTCGACCGGAACACCTGGTGGAGAGAACTAGAAGGGACCAGAAACGCCACCAGCCCAGGATTCTATTCCATGGCAGCACACCAGCACCAAACTGTTTCCATTCCTGATCCTTCCCTGCACAGGAACCAACTCTTCACCCCCCAGTAAAATATATGAGGGGGCTGCCCCCCCAAGTTGATGAACATTGCCATGCAAATGGTGTGTTCATGTGCTGTGCCTTGTGATCAAATAGGTGGGGTAGGGCTTACCTACGCCCCCCCCATATTTTATTCAAATTGGCACCCCTGCTCCCCGTAAGATGGACATTGAAGGACAGGAGTCAGGGGAAGAAGGCACTTCAACTGTTTCACACAAAGCCAGCCAGATCACAGGTTAAAATCAGGAAGGATGGCCCAGTGCTAAAACGAGCAGCTGTTCTGACTGTGAGTGAATGAGGCATCTCTTGTTCGCTCCAGACACAGCTATCAGCTAAACACACTGAATACGAAAGGAATCCAACCTCTGCTTTCTCACCCTGAGGAATTTTGCTGGGTCACAGATCTGCTCCACTCAGTATCATCTTGAACTGCGGGAGTCCTTGATAGCCCAGTGCAAGAGAACAGGGTGAGTGGGGGCAGAGCGTAGATATTTCAAAATGCGGGGTGTGTGGAACAGCAAGAACCCCTTGTCCAGAATGAGTCACAACTGAGGAATGGCAACAGAACTCCTGAAATACCCTTTTATCTTCTATGACCTAGCACTGTATACTCACTTAAACATTCTTTAAGTATCAATGACTTCCCTTCTTCTTTCATTTTGCATACTATAAATCCCTGCATATTTTACATAAACCAAACCATTCGGTATTCCGTTATGTGTGAATTCAGTTTCTTGCTGCTGAAGGTGCGAGGCAGGGATGGGGAATCTGGGGTCCTCCATATGTTGTGGGGCTCAAACTCCCATCACCCGTGATCTCTGGCCACGCTTGCTATGAGACCATGGGTAGGCAAACTAAGGCCCGGGGGCTGGATCGGGCCCAATCGCCTTTGAAATCCGGCCTGCGGACAGTCTGGGAATCAGTGTGTTTTTACATGAGTAGAATGTGTCCTTTTATTTAAAATGCATCTCTGGGTTATTTGCAGGGCATGGGAATTCGTTCATCCCCCCCAAAAAAATATAGTCCGGCCCCCCCACAAGGTCTGAGGGACAGTGGAGCGGCCCCCTGCTGAAAAGGTTTGCTGACCCCTGTATGAGACCCTCATGCAAGGCACCCTCACACTCAGTGCCCTTCCCCCTTGAACTCCAGGAGTTGAGGGGTGCAAAACACAAAGCTGTTGCTTGGGCTGCCTTTCCGGGTGCCAAACACACACGGAGAAGAGCATCTGACCTTTTTCGGGGGAAACCCCTGTGTCACCATTATGAAAAAGAACTGAAATAAACGGCCTCTTGGCTGATCCAGTATGAAAACTGCCCCACAAATCCCACTCACCTGGGTAGTCGCTGTTATTGACAGCACAAAGGTTGGAACTGTGGAGCAGCTCAGGTTCAGCAAGCGCCCCTGAAAGACAAAAATGCATCATTCCTGCATCCAACACTGGGTTCTTGACAGGCAAGTTGCTCCTGACCTGCAGGGGCTGCCAGCAATTCAGCTCCACCGCCAAACAGCAAGAGGGAGAAGCAGCCCCCTCAAAAGGAAGTGAACTGTTAGCTCTTGGGAGAAGCTTCTAAAGCAGCGGTTCTCAACCTGTAGGTCCCCCAGATGTTGTTGGACTACAACCCCCATCATCCCCGAGCCCTGGCCTTGCTAGCTAGGGGTGATGGGAGTTGTAGAAAGGCTGCTCTAAAGGGTCAGAACTGGGAGGCCCCTCCAGAAGTGAACTAGAGAAACCCTGGCCAAGATGGAGGAGCTCATCTTCTGAACCACAACTGTACACACAGAGAGCTCCCAGCACCCACCCAAGCCTTCTTCACCAGCACGGTGCCCTCCAGATGTTTAGGACTACAAGACGTGCAGTCCAAAACATCTGGTGGGCCCAAGTACACAGCAAAGCTATTCCACCCTGTTTGGAAGGCCCTCCAGTGTTCCACAGTGGCTCCCTTACCTCTGCCAGCAGCACTATCCTCTTCCCGTCAGGCCAGATCACATGGTCTACCTGAGACCTCACCCGCTCCCATGTCAGCTCCGGGGTACGCAAGCTGGCCTGGAAGACAACGTTCGAAAAGTCTGAAGCTGAAAGGGCCTTCGGAGTCAGCAGAAATGGTCACTGCACAAAGTCTCACTGCACGGAGTAACTTGTCGTCGGCTGAGCGAGTTCTAAGGTCTGCAGGGGGTGGGCATTGCAGGACAACGCACGCCTTACAATTCGGCGGCCCCGATTCACCAGTTCAGCACCGCCAGAGGCAGGAAGTAAGAACTGCTCTGCTGAATCAGACCACGGATTTGTCCAGTGCAGCCTCCCCCTTCTTACTCTTGTGGCAACAGATCCCGTAAAACAGTTAGTGAAAAACCACCTTCAGCCTGCCTGTCTTGAAACTCCTGGCACTGAGCTTCATGGGTCGTTCTAGCATTGTGAGGGGATAGAAAAAAGTCCTGGGCTTTCTCTATCCCGTACTTACATCTACAAGTCTCTGATATTACCCCTCTCTTAATCACCTTTGGTCTAGAGAATCCAAATGATTTTGCATAAATGAATTGTGACTCACTTCACCCCCATAGTTCAGCCCGGACACTGAGGTCCAGCGCCAAGGGTCTTCTGGCAGTTCCCTCCCTGCGAGAAGTGAGGTTACAGGGAACCAGGCAGAGGGCCTTCTCGGTGGTGGCGCCCATCCTGTGGAACACCCTCCCTTCAGATGTGAAGGAAATAAGCAGCTATCTTATCTTTAAAAGACATCTGAAGGCAGCCCTGCTTAGGGAAGTTTTTAATAATTAAAGCTGTATTGTTTTTAACACTCAATTGGGAGCTGCCCAGAGTGGCTGGGGAAACTCAGCCAGATAGGTGGGGTCCAAATAAATTATTATTATTATTATTATTATTATTATTATTATTATTATCACGGATTGTTAGGAGCTGACTATTGTGCTGATTACTGAAATTACTCTGAAGTTGTTTTCATCATCACTGTTGTTGTTGTTGTTAAACCCAATTGTTATGTCTTTATAAAGCCCCAATTGTTATGCCACATTGCTATCCACCGTGAATCCACTCTGGAGTGCAGAAATGGCAGAAAATGGGTATATAAATATACCTGACTTTCTTTTGGGAGGGCAGGCAGTGGGAAAAAACCAGCCCAGAAAAAGGGCACTCCACCCCACTTTTCTGCAACGTTTCTGAATGCAAGCCAGCCGCGCAGGTCAGTCTCCCGCTAGCAGTGAGATCAGACTGATGGAAAGAGCGCTTCAGTGGGTGTGTCTGGGGCAACAATGTTTTGGGAAGTGCCCATTAGAAAACCAAACCAAACCGTGATTCCAGGCGTTGCAGGGGATTGCAGTTGCTGTGGTGTGGTGAAATGCTGTAAGGCCGAGTGAGGCAGGAAAATGTCGCCTACAATCCTGTCCCCTAAATTAGAGAGGTGCATGGGCACATCCTGACTCTGAAAAGGACAATGACAAAACCAGGAGCCCTGTCAGAGGAAGCCTCCTTGTCAGAGGGCTCCGATTACCCAGCTCCTCCGCTGATACTGACACACAGAGAGGCCTGGGCTGAAGGAACGTCAGTGTTTAGCAGCTGTTTACTGCAGGGGTTGCTTAGCAGCTAAATACAAGCTGGCATGCCAGCAGATGTCCTGACAGATGAGTGAGCGAGCTCCACTGCTTATCTCCCTGCCCTCCCACCCAAAAAAACTTGGACAAGGCTGGTGTTTGCCTGGTTCCAAAAGAACAAATGTCAGCCCTCCCTATTGTGCTGTTTTGGAAAGCCGGGGGGGGGGGGGGAACTGTTCAGCACTCCAATCTGCCCTTACTGGTGAGACGAAGAGTCGAAAAAGCACTCGATGAGAGCCTGGAAGAAGCATGGACAAGGGTCCTCTCAAGGGTGCTTTCACAAAGAGCATTCTGAACAACCCACTTTGCTGGTTTAAAGGCTGGTGTTTACCGTATTTTTCGCTCTATCAGATGCACCAGACCACAAGACTCACCTAGTTTTTGGAGGAGGAAAACAAGAAAAAAGAATATTCTGAATCTCAGAAGCCAGAACAGCAAGAGGGATCGCTGTGCAGTGAAAACAGTGACCCCTCTTGCTGTTCTGGCTTCTGGGATAGCTGCGCAGCCTGTATTCGCTCCATAAGACGCACACACATTTCCCCTTCCTTTTTAGGAGGGAAAAAGTGAGACTTATAGAGCAAAAAACACGGTACTTTTTATTACAGCAGCTGAGTAGCGCAGCCACAGCAGCCTCCACAAACCTTGTGCCACCCAGAGGCTGCTGTGGTCCAGCTCCTACCAGCCCCAGCCATCACAGCCAATTGTCAGGGGTGGTGGGGATTTTACAGAGGGCACCAGCTTCAGGAAGACTAACTAATAGCCGTGGCTTAGGGCCCTCGTATCTACAGGACCACCTCTCCTGGTCTGCCTCGCAGAGGACCTTAAGGTCTATGAACAACCATAGTTTAGAGGTCCCTAAGGAAGACAGACTATCCTCCCCCAGGGCCAGGGCCTTCTCAGTGGTGGCTCCGACCTGGTGGAATGCTCTGTCCCAGGAGACCAGGGTCCTGCAGGATTTAACTTCCTTCCACCGGGCCTGTAAGACAGAGCTATTCTGCCTGGCCTTTAATTTGAATTCAGCCTCAAATGATCTTCTATTTCCTTTCTCTTCCTTCCCCCTCCCCTTTTATGAAGATCACGCACTCTGAGACCCCACTGCTAATTCTCCCCTGGCCTCCTCGCTGGCCCAAGTAGGGCTAATTCAGCCAGCTAGCCCTGGGGATTATCTAATGCTTATTAGATGGATTTCCCCTAAACTGATTTCTGAACTTTGAATTTTATTCTTATTCGTGTTTTTATACTGTATTTTATGCTGCTTTTACAATTAGGTGTTTTAAATTTGTTGTTAGCTGCCCTGAGCCCGGTTTTTGAACCAGGAAGGGTGGGGCATAAATAAAAAAATATTATTATTATTATTATTATTATTATTATTATTATTATTATTATTATTATTTCTGTCCAGGCCCAGGATACAAGTCCACACACAGCCATGAAACTCCCTAGGTGACTGTTGTGCAGCCTCTCTCTCTAAGCCTAAACTACTTCACAGGGTTGCCAAGAGGAAGGGGGGAAATCTGGTACTCTGAGCTCCTTGGACAGAATGAAAATGTAATAAAACCAAGCATAAAGTTCTGTTCATTATTAAGCATTATGTGTTTTTCTAGTTCAGAAGATGACACGCCCTCAGGAGGACAACCCCCACACAAGTGTTTCTTTGGAGCAGAACACAGGTATCTAGAAGTATCTACTGGCAGGATGGCAATCTTTCAGGCTTCAGAGAGCCAGTGTGGTGTAGTGGTTAAGAGCGGTGAACTTGTAATCTGGGGAACCGGGTTCGCGTCTCCGCTCCTCCACATGCAGCTGCTGGATGACCTTGGGCCAGTCACACTTCTCTGAAGTCTCTCAGCCCCACTCACCTCACAGAGTGTTTCTTGTGGGGGAGGAAGGGAAAGGAGAATGTTAGCTGCTTTGAGACTCCTTAGGGTAGTGATAAAGCGGGATATCAAATCCAAACTACTACTACTACTACTACTACTACTACTCTTCTTCTTCTTCTTCTTCTTCTTCTTCTTCTTCTTCTTCTTCTTCTTCTTCTTCTTCTTCTTCTTCTTCCTCTTGCCTATAGAAAAGCTGCTCTAGCACTCCCCTGAATTTGGATCCAGCTCTGCTAGCAAAGACGCAGAACCCTCCTTCATTTCCCATAATGCACTGCACTGCAGGTCGAGCAGGGAAGACCATCCCTAAAGCCCTTTACTAGAGACTGGGGGGAAAAGAAAGCCCAGCTCTTACCACGTCAATTTCAGTGTTGGAATGCCCCATGTTACAAACGATGCAACTGTTCTTCATTCTGTCAAGATGCTCTCTGGTCACTACGTTTTTGTTACCTACAAACACACACAAAGAAACAAGATTTACAGAATGGAATGCTTGCTCTAAACCCCACCCTGGCTTTCTAAGAACGACTAGCACACACTGGGAGCATCTTGTTGCACAAACCCTGGTTGAAATGGAAGGGGCTGGCCCCAGCCCACCCTTCCGGGACACGGCCGGCTATGGTTTTCCTTCTACCGTTCCATTAGGAAGACTGCGAAGGGGATCAAGCTACCATTTCCACAATGAAACCCCACTGCGACGTAAGCGTACCTGTGCAAGTGATAACAATGTCGACTTGCCGAATCACTTCGTTGAGTTTCACAAGACGGAAGCCGTCCATGCTGTGAGAAATAAGCAGAGAGAGACCCCTAAAACCAAAGCCCAGCAGAAAACTCCCCCACCTGAAAACCGGCCTGTGGAATGCCCTCCCATCAGGTGTCAGAGAGCTAAAACAAGTATCTGACGTTTAGAAGACATCTGAAGGCAGCCTTGTTTAGGGAAGTTTTTAATGACTGATGCTTTATTGTATTTTTTAATCTTTGTTGGAAGCCGCCCAGAGTGGCTGGGGTAACCCAACCAAATGGCCGGGGTAATACTAACAACAACAAGTTGTTGTTGTTGTTGTTGTCACTGTGAAGCTCCTGATCTGCTGAAGAAAACCTATTCCAGTACAGCAGTTACACTTTGGAAACCAAACTCCCATTGTGTGAGCTTTCGGAGGCAGCAGCCAATTTGGTTGGATGGGTGAAGTCGACTAACAAGATGGCAGTTCTACATGGGTACCAATGCAGGGCGTGAGTGGTGCCAGAATGAGGTTAGGGAGCCCTTTCCAGCCCAAATGCTGCATCCCATCATGGACAGCCTTCTGAGAAGTCATGTTCCAGCACTGGGCAGGGCTTTGCAAGAGGAAGTGGAGCACGAGGCCAAAGTGGGCGGAGCAACTGGTGTGCCCCTTGGTATGCAGCTGGCTGCATGCAGTCAGGGGCTTCTATGCCAGCCCCACACCTCTCCATCTTCCATCCAGACAAGGAAGAGGCACGGTTGCAGTTCAAGAGCACGTTCCTGCCAGGCAAAAGCGCTTAAGGAGGATGTGGAGCAGGGCCTGCGGGAGGTGTGGCCTGGTCAGTGCCACAGGGGCCACATAACTAGGGGCCTGGAAGCTCGCAGTCCAATCTGGGTGGGGTCTGAGATTCCCAATCCTTGTGGCTAGGAGGATAAACCAAGTTAACAAGGCGACCTTGCCCAAAAAACCAAAAAACCACCGCACTCTGACAGCTGTCAAATGGAGCAGGTGATCTTCCCAACAAACTTAATGGCATTTCCCTCTGGATTTTAACAAGGCTGGTTTCTTCGTGTCGGTTGCAATTGCTGCCCTGTTTGGTTCTATTGGTGCTCACTCCAGAAAATATTTAGAAGATGTCCTGCGCTGATGTTGAGCACTCCAGCACCACCCAGGATAAGGGTGGCAGGGAGAGAGTGGCAATTCCCTTTAGAGAAGGGGTAGGCAACCTAAGGCCCGGGGGCTGGATGTAGTCCAATCGCCTCCTCAATCTGGCCCGTGGACGGTCCGGGAATCAGCGTGTTTTTACATGAGTAGAATGTGTCCTTTTATTCCAAATGCGGATGATGAAGTCGGTGCTGCGTGTTATTTCCAGCGAAGGTATTATTGGTCATTTATTTCTGTTCTCTCCCCTCCCCTTAAAAAGCTCAGCGGCTTTGGGGCACCCCCCCAAAAAAGCAAAGCAACTTTTGCTACCCCAAAAACTTGGGCAGCAGCTCCCCCCCCCCCACAAAAGAAGCTCCACTCTCGGCACTTTGCGATAAATACCGTATTTTTCGCTCTATAGGACGCACTGGACCATAGGAGAGGGAGAACAGGAAGAAAAAAATTCTCCCCCTCTCTGCTCAGCGCCCCTTCAGCGAAGCGGTAAGAGAAACGGAGTCCTTCCATTTCTCCTCCCACTTCGCTGAAGGGGCGCTGCGCAGAGAGGGAAAACTGTGCAGCGCCTCTCCAGCGAAGCCAAGCCTGGAGAGCAAGAGGGATCGGTGTGCACAGACCCCTCTCGCTCTCCCGGCTTCAGGCGGCTATCCACAAGCCTTCAGAGCGCGGCGGGAACTCCTGCTGTGCTCCAAAGGCTTGCGGATAGTGCCTGAAGCCTTCAGAGCACAGCGGGAGTTCCCGCTGCGCTCCGGGGGCTTCAGGCGGCTTCAGTGAAAGCAATGCAAAGCCTCCGGAGCACGGGGGGAGCTCTCCCTCTGCGCTTCGGAGGCTTTGTGTTGCTATCGCTGAAGCCAAGGAGCCTGCATTCGCTCCATAAGACACGCACACATTTCCCCTTAATTTTTGAAGGGGGAAAAGTGCGACTTATAGAGCGAAAAATACGGTAAGTGGGTTTTGGTTTGCAGTTTGGGCACTCGGTCTCTAAAAGGTTCGCCACCATTGCTTTAGAGTTACAAACTCCTTCAAAAACTGGAAACTTTGGGTGCCTCCTAACAGCTTTGCTCTGATCTATGTGGCTCTCTTAACTCCTCCCCACTGCCACACCCTTCCAAAGTTGGCCACTGTTGCATGGATGGCAATAGGAAGGGCCAGTGGGATTCAGTAAAGCAAGGGATCAAATCCCGTGTCAAGCCCACAACACAGGCTGACTGAAGACCCTGCCCACATTCCTCCACAGCTTCAGCTCTTACCAGGCTTGCAGGGCACAAATGGGGTCGATCTCTGTCACGTACACAATGGAGCCCATGGCCTTCAGTGCAGCACAGCAGCCCTTGCCCACCTGCAGCGGGAGAGCAGAACGTCAGGAAAGAGGCACAGAGGACTCAACGCTGCAAGAGCTGGGGAAAAATAACAATGCAGCTCTACATTTCTGGGTCCTGTGGCGGGAGAAGCCCAAGGGAGGAGGGCCAGAAGATGTACTTTCAGCGCAATTAACCCAACGGCACCAAGCGTTTGTGGGTGGGGAGCTTAAGCACACGGTAACTAGACACTACGCCCAAGTGGGCATCCGCATGCAATGATGGAAAAATGCTTCTGCCCAAAAGAGAGGAAAGCCCAGGAGTGTCTAGGTACAATAAAAGCATGTCCAGTTATATATATTGGTACCTCTGGTTGCGAACGGATCCGTTCTGGAGAAGCGCCATATCTGCGCATTTGCATGGCGCAATTTGGCACTTGTGTGCATGCATGAAGCACAATTTAGTACTTCTGCGCATGCGCAAGTGGCGAAACCTGGAAGTAACCCTTTCTGGTATTTCAGGGTTGCCGCGGGACAGAATCTGAAAAGACGTAACCTGGAGCGTCCGTAACATGAGGTACAAGAACCCAAGCAAACAAGATGTTTTCCTGTAGGACAGGTAAGAACTATTCAAATTGGGGTATTTTATCTCACACAGAACCCTGGACTTCCCAAGATGAACAATGGTTCCACAACCCTGCAGAGTAGCAAGAGTGGCTTTCAAAGGGAATTTCTGCATGGGGGCTGCAGGAAAGGGATGCCCCTTGGGAGCTGCTTATTCCATGAACCTGGTCAATGGACAAGCAGATGCTGCAAATTACATGTAAAAGGTAAAGGTAAAGGTACCCCTGCCCGTACGGGCCAGTCGTGACCAACTCTAGGGTTGCGCGCCCATCTCACTTAAGAGGCCGGGGGCCAGCGCTGTCCGGAGACACTTCCGGGTCACCTGGCCAGCGTGACGAAGCTGCTCTGGCGAGCCTGCACCAGCGCAGCACACGGAAACGCCGTTTACCTTCCCGCTATAAAGCGATACCTATTTATCTACTTGCACGTAAGGGTGCTTTCGAACTGCTAGGTGGGCAGGAGCTGGGACCGAATGATGGGAGCTCACCCCGCCGCGGGGATTCGAACCGCCGACCATACGATCAGCAAGTCCTAGGCACTGAGGTTCTACCCACAGCGCCACCCGCGTCCCTGCAAATTACATGTAGGTGGTGCAAAAAACAAAAACATGGACATGTGAAACCTTCTTTTTCCTCCTGGGATTACAGAAGGTTCTTGTGCAGACGTGCCAGTTCAGTGAGTGTGCCATTGCTCCCCCATAATCAGTTCTGTCCAGTAACAGCCGATCAGTGTTGGTGTTTCAGTCTCCTGTGTTATCTTCACTTCCCATCCACCCTGCAGAGAATGCAAAGGCGTTTGGCTGACCGGAGGACCCTTGTCTGTGCAATGCAAGATGGAGACATGCAGCCACCTTGTGGTCTCAGAGATCAGAGGCCACCACTAAGCCAACCTGGTGCTTGCTCTGCAGGTGCCTCAAAATGCACACAGGCCAGTTCTGCGCCCTAACACCAACATCCCATATGTGAAGTCCTTAACAACTTGAATAAAGAAGAAAAGCAGGGGTGGCACTAATGCTATGGGATGCACTTCCCGAAATATGAAAGGCTTAATCTGTATTGGCATTCCGCCGGCTTTTGGAGATGCACCTGTTTATGCAAGCCGTCCCTTGATCTCTCAACCTGTGTCCCCCATTACTATGTTGTTGTAATGGGGTTGTTTTATTGCATGCTTTAACTGTGGGTGTTTATATTTTAATGCTCGTGTAATTGGTTTCTAGGGACGCGGGTGGCGCTGTGGGTTAAACCACAGAGCCTAGGACTTGCCGATCAGAAGGTCAGCGGTTTGAATTCCCACGACGGGTGAGCTCCCGTTGCTCGGTCCCTGCTGCTGCCAACCTAGCAGTTCAAAAGCATGTCAAAGTGCAAGTAGATAAATAGGTACCACCCCAGCGGGAAGGTAAACGGCGTTTTCATGCGCTGCTCTGGTTTCGCCAGAAGCAGCTTAGTCATGCTGGCCACATGACCCGGAAGCTGTACACCGGCTCCCTCGGCCAATAAAGCGAGATGAGCGCCGCAACCCCAGAGTCGGCCACGACTGGACCTAATGGTCAGGGGTCCCTTTACCTTTACCTTAATTGGTTTCTATTCTTGCAAACCGTTTAGAAGCCTATTTTGGCACCAAGTGGCATATAAAACAACAACACCATGGGGGTTTAAAAAATGCTTCTGAGAAGTAAAAGGACTCTAGTGCATCTCCAGTGGAAGGGCGCCCCACAGTTCTGGGTTCAGCCACTCAGAATGCCTGTCAGCATGGAGACTCTCTCTCCAGGAAGGCCCTTCATTCATCTTGAAAGAGATTAAAAAATGCCTGAGGGAAGAAAGCAACTTCCATGACAGCTTTCTGTATCACACAGAGTCATGCAAAAAGCCACAGGAAGCCTGCAGGAAGAACCCACAAGATAACCTGACACCCGACCCAGCTGGAGTGTAAAAATAATGCAGAGTGCAAGGCTTGTCTTGACATTGGGCTAAAACTGTTGTGTGCTGCAAGTTTCCAGGGGTCCAATAGGAAGTTGTGGGTGGAAAGAGGGAGATCAATACAGCACTAGCTGAACTCTGTGGAGTTCAGAAATCCAAGGCACAAATGCTTCTCCAAGTCCTTTCACAAACCATTATCTTGAGGTGCCCTTAGATATCCAGAGGGAAGTCTTGGAGAAATCATCCCTAGAACTGGAGAAGGAACTATGATGCCACCCACAACCTTCACCTAGAGCACAAGCACAGCTTGCTCCAAGGGGGAAACATCCGAGTCTTACCTCTCCGTAGCCACAGACTACGACTTGCTTTCCTCCAAACATCATATCGGTTGTCCTTTTAAGGCTGAGGAAAAACAAGAGGGTTGCAAAGTTAATCTTGAGAAATTCTGTTATGTACAGGATTTCAGGCTCAGGGGCACAGCGGTTTTGGATTTGTGAATAATGGCCCTTGTGTGTATTGCTCAACAGTGACGCAACACCAGTGAAATGAACTAGGAGCTATACAAATTACAGAGCAGTACCACTCTTGCCAAGGGGACTTGCAACGCAGGGACCACATGTGTAGGTTATTGCAATCATGTGCGAAGACACTTTGTACACATGCAAAGAGGCTGCACCACATCCTTTGGGAGCCCTGGAAGCGTAACCACTGTACATTATCTGCACATGGGGATTCCTGCAAATTCCTACACACAAAGCCTGTTTCACATGTATCTGGGAATCTGCAAAGCGATCCTGTGGTTTGAAAAGGAAGCCAGGAACGGGCGAAAGATTGGAAATTATCAATGAATGACAGGGAGCGGGGTGGGAGAGAGTCTATCAGTGATAAAGGTAACAACAAGCAAAACAGTAAAAGCCAGGCTGTCTCTTGCGAAGCAGCTAAATGTGGGGGCTCAATGTAACTGCAGACCCTGCGTATCTAAGCACATCAACAGCAACCAACTGCCTTTAGGAAGATTTTAATTCCTTCATATTCTTTTAAAGCTGCTTTTTCTTTAGTTTATAATTCTTTGCTTCTGCGTGTCCCTTTCCAGCCTCCAAACGGATACCCCTTAGATGCTGAGAACCGTTGGCCCTTGCGATATCCCAGCTTTTGCCGGGGGCTCTGTTGGGAAGCACAAAGCGGTGGCTTCAAGGTGAAGGGAGCCATGCTGTTCTGCACATGGAAACTCTCCCTCTTAGCATATCTCCTTCCCCACTTGGCATCTCTGCAACTGTGCCCTACATTGTAGTCTATTTTTAGCAGATAAGTAAAATAGGTTAGCGGTGTAGGGAGTGTGGAACTTCAATTTTCCACTGAATATAGACGGCAGTCTCGAGGGATTGGAGTGCCGTTCTGCTCCTGTTTCTCGTGGCCCATTTTACAAGGCCCAAGCTAGCTGCCTAGCTGATTTAAATATTTCAACTGCTTCCATACGATTCTGCCAAGCAGCAGAAACAAGAGCGAGCCGACGATAATTTCCTCTGCTGGTATCAAATTTGCATGAAAGCATATTAGTAGAATTAGGAAGCAGCAATTTGCCTGCATTTCAATAAATGGAGAAGCCAATGCACAAATTGGAGGTTGGAGCTTTAAGAGCAACTTTCCGCAGCATGCCCACTATAGCCTTGTTCTCACTGAGGGAGGTCAAGCTGTGCCTGAGGTGTATCCCATGACTGAATGCCAGAAAAACCCGATTCACCACACAGGGAAAGCCAGCGCAGGGAGAAAGCCAGATTAGAACCCTTCTCCCTCCCATGCTGATTTTCCATGTGCAGGGAGCTGTTATGTTCAGTCATGTGTTCCCCCACCTGGCACTCTGAAACGGTAAAATCTTTGGCAAAGGCGACCATCCTCAGTGAGGGTCAGGCCCACCCATGTCTCGCAGTGAACATCAATGTTCCCAGCGGGGAGAGATGTGTTCAAACAGACTGGGGTATGCACTGAGAAACGGCAGCTGGCTGCAAATCCACCTCAAACATTGAGACAGCCGTGCCTGTTGTGCACAATGCAAAGCAGCCCTGAAGCAGAGAGAGAGGCCTCAAGAAGGCCGATAGAATTGACAGCCAGTCACAGGGCCTGTGGGCATCGACTCCACGGGCCTCTAAGCCCATGTCAAGCAGGATTGTAGGAGAGCCCAAAAGACGCTCTAAATCCCACCTCCATTTTGAATGCATCTGATCGTGCAAGAGCTTCCTTGCCACGGACATCTAATGCTTCTGGGAAATGAAAATATGGGTTTGGGGAAACAATGCTAACTGTAGTTCATGGGATGAATTGCCTATAGTGTTCCTCTAGCAAGAGGAACAGAACAGGACAACAAGCTAGATGCCTTTGGTTCATGGTAGGGCAGTGGGCGGGGGGTGAGGGAGAAAGGGATAACATTCCCCCCCACTTTTCTTCTCGTAGTTATCAACTTGGATGAACATAGCACCGTAAGAGATGGAAAAGAACATGTCGGGTCGAGTTGTCTTGTAATAAAAGCTTCAACCCACCAGGCTACGGAACGAGAACTGCAATTACCACGTCAGCGACATCCTGCTCTTAATTCCCTCTTAGTCTTCTGGGTTTAGGCGCTAGCGGCCAGCTTATTCCTGAAGCTACTGAGGAGTTTGGTGCCTCTGTGACATTTAGGGCGGGAAAGCTCCGCCACGTGGTGTCTGCTCCTTTGCCATTCTCCCACAGTGAAGCGTTCTTGTGACGGGATTTGTACCGAACATCGAGAGAGGCCTTTTTAAAAAAACAAAACAATGCACTATATCTGGAATAAACAAACCCAAACGGCACCCGTCTCCTGGCAAGACTATGCGGTTTGGAAACATGGAAATCACATTCACTGGAAAGCTTCAGCATCGGAGAATGGGAGTTACCACCCCGGCTTTTTTCCTGCCATAAAAGTGAGGTGTTTTATCTATTTATAAAAATATTTGTGTACTGCTGTTCATAAACAGTATCACAGCAACCATACAGGTCCACAATAAAAGCCATGTAAAAATCAGAGATTAACTATTGCAGAAATATATTTTCTTAATTGCCTGTGTCAGCTCTGCGGCAGCTATTTGGGCATAGTTACACCTTTGCAGTTGCTTCTCTGCAGACCGTTGTGAGAAGACCTCATTCTCCTCTCTGTGTTCATTTAAACAGAAAGATACGTACCCATCTAAAATGGATTCCCGGCAGCAATAGAGGTTGTCAAACTTCTGCTTGGTGACAGAGTCGTTGACATTCATAGCTGGGACGCACAGCTTGCCTGCCTTTGATAGCTGATACAATCTAGGGTGAGAGGGGAGGGAAAAGAATGAAAGGATAAAGGCCAAGGTTTCCTCCAATTTCCCCGGATGCTCTCCTGCCTTCTGTTGACCTACACAATTGACTGACCAGCACCGGGTGAACCTAGTTAAGGGTTTATTGTGAAATCAGCACTGCTCATGCCTGCAAGGGTTTTTTGCTTTTTGCAAGGTCCACATGATGCTATCATTAAAATGCCAGCCCATCCGTTTTTTACACTTAATCTGATAAGTAAAAGTTACTTTTTAATGCACCTGCCCTCGCAACACTTTCTGAGTTTTGTTTGGGAGGCAGTGTATGTGATTCAAGCTGCTGTTGCATTTTTAAAGATGGGGGAAGTCAGGTCCAAATTCTCTTTCAGTTATGAAACGTACTAGGTGACCACAAGCTATCACAGTGGTACCTCGGGTTACATACGCTTTAGGTTACAGACTCCGCTAACCCGGAAGTAGTACCTCGGGTTAAGAACTTTGCTTCAGGATGAGAACAGAAATCGTGCTCCGGTGGCGCGGCAGCAGCAGGAGGCCCCATTAGCTAAAGTGGTGCTTCAGGTTAAGAAACGAATTAAGTACTTAACCCGAGGTACCACTGTATTGCCATGGGTTACTGGCATGTCAAGGTGCTGCTCTGAATTCCTTTGGAGGACAGACTGAAGAGTAATAAAATTAAGGAAGCTGTTTCTCTCCAAACAAGGGCACTGGTGAAATAGGATGCAGTTCCCACCTCAACCCAAAACACGTGAGAGTTGTTACCTGTGGACTCCAGTGACACTCTCCTCTACAATCCCCTTGATCTTCTTAAACATGTTGGGGTACTTTTTGTAGATCCAGTGTGTGAGATCCCCACCATCGTCTAAGATCTGAAACACCAAACGTGTTATTACTACCACATTCCTTTGCTATAGACCCAGCAGTTGGCATTCTGCACATGTGGTGGTTAATAGGTTTCCCCCACTTGTGGAAGTAGATATTCTTTGGAGAGAGTAAGGAAAGGTATATTATCGAAGGCGACATTGCTCTGTACATCTGAGAGTCCGACAGGGATCTGCCAGCAGGATTCGGCTGCATGCATGTCTTTGGTATGGGAAAGCTAAAATGTATAAGAGCTTTTTGAATCATGTGATCAGGAAGAATTTGTATAGAGTCTGGGAGATGATAGAATATGCAGAGTTAGCAGGTCTAAGAAGTGGAATAATAGAGCAAGAAGAACAGGTATTTAAAGAGGAGTGGGGAATTTTTTGCTGAGTATGGAAAATAATTGTACACATTGACAATGCTGGCAGTATTAAGGTAAATTCAACAGTAAAACATATTTAAAAGGGTGCAAAATGGGGGGAGAGACTGATTTAGATGGATGTACAAGAATATGCAGGAATTATGGGTAAATTAAAAGCACTTTGGAAGGGGAAGGAGGGAAGTCGTTGAATGGATGGGTATAATGAAAGATGTTAATGTGGAAATGTAAAACCTGAAAAGTTCAATAAAAATTATTTTGACATGTTGACATCCAGATTATGTCAAAAGAGACAGAAATTCTAAGTACCTCAAATGACATGTACCTTGGAACTGCTGGTCATAAAACGAAGCCAGAGGCTATCAATGGTTACTAACCATGAAGGCTATGTTCTCCACTGTCAAGGCACTGAGCTGGGAATCGCAGGTGGCTGGGTGATTTAGCAATATATCATCCAAAACCAGTTTGAAGTCCTTATTGGGGGGCGGGGGCGAGTAGAGACATCACCTTGCCAACAAAGGTCCATATAGTAAAAGCTCTGGTTTTCCCAGTAGTGATGTATGGAAGTGAAAGTTGGACCATCAAGAAGGCTGATCGCCGAAGAATGGATGCTTTTGAATTCTGGTGCTGGAGGAGACTCTTGAGAGTCCCATGGACTGTAAGAAGATCCAACCTATCCATTCTTAAGGAAATCAGCCCTGAGGGCTCACCGGAAGGACAGATCCTGAAGCTGAGGCTCCAATACTTTGGCCACCTCATGAGAAGAGAAGACTCCCTGGAAAAGACCCTGATGTTGGGAAAGATGGAGGGCACAAGGAGAAGGGGACGACAGAGGACGAGATGGTGGGACAGTGTTCTCAAAGGTACCAGAATGAGTTTGACCAAACTGCGGGAGGCAGTGGAAGACAGAAGTGCCTGGTGTGCTCTGGTCCAGGGGGTCACGAAGAGTCGGACACGACTAAACAACCAAACAACAACAACAACACTGTGATATCAGTTTCAGAATTTTTGACCCGGCAATATATCATGAAACATGGTGTGTGTGTGAGAAAAACCATGAAGCCAGCCAATGTTTCTCTTGATTCTACAGCCCCTGTTAACACTGCTGGATCAGCTTTCTCCTGCCTCATGCATGGGGCAGCAAACCACAAGAAGAGGCACTGGCAAAAATCACGATGTTGGGAAAACTGTGAAGCTAGCCAATGCCTCTACGTAGCTCCATTCTTATTTCAGACATCGTGATATATCAGTATGTTTAGTTGGTGATATATCACGATGTTGAAAACCAAGCAAGGGAGAGAGCAGCAGCCGCTGGTTCCCAGTCCTCTGCTGAAAGCACCCCCCCCCCCTCAAAATCATCCGATTAGTGGCCTGGGGAGACTTTTGCAATACAATGCTCGTTCCTCCTTCCCAATCAGGGGTTGTGCTTGTTAATCTTCACTTAATTAAGAAGCTTGCATAATCTTTTTTTTCTCTCCCTCCTCCTTTATGTGCACAAATAGGCCAGAACTGCAAAAATTGGCAAGCTTCCCTCGCACCCTTATGAAGAGAAAGAACAAGGACTGCTGCCAAAACATGCCTGGTTCCTGTGGAGAAGAACGGGGTGCCCTTTTGCCTACACAAAGCACCAACTGGGCCCCATTCTGGTTGCCTCTTTCCCTGCAATTCCAACTGATCCTTCCAATATTTATTGGTTTGGCTCACTTACATACCACTCTGAAGTTGGAAAAACGCAGAGCAGTTCACAAACCAAATCGTCAGGTGCCTAACCAGATAAAACCATCAAATCGTCTTTTTTCCCTTCTCATAAATTTTTATTTTCCTTACATATTCTTTCTTATCATACTTTAAACAACATATACACCTTTTTGCTCTGCCGAGCTTGTGACTTCCCTCCCTTCAGATGGTATCCTTTATTTAATCCACTTGCGTATTTTATCTTTTCACCTCTTATCTACATTGTAGGAGTTACTTCAGTCCTGCTAGTGTTTTTAAGTTTTTACAACTGTCCTTTAAATGTTCAATAAATTTACTCCAAACCATCAAATCATCTGGAACCTGAAAGCAGCAGCAAGTTAAAACAATGCCACAGGACTTTTACTGTCGCACCAGAACAGTCTAGAAATGCACACTCGTTCTGAAATAACCCAACGAAGGGGAAGGCGTTAAGAACAAAATATTCAGCAACCCCAAAAGCAAGCAAGCAAGCAGGAGACAATAGTATTATGACACTATTCCCCTATTCCCCCCCTCCACCCACCAACCTAACTCTCCCCCAGAATCACAGTTACCCCAATAACAACTGGTTCTCACCCAGCAGCACTGGGTCTGGGAGAACCCCAACGCTTCTACCCCGAGGAATCGCCCTGCCTAAGAACACTTATGTGTAGAGAGCAGTGGTGGAGAAGAGTAACTCTGAACTGGGGCTTTTCTCTTTTTTATTTATTAATTTGGTTTTTTTATTGATACAGCAAGAAAAGAAAAGAGAGAAAACACAAATACCAAATTACACACAGGAATAACAACAGACACAGAATTTTATTAACAAACAATAAGCCATAAATTGGTCTTAACACTAAAGACCCAACCTCCCGTCTATTCCATATTTCGATTTCATATAACTTATTGCCAATACACACTTTTATCATAATTAAATTTTTTCCTTAATATATCTTAATTCTTACATCTGCCTTGCAACTATGACTGAAGTTCCTCGAACTGGGGCTTTTCTCCTTGAAGGCTGCCCCTTTGGGGAAAATACACCCTTGGTTCCCTTTGCACCAATTATAGCTACACAACCTGGCACATTTTCCAGATCAACATCCTTTTCGTCTCATCCCTGCACTTTCCCTTCACAGGTAACGCCCGCTCTTTGCCTCAGCAGCCAGCCCAACGCTCAGCACCCAGATGGAGATTCAAAGCTTCTTTAGGAGCAGCAAATGGTTTGCAGAATCACCCACCATGTTTGGGGCACTGGTCCGCCCAGACACACTTCATGCATCTGGCGTCAAGTTGCAACCTCCCAGCACTACAGCTATCTGCCATCCCTCACAAAGGCAGGCAAGGTAAGCTCTGCGCTGCTGCCATCTTCTGGTTCAAAACACACACGTTCCTCCGTCAGTTTGGAGTGAAACACAAGAACGGAAACCAGACACAAGCTGTGATGCTATCACCGGTTCTGCAAACAGTGTGGGGACACAGCAGGCAACCCAAAGCATATACAGTGGCACCTCGGGTTACGTACGCTTCAAGTTACAGACACTTCAGGTTACAGACTCCGCTAACCCAGAAATATTACCTCGGGTTAAGAACTTTGCTTCAGGATGAGAACAGAAATTGTGCTCCGGCGGCAGCAGCAGGAGGCCCCATTAGCTAAAGTGGAGCTTCAGGTTAAGAACAGTTTCAGGTTAAGAACGGACCTCCGGAACGAATTAAGTACTTAACCCGAGGTACCACTGTACCCTTATTTATTGTTTGCCTATAGAATGAAGGCAAACTCAGAAGGTGAGAGAAGGACCATTATACCTTCCAGCACCAAGAGAAACCAGAGAAATAAACTTTCACCGATCATGAGGGAGTTGAAACATGCCTGGCTCATGCACCAGCATGAATGTGATACACCAACTATCTCTGCCCTGAGTTTTCAGCAGTGCATGAAAACTGTATATAAGGTTTATACTTCCTTGGGAATGAGACCCTGGGACTGAAGAAGGTTTCTCACTCCTGTTTTTAGGAGCTACTTGATAAATTGTAAAAATAAAATCTTGTTTGTTTTGAGGGCAGTATATATCTAGCCTAACGCCAAGGAGTTTTTAAAGGGGCATCCTTGCTCTTGTTCACAACCACAGTCCTAAGAGGTAGGCTAGGCTGTGTGTGAGAGAGTTAAGAACAATAATAATAACAATAACAATAATAATAATAATAATAATAATAATAATAATAATAATAATAATAATTTATTTATACCCCGCCCTCCCCAGCCAAGACCAGGCTCAGGGCGGCTAACACCAGGTATAAAAACAACTGATTAAAATACAACTTGAAAACAAGATTAAAAGACAACATTAAAATGCAGCCTCAGTAGAAACTCAGATCAAAAACTTTTGGGGGATGAAAACGTCAAATCTTCACCAAGGCCAACTATCCAGACTGGTCCTACCCAGAAAAAAGCCAGGGAAGTCCCCAGGTAGATGGACCAAGAGTCAAAGGCTAATAATACAAGCTTGACGCAATGGAGCTCCCTTTGTTGCTAATTGCCCAGATGCTGTTCTAGGGGCCAGAACCGGATTTCATGAACTCTGCCGACGGTTCTAGGACTCACCATATTTGGCTGCCACCCTTCAACATTGACGCAGCGATCAATGCACCACCAGAAGTCATCCTCAGATTCTCCCTTCCAGGCAAAAACGGAGAACCCTGCACGAGAGATAAGGAGGGTACGCACTTCAGATGGCAGCAGGCAGCTCATAGCATGGGAGGCTACACATGAAGAAAGATCACCTTAGAGCAGTAGTCCACTAAATGTTACTCAGAGTAGACCAAGTGAAATTAAGGGACCTACCCTGGTTGTGTCCATTTATTTCAATGGGTCTACTCTGAGTAAAACTTAGTGGAGTGCCACCCTTAGCACCAATGGCTCTTGTTTTAATCTTTTGTATGTTTTTACCGGAAGTCGGAAATGCTTCTTAAAATCCCCCACCCCTGAAATCACTTCCAGCCATACCTTTAATGCCGTATTTTTCACTCTATAGGACGCACTTTTTCCCCTCCAAAAATTAAGGGGAGGCTTCGCGTTGCTTTCGCTGAAGCCTGGAGAGCGAGAGGGGTCGGTGCGTACCGACCCCTCTCGCTCTCCAGGCTTCAGGGATAGCCGCCTGAAGCCTTTGGAGCACAGCGGGAACTCGTGCTGCGTTCCGAAGGCTTCGGGTTCCTTTTGCTGAAGCCGGGAGAGCTGCGCAGCGTCCCTTCAGCGAAGCGGGAGGAGAAATGGAAGGGGCTCCGTTTCTCCTGCTGCTTCGCTGAAGGGGCGCTGAGCAGAGAGGGGGAGATTTTTTCCCCCTGTTCTCCCCCTCCTATGGTCCGGTGTGTCCTATGGTCTGGTGTGTCCTATAGAGCGCAAAATACTGTGTTTTTTAGAGATCCCGGCTAGAACTCTGAAGCAGCCAAATACCTACCACTCTCAGCCAGGGCAGCAGCTACTTCATTGAGGGTGGAGTAGATGTTGCAGGCAGCCCACCGGCACTGAGCACCCAAGGCACCAAGGGTTTCCATGAGAACCTGTAACGAGCAAAATCGGCGGTGGGCGGGTCTGGGATTTGCCATGCCTGCTCAAGTCTTCACGCAAAAAGTAAATGCCATATTCATTAATATTCAGTAACACAGAGAATTTCCACCTATTAAATTCCCTTTTAAAAGCAGCAAACTACATGCACAACCCTGGATATATTTAAAGTATCGTTAGTACGGTTTTTACTTCCTCAACCTGAAAGTACAAAAAACAACACATCGAAAGCCATACTGTGATCACTTCTAGCCAGGAATGCAATTCTCTCCAAAAGTTTAGAATCCCGACCCCGGTTTTGCTTCAGCTCCTTACTTTTCTGTCGAAAAAGTCTAACCACTCATATACTTCATATGAATTATTTGAAGAGCAACTGTAATCTACAAATTACGCTAGTAGGACTACGAGAAGTTTTGTAAGGAGAAATATACGGAGTGTTACAAAGTAGAAAAAGATAGAGATATTGGTTGTGAGTTTGAAATGTAATAGGGAAAATAAGAAATGCATACTAAGAGATTAGGTTGGAAAATTTTCAGACAGGACTGATGGAAGTCAAAAAAATTGAATAAGATGTAAAAGTATGTTTAATCACTGTTGAAAATGGTATGTTAAAAAACTAAAAAAAAATTATATACAGTAGTGCCTCGCAAGACGAAAAGAATCCGTTCCGCGATTCTCTTCGTCTAGCTGTTTCTTCCTCTTGCGAAGCAAGCCCATTGACAGCTTAGCAGATTAGCGCTACAGCGGTCTAGGGATCAGCTGTTAAGTGGCTTATCAGCGGATCAGCTGTTAAGCAGCTTAGCGGCTTAGGAAAAGGGAGGGGGGAGCGGAAAAAACCCACGGGGACTCGCAAGATTTTTTTCGTCTTGCAAAGCAACCCCATAGGGAAATTCGTTTTGCGAAGCGCCTCCAAAACGGAAAACTCTTTCGTCTAGCGGGTTTTCCGTCTTGCGAGGCGTTCGTCTTGCGGGGAACCACTGTAAAAGAAAAAAGAAAAAGTCTAACCACTCTTCTCATTTCACGTACACAGAAGATGCCCAATGATTCTTCCTGTGACTACAGCACTTGCCAGGTGCTGAAGCAACACCCCCATAAGCCCTCCATGTCCCATCTCACGTCCAAAATTCTGGCTGGAAGAGCAGGCGGTGAAATCAGTAGGGGAGAATGGCAGAGAGCAAGTCCAAGAAACAGCTTTTACAACCAGGGGTTGGATAACTTGGCTGAAGCAGCTAGGGTAACGAGCCATGACTCAAGACAATTACCAGCCCCAGAGGATAATTGGGGGTGGGGGGAGGAAGAGTTGAACTCTCAGCAGCATTCTTCTCCCCAAATGCTCCCTAACAATCTGGAGGCAGTTGGAGGATGGATGGCGGCTAACAGATTGAGATTCAATCCTGACAAGACAGAAGTATTGTTTTGGGGGGATAGGAGGTGGGCGGGTGTGGAGGACTCCCTGGTCCTGAATGGGGTAACTGTGCCCCTGAAGGACCAGGTGCGCAGCCTGGGAGACATTCTGGACTCACAGCAGTCCATGGAGACACAGGTCAATTCTGTGTCCAGGGCAGCTGTTTATCAGCTCCATCTGATACACAGGATGAGACCCCACCTGCCCGCAGACTGTCTTGCCAGAGTGATGCATGCTCTGGTTATCTCTCACTTGGACTACTGCAATGCGCTCTATGTGGGGCTACCTTTGAAGGTGACCTGGAAACTACAACCAATCCAGAATGCGGCAGCTAGACTGGTGACTGGGAGCGGCCACCGAGACCATACAACACCGGTCTTGAAAGACCTACACTGGCTCCCAGTACGTTTCCGAGCACAATTCAAAGTGTTGGAGCTGACATTGAAAGCCCTAAAGCTGTGGCCCAGTATACCTGAAGGAGCATCTCCACCCCCATCATTCAGCCCAGACACTGAGGTCCAGCTCTGAGGGTCTTCTGGCGGTTCCCTCGCTACGAGAAGCCAAGTTACAGGGAACCAGGCAGAGGGCCTTCTCAGTGGTGGCCCCCGCCCTGTGGAACGCCCTCCTGTCAGATGTCAAAGAGATAAACAACTACCTGACATTGAGAAGACATCTGAAGGCAGCCCTGTTTAGGGAAGCTTTTAATGTTTAATAGGTTATTGTATTTTAGTGTTTTGTTGGAAGCCGCCCAGAGTGGCTGGGGGGAGCACATGTGAGCCCATGCACAAGGCTGGCTTCAGGTTTCAGCAAACTCCACCTGTAGGTTTACCTGGAAGCAGCAGCAACAGGTGGCCATTTCAACTCCCTACACGTACTGTCAGTCCCCTGGGGGACCGTGAGAAATTAAAAAGGCATTTCACACAGGCTCATCTGCATGGCACAGGATGCCCAGAGCAGGCACCAATGGGGCTGGGCACTGGGTATCCAAGTAGTTGCCAAAAGGTACCATCTGCCAATGCTGGCCTGGGGTGAGGAAAATGGTCTGAAAGCTCAGCTACCAGAGAAATGTAAGCCCCCCTTAGAAACTGAGAGGCAGGGGATAAAATCAACCAAGTAAGAGGTGCCAGTTTCCTGAATAGAACAGTGTGAATTTCCAAAAGCGAAACATAGCCTCTGAAGGCTGGGTTTCAGAAGGCACCCAAAAACTTCCTGGAGAAATCGTGGCATTTGAGCTGCCTATTCTTCCCTCAATGCCACCATGTGGGATATCAGATATCTGAGCCAAGGTGTCATACTAGGCTTGTCACATGTGCTGGATGCCAAGGACCGGTTGGACGGAAGGGCTTACAGCAGTCTGGGCTGTGATGTGCGTGCAGCCCACGATCTTGGCTCCAGCCAGCGGCTTCTCTCCCTGAGCTCGTTTCCTCAAGGCCATGAGCGCAGGCATTTCTAGGAAGGAAGAGGAAAAGAAATGACACACACGAAAATGGGCACAGATGCTCAAAACCCAAAAGCCAAGTAAACGTCAAGCAGGTGACAGCAAACATTTCCCCATATCGCCTTCAGCATCAAAAAGATTATCGCTTTAAAACAAAGCACTGCAAAGTAACCCAGGGGTGGGGTGGGGAATAATCTGCAGGGACAAGTCCCAGAATTGGTGTGAACATTCAAGGACGTGCCCGCTTCCCACGTTACACAGATAATTAGACAAAGAAACAGTGGAATCCCAGGTCTGGAAGACGCCCAATAAATTTTCCTGGTTCAACACCCTGCCCTGAAGCAGGCACGTGTGGCCTAAAAGCTTCCCCAAGAAATGTTTCTCCAGCAAAGGAGATTTCACCATCTCCCCAGGCAACTTCTTCCAAGGCTAAGCTCATTCTTAGAATGCAGCCATGCTAACTTCCACCTCAATGTGGGAAAAGAGACTGTCAGGCAACAATAGGGTTCACTTGGATCTGTAGAACTACAGCTTTGTTTTGCTTGCACTGTGGTGAGAACCTTGGAATTAAAACTTAAAAGGTGACTTGGTTTGGCTGTTTTGTAACCCTAAATGGGTCTTCCATCACCAACCAGCTCAGCTGTTTGAAGAGATGGTTTGAACTTAAAATGATGGCGAACCAATGAAAGCTTTTTTCAGTTTTGTTTCATCTGGAACTTAAAATGGAACTTAAAATGATGGTGAACCAATGAAAGCTTTTTTCAGTTTTGTTTCATCTCAGAAAGAAACAACGGTATTGGTTATTAGGTTGGACGAGAAAGTGTTCAGATAAGAGGCCTTCCACATCTACAGTGACCAGAAGTGATACTCAAAACAAAAAAAATTCTTTCCAGTAGCACCTTAAAGACCAACTAAGTTAGTTCTTGGTATGAGCTTTTGTGTGCGTGCAGACTTCTTCAGATACACTGAAACAGAAGTTTCCAGACCCTTCTATATAGTGAGAAGGTGGGGAGGGGTATTACTCAGAAGGGTGGTGGGAATGGCTGATTGGCAGATAGCTGTGATGAGCCTGTTGACGACTCTTAACGACTGCAATAGGTCTTACAGGAAAAAGCAAGGGGTGAAAAGGTGAAAAATGGCTTTGTCATGTATAATGAGATAAGAATCCAATGTCTTTGTTCAGACCAGGTCTCTCCATGGTTTTAAGTTTGGTGATAAGTTGCAATTCAGCAGCTTCTCTTTCCAGTCTATTTCTGAAATTCCTTTGTAGTAAAACAGCTACTTTGAGATCTTGTATAGAATGTCCTGGGAGATTGAAGTGTTCTCCTACTGGTTTCTCTGTCTTGTGATTCCTGATGTCAGATTTATGTCCGTTTATTCAGAAGTGATACTGTGAGATTTGCTTAGTGGCCCGAGGGTACCACTTGCCCATGCAAGCAAGAGCTATGAATTCCAAATGATCAAGAGCATTTGAAACAGCCTTACTTATCGAGTCAAGATTTAAGGGCAAACAACACATTGCACTGCCAAATTTCATGACATTCATTTGCTAATACAACACAACGCCCACTGTGTATGTATCCTCCCCATGCCCTTTCTCCCCTGCTAATGCCTCCTTCATTCCTCCTAACCCGGTGGATTATTTACAGTCTCTGGATCTGGCTGGAATAAAACAGGCTGGAATAAAGAAGGCAGGGGCATTTGCTGGGAATGGCTAAGCCTTCCAGTTCATTGGTGCTCCCCGATGTTAGGACTATATTTGCTTTGTAACACCTAATTCTAATTTACAAAGTTCCATTAAAATGATATTGAAGTCAAATGCCTGTGCTGTTTTTTGAGACAACAATAGCAATTTGTCATTCCTCTGATTTAATCTACATTCAATGATCTATATGGAACAGGAGCAATTTGGGGGCGGGTGGGGATTCTGGGGAGAGCTGAACTCAACTGTATGCCTTACATTGCATTAGTGGTGCACCACGGGCTCCCCAGGACAGATTGGAAGAGTCAGGTCTTACTGCCACCTAGTTGTGCCAGAAAAGGTGTCTACCCAAACGGCAGCAAGACCAAGATCTCTTGATCTTAGGAAGTTACCCAGAACGGCAGATCTCTCTTACCTTGCTCGGCAATTTCTATTTCCCGGCGCCCAAATTCAGCCTGCTTGATATTTTTCACGCAGAAGTCACTGCTGCCTTTGGTGTTCTTCTGCTGCTTGTCCCGGGGGGAGGTCTCATCATCAGAGCTGTCTGTGTAGGAAGCAGCTAGAAGAAGATGCAGACAAATTACTACTACTACTACTACTATTATTATTATTATTATTATTATTATTATTATTATTATTATTATTATTATTATTATTTTCTACCCCATCTATCTTGCTGGGTTTCCCCAGCCACTCTGGGTGGCTTTCAACAGAACATTAAAAACAAAATAAAACTTCAAACATTAAAAACTTCCCTAAACAGGGCTCCCTTCAGATGTCTTCTCAAAGTTGGATAGCTATTTATTTCCTTGACATCTGACGGGAGGGCGTTCCACAGGGAGGGCACCACTACCGAGAAGGCCCTCTGCCTGGTTCCTTATAACCTCACTTCTTGCAGTGAGGGAACCACCATAAGGCCCTCGGAGCTGGACCTCAGTCTCCAGGCTGAACGATGGGGGTGGAGACTCTCAGAGAAGAGCAACATTCACAAGATCACAATCAAAGCTGAACATGCATTTGTCTCAGACCTCACGTAAGTGACTACATGTGCTTCTTTCCCTTTGGTGACAATTTTGGATCCTACAGCACTGTATGAAAACATTAAAGCCAGATTGTAGAAAGGGTTCAAGATGTATCGGGATCCTTCCATTACAAGGATTTGACCACCATTTCTGCAGGTCAGTGATTACGGCCTGGGTATCCAAGGTTATCCATGCCTAAGAGCCTCAGTGCAAAATCTCTGCATGCTTCCTTTCACAGCCCTTGTGTGCTCTGATGCCCACTTTCTCACTCACAATGCTCCAACGGCTTCTGCTTGGACCGACACCGACTTGGCCTCCTTGGTATTGAAAATGTTGGCAACTTGGACACCTCAGGTATTTCATCATTGTAAGAGTCACATGAGAAGACCCTTGGGACATCCATGGTAGCAGCACGTAACCTCTCCTCTCAGCAGAAAAGGGTCATACATGGGCATGTATGTGAATGTACAGGGTCATATCTGAGACTCAGCCTCCTGGATCTCTTTGTAGCTAGGGCAAAGAGCTCAGGGGCTGGAGATGAGTCATAAGTGGTCATTGTGACCTCAGGTTCCAAAGGCAGGATGGAATCATATTGGCTCTCATGGCCAGACCCATTGGTTCCCTGCACTACTGCTGTATCACAGTTGCAAACCAATGGAATATAGGCCAAGTAGTCAAGGCGCCTTTGGAAAAAGCTCTCAAGGCAGACACCACCCTGTCCGCAGATATCTGCAATGTCTGGAGATATCACCCTGACTCTCTCTCTAGTTCCCTAGTTTCAAGATTGTCCCACCCTAGTAGTTTTCTCATTTGAACTCTGCAAAGCAACTCCTGGCACACATATATTCTGAAATCTGCAATGAGACCAAATGGTGCAGATTCTAATGGGCATATGCATCCTTAAAAACTAATGAAAGTTACAGCAGACTTGCTGGATCAGACCAAAGGTGTGTCTAGATGAGCATCCTGTTTGCTGCAACAACTAGGGACACTCACAATCAGGTTGTGACAGCAACTGGAGTTCCCTGGCAGAGTGCCTGTTATCACAGAGGTTAGATCTCACCAACGTGATTAATATGCATGGGCAGACCTATCCCCGTTCCATGCATTTGCTGAATCCTCTGCAAAGCTTTCTAAGATAGTGCCCTTACCACACTCTGTGGCAGTAAACTGTGTAAGCTTTTTGTCTGGGTTAAATCTATGATTTTTGCAGCTAATTCTGAAACTGTGTTTCTTTTTAGTTAAGCCCTCTCAATTTATTTTACTTGTTTCAGTACTCATAAACTGTTCTACGTTCAGAGAATACCTGAATAGTGTGCATAAAAAAATGTAAAACATAACACAGACGATAAGCAGCAGCAGAGGGAGGAGGCGGTGAGGAGCCAGGGGGAGAAGCACCGTGCTTAGCACCAGGCCCCCTCCCTCCTTGACAAAAGCAGCTGTCTGCCAAGAGGACGAGATAGCCTAACTTCTGTTGTTTATGCTCTAGTAACCTCTAGGTTTATGGGACGCGGGTGGCGCTGTGGGTTAAACCAGAGCCTAGAGCTTGCTGATCCGAAGGTGGCAGTTCGAATCCCTGCAACGGGGTGAGCTCCCGTTGCTCGGTCCCTGCTCCTGCCAACCTAGCAGTTCAAAAGCATGTCAAAGTGCAAGTAGATAAATAGGTGGGAAGGAAACGGCATTTCCGTGCGCGGCTCTGGTTTGCCAGAAGCGGCTTAGTTATGTTGGCCACATGACCCGGAAGCTATAAGCAATAACCCAACAATACCTCCCACCCCCCCAAAAGAGCCACATATTAAAAGGGAGGTCAGGTCAACCAAAGGCCTGGTTAAAAAGGAACACCTAAAGGTATATAATGAAGGTGCCAGGCGAACTTCCCTGGGCATTCCACGGACGGGGAGCCACTGCAGAGAAGGCCCGTTCTCATGTTGCCACCTTCCGGAGCTCTCAAGGAGGAGGTACACAAAGGAGGGCCTCAGGAGATGATATCAGGGTCTGGGTAGGTTCATGTGGAAAGAGGCAGTTCTTGAGGTATTCTGGTCCTGAGCCATCTAAAGCTTTATGGGTCAAAACTAACACTTTGAATTGGCCCCGGAAACTAATCGGTGGCCAGTGCAGTCGGACCAGTACAATAGCTATGACCATTTGTGGACCAGGAGAGCTTGGCAACCGTAGTTCAGGAACTGATGACTTCAAGTCTTGATTACTACAATGCGCTCTATGTGGAGTCCCTTGACCCCAGAAACTGCAGTTAGTGTCAGCACAACACACGTCTGCTCAGAGAACTATGAGGGTTGCCAATTTGTTACTGGGTCAAATTCAAGGCATTGCTATTGGAAGGCAAATCCCTTAACTGTTTTGGATCAGTTGATCTGCAGGGTCACCTTACCTTAAATGTGCCCACTTGATGGATGTGTGAAACTTGCTTGTAATTTTCATTTTGCAGTTGTAAAAAATTGAACTTTTAGTATGCTAGCACCTACATGTTAGAATGCCCTGCTGTTAACATTAGGCTGGCAAATGCATTTGTACATTTTCTGGCATCCACTTAAAACATTTTTGTTTAGGCAAGCTTATACAGCAGCATTTCTCAAATTTGGGTCCCCAGCTGTTGTTGGACTACAACTCCCACCATCCCTGACCACTGGTCCCAAAATACACAAAGCTGTTGACATGTTTTTCTTTTCTACAGTTAATTTTCCTTAAATGGTTGATTGCTTTTAACTGTTTTTCCTGATAGTTTGAATATTTCATGTAAACCATTTAGAGGTTTTATTACAATCAGGCGGTATGCACATTTTGTTAAATAAATAAATACTGTCTGAATCCTAGCAAGGTGGGAGTCTTGGTAGGAGGGCGGTTCGTGTATCCAGAAAACTGATGTATGACCTGCCCCATACGGGTCACAGTGTCTCTGAAATAGCAGGTGTATGTGCGAAATGTGAACATGTTAGTGGGCTGGCTAATCTGGAATTTATTGGTTTGGGCTGCTTTGATTAGTTTGCTGGAGAATCAGCAAGTGCTGATTTTTTTTGGAATAGTTAATAAATGAGTTGTTTATACTTTTCTGAATATTACTCGTTCTTAAGCACTAGTTGTGAATGTGGTGTCTTTCCTGGAACAGCTAAACAATTCATAACAAATGAAAACCAAGTAAAAATGGAAGAGAAGGCTGCCGGTGATTCATTCCGAAAGCCTACGCTGACCAGAACAAAGTCAGGATGCCAGTGTCTTGTATTAATCCCTGTCTTCATCTCCTGTTTTTGAGGATGTTAGAACATTTGGCTTTGGTTACACAGGAGCTGTTGTGCTGAAGCGGAGGGAACACAGACATGCAGATGCCCACTCAAAATCTGAAACTGCCTCCAAGAAGAGCTTAGGAGAAACAGTACATACCAGAGCTGTAGCTATCCGTTGATGACTGAGAGATGGATCGGGACAAGGAACGGCGGCCAATCTTTGTGGGGCGCTTGTTGAATTCTTGCTTTTGGTCCGCAAACTGGATCTGTCAAGAGAGAAGCCCAGATTGAGCAAAGGGAGGTAAATTTAAAAGGCCAACAAATGCAATCGTTCTGCTGAAGTTAAGGAATAGTTGCCTGTATCAGTAGTTAGACTAGGTTGCAATTTCTTCAGCATTAACCTTCTTTAGTGGTTGGTGTGGGTGCTTCAGCCCCAGGCAACACACAGCGTTTTAACCTGTTACTTCCCTTCCAATCACAACTGCCTTCCATTTTCAACGCACAGGCACACAGGAGTCTCATTCTAATCCAAATGTTTCTCCTTCCATTAAAACCCTTGTTAAGAGTTTCTTGCCATCACAGACATTTGCTATGATCCCAGTCATGCCAGAAGTCTGATACTTGCACCAAACTGTGTTGACATTTCTCTCCATTCCTGCACAGGTCTGCTATCTAAAAAAAGGTGGCAATTAGCAGGGTTTCTTATGCTTAGGAATTCAAAATACGTTTCAAGCTTTGCCTGCAGGGAACTTGGGAAGGGATTTTTTAAAAAAAGTTAACCACAATTCCAGACATGCTGAGGACTGGAGCAAAGACTGTGTCCAGGGGCGTCCTCTACAGATGGACAGGGTGTTAGGACCTGTGTGGCATTAGTATGGCCCAAAAGTATGGTATTTAGTTGCAGGGTGGGAGTAAAAGAAAATGGCCAGGAGACAAGTGGCTGGAGATGAGGGGCCTTGGAGGTGTGGAGTCCACTCACAGCGGACAGAAACTACTGTTCTGTTCAAAGTGTTCCTGGCACTCTAAATCAAACCCCTCTCTCCGTGCCAGGTGGTAAGAAGCTACATGGTGGGGACTCAAAACAGTTTTGTGCTACAGATATTCACTATGAAGACAGCAAAGGCACCAAAATCAAGCATTTTCAGAAACCAAGGCTGTTTTGGTTAAACCTAAGCTTCCAAACCACAAATGATTTCCAAAGGGTCAGAAGCTCTCTCACACACACACACTTTCCAGTAAACTGCTGCCACACCAACACCTGAAAATTATCTTAGGAGAACCTCCAATATTATCACGGAACAAAACATGACATGACCCAGTGGTGACAAGGGTGGATGTCAGTTTTAAAAACATGAACAATGGGTCCAATTTAGAAATAAAGTTGTTTAAAAGGAGGGAGAACTGAAAATGGCAAAAATCATGCAATATAGCAAAATATACGCCCCAGATAAAAAGTCCTTTCTTTCACTGCCTGTAAAGATGGTGCCAGACAAGACCTTCTTTGGATCCCCTGCCTTCAGAACCCCAAATTTGGAATGTCTTTTCCAGGATTGTTTTGGTGGCACAAGCTTTTTTAATTATGTTTTTACCACTGTTTTAAATCTTGCGTGGCTCTGGTTTTAAAACACATTCCTGCCTTTTTAATGTTGTTTCGTTACTTTTTTTACTTGGTTTTAATTTGTTAGGAATCGTTAGCTGTTCCGGGAACCTCTAGGGGTTCAAACAACAGGAGAGAACGGGGACAGTCATACATTACTTAGGCTCTGAGCAGGCGCAAGGAGGCAGGCGATACATTACCATTGGTGTCTGAAGAAAGTTGCCGGCACGCCCAAGAACCAACAAGTGAACTAAGGACCCATTAAGTGTCTTTTTAAACCCTTCTGTATATAATCTACAAAATGGTTGTGCCAATGACCTACAAGGACTGAAAAAACTAGTGTAATCACAGAAGGCAGGGCAAATCTCATGCAAATGTAGGAAAGTAAGGCCCTCATTCAACATAGGCAACGGAGAGCGCACATTTGACACCCACATGAAATGGGATTCCTCGATAGGAAATTGAATGCCACCTGTTACAATCAAATAGGGTGCTTGAGACTGAAGGGGGGAATAGAGCAGGATGGGCTAAGTAAATTCAGTTTTTAGAAATCAAGCAGATTTCTATCAAATGAGTGAAAGAGTGGCAAAAGACACACAAAAGCAAGCATTTATACCACTCTGCTCACTCCTGCGCCCTTTTGACCAAAGGAAATCCTCCTCCCTGTTGAAGTCACAATAATGGATCTATTCTGGCAGCTAAAGGCTTTTCTTGCAGTAACCTTGCAAAGTTCACGTTGTCTACTTTTTCTGAAAATAAAAGTATGTCTCTTGAAATTCACATATCAGTCAATGCAGGCTTCCTGAACCTCGGGCCCTCCAGATGTTTTTGGCCTATGATCCCTAGCTAGCAGGACCAGAGGTAAGGGATGATGGGAATTGTAGTCTCAAAACATCGGGAGGGCTGAGGTTGAGGAAGCCTAAGTCAATAGAATCAACCCATCAAGAGTTCTAGAAGGAACAGTTTAAAATCAGACTTATTCCCTTGACCACAAGGGGTCAGGCCTCTAACAAACCTTAACAATCCTAATTACTGTGGAAAAAAATAAATGCCAACATCACCTTTCTTTTAGAGCCACTAATTCCTTTGGTTAGAGCCACTAATAATGAAAGGTAGTTCAATATAAAGAAGTATTTTTATTTACAAAACAAGACGTTTCTGATGGGTGAAAAGTAGCAGTTATATTCGCACTCTATAGCATCTCATTTCCCTTAAATCCCTCTTTCGCGAAAGACATTTACAGTACGTGCTCCTTGTGCGAAAGCCCCATTCATGAGAAATCACAGCATCAATCCACCATCAACAGAAAGCAAGTCTTCAACACTGAAAGCCACTGAAAACGATTCCTTGGCAGCATGTGCACAGAAGGGTCCAGGACACTTCTGTGCCATTTCTGGCTTTTCAACGCAGCTGGTTGCCCATTTTAACACCACCTTTGCCTCACCTTGGTGCCTCCCTTACTTCCAGAGGTCAAACAAAATTCTGTCCCCCCAGATGCCACCTTCCCCATGCTCTTTGACTGGCAATTAGAAGAAGAAGCAGAGACTTGGGCACCTGCCATGTCATATCTCAACAGGGATGCTGTTTCTGAGATCTTTGGAAGCTCTCCTGCAAAATGCAGCAACATACTGGGTATATAAAGGATGAGACAATCTCTCTAGCAGCCTGATCCCAAACTGTGCAAGGCCTTATGTCTTAGTATCAAAACTTTGGACTTGGACCGTCAGCTGATTGGCAGCCAGTGGAAATCCTACAAACATGTTGCATGTTGGAACTCGCTTACTATATTTTTTTTGGGGGGGGGGGGATGAACGAATTCCTATGCCCCACAAATAATCCAGAGATTCATTTTAAATAAAAGCACACATTCTACTCATGTAAAAACACCAGGCAGGCCCCACAAATAACCCAGAGATGCATTCTAAATAAAAGCACACATTCTACTCATGTAAAAACATGCTGATTCCCGGACCGACCACGGGCCGGATTTAGAAGACGAATTGGGCTGGATCCGGCCCCCAGGCCTCATCTCCTGGATTGGCACCAGAAAGTCTTCCAGAAGTGATGGAGACAAGGGCTGCGAAAGGGAGGGGTTCCCAAGAACCAAACTGTCCCCTAGGGAGGCCTTGACTCCTGAGGGGCTTACAGGAGTAGGGTCAGGTATTTGTGAGGGAATAATGCTGTCCGGAGCCAGAGTGTCAAGGGCAGAGATTCTCAAACTTTTTTCTCTGGGCCACACTATCAGAATAAAAATTTGCTCACAGCAGGCCTAATTTTTTTTACTGATTAAGAGATACATTAGAAAACAAAAGGAAACAACTCAGACCAGAGCTTGATTTATAACAGGCACAGGCAAACCCGGCCCTCCAGATGTTTTGAGACTACAACTCCCATCATCCCTGACCACTGGTCCTGTTAGCTAGGGGTGATGGGATTTGTAGTCCCAAAACATCTGGAGGGCCGAGTTTGTCTATGCCTGATTTATAACACAGAAAACAACTACTTCACAATATGATTGTCGGCAACCCAGAAAGTATCAAACAATGCAACTACATAAGAACCCAAATCATTCCCAAGATATTGCTATAAACACACCTCTTACATATGTACCTTATGTGTGTATACAAACTCAGTATCACTTGGTGTGTCTCTTGCTCTCATGCTCTGCAAATAAAACAAAAATATTTTGATACTAAACTACACTGAAATGTTTAAATGTTTCTTTGGTTGTCCTTGAATCTTTCCTCCACCTTTGCCATCCTCTCCTGCCAAACCCTTCGAGAACAATTAATCCTGTGGGAACAAGCAAAGCCTGCTAGATCCAGCCAAAGGGGTCCAATCCAGAACAGAATCCTGTTCAACTGCCTCCAGCTGTTGACCTCTGCAGTCATTCAGTGTATACCAGGCATGGCCAAACTTGGCCCTCCAGCTGTTTTGGAACTACAACTCCCATCATCCGTAGCTAACAGGACCAGTGGTCAGTGGTGATGGGAACTGTAGTCCTAAAACTGCTGGAGGGCCAAGTTTGGCCATGCCTGGTGTACACAATTCTAAGCTGGAAAAACAAGTTCTGTTCTAATTGGTCTAAGACAGAACTAGACCTTTAAAATACGAAGCTTTCCTTTTTAATCTGGTGGACTTTATTTGTGATGGTATTAAAAAAAATGCAGCAATTTTTAATTACGATGCACGTTTCAGTTGCACTTTAGCAGCGTCATTCGGCTCATGGAAACTTTAGCCCCCCCCCCCGGCCCCCCGAAAGAGAACCTGACCTCAAGAAGAAACAGCACTCCCTCATGGTAATATAAATGAGTGGCCTCAGTTTCAATGACCAGATCTCCTCCAGCCATCCAACACCTGTTGGAGTAGAGACACCTGTTGGCCAAAGGGGGCCAGCTTCATCCCTTGAAAGACGCAAACCTATTTCGCAGGCGAGTTAATTTTCTGCAGGGCAAATTCTTAAACGGGCGCACAAAGTGCAACTCGTGAGCCTGACCCGCTGCGATCAGGTAAGCTCTGCTTATACAACTCTGCAAATCGGACAGCCGTGAACGTTTGAAGCTAGATGCCAAATTTACCAGGGGGTGACAACGATTTCCATATTCCAGGGAAGACCCTCCCCTTCCTCCTCCGCAACCAGAAGGCCCTACACTATGCTATCAGCTGTCCGCCAATGTGCGGTGCTTAGGAATGCACCTTGTTCTGAGAGGATACTGTTCCAACCAAGGGGTCTGGTCCACCTTTCCCCTCGCGGCATGCTGTGGGGATGCAGGAGGGTAGTTCTAACCACCACCGCTATTCTCAGCTTGATGCTTCTGACCTTGAGGAAAAGAGAGCCGAAGACCAGGGCTGGAGCTCTAGCTGCCTCTCAAAGAAACGGGGAAGGCAGGCAGAATTGCAGCCTCCGCTCCAGGAAGAACCGGAAAGGCTTCCCCTCACCTGGGCTTTCATCCCCGAGTCGCCGTTGACATTGTACTTCTTGTGCTTCGGCATGGCGCTGCTACCTGGAGCTCTCTCGCCAGCCCTGCGCAGTCCTCCCGAGAGAGGCGGCTGGCTATCCCCTTTATACCTCCTTTCCCTGCACCAGTGACCCTGTCCGCTCTGGTTTCAACTCTCTTGCTCGGGGAGGGAAGATAGGGTAGAGGCGGGAGGGAGGTTGTGAGAGGTAAAGAGGGCTCCTTCCTCTTGCCTGGTGGCCTCAACTCTCTCTTCCAGGGCTCCATTTGGCAGGGAAAGAGCCCGCAGCTTTAATGAATTTCTGCTGCCTGCGCCTGGCGGAGCAAAGCTTTGCTGCTCTCTCTCTCTTTCTCTCCCTCACCCCATTTTCCCTTCTCCTTTAATTGTTGTTTTATCGTGTTCCCCTCACCTCAGAACCATTAAGCTGCGGTTTCTAACATGGCCTGGCTTGTGCGCGCACAACAATGGCTCATTTATGTAACCAGAATATTTCCTCGCCTGCTATAATTAACTTGCTAATTAGGTACCTTTAAATTTGAGGCTCTCTCCACCCACCCCTGTTTCCACAACCTCCCTTTCCTCAGCCTCAGATTAAGTTTAAACAGAGACACATTAGAACCAAGTTAACTAATGAGCAACTAAAACAATGAAGGCATTTATCGGCCAAAGTGTTGGTTGAGGGTTGTTGGGGTTTTTTGCAACGGTCGAAAAGGCGCTTGCCCTTATTGCTGTTGCAAGAAAATTGTGTCCTTCAGAGACGCACTAGCGTAATGCAAGGAAGCCGCATGAGACTAAAATAAGCACATGGCTGTTTTTCTTCCCAGTTCTGACACCTCCTTGAAAAGAGAAGGGAAAGAGGAAGACCAAGAGTGCCCCAAAATCCAACTATTCTGGACAACAGCCATACGATAAATATGTAAAATAACTAAGCAAGTATTACACACCACCCCAGGATTGGCCCTACTAAACATCTTCCAAGACAACAATGCCCATTTACACCACAAATAACTCATAACCCACCTACTTTCAGCAGCCAGAAACACCATAACCAGACACTGGAGAGACCTGTCAGGAGTAAGCATGGACCAATGGTACCAAATAGTATGGGAAACAGCCCTACTAGAAAAATTAACCAATAAACTGAAACTGACACGGGGACAAATAGAAGAAGACGCCTTTACCCCGGTATGTCCCCCCCTTTATCACATACACAGCCCAACAAGACAATGACAATAACCCACCAACAGCATACAAATCAATATGGCTAACCTGATCCAAAACACCCACCCACCCCACTCACACACGAAAACAAAGACCACCACAGCCAATCACAAATGAACAACCGCACTCTAGGCCAACCCCAATCTCTCTCACCACCAAAGGAACACAAATGAACAGCAGAGAACCGGCACAAGCAACGCTGACACCAAACCCTACATACATTAAGCAAAATAGAAACTTCGCCACCCGACCCCACCCCTACCCATCTTCCCCCCTTCCCCCCCCCCCACTAATGTCTCAATAAATGAAACTAATCTGTAAAAATGTTACATGGGAAAAATATGAGAGACATTACACATACTTCTGTAAAACAAGAAAATCTTTAATAATAATTAAAAAAAACTATTACCAAAAAAAAGTACTTTCCAATAAAAGACCGCATCACCTGTGATAGTGCCTGGATGTCGGCTTCAGTCCAGGGACTGAACCCGGTGGTGTCATAGGAACGTCGAAAGCTACCTTATTATCAGTCTGTCCCTTGGTCCATCTAGCTCAGTATGGTCCACACAGACTGGCAGCAGCTCTCATGGAGTCTTTCCCAGTCATATTGTGAGATGCTGAGGCCTGAACCTGGGACGTTCTGCTTGCAAAGCAGGTGCTCTACCTTTATGCTACTGTCCTTCCTCACTACAGCCCTAGCCTGCACAACGAAACATGTGAATGACACCAGGTTGAGGAAGTCTGCACAATGGTGTACTCAGAATACTTCTGGCGCAGGTGCAGAACTCTGCATGCGCCACAGCCTACAGCCAAACCACCATGAACACGCTCAATCTCATAACCTGTGCAAGGCAAAGAGCGCAAAAAACCCCACAAAACTCTTATTCCAAAAAAAAAAAGAAAAAGTGGTGCAGACTTTTCTTCTTGAGGCTGCTAACTAATGACTCTGCCAAATTTGGAGCCAAGGATGCTTGAGAAATTCACCAGAGAAAGACCCTCAAGTTGTGATCTGCAAATAAGAACCAAGCATTTTTTAAAAAATAAAAAATCCTGCATGGGGGAAGCCTGATCTTCAACTCACAGCTATCATGCACAGGGAAGAATCTATGGCACACAGCTGCTTAGGAAAAGAGTGAGATATGGAGGAGTCAGGTTCAAATCATCTTTCAGTCAGTTCTCTCAGCCTCCATTCTCCATCTCTAAAAATAGATCTGTTACCCACTGGACTAGATAGGTCCAAGGTTAAATACAGCAAGACCGTGAACTAAGAATTTTGCACACAAAGTACTACTTAACAGAGACAGGTGATTGGTGGTCTGCAGGAGGCACCAAAAAACCCCCACAGCTATTCTGACACACGGGGCCCCAATGAAGTCACAGAAGAAGAAAAAAGCCAACTATTTCAACTGTTCAGAAAAGCAACAATGAATCCATGTGTATACTGGATACACTTCATGGTATTATCTCAGGTGCATCCTGGTAAGGCAAAAAGCCACCTGTCTTCTGAGGGAGCAAACCTTGCAGGAACCATGTTCGGTTTCCCAGTTGCCTTCACCTCAAGTCAATGACTCTAAAGTCAATTAACTCTAAAAGGTAAAGGACCCCTGACAGTTAAGTCCAGTTGCAAACGACTCTGGGGTTGCAGCGCTCATCTCGCTCATCTCACAGGCCGAGGAAGCTAACGTTTGTCCGCAGACAGTTTTTCCAGGTCATGCGGCCAGCATGACTAAGCCGCTTATGGCGAAACCAGAGCAGTGCCGGAAACACCGTTTACCTTCCCACTGGAGTGGTACCTATTTATCTACTTGCACTTTGACGTGCTTTCAAACTGCTAGGTTGGCAGGAGCAGGGACCGAGCAATGGGAGCTCACCCCGTCGCGGGGATTCGAACCACCGACCTTCCGATCGGCAAGCCCTAGGCTCAGTGGTTTAGACCACAGCGCCACCCGCGTCTTAACTCTAGAGGGTGCCAAATTGGTGTACTAAATTAGATTCAAACAAACTGCAAACACGAAACAGTTTTGTAACATTTTAAATACTAACAAAAAATCATTTTAGTAATGGCATTTGTGGACTGCACTCCACCTCAACTGATGGATGCCATCCTAGGTTACAAGTATATATACTTGCAAGGGCGAGAAAATATAAACAGTAAGGTCGGGGGGGGGGGACATAGGAAATACAGACATAATTACGTTATTAAAAGTGGCCATTCTCCCCTCCCCTTTTTTTAAATAGGTGGTTGTAACAAAGTGCCATACTATGGGAGTGCAGAAAAAAGCATCTAGTGCTCTCATGGCGTGATGTATAAGGGACCTATATCAGAATATACAGGGATGGGCTGAGCTAAGCAGATTTTGGGTGGCATATTTTGCTAGGGTGAAGTTTACCCACTAAAGTCAGCAAAAGTTCATGTACAGCAAACAGTACAAAGTCACGTTTAATTTTGGCTGCCCGCAGCAAATGATTCTCTGTCCCTGAGCAACAAGGCTCAGTGAAAGGAAACTGGGCAGCTATCGTGAAGGGAAAGTTCCCACTGAACCCTATTAACATCCGTAAGACAGAAAGATGGCCAGCCTTTGCTCAAACCTGGTTTTGTATCGAAAAATGTTTCTGATGGCCATTGTTCTGGGCTTGGGCGGAACCTTCCATTTCGGTTTCCAAATCTCTATGATCAATTTTACTTCACCGTTCATCAAGAAGTTCATCAACGATACCTGGCTGGAGAGATACAACGCCCCCATTAATGACCAGACCCTCATGCCCCTATGGTCATTCACTGTGTCTATCTTCAGCATTGGAGGACTGACGGGAACCTGCCTCTCAGGGTATCTGTCTGCAAAATGTGGAAAAAAGAACTGCATGATATTTAACAGCCTCTTCATGTTAGGAGCTGCAGTGATCATGGGAACCAGCCGAATAGCAAAGTCCTTCGAAATGATTCTCCTTGGACGACTCCTGTATGGTTTTAATGCAGGTTTGGGCATCTGTATCCAAGGTCAGTACCTAGCAGAAATTTCTCCTAAGCACCTCCGCGGCTTGACCAATGTCACTATTGCAGTTCTAGCAAACCTGGGGAAATTTCTTGGCCAATTGATGGGACTCCGCGAACTTTTAGGAACAGAGTCCCTGTGGCCTCTCCTGTTGGCCAGCAGCGGAGTCCTAGCGCTGCTGTTGCTCATCACAGTCCCGTTCTTCCCTGAATCTCCGTCGTATCTTTTAATCCAGAAGGGAGATATGGAAGGCTGCTTGAAATCTCTGAAGCAGCTCTGGGGTGAAGGGGACCACAGAGCAGACGTGAACGATCTGTTGAAGGAGCAGGCAGCCACAAAAGAAGCAAAAATTATGAGCGTGCTGGAACTCTTCAGAGATCGCTCCATGCGATGCCAGATATACCTGCTGATCATAGTGGCAGGTACACTACCAGTCAGTGGAGTCAGTGCCATCTACTTCTACTCTTTTGACGTGTTCCGTACAGCCGGGTTTAGTGAAGAACTCAGCCCCTACGTCACTCTAGGGATCGGGGCCTGTGAGCTCTGCTCAACCATTGTGTGCTGCTTCATCATTGAGCGTGCAGGCAGACGGAAACTGATGCTGTGGGGATACGGTCTCATGATAGTGGCCTTGGCACTCCTCACAACTGCTCTCTCCCTGCAAGACAGAACCTTCTGGATACCATATTGCAATGTTGCTCTCATCTTCCTCTACATCGTTCTCTGTGGCGTGGGGCCTTCAGGAACAACGTTCCCCGTCATAGCAGAACTCTTCACACAGTCATCCAGACCAGCTGCATTGGTCATTGGCACAACACTGCACTGGGTGGAATTGTACTTGATTGGGATGCTGTTCCCTTATTTAGTGAGTCATCTGGGCAACTTCTGCTTTCTTGTTTTCATGGGCATCATGACAATCTCATGGGTTATCCTCTTCCGGTTCCTTCCAGAGACACAAGGCAGGTCGTTCATGGACATCCAGATGGAATTCAATCATTTAAAAATGGGAAAGAATCCGCCTGAAGATGTTGAAAACTGTACAAAACTCTAGAAGGTCAGAAGGATGGGGCCTGCTGCTCTAACAGAATGGAATGTAGCAACTGGGGTGGATAGCAGAATTCAACAGGTCCATTATTTCCAAAGACTCTGCTGAAATCAGGGTTTCATTGAAGAATAATGTGGTATAGCCCTCTTCAGAATGTAAATTCAAAAGCATGTAGGGCAATTTCAGTCTTGAATACACACACACACACACACACACACACACACACACTATTAAACCTCATACTTATTCCCTTTTAAAGGCTGATACAGGGAGAAAACCCTAGATTTATTCTGTGAGTAAAATGAAAGATGGCCATTGCTGGTTCTGCAAAGAAAATGGGGGGCACTGGCACCATATTTGAAAGAAATGTCTCAAAACAGAAAGCATTTGGAGCATTGTGACTGAAGTGAGCAATGAATCTTTTCAGCTTCAAGTAATAATGAACTCATTAACATACTTACTTATGTGAGGTATATCAAATCAAATACAGTGGTACCTCGCAAGACGAAATTAATTCGTTCTGCGAGTTTCTTCGTCTTGCGAAGCACGGATTCCCTGGGTATTAACGGTTTTAAGAAAAAGGAAACAAACTCGCAAGACGTTTTCGTCTTGCGAAGCAAGCCCATAGGGAAATTCGTCTTGCGAAGCAACTAAAAAACCGAAAAACTCTTTCGTCTTGCGAGTTTTTCGTCTTGCGAGGCATTCGTCTTGCGAGGTACCACTGTATAGATAACGTATATATCTCAGGATTTTCTTTTAAACATGTTATGCTATGAAACAGTCTAGGAATTGGTTAATAAATAAATAAAGATACCATGGATGCTATATGCTAAACACCAGGAAGACCACAGAGTTGATTAGGAAAATATGGAGCCGGTTGGGAGATAGTAAAACTGACAAATGAAACTGCAGGAAGAATATAAGGATTACTTCAGCTGGGAGCAACTGTTAACTTGGGGCCAGTTTACCTGCAAGATCGTGCCCGTTTGACCACTTCAATCTGTGGAACTAGCCCTGTTACAGCTGCCACATAATGCTCATTCCGTATAGGTAGGAAATTGATCTTCTAGTGTAACTTTGGAACTGTCTGCCTATTGACATCAGGCAGCCACCTTTGCTGCATACTTTTCGGCACCTGCTTAAAACCTTTTCGCTTAGGCAAGCTTATCCAGACATGTAAAGATGCTGACATGTTTCAGTCTTTTTAAGTGTTAATTTTAATTATCTTTAAATGTTTTTTAATTGTTTGCAACGGTTTTTTATTGATCATGTTAGGGTTCCAAGGGGTTACTCAAGAGCAAGCAGGCAAATGCCTCCCTGCTCGGCTGTGAAGCTTTGCTTTTGATGCCAAAATAAACTTTATCTGTGCAGAGCGCCACTCTCCCGTGGCTGGCTCATTCTCTGGCAGAATCCGTGAGTGGGCGGTCCTTAAACCTTCCCCAGCAAAGCAGTTTCTTGATGCCCAGTTTGCGCCTCCCCTCCCGGCGTGAAAGCTTACTGCGCAAGGAGGGCGTGGGTAATGGAGGACCTCTCTCCTCCCCGCTTTGCCCAGGCAAGGTGTCCTGGCACTGCCTCGCCTCCTCCAAGCCCTGGAGCTCCTCTCCACTGGAGGCATGGTTACACTCCTCCGCTGAGGAGGAGCTGCTTCCCATGAACTTTGGGGGCTCTCTGTAATCCATCCGGCTTTACCCCTCTCCCCCACTGAGCTGATGGCAGTTCCCTGCCAGATCATTTTAATATTTCTTGTAAAACGCCAAGAGGATCAAACCATATATAAATTTTGTTAAATAAAATAAATTTCCAGATCCCTCAAAGAAACAACAAGGCGTCTCACAAAGAGGAGAAAAGAATGGCTCACACAAAATGGAAAGCTATCCTCCTTTTGGCCTTTCTCGTCAACATCCTTGCTGAGGCAGAGAAGCTGGTCCCCAATAGTTTAAACAGCTGTCTCAAGCCATACAATTGATGAAGGTTCAATTTCCATGTCAGAATTCTACGTTGTACAGGATTTGGAGGTTATTTTAGGCCTCTTGTCTCAGTTACTCATAACAAAGCGACTCCACTGAGGTTCAAGTTGTATTATGAAGGGAGGTTGGTATACCAAAAGAAAGAGAGAGAGACGAAGGAAGCAGCTTTTGGAATTAGTCAAGCAAACAGCAAATGGAAAGTTGCAGGGGCTGACCCCCAATTGTAATCCGGTTATTCAGGCTTGCTTGTAACTAGAAACCTTGAATGTGGCTCATTTTTTGCAAGATTACAGCTTGTCGAACAACCAAGAGATTGAGGATCTGTGTCCAAGACAAAGTCCACACTGGCCACGACTCAAGCACTCCAATACACTAATACCAAAGCACCCACTGAGGGTTTGTACCATAGCTGTAATTCATCATTTAAGAAGTGGGGCCTGCATGAAAATATCAGTGTGTTCCCCATTCAGATGGGATGGCCTTCCCTCACCAGTGTTCCTTCCTGAATACTTTTTGAAGATTTTCTATTACAGGCATCCCCAACCTGCGGCCCTCCAGATGTTTCGGCCTACAACTCCCATGATCCCTAGCTAACAGGACCAGTGGTCAGGGATGATGGGAATTGTAGTCCAAAACATCTGGAGGGCCGAAGGTTGGGGGTGCCTGTTCTATTACTTGAGGTTTCTCCCAAACCAGATGATACTTCCTGCTCTTGTGCATAGTTTTTGGCTATATGAGGCCCTAGAGGGTGATCTTAGCATCTTAATTTTATTTGTGATTAGTAAACAAAGCAAAAAAAAAGTCCATCATGCTAATGCCCCCCACCCAGCACACCATTAGTATTTGACCTGAAATATTTGAGGAGAAAAAATAAAAAACATTTAGTGTGGTTTAAATGTTATATTATGTAGAATTTTGTACTAGAATACAGGTAAAAATTTGAAGAGGATAGTATGTGCTTTCCTTACATTATTAAAATAAATTTGGCATCCATTTGTTAGTACTTATGGAACAGAACATTTTCTACAGGTAACAAAGCTCTGCCTCACATCACAGCCTCCCAATGCCACAATTTCTTTTTAAAAAAACATCAGGTTTTGATTCTTTCTAATTTGATCCTCCTTCAGGGTTGGGCATTTGACCTTTCAAAAAAGGGCTGGTCAACTTACTAACTGATCAAACATAGTCAAATATTAGTCAAGTATTTTATAGCATTTTGGAACCAAAGACATATACTTTTATTCAACGCTATACAAGAGTAATTTTAATTGATTTTATCCACTATGATTTTTATCATGATTATGTAATATATATGATATGATATGATATAAAAGGTCTACTGCATAATGCCAACTAGATAAAGTAATTGATTGCCTGTAACCATGAAATAATGAAAGTGGCTTACAACTGTAACAAATTATAAAATCAATGTTAAGCAAAGTTCCTCTTTTTGCCTGGAGAAACCTGCTGATCTATGATTCTCCTCATATCAATGGCCTTCTGGAGGAGAGGTTCCTTAGAGATTCTGCACAGGGGTCTGGTTAAAGATCAAAATATACACACCTTTCCAATGGACCTCAAATGTGCTATAGCACCTCACACTAATGGCCAATCAGTATCAACACCTCTAATAGTTATAATTTTATTATTTAATAAAATTAAATAATTGGGTTTTCCCAGCCACTCTGGGTGGCTCACAGCACATATAAAAACATAGTAAAATGTCAAACATTAAAAACTTCCTGAAACAGAAATGCCTTCAGATGTCTTCGGAAAGTTGTGTGGTTCTTTATCTCCTTGACATGTGATGGGAGGGCATTCCACCGGGGGGGGGGGGGGGCGGACGCTAATGGAAGCAATTCTGCTTAAGGAAATACAAGAGCACCATGTGTGACAACTCAGTCACACATGCAGATCTTTGCTGGATGCTGCAAGCCTTGAGCAAGGAAAGACTGCACCTGAACCAGTTTACTCTGGCACGAATGTTCACAGGCAGCCTGCCACTTCAGAAGGATACAGGCTGGACAAAAGGCATCAACAAGGCAAATATTTCTTTAAAAAAAGCAAACCCGCATGTTGTAGCACAGTTAGCATCAGATATTAATTACATAACTAGGTCTTGCAGAGTGAAACACACACACCTCTCAGCAGCGACAGGATCTTCCCCCAGACTCCTCCATTGCCATCTATTATGCACCTCGTTCCAAAGTCCAGCCATTGATTTGTTCATTAACAGACCTCAATGGTGCTTTTAGTGATTCTGCAATGTGTACCGTTTCAAAGGAGAACTCCCCACTTCCTGGAACTCTCTCACCGCCAAAGTAAGTTCACAATCAAGAAGAAAACCTCAAGCGATTTGAGCACAGCCAAGGCTAGGTAATGCTAATCAGCAACTTTTCATTCCAGACAACAAATGTCCTGGAAAATGAAGTCGTACAAGGGTAGAAGCTCTCAGAAACCTTAGCTTATACAGACTGCACAGACAGAACCGTTTCCTCTTTGATAATATCTCCTCTATCTTGGGTGCCCTCGTTCTGTCCCCACCGAGGTATTGTTTGCAGTGCTGGAAGGCAAGGGCTAGTGGGCTTCAGTCGGAGATTGGCGCCCAGAACTTCTGGCTCTCAGAACTGCGCTGTGCATTAAGGAGCGGGCTGGGGGGGGGAACCTGCCAACTGTCTAAGATCTCTTCGTTAGTCAGAAAAGAAAAGCCAGATGACGGGCAGCAACTTAAAAAGGAATGCCTTGCTTACAGGCAAGATGCTTATCAGCTGTCCTACTTTCTCAAATGAAACCAGAAGTGTGCCTCTGGATGCTTATGGGTTAACACCTGAGATGGAGACCGAGGCACACAGACGCAGTTTGCAGAGGCAGACTTGGCTCTGCTGCTGACACACATACCTTCTCTCTTGCAGAGAACAGCTGGCTTTCAGAAAATGGGGGTTAGGGAAATTTAGAGGAAACATCATGGGACGAGGGTGGCGCTGTGGGTTAAACCACCGAGCCTAGGACTTGCCGATCAGAAGGTTGGCGGTTCGAATCCCCACGACGGGTGAGCTCCCGTTGCTCGGTCCCTGCTCCTGCCAACCTAGCAGTTCGAAAGCACGTCAAAGTGCAAGTAGATAAATAGGTACCACTGCAGCGGGAAGGTGCACATGACCTGGAAGCTGTACGCCGGCTCCCTCGGCCAATAAAGCGAGATGAGCGCCGCAACCCCAGAGTCGGCCACGACTGGACCTAATGGTCAGGGGTCCTTTATATCACACTGCAAACCTGCAATGCTTAAAGTTTCAGCCAAAAGGTCTAAAGATCACTTCTACTTTCAAAGAGGTGGCTGCTTGTGCCAAACTCTCATACCTTAACTAGAGGTGCGATGCCAAGGCCTTTGCTAAATCCTCAGAGTGTTTAAGATTCCAGCCTGCAGCTAGAATGTCACATGAGTTAAAACCTCAGGAGGATTAACACAAACAACTTAACTCTTCACTGTTCTTAAGTTCAGCCTCATTTCCTCTCACACAGGGCAGATTTGTGCATCTATTCCACTGCACAGACCATTGCTGATCTCACTGATCGGCCACATTGATTACCAAGCAGCTGGCAAGAATCCACTTGAAGGCGATTGGATGGGCAGAACCAAGAAAGTGGTGGGGTGGATGCGAGAGAAACAAGATGATGCAGGGTATGGTCTGAGGACACATGAGACAGCCACATTGCAGAACAGGTCAGAGTCCGCTCAGTACCTGATGGCTGAATCCCATGATCAAAGGAAGATGGGATATAAATATATGAAACACACAAACCAAAATGTCAGGTAACTGAAATTGGTCCAAATTTGCACTGATCCATAGTAACAACTCCATTACTTAATTCCTTAATGTCTGACTATCGTTCAAAAGCATGCACATCTCTTAGGCTTGGAGCAGCAATTAACTGTTGACCTAATTTGATTGCAAATACTCCATGAAATCATTATGGTAATGATGCCCAAAGAATTAGGCTGATGCCTACCTTAGCACACTTGCATTTAAAAATGTGGCTTATTTTTGAACAACTGCTGTTACTTCAGTTTATTCCTGTTTTAGTTTCATTTTAAAAAAAACTGTAGACCAACTTTAGTGTTCCAGAAATATAAGCCAAGGAGAACAAAATTTTTGACATTAATAGAAACTTGTCTAACATCATTAATGCTGCAATATTTCATTACCATCTTTAAAAAGCTAACAATTTTTTAAATGAATATTTATGAGCATTTTCTATAACAAAACAAAAACAAAAATAAACAAAAAATAACAAACATACAAAAATACAAAACTTAAAAACAATTAAAAACACATAAAATTTCAATTTCTTATTCTCTTTTAACTTATTTCTCAGACCTCCTCACACCTTCCCTTCTTGTATTCCAATTCAAATTATTAGCTCAGCAAATCCTTATTACTTATTTCTCAACTTTAACTTAATAATTTATTTTAACATATTATTATTTTACTTTTTCTCTTTCATCCATTTCCTCAATTTATTTTTGCTAACCTTATTTTCATTTAATTTAGTTCATTTTAAAAAACCAATTTTGCCTTATCCAAACTTAAACATCCATACTTATACATCAATACTCATTCTTAAAACATTTTTTCTAAAGTCGACCAAAATTCCCTTCCACGAATTTCCCTATTTTCGTACAAATAACAAAACAAAATAAAAACAGAACAAATTATAATTATGTACCCTTTGGATTCCCAAACTCCACCCCCCCTAACCATTACAAAGCAATTACATTAATCAGTTTTTGTAATTAACATAAATATGAAGTAAAGAGCAAAAATGCTTGACCATTACTTATTAGTACTTGACCAATTAACCAAATTTATTTTGGTTAGAGCAGATCTTCAGCTGTGCTATGGCAGAACAATGCAAAAGGAACCAAGTTTAAAACAAAAATAACCACAGCAGACTGTATTTGAATTGCTGGTATCACAGAATTTCTGGAAATTTAGAGGATGTTAAGTGTGTGACGTACCAGATTTGAGGCTTCAGTAGTTTTCAACCTACAACGGCTGTTGACCCATCTGAGTGCAATTCAGAGCCCTGGTTCTTTGACTCAACACATCAAGGCCCATCTTCTCCAACACAAGCCTGCCTGCGGACTGAGATCGTTGAGAGCCATTCTCTGGATGTTCCAACCTCTGATGTTAGCTGGATGGCACAGGGGAGGGACTTTTCTCAGGTGGGGTGCCCCCATCTTTGAAAAGCTCTCCCCGAGTAGTCTTTTCAGTGACAGGCAAATAACCTTACATTTTTAAAAGTCTGAGAATGTAATCTGATTTTATTTTATTCTGCCATTGTGATGCTCTTGTTTTATGGCCTCTGCTGTTTGAATATGTTTGATTCATTATTTTGATAAGCTATATTTCTGCTTCATTTGTTCTAATAGTTATTCATAAAGATAATGCTACTGAAGGGAAGGATATAACTTTCTAAAAGCTTTTTTTTTTTTATAGCTAGCTAACCATACCTTCCCTTCTGCACATAATACTGTAAATCTAATAGTACTCTTATTTTTCTTTCCTATAAATGGTCTTGCAGTTGACTTTGATTGGGATTAAAGTTTAACCTTTAAATCATGATACACATTGTCACTGGCTCTGGTGTAAGATTAAAAGCAGAGTTCACAGCTCTGTTCCTAGCATGAACCAAGACTTCAGCAAAACTGCAACCTTTGCCCTATGTCTCTAACACTAAATTCAGACAGAGCAGCGAGTGACTCCAACAATGGTGACTTCCCCCAGCCAAAAGATCCAAAGTCACAGTGAAACTCAGAAATCTTACAAACCTGACTACTGTAGAAACCTGTTAACTGCAAAGAAGGCCTTATGTCTACACTATTAACACACCTCATGTATTTTCCTAGAGATATACAAAAGGTAAAATGAGATGGATTAAGAGATACTCAATAAAGGCACTCCGTACAAAACTAAACAAGCTTTTAGCCTTTGATAAATTGGGTTAAATTGGTATTGACTGATTTGATTTCAATTTCAATGCATCTACTCTGAGTATAACAACATAGCTGGATACCACTAATCAATTTTTTCTTGATTTCCTAATGTGCTTTCAAATATGCATCAGTGAAGACAGCCATATCGCTTACAGGCAATAACTCAAAGGTAAACTTCCAGAGCCCAATAAATGCATTGTGTCTTAGATTTTAGGTCGCATTCCCTCTTCACCACAGCTAGGTGTACTACAGGATCTGCTCTTATGATGGATGGGTTTGTACTTCTGCTATAGCAGCTGAATACTAAGCAGTATTTAAAGAATCAATGGTAGTAATTCTGAGCACCCCAGGACAGAGCTTAGCTGTGTAGATCACCCTTCCTCAAGCTGGTATGTTCCAGATGTTTTGGCCTACAATTCCCATCAGCCCCAGCCAGTTCCATACTAGGTTATGGAAGGCTATGTATGGAATCCTTATCAAATAAAGCTCTATGTTTCTTACCCTTATCCCACACTCAGAAGATGTACAGGATAGCCATCTGGAACTATCTTTGGAGAAAGAAGTGAGTGCACGTGGAATAATTGCAAGAAAGGCTTAACACGGAAGTAAAGTTATTATACAGAAATCAGATCAGATTCGAGTACCCCAGGAAAAAATTATCAGGCATGAGCAATCTTTTGCTTTCAGAGAAATGGTTCTTTATGACAGTATTGAAAGAAGCCACTTGCCCACTGACAGAGTAAGGCATTGTGTATCGTGCAAAGCAACTATGATACCCACACCAACCACGTAAAGCTGTCCTGTGGTTCAAACAGTAGACACAAGCAGGTAAATTGGTAGAATCATTTGCAAATCCCAATGCCAACCTAAAAACCTGCAATTCTTCAAATAGAAAACCCAAATCGCACTCTGCTCCTAATTGCCACTGGACCCAATCCACCAGGATGCTCTCCTTTGCAAGCCTCATGGAAAGGAACAGGAGGATCACACGGGAACAGAATAATGCTCATGCAAAGTTGCTTATTTGTGGTGGATTGCGCTGTTTGGGCCAGATCAACCCATTCCCCGATTCCATCACCTTTAACGGTACCCAAAGATTTGTTGCCCAAGGTGACTGCCTCGTTTTTCTACTTCCAGTATGTGAATCATTATGGTGTCCTTATCACACACAAGGTGCTGATGTACTTTAAACTACTCTGCTGTTAATTATCTGTTACAATTGTTTTCAAACTGTTTTTATTTTAATATTTACTGTAAACTGCTTAGAGGTTTTACTACAATCAAGTAAAAATTTTGCTAAATAAATAAAGAAATCAGAAATTCCACTTTTTATCCAAGTAAAACTGAGAAGGAACTCTTGGGGTAGAAATGCTCCATTCTACAGGTAGTCGTAACACTTGCTCATTTATAACATACCGTACTTTTTGCTCTATAAGACTCACTTTTTCCCTCCTAAAAAGTAAGGGGAAATGTGTGTGTGTGTTATGGAGCGAATGCAGGCTGCGCAGCTATCCCAAAAGCCAGAACAGCAAGAGGGATTGCTGTTTTCACTGCGCAGCGATCCCTCTTGCTGTTCTGGCATCTGAGATTCAGAATATATTTTTTCTTGTTTTCCTCCTCCAAAAACTAGGTGCGTCTTGTGGTCTGGTGTGTCTTATAGAGCGAAAAATACGGTGGTTTGGGCTGTTAGACCCTGTCAAGAACAAGAGCACACCTCGGATCTGGCAGAACTCTAGCCAAAGACAAGCCCATCCAGCATGGTATGGCTCCAATCAAGACAGTTCTGCTTGGTACAGAGAGCTGAACAGCAGTTCACTCACCATCCAGTCTGGCATATGGAATGCTGAGGCACCTGCATGGTTGTCCCACTTCTCCATCACAGGCTTGGATTTGCAGCTGCCACAGGTAGGGGACTTTGATTTGGTTCTACGAGGCTCCCGGTTGTGCGAAAGGTTATGCAATAATCTGCAAGTGCTGCAACTCCTTCCCAAGACAGTGCTGTCTCTTGTCAAGCAGTCAACAGAACATCTGGTTCCTCAAGAAATTGGATTTTGCCACAAGTCCTGGTCAGGCAAAGAACTCTAAATCCTGTCTCTCATGTTTAGGCTTTCCAGCAGACGCTTCCAAGACGCCACTCTCAGCGCCGACTCTTAGGTCAGACTGTGAGACAGGCAGCCTCAGTGTTGTGTGAATGCGGCCATCTATCACCTGCCTATGTATATCCAGCAGATGACGTCACCCAGACAGCCGATAGCGGGGATCAATAAAGCTCAAGGAGGCCCTCTTTTACATGCGCTGCAAAATAAACGTCTTCTCACATGTAGCTTTGGTACTTGATAGCATTAAAAGTTCATGGAACTGAAGCAAAAGGGCCCAGTAGGATTTCCAGCTGCCAAGCAAGTGCACCTGGCAAAAGACCAGCGAGGCAGCATTTAAAATTAACTTCTGAAAGCTTTGACTTTTGGGAGAACTGCAAGGCTATTGTTCTCAGCAATTATTTGCACAGCCATCCGCTTGCCTGCAACTCCCTCTGTTGGACAGTGGAAGGGCATGCAAAATCATGCACGCAAACACACACTTATCCAAAGAGGTCACAAAGTGAGTGTGCCCAGGAACAGACTGGGGGATCTGCATCTGTTAGCCTTCTGCTGTTCCCCAAGAATCACAAACACTGCAGAACACCTCTTCCCAGGCTTCCCAAGTCAACACTGTGTAAGATTAACAGCACAAGTCTTAGTCCCAGTCATGTAAGTGCTCCTCACCAAAAGAGAAGTCGTCCTGTAAGGCTTTCAGAGCACCCAAAAGCAGAGTGCAATGAAATGTACACATTGTCAGCATTAAGTGGACAGGAGTAAATTTCCTTAAGTGGCACTTGGGCTTAAACTTGAGTTTGCAACAAACAGCTTTAACTCACATATTATTTCAGTTGCAGATTAATTTCCATTTCAGTTTTGACAGGTTTATTACTTTTATTAGCAACCATTTCCAAACCTTACGGTGCAAGTTTCACTTTTAAAAATCTAAGCACTCAGCTCGCAAGGCCATGCATTACACTTGTCTCTGGCATTAAAATATGGAAGATTTGATTAAAGAGGAAGGGTGCATGCATGAGCCTGACATCACACAGACTGTGGAGGTGTAGTGTTAAGCCCCCAGGACACACACACCCAACAGCAGTTTGGACAAACCAATATTTTTATAATTGCTTGTCAAAACTGTAGTCAAAGATTAGGTCCCGCACCTTTTAAAAACCACTTTGAGCTCTGGTGAAGGAAAGAAGAGACAGAAATGCTTCACATACATAAAGCAGCAAATTTGCTTCCTCAACTCATTTTATTCTCATGTACATGATAGCAAGTCCTGTCTAAAATGTACTATCTTATTTGTCAACTAAAACAAGGGACGAAGGCCAGAAATATTATCTGTGCTCAATTCGGGTAGGAAAATGTCACCATTAATTCTGCCTGTCTGACACGAGCCACATGACCCTTAGATGAAAATAACTATCCAGCCATCACTTCTTGAAAACTATCGGAATGTTCTCTGCTTCCTATGGCCCATATTATAAGACTCCTGAAAAAGTAGATCCTGAAAGTCATTGGGTGGCAAAGTTTCACCATAAAACAAAACATTCACTGAAGAACCTTAAAAACACAGCAGGCTTGCAAAGCTCTCGGCGATCCAGAAAAAGGTCACCTGGTAAAAAACAGGAGGATCAGGCCCTGTCTTAAGCTGGGCGGGTGTTAAGGCAGAAGTTGTAGGAAGGAGGGGCAAGATTTCTTTCAGAAATGGAAAATAGATAAAAATTACCCTGACAACTGCAGCCAATGCCCTCTGGTGTGGGCTGGTAGGGGAATCAGAGCAGCTCCAAGAGTCTGTATCAGATGCTGAAGGTCAAAGTTCATTTGAGTGTAATCTTGATGTAAGCCCTTGATGACTACAGTCCCACTTCAACAGATGCACAGTGAGATTCTCAGCTGTCAGGTGTACAGGGATGCCTTTCTGGGGTCAGAGTGAGGTCGGAGTGGGAAAGAAGTGCAAAGAACAACTGACAGTGATAATTATGTAATACAGACGCTGCTAATTAGGTTTCAAATAGCCCATACTGGTCAAGAGGGGAGTTACAAAAGAGGATTTGATTTATTGGGTCTTTAGGCACTGTAATGCTCAGCGTTGACACTAGAGGGAGATGTGAATCCAAAAACCACCTTGCAGGCTCAAATCCAGATGACTGAAAAAAATTAAGAATGGAAGTGGAAGAGGGCAAAGCGATAGAACATAAATCAACACCTCTTGGTGAGAACTTAGAACAGCCAGCAATTGCTGAGATGGATCGCTACAAGTTTTATTAGTTTTAGTGTGCTTAATCAGTCTGAGTCAAGGCTTTTATGAGCATAGCTGTGGTCAGGAAGAGATTTATCGCAAGCAGGTATGCCTTAATGAGAGCTGAGAACAAATATTAAGAGAAGTTCAAAGCATGGGAGGCACATGGCAAGTGAGGCCCCACATTAAGTAGCCAGTGCTGTCCAAGATTCAGAATACACCAGTTTAAAATCTCACAGGTGTCACTGGCCTCTTGCGCAAATTTCTGCACGTTTTTAATCTTTCTCACGAGTGAACTGAAATTATTCCCACAAAGGAGCCCAAATTGAGGTGGCAAGGCTGGAATAGGAAGTATCTGTAATTGGGATGCCACATTCCTGCAGGCTCCTGTTTAAAGTAGACCTGTCTTACAAAACAACAATAACACCCACATGAATTCTCACTTCCATTTTCTCTGTGTTTTGCTCCTCAGGTATGAAGAACTTCCCATCCAACCCTCAGAGGTTCAGTTCCCATCTATAAAAAGTGACCACGGATGCAGGTGGCGCTGCGGTCTAAACCACTGAGCCTCTTGGGCTTGCTTTTCGGAAGGTTGGTGGTTCGAATCCCCACAACAGGGTGAGCTCCCGTTGCTCTGTCCCAGCTCCTGCCAACCTAGCAGTTCAAAAGCATGCCAGTGCAAGTAGATAAATAGGTACCGCTGCGGCGGGAAGGTAAACAGTGTTTCTGTGAGCTCTGGCAATTGTCACGGTCCTCCGTGCGCCAGTAGCGGTTTAGTCCTGCTGGCCACATGACCCCGAAAACTGCCTGTGGACAAACGCTGGACCCCTCGGCCTGAAAGCGAGATGAGGGCCGCAACCCCATAGTCGCCTTTGACTGGACGTAACCGTCCAGGGGTCCTTTACCTTTTTTAATAATAAAAAGTGACCCATTTCATTTTTAATAATAAAAAGTGACCCATTTCAAAACACTGCAAGGACAAGTGAGACAGTGGAACAGGGAAGGATGAAAACTCTTCATCCAAGGACAGCATTCACTTCCAGGGACTAAAGGCAAAAGTGAACACTGCAACAAATGTGAGTTTTACCTTTCTACGGTGTGCTAGTTTCTACCTACACTCACACACCCCTGTCTCTCTCTAGCCTCCATCCAGGGAAGCAGGAAACATTATTGCACTAGAGCGTTCCTTCAGCAGGGAAGCGGCAGGGAATATCAAACAATACTCTTGGAATTGTCACGCCAGATTGAAAGATGATCAGGAGGGGCAGTCAAGTACTTAGAGTGTGTAACTGGCATACACGAAGCCTTCTTCAGGCGTGACTCATTAAAGCTCTTACTCATGCCTTTTTCTCATATAAAAGCCCAAGCCACCCCCGTGCCATATGTTTGATCAAGCTGACAACCTTTTGCCATTTCTACTCCGTTTTTCCCCCAACGGCTAGGAGTTCAGCAATCAAGAGGGACTTCAGCATCCTGCACAGCTCATTGCGCCTCTCTCCACGGCATGACTAGCAATTTAGTTAAGCAAATGAAGGAAGCCGGCTATTTGAATGAAGGATGATGGTGAGCAGCAGTCTGGCGCCTTGCACACCAGATGGGATCCAAAGCGGCAAACTTACCATGTAGAAAATCCTACTCTTGTAAGGAGGATTCTTGCAGATAAGTGTCGCTCCCGAACAGGTGACGCCGCTTTTCAGCGAGAGGACTATTTCTGCATAACTAAACCGGGGATGTTCCATGCATCCCTAAAGGGAAAGCGTTTGCCTAGATTATGCTGAAAGGAAAAGCAGCTTGCAGGATTAGGGCTGTCTGTAACCACATCTTGTTCCGAAAGACCTTGCCAGTGAGAAACTGGAGAAGGCCAGGTCAACGCGCTGGAGTTGCCCCACATTACAAAACTGGGCAGCTTAAGAGGGCAAAGTTCATCAGGACACTCGTCCAACTTACCTTTGATAATGAGTTTCTAATTTTATGAGGCAAGTGGTCAAGTTTGAAAGACTAACCAAGTGCGGCTGGAATGGAGTACAATCAGAGCAACCAGCCCACTATCTCCACTCCCCCCACCAAAGGGGGGGGTGAATCAAATGCAAAGAAACAGTAGAGGAAAGCCTTAGTTGGCAACCTACCATCAGTAAACTATTTTCTTATCTTTAGTACTATGTGATGGTTTTGTACTTGTTTTTCACTGGAGACAGCTGACAGGGACACATTACTTCTGGTTTCATTCCAATTAGCGCCCCCTTCCCTTCTGGGTGGAGGATCATCAGAAATATCAGCATTATTCAAATCATGAGTTTAGGAATATAGGAAGCTGCCTTATACAGAACCAGTCCATTAGTCCACTGAGTTCAGTATTGTCTACACTGACTGGAAGATCTCCAGAGATCTCTTTCACACCAGAGTCTCTCCCAGCCCTAGGTGGAGATGACATCAGAGACTGGACCTGAGAAGCAGGTGTTCTATCCACAGAGATCCCTCCCCCAATATCCATAGCTTAAAACAGCCTTTATTTTAGAATACAGAAAGGGAACCTTAAGGGGCATCTGCAAAGCATCTCTTAAAGGGAATCACATGATGTTGACATACGAGAGGAGTTTGCATCTGGTCTTTCCACACAATCCAGACAGATAGAACACCCATACAAGCCATGCCATCTATTTGAGTAAAAGGTGTTCTAGAATTAAAGAGGAGCGTTCTGCACACTTCTAATTTATTGCCAACAGACTGAACTGGGAAAGCAGATAACCCGGGGGAAGTACCCTTATAGCTCCTTATGAACATGCTACATTAGACAATTGGTCCCTACCCAGCCTAGATTAGACTCCTCTTATTGTGATCTCAATTCCATCCCAGCCCTGCTGCTATGAGCCTTTGATTTTGGAAGCCTGTGTCCCTCCAGATTGCTGTTCAATTCCAACTCCCATTAGCACCAGCCAGCATGGCCAGTTTGTCTGGCATGATGGGAATTATGAAACCAACACCATGTGAAGGATCACAAGCTCGCCATGCCTTCTGTCAGTAAAAATGCCAGGAATTGAATGTGAGAACTTGTACATGCAAAGCACATGCTCTAACACTGTGTGTGCAAATCTTCCAGCAGCAACATTTTAAACACTGTATTTTATATGAAGGAAATATACACAGTATTTTTCGCTGTATAAGACGCACCAGACCACAAGACGCACCTAGTTTTTGGAGGAGGAAAACAAGAAAAAAACTTCTGAATCTCAGAAGCCAGAACAGCAAGAGGGATCGCTGCGCAGTGAAAGCAGCAATCCCTCTTGCTGTTCTGGCTTCTGGGATAGCTGCGCAGCCTGCATTCGCTCCATAAGACGCACACACATTTCCCCTTACTTTTTTAGGAGTGAAAAAGTGAGTCTTATAGAGCAAAAATTACGGTATATTGAATCTATTCATCAGCACCAGGCCTCTGCCATCAAAGGAAACCCACTGAGTCTTGTGTTGCTGGTGAGTGATTTACTTTATTTTTCCGTCTATAAGAAACCCCCATGTATAAGACGCCCCCTATTTGGGGGGACTAAGATTTAAGAAAATGGGGGAGCTGTATCCGTGCATAAGACGCCCCCTAACTTTGGCATTATTTTTTAGGGGGGAAACCTAGTCTTACACGCTGAAAAATACGGTATTTATGTATGATAATATCTAGGCCAACCTTCACTGCAAAGATTCCAGGACAGTTTAAGAGAGATGTTGAGAGTGGAGGGGCTCTGTGGGTCCTCTCTAAGTACCCAACGCTATTTTTCTAGAGTCATTAAACAGCCCTGAACAAACCACATATCCTTCCCCACTGTATCAACTGTATCCTTTAGAAATGGACCGTCTAAAGAACGCTCTAGCCTTGTGCATGCAAAATCCTCAGAGTTCATGGTAAACAAAATCTCTGAAAATATTACAAGGTGATGTCGAGAGGCCATAATCAAAATTGTCAGTCTTGACAAGGAGGAGGGAGGCTGAGGGTGGGGGGATAAATAAAGAGTGAGCAGGCAGTAGGAAGGAAGCAAAAATACAACAGTTGTAACATGTCACAAAGCTCTTTTTGGTTCAAGAATACCAAGCTCAGACACGCAAAAACAGCTCCGCAAGCAAAATTTGTCGAAGCCTGACTCACAGAGGGGAAGGGGTGGAGGGGGGGGTCATTCAAGAACACACTGGGTAATAACCTCAAGGAGATGAATATAGCAGTGGGGATTTGCATGAGGTACTGAGCAGGCACTGTTGATTAGGTAACAGAGGGAATATAAACTGGTATGATTGCTCACACGTTGCTCTCATGCAAATAGTCAGATTAGCACCAATAAAGGAGAGTTTATCACCATGCTTATGTGTTAAGATGAGAAGAGGGCCCTCTTGGCTGTGCAATTGGGGTCTTTTTACTATTCTTAGCACTGTGAGCTTAACCGGGTTTATTTCGAGTAAGCTGTCTCCTCTGTGATAAATAGAGCTGCCAACAGTGGTCAGAAAGTCCAGATTACAAGATGCACATATTAGCCTAATGGGAAATGCCCCGAAGTCAAGAGCAGCCACTGGTGCACGTGGGAATGGAACAGGGGTACGAGAGCAGGATCTGCTGGGGCTGGTATGCCTGAAGGGAAGAATTTACACCAGAAGGGTACACTGAAGTTAGTGAAAGCTTGATTTCTCATTATCCCACCCCAAGAACACCCACTGACATCTGCCCAGGCTGCTGCTGCTGCTGCTTCCAGGGGTCAGAGCTTGTAGAACTCCTAGTTTTCCCAGAGGGGCTATATCCTGCTTTAGATCTGAAGAGGCTGAATCCCTTTTCTCCTCAGAAGAGTTCCCTATCATGCAAAGGAGCTTTACTGCATTCAAGGTCAAAAAGCCAGTAAGGTTCATTATCAGAAACATGAATGCAACTAGCTCACCTGAATGCAGCCTACCTGGTGTTTTCCAGAATAAAACGGCAGCTCCTAACCGCAGTGCTCAGTCCTGTAAGCCAAAAGCCCTTCTTGAAAAGACTCGGGGCATTAGCATACCATACTGGGGGAGGGATTCATAGCAAACTTATTTGATGATTATCCTCTTTTAATGTATATTGGGTCAAAGAGAGTTTACAATTTAAATGCAAAAAAAAGCCACTGTAAGCAATAGCACCATTAAACAGTGTCCCAACTGGTGTTCCATGGACCTCAGGGAGTCCATGTAACCCACCCAGCTGTCTGGTAGATCCTGTTCTTGGGGGCCGTGCTCTCATGCAAGATTGCAGCGCCCTAAAACATGTGAGATTGCTTCCTGACATAACAGTATTGCTTCTGGAGCTTGCCTGGATTTGAAATTTGATGAAGTGACTTAAAAATGGGGGGTGGGGGTTGAGTGAGGAAAACCATTTCAGATTTCCTTTCCCACCCCTCATTCCAAACATCTCTCTCTACTCAGTGAGTTACATTAGGCAAGGAGAGAAAGGAAATTGCCAAAGGCCAGCCAACAAGATGCATTAATCAGTGAGGCTCTGAAACTCAGCTAGCTGTCCTGATTGCAGAACTCAGTAATGCAGGCATCAGGAACGCTTCTCATTCAGAACTATTGCATGGCTTCTTTTTATCGAAAGAATTGATTCCAAGTCGGAGATCCTACTGGCTAAGCAGGCAGGCAAAGCAAGCCAACTAGCCCTGAAAGCCACAGAACTTTATGGGTTGTCTTCAATACTAATCATATTCAGAGCAGACTCACAGAAATTAGTGGATGCGCCTAACCTGTTGTTCCCCCCCCCTTAAAAACATACAAATAAATAAAAAACCTAGCCCACTGGGCAGGTATAAGAAAATCAAACAAGCCAAGATTTAATGAACCATAGCTTAATAAATCAAGAGTCAGTGTTATGTGCAAACCAGGTCAGTAAGTGAATGCACTGGCAAGATTTGAGTGGTATGTACCTATTAATATCATTGAAAGAACTGTCTTGGCTTCCATTTTGGTATTAACCTTTTCAAATGGGCCCCGGTTCAAAAATAGGCTCCATCTGCAGGTGCCAAAAGTAGGGGAAGCATCTTGACAATTCTTCCAGGGGTGTGAAATTAGCCGGAGGCTACAAAACATACATCTGATAGCCATGGTAGGATGTTCATGGTGGCAGTCGCAATTTTTATTTCCCCCATCCAACTGATGTTTTGTCATAATGAAGCACTCGCTGCTCAGGAAGGATTCTGAGAAATAGAAAAATAACTGTCTGTGGGTGGGAGGAGTGCAGCAGCAAAACACATGGTGGAAAGAGGGCAAAAGCAAGCCATTTCTGCCCAAGTTTTCATCAGAGAAAAACTTGTGTCTCAGCACTACTTTTTGAAGCTGTAAATAGCCTGGTGCCCAAGTATGTAAAATACTGCCTTTTTCCATATAAAGCTGCCCATCAAGATCTTCTGGTCCCTCTCTGGGTGCTTTTAGGCGGCTGATGGGCACAGAAGTGGCCTTTTTTGTCATAGCACCCTACATTATATAACTCTCCCCTTAGACAAGTTTGTCTAACATTATTTTTTAGGCATGTTTCCCCGGATTTTCAATTAACATCTTCAGTCCTCCAACAGTTTTAGCTGCTGGCTGTGTTGTTTTTCATAATGGTTCAGTGTTTTAATACTGTGTTTTTATTGCACTTTTAACACACTGGCTGGGCTGGGTTACAATGCTGGTCATAAAGTATGGTTAAGCAAACCAGTTTGCACGCTAGTTTACCATTCACTTCTCCTTATATGGAGCAGGGAAACAAACTATAGAGTTGCATCTAAAGCAGCCATAATCACTGGTTTAAATGCAACACAAAGTCATCTGCTTTGTGGTTTGTTTCGCCAAGAACAGCGGAATGGATAGGGAGGGCTCACGGTTTGTGCATCCTATGATTCAAGGCCAGGATTACATCCAAACTCAGCCACTGTTATACAGACTGAATAAACTGTTTTACTTTGTAGTGAAGTGCCTTGCAATCTTTATGAAATGAAAGACGAAATATAAATCCAAAAAACATATGAAGAGCTTTAGTCTGAAACACCTGGGTTCAGGTAGCATGAGCTCACTAGATTGCCTTCAGGCAAGCAATTCTATCAGTTAACACCCCACCTGTAAAATGGGAACAGTAAACTTGTTCACTGGGTTGTTTTGAAAAGAAATGAGTGACAGGATTAAAGTCCTTCAATATTAAAAGAGGAAAAACAAGGATATTTTAAAGGAATCACGCCACACCCTAGCCTGAGGGCTACAGGTGGATTATAGCATCCACACAATGATAGGGCTTCCCTGGCCCAAAGGTACACCACCTGAATTAAACACAGCTCCACCTACACCCTTGGCTCGACCTCAAGGGCGTACTTTATAACACAGTTATAAATGCCTCCCTCCAACCAGCTTAAACACATTTCCAGTCTCTCTCAAATTTCCACCTTCTACCAACACCCCCCCTTCTCATTCCTACTCTAATCTCAAACTCACTACGCAGTTATTTCTATCCCCAGCTCCTACTGCCAGCCCCTACACCAGCCTTCCCCAACCTGATACCCTCCAGATGTTTTGGACCACAATTCCCATCATCCCTGACCATTAGCCATACTGGCTGGGGCTGATGGGCATTGCAGTACATATTTGTCTGGGACACATCAATTTGGGAGCAGCTGTCCTTTAAGCCGCCTGTTTCCCAGAAGGAGATGACCTAAGGATAGCCTTCAAGCTGCCTTCTTCCACCACATTTACTCTTGCATCTTGTCTGTCTCAAGGCTTACCCACCTAAGCAATTACCTATGAATACCAAGGATTAAGCCTCACAAGAGATGAGCTCAAGGCAATCCAACACGTTCTTTGGCAGCAGATCAGAGTTTTCCATTAAAAATTCCCTCAGCAGGAAGCTGGCACCGATCGTGGTTCTGAGAAGGGTGTCTACGTGATGGATATGCATTTCCAAAACATACCTGCTTCAAAGAATCACAGAGCTGGAAGGTACCCAAAGGGTCATCAAGTCCAACCCAGGAATCAATGCTTCACACACTGCTTTTCTAGGGGCATACTTTAAAAAGCACTGAGGGGGTAAACTGTTACTGCCACTGGCAGTCTAAGGTAAAAATAAAGAAGTGTTCACATCCCAACAAGAATTGCCTTGCCAAGATCCCAAGCTCAGACCTCTCCAAAGGGAGATACGAGTTACTAGATACAAGTTCCTTCGTGCTCACAAAAGCCAGCCTTTCCCATATGCATCATCAGCCTGTCACAAACTGTTGCTTCTCTCAGCAAACCACGCAGAACATGCAGACACACATCTTGCTTCCCGCAGAGAATTTGTTCCAATGAGCCACATAAGCAACGCTGGCAAGGAATCACATGTAATTGGATGACATCACTAGGCAGAGCGTGCCATTTGCGAGAAGCTCCAGCACTCTGGGGCCTAACCCTGGGCAGCTTGAAAGTGGCGCGAAACACTCAGCCAGAAATTAGTGCTGCTCTCCTTCCCATCGCGATAAATGACAGAGCTGTCAATGGGCTACGGAAAATGAAGTTAATGAGCACGGCATTAATCAGGAGACCTTGTTCCAGTCACAGAAACAGCTCTCTAAAGAGCGGAATCATGCCCAACCCATTTTTCTCATGGGAACTTAGCTGAGATTAAGTCAGCATTTCAAATTCCATGTTAAGTCTCTTAATGGCGGAAAAAGAGAGGGTCTTGTGGCACTATAAACACTAAGCGGCACTGTGCCATATGCTTACATGAAAATATCTGACAACAAATAATACAATATAGAAGGCTTGTATTGTTGAGTCCTGGACATATATTTATAGAAAAATGTATATCTTGTCTTACAAATTTTGTAGCTGGCGTCATCCAAAAATGTCCAGGGGTCTTTGTGCATAGCTGGTGGTTTTAACTACCTAGGTTGTTGGTTGAAATAAGCAATCAAGCAGTTTCCTGTTTTAACACATTTGACTGCTATGCAACTAGCTCGTGCTACTCTCGTCTTATACCCAGATACCCATTCCAGATGCAAAACAGAGTATGGTTTCTGAAGCAACAGAAGCTGCTTGCATATTACATTAGAGGTGGGAGTCCAGTGCTTCTCACCAGAATATCCTTCCATCTCAAGCTGGTCATCCATCAAAGCTAGCTGGTAAACAGGAGAATAGGGTGTCCATGTGATATGCTCAAGACCACAATGCCTCAAGGACCGCCCCTTCCCATATGAACTGTCCTGGACCCTGCACTCATCAGCTGAGGCCCTTCTTCATGTGCCTCCTCCAAGTGAGGTCCAGAAGGTGGTAACATGAGAACAGGCCATCTCTGTAGTGGCTCCGTTTGTGGAATACTCCCCCCAGGGAGGTTTACCTGGCGCCTTGATTACATATATTTAGGTGCCAAACAAAAACATTTCTCTTCTCCCAGGCCTTTGGCTAATTAAACAACCTATGGCCTTTTAAACTGTGGGAGCAGTTATTGTTTTTGCTTCTTGCTATGTGTTTTTGTGTTTTTACATCGTTTGTGCCACATTTCCTCCCTACAATGGACAAGATACAAACAGAAACCTGGCAATCTCCTGGGCCCAAGGCAAGGTGGAGTTGATCGTGGGTACAAAACGGGGGTCAGGCGTAAAAAAAAAGATTTGAGGGACAGTGATCCGGCCCTCTACTTTAAAAGGTCGCTGACCCCTGATTTTACCTGTGGCTGGCTACCCCTTCTAGCTAAATACCTGATGAAGGGGACAGTAAAGAGAAAGAAAGCTCTACACTGGGGAAGGGGGAAAGAAACCTTAGCAAAGCTTACCTAGGGGTCTGTGGTGGTGTATTCAGTTTTGGCCCTCACTTCCAGAAGAGACGTTATCCATTTCCTGTGTGTTGCATTTCTGTGCTGACCAAGAAACTGATGACCAAATAAGTTTGTCCAAATAATTTTTATTGGTGTTCATGTAAATACAAGAACATATCACTACAGTAACTTGTCTAAAGTATTTTGTGAAATGGCAAGAGAGATGTGTGGTTCAAGAAATTCTTTAGATCCCTGCCAAAAAAAATCTGCAAATTTTGCTCACTGGTACCTCCAGACACATTCAACCCCAAAGTAGGGACAGGAAACAAAGAAATGTGTGTTTTCTAAACAATCTTGTATCTTTTTCTCTTCTGCAACATGGGAACATTAAGCTAAGTTAGTGGCAGTCAAGATAAGATGTACATTGAGATAACTCACAATGGTTGTTTTTATTACTATGAGTGTATATATATGTATATATATACATACACACACACACACACACAGACTGTTATAAATGTTTAGAACACTTGATTTAAACATTTGTCAACATTTTCTGTTTTGTTACTAACATTTTTTGGGTTAGATGCAGATTTGTTCTGACAGCTCCATTAGCTTCACTTGAGGTTAAGGGGCTTACATGAAAACATTTGCCAAGGCTCCATGAATATTCTCACGGAAATTTCACACCGGCAGGAAAAGAAAGTAAAACTTTTAGATTACATGTGTGAAGATAAGAGAAATGTGAAATATTGACAAATCATGCATTACAAGTATTAGGAAAAACTAAGTCCATCAAGTACTTGACATTTTGTAGGATTGAGAACACTGATTCAATGATGTGTGCACTTGAAAATAAAATGAAATGGAAAGTTACTTAACATTTCCATTCTCAGCAAAGGAGAACATTCTGACAGCTGAAGAGGCAACTGTTTTATTATGCCACTTGCACGATTGGTGAATATTTACTCCCACACTTGGGAAAGGAAACGGGGTGATTGGCATTCCGCACATGCACAGGATACTGTGAGCTGTCTAGAATGAGAGTCCACAGCAGAGAAAAACTACTTCAGAGAGATTCAGAAGGAAAGAACAAGAAAGCTTATACCAGTGGTCAGCAAATGTTTTCAGCCGTGGGCCTGTCCACTGTCCCTCAGACCTTGTGGGGGGGGGCAGACTATATTTTGGGGGAAAAGAACAATGAATTCCTATGCCCCACAAATAACCCAGAGATGCATTTTAAATCAGAGCACACATTCTACTCATGTAAAAACACCAGGCAGGCCCCACAAATAACCCAGAGATGCATTTGAAATAGAAGGACACATTCTACTCATGTAACAACACACTGATTCCCGGACCGTCCACAGACTGGATTTAGAAGGCAATTGGGCCGGATCCGGCCCCCGGGGCTTAGTTTGCCTACTCATGGCTTATACAGTGGTACCTTGGTTCTCAAACTTAATCTGTTCCGGGAGTCAATTTGACTCCCAAAACCGTTTGAAAACCAAGACATGGCTTCCAATTGGCTGAAGGAGCTTCCTGCACTCAAGCAGAAGCCGTGTCAGACGTTTGGCTTCCGAAAAACGTTCGCAAACCGGAACACTTACTTCCGGGTTTGCGGCGTTCAGGAGCCAATTTGTTCGGGATCCAAGCCGCTCAGGTACCAAGGCACCACTGTATCAGACTTTCAGCTAGTCAGCCACACATGGTACGTGAACTTGCTAGGCTCGTAGCTCACTCCAATATGCTGAACAGGTATTTTTAAATCCAAGCTTATTACATGATTATCATCACATACCGTCGAGCAAAAATGTGGTGCTGCTTGGGAAGCTCTGAAGACCAACAATACAGCACACAAACTTGATTCAAAATCAAGAACAGCATGCCTCCCCCATCAGCCCTCCACTGAATTGCCAGGACACGCTCGCACATGCACACGAAAGCACACACACAATTATTACTATGATTACGTGGGTTCTCATCATCATAATGGTTGGTATTAGCTAGCCTCCCCACACAAGGAAGGGAGAACTGCTAGGCTGTCTGAATGAAGCAGATCATAAGTGGGAGTAAAGGAACTATGAAGACAGGTGTGCCTGGCGTGCTCTGGTCCATGGGGTCACGAAGAGTCGGACACGACTAAACAACAAAAGGAACTATGTAATTCTACTGATGCACAGTTTATTAGGAAAAATGTCCTTGGCAACTACTTTCACATAATGACAGCAGTTGACGGCAACTGGTTTCAAACGCACAAATGCTCAAATGAACTGAAAGTGAAAAGTTATGGGAAATTGAAACAACAAAATCTTATAGCCCCAGATTGATATGCCGGAGCATGAGTTAAAAATTCAAGTGTTTTCATCACTGTGTAGCTTATGTGAACACAATCTAAAGAGGCAATTGCATTAGTAATGCTGCTTCTTTACATTATTACTAATACTGTAGTATACAAATTAGTAACAGCTATTGCTGTTACTCGCCTGCCAACCTAGCAGTTCGAAAGCACCTCCGGGTGCAAGTAGGCGGATCCCGCCTACCAGCGGGAAGGTAAACGGCGTTCCGTGTGCTGCGCTGGCTCGCCAGATGCAGCTTGTCACGCTGGCCACGTAACCCAGAAGTGTCTTCAGACAGTGCTGGCTCCCGGCCTATAGAGTGAGATGAGCGCACAACCCTAGAGTCTGGCAAGACTGGCCCGTACGGGCAGGGGTACCTTTACCTTTACTTATTGCTGTTACTATTAATTCCAGTTTGACTGCAGGATCTCTCAAAATCCCAGAAGTCCGTTTTTGACCATCTGTAGACATGTTAACAAAAAATACAAGAAAACTAAGATAGCAACATGGAAAACATCCTACAGAACTTTGGAACTTCAGGTAGCTAATTCAATATAGATCATATTCCTAGATTTTGCTATCCTGTACATAACTCTGGAGCAAGCAGAAAAAGCTACCAAATCTTCATAATACTGACACTCTCTTGAAGTTATGATGGGAACAGAGTACTTCCAGCTAACAATTTGTTTACTGCATAAATATTATCTGGTAGAACAGGCAAGTATCCATACGAGAGAATGTCCAGATTTATTCACCTCAACATTCTAGCTCAGTTCTACATGAAGAACTTCCAAAGTTCTAAGATCCGGGTGTAAACTAAGTTCCCAGGGTTGCAGCCAGACTTCAATTTCCTGAAAATCTGCTCCAGAAAGTTGGGGTGGGGGGAGCAGTGATGGGAGCCGAAGGAGGAAAAGGTAACTGGTTAAAACCACCTCTCTTCATGTACTCGCACCTCCATCCCTCTTAACAGCAAATAATAATAATAATAATAATAATAATAATAATAGTAATAATAATTTATCTATATGGCACCTATCTGACTGGGTTGCCCCAGCTACTCTGGGTGGCTTCCAACAAATTAATAATAATTTTTTAATAATAATTAAACACACTAAGCACAGTAAAACATCAAACATTAAAGTTAGACTTAACCACTGGGTTAGAGTCCATTCTACAGACAAGTGCCCTGTTGTTCATGGAACGGCAGGTCTAGATCCATTCTCAACACAGGCAGTGAGCTTCACATTTCTATTTGCAAGGAAGGAGTTGTCTAATCCATCACAGACAGAAATGCCTTTAATGCCTATGTTCTGGTTATTCTGGGCTAGTTGTTTTGAGAAGCAGTCTAGTAACAGTTAAAAGCTAAATGCTGGAGGTTCTACCAGGTATGCAGAAGAGTGGGCTCAAGATTCACACTTTCAAGCCCAGGGCAGAAGGCGGCACTAAACTCTGGCCAGCATTGCACAACCATCAGGGATTTAGAGCCGCTTATAAGAGTCTCACACAGCTTGTGGGTTACTTCCTTACTGCAGCTTTCCATGAATTGGCAAACTGCTATTTTAATGTGCAAAAAATTGCCAATTTTACATGATGTGTTAATGCACTAAGAGCATTAAATCCTAGGCTAGTAGCTTGGTATTCTAGGCATAAAAAATAAATCTTACATTTCTAAATAGTCTGCTGCCAAGGAAACCAGATCATTTACCTTGCCTTCAATGTATATAATGCAGGTGTCTTGAAATGCGGCAAGCAAATCCCATAAGGAGAGCAGAAGATAAACTGTACATATATCACCTAAGGCCCAGGAGGTTGCTAAGTGGCAAACCTTAAGCATTTTCTAAGGCTAGCAGCATTGCATTGCTCAGAGTAAAGCAAGACCACTAATTGGCTTAAGGGAGATTGATAAAATAAACCACTTAACCTTTACTTTCTCAGTCTAAGATAGCCACTGATCCTTTCTGGTGACCAATACCTTAAGGACAACCTGTGGAACTGTGTTACACAATTAGAGCACTGTGATTTCGAACTGGTGTAGCATTACAGGTGGCAGATATTCCCGTTTTGACTAGATTGCTCAGAAATTCATCACACAGCTTTTAAAAAGAACTTTCCTTCAGGACAAGGTAGACCCTACTTTTAAAGTGTGAATGAAAAACAGTATGGTGGGTGGAAACTTGTTGACACGTTTCTCTCTTGTGAAGCACTGGAATGTGCAGTCCATTCCCATATAGATGCACAACCATGTTACTAAATTACTAGCCTGCAATAAATGAATAAATAAAATGATACTTCTGCTCTTTTACTCATAAGAGGGCACAAGGGGGTAGGGCTCAGCAGCAATAAAAGTTAAGAGCTTGCTGGAAAAGAAAAGGTTTCACACAACAACAAAACACAAAGAGAGGGAGAAAACCACTCATGGCCGGGAGTTCAACATACTAGACACCACTATGGGAAAGGATGTCTTGCGCACCACTATGGAAAAGGATGTCTTGCGCAAGAAAAAGGCCTCAGTAGATGAACACAAGAGCTGGCATGTTCATATGGCATGACTTTGTCCCAAAACAAGTTCTGAAACCCCAACATTACCCATAAAAGCAATTTGTGACACACCACAACATGTCCTCAAGTACTAAATATATATATATTTAGCAGCAGCGTAATTGCTGGGCATGCCGATTATATTGCTATGTTTGGGCAATGGGAACACAAGCACTAGCTGCTCTAAAAGGCTGTGCATCCAGAAACGCTAGACCAAGGATCTGGTTGCTAAGCAACGTGATGCTACACTTAACTTCCCACACATATTTCTGAATGCACATGGAGTCATCAGCAACGCTGCAGACCTCAACAGCTAAGACTTCTGTAGGTGATTACATTTCAGACAGAAAGCATGCCTGCCTGCCATTGAATGCCCCTATATTTATTTTATATGCCTAGAATACCAGGATACTAGGCCAGGATTTAATGCTCTTAGTGCATTAACACATCGTATAAAATTGGCATTTTTTGCACATTAAAATAGCAGTGGCCGGAAAGCTGCAGTAAGGAAGTAACCCACAAACTGCAACTGTGTGAGACTCTCATATAAGCGGCTCTAAATCCCTGAAGGTTGTGTAATGCTGGCCAGAGTTTAGTGCTGCCTTCTGCCCTGCGCTTGAAAGTTTGCATCTTGAGCCCACTCTTCTGCATATCTGGTAGAACCTCCAGCAGCTAGTTTTCAGTGATGACTGCTTTTAGTTTGCTTTTACAGATTTCAATTGTATTATAAATTTTTCTCCCACGTGAGTCCCTTTGAGACTTTTAGTAATAACAATAAAAAACCAGTAAGTGAAATAGATAATAAAATACCGCCCTTCATTTGAGGCTCACAGGGCCATTTACAATATGAAAACACAAAAATATATGCCATAGTACATTTTATTAGCTATTTCACTTATGGGTTGCTTTTTCAGAAAAATCTCAAAGGGACCCACATGGGAGAAAATGTTATACTACAATTCGAGTAAACAGAACATTGAAATCAGTCAGAGCAAACTAAGAGCAATCATCACTAATATGTAACAAAATATCTCCCCCTGCCCAAGCCACAATATTATTGTGGTTTTCAATAATTGTCTTCTGGAAGGAACTAACTGTCTTCATTTTCCAGCCCAACTTCCTTTTTACAAGTACCCTCCTCTTTTTTGTGTTATTTTTAGATGTTTCCCCTTTGGAGTAAATTGTGACTGTGTTCAACTTCCTTGCTAATTTCCCACTTACATATAAATCACTGTAAATTTGACTGTAAGCTTGTAACTGTTTCCCATTTGTTCAAACAACAGTCGTGCCTGAAACCAGGCTCTGGATGCCATTTATGATGAAGCGTGACATCGCCTCCTTCTGGTCCCCATCTTGGCTCAGAGACTTCTAGAATTAATCATGAAACCTAGACACGGTGTTCCTCTCTGGCATGTGCAATTTGCCCAATGGTGCTTTGGCTTCTTTAACTATTGCATCCTACTGAGTGCACATTGCTTAGTTCTACCCTGTTCGAAGATCCAACATATTTATACTTCATACCCTTGAAATGACAAACCAGCTGCTCTGCAGCTTCTGTCAGCTTTTCCACAGAGAGCCGTTCTGCCACTTTTTTGATATTAAGTACTAGCAACCTAGTACTTTCAGTTCAAGTGATTTGCTGTGTGGGTTGACTTGTTCCAAATCTCGTACCAAAATCTTCCCTGCTCAACTCTCCTGTCTAACAGGCCCTGCATGCAAACAGGTGGCATTTCTGAAAAGCCTGCCCTGAAGGTCCTGAATTTCAGCTTCCTATCTAGGTTTTGTTTCCAGGAATACACCATTCTAGTTTTGTTTGCTGGTGAGCACTTTGACCGCCTTCTCCTCCCCAGCACTTCCTACCAGCCAATCCAGACGAAACATGACAGCTGCAGCTTCAGTGCCAGACAGATCCTACATGCTCACAACTAAATGCAAAAGGAATGCATTTAGTCATTAAACACAAGAAAGAAAAGTCTGCCAGCAGGGAGCTGACTTCTTGAAAGGAGACAAGGGAGAAAAAAGTGGGGACAGGATGCTCACAAGCCATAAAAATCCCACATGTGGCTTTTTATTGGGATATTTTAAACACAATAGATCAAATACAGCAAAATGTAAAAGCATACAAATATCTGTAAAAAGGCCAATTTTAAAGTGGCCCAAGCAGCACTTGCAGAAGAAAAGTGTGTGAGAAACCATTTCTGTCTTTAAGATCTCCTAGTTTAGAGACAATGTTTATACACCAAGGTCTGAACTTGTGAAGAGCTCTTTATTACCCTGGAAATGCTGACAAATGCCATCAAAGATGCAGACACATCATAATGCCTCTGAAATGCACGCTGGAGAGGCCACACCTGCAGCAATCAATTGTTTTAATTCCCATCTAATCTCCAATTTGTGCTGTCACAAAAAAAAACCCATCTATGCCACTAGCACTTTTTAATGTCGCTAGAGGCAGAATGGACTGATAAGAGTTGTCTCTTTCCCCTTTGCCCAAGCACAGCAATTGTATACCAAAGGGAAGAGTGCCCAGCGGGAAGAGACTTCAAGGGCTATAAACCTAAAATATTTTTCCAAACACAAGGCATTAATTTATCTAGACTCATTTCGGTCTGGCTTCAGGCCTGGATATATGGGGGGAAAGCCTTGGTCACCGTGGTTGATGACTTTTTATCAGGACAGAAAAGACATGCCTGTTAAATTCTTCCCAACCTCTAAGCAGCTTTCGATAACATTGACCATGTTATCCTCCTGAAGTGACTTTGAGGGTTTTCTACCAGAAAATAAAATTGGCAGAATGTTACTTTACCCCAGGTCCTGCAGGGTTACATCCTCTCTGTTCAAAACCCTTATGGAAAGTATCATCTTGAGTTTTGAGGGGTGCCATCTATATGCTGATGACACCCTGAGCTCTCAAAACCATCTGAATGAGGAGGTCCAGGGCCAATGTCTGGAGGCAGTGATAGGCTGGAATCCTGACAAAACACAGATTCTGTGGGTCCCAGATCAATGAGTGGGGTTGAAGGGAGACAGCTTGCTTTGGGATTGGATAGCACTCCACATAAAAGGTGCACGTAGCTTGGACATGCTAAATCTTTGGCCCTAGAGTAATACCCTGCCCATCTGACTGAGTTGCCCCGGCCACTCTGGTTCCAAGAAGGAGTGGTCCCAAGTGTTATGGTGCTATAAATGTATGCTGCTCTTGAGTTAACTGACTGTGATGCAATTTTAAGACACGTTTTCATTGTATTGATTGTTTTATGTAATTTTGTATATAAAACCACCCCAGGCTCCTGTTCAGAGAAAGGGTGGGGTATAAAAACAATAGAAACTTTCACAATTCTCAAAAGCTATGTGGTGCAATTTTTTTTGGGGGGGGGGACTACGGTAATCTTATTAACTTGTGGTGGAATAAAAACAGTGTTGCACCTTAAAAGCTGAAGCTTTTGTAGCCAAGTCCCTTTTTCAGAAGCATGAAATGGCCAATTACTTCTTTATTAGGGTATTTACATACCACCTGCCAATCAAATTCAGGCCTGTTTTAAGTGGCAAGTATAAGGTAAAAATAATAAAATTGATATACTAAAAAGGTAAAGGGACCGCTGACCATTAGGTCCAGTCGTGACCAACTCTGGGGTTGCAGCGTTCATCTCGCTTTACTGGCCGAGGGAGCCGGCGTACAGCTTCTTGGTCATGTGGCCAGCATGAGTAAGCCGCTTCTGGCGAACCAGAGCAGCGCACGGAAACGCCGTTTACCTTCCCGCCAGAGCAGTACCTATTTATCTACTTGTATTTTGACGTGCTTTCGAACTGCAAGTTTGGCAGGAGCAGGGACCGAGCAACGGGAGTTCACTCCATCGTGGGGATTCGAACTGCCAACCTTCTGATCAGCAAGTCCTAGGCTCTGTGGTTTAACCCACAGCGCCATCCGCATCCCATTGATATATTAAAAGGCAGCAAACTAAGCATCATAGTACGATAAACAAATTACAACACCTAAGCCTATCTGAAGAACAATCAGTCTTTGCTCGCCACCAAAAATACACCTGCCTGAGGAAGTGCCAAGCAGATTGGGGGGGGGGTCCCCATAGTAGGGGCGCCACACTGTCTCTGGTAACATCCTGCCTCATTTCAATTGGGAGGGACATCTGGTGAAGGTCCTCTGTTGGCAAGATATGGGTAGGCATGTGCTGAGACAGGTTGTTCATGAAGCCTGGTCCCAAGCCATGAAGGGTTTTAAAGGTCAGAACCATGTGACTCATATCTCATAGTCACTGTGAGTATTCTGGCAGAGACACTCTGCGCTAACTGGAGTTTCTGAACCATCTTTAAGGGCAACACCACTTACAGGGGCAATCTAATCAGGAGGTTATCGGGTTGTGGTGTCCTCTTCCATTTTGCAGATCTGCTGCAAGCTTGGACCACTGAGACAAGGCCAACTATCTCCAGATAAGGGCATGGTTGGCTTGTAGTGTGTGAATACTCAAGATGACAACCCCCAAACCATCCAAAATATCTTCACAGAAGCTTATGAAAAGCTTGGCCTATCACTCAATATCCAAAAAAAAACCAAGTGCTGCACCATCAAGCACAAAACAACCCCTTATGCAGCCCCACAAATCCAACTCAATGGTGTAACATTGGAAAGTGTCGATCACTTCTCCTACCTGAAACAGTAGTTTCAGAAATGCACATCATTCTACATTGTCTTCTGTTGGTAGCTTCAGAACATGAGTTGAATTTCATCACAAGGTTAGCAGAACCATCTTAAACCAGATGACCAAAATGGATTCAAAAAAGTAAACTGAAGGGAGATGAGATGTACTATGTGAGGCTTATCAGGCTAGGCCACAGAAAGAGAAGAGAAAGGCAGCTAAGTCAAGACCCTTCCAGTGCCCTGATTCACCGGATAAATTATTCCTTTTGCTCATTCTAGTTTAATAAAAATTTCATGGCCCTGACAGTAATTATGGCTGCACACACAGATCAATGGTGAGCGCAACTTAACACCCAGGCTTTCTGTCTAGCAGTTGTGTGTGCAGCAATGAAACTATCAAAGAAGACAATTAAGATCTGGCAGCCACAAAAACGATGCTTAAAAGGGAACATAAAACACTATTGTCAGAAGAGATTGTTACTAGCTTGGAATTCCAACTCCGGATTTTGATTTTGATAGGCGAACAAACTGGTTGAACAGGTTTCAAGAGAGTGACCCAAGTGCTCTGGATTCATTAAACCTGAAAGGTTTGTTGAACATTTTTATATGGTCATTTGCTGTTGGGAGGAGAACTGAAGTTCTTAAGTTACAGGTCTTTTTCTCAAACGTATGAAAAATACAAAAACATAAGGGCTCAGGAGATGTTCTGTATAACACAGACGTCTACCAACAAAGGTTGACAATGAAAATATTCATGGGTCTCAACCTAGTGGTTTTTTCAGAAGTATGCCAGGGACCCTATTGTGAAAAGGACATTAGCCCAGATACCATGTGCAAACAAAAAGTTCTAAATAGTCTACAGCAATGTGGAACAAGACATTTCCCCCCTTTAAGGCAATGACACACCAGAGTCTGATGGGACATATTATACTACTATAAATCTTTCTGCACCACAGGAATACTGGTAGCCCAGGCTGCTGGAGGTTTCAATTTTAAACCTTACATTTCCTTTTTGTTTGTATTTAATATTATTTCTGTTAATCTTCAGCAACAAGTTCAATCCCAAGCTTTAACCACTGAAGAAATATAAAGCTAAATATCATAAATTAGCACCACAGGGGGTTGGATTAGATGACCCTTAGGCAGCGGCGTAGCGTGGGTAGTCAGCACCCGGGGCAAGGCAAGTAATTTGCGCCCCCTAACCCGGGGCAAGGCAAGTAATTTGCGCCCCTAACCCCTAACCATGGTCATTAATACTGACGGCTCTACTCTGGGGCAAACTTCGTAGTGACTACTGCCCTCCGTGGTGTTGTTTTTGCAATTAAAGGACCCCTGCCTCAAATAAAGCATCTTGGGGATTGGGCACTGGGATTTGCCAAGGGAGCTGGGAATTGCAGTTCAGTGGCGGGTCAGGGGGAGAGGGTCCCTTCCGCGTCTGGGTGCCGCGGGCCCCTTTGCACCAAGACGCACGTCTTTGGGCGTCGCGGCGCAGCCTTCTCAGTCTCCCTCCCCGGCCCGGCTAGCCCCGACGCGGCTTCTTTCTGGCGCGGGGAGGGGGCGCCTCTGGGGCCAGTGGGTTGGCCAGCCTCCGGCGCGGGTGGGCGGGCCCCGTCGGGGCGGGTGGGTGGCGTGGCGCTTGGTGCCGAAGCCTCCGCCCGCAGCACCCCATCGGGAGACCCAGCCGGAAGGAGCCTCGAGCCGGCTGTCGGACGCGGCTGAAGCAGCCAGGGCGGCATGGCAGGCGGCGGCGGCTCCCCCGCAACTCCATGCGGCCAGCCCTGCGCGCTGGCCGAGCCCCGCAGGTGAACGCTGCCCGTCGGTGAGGAGGGGCTGCCTGGCGCGCCTTCCGCAGCGAGCGCTGAGAGCCGCTGCCATGGGGCTCTGGGCGACTCCGGAGGCAGCGAGCGCGCCCCCCCCCAGAAGTTGTGCCCGGTGCGGCCGGCCCCCCTTGCACCCCCCACGCTACGCCACTGCCCTTAGGGTCTATTCCAACTCTGCAATTCTATGATATATACTGATGTCATCCTACCCCAAATCTCAAGATTATCTCTTACAGAAGCTTCAAAATGCTACTGATTGCTAGCAATAGATGTGGTCTCCTGTGAAATTCCACCTATCAGCTCAAAAGGCTCAGAGCAACATTTCCAAACACCATCCTCCAAGTCTGCTCAGGTAGAATCAAGACAGAAAAGACAGGGGGAAAGGGAAAGTCCAATTTTTTAAAAGCAAAGTATTGTGTTGGAGGCAAGAAATTATAGACCAGTGTTTATTACAATACAGTATCAACATTAAAAACTATTGCAAGTCACTTTTGTGAATAAAGCTACTAAATAATGATAATAAAAACAAGAATAGTCATCAAGAAGTTTAGCAAAATCACCAAAGGAGAATCCCAGTACCAACTTACAGAGAATATCTTCTGTGCCTTTTCAAAGGTAACCCAAGAACTAACTGTCTCACAAGGAGCCAGGGTGTCAGCTTGTCAACATGCAAAATTTGATGAGACGTCCATCTCTAAACATGTAGCAGTGGCTTCCTAATGAATGTGTTTGGAAATTGTCACTTTCTTCCAAGGGCATGTCTCACTGCGAACAAAACAGCTGCACATTGTTTATTAGATGACGGCCAGAAATGCCACTTTCCTTTCTGTCAAGCAATGAGGTGAGAGAGGCTGAGTTTTTGGCTCAGTACTAATTACTGCCACAACTCTATTTGCGAGGAGTTGCAAATCAAGGAATCTGCATTTGGCTCTATCAAATGGCTGCTTTCTTAACCTGAGACTACTGGACAATAGAAGCTGCCTTGATAACCTTGCTGACATTGATCAATAATTCACAACAGGTCTATTATTATGGGTGGAATAGGCAGAGAAAGGGGCATGTAGACCTTTGAGGAAGTCAACATTGACAAGACAAATAAAACGCACACACACAAAGGACCATCAGTCCTCTTCAGTATGACTCATCAGCACTGTGCTCTGACTGCACTGAGAAAACAAAAAGCCATTAGGGCTAGATTCCAGTAAGACAATAGGATAGTCCGGTGTATAAGTTTAGGGGGGTGTTCAGCAATTAGGATGCTCTAGTTTGTTACATCCATATCCCACATTCCTTCCCCCAAGAAACTTAAAAGCAGCATTTCAGCAGTAAAACCATCCTAAAAGACGGTGAGCTTCATGCCTAAGTGAGGATTTGAGTCATGCTTTTGTTGAATGTACACAATTGTTATAGAAACATAGTGAGCTGCCTTATACCACGTCACTGGTCTCTCATGCTCAGTATTGTCTACCTTGATTGGCAGCAGCTATCTAGGGTTTCGAGGGACACGGGTGGCACTGTGGGTTAAACTACAGAGCCTAGGACTTGCCGATCAGAAGGTCGGCGGTTCGAATCCCCGCAACATGGTGCACTCCTGTTGCTCGGTCCCAGCTCCTGCCCACCTAGCAGTTTGAAAGCACATCAAGTGCAAGTAGATAAATAGGTACCGCTCCGGCGGGAAGGTAAACAGCATTTCTGTGCACTGCTCTGGCTCGCCAGAAGCGGCTTAGTCATGCTGGCCACATGACCCGGAAGCTGTACGCCGGCTCCCTCGGCCAGTGAGATGAGCTCCGCAACCCCAGAGTTGGCCACGACTGGAGCTAATGGTCAGGGGTCCCTTTACCTTTATCTAGGGTTTCAGACAGGAGCCTCTACCAGCCCTACCTGGTGATGTCGAGGATTGAACTTGGCACCTCATGCATGCGAGGCAAATGCTCTACCCCAGAGCTACGGTCTTTCCCCAGCATGCTTTCAGAAGCTGTGGAACACTTCACCAGTAGAAATATTAACCACCAGTTAAGAGCACACACACACACACCCCACCACTGCTGGGGAAAAGGGAATGATTTAAGACAAGTTCATTTGCACAACAGTTATTCACATTTGTATTTTTTCTTGGTTGAACCAGGAGTCCCGTGCACACCATCACAAATGAGACATACTGGCTTACAAAGAAACAGAGGGTTTATGCAACCTAGCAGCATAATCCAAAGCTTGTGGGTCATGCAGCCCACACACCATTTGCACTGCAAAAGCGTAGCTGCTTAGAGACAAAAGGAACATTTCTGCATGGTTGTTAAGCAAAATCACTTATCTGGAGGTTAAGCCACAGTCCTGCACACACTCGATTTGGAATTAAACTCCACTGAGCATCTGAGTGAAGCTGCAGGTGACTGAACAGCACATGCCCAGAACTTTCCAGAAGCAAAAGCTGGTGATTAGTGGACAAAATAGTTTGGGCTATACCATTTGACTGGCAGAATGAATATCTGATCGGCAAAAATTCATAATTAGGTAGCCAAACACATTGCAAATGTCAGGCAATTGGACAGCATAAAACAAGAATACAAGATGAACCATCAATGCACAATATACTATGGAGTTTTCTTCATCCCCTGATTGCTACTAGTTCAACCCATTTATCATTAGCCAGAGTCACCAACTATCAAAGCACATTACTCTTTGGTGTGGTGTTGCTGTTTTTTTAAAAGCACTTGGAGACCTAAAAAAAGTTCTCATGGTTTGAAGCTTTAATAATCTACGGTATTTGCCAAATACAGCTATAAGAACTCTACAGAAGAAAAGCAAAGGTCCTACACCTTCCTTTTGTGTGCTTGCACTCCAGCAGAAAAACACACTGCTTATAAAATACAGTATTAGAACCTCATTCCCCATCCCCTTAAGATTCCCTCTACCCTCTTCAGGATTCATCTCAAAGTTATCCATTTATTTCTCAGTCTTTAGTTCTTCTTTATACCAAAATCTGTACTCTAGTATTCCACAATGGCCTTCTGGAAGCTCAATCAGCTACCAAAGATACCCAAGTTTCACAATGTGACCCATTTGTCCAAATGAGCAGCTTATGCAAGTGATTCATTCCTCTCACCTTCCTAGTCCAGTTCTTGAAGGGCTCCTATGGCTTAGAGTACAGACTGAATCTCCTGTAGCTTCCGAGTACCAAAGCTAAAACCTATATCCTTCTCTTGAACACAGTTATCTTAAGGCAAACAAAGGGACGTGTGAAGCTCAACAGTGGATACAACATCATGCAGAATTGCAGCTCATTCACTGCAATACAATAGGACCACAACTTGCGCCGATGTTGCTTACACAATCATAGCTTTGCATGGGTTGCCAAAAAATCCCCAAATAAATAGTAACACCCTTGCTTACCAGTCTCTGGAAGCTCTCACGAGATCTTGCAGGGATATTTGAGATCTCACGGGAGCCTCGTGTGACAGCCATGAGCTGCTCTTGTAGAACATGGCTAAATAAAAATGGATGGCAGACTCCTCTAAGCACAGGTGGAGTGGGTAATAGACTGTTCATATCACAATCAATTTGCACAAAAGTGAAAAGCTGCTTCTGATTTCCTGAGCATGGTTTACGTTTTTTTAAAAAAACAACAACTGTTCAGAGCCACAGAAACTATAATTTGTTGGGGGGGGGGCAGGATTTGCCAGTGTAAGTCCTGGCAAGGTAAGAAAACACTTTCAAGTTATGCAGTGCATGGCAATGAGACCAAATTTATACTGCAGTCAGCAGAGATTAGCACCTGCTAGGGAAAGACCTCACAGTGCAGTTCCCAAGATATCTGCATACCACATGGATTACCCACCAGCATCATTTCTGATCCGCCACATGATGAGCTATGTGTATCTGCATACTTAACATCCTAGGAAATAAACGTTTTCTGCAGCGTACAAATTGTCCGTTTCAAATGGCGTATTAAGTCTTAATCGAATCAGATACCTGCTTTGGTTAGTCCTACATTTCTTATTTCCTCAAGGATGTTCCCACACTATCTGTTCCAACCAGATCACACTATCTGTTACAAGGAGATCAAGTAATAGCTTATCTAACTAAGCTGTGACTAGTAAGTTATCTTGCTAGAAGAAGGTGCTCCCCAAAGGGACTATATAAGCTCCTGGACATTGTTTAAACTTATTTTAATTGTGCCTCGTGGCAATTCTTGGGGCAACTGTAATCATGTGAGGTTTTTTTGGTCCGACCCTGTATAGGCACATTTTAGACTGCCATATGAAATCTCATGCAATGCATACGCGACTCTGGCTGCTTAGGGCAGCATTGCTAAACATTTGCCAAAGGTGGATTTGCAAGACACTTGGATCATCTGTTCACATGGCCAACGAATCAGAACAGGCAGACATTAAAAAAGAGTCAATCACAGAAATAGCCAACATGGGGTGATTTCTACAACAGTTAGCAGATTGCTATCACATCAGGAAAAGCTGTGGGTGTATAACCTACTTGAAAGGTTTTTTTCCCTTTTTTTAATGCCCCAGCAATCTACCTTCGAGCTATATTAGGCACAGTAAGTTTGCACAGCAGCCAACCAGCTGCTGTAGCACAGTAGCTAAGTGCACGTCCCCAGCTCAAATCTCAGTTCAGCCATGCATTGACTCTACAACCACAACCCAACCACGATCTTTTAGCCTCAGCTTTAAGCTGCAATATGAGGGAAATTGTAAGGTTTGGGAGTCAGACTGGCAAATCATTTTTGGCTCATTGGCTAAATTCACTTTCAGCAAACTCATCAGGGACTGTATGTCAACAGTTGGTGTCAACACCTGACATGCTTGCACACACACACAAAGGACAGCCACAGAGGCACACAGACTCATTGCAGCGCTGCAGAGAAGTCTAAACTACTCTGCCCAATCCAATGCAACATCTCCTTTTTTATTAAAAAAGATGTGCCAGCTGTAGGGTGTTAGGGTACCAAAATTAACTGCTGGGGGGATGCAGTTCAGATCAGACCAGGGATTCACCACCTCTGGTTTACAGGGTACGATGGCACCTTGGTTTAAGAACAGCTTAGTTTATGACTTAGTTTAAGAATGCTGCAAACCCGGAAGTAGGTGTTTTAGTTTGTGAACTTTGCCTTGGAATAAGAACATGTTTCGCTTCCTGTTGAGTGTGTTCCATTTGTAAACTGAGTCCCCCGTTGCTATGGGAAAGCACATCTTGGTTTAAGAACGCTTTGGTTTAAGAACGGACTTCTGGAACGGATTAAGTTCGTAAACCAAGGTACCACTGTACTTGCTGTAAGTACGTTCAGCATTCCCTCCAAGGCAACACAAACAAACAGTTCTATTATTTTGGTTGAACTTTCTACTGGAAAGCCAAGAGCACAATTTCAACCCTATTAAATAAAAATGCAACTCCTGTGTCACTTAGGTAAGTGAGAAAGTGAGTAAATCACTGCTCCTCCATCCTGGCAGCAGGTTTCTACCTCTGCTAGCCTAGGCTAGAAAACAGACTATCACAATTCCATAGAAGGAAGTGTTTTACTGTGAGTGTGCATGAAAATGGAAGCAGCAGCACTGTCAGCTCAATCTCTGGCGTTCAAGCATTAAGTATCCCTGTGCTTCCCCAACTGAAAGAGACTCATAATCTCAGTGTCATGGGTTCAAGACCCGTGTTGGACAAAAAGATTCCTGCATTGCAGGCGGTTGGGCTAGATTACCCTCATGTTCCCTTCCAATGCTACAATCTTGTGATTCTAAGTCAAGATATGGACGTCCCACATGTGGCAGTGACAGCCACCAAGTTGGATGGATTTAAAAGTAGATTAGACCAGGGGTCGGCAACCTAAGCATGGGGCAACAAGCGTGGGGCAACAAGCGGCCCACGGGGGTCGTTTAACCGGCCCATGAGCCGCCTGCTCGGCGAGTCCCTGCACGCTGCTCTAAAATGGCGCAGCGTGACGCGGGGACTTGCTTCTGTGGCGCCGAAAATTGCATCTATGCAGACGCTGAAAATTGCATCTGTGCAGACACAGACTACGGAAATCGCGGGCACGCACTCTCTCACACACACACGCAATCCGGCCTCAGAGGGATCTCCACTGGAGTGAACCGGCTCAAGTGAGGTAAACCTTGCCAACCCCTGGATTAGTCAAATTCATGAAGGAGAAGGCTGTACTTTGCCTCCACAGGTGAAAACAGCAATGTGTCTCAATACCAGTTTCTGGAAACCACAGGAAGGGAAATTGCTCTTGTGCTCTGATCCTGGTTGCTGGCATGTGGTTGGCCACTGTGAGAGCAGGATGCTGGCCACTGGCCTGATCCAGCAAGCTCTTCTTATAAGCTCCCGGTAGAATCTTAATGGAAAGAGGCAGAAGGTGGTTCCTAAACTTAGGAACAAAGCTATTAATAATAGATTCACAACCTTTATCTCAAAAGGACAGTAAAATGAAATGCAGAACAGGAACTGGCAGCACGACTTTGCCAAAAGCAGAATCATCCATCATTTGACTGCACAGTATTTTGGGGTGGGTTAATATCTAATGACTCCCCCATCTCTCTTAACAATCCATTTTACAGATGGAATGCCCAAGCTTGCTTGGAACCAAAGCTATATAATGACATTATCTTCCCCATAATCTTTCAAAATACAGTGGTACCTCTGGTTACGAACTTAATTCATTCCAGAGGTCCGTTCTTAACCTGAAACCGTTCTTAACCTCAGGTACCACTTTAGCTGATGGGGCCTCCCGCTGCTGCCAGCGCACAATTTCTGTTCTCATCCTGAGGTAAAGTTCTTAACCCGAGGTACTACTTCTGGGTTAGCGGAGTCTATAACCTGAAGTGTCTGTAACCTGGGGTGTTTGTAACCTGAGGTACCACTGTAAGTTGTCTTCCTGGCCACTTGGTATACAAGATTGGCATGGCTACTGTACAGGCTTGTGAAGAGGCAATTGCTCTGCCACCTGTGGCAAGTAAAGTTGTCTCTTGGCTACCAGGCAGGAAAACGTTACAAAATGAAACCAATGAGAGCCAAAAAGAACATACATATGGGCAACTATGAGGACATTTTTAAGCTTGATTTAGGACTGGGAGGTCCCACTCAATCCAGGAATGTCTCATCTGAACAGTGGGGGGAAGGCAATGCTCATTTCAGGTTTCATTGCACATATGGAGAAGTGAAGACATCACAAACAGTTCTGTCTTCTAAATGTTCAAGCATCAGTTGTTCCACTAAGCACTTTCAGATCCAATTCATCAAGGACTATCTAGCTAGGACAGCCCACTGCCACCCTCTATTGTCAGCATGCCCGCCTGCCTCTTTGTTGTTGTTTAGTCGTTTTGTCGTGTCCGACTCTTTGTGACCCCCTGAACCAGAGCACACCAGGAACTCCTGTCTTCCACTGCCTCCCACAGTTTAGTCAAACTCATGCTGATAGCTTCAAGAACACTGTCCAACCATCTCGTCCTCTGTCGTCCCCTTTTTCTTGTGCCCTCAACCTTTCCCAACATCAGGGTCTTTTCCAGGGAGTCTTCTCTTCTCATGAGGTGGCCAAAATCTTGGGAGCCTCAGCTTCAGGATCTGTCCTTCCGGTGAGCACTCAGGGCTGATTTCCTTTGGAATGGAGAGGTTTGATCTTCTTGCAGTCCATGGGACTCTCAAGAGTCTCCTCCAGCACCATAATCCAAAAGCATCAATTCTTCGGCGATCAGCCTTCTTTATGGTCCAGCTCTCACTTCCATACATCACTACTGGGAAAACCATGGCTTTAACTATACGGACCTTTGTTGGTGAGGTGATGTCTATGCTTTGCCTGCCTCTTTACCTCTCCCCAAATTCATACCTCTCTCTCTACCACTTATAGAAGGGATGGCTAACATGTGGTCCCCCAGATGTTGACAGACTATAGTTCTCATAACGAAGGTGTTTTTTTTTTTTTTTTTTTTGGTGGGACCCACCATTTCATTGAACACATCTCTTCCATTGAATTTATACTGTTCTGCTCCATTTAGAATGGCTTTATTTTTCAATGGTTTCATCTCTTTTATAATTGTTTATTATATTGACACAACCCACCCTGGGACATTACAGGGAAGGGTAGGTACAAAATCCTATAAATAAACGAATCCCTGACCTTGCTGGTTGGGGCTGATGGGAGTTGGAGCCCCACAACATCTGTGAGCCACCGGTTAGTCACCCATGACTTATAGCAACTTCGTGCAGCATCAGCAATGATTCATTCTTCCTCATATCTTTTGGCACAACCAATGACACCCTTTCATTTCATTGGGTGTCTTCCGGACAAAAGGAAGCCTCCAGGCTTATGATCTTCCCTCTGTTACCTTTTCACATCAAATGGACCTTTTATCCTTCCTGCTATGTGATCTTTCCATCTCTGTCCACAATAAACTTTGTTCCACTTCCTACACTGCAACCAAGACATCACAAAATTTCACCACTTTTACTGTTCCCCTGCTAATGTCATTTTGCGAAAGCTTTGCCTGCTTGCAACATCCGTCACTCATCAAATTTTCGATACAGAGTGAAAGCCACATGTGTTAGTTCATTACCCTCATTATTTTTCTCCTGCTAGTCTATTACTTTATGACGGTGAAGGCATAGGGAACACAGCCTGGGAAGGAAGGAGGCAAGTGGTGATGGAAGCAGCAGGCTAGAGTGGGGTAGTTAGTGGCAAGTGAGCAACATCTAATCCAAAGCTTTTCAAACTGTGTGTCATGACACGTTAATGTGTCAGCTGCAGTGTGTAGGTGTGTTGCATGTATGCTCCCCACACTTCTCCTGAGGCTGGAAATGGTTCGTTTAACCTCCAGTTTGCTAGTAAAACTGAACTACTGCGTCATGAAATGATCGAAAATTGAATTACCATGTCGCGAAATGATGCATGTCCAAAAAGTGTCTCACCAACTTGAAAAGTTTGGAAAGCTCTGATCTAATCTGTAGGTACCTGGGCTACCAGAATTTGCTCATTTGCAGACACGTCATCACTGGGAGGTGCATCAACAAGTTAACTGTAGCTGACATCTTAGGCAGGCGATGAGATACAAAGGTACGGTACTTTCGCCACTGAACAGCTTGACTCAAAACCAATACTAAACCAGATATCAGATTTGCTTGTTATATATGCAAGAAATATATTTTATTCATCTATATTTAGACTATATTTAGATTAGGTATGTCTAGATTGCTAATAAGTGAGATATACAACAAAATGTTGCACTATGGACTGCTCCCTGCTCAGGGTTCCAGCCAGGCATGTCTTCCACTAGATAACTCCATTCCATTCTTCCCCACACATTGTCACTATTCCGTGGAAATATTCAATCCTCCCTGTGCTCCCAGATATAGATATAGGTGATATAAATATAGATATAGATATAGATATGTGAACCTAGCTTCTGCCAACTTAGGAGTTTGAAAGCACACCAGTGCAAGGAGATAAATAGGTACCACGGCAGCGGGAAGGTAAACGCAGTTTCTCTGCGCCAGAAGCCGTTTAGTCATGCTGGCTGCATGACCCAGAAAACTGTCTATGGGCAAATGCCGGCTCTCTCGGCCTGAAGCGAGATGAGTGTCACACCCCATAGTTGCCTTTGACTGGACTTAACCATCTAGGGGACGTTTACCTTTTACCTTACATATATGCATATGTGTGTACACACACACAAACCACTTAGGGTTTCTTCTCAAAATTGTATGTACTTCTGCAAAGCATGGAGTTCCCAAAGGTTGCCAACACCTCCAGCTTGTGGGTGGGTGGTGTCGTTTTGGCTGCAGAAGGATCATCACTTACCTCAGAACATTGCAATTAAAGGGAGCAACATTTCTTTTTTTCTTTTTTTCTTTTTTTCATTTTTTAAACATTTTATTGCATTTTCAGTTTAAGACAAGAAAAAAAGAACAAATAATACTCCAACTTTCAAAATACATTTTTAAGTTATTAACTGGACTTCCCCACATCTCCCTCCCCCTGCGTTCTTTACAATAAAACCTATCAGCAAATTATTGCCTTGTTTCATATCTTGATTGTATCTTTTATATTTTACTTTTAATTTTAAAATATCTTTTAACCAATATCTACTTTCTATTTTCTCAATCTAATTGCGGGAGCTGAATTCCAAGACATGCAGATTTTTAACATTCATACAACTTATAATATTTTTGCAAATAGTCCTTAAATTTTTTCCAATCTTCCTCCGTTGTCTCTTCACCCAAATCCCGGATTCTGCCAGTCATTTCGGCCAGTTCCATGTAATCCATCAACTGTGTCTGCCATTCTTCCAGCGTGGGTAGATCTTGTGTCTTCCAGTATTTTGCTATAAGTATTCTTGCTGCTGTCGAGGCATACATAAAAAATGTCTTATCCTTCTTTATCACCCTTTGGTCCACAATGCCCAGGAGGAGGGCCTCTGGTTTCTTAGGAAAGGTGTACCTGAACACCTTTTTTAGTTCATTATAGATCATTTCCCAGATAAAGGGAGCAACATTTCAAGCAAGAAGAAATGTTATCCAACACTGTTTGAATGGAATTACCAGATTTTTAACAGAATGATTTTCATTTAGCTAATCAAAATATATCTCCGGTGCTTTAAGAAAAAAATACTTCTTTTACCGTTTTATATACTGTGTCATTAGTATTCCTTTAAAAATAGATATCAAAACACATTTGCCAACAAACAGCAGAAAGTATGAGTTACCAAACCTGAAGCATTTAATACTAAGAACTGTTTAGCAGGAACACGGATTTCATATGCCAAGATCCATATGCCCATCTATAGCCCAGCATTCTCTCTCACATACAGTGGCCAGACCTATCCCCCTAGGAATCTCAGCAAAGCAGTTCTTCATGTTCACATTACCTTCTGTAGAAACAGCGTGTCTCAATTTTTCCTTCCAAAGGCCAGCTGGATTCTTCCTATCTTTAGGAAGGGGCCCAAAAAACTGGCTTAGATCTTAACAGACTTGCTTTCTAATAAACAGCATTTTGGTGCTTAAGATAGCTTTACCTGCAAATGATGTGTTAGACTGGCAGTTACACAAGCCCTTTGATTGTTCAAGATGAAGCTGGTAAAAGTGCATTTATGCTACTGTCACCTTCATAGTGCCTTGGAGAGTAGGGCCTGGATTTGAGAACTGTGCACCCACTTCCAATCACTACAACAAGCCCCACAATGAAACTGTGGATAAGAAAGCATGCACTGCATTCACTCCTGGTTCAGTGCATCTCACCTCCTACTACAAAGGCACAAATCTCTACCTGCACACTGATCACTAAATTAACAGAATCTGTTATGTCTCGTTGCAGGAAGTTCAGGATGAAAGGGCACAGTTTCACCACATTAAAGAACTAGGAACTGGAGAGAAGTACAGGTACAATATCCTCCTTGGATATTCACTTCGCTGCTACAGTAATGGCAAGGATTCAATTCATTTTTCCCCATCTCAAGGATCTGTACTTCTTGCACCTTTTGACCTGAAGCATGCAAAACTGAAATCCCAACAGCAGCAGTTGCGTAATACCTTTTATTTGGACTAAAAGTCAGTAAATGATGAACTGGAAGAATTCTGTGAAACTCAAAAGCTAGCTAGCTTTGTTGTTTTTTTACATTACTTTCTGTTGGTTCGAATAAAGGTATTATATTGCTGCTGCTGCTGCTGCTGGGAATTTACTCTGATGAACTCATACCGCTTCCTATATTATTATTATTATTATTGTCTGCTGTAGAGAGTAACTGAAATTGTAGACTAAAACACATCTAAGGAAATGTAAGGAGAGAAAAACTGTTAATGATCCCAGCAAATAGAGATCTAACACCATCTCCCACTAGGGAAAAAAGAGGCAGGAGGGGAGAGGCTGTGCGACCATACTCAAATAAAGTCTGTTACTCCCTATCAGCAAATAGACAAGGAAACCATCTCTGTACAAGAACCACCAGATATTTCAGAAACAGGCAGGTCCTGAAAAAGGAGGGTAAATAAAGTAGCCCTCAAATGCTCTGAGAGTATCTGGCAAGGAGGTTCCTGTTGAGAGAAGCAAGATTGGATCAAAAAATCCAAAGAATGTAAATGGGAAGGGAGGAGAAATAACCCTTTCTTATGGACTTTTGAGGACAGCAACAGTCTTACTCCTCCTAGAGAAGCGGGACCTTAGCTGGTACCTAAGGAAAAGGTACCAACATACATGTGCATTTGTATAGCTGTAATACACACACAAACACACACACACAGATAGAGAGAGAGAGAGAGTCTTTCTAACATCACTCAGTTCCCAAGAAAAGGGAATGGTGATTATATTCTCTAGAACCGTTCTGTCAATTGTGGTTAAGAGCTTCATGAGTTGGGAGGGTGAGAACGTGGATCAGGGGGTCCCATTCTTTACATTGCTCCAATTATTAAAGGGAGGAATGGGGACTCTTCACAGAACGCCTTTCTCCTGCACTTAGGCTAATTCCTCAGGAATTTCTGGGTTAGGAGGCCAGGGGGTGAAGAAACTACAAAGAATGTATTTAATGTAAAGGAACTATGAGTGGAAGAACTAGCACAGCCTTTCCTGACCTGGTGCCCTCCATTCAGGACTCTCTGTTTAGGGAGGTTTTTAAAGTTTGATGTATTTATCATGTTTTTAATATTCTTTTGGGAGCTGCCCAGAATGGCTGGGGAAACCTAGCCAGATGGGCGGGGTATAAATAATTATTTAATTATTAACACACCCCAGCTAACATGGAGTCCAGCAGTCACAGGCTATCTTATATCAAGCCCACCAACTCTGTATTGTTGACACCGACATTCAAAGCTGAACCTGGGAAACTTAATAATAATAATAATGATGATGATGATTTTATTGTTTATACCCTGCCCATCTAGCTGGGTTTGCCCAGCCTGTCTGGGTGGCTTCCAGCAAAATACAAAAAATAATAAAATGTCCCCTGAACAGGGCTTCAGATGTTTTTTTGAAAGTTGTGTGATTCTTTATCTCCCTGACATCTGATGGGAGGGCGTTCCACAGGGAGGGCACCAACGCCAAGAAGGTCCTCTGCCTAGACTTTCTGGACGCAAAGCAGGAGCTCTGCCATCTAGCCACAAACCTTCGCAAACAGGAACATGGGAAGCTTAAAGACATTGATCCATCTAGCTGTCCCCCGAGGTTTCCTTCCCAGCGTGACCTGGAGATGCCATGGGGGACAGAACCAAGGCCCTTCTGGATGCAAAGAAGATGCTCGGCCTGTGAGCCACAGCCCTTCCAAAGCAGAAACACAGGAAGGAGCCTTATATTGAGGCAGATACATTGCTCTGTCTACCTCAGTACGGCCTACACTGACCGGCAGCAGCTCTGGAAGGTTTTAGGACAGAACAGTGTTTCCTTGCCACTGGGGACTGAGCCTGGGGCTTCTGCAGGTGCTTTGGCACTGATGGAGAGAGGGCCGGCTGGCAGAGCAGCCTGCACTTCATTTGTTGCAAGCCACCCAGAGCAGATGGGGCAACAGAGTCAGATGGGTGGCACATAAATAATAATAATTTTGAATTAGTTTTATTTATTATTATTGCGCTTGCAGGGACCCAGGGGGCTGGCCTTCCCTCCTACACCCCTCAAGCCAGGAGAACAAAAACCCTGCTGAAGGAAGGGTGAAGAAAAAGGAAGAATTGGAACTTGTGAGCACCAGAGCCTAACAGGACAGGGCTGTGCCCACCCACACGCAAAAGAGGGATTTTCGTCATAGAATCAGCTGCAGGGTGCGTAGGGGATGCCCAAGGGCCATCTAGTCTAGCCCACCCCTTCTAATGCAGGAAATCTGTCTTGCCACAGTGAGGAGTGTCTGGACTTAAAGCGAGGCCCATTGGAACTTGATCCCGCAGCCAGGCTCTTAGAATCATCGAATAATAATAATAATAATAAATTTTATTTATACCCTGCCCTCCCTGGCCAGAGCCAGACTCAGGGCGGCTAACACCAATAAAATCACAGTAAAAACATAATAGGGGGGAAAGGGGGGAACCAATTTAAAATACAGTTTAAAATGCAGCCTCATTTTAAAGTAGCTGATAAATCAAGACCATAAGGGGAGGGAAACATAAGGGTCAGACTGAGTCCAAACCAAAGGCCAGGCGGAACAGCTCTGTCTTGCAGGCCCTGCGGAAAGATCTCAAGTCCCGAAGGGCCCTAGTCTCTTGGGACAGAGCGTTCCACCAAGTCGGGGCCAGTACTGAAAAGGCACTGAACTTTAGAGTTAGAAGGGATAGGAAGGATCATCCAGCCGAACCCCCTGCAATATTCCAGCATTATATTTATATCTATATATCTATATAGATAGATAGATATAGATATATAATATATACTTATAGATATATTCATATTCCAGCATATATATATAGAGAGATAGATATATCTATATATTTATAGATATATTCATATTCCAGCATATATATATATATATATATATATATATATATATATATATATGCTTTCGTAGATTTTCGTAGATATATATATTTTCGTAGATATATATTTTCCAGCATTGCAGGGATTTCGGCTGGATGATCCTTTCGTTCCCTTCCGACTCTACAGTTCAGTGCCTTCTCAGCACTGGCCCCGACGTGGCAGAACGCTCTGTCACCAGAGATATATATATATATATATATAGAGGACACATTTGCCAACTTCTACTTTTAACTACGGGTCTCCATGGCGACTCTACCCATTAAAAAGAGGGCGTGCCCGGGGGAAAAAGAGGCCATCTGACAACCCCACCTGCGGGGACCGAACCTGCAACCTCGGCGTTATCAGCACCACGCTCTATCCAGTCCTCTGCCACCGGACTGCGTTCACACGCGCGCACCCGGGGGCAGGAGAGGGCGGGGTGGAAAGGGTCCCCCCGGGCTCATCCAGCCCAACCCGCTGCAAGGGGTGCTCAGAGCGAGGTTACCTTCTTGACGGTGCGCGGCGCCTCCGTGACGGTCCCGTCGGGGCTGACCAGGGCCTCGCCCAGCTGCCCGCTCCCCGCGCCGCCGCTGCTGTCGCCCCCGTCGCCGGCCAGCCGAGGCTGCTGCTGCTGCTGCTGGGCCCGAGAGGCAGCCGGCGCGGGCTCGCTGCGCTTCATGGCCGACGCCTGAGGCGCCTTGGCGGGGGCCGGCGCGCCTCCCGCTCCGGAGCCTGGCGGGCCGGACTCGGCGGGCGGCTGAGGCGCCGGGTTGGGCGGCGCGGAGGCGGCCTGAGCGCAGGCCCCGGACCCCCCTCCGCCGCCGCCGCCGGCCTTGTCCAGCGGCCCGCCGCCCAGCTCCTTCAGCTCCACGGCCGGAGGCGCCGCCACGCGCACCGACATCATCGCCGCCTCAGCGGGGCCCGAGGAGGAGGAGGACGAGGAGGAGGAAGAAGACGACGACGCCGGCTCTCGCCTCACACACTGGCGGCCGGGCGGACACGCGCGCCCTCGCTCCCTCAGGCGAAGCCCCGCCCACTCGCGGCCGCCTCGACGCGCGCGGGCTCACGGGACTTGCAGTCCGCGGCGGCCGGCTGGGAGGGGGGAGGCTGCGGGGAGGAGGACTACCGCTCCCGGCAGGCACCGCGGGCCAAGCACGGGAAGGGGAAGGGGGCGCGCAGGGGACGCTGGGGGGTGGAGTTCTTAACGGCTCTTTCTCTCCCGCCCCCGCTTTTGCTTCCTAATTGCAGTGTTTCCCAACCTTGGGTCTCCAGATGCTGTTGGACTACAATTCCCATCATCCCTGACCATTGGTCTTGCTAGCAAGGGATGATGGGAGTTGTAGTCCAAAAACAGCTGGAAGCCCAAGGTTGGGAAACACTGCTTTAGAGTCGCGGATTTCCACCTGGGGGGTCCCCAGATGTTGTTGGACTACAACTCCCATCATGCCTGAGCTCTGGCCTTGCTAGCTAGGGGAGATGGGAGTTGTAGTTCAACAACAACTGGGGAACCCAAAGGTTGAGAAAGCCTGGAACTTAGACCACGAATCAAGAGCTTATACGTTGACCACTAATAATGGAACATATTGTAATGGCAAACTCGGCCCTCGAGATGTTTTGGGACTACAACTCCATTTTAAGACGATCAAACCTCTCCATTCTGCAGGAAATCAGCCCTGAGGGCTCACTGGAAGGACAGATCCTGAAGCTGAGGCTCCAAGACTTTGGCCACTTTGTGGGACTTTGGCCCAATCACCTTCTCAGTCCAGCCTGCGGACGGTCCGGGAATCAGCGTCTTTTTACATGTGCCCTTTTATTTAAAATGCATCTCTGGGTTATTTGTGGGGCATAGGAATTCGTTCGGGGTTTTTTTTTCCAAAACATAGTCTGCCCCCCCCCACATGGGCTGAGGGATGGTGGACCGACCCATGGCTGAAAAAGGTTGCTGACACCTGCGAGTCCAGCTCCTGGAGAAGGAACTGGCAATCCACTCCAGTATTCTGCCAAGAAAACTCCGTGGACATAAAAAAGGAGAAGCTTTGAGAAGAAACTGAGAGTTTCCAAGGCATGCTCAGGTTCATGGGGACATGGAGAGTCAAACACGATTAAGACGACTAAACAACAAATACCTCTATATCTCTATCAATGTATGTATGTCTGTCTGTCTCTGTCTCTCTCTCTCTCATATCCCATCCTTGGCGTCATCCACTGAACTGGCTCCCGGTGGAGTACAGGGTCAGGTTTAAGGTGCTGGTTTTGACCTTTAAAGCCCTATATGGCCTAGGACCCTCATACCTATGGGACCGCCTCTCCTGGTATGCCCCGCGGAGGAACGCTCTGTCCCAAGAGACTAGGGCCCTGCGGGACTTGACATCTTTCCGCAGGGCCTGCAAGACAGAGCTGTTCCACCTGGCCTTTGGTTTGGACTCAGTCTGACCCTTATGTTTCCCTCCCCTTATGGCCTTATTTATCAGCTACTTTAAAATGAGGCTGCATTTTAAATTGCATTTTAACCTGTACAGTGGTACCTCGGGTTACATACGCTTCAGGTTACATACGCTTCAGGTTACAGACTCCGCTAACTCAGAAATATTACCTCGGGTTCAGAACTTTGCTTCAGGATGAGAACAGAAATTATGCTCCGGCGGCGCAGCGGCAGCGGGAGGCCCCATTAGCTAAAGTGGTGCTTCAGGTTAAGAACAGTTTCAGGTTAAGAATGGACCTCCAGAACGAATTAAGTACTTAACCCAAGGTACCACTGTATTTTAAATTGGTTCCCACCCCCCCTTTTAACTCCTATTATGTTTTTACTGTGATTTTATTGGTGTTAGCCACCCTGAGCCCGGCTCTGGCCAGGGAGGGCGGGGTATAAATAAATATTCTTATTCTTATTCTTATTATTCAGACAGACTCCACCACCACAATCCACAGCCTCCATAAGAATCCAATCGCACCAGAGATTCTGGAAAGTGAGGGGAAATCTGTGGATTATTTTTTTGCCAGCGTTCCTAGAAGCAGAACCGCAGGCACTCAACATCCCACAGATGATTCACAAGGGCTTATGGCGCAGTTCCGTGGCAGCAGAGGAGCAGCATCTTTAGCGGAAAACCCGCCCCATGGCTTCTGCTTCACAGATATTTGTCTAGCAATGCGTCCGTTCCTTCACACCCACATCTCTCTCTCACAGCTCTGCCAAGCGAGGGCGCGGGAAGGAAAGTTCAGACATCAGTGGAGAAAAACATGCGCAGGTGGAGAGAGGCTTGTGGCATGTGGGCAAGCCCAGTGGCCTGGGAGAAACCGAGGCCTCCCTTTGCACGGCCACAATGTGCCAAGGGAAAGGGTTCTGGTAAACAAAAATCTGCCCCTTTCCCCCTTATGGGGTATCCAAGAGCCCCTATAGAGTCCTTACGTAGGTTCCCTATTGTTAGGAGAACATAACAGCGGCCAACCAGAGAATATTGAGAAGCAAAGTAGCTAGCAAGCTTGATCTTTACTGATCTGTTGCAAGAGGGTCCTCGCTCACCACATGCACGAGGGAGGAGGAACCCAGAACAATGGCGCGCAAGGCCTTTTATAGACATTTTAAATTCCCTGCCCTGGAGCTCAAGACCACCCCTCCATACATCATACATACATCACAGAAGGGGTGTAACCTAAGACCCACCCCCCAGATACATCATACCTACATCACAGAAAAGGCGGTCTACAGCAGAAATCTGAGTGCGTTTTTATCTCGTCTGACAGGTTACCTGTTTAATGGTCACTTGATTGGATTGCCTGGGGAGCCTGGCCAGTCTTTTGTAATGATAAATACTTAGTTCCTGAGGCTCACACCTTATTCATATCTTAAATGTGCCCTTAAGACGGGATTTGTGAAGGAAAAGAGTGGGGAGGCTTTCCCATTTTCCTTTGTGTTTTTTTAAAATAATTTTTATTAATTTTTCAACACAAATATACAATCTTATCAAAATTTCCACAGTTTTAGTTCTGTTTGGACTTCCTTTGGCTTCTCTGACAATCCATATTTATCTCTCAATTTCTTCTGTTTATATTACCATTAAACTTCTCTCCCACTTCTATTTCTTTTTAACAATATATCTCAGCTTTTACAGAGCTTCTTGAAACCCCACTAGTGTTGTTCACACATCACAGATTCTTTTCAGATATTCAACAAATTTCCCCCAGTCCTCGATGAACTTTTGGTCTCGAAGACATCTGATTTTCCCAGTTAGTCTGTCCAGTTCTGCATAGTCTGCCAGCTTCGGTCTTTTCCATTTTCCTTTGACCTTGCATTTGGTCAGTTTGGGAATAAAAAATGGTTTCAGGTCGGTCTTCCTGTGCTGATCTATGTACGTGCTTGGTTGGTACACTTATGAACATTTAACATATATCTAAGAACTAAAATAAAATAAAAAAGCAGAGACATCACCTTGCCAACAAAGGTCCGTATAGTTCAAGCTATGGTTTTCCCAGTAGAGATGTATGGAAGTGAGAGCTGGACCATAAAGAAGGCTGATCGCCGAAGAATTGATGCTTTTGAATTCTGGTGCTGGAGGAGACTCTTTAGAGTCCCATGGACTGCAAGAAGATCAAACCTCTCCATTCTTAAAGAAATCAGCCCTGAGTGCTCACTGGAAGGGCAGATCCTGAAGCTGAGGCTCCAAGACTTTGGCCACCTCATGAGAAGAGAAGACTCCCTGGAAAAGACCCTGATGTTGGGAAAGATGGAGAAGGGGACAACAGAGGACGAGATAGTGGGACAGTGTTCTCGAAGCTACCAGCATGAGTTTGACCAAACTGCGGGAGGCAGTGGAAGACAGGAGTGCCTGGTGTGCTCTGGTCCAGGGGGTCACGAAGAGTCGGACAAGACTAAACAACTAAACAACAAGAAGACCTCAAAATTCCTATCACAGGGTCAGGCAAGGGAAAAAGGAGCGATCGAGGGGCTGGAGCGACTTGGCTATGAGGAAAGGGCACAGCACTGGGGAGCTTTTTGCTTAGACCAGTGATGGCCAAACGTGGCCCTCCAGCTGTTTCGGGACTACAATTCCCATCATCCCTGGTCCTGTTAGCTAGGGATGATGGGAGTTGTAGTCCCAAAACAGCTGGAGGGCCAAGTTTGGCCATCACGGGCTTAGACAAAAGAAAAGTCTGCAACATGGTGCATTGCATGGAGGCAGCAAGAGAGAGCAGCTTTTCATGGACATCCGTCGAATTTTACTATACGTTCTGCCGAAGCAAGAACGTGGACCTCCAAGGAAGTGGGATGTTGGGAGATTCTCAGGGCAGAGAAAAGAAAGTCCCTCACACAGGTGCAGTGTTGAAACTATGGAACTCCCTCCCACTGGAGACAGGGATGGCCACCAACTTGGACAGCTTTAAAAGAGGGTTGCTTGCGAGTTCTGCAGGCATCCGGAGAACAAAATGTTTTAATAGATGGCCTCTTTTTGTGTCCTTATTATTCTGTATTGCTTCTGCAGTCTCTAACTTTTTTTGCATTTTTGCGGTCTGCCTTCCTATCTTATGTGAGTGGGCAGTGCATACGTATTTGTGCAAATAAATAAATTAGTGTGTCCACACTGTGTGAAACTTACAACTACTGGACCTCGGCTTTCAGTACAGTGGTACCTCAGGTTACACAGGTTACATATGCTTCAGGTTACAGACTCCACTAACCCAGAAATACTGCTTCAGGTTAAGAACTTTGCTTCAGGGTGAGAACAGAAATAGGGCTCTGGCGGCGCGGCAGCAGCAGGAGGCCCCATTAGCTAAAGTGGTGCTTCAGGTTAAGAACAGTTTCAGGTTAAGTACGGACCTCCAGAACGAATTAAGTACTTAACCTGAGGTACCACTGTACTTAGCAATACCCCTGCAAAGTTGGGCTAACAGTGTTAAGTTGTGGGTGAACATATCAGACAACACAGCGATTCTTCAAACAGCTCTTATTTATTCACAGGCCAGAACTGAACTGAACTAAAGGGTTCAGCCAACCTGCATATATAGGGCTCCACTACAATGCAACTGTAACAACTTTCTGTAACTATCCAATCACTGAACGTCACTTTCAATCCCTTATTTGCATATGTGGACCTGAGTGAAAACTATCTGCGGTATCCCCCTGCTGGCCCAGGGTGAGAACTTCAGTACATAACAAACAGCACCTCAAGGAGGCAAAAGGTGCCTTGTAATTAGTTGGGTTACTTGTCCATCTAGTGCAGTGTTGTCAGCACTGAGTCCTTCCCATGTTCTATATATATATATATATATATATATATACACACACATATATAATATTTATTAAGGTTTTAAAGGTTACAAAAAGAAAAAGTAAAAACACCATATCAAATAAAAACAAAACAGCACATCACAATAAGGGGGAAAAAAGAAAGAAAAAGAAAAAAAAAGAAAATGAAAAAGAAAATCCATTAAAAAAACACAGCGAATCTTCCCATAACTTATCTTTCATTTGCTTGTTTTCTTGACCTCCTCACACCTCCCTTTTTTGTATTCTAAGTTGGTTAACTATTTCAGCAAATCCTTTCCATCTTTTCCGATTTTTGTCCTGTAATTTCCCCTAATATAATGTAACTTTACTTTCCCTCCTTTCACCAATTAACAGTCTGCTTTTCCCTAAACCTTTATAACATTTCTGCTAAAACCACATAACTTCATTCCAACATCCTTCTAACATTCCATAATTTTACAATGTTTCTGTAGATAGTCTTTAAATTGAGTCCTTCCCATGTTCTTTGCTTCCCTTCGCAACGGCAATGTCAAGGCGTGACTCTTCCTGCATTTGGCCTGGGGGCACAAATTCTCATGAGAACTCCTGTCGGCTGCCTCTGCACCTACAGCCTGTTAGAACGCCTTAGCGTTAGCCAATGTGCTGAGCTCCAGCTGTTGTCAGATCACAACACACACAGAATCAGAGATTGGTAGAGTTGGAATCATAGACCCCGAGGATAAACCCATCCAACCCTCTGCAAAACAACTCAAATTATTATTTGTAGGGCAATTATTATTTTTTCAGGAAAGATTATAGCCCCAGAGGGGGGGGATTGTGAATAGGAATTTTTCAAATCCCTTTTCAAATCTCCCTCTTCTCCCCACCTCCAGTTGAACCTTCTATACCCTGTCATAGAATAGAATCATAGAATTGGAAGAGACCCCAAGGGCCATCGAGTCCAACCCCCTGCCAAGCAGGAAACACCATCAGAGCACTCCTGACAGATGGTTGTCAAGCCTCTGCTTAAAGACCTCCAAAGAAGGAGACTCCACCACACTCCTTGGCAGCAAATTCCACTGTCGAACAGCTCTTACTGTCAGGAAGTTCTTCCTAATGTTTAGGTGGAATCTTCTTTCTTGTAGTTTGGATCCATTGCTCCGTGTCCGCTTCTCTGGAGCAGCATCTAAGGTCTCATATGTTCGTAAATTTACAAGGCAAACACATACATAAGTATATAAACCACGTGTCTGAAATCGAACAGGAGAGCCATGTTGACTCTCCCAAATTGACCTCAACTGTTTCTCTGCAAGGAGGAAGGAAATGGGGAAACCTCCCCATTGTATCTTTGCTCACAAATCCTGTCTTAAGGGCGTACCTGTGTATGAATAGGGTGAGCCTGTGACCTGGAGTCAGGAACTGAGTATTTACCATCACAAAAGGATGCCCAGGTAAAAGCAATCAGTGACCATTATCAGGTGCCCTAGCAGACAGGATTCTGCTGTAGACCGCCCCTTCTGTGAAGTATGTATGATGTTTTTGGGGGTGGTCTTGGGCTACAGGGTGGGCAATTTCAAAAGTCTATTTAAGGGCTTGCACACCACTGTTCTGGGTTCCTCCTCCCTCCTGCGTGTGGTGAGCGAGGACCCTGTTGCAACAGTTTAATACAGATCAGGCTTACTAGCTGCTTTGCTTCTCAATATTCTCTGGTTGGCCTCTGTTATTTTCTCCTACCGATAGAGAACCTACATAAGGACTCTGCAAGGGTTCTTGGGTACCCCATAAGGGAAAAGGAGCAGTCTTTTCTTATAACACAACTGCAACCTTGGCGTTCGTCAGCACCACGCACGAACCAGCCGAGCTATCCAGGCTGCTAACATCATCAATTCATCCATTCAAAGTGTTGGTGCTGACCTTTAAACCCCTAAATGGCCTCGGCCCAGTATACCTGAAGGAGCGTCTCCACCCCCATAGTTCAGCCCGGACACTGAGGTCCAGCTCCGAGGGCCTTCTGGTGGTTTCCTCCCTGCGAGAAGCCAAGTTACAGGGAACCAGGCGGAGGGCCTTCTCGGTGGTGCTGCCCGCCCTGTGGAATGCCCTCCCACCAGATGTCAAAGAGAAAAACAACTACCAGACTTTTAGAAGACATCAGAAGACAGCCCTGTTTAGGGAAGCTTTTAATGTTTAATAGGTCATTGTATTTTAATATTCTGTTGGAAGTGCCCAGAGTGGCTGGGGAAACCTGGCCAGATGGGTGGGGTATAAATAATAAATTATTATTGTTACCATTATTATTGCCATCGGTCACATTGGCTGCGGCCGACTGGAGCTGCAGGCCAGCCACATCTGCGGATGGCAGCACGTTGTCCACCCCAAAAGACCCACTTTCTTAAGCCCCCAAGTCACTCTCACGTGACCCTGTCGTCTGCTTGTCTGTGCCACTGCAAACCTTCTGCCTCTGATTCTTGCACCAATAATTGCCAGATCTGCACAGTGGTCATGAATGCAGCTCGCGAACGGTCCATGTAGTCTGAAGGCAACTAATTGCACCCTGTGGAATAGGTACGCGGGTGGAGCTGTGAGTTAAACCACAGAGCCTAGGGCTTGCCGATCAGAAGCTTGGCGGTTCGAATCCCCACAGGGGGTGAGCTCCCGTTGCTCGGTCCCTGCTCCTGCCAACCTAGCAGTTCAAAAGCATGTCAAAGTGCAAGTAGATAAATAGGTACCGCTCTGGCAGGAAGGTAAACGGCCTTTCCGTGCGCTGCTCTGGTTCGCCAGAAGCGGCTTAGTCATGCTGGCCACATGACCCAGAAGCTGTATGCCGGCTCCCTCGGCCAGTAAAGCGAGATGAGCGCCGCAACCCCAGAGTCGGCCACGTCTGGACCTAATGGTCAGGGGTCCCTTTACCTTTGAAGAGGGTGGAACTGCTTTGAAAATACATCCAGTTCCTTGCTCTAGAAGGAGGAAGGCAGCTAAATCCAGCTCCGCAGTGCCACCTGCCGGCAGAAACCCCACAAGGAATATCTCCCGTTTTCTCTCTCTTCCCAGCCTTACAATTCTAGGGATCTAGAAAGCTGACCATCGCTCCATCCTGCCCAGTGATGTCTACACTGCGGACTGAACCTTCTACATGCAAAGCAGTTGCTCTAATACTGAGCTATGTCCCTTTCTAGAATTCTTCCATTGTGGAAAGAAAAGCTCTTGAGATCGTAAAGCTACCAGATTTCTTCCAATGAATCCGGGGACACTTCAAATAAATAAATAAATACTACACGTTGGGGACCTTGATGCTGCAGCGATGGCGATTTGCTGCCTTGATCTCAACCACCACATTCCCCCTTCCTCCAAGGCTTCTATCTCCTTTCTCCATGAGCCTGGGGAGCCCCTGAGTTGTGGGTTCTTTGGTGGTGGTGGTGGGGAAGCAGTGGGTCAGGAATGGAAGGTGGAGAAGGAGGGCCGAGAGCGGCGGCTGTGGCGAGGCTCGGGCAGCGCAATGCCTCCCTTCCCATCGGAGCAGCCCCAACCCCGTTCCCACTTTCGTGCAAGCATACAGAAATCAACTGGAATATAAAACAGTAAATATTTATTTGACAGCTGCGTATTGAAAATATACGATTTCTTCCTTTTCTCCGCCAGATACTTGGTTGCTTACAATGTACGGGTCTTGTCTTAACTCTACCCAAGTTCAGTAGCCTAGACTAGGACTTAAAAAAATACAGCACAGATCAGCCTTCTGGTTACAAACACCACCCCAAGCCCATCCCATCAAAACATCAGCCATATTGGTGGGAATGACATTTATAAAGCAAGCTGTGATGCCCCAACAGCAGTTCGTTCTTGACTGTAAGGTCCTTGGGGGCAGAGACCAGTTTTCTTCTCCATTCTTTGCTGTACACGTCACAATCAATACCTTTTGGTCCTCCCCCTCCATCCGTCAACTGCCACAGAAGCAAGATGAAACACACTCCTCTTTTTTTCCGTTGTGCATCTCGGATGAACAAAACTCTTTTTGTGCTGGTTCAAATCCCACCCACTCGAAATACCATACTTTTAAATTTCTTTGTTTGAAAGAGCTGGCAGCTTCACATCGTTTCACAAATGGCCTGGTTTTCTGAGGAAGGGTGTCACAGAATTGTAGAGCTAGTCTAACTGCTTGCAATGCAACGATCGCAGCTGAATCGCCAAAGCACAATTAATTTTCTCCCAAATTCCGTGTTAAGCATAGGTACCCTTAACTTAGATCATGGGTAGGCAAACTAAGGCCCGGGGCCTAGATCTGGCCCAATCGCCTTCTCATTCCGGCCTGCGGGCAGTCCAGGAATCAGCGTGTTTTTACATGAGTAGAATGTGTCCTTTTATTTAAAATGCACCTCTGGGTTATTTGTCGGGCATAGGAATTCATTCATATTTTTTTTCAGAAATATAGTCTGGCCCCCCACAAGGTCTGAGGGACAGTGGACCGGTCCCGTGCTGAAAAATTTGCTCACCCCTGATTTAGAATTACTAGAATAAAGATGGGCCAGTTAAGAAATCAAGGCTCATAGTGGTAAGAATAAGCCACAGTGACCATAATTCACTGATTCTCCTCTTCCCCACTCCACATCAGAGGCAGAAGAAAAACTTGCAGCTCTGGTTTGCAGCTAACCATCTTACCAACAGCGACCAAACGTGGCTTGGGCAAGCCATTGTTTCCTGTCAGGGAACTGACATCAGAGCGAGAGGCGGAGGCAGGGCTCCAGAGCGATGCCGGAGAGGGGACCAGCAGGGGGGAAGGAATTCAGCGCAACACCAGTAGAGAAGGGAGGGAGATGGAGGAATTGGAGACTGGTCTCCAAGACCCTGCATCAGAGACTGGTGGAGAGAGCGCTGGCACACCCCTGCCTTCCCCTTACTTGCGCAGACGAGTTCCGCGCAGGGAAAATAGGAGGAGACTTGGCGTCAAACAGCTCTTATGCTGGAAAAGGATCAAGAAACGCCCACTGACAGATTCTGCAAGCGACTGACTGGCCACGGAGTGTGGGCTGTCAGCCAAGGCATGGTGATCCAGGCAATCGGACACAACTAGCAGGCAACTTACGCACAAGTAACCCCTTACAACCATTACATTTCCTTTCCAACCGGGATCTGAAATCGTATTTCAATCCTTGCTTTCAGAACCATGGTTTGCACAAACCAGAGTTTGCTGCATTTCAAGGAAACTGGGGGGAGTGGGGGGGCAAGAGGAAGACAGCGAGCCAATGCCAGTGAATTAGATCACTGAATTAAAATGCATTCGGTTAGGATCCTGCACTGTCGGGGGGCTTGGACTAGTTGGCCCCTGCCAACGCTACAATTCTTTGATTCTGTAAGGAATTAAGATACCAAGGCTGTGAATTCTATACACATTTTCCTAGGACTAAATCCCATTCAACTCAATGGGGCTTACTTCTGAGTAACCATGCCTAAGATTGCACTGGTTGATCTTTTTAACAAGATCTAGGGCTTGGTTGCGTACCGAGTCTCTCTTAGATCAATGGGGATTACCGTGGATGCTCGGGTTGCGAATGTGATCTGTGCGGGAAGCACATTCGCAACCCACAGCGCCACGCGCGTGCATGCGCGGGTTGCAATTCGGCGCTTCTGCGCATGTGCAAAGCGCAATTTAGCGCTTCTGCGACTGCCGAAACCCGGAAGTAAACCGTTCCGGTACTTCCGGGTTTCGGCAGTCTGCAACCCAAAAAAACGCAACTTGAAGCGTCTGTAACCCGAGGTATGACTGTACTTCCAGATATATACGGACAGGACTGTGGCCTTCAACAGAGGTAATTTCCCCCCTTGTAGTTTAACCTTCCCCCCCCCAAAAAAAAACATTAGCAGGCAGTCCTTCAGGGACTGCTCCAATTGCTATTTATATTTTAAATCTGTATTCCCCCCCAGTCAACCTTTTCTTCCCTCACAGGTGATTCCCAGGCAGTCTCCCATCCAGACACTGACCAGCCCCACACCTGCTTAGCTTCAACATGGGGGGGGGGGGGACTCTCAGGCCACGCACCCTTGGACTAGGAGACAGAAGGCATTATTCCTCCAACTAGGGACTGCTGGGTAGCGTTTTTCTCTTTTAAAATTCATTTCCTATGAAAAGGCTACGAAGTCTAAGCTCTGACACTATTAAACAAAAGCTCACCTCTGCGCTTTATACGTCAATATGTTAACGAACGGCATGGAATTAAAAAAAGAGCAACAGAAATATTTCAGTGTGTTACCAGAGCGGCGTTGCACCCCCAAACTCTCCTCATCCAACGGGACGTTTGTGTTTACTTAATACAACGGTTGCTTTCCCCCCACCCTTCTTGCGAGACCAAAGTGGGCCTTCGATACAAATGACGAGAATCAAGACTACAACTCCCAACAGGCCATGCGGAGGTGGCACGCACTGCATGCTGGGATTCTTAGTCTTCCCAAGCAGCCCTAGACTTCTGATTCCTCCTTTCTATAGGGAATGTTCTCAGAGTAGGGTGAATCCCATTGGAAGGATCACACCAAGTGGTCCTACAGAGGAGAGATGGGGATCCTGTTCCCGCGCCCCCCAGATACTACTGCACTACAACTCCCATCATCCCTGTGCTGCAGGGGATGATGGGAATTGGAGTCCAGGAAGCTCCAGAAAGCTACAGCTTTCCCCCAGCCCGGTTGAAAGGAGTTGGTCCAGGCCTGCAACCTCCAGACTGGAGACTCTCCAGGGATTCAACCTGCTATAGCCGATATCCAAGGGCTCTGGCACAGATTTGCAGCCCTGCCTTACGCAACAAGGCGTACCCAAACCCATCCATGCAGCAAGCTGTGCTCCTTCTTGTCCAATCAATATTCTTCTCCCTTGCGACACCTATTTGCCAAACATCAAATGTGCAAGGCAAGAGCTGGTTCTCCAAAGGATGGATCCTACACCAGGGTGGAGGAACTCAGGCCTGGGGTCTGAATCTGGCCCTGAAGACCTCTACATCTGACCCTCAGATCTGTCCCCAGGCCTCAAGGCCAGCCCCACTCCTGGCGTGTTTATGGGCGACCAGAACATGTCACTGAACTCTAACGATGATGCTCGGCCTACTGTACAAAGGCGAAATTTGTTGCTGCGCCCATTTTTGCCACTGGCTCCACCCACCGCTGCCATGTGACCCACGGGAAAGAACGAGGTGGGAAAGGTTCTTCAGCTACAAGATCAGAACGGATCCCAACCGCCCTTCCTTCTGGCCCCGCAATAAACCACACGGCCCTCCCCGCTCTGCACCCACCTCACAAAAACCAGTGCGCCCACTAAGAGGAGGGAGAGAGCATTCACACACACACTGCCGACGTGGAAGAGACCCTGGATCTACTTCAGGACAGCGCCAATTGGCAAGCCCTGAAGAGGTTCTGTTTGGAAGTGCACGGAGAAGACTTGAGGACCCTCTCTAACATCTTGCCTGACAGGAACTGTGGCTGTCGCTGCTCAAAAACCCTCCCTTGCCCTCGATAAATATCCCGCAAGATCCACGCGGCTCCTGTAGGATCCATGCTGCGGAAGAAGCATTCAGCAATCTCCATCTCAGGAGATCCGTCTGTTTTCCTAAGCAAACGGCGAGGCAACGGCAGACGCGTTGGGACGTGCAAGATTTCGCCTGGAGGGAGGAAGGGAAGGATAGAAAGGAAAGCTTTTGCACCAAAGTCAGAAACAAGAGCTCAAAGAAAACCGTCTTGTTATCTCAGCAGGGAAAATATAGCTTCTTCCTAGCGGGGCAAAAACCCAGGAGACCATTTTTGGTGGGGGCAGAAGTTGGGAACGTCCGCTTCTCCCGTCATGGCTGCTCTACAACCAAATAAACCTCTTCTCCCTCGTCCCCTCAAAGTCCTCTGGAAAGGGCTTTTCCAAAATCCTAGAAATCCGAATCGAGGTCCAGCAATTCCGCATCCATGAGGTTTGTCCGGGAGTGCATAGGGGCTGGCAGCTCCCCTCGTCGTCCCTGGGCCTGTGGAGCCCTGCGAGGGGTGCCGCTCAGAAAGCCAGGCCCCGGGGCCATGCTCCGGGGCGGCGGCTGGGGGAAGCTGCCGCGAGGCAGAGGCTGCCGGCGTCCCGGGAAGAACCAGGCGCCGCTTCCGGGTCCTGCCTCCTCCATGGGGCTGTTATCTGGGCAGAAGGGGTGGGTGACGGGAGGCAGGGCGGCGCTGTTCCGCCGGCAGCCGAGGGCCGACGGGTGCTCTGGGGGTGGCCCCCTGGAAAAAGGGTCCTCCTGGGGCAGGGCCGCGGGGCGCCAGGCCGGGTAGGCCCTGGGCGCAAGGACGTCGTTCAGGGCCTGAGCCTCCCTGGCGCTGGCGACGAAGCCCTTGGTCTTGGGGAGCTGGGGGAGGCGGGGGATGGAGCTGAGGCGCTGTGGGGCGAAGGGGTCCAGGTCGTAGGCGGGCCCCATGGGGCAGACCTCCTTCTTCTTCCGCCGCTTCTTCTTCTTGCGGCTCAGCTTCTTCTCCCGCCGGGGGGACAGTTCGGTCTCCACCAGCCACAAGTTGGCTCGCTCCTCGGGGGGCACTGTGTGGGTGGGCAAAGGAAGGGCAGAGGTGATGGTTAGGGGGGGTACGGGACCTCCGTCAGAAGCCCCCCACCCCAGCACACCCCCCCAAACTCCAAATCGCTGCTTGCTTCAAGATGGCTGATTCGTTTCACGGCACTCCCAGGCCGAACCAAACATTCAAAGCGCTGTGGAGACACATGAAACCATCATGGCTTCCCCCTGCAAAGGATTCTGGGAGCTGGGGGTTTGCTAAGGGTGCTGGAAGTTATGAGGAAACTCCCCGCCCCACCGTTCTCCTTAAAGGTATAAAGGGTAAAGGGACCCCTGACAGTTAGGTCCAGTCGCGGACAACTCTGGGGTTGCGGTGCTCATCTCGCTTTATTGGCCAAGGGAGCCGGCGTACAGCTTCCGGGTCATGTGGCCAGCATGACTAAGCCGCTTCTGGCGAACCAGAACAGCGCACAGAAACGCCGCTTACCTTCCTGCCGGAGCAGTACCTATTTATCTACTTGCACTGGTGTGCTTTCGAACTGCTAGTTTGCCAGGAGCAGGGACCGAGCAACGGGAGCTCACCCCGTCGCGGGGATTTGAACCGCCGACCTTCTGATCGGCAAGCTCTAGGCTCTGTGGTTTAACCCACAGCACTACATGCGTCCCTACCATTCTCCTTACGGAGCTACAATTCCCAGAGAAGAGGAGGGATTGATTGTTGAACAACTCTGAGATCGAAGGGAAGGCCACATTCATAGCATACATTTCAAGGGCTGGGATACTGCTTGAAACCGTCATGGCTTCACCTCCAAAGGATTCTGGGAGCTGGGTGAAGGGCACTGAGAGTTGTAAGTTCCCCTCACTGAACTACAATTTCCAGAGCTCCCTGTGAAGAAGAGGGATTGGTTGTGAAACCACTCAAAAATAACTGTTTAGGGGAAACATCAGGGAAATGCCATAAACTGCCATGTGAAACGAAGCCATAGATAGTAGACACCCAGTATTATTCTTATTTTTGTAATGTTGTTATCGTTGCTTCCCTTGCTTTGTCTACACGCTGAACAGAATATTATTGAAAGAAAGAAGAAAATAAGCAGAATTACCTGGCGTCGCTACCGGAGTGACGGAAACATCCTGAGACAAAATGGCTCCCCTCCTGGCTACCATCTTGGTCACATGCTGGGCCCAAGCAGAGGACACATCTCCCGATGGCTCATTGATATCGAAGACCAAACCAGCTGGGGGGGGGGATTATAATGATGTATACAAATAAAAGGGGGAAGGGGAGAACATTTCAAACAATGAGTTTTTCAAAGCCTGCATCCCCTCAGAATTATCTCAGCTTGGCCAACGTTTGCCCACTGTGGTGGGACGGCTGGGTTGCATTCAATTATGATATTTCTTCTAATCTGTGTTTAAATTGTTAATACATACTGTGGTGAACCACACTGGGCACAATTTTGTGGGAGAATGTTAAAAATAAACGACATTTTTTAAAAAAGCAAGGAAATAGTCATGTTGAAGGTAGGAACATTCAGGGGGGTCAGGAATTGTAACCCAGCTCAAACAATTCTGTATGCAATTATGCAGAATTTCCCCACGACAAAACGTAAAAATAAGACATTTATATTCCACCAAGTGTCCGTTTCTTTAAATATGACATAACTTAAATGTATGCAATACCCCCAGAGATGGAAAGAAGATAAAACTCTCGACAAGAGATGAATGGTTGATGAAGATGACTTTAATGACAGATGTTTTAATGTATTTTTAATCTTTTGTTGGAAGCTGCCCAGAGTGGCTGGGGAAACCCAGCCAGATGGGCGGGATAGAAATATTATTATTATTATTATTATTATTATTATTATTATTATTATTATTTGCCGAAATGGCAAAAATGACCGGGAAAATCAGAAAATCAGAAACCAGGAAGATAGAAACTTTAACAAGGAATGAGGAAAAATTACAACTTACTTAAGAGAACACTGTAAACAGCTAAAAACGTTTGGCAGGATTTGAGTAACGCTTGTAACGTATTAAAAACTAAGGTAGAAATGGACTATCTTAAGAAAAATAGAGAAAAAATATGATGCAGTAGAAAAAGTTTGATAATGGAAACCATGGAGGGATAGAGGGAAGTCTAAGGATTCAGGGAAGTCCTAAATGTTGATGATGATGATTAATGTGTGAATTCAAATGTATAGTGTAAAATTGAATAAAAAATTATTTAAAACAAAATAAATGTATGCTGTAATGGTTCTAGGGGTTGCTCATGCGTAAATCGACACCACACCTGGCTAGGTTACCTGGGTAAACCCTTTCTGTCCGGACAGCCACTCACCCGTGGCTGTCTCAATCGCTGGCAGAATCCGTCAGTGGGCGTTTCTTGAACTTCTTCCAGCAAAGAAGCTCTTTGACGCCTAGTCGCCGCCTACTCTCCCTGCACGGAAGTCTTCTGTGCAGGGAGGGTGTGGGCAGCGGAGGACCCGTGCTCTCCCCGCTGGTCTCCGGCGAGGAGTCATGGAGCCACCTCGTCGATTCCCCCATCTGCCCCCCCTTCTCCACTGGTGCTACGCTGATTTCCTTCCCCAGAAAATGGGCTGCTTCTCTCCCTCCCGGACGCTCTCCGGAACCCCTCTGGAGCCCTCCCTCTCCCTCTGGCTCCGATGGCAGTTCCCCGACATATGCAATGCCAACATCATGTTCAAGTGAACGGATCCCGTTCGCAACCAGAGGTACCACTGTATAGCATGTACTCAACACAAAAAACAACGCCAATTTTTTGTCGACAAAGGGCAGCTGGACATATCAAGGGCCCCATAACCTTCACCAGCTTAGGGCCTCATCGAACCGAAATCCGGCCCCGCGCCCGGCTGTGGGAGGCTGCCCTCCATCGGACTGGCATGGAGCCCCAAAGCACCCCCTTCCCTGTGGACATACGTACCAACCGGCCCCTCGTGCGAGACAGTCCGCAAGCTGAAGGAGAGCTCTTGGTTGGGGTTGTGCTGAAGCTCTTTGCGCCGGGAAAAGGCCTTGGCAATCATCTTGCTCTTCTTCAGCCTCTTGGGCTCGTTGCTGCTCTGGCCAGTCAGCCTGCGGGGAGGGGATTTATTTATTTCATGCAATTTAAACGCCGCTTGATCGGGGGGGGGGGAAATATACCAAAAAACCCTCGAAGCAGTTTACCAAAAATAAAAAAGAGGAATGAAATCACCCCTAAGAAAAATCAGCAGCGATCATCTAAAACATCCGAAAAGTTAAAAACTGGGAAAATAAAAAGGCAGCTCCCTTTAATGATTGGATTGAAGATACATGCAAATTTGCTACACACGAACAAGTTGTGCACAAATGTAGACTTGCCATGTTGAAATTTAACAATATTTGGTATTCATTTTTATACAGTGGTGCCTCGCAAGACGAAATTAATCCGTTCCGCGAGTCTCTTCGTCTTGCGGTTTTTTCATCTTGCGAAGCACGGCTATTAGCGGCTTAGCGGCTTTAAGAAAAAGGAAACAAACTCGCAAGAACTCGCAAGACGTTCCGTCTTGCGAAGCAAGCCCATAGGGAAATCCGTCTTGCGGAACGACTCAAAAAACGGAAAACTCTTTCGTCTTGCGCGTTTTTCGTCTTGCGAGGCATTCGTCTTGCGAGGTACCACTGTACCATATTAGATTAAGGTCTGAATAATAATAATAATAATAATAATAATAATAATAATAATTATATCCCCGCCCTCCCCAGCCGAAGCCGGTCTCAGAGCGGCTAACAACAGTAAAATAATACAGCAAACTAAAATCAATTCATTATAAAATCAGTTCAAATCAAATATCAAGTCGTCGTCCCCCTTTTTTGCAACGTACACAGTCTCTTTTTTTAATTTTGTTTTCTACATACGTACTATTTCTTGTTTCTTAGTTTTTGTGCACTTGTATTTTTGTCCTTTATATTTTTCAATAAAGAATTTATAATTTAAAAAACCAGACTTAAAAAAAAAAAGATTGAAATGCACCTCAAATTTCTAAACTGCTGGGCAGGTAATTTTTGTCTAACCCAGCCTTTCTCAACCTGTGGGTCCCCAGATGTTGTTGAACTACAACTCCCATCACCCCTAGCTAGCAAGGCCAGAGCTCAGGGATGATGGGAGTTGTAGTCCAACAACATCTGGGGACCCACAGGTGGAGAACCACAAAAATGGTTTCAGCAGATGCTGAAAAGAGTGCCGCGAAAAGAGTGCCAATTGGCAGGGAGTTCCAAAGTTTAGCTGCTGACACACTAAAATATCGAGTTCTTATAAATGGCATTATGTAACGGTCAGGGCCGTCAGCTCGGCCGGAGGCCCCATGTAGAGCAGCTGGGGTTCTGGCGCCTGGAAGCCGCAGGATGGGCTCAAAATTAAAATCCCGGCTTCTTCCAAGGGTGGCTGGGCCCAGCTCTTACCTTCCCCAGGTGCGCTTCCAGATGAGGAGGGTAGCTTTGGTCCACACCCAGGTGCTCATGGAAATCCCCGTCCCAAACATGGCAAAGAGATTGATCTTCTCCACCAACAGGCTGGGGCGGTTCTTGATCTCGCAGTCAGGGATGGGTTTGTTGGTCTGCGTGGCAATTGTCACGTTGGCCTCACACCTGCGGGGGGCAAGAGCGGAGATGAAACTTGGGGGGGGGGCAGAATATTATTACAAGATTCTATTGATCTATGGGCTACGTTTAAAATGAGGCCGCATTGTAAATTGCATTTTAACCTGTATTTTAAATTGGTTTTTTCCCCCTATTATGTTTTTGCTGTAATTTTACTGGTGTTAGCTGCCCTGAGCCTGGCTCTGGCCGGGGAGGGCGGGGTATAAATAAATTATTATTATTATTATTATTATTATTATTATTATTATTATTATTATTATTTTGTTTGTTGCCTGCCCTTTCCTCTAAGGTGCCAGAGAGGGTTACCGAATTGAAAGCAGTATTAAAAAGAGTTCAAAACAACTTACAATAATAAAAATGAAATAAAGGACCCCTGACCGTTAAGTCCAGTCGAAGACGACTCTGGGGTCGCTGCGCTCTTCTCGCTTTACTGGCCAAGGGAGCCGATGTTTGTCCACAGACAGTTTTTCCGGGTCATGTGGCCAGCATGACTATGCCGCTTCTGGCGAACCAGAGCAGCGCACGGAAACGCCGTTTACCTTCCCGCCGGAACGGTACCTATTTATCTACTTTGTACTTTTAAACTGCTAGGTTGGCAGGAGCAGGGACCAAGCAATGGGAGCTCACCCCGTCATGGGGATTAGAACCACCGACCTTCTGAATGGCAAGCCCAAGAGGCTCAGTGGTGTAGACCACAGCTGTAAAACATACACAGGGGGAAGGAACCTCAGATCTACAAACAGCTATCTGAATTTGAAGAAATGTTAGGAGATTGCAACTGCAAGGTGAAGGCTGCAATCCTAACCACGCAGACCTGGGAGTAAGTGCTACTGGATTCAATAGGACTTACTTCTGAGTAGATCACCCCACCTAATAAACACCCCCCATAGAAGACACATTTTCTCCTGTGCGAGTGGAGTTGGAATTCTGGGATCATGTGTGAATCCTGTTAGACAGGGGTGGGGAACCTGCGGCCCCCCAGATGGGGAACTACAGCTCCCAGCAACCTGTACAGACAATAGTCATGGGTGATGGGAGTTGTAGTCTAACAGCACAGATTCCCCATCCCTGCAATAAAAAAACCCGAGAGTATCCCTTTTTCTTTTAGAACTATTTCCCCTTTCAAATGCAAATTTAATCTATACTCTAACCCAGTGTTCCCCAACCTTGGGCCTCCAGCTGTTTTGGACTACAATTCCCATCATCCTTGACCACTGGTCTTGCTAGGGAGGGATGATGGGAGTTGTAGTCCAAAAACAGCTGGAGGCCCAAGGTTGGGGAACACTGCTCTAACCAACACATTGGCTAAAACTCATACAGTCATTCAACAAAGATTTCTTTAAATCTGCAAAGATCACTGATTTGAGTAGAACCCGCTACTCAAAAGTACTACTTGTAGCCTGAAAATAAAGGATCCTTTAGAGAAACTCTGCTGTGATGCTTTCTTCCAGACAATTGTTTATGTGTAAGAAACTGAGCTCTACTGGGAGGGTGATTGGGCGTGTTATTGTTTTGTTGTTTCGGTTTAAACATTTCCATGTGTTCTATCCTGTATTTTATTCTGTGAACCACCCTGAGATCTTTCAATGAAGAAAGGTATACGCATTTAATAAATAATAAAAAATATACAGTGATTCTGGACGTCTTCACAGAATCTGGATTTCCTGGTGTCCAATTCAAAGTGGGTGTTTTGGTGGACATGGGTTTTGTTCGGCAGATACACCATTTCCCAGGCTTCTGCCAGGGGTCTTCAGGGCCCCCTTAAATCCCTTACACATCCCTCCGCTCCGATACTCCCAGTGCTCAACGGCTGGGAGCGTGAGGCGCCATCTTGATTTCCCACAATGCCCCTGGAGTGTTGCTCCGTCCCAGCCTTTGCCACCCAGCTGCCTCAGATCTTGAGCTACGCAGCATGGCACCCAAAGGAGACCACCCACAAAAAGAGCCTGTGGCCCCCCGCCTGGAACAAGAGGGGAACGTGGGTGGGCACCCGCTACTCACAAGACGTACTCCCGGAAGCTCCTCTCCCACTCCGCCTGGTTGAAGAAATCGTAGAAGTGGCACCCGAAGGTGATGAACACGAAGCCGAACGCCAGGAAGCCAAAGATTCCTGCCATGGAGGGAGAAAGAACTCGAGTCCGTCACACGTCCAGCTACTTCAGGGCATGGAGGGGGGCAGATATCCAGAGCATGGGGGTCAGGCAGGTTTGCTATGAGGAAGTACGAAATATGGAGCAAGCCACTGTGTCTCCTATGAAAGCTTTGCGTTGACTGGGTTTGAGTCACTGACAATAGTTACTGATCGAATCCCACAGACCTCTGACCCAGCGGCGTAGCGTGGGTTGTCAGCACCCGGGGCAAGGCAAGTAATTTGCGCCCCCTAACCCCTAACCTGCCGCCGCTGCCAGCTTCTTCTTGCTGCTGCCTGGGCTGGGGTATTCACGGTAAGGTAGCCACGGCGGCGGCGGCGGGTCCGTGTCAGGTGATCTGAGGCGAGTTGCCGCTGGCGCTGCCGCCCAAACGACGCCGCTTGCCCGGAGGAGGAGGGCAGAGAGGCGAGGAAAATGCAACATGGCCCAGCAGCTGCGACGGGGCTGTGAGGAGGGGCTGCCTGGCGCGCCCTCCGCGGCCCTGACGCGCGGGGACCGCGGCGAGCGCTGAGAGCCGCTGCCTGCCGGAAGCCTTCAGCCCGGACGTGCGCACAGCTTGTCGGTTCCTCAAGACATGGGGCTCTGCTACAGCCTGTGCCCGAGGCTCTTCGGCGACTCCGGAGGCGGCGAGCGCCCCCCCCAGATGTTGCGCCCGGTGCGGCCGGCCCCCCCTGCACCCTCCACGCTACGCCACTGCTCTGACCTCTGCCATTTGCTTTCTAACAGATTGGCGGCTAACAGATTGAGGCTGAATCCTGAAAGACAGAAGTACTGTTTTGGGGGGCGGGGGGGGCAGGTCTGGGGGACTCCCTGGTCCTGAATGGGGCAACTTATTACAGGAGTAATAAATAATAAAATTTTATTTATATCCATCCTCTCCAGCCGAAGCTGGGCTCAGAGCGGCTAACAACAGTAAAAATAACACAGTTTACATAAAATCACAATCAATTAATGTTGTCTCAACTTCCTTTTTCTCTGCAGGAACTGCCCCCCCCTCCCAAAAACCCCCCACAACCTACAGATCCCTCCAAGCAAGCCCGGCCGACTCACCAAGGCGCAACATCGTCTCATTGATCTTACTAGCGGCTTTTTCGCTCAAGAGACCTGGGTGGTTGCTTTTGATGGAGAACAAAGTCATCACACCTAGGAGGGAAGCGGCAGAATTAATAATGATGATAATAATAATTATTCGGCAGAATCCCTGACCAGGGAGAAGAGTCGGTAGAAGAAGATTGGAAGAAGTTTAAAGACTATCTACAGAAACATTGTAAAATTAAAGAATGTTAGAAGGATGCTGGAATGACGTTATGTGGTTTTAGCAGAAATGTTACAAAGAGGTATGTAAAAATGGATGGTTGATGGGTGAGAATGTAAAGTTACAATATATTAAGATAAATTATTAAGAAAAATACAAAATACAAAAAAGGGAGGTGTGAGGAGGTGTGAGGAGGTCAAGGAAATAAGCAAATGAAAGATAAGATATGGAAAAATTGACTTGTTTTTAATGGTTTTTATTTTTCTGTATTTTGTATTTTTTGTTTTATTTTCCTTTATTTTTGTAATTTTTTGAACCTTCAATAAATACTTAAAAATTATTATTATTATTATTATTATTATTATTTATACCCCGCCGATCTGGCTGAGTATCCCCAGCCACTCTGGACGGCTCCCAATCAAGTGTTAAAAACGGTACAGCATTAAATATTAAACAGCGCCAGAGAGAACAAATTGAGTAAGAGCCCACCTCTGATCAGGAAATAGCCACCGATGATCAGGACTAGGCCTATGGGTGCCAGGACAAAACCGGCTCGGTAGCGGTAGTTCTTGTAGCCCACAAAGCAAATGCCACTCACAGAGTCCCCGTCAACCTGGGAAAGCAATAGGGAGGGAGGAAAGACAGGGAGAGAAGCCAGACAGCTTAAAAAAACTGGAAACAAGTACAGTCATACCTCAGGTTAGATGCTTCAGGTTGCGTTTTTTCGGGTTTACAGACCGCCGAAATCCGGAAGTACCAGAACGGGTTACTGCCAGGTTTCGGCAGTTGTGCATGAGCAGAAGCGCTAAATTGCGCTTTGCACATGCGCAGAAGTGCTGAATCGCAATCCGCATGTGGGCAGACACGCCACTGCAGGTTGTGAACACTGCAGGTTGCGAACATGCATCCCACAAAGATCACGTTCACAACCTGAGTGTCCACTGTACCTGAAACACAACAACATCTCCGAAACAGCTTTCTGTTCCCTCCTCCCTACAAAGTATTAAGTCTTTTCCTCTCTCCTGTGACACCGGAACTCGGGCCAATTAAATGAAGATGACTGGTCAGAGATTCGGGACACATAAAAGAACTACAGTGGTGCCTTGCAAGACGAAAAGAATCCGTTCTGCGAGTCTCTTCGTCTAGCGTTTTTTTCGTCTTGCGAAGCAAGCCCATTGACGGATTAGCGGATTAGCGCTATTAGCGGCTTTTAGCGGCTTAGAAAAAGGGGGGGAAAGGAAAAAAAACCCGCAGGAACTCGCAAGACATTTTCGTCTTGCAAAGCAAGCCCATAGGAAATTCGTTTTGCGAAGCACCTCCAAAACGGAAAACTCTTTCGTCTAGCGAGTTTTCCGTCTTACGAGGCATTTGTCTTGCGGGGCACCACTGTATTTGAAAAAATATCAAGAATGACCAGAAATTGTTCTTATATGCAACAACAGCGGCGAGGTTATTGCTAGTCCAGGATTGGAAACAACAGCAATTAACAACAGTAGAAGAATGGCGACAGAAGGTAATGGAATATGCGGAAATAGCTAAATTAACGGGGGAAATTCGACAACAGGGCGATGAAACACTTCGAAAAGAATGGGGAAAATTTATGTCATACATTAGGAAGGATAAGGTGAAATAGTGAAACCAGCAGAATTGAAATAAACCTCATAATGTGAAATACAAAGAAAATTTCTGGATAAAGAAAATAATAAAAAGTAAAATGTATAATGTGATTAATCTAACCAATGTTAGTTGTAAATGAATGCGGACAGACAATAAGAATTATATATACAGGAGGATTTATTTGACTATAGACACTCCAATGCAAAAAAATTAGATGTGATATAAAAAGCCAGAACAAGGAAGGAAGGAGGTTAGCTCTGGGGAGCAAATAAAAATGTAAAATGTAATACAGTATGTCTATGTGGAGTATGTAAATGAAAATCAACAAAGAATATTGGGGGGGGAAGAATAGTCATAATAAAAATTATAAAATAATAAAGTAACTTCATTATTTATTGCTAAGTATGATTTATAATTTGTTTATTTATGGAAAGGATTTAATAGTAGTAATTACAATAACAAAATGCAATATCAGAAAGGAAGTTGGAAAACCATCAGTCCAGGAGGTTGGAAGTCTTAGGCTTTTACGGCCAAATGTTTGCTATGCTATATATATATGTCGGATGTTACATTTAAAAATATGTGTAAAAACCAAAAAAGTTATGATAAAAAAGAAAAAAGTATTATAGTCAAGCACAGGCAGGATTCGAGATAGGAGCAGCAGCAGCAGCAGAAAAATGATAAAGTAATTATATTAGAGGGGTTTCTGTAATAGATAAAGGGTTTCTACACAGGAGGAAAGGGTTTGAACAAAAGCATTGTGCAGGTGTGAGTGGGAAGTCAATTCATGAATGTGTGAATAAACCTCTTTTATATATTCTGTACACAAGATTGTGTTATGTCTATCCTTTTTAAGAAGGATATAAGGGAAATCACCAAGAATTAAATATTGAGAAGCTTGCAACAAGCTAAGCGCTGTGCTTTTAAAAGGGGAATGTTAAAACTCTGCTAAGTTATAAAACTTGCTAGCGCAATTTAGGAAGGATATTAATAAACAATATATCCTCTCCTGCCTCCCTGAACATTCGCGCATGAACAACTTAGGGAGTTCTAGGGTCCCATATCCACCATATCCCAGCTCAATTGCTGGACCATTCTCCAAGATGTCAAGGCTCGATTGACAACAAGGTAGGAACTTAAGAAACACCTGTTAGACGAGGCCAAGGGTCCATACTGTTGGGAAACTGTGTACATGCAGCTACTCACACAGAGTCAATTAAGGTTTGGCACACAGCCAGAAGGCAATCTGAAGGAGTAAGTCTGCCTGGTGATAACAGAGGCATGGAGACAGCTCCCTGATTGGTCAAGGTCTCTCAAGGGAGTGATAATTAATGGCCTACTAACTGGAATGTGTTAGTTCAGAGTTCAGTGTTCAGAGTTCTGTGTGTCAGTGTAGGAGTTGACAGTCGTGTCAGAGAGAGCTAGCTAAGGATCCGTGTTCTGTTCCTGTAACTAGTCCACTGTATATAATAAACACCTAACTACAAGTTCCTGGTTCCTACGTCGTCTATTCTGTCTGCAGCCAATTGCTTCCGTGGATTCTGCGTTTACTCTGCTAGGCCTGGCTAAGGTCCTGCAACTAGTCAGAAAGTTGCGAAACACCAAATCTCTCCCTCTCCTCCTGCAGTTTCCAGCCAATGACATTTATAAAGCACCGCTGCGTCCAACACAATCACTTCCCCGGGATGAGAAGGACAACGCTTTCCTTGGGGAAAATCCAAGCCACCCAGCACACCTGTGCAAAAAGGCCATTTTTGAGTGTGTGTGTGGGGGGGGGGGAAATCCTGTGGCTTCTGTTGCCATATTCTTCATAAAAAATGGAATTTAGCAACTACGCACACCCCAATGATCTCAAATCAAAGCTTACCTCGTGGCACTATCACACCTTGAATTTTGGAGAAGGGGGGCATTTCTAAGAACTTTGATCAGCAGGCTTTTTAATGGGGAAGCCAAATAGATCGTTGCCAGAAACAAAAACTTTTGATAATTCCAAGCAGCCTGATTGGAACAAATGTGAGCTACCGTATTTTTCGTCCCATAGGACGCACCTAGTTTTTTGGGGGGGAAATAAAGGAAAAAAAATTCCCCTTTATTTCCCCCCCAAAAGCAGGTGGGGGAAACCGAACCAGGTCGAGGAACAGCGGGATGGCGGCGCTGCGCCTCCCTGCTGTCCCCCGAGCTTGTGGGGCTGGCTGATGTCTGCCCGGCGCGAGCGGCGCTCTGCTTCAGGGCTGCTATCCCCAGAGTGGGGAGCCCTGCGGGGAACTCCTGCAAGGCTCCCCACGCTGCGGATGTGTTCCTGAAGCGCCGGGTGCTCTGCTTTCAGGGCACCCGACGCTCCGGGAAGCAGGCTGCGGATGTCTTCCTGAAGCCTGGAGAGCGAGAGGGGTCAGTGCGCACCGACTCCTCTCGCTCTCCACGCTTCAGCGAAAGCCTGCATTCGCCCCATAGGACGCACCCAGATTTCCCCTTCATTTTTGGAGGGGGGAAAGTGCGTCTTATAGGGCGAAAAATACGGTATATTCTCCGCATACTCTTTTAACTGAGATGAAGTTTGTTTCAATCTTTTTCAACTAGCCTAACGTCTTATCACTTAAAATTATGGTTGCCATTTTTATGTAGAAAAGCGATTGCCAGTAAATCATCAGTGAATGTCTGGAGCATAGCTACTCTGACCTTGGTGGATTTTAAGTGACTTTCCCAAACTGTTGTCGGTTGCATTTTTGTTCTAAAAATATGAAAAGCACACAGCAGAAAGCGGTGAAATAACGTGGTCCATTTTGTCAGACGCTGAACATTTAAGGCAAAACTTCATGCAGCTTTCAAAAGAATCCAGATTTACTATGTAAACCACTTTGAGTCTCTGTTGGGGGGGGGAAAGGTGGGATACAAAAAATAATAAATGAATAAAATAAAAGTAAATTTACCTGGGCAACCGCCAAAATGGCAACGGTGAGGACGAAGGGAATGGACCAGGTGACCAGGTGGAAGTAGGAGGTTTTCCCCACCAGCGGCTGGTAGGTGGTACCCAGCGCCTTGAAGGATGTGTGCCAGGCATAGGTGAGCATGACGAACCAGATTACACCCGACATCAAGGAATAGTAGACGATGACGAAGATAATCACGCAGGAAAGGGTCTCGTTGGAGCTGCGGGTAAAGGGCATTTAATAATAATAATAATATTAATAATAATAATAATAATTTTTTTAATTTATACCCCGCCCTTCCCGGTTCAGAAAATCGGGCTCAGGGCGGCTAACAAAAAATTTAAAACACTTAATTGATTTTAAAAAAGCAGCATAAAATACAGTATAAAATGTGAATAACAATAAATTCAGAATTCAAAAATCAATTTAGGGGGAAAATCCATCCAATAAACATTTAGAAGGTGACTGGGCTGCATCCGGCCCCCAGGCCTTAGGTTGCCTACCCCTGACCTAGACAGAAAGAGATAACAGGACCAGGTTAAGCCAACTGTACTTGTTAAGTTGTGGGTGAACATATCAGACAACACAGCGATTCTTCAAACAGCTCTTGTTTATTCACAGGCTAGGACAGAACTGAACTAAAGGTTCAGCCAGCCTGCTTATATAAAGCTCCAGTACAACGTAACTGTAACAATTTTCTAAAACTATCCAATCACTGAACGTCACTTTTGATCCCTTATTTGCATAACTATCTACAGTATCCCCCTGCTGGCCCAGGGTGAGAACTTCAGTACATAACAGTACTCAGCTTCTCAGAAGGAATAACCCAAACAACACAAAAAAAATTCCTTCCAGTAGCACCTTAAAGACCAACTAAGTTAGTTCTTGGTATGAGCTTTCGTGTGCATGCACACTTCTTCAGATACACAGAACTAACTTAGTTGGTCTTTAAGGTGCTACTGGAAGGAATTTTTTTTGTTTTGACTATGGCAGACCAACACGGCTACCTATCTGTAACCCAAACAACACAAACCTTCTGCCTGTTTCTTTCACGCAGAAAAGCTTCCAGAACCCTTGCGAATTAGTTAGAAGAGGAAAGATCTCTTAACACATCAGATCAAGACTTTCTGTACTGCAAACTGGCACTTACGTGGGTTCCCCCAATCGCATGGTCCCATCGGCACGACACACGATTTCGCTGCGGGCTCCGTCCATGAACTGCGCCAGCCAGCCGATACTCCCCATGAAGAAGCAGGCGTTGACGTAGAAGAGGATGACCGCCGGGTACCGGTTCGAATTCTTCCAGTCAGCGAGGAACGTGGCCTGTGGACAGCAGGGAGTTCAATCCTGATCAGTTTGCCTGCACGCGTCTGTTCCCCGCTGGAGACGGGATCACCCAGCCAATGTAGAATCCATTTTATGATCTACACAGGCTCCCAGTACATTTCTGGGCACAATTCAAAGTATCGGCGCTGACCTTGAAAGTTTGCCTAGGCAAACTTGGCCCTCCAGATGTTTTGGGACTACAACTCCCATCATCCCTAGCTAACAGGGATGATGGGAATTGTAGTCTCAAAATGCCAGGTGGGCTGAGCTTGCCTACGCCTGCCCTAAGCTGCCACATTTACCTGAAAGGGCATCTCCACCACCATCGTTCAGCCCGGACATGGAGGTCCAGCTCCGAGGGCAAACACCTACCTTGCAAGGTGTTAAGGGCTTTACAGGTTGATCTCAGGACCTTAAAAGGAGCTCGGTAACTTACCAAGGGCCTTTTTGGTAGTGGCGCCCGCCCTGTGGAACTCCCTCCCACCAGATGTCAAAGAGAAAAACAACTAACAGACTTTTAGAAGACATCTGAAGGCAGCCCTCTTTAGGGAAGCTTTTAATGTTTAATAGATTACAGCGGTACCTCGGGATAAGTACTTAATTCGTTCCAGAGGTCCGTTCTTAACCTGAAACTGTTCTTAACCTGAAGCAAAGTTCTTAACCTGAAGCACTATTTCTGGGTTAGCGGAAGGTGTAACTTGAAGCGTATGTAACCTGAAGCGTATGTAACCCGACGTACCACTGTATTGTATTTTAATATTCTGTTGGAAGCCGCCCAGAGTGGCTGGGGAAATCCAGCCAGATGGGCAGGGTATAAGTAAAAAATTATTATTATTATTATTATTGGCCAGTGCAGATCTCGCAATCATTGCTGCTACATGACGGAAGTCCCGTCAATGTTATTGCGGCTGCGTTCTGCGCAAGCCACAGGGTCTGTACCGTCTCCAAGGGCAGCCCCAGGGACAGTGCACTGCAGTAGTCTAATCCTGCTCACCAAGGTGAAGAAGGTGCAGAAAATGGTGACGGAGCTGAAGGAGGCAATGTAGACGTGCATTTCACGGTGCTCCTTCTCAGTGAAAAGGGGGTTCTGGCACTGGATGCCGCAGCCTTCGACGTCCTCATACCAACTCTTGGGGTTGTCCGTCCGGACCAGGGGGGCCTCACACTGCCCTGAGCTGTTGAATTTGATGTTCTGGACCTCATTCTGTGCAGTGGAAACGGAAATGGGATTAACTGTGGACTACAATTTTGTGGTACAAAAGTGGTATTACCTGTAAGGTTATATCATATTACATAATCTGGAATTATCATATTACATAATCTGGAATTAGGAAATGTGGAGTGATGGGAACATACAGTCATATGTGGTGGGACTGTCCGTTAGTTAATGAATTCTGGAAACAGACTGGTATAGAAATATCGGGAAATGTGGGTAGGAAGGTGGAAATATCTAAATTAATGGTTCTTATTAGCCTGAGTAGCACCGAGTTAGAAACAAAAGAGGAATGTAAATGAGTAAAATTGATGGTAATTGCAGCCAGACAGGCTATAGCGAGTAATTGGGAAATGCAAAAGAGCTAGGGGTGAACCAATGGAGGGAAAAATAGAAAAATATTATAATCTTAGAATATCTAACTGTGAAGATAGATAAAATGAAAGGGTTTAAGGTCAGTGAGAAGGAGGAGGATTGATTTGAGAAAATATTGAATTATTTGGGCAGGTTTGAACAACTTGGGGGAATTAAAACGTTGAAAGTTAAACAAACCTTGTGGAGGGAGGAGTGTTAAGGCATATAGAATTGTACATATGGTTGATTTGATTGATTATGTACACTCAATGTATCAGCTGCTTGGGGGGGTTTCACTGTTTGTTTTCAACGTTTGTGTTTTGGTTGTTGGTAAAAATAAAATTTTTAAAACAAAACCTGTGGACTACGGCAGAGGTTTTTAAACTGTGGCGGCCCAGGAATCTCCATGTGGTTGCCATCGCCAGTAGCAAAACGCTGACCTCAATCACCCCAGATGTTCTGGAGCACATTTTCCACTGAGAAATGAATGGGCAGAGCTTCCTGACTCCCCTCACACTGCAGAACAGGGGCTTTCCGTCTCAACTGATCTCCCTATTAGGATATAGTTCCATTCCACCTTAAAAGGGTTCAGGCAGGACTGTGTGTGTCACATGCCTGTTTACTTCCAGCACTTGCTGGGAACTTCCGCTTGTATATAGCTTTTGGGTTACTGCTGTTTTGCTGGAGAAGGGAAGCAGACATGTTTTCCTCTGTTCTCCGACCTGGCCACAGTGATCCATGCAACGGTCACCTCCAGGCTTGACTACTGTAATTCGCTCTACGCGGGGCTGCCCTTGAAGCTGTCCCAAAAACTCCAGCGGGTGCAGAATGCTGCAGCGAGGCTCCTCACGGGGTCCCTGCCATGGGAGCGTATTCAACCAGTGCTTTTCCAGCTGCACTGGCTCCCGGTGGAGTATCAGGTCAGGTTCAAGATGCTGGTTTTGACTTTTAAAGCACTTCCCAGCCTAGGACCCTCGTACCTACGGGACCGCCTCTCCTGGTATGCCCCACGGTGGACCTTAAGGTCCATATATAGCAACAACCTAGAGGTCCCGGGCCCTAAGGAAGTCAGATTAACTTCAACTAGAGCCAGGGCCTTCTCAACACTGGCCCCGACTTGGTGGAACACTCTCTCTCATGAGACCAGGACCCTGTGGGATCTGATCTCTTTCCGCAGGGCCTGTAAGACAGAGCTGTCCCGCCTGGCCTTTGGCTTAGAATCAGTTTGATCCCCTCCCCCTCTTTCTTTTTCCTTTCTCCTCCTTTGAAGAGATTGCTCCCTAATTGTTTTAATGTTGTATCTTAATCTTTTAAATGGTATTTTAATCAACTTGGTTTTATTATTGGTTGTTAGCCGCCCTGAGCCCGGTATTGGCTGGGGAGGGCGGGGTATAAATAAATTTATTATTATTATTATTATTAGAGGGTTGTGTCGCTGTTTGATGCTGTTCCAAGGGAGACCGGCTGCCGGCCGGTGGCTAAAGCCAGCTGGGTGCTTTGCCTGATGCCCCCGTCTTCCTGGCAGTATCCCAACTCCTCCCCCAACTGCAGCTCCCCCTACAGGACATCCCAGTGCCAGCCCCCACCGCCCCCTGCTCTCGTACCGGACAGCCTTCAGGAAAGCGGTCCGTGGTGCACTTGAGGAAGTCCGGCCAGCCTCGTTCTCGTTCCACGATAGTGCAAGGTCCCCGGGTGGCTTGGCAGAGGGTTTGGCTGGGCAGCTCAACTTGGCCATCCTCACACTTGGGCATGTATACGGCGCAGAGGAGGGGCTGGATCACGTCCCAGCAGCGGGGGGCATTTCGTAAACCTTGAAATAAAAAGAGAGAGAGAGAGAGACGGGAGTCAATGATCCCTCGACATCTGTTATTGGCAATCCCTGTCCCCTTAACCAATATATAAAAGCTTCTTTCTCCAGAAGCCATGGGGGCCTGGAACCTGCAACAACAACAACAACAACAACAACAACAACAACAACAATAATAATAAATTTATTATTCATACCCCGCCCGCCAACAAAGGTCCATATAGTTCAAGCTCTGGTTTTCCCAGTAGTGATGTATGGAAGTGAGAGCTGGACCATAAAGAAGGCTGATCGCCGAAGAATGGATGCTTTTGAATTATGGTGCTGGAGGAGACTCTTGAGAGTCCCATGGACTGCAAGAAGATCAAACCTCTCCATTCTGAAGGAAATCAGCCCTGAGTGCTCACTGGAAGGACAGATCGTGAAGCTGAGGCTCCAATACTTTGGCCACCTCCTGAGAAGAGAAGACTCCCTGGAAAAGACCCTGATGCTGGGAAAGATGGAGGGCACAAGGAGAAGGGGACGACAGAGGACGAGATGGGTGGACAGTGTTCTCGAAGCTACGAACATGAGTTTGACCAAACTGCGGGAGGCAGTGTGTGCATCCTATGGAGCGAATGCAGGCTTTCGCTGAAGCCTGGAGAGTGAGAGGGGTCGGTCCGCACCGATGCCTCTAGCTTTCCAGGCTTCAGGAAGCTATGCGCAAGCCTTGCCAGCCCAGCAGCCCGAAGCACGGGGAGCCCTCCGGAAGGCTCGCCATGCTTCGGGTGGGTGTCCGCAAGCCTCCGGAGGGTGCCCCCTGCTTCGGGCAGGTGTGCGCAAGGCTTGGGGCTGCAGCCGCGGCTGGGGGGGAAGAAATAATTTTTTAAAATTCATTTCCCCCCCCAAAAAAAAAACCCCGAGGTGTGTCCTATAGGCCGGTGCGCCCTATAGGACAAAAAATACGGTATATTGTTTTATGTACTGTGGCTTGCCGTTGTTTTATTGATTATAGTTTAGATATTATTGTAACCGTTAAGTGGATTTCTGTTTAACTTTTGTATGTTGATATTATTATTTTAGACTATTCTAATGATGGCTGAATGTTGCTTTTTGATGGAGGTTGCCTATTTTAAAGTTATGTTTTATTTTCACATTTTTGTATTGCAGTAGATTGTTGTAAGATGTACATTTTTTGTTTCTTCAGCTTCAACCGCCTTGAGTATTATAAGATAGACAGGCGGTATACAAATTAAAAATGATGATGATGATGGGTTTCCCCAGCCACTCTGGGTGGCTTCCAACAGAATATTAAAATACAATAATCTATTAAACATTGAACTTGGAAGGTGGTAATCTTCCCTTCACAGGAAGTTTTCAAACACTGGACGTTTTCAAACACAGGGGGCATGAGCAGTATAAGAGCTGCCCAAGTACTTGCAGAGAGAGAGAGACAGAAGATATATCTGCGTGGGATCAATAGGAAATTATTGACTTATTTTGTGTCCCTTCTATGACCGGATCCTTTTTCTGCCTCTTGAGAAAAAAGATCAATAGAAGCTGAAAACAAACAGCAAAACGCAAGCCATTTGCAGAGATCCTCCACGTAAGAGGAAACAGCTTAAGTGTTTCTTGAAACTTTTGCTATACATGCCCTTTCAAAAGCCATTTGGGGAGACTTTGGATGTTCCCTGTTCTGTTCCATAAATACTACAGTTGAACCATCATTTCAAGGCTTATTTTGAAGCAGGAATGTTCAAAACATCTCACTTTGAGGTGTCTAAGGGCAGAAAAAGAACACAGCTGATCTGTTTGTGCCAGGAGCCTGTGAAGAGACATGACTACATCCACAGTAGTGTCTGGGACTTTTTGACTCCTTGGAGGAGGGATTGGTAGTGGTGCCCGCCCTGTGGAACGCCCTCCCACCAGATGTCAAAGAGAAGGCAGCGCTAGGAGAGAGGCTGAGAACCTTTTCTCAAGGGTCATTCAACCGCTTCAATAGATGTTATGTTGTTGTATTTTTCTAGGTATTTCTTGAACATATCCTATTTTTGCGTGAATGATTGTTTTGTATTTCCCCTTAATCTTTAAAAGGTAAAGGTAAAGGGACCCCTGACCATTAGGTCCAGTCATGGCCGACTCTGGGGTTGCGGCGCTCATCTCGCTTTATTGGCCGAGGGAGCCGGCGTACAGCTTCCGGGTGATGTGGCCAGCAGGACTAAGCTGCTTCTGGTGAACCAGAGCAGCGCACAGAAACGCCGTTTACCTTCCCGCCAGAGTGGTACCTATTTATCTACTTGCACTTTGACGTGCTTTTGAACTGCTAGGTTGGCAGGAGCAGGGACCAAGCAACGGGAGCTCACCCCCATCGTGAGGATTCAAACCGCCGACCTTCTGGTCGGCAAGTCCTAGGCTCTGTGGTTTAACCCACAGTGCCACCCGCATCAGGTGTATTTAATTTACCCTTGTGTAAATTAACTACAGAGCAATATGTGTGCCCTACAAATCCCTGCACAGGCCTGAATCACCCCTTGCAGACCCTACTATGCGTGGGGCCTTGGGACGTGCGCTCTGCACATGCTCAGAGGCCCTCTTGCTGCTTGGGAAAGCAAGATTTATTTACCTCCATCTCCTGCATGGGTACCTGCTCCCCAGACTCTGCCTCTCCTTCCACGGCCCCCACCCCTTCCCAGCACCCACAGAGTGCTCTTTCTTGGGCCTGGGGTTGCCACCTGTCCTGCATAATGCAGGATTGTCCCGTATTCCAATGTCCACGGCTACGTCCTGCATTGACACAGTTTTGCCCTTTATTTTCGAGCACAATTCAAAGTGTTGGTGCTGACCTTTAAAGCCCTAAACAGCCCTGTATCCCTGAAGGAGCGTCTCCACCCCCATCGTTCAGCCTGGGCACTGAGGTCCAGCTCCGAGGGTCTTCTGGCAGTTCCCTCACTGCGAGAAGCAAAGCTACAGGGAACCAGGCAGAGGGCCTTCTCGGTGGTGGCACCCGCCCTGTGGAACACCCTCCCACCAGATGTCAAACAGAAAAACAACTACCTGACATTCAGAAGACATCTGAAGGCAGCCCTGTTCAGGGAAGTTTTTAACGTGTGACATCTTAGTGTATTTTTGGTCTTTGTTGGAAGCTGCCCGGAGTGGCTGGGGAAACCCAGCCAGATGGGCGGGGTACAAATAATAAATTATTATTATAAACAATTATTATTATTTCAGGTGCCCTCCACCTTCCTCCCTGCCAAGTTAGGGACCCTCTCCAAATGCATGTGCTTAAACGATGTGTGGAAGGCAGTGGCGTAGCGTGGGTTGTCAGCACCCGGGGCAAGGCAAGTAATTTGCGCCCCCTAACCTTGAGTGAGCCAGGTAGGGGCAGAGAGCTGAGAGTGCAAGCACGTGCCCCCCCAGATGTTGCGCCCGGTGCGGCCGGCCCCCCCTGCACCCCCCACGCTATGCCACTGGTGGAAGGTCTTCCATAGAGGTCTTCCAGCTATGGGTTGCCAAACACAGGCAGATGTACCAATTCATGTGTGTGTGGCTGATTCCAGAGGGGCCACCCTGTCAGGCTGCAAAAGATCGCAATGCATTGCTCTGAAGTCACTACAACACCAGATTTTGGGGGGTGAGGGAATCGTTCCCCAACCGCCCCGTCCTGTATTTTGCCAGAACCAAGGTGGCGACCCTACACCCCGGCGTCTTGGGTGCCAATTCCCTGGGGCCCTGGGTGCAAGAGCATGCACAAAATCCCCCATGGAGGGATTAGGACCCTCGTACCTCACAGCTTAGAACCCTCGTACCTACGGCTCCGCCTCTCCCAGTCTGCCCCACGGAGGACCTTAAGGTCCATAAATAGCAACACCCTAGTGGTCCCGGGCCCTAAGGAAGTCAGATTAGCCTCAACCAGAGCCAGGGCCTTTTCAGCATTGGCCCCGACCTGGTGGAACGCTCTGCCTCATGAGACCAGGGCCCTGCAGGATCTCTTTCCGCAGGGCCTGTAAGACAGAGTTGTTCCACCTGGCCTTTGGCTTGGAGCCAATTTGATTCCCTCCCCCTCTTTCTTTTTCCTTTCTCCTCCTGTGATGAGGCTGCATTTTAATGTTTCAATATTTTAATGTTGTCTTTTAATCTTGTTGTATTCATTCAACTTGTTTTATTATTGCTTGTTAGCCGCCCTGAGCCTTGGCTTGGGCCTTGGCTGGGGAGGGCGGGGTATAAATAAAAATTATTATTATTATTATTACAGTGGTACCTCGGGTTACATATGCTTCAGGTTACATACGCTTCATCTTACATACTCTGCTAACCCAGAAATAATACCTTGGGTTAAGAACTTTGCTTCAGGATAAGAACAGAAATCGGGCTCCGGCGGCGTGGCAGCAGCAGGAGGCCCCATTAGCTAAAGTGGTGCTTCATTCAGGTGGAGAACAGTTTCAGGTTAAGAACGCATCTCTGGAATGAATTAAGTTCTTAACCCGAGGTACCACTGTACAATGAAATGAAAAGAATGTTTAAGACATCTTTTGTTAAAAGTCCAGAAGCTTTTCTGTTAGGTTGGCCAAATTCTGTGCGACTGCCATAAAACTTTTTGGTAGCATTATGGTAGCACGGCTCGTTCCCTAAGGCCTTGAATGACAATTTCAGGTTATATTTTAGTAATTAAGATTTAGATTATATATGTTTAACTGCTGCTATACAGGGGTACCTTAGGTTACAGATGCTTCAGGTTGAGACTCCGCTAACCCAGAAATAATACCTTGGGTTAAGAACTTTGCTTTAGGATGAGAACAGAAATTGTGCTCCGGCGGCAGCAGGAGGCTCCATTAGCTACAGTGGTGCTTCAGGTTAAGAACAGTTTCAGGTTCAGAACGGACCTCCGGAACGAATTAAGTACTTAACCCGAGGTATCACTGTATGGGGGGCCAGGCACCCACACATTTCGGCACGCTGCATGGCACCCACGGTCGCGGGGCTCCCCCACCCCCGTCCAGCAGCCCCCTTACCGGACCACAGGAGCAGCTTGTCGTGCGCCTCCTCCTGCGAGCTGGAGTCCCCGGCCAGGAGGGTGGAAGTGGCGGCGTAGGGCAGCGGCGAGCCCAGGCACACGTTCTGCTGGAGAGCCTCGCATTGCGCCGCGCGCTTGCACCGCTCCTCGCCCCGGCCCGACGGCGCCGCCGCCGCGCTCCCGTTGAGCCTCGAGGCCGCCCCCGCCGCCCCGCCGTCCGGGGCGCCCAGCCCCACGCCCAGCAGCCCCCAAAGCAGCCACCGGACCAGCCCTAAAGGGGCCATCGGAGCGCCCGCGCCGCCTGCGCCTCCTCGGGTTTCCCCGGCCGTGCGCCTAGGGCGCACCGGGCTCCGCGCGCAAAGCGCCTCGTCCCGGGAGTCGCGGGCCGGGCAGCAGCGGCGTCGCCTCGGCCTGGGCCTGGGCCCCACCGAAGGCCATGATCCAGAGAGCCGCCCCCTCGGCCGAGGCAGCCCCCGGGATGCCTTTTCCGTCCCCAAAAAAGTCAGGAAGGAGCGGGAGGGGGGAAAAACTTGGCGCGGACTTTGGCCAAAAAGTTCCCAAGCAGAAGAAAAGCTTTGCAAAGTTTTGGCCGCCTCTTGCGGCAGTTCCTCCCGCCGCCGCCGCCCGCTCCTCCTGCTCCTCCTCCTCGGGCTTCTTTGTTGCTTTTGCTCCCTTCTCAAGAATGCGGGGCCGGGGGAGGGAGCCCAAAAGAGGGAGAGGAGCCCGGGCTCGCCGCCTCCCCCTTCTGCCTCCGCGATGGAAGCGCAGCGGGGGAAGGAGACGACGAGAGAAAGCGAGCGAGCGAGCGAAGAAGACCGAGGAGAGGGAGAGGGAGGGAGAGAGATCAGACCCCCCCACAAAAAACTTGGGGAGCCCAGAGAGAAAAAAGCAGGGAGCCCCGTGGGGGGAGAGCTGCTGTCTCGCTCTTCCCCACTTCCCAAAAAAACACAGGAAAACCCAAAACTTTCCGCCTCCTCCTGACGCGCCCTGGGAGAAAAAAAAGTTACGTGTCTGTCGGTCACTGTCTAGCGTGACCAAGCGACGGATGGGGGGGGGCAGCGCAGATTTTAAGGAGCAGGGCTGGGTTATCCGAGGCAGCCGGTGCCAACCGGGTGCCTTCTAAAAGTTACGGATTACAGCCAGTGTCGGATTTACGTATAAGCTAAACAAGCTCTAGTTTAGGGCCCCAGAAGAGTGGGGGCCCCCCAAAAAAATAAAGGGGAAAAAACTGGATGTACATTTCCAAAATAGAAGATGAAAAACCAATGAAATAAAAGCTACATACAGCAACAGTATTTTGTGTTGTGCAGGCTGCTATGATGTAAGGAATGGCCCCCGCCTGCTAGTCTGCTCCCTAAAATATCCCTGGTTTGCTCATTTCTATATATAGGGTGCCCACATTCTGGATGGACTGATTGCATGTACAAAATGTGCAAATGGCTTTAGATATAAATTACCATATAGCATCTATCTGACACAAAAAACAGCGACAATTTCTTGTTGACAAAGGACAGCTGGACGTAGAAAGGGCCCCATTACCTTCAGTAGCCTCATCAAACCAAAATCTGGCCCTGACTACAGCCCCCCATGAGCCAATGGAATAGAAATATAATATATTTAATATTATTATTCGTTCAGCTTTTTAAAAAACACCAAATAAAACCCACAACAAACAGTGGGTTGCTGCACCCAGAGTTAAGTCATCCTAAGAGGAGACCCATTGAAATTAGTGAATGTGGACCACTTAGGTCTGTTGATTTCAGTGGGTCTACTCTATGTAAAAAGTTAGTTGGATAGACTTGTATTTCTTTTCATGCCCACCTACATGGTGAATTGAAACAACAGATTGGCCTCAGAAGACTATGAGAGTCAGGACAGAGGTATAATTATTTATCTGCTTACATTACATTATCTGTCTACAATGTTATCAACATAAACATTATGTTTATTCAAAACCTGCCAAGGAGTCCAATTCCTTTTGTTGTGTTTTTAAATAGTTTGTATAAAGTTCCTATTCTTCTTTAAACTTACAGTTGTCCTTGTCTCACAATTTGTATGCCAATTTGGCCAGTTCTGCGTAGTTCGTCAATTTCTCTTGCCACTGTTCCTTTGTCGGAGTTTCCTCATTCTTCCATCCTTGTGCTATCAAGACTCTTGCCGCTGTTGTAGCGTCCGTAAATAATAAAAAAGTGAATTTCATTAAAGGGAATTGTTTTCAAATAGACATGAAAATTTCCAAGTTAACAAATGCTCTACCTGCAGGTATATGGCGGTATATAAAGTCAATCAATCAATAACATAGCTGTCAAGTGTCCCTTATTTGGCGGGACAGTCCCTTATCCCAGCGCCGTGTCACGCTGCTGTCCCTTATTGATGATGTTCCTTAAATTTCCCGGGTTTCAAAGGAAGCAGCTCCTCTCCCTCCCTCCCTGCCGGCCAGGGAGGAGGGAAGCTCCAACTGTGTTGCTCGGCTGCGTTGCTCACCCAATAAGGAGTCTAAGAACGACTGGGGGGTGGAGCTTGCATGCCTTGTGCCCATCAAGTTGGCCGCGTTGCCTGGGGACTCGCCTTTGCTCAGCGCTTCCCAGCGGAGAAGTGACAGTGTTTTTCTTTGCTGCATCCCCTTTGCCGGGTTGCTGCGCTGTGAGAACCACCGCTTGAGGCTTTGTTTGGCTGCTGGCTGGGCTTTCCGCCTTTGGCTCGGAGGGGCTCAGAAGTCGAACATACCTGTGCTCTGAAAATCCCTTATTTTGGCTGCTGATCCCTTATTTTCGAGGCTTCTGGTCCCTTATTTTCAAATCTGTAAATTGACAGGTATGATCAATAATAACCCACCAATATAACCGATACATAGAAAACAACAATGAAAATAACACATCACATAGTCAGGTGATTGCAGAAAACAAACCTGCCTCATAGCTAAAGATCTCACAGAGAGGGGAAACCGGCACATTTTCAACCAGAGTCAGAATCACAGAATTGTAGACTTGGAAGGGACCCTAAGGGTCATCTAGTCCAACCACCTGCAGTTGAGTCCCTGTGGGTGCCTGCCACATCTATGTGCTATTTATTTCATACAAATTATATACTGATTTTTTTAAAAAAAGAAAAACATAATTCAAAGCAGCTTACAAGCAATTTCAAATAATCTCCTATACATAAACAAAACACCCCTCAACCCATTAAAAAAATATTATTCAGATTTCTTTTTCATTCATTACATACATCTCATATCCATAACATTTACTATGCATTCCTTCCTCCCTCCTTTCACCCACCTTGCTACCTTCTAAAAGAAAAAATACTAATAACATATTTATACAATAACATCTAACCTAAAAACAAAAATATGAAAATAAATACACCGTATTATTTCTCTGTCTTCCAAACATTTTCTACTACTAGTGATGTGAATGTTTAAATCCTGCCATCAAGACTATAGACTTTCTTTGTTTCTGCAAATATAATATAAATGGTTCCCAATCTTTTTCAAAGTCTCTGTTGTCTTTTTCTCTTAGTCTGTCTGTCATTTTTTGCCAGTTCTGGATAGTTCATCAACGTCTCTTGCCATTGTTCTTTAGCTGGTATTTCTCCAGTCTTCCAATTTTGTGCAATCAGCATTCTCGCAGCTGTGGTGGCATACATAAATAAAGTCACCCATTCTTAACTCTATTAAACCCAGTCCTAAACGTATCCTGTACATTACACTTCAATTTGAATGTGTTTGTCATTTTAAAAAATAATGCATTACATCTGTACCTCAAAGTAACCGAAGGTGCTGCCTTTTGTACATGGTAAATTTGATGCAAGAGGGACGCAGGTGGCGCTGTGGGTTAAAGCCTCAGCGCCTAGGGCTTGCCGATCGAAAGGTCGGCGGTTCGAATCCCTGCGGCGGGGTGCACTCCCGCTGCTCGGTCCCAGCACCTGCCAACCTAGCAGTTCGAAAGCACCTCCGGGTGCAAGTAGATAAATAGGGACCGCTTACCAGCGGGAAGGTAAACGGCGTTTCCGTGTGCTGCGCTGGCTCACCAGATGCAGCTTTGTCACGCTGGCCACGTGACCCGGAAGTGTCTTCGGACAGCGCTGGCCCCTGGCCTCTTAAGTGAGATGGGCGCACAACCCCAGAGTCTGTCAAGACTGGCCCGTACGGGCAGGGGTACCTTTACCTTTACCTTTAAATTTGATGCAGGTCAGAACTTTATTGTCTTTAAGGTGGCACAATGTGGATACTTTCATTTGTAGATTTCAGAGACCAGCAGCTTAGGCTAAGTTCCTTTAGCTGACCTTTAGTTAGCCATACCAAAAAAAAAAGTCATTCTAGACTGTTCACAAATTAATTAAAATATCAAAAAATAAGAAGGAAATGTGATTACCAAAATAAAAAGTCATTCTAGACTGTTCACAAATTAATCAAAATATCAAAAAATAAGAAGGAAATGTGATTACCAAAATAAAAAGTCATTCTAGACTGTTCACAAATTAATTACAATATTCAAAAATAAGAAGGAAATGTGATTACCAAAAAAAAGTCATTCTAGACTGTTCACAAATTAATTAAAATATCAAAAAATAAGAAGGAAATGTGATTACCAAAAAAAAAAAGTCATTCTAGACTGTTCACAAATTAATTAAAATATCAAAAAATAAGAAGGAAATGTGATTACTGTACACAACTGCAATACTACCAAGTTTCAAAACCCAGGACCTTGGTGAAATAAATCTCTGATTAATTAAAACGTCACTAAAAGCTTTACTTCAAACAAATGCACTGTTTCAGTAATGTTATTCTAATAACTCCTGTATTTAATTAGCTCCTTTGACAGGAAACAAATCAGAGATACGCAGATTATAAATGACTGATAGTGCTGGATTATATCTGATTCACTCTCCGGCCATGCAAGAATGACACTCGAGAATCTGAAATCTTATTCGTTTTTGCTGCACGTTAAGGGAATTCATCATGCGAAATTCGTTAAGGGAATTCATCATGCGAAAGGCTGGGCTGGATGAATCCCTAGCTGGAATCTTAAGATTAAGATTGCCGGAAGAAATATCAGCAACCTCAGATTTGCAGATGACACAACCTTGATGGCAGAAAGTGAGGAGGAATTAAAGAACCTTTTAATGAGGGTGAAAAAGGAGAGCGCAAAATATGGTCTGAAGCTCAACATAAAAAAACGAAGATCATGGCCACTGGTCCCATCACCTCCTGGCAGATAGAAGGGGAAGAAATGGAGGCAGTGAGAGATTTTACTTTCTAGGGCTCCATGATCACTGCAGATGGTGACAGCAGCCATGAAATTAAAAGACGCCTGCTTCTTGGGAGAAAAGCAATGACAAACCTAGACAGCATCTTAGAAAGCAGAGACATGACCTTGCTGACAAAGGTCTGCATAGTAAAAGCTATGGTTTTCCCAGTAGTAATGTATGGAAGTGAGAGCTGGACCATAAAGAACGCTGATTGCCGAAGAATTTTTGCTTTTGAATTCTGGTGCTGGAGGAGACTCTTGAGAGTCCCATGGACTGCAAGAAGATCAAACCTCTCCATTCTGAAGGAAATCAGCCCTGAGTGCTCACTGGAAGGATAGATCCTGAAGCTGAGGCTCCAAGACTTTGGCCACCTCATGAGAAGAGAAGACTCCCTGGAAAAGACCCTGATGTGGGGAAAGATGGAGGGCACAAGGAGAAGGGGACGACAGAGGACGAGATGGCTGGGCAGTGTCTTTGAAGCTACCAGCATGAGTTTGACCTAAGTGCGGGAGGCAGTGGAAGACAGGAGGGCCTGGCGTGCTCTGGTCCAGGGGTCACAAAGAGTCGGACACGATAAACGACTAAACAACAACAAAGGGATATAATTTGCAGGAATATTAGACATGACTTCCTGGATCAGAGCAAAGTTGGGCCAACATTTCAGTTTGTATCCAAAGACTCATTTATTTTGGTGGAAGGTGCTGTCTCTATTTAAGAAAACTCCTTCCGCTGGAAGTATGGAGATTTGCCCAATCACAACCTAAAGTCTCCAATGGTAACCAGCTACGTATTTCTACAAATTTCACATGCTGGGCATAGCAGTGTTGGCAATCTACTCTAGCATCTGCCCTATGGATGTTTTGGGCTGCCAAACTCAACAGCCTCTGCTAGCATGACTGTACTGGCTGCGGCTTATGGGAGTTGAATTCCAAAACATCTGGACGGGCACCAGATTGGAGAAGGCTGAACAATTCCCTCAACATCTGGAAAGCAAAAGTAACCCGTTTCTGAAAGGGACATCTCAACCATCACCTGTAAGATAAGGAAGGAACATAAGATCAGCTCTGCTGGACCAGACCAAAGCAGAGTTTCTCGAACCCAGTGCCGAGGGAAATTTGAAGTCAAACCTACTTGCTAGTTAGTATGTGAAGGGGTTAAGGACCACAGAGTTCTAAATTGCTAGCGTAGTCTCAGTTATATCACACACACCCTTCTCCTAAGAGGAAGTAAGGCTTGTTTCCTGTTCTGTTTCTCTCGCTCTCTCCATTCATGCTTCACACAACGGAGGCAAATGTGCCTGAACATATCCCTCTGCCTGAAACATGTGTCTGAGGCTGCCCTTGCTGGGTTTCCTCCCAACTAAGAACCTTTGCCTGCATTTTATCATTGTTGTTAATGGCAATGCATGACTGTAAGTCAAGTAAACTTTAAACTTACTTCAGCGCATGGTCTGTTTCTTTGCTGGAGGGAGCCCATTGCCTCAAGTAGCTGGAACAAGGGGAGTCCCACATATAACACACCAAAGTCATCCTAACAGGATGTCGTTTATTTATTTCGTAAGATTTATACACTGCTTGATTGTAAAAACAACAACCCTCAAAGCAAAATAATAATAAATTCCTTCCAGGAGCACATGAAAGCTCATACCAGTAACAAACTTAGTTGGTCTCTAAGGTGCTACTGGAAGGAATTATTATTATTATTATTATTATTATTATTATTATTATTATTATTATTATTTTGTTTTGACTATGGCAGACCAACACAGCTACCTACCTGTAACCCTCAAAGCAATTTACAAAAAGATAAAACGATAAAACTGAGAAGCTTAGAGCTACCCTAGACTCTAATTATCATCAACTAATAATTCTCCTCATAGTCTTTCTTGCAATATTTCATATAGTTCTCCTTACAAAACTTATTGCAGTCCTACTAGTGTAATCTGTTCATTACTATTACTTTTCAAATAGTTCGTATATTTACTCCAGTCTTCTAATAATCTCTGGTCCTGCAGGTTTCGAATCCTTCCAGTTAATTTATCCAATTCTACATAGTCCATAAATTTCATGGTTTAACGGTTTTAACAATGTTTTTATAACTGCAGTGGCTTCCTATATGTTCCTATACGGTGTGGCGGAATCGCTTTGAGGACCCTCGTACCTATGGGACCGCCTCTCCTGGTATGTCCCACAGAAGACCTTACAGTCTTCAAGCAAAAACATATTGGAGGTCCTGGGCCACAGGGAGATTAGGCTGGCCTCAGCCAGAGCCAGGGCCTTTTCAGTACTGGCCCCGACTTGGTGGAACGCTCTGTCCCAAGAGACTAGGGCCCTGCGGGACTTGACATCTTTCTGGAGGGCCTGCAAGACAGAGCTGTTCCGCCAGGCCTTTGGCCAAGGCACAGTCTGACCCCCTCCTTCTGTAATCCTTAAAGCCCTCTAGCCCAATGGTTGCCATTAATTTGATTCTGAATTTATTTTAGAATGAATTGATTTTAGAATGCTGCGCCACTTTTATTGTTGTTAGCTGCTCTGAGCACGGCTTCGGCTGGGGAGGGCGGGAAGTAAATAATTTTTTATTATTTTATATTATTATTCAGAGGACGCTCACCCTCAAAAAAAGGCTGGTGTGCGTGGGGGGGGGGGGTAATCCTGCAATCTTGAGGACCACCAGGCGTTATGGAAGGTGCAGTTCACACATTGCTTTGCAAAGCCAGGTTTGGAGACGAGCCACGGAAACATCTCTCTCTGCCTCTCTGGGCAGCGCAGAGAGAACCCGCCATCGATGGCCCTCCTGGACGCATCTTAGAGCAACAGGTCTGGCTAGAATCTGAGGCAACAGCCTTCTGGGCTTCCCATCCGAGTCCAGGCTCCATCGCAGGCCAGGCCTCTCCGCCAAACAGGCTCCCTCTGTGCCTCTCTGCTCTCTGACGCTGCTGCGCTTCTTGGCCTGCGAAGCGGGACGTGGGTGGCTTTGCTCCTACTCCAGCGGCACTCTGTTTGCTGCGAGGTGGAGGGGGGCTCTGGGGCTGCCAGGGCAGGGAGCCTGAAGGTGGGTGGTCCCCTTACGTGGAGGCCTCCCTCCCTCCCTCCCTCCCTCCCTGCTTCCCTTCTCCTGCCTGCCTGAGTGCAGCTGCTCAACCATCTTTCCATGCACAGAAAGACCACGGAGTGACCGGCTGCCTCCGTCTCTCGCCGGGAATTAAAAGGGGGCAAAGCCTTGGATGCAGTGTTGTCACCAGGGAGGTCAAGGTGGGTGGCCCTTCCAGTGAAGGGTTGGGGGGGGGTCTTCTGTGCTTCCGGCAGTGGGGGGGGGTTCCAGGTTTGGAGACCGGGGGCTGCCCTGCAGGGGTTCTGGGAGAGATCCTGAGCCCTACGGTCACAGATCTGCCTTGCCTGCTTTCTGGCTTTTGGACCAGTTAGAAATCAACAGCAACCTTGCTTCTTAGACTGCAAAACAAATAAAAGTTTCTTGCACTCTAGATATGCCCAGAGGCCGCTTTGTGCCGTGAGCCTCCTCCCAGTGCCTGCCGCCGTGGCAGAAAAGGTCTGAAGCTCGAAAGGCAGGCTGGCTTTTTGGACGGGTGGCCTTTTCCAGCAGGTGAGATTTCTGACAGAGAAATCACCCACCTTTTGCACCGATTCTCCTGCCTTAACCCCCTTTTCCCAGCCTGAAGCCACCATTCTCCAGATCTCAAACAAGCCACTTTTTCAGTGTAGATTCTTTAATAACCCAGCTGTTGTCTCCATTGGGTCTGAAATCGTGTTTGCAAGCGTTTTACCCCTTTCTGTATATTTAACGGTGTTCAAATTGTTTGTGCATCAGCAGTGGTTTCCTATACAGTATGTTTTCTTCCTAATGGTTTTGAAGTGCAGGAGAGAGAGGAGGGATGAATTCTGCAATCCTGAGGACCACTAGGAGTTATGGTGGGGAGGGTGCAGTCCAAACATTGCCTTGCAAAGCCAGGTTTGGAGACGAGCCACAAAAACATCTCTCTCTGCCTCTCTGGGCAGCGCAGAGAGAATCCGCCATCGATAGCCCTCCTGGACGCATCTTGCCTGGGCACCTTAGAGCAACAGGTCTGGCTAGAATCTGAGGCAACAGCCTTCCGGGCTTCCCGGCCGAGTCCAGGCTCCATCGCAGGCCAGGCCTCTCCGCCAAACAGGCTCCCTTTGTGCCTCTCTGCTCTCTGACGCTGCTGCGATCTTGGCCTGCGAAGCGGGACGTGGGTGGCTTTGCTCCTACTCCAGCGGTGCTCTGTTTGCTGGGAGGCAGAGGGGGGCTCTGGGGCTGCCAGGGCAGGGAGCCTGTGGGTGGGTGGTCCCCCTGCCGGGAGGCCTCCCTCCCTCCCTCCCTGCTTCCCTTATCCTGCCTGCCTGAGTGCAGCTGCTCAGCCATCTTTCCATGCACCGAAGGACCCCAGAGCAGCCAGGTGCCTCTGTCTCTCTCTCTCCCTGGCACCGGGAATTTAAAACTTAGCAGCATAAGAAGAGCCCACGGATCAGGGCAGCAGCCCATATCTAGTCCAGCATTCTGTTCTCACAGCGGCCAACTAGGTGCCAGTGGAAAACCAGAAAGCAGGAAATATATATTTTTTTCTTTTTTTTGCTCTGCACACTTTTTAATTATTTTTATTAACAATTTCAACATAACAAATTATCAAAACAAGTCATCTTCATTATTTCCCCCCTCCCCTTTTTTCCACCTCCCCAACAGACCCCCCCTCCCCCCGACTTCCTTTAGCTCTTCTCTCTTAGTCTCTGCATACTGTAAAATTGTATACATCCTGATATTATCTATCTACTGTATTAACCCACTGATACGGAAGGGGGGGCATGTATTCTTCACCTTCTTCGCTACAATATATCCATTTATTTCCAATTGTCAATGTCAAAAGGGACTAAAATCTATAAAATTCATAGAAAATCAACGTGCCAATTTGCTCAATTTCTCTATGACTCCATCACACCTCCCCTGTCCTCCATAATCCCTCAAGCAAGGTGTCAAGACCCTAATCCTGTCAAATCACTCTGCCAAGCCTTTCCTCCAGGCAATGCCAGTACATGGACCATTGTCTTCTCATCAGGATGTGCTTATCTGCGCATATCTCCAGCTCTGCATATTCCCCCCTCCCTCCTCCATATGTTAATCCTGTGTAACCCAACCTCTTCTTAATGTACTCATGATGTAACTGGGATGTGTTTTGCACTGTATTCTGGGACATGGAGGGAAGTTTCAAAAGTTCATGTCACCCCTTTCTCGCTGTTCAATCTCGCCTTGAACCTGTTGGCCAATAAACTTGGATCTTCTGCAGCTTGCTCCTGTCTCCGGCTGAGCTCATTTTCCTCCGCAGGGACCCACGGACTTAGTCCGACGAGCTGGGTGGCAGAGCAGCCTCGCACCCAGATTTTACCGTAACACCTCAATAAATTTTGTGTATGTTTATTCAAAACCTGCCAAGGAGTCCAGTTCATTTTGCTGTCTTTTTAAATAATTTGTAAAAAAAGTTCCCATTCTTCTTTAAAGTCACAGTTGTCCTTATCTCCATAGCTGTCAACTTTCAGATTTGAAAATAAGGGATCAGCAGCCTCACCTGTCCCAGGGACAGTCTACAGGATATCTAACAATCTGGGATAGCAGCGGGAAACGGCACTGGAATAAGGGAATTTCCCGTAAAAAAAGGGATGGTTGACAGCTATGCCTTATCTTGCCAATTGTCAGTTTTGACAGTTCTGCATAGAGCCTGAAAGCAGGATCTGAGCACAAGAGCAATTCTCCCCACCTGTGGTTTCCAGCGACTGATAATCAGAAGCGTCACTCCCTCTGGCATCTTTTTATTTGGTCTGGGAGGAATGTAGGCAAGTGCCATGCCTTGCCCCGCCCAGTCTTGCTTTAGGCCCCGCCCACCAGCTGTCCCCAGAAGTCCGCCCTCTAGGAAACACAGCCCTTGGGCTTAAACCCCCGTCCCTCACCTTGCATACATTGGATTCAAGTGGCCTTCCTTACCCTCAAACCCTCCAGACACTGGGGAACTGTAGCTGATAGGAACTGTGGAGCAGAACCTGTGGAGGGCACCAGGTTAGAATCACAGAATCCTAGAGTTGGAAGAGACCCCAAGGGCCATCGAGTCCAACCCCCTGCCAAGCAGGAAACACCATCAGAGCACTCCTGACATATGGTTGTCAAGCCTCTGCTTAAAGACCTCCAAAGAAGGAGACTCCACCACACTGCTTGGCAGCAAATTCCACTGTCCAACAGCTCTTACTGTCAGGAAGTTCTTCCTAATGTTTAGGTGGAATCTTCTTTCTTGTAGTTTGGATCCATTGCTCCGTGTCCGCTTCTCTGGAGCAGCAGAAAACAACCTTTCTCCCTCCTCTATGTGACATCCTTTTATATATTTGAACATGGCTATCATATCACCCCTTAACCTCCTCTTCTCCAGGCTAAACATGCCCAGCTCCCTTAGCCGTTCCTCATAAGGCATCGTTTCCAGGCCTTTGACCATTTTGGTTGCCCTCCTCTGGACACCTTCCAGTTTGTCAGTGTCCTTCTTGAACTGTGGTGCCCAGAACTGGACACAGTACTCCAGGTGAGGTCTGACCAGAGCAGAATACAGTGGCACTATTACTTCCCTTGATCTAGATGCTATACTCCTAGGTTGAGGAAGGCTGGATGAAAGGAAAGCCAAAAGCCAACAGGATCACACACAGTGTACGTTTATTCCCACAGAAATGTAGCGCCACATTGAACAGAACATGTAAAATTCAACAGCGACGGTGTCCTGTTTTGAAAAACAATTGACCCATCAAAGCCCCAAGGTCCACATAACAGAGAAGAAGGAGGTTAAGTTCCAGTTGAGTTTTGCAATGTCTTGGGAGGCTCAGGAAAAGTGTAACAAAAAGGCTCACAACCAATGGGTGGTATAATAATAATAATAATAATAATAATTTATTATTTATGCCCCGCCCATCTGGCTGGGTTTATAAGAAGGCAGTTTATATACAGTCATACCTCTGGTTACAGCCGCTTCCGGTTGCGTCTTTTCAGGTTGCGGACTGCCAAAACCCGGAAGTACCGGAACAGGTTATTTCTAGGTTTCGGCAGTCGCGCATGCACAGATGCGCTGAATTGCGACCTGTGCATGCGCGGGTTGCGAACGTGCATCCCACACAGATCACGTTCGCAACCCGAGTGTCCACTGTGCTGCCCTCAATGTGCACAGCATTTCATCGTGAAACGTACGACAACAGGGACCAACAATCCCCTCTTTTTGTGTTAATTATTAGATAGGGAGCTCCACAGAGTGGCAACAGAAGGAGGGGAGGAAGGTGTTAGGGAAATAAGGGATTAAGTTGAAGAACTAAATTATTATTACAGTGGTACCTCTGATTACATACGCTTCAGGTTACATACACTTCAGGTTACAGACTCCGCTAACCCAGAAATATTACCTCAGATTAAGAACTTTGCTTCAGGATGAGAACAGAAATCGTGCTCCGGTGGCGCAGCGGCAGCAGGAGGCCCCATTAGCTAAAGTGGTGCTTCAAGTTAAGAACAGTTTCAGGTTAAGTACGGACCTGCGGAACAAATTAAGTACTTAACCTGAGGTACCACTGTATTACTATTATTATTATTATTCCCATTGGCTATTTGCTGCCCAACTCGGTGAAGTCAGCGAGATGAACATTCTCGTGGCCAGTCGGATAATCTGTGGCTGGAATCTTTCGTCCCCCAAAATCCCCATGGCGTTGCCAATTTTGAAAACTGACACTGCATCAAATACGATGCACAGAAGACGACTCCGTACGCCAGAAGATCTTCTTGGGAAACAACAACAACAAAAGGCACCCAGAGTGTCAAAGATACAGGCACTGGGCTTGAAGAACAGGTCCCATGGCTGAAATCATAAACATTCAATATACATTCAATCACAGCGAAATAAGCCTTGGCAGGTAGTCATCCGACCTGTTTAAAAACCTCCCAAGGCAGGAGAGTCCAGAATCTGCAGAGAGAGACCATTTTATTATAAATAGCTCTTACCATCAGAAAGTTCTTCCTAAGGTTAAGTTCAGGGGTCGGCAACCTAAGGCCCAGGGGCCGGATCCGGCCCAATCGCCTTCTCAATCCGGCCTGCGGACGCTCCGGGAATCAGCGTGTTTTTACATGAGTAGAATGTGTCCTTTTATTTAAAATGCATCTCTGGGTTATTTGTGGGGCATAGGAATTGGTTAATTTTTCCCCAAAATATAGTCCGGCCCCCCACAAGGTCTGAGGGACGGCAGACCGGCCCCCTGCTGAAAAAGTTTGCTGACCCCTGGTTTAGTTGAAATCTCCCTCCTTGTAACTTGAAGTCCTACCCTCCGGAGCGGCAGGAAAAAAGCTTGTTCCCCTTTTCCATGTGACAATCCCATGCAGTTCTCTGCTCCTGAAATTCCTGGCCCACTCTCTTCCCTAATATTTTCTCCCCTTCTGCATTTTTTGGGGGGGCGGGTGGGAAGGGCACCCTACTACTGAGACTGCCTCAGAACAAGGGAGACCGCCTTAAAAGCACCCTCGGGGTCCTCAGTCCTTTTCCAAGTGCCCCTCCCTCAAATTTAATTTATTTGATCTCGCCCTAAACCTGTAGATCCCAGGGCGGTTCATGCCACAAAATTACAATATTAAAAAAAAAGACAAAATACACGATGAAAATAAGAACAGAAGCAAACCAAAAGCACATTTAAAAGGGATGAGAGTATGGATGGAGCTGGGGACAAATGGACCCCACATTTATTTATTTAAGCCATTTTCATAAACCACTCAATAAAATAAAATGTCTAAGCAGTGAAAATAAAACAGAAAAATAATTTATTAGTATCGTACAGATGAAAAAACTGAATTTAGAAACAAGTATACACAGCTAAACGATGTACCCAGGTTTGCTGAAATAATTGTTTAAAAGGCTTCAGCCCAATCTTTTGAGAATATATATATATACATACATATACAGTATAGAATATACACACACACACACACACACACACATATATATACACACACACACACACACACATATACATATATGTGTGTGTATGTATATATATATATATATATATATGCTTTCGTAGATTTTCACGGGTATAGGAATGCAGGTTTTGGTGTCCTCGGGTGTCTTCCCGTGTAAAAGTTGGGGTGTCTAGGCGACGTTTCGACGAGGTCTCACTCGTCATCTTCAGGCTGGTGCTTTCGGCTTCTTGTTACTGGAACAGAGCAGGATCTCAGTGTTTGAGTTCCTATAAATACTGTTGAGGGGGTGTGGTGTATAGCCTCCAATGTTCTGGGCAGAGAGGAAGTTCCCAGGCTAGTGTGCCTTTTCTTCTTTTGTTCCTTAATTACTTGAGGGATATCTTGAGTGATTTCTTGAGTGATATCCTGAGTACCACTTAGGTGGGTCATTAGCCATTGGAGGCTATACACCACACCCCCTCAACAGTATTTATAGGAACTCAAACACTGAGATCCTGCTCTGTTCCAGTAACAAGAAGCCGAAAGCACCAGCCTGAAGATGACGAGTGAGACCTCGTCGAAACGTCGCCTAGACACCCCAACTTTTACACGGGAAGACACCCGAGGACACCAAAACCTGCATATATATATATACACACACACACACACACACACACACACAGAGATATATGGCAATGGCAATGTTTTATTTTGTAGTTTTGTAAACTGCTGAGAGGTGGTTGTTTTTCAAACAGTCCGGCGGTGTTAAATAAAATAAATCCCTAAGGCCGCTCCCAGGTTGAGGAACCATTTCCCAACCCTCCAATTTTCTACCTATAAAGGCCCCTCCGCCATTTTGAAAACCGCCCTTGCCAATTTTGACATTGCGCCGGGAGCCTCAACCAAGTGGGCGAGGCTCTCGGCTTCAGACGTTGCCCCTTCCTTGACCCGCGAGGGACAGGGCGGCCATGGGAGATGCTAAACCTGTGGCACATCTAACCCGAGGTATGACTGTACTGTGGTACCTCTGGTTGCGAACGGGATCCGTTCTGGAGGCCCGTTCACAACCTGAAAAGAATGCAACCCACGCCTGCACATGCGCAGGTCATGATTGTACGCTTCCGCGCATGCGCGTGACGTCATTTTGCGCGTCTGCGCATGCACAAGCAGCGAAACCCGGAAGTAACCTGTTCTGGTGCTTCCGGGTCACTGTGGGACGCAACATGAAAACGCTCAACCTGAAGCAAATGTAACATTAGGTACGACTGTAGCTCCAAACCCCACATTGCTGGATCAGGTTGGGGCCAGAAAAACCCCACAGCATTTCCATTTTGCTGGGGACCTTAGGGGACGCGGGTGGTGCTGTGGGTTAAACCACAGAGCCTAGGACTTGCCGATCAGAAGGTCGGCGGTTCGAATCCCCGTGACGGGGTGAGCTCCCGTTGCTCGGTCCCTGCTCCTGCCAATCTAGCAGTTCGAAAGCACGCCAGTGCAAGTAGATAAACAGGTACCGCTCCGGCAGGAAGGTAAACAGCGTTTTTGTGCGCTGCTCTGGTTCACCAGAAGCGGCTTAGTCATGCTGGCCACATGACCCAGAAGCTGTACGCCGGCTCCCTCGACCTATAAAGCAAGATGAGCGCCACAACCCCAGAGTCAGCCACGACCGGACCTAATGGTCAGAGGTCCCTTTACCTTTACCATCAACCAGTCAAGACAGTTTTGCAAGGCAATTTACCCACATACAACAGACCTTTGCATGTTACTTTTGCAGATGTTAGCATTTTAAAGCACACTGTGCTCTAAATCACTGAACCTAGGGCTTGTCAATTGGATGGTTGGCGGTTCGAATCCCCACGACGGGGTGAGCTCTCGTTGCTCGGTCCCTGCTCCTGCCAACCTAGTAGTTCAAGAGCACGTCAAAGTGCAAGTAGATAAATAGGTACCGCTCTGGCAGGAAGGTAAACGGCGTTTCCGTGCGCTGCTCTGGTTTGCCAGAAGCAGCTTAGTCATGCTGGCCACATGACCCGGAAGCTGTACACCGGCTCCCTCGGCCAATAAAGCGAGATGAGCGCCGCAACCCCAGAGTCGGTCACGACTGGACCTAATGGTCAGGGGTCCCTTTACCTTTACGGGACCTTATCGAGACAGCGGATGCTTCTCATTTTTCCGGGTCGGGGCAAAAAGGGTTCTGCTTTTCACAAGCACCGGGGGGCTTGATCACAGTGAGGGCACCCCACCTCCCAAATATGCTTTGGTCCTGCCTGTCTCCTGTTCCCTTTAACAAAGTTAAACCAGGGAGTTGGTGGGGGCAGGAACACATACCTGATATATTACAAAGTTGGCACATCGTTGGCAAGGACAGGTTGAGGGTTCGAGAAGGCACCTTTCCTCCCCGGTTGGAGGGAGCAGGAGGCAAGTAGGCCCTTGGTCAACGCCCCAACCTGCCTGCCCCATCTTTGCACCCCAACGAAGTAGCCAAGAACCATGGGCAGCTCCGGCCCAGAGTTCAAATCCAGCGGCTCCCATCTCAAGCCATGAGGAGGAAAATGCAGGTGGAGATTCGTCTGCTGACAGCACCGACTCTTTACCTTCCTGTCCTCTGCTGGAACTCTTTAAAAGAAATAAAAAACCTTCATATTTTGGAGGAGAAGAGCGTGTTTTCAAGCTTCCTGCAGAGTTTCAAAGCTGGGAGGTGCTCATTTGTCTTCTAGGGTTAACAAAAGCTTCCTTCAATATATTCCTTGCAGGAAGGAGCTGCCTTCAAAAGAGCCGCCCGGAATGCCTCAGGCAATCCAGTCCGGTGGAATGAGGTCACTTCCTGTGGGCGCCATCTTGGATCCCAGGGAGACGGGCACGGAGAATGAGGTCACTTCCTGTGGGCGCCATCTTGGATCCCAGGAGATGGGCACGGGGAATGAGGTCACTTCCTGTGGGCGCCATCTTGGATCCCAGGAGATGGGCACGGGTTTGGTCATAGGGAAGGCCACAAATAATACATTTCTTGTTTCTTATTTCCCCGCAAGGAAGTCCTTTCAGTACCAAAGGTCAGCTCGGTGTTGCTGGTTGTAGAGAAGAAGCTTAATCTGGTCTCTGATCTGGTTGACAAGGACCTGGGAGAGCAGGATCCCGACCAGCTGCAAGAGGGAAACAAAAGACAGACGGAACAGGACAGTGAGCGCGGCAAAAAGGGAGACGTCTTTAAACGGACAAAACTCCTCTATGTCAAATTAACTAGTTGGATGGACGCTGAGGGTAACTTGGCGGAGGAGCAAGCTGGATTTAGGCAAGGCAGATCTACCATAGATCACTGTTTCATCTTAGCACACCTTATCGATAAATATGCCAAGAAAACCCGTGGGGTCTTATATGCAGCATTCATTGATTTGATTCAATTTTACGAGTAAGGCTCTGGGCCAAATTGAATACATCCAGTATAGATAAAAGATTACTGTATTTTTCGCTCTATAGGATGCATCAGTCGATAGGACGCACCTAGTTTGGGGGGAAGGAAACACCCCCAGTCGTTCTTAGACTCCTTATTGGGTGAGCAACGCAGCCAAGCAACTCAGTTGGAGCCTCCCTCCTCCCTGGCCGGCAGGGAGGGAGGGAGAGGAGCTGCTTCCTTTGAAACCCAGGAAATTTAAGGGACATCATCAATAAGGGACAGCAGCGGGACACGGCGCTGGGATAAGGGACTTTCCCACCAAATAAAGGACAGTTGACAGCTATGCTTCCCTAGCTAGCAGGGCCAGTGGCCAGGGATGATGGGAATTGTAGTCTGAAGACAGCTAGAGATGCGAGTTTGGGAAACACCTCTCTAAACTAAAAAGCAACCTTCCCCCATCCCCTCTACCATGTGGGATGCCCCTTTCTGAACCTTTTCCAAATCTACGATATCCCACTTGAGACGAGGCAACCAGAACTGTACACAGTATTCCAAGCGTGGTCTTGGATTTCAGGGTTGCCAGGACCGGAGCCTTTCAACCACCCAAGAGGAATGTGCTAGGTTCTTCCTGAAAGCCAACAAAGAGGGAGGCAGATGCACCTGGCAAATGGAGGGCATTCTGCAAACAGGGAGCCACCACCGAAAAGGCCCTGCCATGGGGCAATGCCAACTGGTGCCCCACCATGGTGGAAGCAGCTCCCAAGCGTTGCCTGCAGACTGTAGGGTCCAGGGGCCTGAAACGACACCCATGACGTGGGGGCAAGATGATTACCTGGGGAATGGCCAATCCCAGCGCTACTCCGCCCAGGAGGAAGAGGTTGCTGTGGATCCAGTTCACCAGCTTGTCAATGCACCCGTTGGTATAGATGAACTCGCTGGCCTCCAGGTAGTTGAAAGCCTGCATCCCTTGGCCACACATGGTGTTGATGACCGACTGCAAGGGAGGAAGCGTGTTGGAGAAAATCATAACTTCAAAAATTGTATCGAAATTAAATTAATTAAATTTAACTAAAATGAATTTAATTTAATTTACATTTAATTAAAACAAAATTAAAAGACGCCTGCTTCTTGGGAGAAAATCAATGACAAACCTAGGTAAAGGTAAAGGTAAAGGTACCCCTGCCCGTACGGGCCAGTCTTGCCAGACTCTGGGGTTGTGCGCCCATCTCACTTAAGAGGCCAGGGGCCAGCGCTGTCCGGAGACACTTCCGGGTCACGTGGCCAGCGTGACAAAGCTGCATCTGGCGAGCCAGAGCTGCACACGGAAACGCCGTTTACCTTCCCGCTGGTAAGCGGTCCCTATTTATCTACTTGCACCCGGAGGTGCTTTCGAACTGCTAGGTTGGCAGGCGCTGGGACCGAGCAGCGGGAGCGCACCCCGCCGCAGGGATTCGAACCGCCAACCTTTCGATCGGCAAGTCCTAGGCGCTGAGGCTTTAACCCACAGCGCCACCTGCGTCCCGACAAACCTAGAGAGCATCTTAAAAAAAAAGAGACATCACCTGGCCAACAAAGGCCCATATACTTAAAGCTATGGTTTTCCTAGTAGTGATGTATGGAAGTGAGAGCTGGAACATAACATAATAATAACAATAATAATAATAATAGTAATAATAATAATAATAATAATAATAATAATAATAATAATAATTTATTATTTATACCCCGCCCATCTGGCTGGGCTTCCCCAGCCACTCTGGGTGGCTTCTAACAAAATCATAAAATACAGTAATGCATCAAACATTAAAAGCTTCCCTAAAGAGGGCTGCCTTCAGATGTCTTCTAAAAGTCTGGTAGTTGTGCTTCTATTTGACATCTGATGGAAGGGCGTTCCACAGGGCGGGTGCCACCACCGAGAAGGCCCTCTGCCTGGTTCCCTGTAACTTGGCTTCTCGCAGTGAGGGAACCGCCAAAAGGCCCTCGGAGCTGGACCTCAGTGTCCGGGCAGAACGATGGGGGAGGAGACGCTCCTTCAGATATACTGGACCATAAAAAAGGCTGATTGCCGAAAAATTGATGCTTTTGAATTCTGGTGCTGGAGGAGGCTCTTGAGAGTCCCATGGACGGCAAGAAGACCAAACCTCTCCATTCTGAAGGAAATCAGACCTGAGAGCTCACTGGACGGACAGATCCTGAAGCTGAGGCTCCAAGACTTTGGCCACCTCCTGAGAAGAGAAGACTCCCTGGAAAAGACCCTGATGCTGGGAAAGATGGAGGGCCCAAGGAGAAGGGGACGACAGAGGACGAGATGGTGGGAAAGTGTTCTCGAAGCTACCAGCATGAGTTTGACCAAACTGTGGGAGGCAGTGGAAGACAGGAGTGCCTGGGGTGCTCTGGTCCAGGGGGTCACAAAGAGGCGGACACGACTAAATAACAAAATTAATTGTATCTTTTGACGATTCTGTTTTCTTTTGAGTTACTGGCCTGGCTGAACTAAAAGGGCCTGCCCTTGTCTTTTACGGTACAGAACTAGCTGCTTTTAGGTACTGTCTGCAGTGAATGGTGGCTCCAGAACTCAAAAAAGAATAAACTGTTAGAATCTGTCGTGGTCGTTGTATGCATGAAAAGAAAAGCCACTAGGCATAGCATTTATGATTAGGCTTGAATTGTTTTGTACACAGATGAAATAGGACATTGGAAGACTTTGAATGAACAGGAAAATTAGTTAAAGTCTAATCCAATTAGTCAAAGCCAAATGATTTTGATGATGATGATGGTAATAATAATTTATTTACACCCTGCCCATCTGGGTGGGTTTCCACAGCCACTCTGGGCGGCTTCCAACAGAATATTAAAAAGACGATAAAACACCAAACATTAAAAACTTCCCTGAACAGGGCTGCCTTCAGATGTCTTCTAAAAGTCAGGTACTTGTTTAATTCCTTGACATCTGATGGAAGGGCGTTCCACAGGGCAGGGGCCAATACTGAGAAGGCCCTCTGCCTGGTTCCCTGTAACCTCACTTCTAGCAGGGAGGGAACCGCCAGATAAATTATTATCATTATTATTATGATTAGTAGTAGTAGTAATAGTAAAAGGTAAAGGGACCCCTGACCATTAGGTCCAGTTGTGGCCGACTCTGGGGTTGTGGCGCTCATCTCACTTTACTGGCCGAGGGAGCCGGCGTACAGCTTCCGGGTCATGTGGCCAGCATGACTAAGCCGCTTCTGGAGAACCAGAGCAGCGCACGGAAACACCGTTTACCTTCCTGCTGGAGCGGTACCTATTTATCTACTTGCACTTTGACGTGCTTTCGAACTGCTAGGTTGGCAGGAGCAGGGACCGAGCAACAGGAGCTCACTCCGTCACGGGGATTCGAACCGCCGACCTTCTGATCGGCAAGTCCTAGGCTCTGTGGCTTAACCCACAGCACCACCCGCGTCCCAATAGTAGTAGTGGTGGTGGTATATTCCTTCTGCTTCTGAAGATTCGCTTTCTACCGTGTTTCCAAATGGATCGGATGTGTGGCTCTACGATATACCTGGTCGTCAGTTTGCAGGCAACAGGAATAAGGCACAGAGCAGCGTTCCCAGCTGGGGTTGTGGGCCGTGCAGTTGAAATACAGGTTTTGGGACCAGTCTTTGTAGGAGATTCCACCACAGCAGCTGAACTGCAAAGGGAAGGAAGAGAAGGAGTTAAGGCAGAGGAGCTGGACGGAAGCAGGCGTCAGAAAGGGTCCCCAACACTTCCCCTTCCCTTTTCAAACATAAAATATTTTGAAATCTTTCATATAGATATATAGCGAAACATCCCACCCAATCGCAGGAGCTGGTGTTTAGGCAATACATAGAAAGCAACAGCCAAATAACAGTTCTTATCTGTTTGTGCAGAGGGCAACAGAACAGTTTTAAGTTAACTCAAAAGTTCTATACAGTGGTACCTTGGTTCTCAAACTTAATCCGTTCCGGAAGTCCGTTCCAAAACCAAAGCGTTCCAAAACCAAGGCACGCTTTCCCATAGAAAGTCATGCAAAATGGATTAATCCGTTCCAGACTGATGGTAGTCACTATTTGGGGGCTTTTATCCATTTCCGCAACCACAAAATCAGTCAGTCTGTAACTGAAATGGGTTTCACACAGTCACAAAAACAAATTAACCGAAAAAGTCACAAAAATGCAAAATAAATAGCAAAAGCGCCAAACCGAATCCATTCTGGAAGTCTGTTTGAATTCCAAAATGTTCAACTTCTGATTGGTGCAGGCGCCCCGGAAATAATAGCCGACAGCTGCTTCAGACGTTCGGCTTCCGAGAAACGTTCAAAAACCAAAACACTTACTTCCGGGTTTTCGGAGTTTGGGACCAAGGCGTTTGGGAACTAAGGCATTTGAGAACCAAGGTATCACTGTAGTGTGTAGAGTCCTCTGTGCGCATTTTTAGTCATGCAAATAATAAAACTGTGGCATTCGATTGCAAAGGAGCTCTTGTGTGTTGGGCCCATGTTATTTTATCCTTCAATGTTTCCACATCTTCCAAAGTACCCACTTGCTCAATAAGTTATTCTCTCAAGTTATTCCATTGCTTCTCATTATTACAAGTTTGGCCGCTAGCGGGGTTTTTTTGTATCTTGCTTCTCTATGTTGTGAACCATAATCTACAGTTGGAAAGGCAGCATGCAAATTTAATTTTTAAAATAAAATAGAAGAGTAGAAGAGGACTCATTAAAGGTTTGAGGTGCCTCCCGTGAAAAGACTGAGCGCGGGGAATTTGGAGCCATTTTGCTCAGGAATTGCTTTTATTTCGACATACATTTCTTTCGAGAACTGAGCTGCTTTCCTGCGCACTTCTGTGATGTCACGGAGGCCAGCCAATCAGTGCCACACGCATAATAAGGAGCCCTACACATTTGAAAAGCGCATTTTCAGGATAGGTCAGTCCTGAAAACCTACTTTGCAGCACTAGGGCCCTGGGACAGGAGATGTGCAACCAGGGCCAGAACTGGGTTTGATGAGGCCCTAAGCTACTGAAGGTAACGGGGCCCTTGATATGTCCAGCTGTCCTTTGTCAACAACAAATTATCGCTGTTTTTTGTGTGGAATATATGCTAGATGGTGATTTATGGACCTAATACATATCGAAAGCCATTTGCACATAACAAAATATGCATTTTATCAAAGTAATTGTTGAACTGAAATACAATTAAGAAGAAATATATTAACAGTGAGATAAGTATATTAATAGTGAAATAATTATTAAGCTCTAACTTAAAACGGTTTTTTATTCATAACAAACTTAATAATGCGAACACATGGGCATTTGGCAATAGCAAAAGTTCCTTTAGAAACACAATTTACAAAGACTCAAAATCTAGTCTCTAAAAACTTGCTATAACATGAAAAAATAATAGAAAACCAGTGATATTTCAGGGAGCAGGCTAGCAGGCGGGGCCCATGACTTACATCATAGGAGCCTAAAGGTAAAGGTAAAGGTACCCCTGCCCGTACGGGCCAGTCTTGACAGACTCTGGGGTTGTGCACCCATCTCACTCAAGAGGCCAGGGGCCAGCGCTGTCCGGAGACACTTCCGGGTCACGTGGCCAGCGTGACAAAGCTGCATCTGGCGAGCCAGAGCCGCACACGGAAACGCCGTTTACCTTCCCGCTGGTAAGCGGTCCCTATTTATCTACTTGCACCCGGAGGTGCTTTCGAACTGCTAGGTTGGCAGGCGCTGGGACCGAGCAGCGGGAGCGCACCCCGCCGCAGGGATTCGAACCGCCGACCTTTCGATCGGCAAGTCCTAGGCGCTGAGGCTTTAACCCACAGCGCCACCTGTGTCCCCTCATAGGACACATCATAGGAGCCTACACAACACTAAACACAGTTGCTGTACATAGGTTTTATGGTATTTTTTGTTTTTTTCTTATATTTTGGAAATGTACATCCAGTTTTTTCCCCCTTTACAATTTTTTGGGGGCCCCAAGAGAGTGGGGCTGTAAGATATAGCTTCTTTAGCTTATACATAAATCCAGCACTGTGTGCAACCACAACTTGCAACCATCTAGAAGCAAGGCAAGGGCTTGCAGTTTATAAACCAAAACTCACCTCTTTCTGGCCAAAGTCAATGAGGTTCTGGAGGTCCAAGTCGTCCCGATAATGCACGATGGCGTTGTTGACAATCTCGCTCACCTTCCCGCGAGCCTGTAAGGAAATCGGAACAAGGCTATGGAGGGAGTTGCTCGGTCCCTGCTCCTGCCAACTTAGCAGTTCGAAAGCACATCAAAGTGCAAGTAGATAACTAGGTACCACTCCGGTGGGAAGGTAAACGGTGTTTCCGTGTGCTGCTCTGGTTTGCCAGAAGCGGCTTAGTCCTGCTGGCCACATGACCCGGAAGCTGTACGCCGGCTCCCTCGGCCAATAAAGCGAGATGAGGGCCGGAACCCCAGGGTCGGCCACGACTGGACCTAATGGTCAGGGGTCCCTTTACCTTTACCTTTAACCCGACAAAACGTGTCTGTAAGTGTCTGTAACCCGAGGTATGACTGTACCACTGTTTTTAATTCTAATCCTGAACATGTCAAGTCCCGGTCCCCACTCCCTGAACACCCATCTCCAAAGGAGCAGCTTAGGGACATTCCAGGGAACAACACTGCCCACATAATAATAATAATAATAATAATAATAATAATAATAATACAGTGGTGCCCCGCAAGACGAATGCCTCGCAAGACGGAAAATCCGCTAGACGAAAGGGTTTTCCGTTTTGGAGGCGCTTCGCAAAACGAATTTCCCTATGGGCTTGCTTCGCAAGACGAAAATGTCTTGCGAGTTCCTTCGGGGTTTTTTCCCTCCCCCCCCCTTTTCCTAAGCCGCTAAGCCTCTTATCAGCTGATCCGCTGATAAGCCGCTTAACAGCTGACTGCTAAAAGCCGCTAAACCGCTAATAGCGCTAATCCGCTAAGCTGTCAATGGGCTTGCTTCGCAAGACGAAAAAACCGCTATATGAAGAGCCTCGCGGAACGAATTAATTTCGTCTTGCGAGGCACCACTGTAATAATAAACTTCAGTGCCACGCAAAAGCTTCCAAGCCACCTTTCCACTCTCCCCTACCCGGAACAATCGCCTCTGTACCTTGTCGGAGAAGACGAACCCCAGGACGCCCGAGGCCAACTGCAGCAGGAAGATGACCGTCAGGCAGATAGAGAACTGCAGGGGAGAGAATCTCGTAAGTGAAGGGTCACAGAGCCAATGGCAGGTTAATGCTCAAGGGGGTGGGGCCAGATCCAAGGGCCTTCTGGCTGTTCCCTCCTTGCGAGAAGTGAGGTTACAGGGAACCAGGCAGAGGGCCTTCTCGGTGGTGGCACCCGCCCTGTGGAACGCCCTCCCACCAGATGTCAAAGAGAAAAATAACCACCAAACTTTTAGACTACATCTGAAGGCAGCCCTGCTTAGGGAAGTTTTTAATATTTGATGTTTTATCGTTTTGTTTTGTTTTTTTAATTTTTATTGATTATTTTCACATATCAAATTATTCCAACAATGTATTTCCCCCCATTTCACCCCTCCCATCTCCCCCTGATACCCCTCCCTCCCCCCTACAACTTCTCTCAGTTCCTCTTTCTGATTTATTAACACATATTATTCTCTGCATGTTATAAAAATGTAAATATCTCTGGTTTTAGAATGTATTTCAATTAAATGATTATGATTTTATGTAAACTGTGTTACTTTTACTGATGTTAGCCGCAATGAGCCCGGCTTCGGCTGGGGAGGGCGGGATATAAATGAAATTGTATTATTATTATTACTATTATTATTATTATTATTATTATTATTATTAATCCCAGACCCCTTTCAGGGGGCATTTTGCGGTGAGGGAGACCCGTCCAGAAGGCCAAAAAATCACAGGGAACCAGGCAGAGGGCCTTCTTGGTGGTGGCACCTGCCCTGTGGAACACCCTCCCACCAGATGTCAAGGAAATAAACAACTACCTGACATTAAGATAAGATAAGATTAAGATAGATTAAGATAAAATTTATTGTCATTGTCCGTATATACACAGTATACACAACAACGAAAATCAAACACCCAAAGACCGGGTTCACATACACATCTGAAGGCATCTGAAGGCGGCCCTGCTTAGGGAAGTTTAAAATGTTTGATGTTTTGTGGTGTTTTTAATATTCTGTTGGGAGCTGCCCAGAGTGGCTGGGGAAACCCAGCCAGATGGGCAGGGTACAAATAATAAAATAAAATAATAAAATTTTATTATTATTACCGTATTTTTCGCTCTATAGGACGCACTTTTTCCCCTCCAAAAATGAAGGGGAAATGTGTGTGCGTCCTATGGAGCGAATTCAAGCTCCTTGGCTTCAGCGATAGCAATGTGAAGTCTCCGAAGCCTGCGCTCCAGAGGTTTCGCGTTGCTTTCGCTGAAGCCAGGAGAGTCTGCTCTTTGAGGCTGGCGGTGGGGGAAAACAGTGCTTCCCCCCACCGCCAGCCCCACAAGCTCGGTCGGAAAGCCCACAGGAGCTGCACGCTCTTTAAAGGGTGCGCGGCTCCTGTGGGCTTTTGCGGGAGATGGGGGAATTCCCCCACCTCCTGCAAAAGCATGCAAAAGCCATGCGCTCTTTAAAGGCTGCGAGGCTCCTGCGGGCTTTTCTACATGGTGGGGGAATTCCCCCACCTCGTAGAAAAGCCCGCAGGAGCCGCCAAGCCTTTAAAGAGTGCGCCGCTCTTGGGGGCTTTTCCACAAGTAGGGAGAAGGGACTGACTGGCCGAGTCAGTCCCTTCTCCCTCCTGTGGGCTTTTGCGGGAGATGGGGGAATTCCCCCACCTCCTGCAAAAGCAGGGAGAAGGTCTGAGAGAAGCTCACAGGCTGCTTGCAGCCTGTCCGCTGCTCCCAGAGCTGGGGGGCGGTGAATCATTCCCCCCCCCTTGATTTCCCCCTCTGAAAACTTGGTGCGCCCTATGGTCAGGTGCGCCCTATAGAGCGGAAAATACGGTATATAATCCAAGCACACACTTCCAGTGGCAAGGGCTCCCTTTGCTTAAGGATGACCAGAAAGTGTCTGATGCCAGCGCTACCCTGCCTTTGCCCAGGACGACGCCCAGGGGTTCTCACCGTCTGAAGCAAGCAGATGTTCTCCCGCAGGGAGCCGATGCAGCCGCAGAAGGTGATGAAAAACATCAGGATGCCGACGACAATCAGCAGGATGGCCGGGTCCACAGCGAGGCAGGCCATGGCCGCTTCTGCAACGGGAAAGGAAGATCAGAGTCAAACGCAGGGATTTCCGTCCCGTCCCAACAGCTTCTCCCTGCTAGCTATGGCTAAGCGCGCCTATCTGTTGCAGCGGGTTGGAGTAGGTGACCCTAAGGGTTCCCTTCCAACTCTTATGATTCTGTCCTCAACAACAGAGTTTTATGTTTCTTTTCATTTAAATGCGGGGATGGCTAAAAGGCAGCATTAGCTGTCTGCTTTTTAGAGCAAATCAGCAACAAACCTCTGGTTACGTGAACCATATTCAGTAAACACACAAGACGTAATTGGCTGTACGTTTGGAAAAATAAGATATAGTATTCATACAAAACATATTACAGTGGTACCTCGGGTTACAGACGCTTCAGGTGAGAGACTCTGCTAACCCAGAAATAGTGCTTCAGGTTAAGAACTTTGCTTCAGGATGAGAACAGAAATCGTGCTCTGGTGGCGTGGCAGCAGCAGGAGGCCCCATTAACTAAAGTGGTGCTTCAGGTTAAGAACAGTTTCAGGTTAAGTACAGACCTCCGGAACGAATACTTAACCCGAGGTATCACTGTATCTTAAAACATATCATCCTTAATTTTTCCCTCATCCCCCCCCATAACCCCCCCCGCGACTTCCCTCAGTTCCATTCTCTGGTTTCTCTATAAATGCTATTCTCTGCATGTTGCAGAATTGTATAAGTCCTTAATTTATCTCACTAATTATTATCAATAAAAAAAATTGTGACTGTTTATTCAAAACCTGCCAAGGAGTCCAGTTCACTTTGTTGCTTCTTTAAATACTTTGTAAAAGGTTCTCATTCCTCTTTAAAATCATAGATATCCTTATCCCGCAGTTTATGTGTCAGTTTTGCCAGTTCTGCACAGTCCATCACTTTCTCTTGCCTTGAATTGTAGATTTCAACAGAAGTAGCTCATAAACGAAAAAAGGAGAAGACCCAGTGGATCCTTTCACAGTACAGTCACACCTCGGGATGAATACACTTCAGGCTGAGCGTTTTTGGCTTGCGCTCTGCGGCGACCCGGAAGTAACGGAACGTGTTACTTCCGGGTTTCGCCGCCTGCGCCTGCGCACTCAAAATGACATCACGCGCATGCGCGGAAGTGGCGAAACACGACCTGCGCATGCACAGTCGCGTCTTGCGTTCCTTTCAGGATGCGAATGGGGCTCCGGAACAGATCCTGTTCGCATCCAGAGGTACCACTGTAGTAGTAGTAGTAGCTAGTACTATGCTATAAAATCCATTGTCCTGTGATATCATATATGAGTTTCTACTACTGATGAAGCCCAGGACGGCGAAACAAGGCTAATATTCCGGAAACCCTTGACTTAGACTCTGTGAAAAGATTCTGTGGAACTGCAACAAACTTTTGTGTGGATTGCTGGACTCTATGAACAGACAGGTGGAATAGACACTTTCACATATATGGACCTTATACAGTGGTACCACAGGTTAAGTACTTAATTTATTCCGGAGGTCTGTACTTAACCTGAAACTGTTCTCAACCTGAGGGACCACTTTAGCTAATGGGGCCTCCCACTGCTGCTGCTGCTGCGCCGCCGGAGCACAATTTCTGTTCTCATCCTGAAGCAAAGTTCTTAACCTGAAGCACTATTTCTGGGTTAGCAGAGTCTCTCACCTGAAGCGTATGTAACCCGAGGTACAACTGCACATAAATTGATTAGAGAATGAACTGATCCACTGGGTCTTCTACATTTTTCGTTGAAGTTTATGAGCTACTTCTGTTGAAATCTACAATTCAATACAATGAATAGTATATCTTATTTTTTCACACGTACAGCCGGTTATGTCTTGTGTGTTTGAGACTGCTTTTTTGAGGCAAGAACGCCGGTTGCTTGGGAATAATGCAGGAGGAATTTCAGGGGTGCAGCCACAATTTAAATCCCAAGGTGGTCATTTTCCAGCTTTCCTCGCGTGAGTGAGCTAGTTTCACTCCTCTGCTGAGCTGAAAAAGCAAGTTTACTCCCTCACAGAGCCAGCATATCCAGCACCTTTAGCAAACTAAAGTTCCCAGGATTCTTGGGGGTGGGGGGGGAACCAACTGTTATTCAATTTATTCAATTGAAAAATAGAAAATGCCCAAAACAGCAGTTCCCAGTTCTTATTGGGCCACTGTCTGCGTGGTTCCATAAACTCATCCCCAGTGCTACCCTACGGTATAAAAAGCATTATTCAGAATAGCAGTTTGCATGGCCCACTGAGGAAAACATGACAATGATTCAAAATCTTATTAAAAGTATGTAGTTTAATTTAACTCGACAAAATGGATGAACTTGTTCCAGTGAGGCCAGATATTGCAAGGAGAGCATTTCCACACATTCTTGTCGACGAAAAGTACTACAGTCGTACCTTGGAAGTCGAATGGAATCCGTTCCGAAAGTCCATTCGACTTCCAAAACATTGGGAAACCAAAGCATGGCTTTTGATTGGCTGCAGGAAGCTCCTGCAGCCAATCAGAAGCCGTGGAAGCCACATCGGACGTTCGGCTTCCAAAAAAAAGTTCAAAAACTGGAACACTCACTTCTGGGTTTCAATGCGTTTGAGATCCAAGGTACGACTGTACTTACTAAACACCCACAAACGTTCATTGATCACAGCTATAGGGTAACTAGTTTATGAGAAAATCGATAGTTATTACCAATAACTGGCTATTTGGGGACAACTTGGAATCAGAAATACAAAGGAAATAGCTTTAAAAACAAAAAGAGCAATAAAACTATTTTTTCCCCAAATACTTTTTATTGCTTTTTTGTAACAACAACAAATAAAATAAATACTCTTACATTCAAAAATTTGTATGTCTTCTTATTTACCCTGTGCCTTATTGCACCCGGACTTCCTTCCATCCCTTCAACGGTTTTCATGTCTCAAATCTTTTCTTATAGTTTCTTATTTACACTCCATCCACATCACAAGATTTACATTAATCCTGCTAGTTTTTAAATTCTTATAATTACTCCGTATATATTCAACAAATTTACTCCAATCCTTTTCGAACTTTGCTTCTTTTTGGTTCCGAATCTTATAAGTCAATTTCGCTATTCTATGTATTCAAACTTTTTTGTCTGCCACTCCATTGAAGTTGGGATTTCTTGGGATTTCCATTTCTGAGCCACTAAGATTCTAGCGGAGGTCGTTGCGAACATGAATAGTTTGTAATCTCCCTTTTTTAATTCATCCCCTGTTATCCCCAGCAAAAATACTTCTGGTTTCTTTGGGAAAGTGTATTTAAATAGTTTTTTCATTTCGTTATAAATCATGTCCCAATATTTTTTCATTTTTTCACACGGTGAAAAAATTCACCGTCTTTTGTTTTACATTTCCAACACATTTTATTCCTTACTCTATACATTTTTGCTAGTTTAAGCGGGGTGATATACCAACGGTACATCATTTTCATTAAATTTTCTTTTAGAGTGGAGCACGCCATGAACCTCAAACCTTCTGTCCATAACCCAATCATCATAATCAATATTATAGCCGAAATCAACTGCCCATTTTATGATAACTGAAAAGAGCAATAAAACTTGAAAAACGAAGCAAGGAAGGTGTTTCAAGTAAGCAATCGACACACTCGAAGGGCTGACCTCCGGTGCCCATCTGTTTCTTATTGCCACCCTCTTCAGGAAGTATGGCCTAACAGTTTCGAGTCCGCCAGCCCTTGCTTGGCACACTGCTTGTGCTCCTTACCTGCGTGCTTCATCAAGCGGGCATAGACTCCCACTGCCACCATCGCCATGGAGATCACCTGCCAAGACAAAAAAGCCCAGAATGTCAAGAGTGCCAGGCCAGAGTCTTCTTAAGCCTTGGCCTCATCCCAGTATACCTGAAGGAGCATCTCCACCCCCATCATTCTGCCCGGACACTGAGGTCCAGCGCCGAGGGCCTTCTGGCAGTTCCCTCACTGCGAGAAGTGAGGTTACAGGGATCCAGGCAGAGGGCCTTCTCGGTGGTGGCACCCGCCCTGTGGAATTGCCCTCCCACCAGATGTCAAAGAGAACAACAACTACTAGACTTTTAGAAGACATCAAAAGGCAGCCCTCTTTAGGGGAGCTTTTAATGTTTAATAGACCACTGTATTTTAATACTTTGTTGGAAGCCGCCCAGAGATGCTGGGGAAACCCAGCCAGATGGGTGGGGTATAAATAAATTATTCATTATTATTATTATTATTATTAAACAAAAGCACACATTCTACTCATGTAAAAACACCAAGCAGGCCCCACAAGTAACCCAGAGATGCATTTTAAATAAAACGACACATTCTACTCATGTAAGAGAAGAGCGCAAAATATGGTCTGAAGCTCAACATCAAAAAAACTAAGATCATGGCCACTGGGCCCATCACCTCCTGGCAAATAGAAGGGGAAGAAATGGAGGCAGTGAGAGATTTTACTTTCTTGGGCTCCATGATCACTGCAGATGGTGACAGCAGCCACAAAATTAAAAGACGCCTGCTTCTTGGGAGAAAAGCAATGACAAACCTAGACCGCATCTTAAAAAGCAGAGACATCACCTTGCCAACAAAGGTCCGTATAGTTAAAGTTAGGTTTTCCCAGTAGTGATGTATGGAAGTGAGAGCTGGACCATCAAGAAGGCTGATCGCCAAAGAATGGATGCTTTTGAATTCTGGTGCTGAATTCAGTGAAATGTGGGAACTCCAGAAAGATACTAGAAATGGAGGGATATGGGGAACGCAACAGGGAAAGGGGGGAGGGAAATTTGGAATCCAAAAGTTGTAAAATTATTTTTTTCTATCTTTATTTTATACTTATCTGCATTATATCTGAAAAGGGGGACCTCGTGGAAGGGAGTAGATCGATCTTAGGGGATGGGAACTTGGAAAAAAATTTGGGTTATTGATGATGAGTGTAATTTGGGGATAAGAATTTGTTGAATTTAATTGCTTATTTGGAAGATTTGGAATGCAAGAGGGGGTGGGGAGGGGAAGTCCTGGTTATTGGAAAAAGTTTATAAATTGGATTTAATTTGTTTTAATTTGGAAAACCTTAATAAATATTATTTTTTTTTAAAAAAAAAATGAATTCTGGTGCTGGAGGAGACTCTTGAGAGTCCCATGGACTGCAAGAAGATCAAACATCTCCATTCTTAGGGAAATCAACCCTGAGTGCTCACTGGAAGGACAGATCCTGAAGCTGAGGCTCCAATACTTTGGCCACCTCATGAGAAGAGAAGACTCCCTGGAAAAGACCCTGATGTTGGGAAAGATGGAGGGTACAAGGAGAAGGGGACGACAGAGGACGAGATGGTGGGACAGTGTTCTTGAAGATACCAGCTTGAGTTTGACCCAACTGCGGGAGGCAGTGGAAGACAGGAGTGCCTGGCGTGCTCTGGTCCAGGGGGTCCCGAAGAGTTGGACACGACTAAATGACTAAACAACAACAACAACATCACTCATGTAAAAACACACTGACCACCTGCAGGCCAGATTAAGAAGGTGATTGGACTGCATCTGGCCCCTGGGCCTTAGTTTTGCCTACCCTCCCTGCTCACCAGGTACCAGCTGCTGAATAGCATCACTCTGGCACCCAAAATGCAGCCTGCCCTTTTCAGAAACCCTTTCCTCCTTCCTTGCAGCAGCAAAGGGATCATTTGTCAAGAGCCACCTTTTCCCCCTCCTGGCATTGAAAAGCGTGGGATTTGAAGGAAGGCATTTGTGCTTAAGTGGCTGCAATTAGCTGCTGCAATTGTATTGACACCTGAGGGGGGGGGAACTCTCTTTGAAGGAGGAGGACAAGAAAGAAAAGAGGGGTGGAGAAAGAGAAAGAAGGAAGGAAAAACCCTTGGCACAAACTGCTTTCCTTTTCTTCTTACAGCCTCATTCAGCTGAGCCCAGGTTAAAGTCACGCATAACAGAACTTTGTGGACTTTTGTTACTTTAACTCGTGCACAACCACTCATTCCACGTGCCTGTTTTATGGTTCCATTTTCCATTTTTTAAAAACAGGGCTGCCTTCAGATGTCTTCTAAATGTCAGGTAGCTGTTTACCTCCGGCTAAAATGCAGGTAAAAAGGTAAAGATGCAGCAATAATAATAATAATAAATTATTTATACCCTGGCCAGAGCTGTAAAATTACAGTAAAAACATAATGGGGGGGGGGACCAATTTAAAATACAGGTTAAATTGCAGTTTAAAATGCAGCCTCATTTTAATAGTAGCCCATAGATCAAGACCATAAGGGGAGGGAAACATAAGGGTCAGACCCAGTCCAAACCAAAGGCCAGGCGGAACAGCTCTGTCTTGCAGGCCCTGCGGAAAGATGTCAAGTCCCGCAGGGCCCTAGTCTCTCAGGACAGAGTGTTCCACCAAGTTGGGGCCAGTACTGAAAAGGCACCGGCCCTAGACAAGACCAATCTAACCACCTTGTGACTTGGGACCTCCAAAATGTTATTTGTGGATCTTAAGGTCCTCCGTGGGGCAGACCAGGAGAGACGGTCCTGTAGGTATGAGGCTCCTAGGCCGTATAGGGCTTTAAAGGTCAAAACCTGACCCTGTACTCCACCGGGAGCCAGTGCAGTTGGTAAAGCACTGGATGAACGTCATCCCGCAGCAAGGACCCCATAAGGCGTCTCGCTGCAGCATTCTGCACCCGCTGGAGTTTCTGGGTCAGCTTCAAGGGCAGCCCCACGTAGAGCGATTTACAATAATCAAACCTGGAGGTGACCATCATGTGGATCACTGTGGCCAGATCAGGGCAAGAAAGATAAGGGACCAACTGCTTAATACGACGGAGATGGAAATTGCCACCTGCTCAAATCATAGCTGTCAACAGATTTGAAAATAAGGGACCAGCAGCCTCGAAAATAAGGGATTAGCTGCCAGAATAAGGGATTTTCCGGGCACAGGTATGTTCGACTTCTGAGCCCCTCCGAGCCAAAGGCAGAAAGCCCAGCTAGCAGCCAAACGAAGCCTCAAGCAGTGGTTCCCACAGCGCAGCAACCCGGCAAAGGGGATGCAGCAAGGAAAACCACCGTCCCCTCTCCGCTGGGAAGCGCTGAGCAAAGGCGAGTCCCCAGGCAACGCAGCCGATTTGATCGGCACAAGGCATGCAAGCTCCACCCCCCAGTCGTTCTCAGACTCCTTATTGGGTGAGCAATGCAGCCAAACAACACAGCTGGAGCCTCCCTCCTCCCTGGCCGGCAGGGAGGGAGGGAGAGGAGCTGCTTCCTTTGAAACCAGGGAAATTTAAGGGACATCATCAACAAGGGACAGCAACGGGACACGGCGCCGGGATAAGGGACTTTCCTGCCAAATAAGGGACAGTTGACAGCTATGGCTCAAATTTGAGGTCATCTGCAATTCCGCTTGTTCCCACCCCTTTCCCTTGGAAAAGACTGTTTTTTACCTCTGAATCGGAGCAAACGCTAATTGGGTTTTCTGTGGATGGGCCTTTGCCTGGAGGAAGCAACCAGGCAAACAGAAAACTGCTTTCAGTACCTAGAAAATGCGAGACATGTGGGAAAACCCTCTGGCCTGGGCTTCCTAGCCATCTGTGGACGGTTCCTCAGTTTTGTGGCCATGCATTCTTCCTTTGCATTCATCAGTCGTTTCCTCATTTTTTAAAACGACAACAGCAAGAACATGCCCCACTTTCACCCTCCTCCTACAGGTCTTGCCAAACGTATCGCGTCACCAGGCTGAAATCCTACAAGCACCGGCGATATATGATCATGAAACTCAGTTGGCGCAGGAAGTATCCAGTTCCCCGCTTCCATCCATTGAGATCTCCCTCCCCAAATCTGCTCCGGAGGTTTGGAAGAAGCCCTAGCACAGATTTTATGGGGTTCGCAGGGGGGAAAAGGGGGACAGGACTTCTCTGCACGAGCAGAAATCCTTGTGTTGAAAGCACTTTCTCGTAGGGCTATTTTTTGGACACGACCCTGCAACAGTCGCTTTCCGATGTTAGTTTTGCCACGTTAAAAAAATACAGATACAATTTTCACATTTTTAAAAAGGAATCGTTTCATTCTAAGTGTGCGTGCCTCCTGCGCCAGTTTTCTGTCTGTGGATAGGGTGAAAAACATACAGACCGACCATAGACAGGGGTCAGCAAACTTTCCACTGTCCCTCAAACCTTGGGGGGGGGGGCGGACTATATTTTGGAAAAATAATAATGAACAAATTCCTACGCCCCACAAATAACCCAGAGATGCATTTAAATAAAAGCACACATTTGACTCATGTAAAAACACCAGGCAGGCCCCACAAATAACCCAGAGATGCATTTTAAAGAAAAGGACACATTCTACTCATGGCGGTTCCCTCACTGCGAGAAGCAAAGCTACAGGGAACCAGGCGGAAGGCCTTCTCGGTGGTGGCACCTGCCCTATGGAACGCCCTCCCACCAGATGTCAAAGAGAACAACAACTACCAGACTTTTAGAAGACATCTGAAGGCAGCCCTCTTTAGGGAAGCTTTTAATGTCTGATGCATTACTGTATTTTAATATTTTGTTGGAAGCCGCCCAGAGTGGCTGGGGAAGCCCAGCCAGATGGGCGGGGTATAAATAATAAAATTATTATTATTATTATTATTATTAGGCTTCAAGGTCAGGTATACCGCCTCTGTTTTTATTGGGAGTGGGGCTGTAATGGGACCTGGACCCCTAGGAGTTGGCGCTTCTGCACATGGAGAATAGACCAACCCGTGGCTTCAAGTTACAAGAAAGGAGATTCCGACTCAACATCAGGAAGGACTTTCTGACAGTAAGAGCCGTTCAATAGTGGAATGGATTCCCTTGGGAGCTGGCGGATTCTTCTTCCTTGGAGGATTTTAAACAGAGGTTCGACGGCCATCTCTCATGGAGTCTTCAGCTGGGATTCCTGAATTGCAAAGAGTTGGACTAGATAGAAGACAATTTTACTCTTTAAAGACGGTGTGTTTGTGATGTTTGATTTTCTGCCTGCAGATATACAGGTAGAACTTGCATTCCTGAAGAAGGACCAATATACTGTCTCATTTCATGTTCTAAACAAACTTCATTCATTTCCTGGTGTGTGCAACTTCCTTAAAGTCAAAGGTAAGCACTACTCAGAGCTGACTTCCCAGCACTCTCTCAGTAGTCCTGCACAGGATTGTATGGGACGTTTTTGTGGGGCAACAAGGCTCGGTTTTTTGGTGTTGTTGTTGTTGATAATAATTTATACCCCGCCTATTGGGCTGGGCTTCCCCAGCCACTCTGGGCAGCTTCCAACAAAGTATTAAAATACAGTAATACATCAAACATTAAAAGCTTCCCTAAACAGGGCTGCCTTCAGATGTCTTCTAAAAGTCTGGTAGTTGTTCTTCTCTTTGACATTGGGTGGGAGGGTTTTCCACAGGGCGGGCACCACCACCAAGAAGGCCCTCTGCCTAGTTCCCTGTAACTTGGCTTCTTGCAGGGAGGGAACCGCCAGAAGATCCTCAGCGCTGGACCTCAGTGTCCGAGCAGAATGATGGGGGTGGAGATGCTCCTTCAGGTATACTGGACCGAGGCCGTTTAGGACTTTAAAGGTCAGCACCAACACTTTGAAGTGTGCTTGGAAACATACTGGGAGCCAGTGTAGGTCTTTCAAGACCAGTGTTATATGGTCTCTGCGGCCGCTCCCAGTCACCAGTCTGCTTGCCACATTCTGGATTAGTTGTAGTTTCCGGGTCACCTTCAAAGGTTGCCCCACATAGAGCGCATTGCAGTAGTCCAAGTGGGAGATAACCAGAGCGTGCACCACTCTGGCAAGACAGTTCACGGACAGGTAGGGTCTCAGCCTACGTACCAGATGGAGCTGGCAGACAGCTGCCCTGGACACAGAACTGACCTATGCCTCCATGGACAGCTGTGAGTCCAAAATGAGCACTGGTCCGTCAGGGGCACAGTTACCCCATTCAGGACCAGGGAGTCCCCCACACCTGCCTGCCCCCTGTCCCCCCAAAACAGTACTTCTGTCTTGTCAGGATTCTACCTCAATCTACTCACAGAAACACACAACGAGTGGAATGGTTTTATAACACATATTAGTGTTTTCCCCAACCTGGGTCTCCAGCTGCTTTTTCTGGACTACAATTCCCATCATTCCTGACCACTGGTGTTGCTAGCTAGGGATAATGGGCATTGTAGTTTAAAAAACAACAACAACTGGTGACCCAAATTGCTAAAACAAAGATGTACGTAAAACAGACAATTCGAGCAACAAGCAAAAATTTAAAGATGGAAAACAAAAGTGTAAAACAGGCGCATGGAAGGAGTAGTTGCACACGGGCGAAAATAGCAACGTGGTTCAAGCCAGATGTTTGTGGACTACAGCTCCCATCCGCCCCAGCCAGTACTGCCAATGGGCAGGGATGATGGGAGTTGTAGTTCCGCACCATCTAGAGGACGCCATTTTGGCTACTGAGCTAATACCATGTGGCAGACAGGAGCTCTCCGTGGTCTCAGTTCCCATAACCAGCTGCCCCATTGCCTTTGAACTGAGAGGTGCTGGGTACCTTCTGGCAGGAAAGCCAGCGAGCTACGGATGAGCAGACCATTTATTTATTCCAATAAATTTATTTACAGTGGTGCCCCGCAAGACGAAATTAATTCGTTCCGCAATTTTTGTCGTCTAGCGAATTTTTCGTCTTGCGAAGCATGGTTTCCCATAGGAATGCATTGAAAATCAATTAATGCGTTCCTATGGTCAAAAAAGGTCTAAACAAAGCCAAATTTGGTACAACAACAGTTTATTAACTGCTCTTTAAAGTCACACATACTGTAAAGAGCAGTTCAAAAACTGAAGGGAAAATAAATTAACTTTATAAACAAAACATGTCTTTGTTTTTAGACGTCGCGAGACGTTTTCGTCTCGCGAAGCAAGCCCATAGGGGAAATTCGTCTTGCGAGGCAAATCGAAAACGGAAAAACCTTTCGTCTAGCGAGTTTTTTGTCTTGCGAGGCATTCGTCTTGCGAGGTACCACTGTATTCCAATAAATAAAAGCAGAGGAGAGTTTCGGCAAAGGGGGAATCGGCAGGCGCTGCCACAGCCTGAACGAAATTACCGCGCTCACCTAAAAGCTGATTACAGCCTCCAGGAGCAATTACAAGCGCTTCGGTAATTGCCTATCCCCATACAGAGGCAGATGAACTGGTTAGCTAAGGATTTAAGTTAAAACCAATCCAGGATAAAGAGGCCTTCTAATGGAAACAGTTAATTGGACAAAGTGGCCTGAAGGTCAAGATGAGATGCAGAAGGCGAGGAAAAGCTTGCGCTCAAATAGGAATTAATGGAGACTGTACAACCAGAGTTTCCTAGAGAAAAAAAACACCCTGCAATGCATTGCACTGAAAAGTGCAACTTGAGAGAAGCGCTTCCAAATTTTTGATATCTGGAGCAAAGCGCATAGCCCAATTTTTTTAAAACTGGAGTTATGCACCATGCAGTTACTCAGAAATGGTGTATAATTAGAACAAGATGTTAATTGTTTTAATGGGCTGAAATTTTTGCACATTTAATTATGGGTGCTCATTTTCATGTTCCGAAGGAATTGTTTAATTGTGCCTTTTTTGTGTGTGTGTCAATGGTTTTAGCATTCCAAACCAATTTAGGCCATTAAAGAGGACATAAGTTAATAAATGACAACGGGTAGAGAAGTCGTTTTGAGCAACGTCCGCCAAACTCGGAGCAAGCCCGCTTAAGTCCATTTATTCCAATGGGTCTACTCTGAGTTTGACTCAAGGTCAAAAGTAACCTTTTCACATCATTTGAGTTTTGGATTTATATCCTGCTTTGTTGCCATAGGGATGCGGGTGGCGCTATGGGTTAAACCACAGAGCCTAGGACTTGCCGATCAGAAGGTCGGCGGTTCGAATCCCCGCGATGGGGTGAGCTTCTGTTGCTCAGTCCCTGCTCCTGCCAACCTAGCAGTTCGAAAGGACATCAAAGTACAAGTAGATAAATAGGTACCGCTCCGGCGGGAAGGTAAACAGCGTTTCCATGCACTGCTCGGGTTCACCAGAAGCGGCTTAGTCCTGCTGGCCACATGACCTGGAAGCTGTACGCCGGCTCCCTCGGCCAATAAAGCGAGATGAGCGCCGCAACCCCAGAGTTGGCCACGACTGGACCTAATGGTCAGGGGTCCCTTTACCTTTACCTTGTTGGCATTTAGATTTGATCACAGTTTAATGGGAAAGCTTCAAGGAGGCTAATAAGGGCGAAATGCAACAAATTACACTAGATTTTTTTTAAAAAAATAATAATAATAAGAGCCAAGAAAACTCGTGGAGTGGGGGCTGGAATACCCCATAAAGGCCATTAAATTACATTACAAGTTCAGAATGACAGTATATATCTCAATTATGGAGCATGTATCTCAATTAAGCAATGACAAACCTAAAGAGCATCTTAAAAAGCAGAGACATCACCTTGCCAACAAATGTCCATATAGTTAAAGCTATGGTTTTCCCAGTAGTGATGTATGGAAGTGGGAGCTGGACCATAAAGAAGGCTAATTGCTGAAGAATGGATGCTTTTGAATTGTGGTGCTGGAGGAGACTCTTGAGAGTCCCATGGACTGCAAGAAGATCAAACCTCTCCATTCTGAAGGAAATCAGCCCTGAGTGCTCACTGGAAGGACAGATCGTGGAGCTGAGGCTCCAAGACTTTGGCCACCTCATGAGAACATCAGATTGTCCTTTTTCACCCCTATTACAGACTCCAGGGGCACCGCAGTGCGTTCACACGAGACTCTTAATGGAGGCAAAGCAACAGAGCAATTATAGTGCTCTCTCTATCTTTCAAAGGCGAAAACGGAACCCGCACATTCCATCGACGCACCACCCCTGGACCAGCGCAGACACGTGTGTGCACATCCTCACGTGCCTCAGAGGGCCCGAATGAGACCGCAGAGACCCCCCTCCCATTGTGCATGCAGATGGTTCCAGGCTCAACTTAGCCCCGATCCCAATGCCACCTCCTCCCGAGTAGAGCCGAGAATTGCCCCCCCCCCACAAGCCCTCCCTGCAGAGCCGCTGCTGCCAGCCAGTGCAGGCAACGCTGAACCAGCTGGGCCAGCAGGTCCGATCCGTGCGAGTTTAACCCTCCCGTTGCCGCGCTCACCCAGAAAACCATGTTGAAGAAGAAGAGCAGGTATTTGACCAGGGGGCTGACGAAGGAGAAGTCTTCCCCCTGGGGGGCAGACGAGCCCCCCACCAGCCTCTGGGCCATGGCTGCGGCCCTATCGCCCAGGTTGCTGGTCGCGCAGGGCCATCCTGGCCGGACCCGCACCGATCCTGGCTCGGCGGCTGATCATTAACCCGAAATTCCACCAGCTCCAGTTTTTGCAGCCCAGGAAGGTTCGCCCCGCCCCCCTCCTCGCCCATTGGCTGCGCCCGCCGCCCCCTCCCTTCCTATTGGCCTCTCTCCCGCTCACTCGACTCTTTCTGCGTTCTTAGAACGTTGTGTATCGTTTTATCCCCCGAAGCGCCACCTGTTTAAAGTCCAGCGGAGAGAGGCTCTTAAAGGGGCCGCGCCCCGGGTCGCGCGTCAAGGGTACGCGGGTTCAGACGCGCATGCGTACACGGGTGTCGGCTTTTTCCTTTTTTTTTTTTATTAAAGATTTTCTTGTTTTACAAAAGTGTTTGCAATCTCTCTCTTGCATTTTCTTTTTCCATGTATCCTTTTTTACAAATCAGTTTCATTTGTTGAGACATTGGGAAGAAAAGGGGGAAAGAGATGGGTGGGGGTGGGCGACGGTGTTGGGTGTCGGGTTTTTTTATTTGCAAAAATATCTGCTCTGCCGCCGGGAAAGGCGCGTGAGGGATATGCAACGGCGGTGAACAGCATGAAATTAGCAATGAGGTTCATCAGATTCGCAGGGAAACCAAAATGCTTGTTAATAAAAAAAAGCTATTGCACTACCAACCTTACTGTACGCTTGTGAAACATGGACCCCTTACAGCGAGGGGGGAAAGTATTTGATCCCCTGCTAAATTTGCCCTCTGGCGAAGAAATGACCAGTCCATAATTTTAATGGTAGGTTTATTGTAGCTGTGAGAGACAGAATAACAACAGGGGAAAAAACCCCAGAAACCCGAAAGACAAAAGTCAGAGACTGATGTGCATTATAATGAGCGAAATAAGTATTTGATCCCCTATCAACCAGCCAGATGTCAGACTACCTGCTTTCTTCACTGTATGTAAGGAGCTGAGATTAGAAACACCTGCTGTAAGGGAGAGGGCTTACCTGTGATCCCATCTCCTTACAGTACCTGTACAAAAGACACCTGTCGACGGAAGCAATCAATCCAGCAGATTCCAACGCCTCCGAAAATTTTTACACATCATTTGGGAAGACAGGCGAACTAATACCAGTGTACTGGAAGAAGCAAAGATCACCAGTGTCGAAGCAATGATTCTTCAACATCAACTTCGTTGGACTGGTCATGTTGTGCAGATGCCTGATGATCGTCTTCCAAAGCAGTGGTACCTCGGGTTAAGTACTTAATTCGTTCCGGAGGTCCGTACTTAACCTGAAACTGTTCTTAACCTGAAGCACCACTTTAGCTAATGGGGCCTCCCGCTGCTGCCGCGCCGCCGGAGCACGATTTCTGTTCTCATCCTGAAGCAAAGTTCTTAACCTGAAGCACTATTTCTGGGTTAGCGGAGTCTGTAACCTGAAGCGTCTGTAACCCGAGGTACCACTGTACTCTACTCCGAATGTAAAAATGGAAAGCGTAATGCTGGTGGTCAACAAAAGAGGTTTAAAAACTGTCTCAAAGCAAATCTAAAAAAATGTAGTATAAACACTGACAACTGGGAAACACTGGCCTGCGAGTGCTCCAGTTGGAGAACAGCCTTTCCCAAAGGTGTCCTGGGCTTTGAAGACACTCGAACTCAGGACGCAAGGGAGAAACGTTGGAGGCCATGTGAGATGAGGCCGTGTGCTCACAAGTGCAGTTGTCCTGTGTGACGGACATCCTGTGCGAACGAGGCCCATGTGTGTGCTTTGATGGGCACTGGATAACTGGGTAACTCAGTGGATACAGCATGAGACACTTAACATTGCAGGGTTGTGGGTTCGAGTTCCGCGTTGGGCAAAAGATTCACGGGGTTGCAATGGAAGCCAAGGAGGCGAAAAAACTTAATATGGAATCTAGATGGCCGAAATATTGGGAAATTTTAGAACAAGAGGGTGAAAAAGTCAAATTACAGAGTTATGAGAAATTGAAGTCTAAAGTACGAGATTGGCTCCATTATTATCAAATAATGGAGGTATATAAACAAGACAGAAAAATTGGCTTCCAAGTGGAGAGATCAAAACTAGAAACAGAATTGTTAGATCCCAATACTAAGAATCTGTCAAGAATGTATAACTTGTTGCTGAAATGGAATACACAGGATGAAACAGTTAAATCAGCTATGATCACGTGGGCACAAGACATTGGTCATAATATTATGTTTGCTGACTGGACCACCGGTATAAAGTTTACGGCATGTAATGCCTTAAGAGAGAATATCATGAAATTGATTTACAGGTGGTACATGACCCCAGTCAAGTTTGCAAAAATTTATCACTTGCCCAATAACAAATGTTTGAAATGTAATGAAACTGAAGGTACCTTCTATCACCTCTGGTGGACTTGCCCGAGGATTAAGGCCTTCTGGGAAATGATCTATAATGAAATGAAGAAGGTACTTAAATGTACCTTTCATAAGAAACCAGAGGCTTTTCTCCTGGGCATGGTCGGCCAATTGGTGTCAAAGAGAGATAGGACCTTTTTTATGTATGCTACTACAGCAGCAAGGGTACTTATAGCAAAGTGCTGGAAGACACAAGAACTACCCACTCTGGAAGAATGGCAGACGAAGGTGATTGACTACATGGGACCGGCCGAGATGACTGGCAGAATCCGTGACCAAGGAAAAGAGACGGTGGAGGAAGATTGGAAGAAGTTTAAAGTTTATCTTAAGAATGATTATAAAATTAATGAGTGCTAAAATGTCGAGGTTAAGAAAAAACAGGATTACAGCTGTAAATGATTAGGTAAGAGAGAAGGGGGAAGAAAAGAGTAATTAGTTAAATTAAGTGAGGATTTGCTGAAAGAAATTTGGAAATAGGGATGCAGAAAGGAGCGGTATGGGGAAGTCGGAGAAGTAATATTTATGAAAAGAAGGGTGTGAAATTATATTTGTCTGTGTTTATGTGTATGTTTGTCTTTGTATAGTGTATTGTATTGTGTTTAATATGTGTTGGATAATCAATAAAAATATTATATAAAAAAATTAAAAATAAAAAAAAGATTCACGGGGATGGACTAGATCCCTTCCAACTGTACGATTCGACGCTCCAGAGGAATGCCGCGTGTGTGACTGGCTTGACCTGGATTCTACCCAGGGTGTTTGCTTTTTTAAATTAAATGATATACATTCTTTACAACAAGCAACTCCAAAATAAAATCATATGTAACAAAACCATAAGTCTCATGTTTTCATTTACACTGATCTCCTCTCCAAGATATTTCTTCCTGCTTTCTGCTTTCCTTATAGAATCTTTATAAAAATTTAAATCTCTTAAATCCTATACCAATCTTTAACAATTTCAGTTAATCCCTTCACCTTCCTCCCCGACAACCCAGTACTTCCCTCCACCAGTGTGTGATCTTCTTAACCTACTATTATTTCTGTTATTGTTGTGTTATTCACTTTATTTGTTATTCTATCTGTTATGGACTGAGTTGAATAGGATCCAAAATGCAGTAGTCTGATTGGTCCTAGAACAATAGGACTCAGAATGCAGCAGTCTGATTGGTCCACAGGAGCCACCCAATCCAGCTCCAGGTGGAACCTGATTGGCCTACAGGTGAATCCCGGAATTAGCCAATCACGTGAGGCCCATTGTGTAAATAATGTATATAAAGCAGACATTCTGGGGGAATTTCCATTCCTCCTCACCACTATGAGCTGAATAAAGAGCATGAAATCCACTCTCGACTCCGAGTATATTTCACCATCCTTGATATATTATTGTCCTATCTCCTTGCGCCTTTTAAACTTTAAAAGGTTCTACCCAGGGTGTTTGGAGTCCTGACAGAGCAACCACACATTTCGCTGGACGCCCAGCCTCCCTTCTGTTCTGAAAGGAGGAAAGGGTTAAAGACCTCCCCTTGGTGAGGGGGTGCCATGGCTGGCTTAGTCGCTCCCCCCCCCCCCATTGCTGGAAAGGGGCTAACAGCCACTCCATTTTGTGTCCCTTTTTCCTGCTCTTGTGACGTGGCAGCCATTTTGCGTAGTGTCTTGGCAACCACAGCATCCATTTTGTGTTATTCTTCCGTGGTTTGGTTTCATCCCTATTGCCTCTTGAGACAGATGGATGCCAGCCTACCGCTGAGCTTCTTGGGTTTGCTGATTGGAAGGTCAGCGGTTCGAATCCCCACGACGGGGTGAGCTCCCGTTGCTTGGTCCCTGCTCCTGCCAACCTAGCAGTTCAAAAGCACGTCAAAGTGCAAGGAGATAAATAGGTACCGCTCCGGCGGGAAGGTAAATGGTGTTTCCGTGTATTGCAGGAATTTATGTCTAGGTTGGGGGGGGGGGTTGCCCCTCCAGCAGATATCATGCACATGCAGCCCACTACCAAAATCAGCACAATCACTTTTGTGACTTTCGTGATTTGTCCCCACAAAACACTTCATCACAGTTTCTTCCTATCTATTCAAAGGGCCTCTGCTGCAGAATACCAAATGTAAGAATTCACTGATAAATGCCTCTGTGTACTGGCTCACTGGGAAAACTTCAGAAATTCATATAGACCTGTGAGCTCAGCTACTCGGCAGCCCCTCTGCCTGAGTGATAATCCCTGGTATCCTGATACCTGGGTGCCAGACAGGTAGCCATTCCAGAAATAACAAACCCAGATGAAGACAAAAGGGTGTGATTAACTTGGCTGGGAAACAGGGAAATGTAAATATCTCTTTTGTTTCACTTGATGGGTGTTTGGTGGAGGGCAAGGGGAACCATGGGGCAGGGTCCAGGATGCTCAGATTACTGCCACCAGACCTCCCCTTTCATGATGTATTAGTGATGTAGTTTGGGGGGGGATGTAACATGGGGATTAGCAGCTAATAAAAGTTTGGGGGCTCTTTTATTTGGGGTTTCCATCTTGTTCCACCTTGTGGCAGGTGGGAGTCCTGTCGCAACAGACTTCAATAAAGACCAAGCCTGGCTAATGTTTTGCTCTGGTATTCCTGGCTGGTGTCCTTGTTTTTTGTCCAAGGGAGCCCTCAGATTTCTCCGTTAACACCCCATTGCTGGGAAGGGGCTAATGGGGGCCCACAGCCACTGCATTTTGTGGCCCTTATTCCTGCTCTTGTGACGTGGCAGCCATTTTGCGTAGTGTCTTGGCAACAATAGCATCCATTTTGTGTTATTCCCCCGTGGTTTGATTTCATCCTCAGAGGCACACTCCATTGTCTCTTGAGACAGACGGATGCCAGCCTACCGCTGAGCCTCTTGGGCTTGTCGATCAGAAGGTCGGCGGTTCGATTCCCCATGACGGGGTGATCTCCCGTTGTTCTGTCCCAGCTCCTGCCAACCTAGCAGTTCGAAAGCACACCAGTGCAAGTAGATAAATAGGTACCGCTCCGGCGGGAAGGCAAACGGCGTTTCCGTGCGCTCTGCACATGCCACAGTGTCCCGTTGCTCCAGAAGCGGTTGAGTCCTGCTGGCCGCGTGAACCGGAAAGCTTTCTGTGGCCTGGAAAGCAAGATGAGTGATTGTCTGTCAACTTTCTGAGGCGGCTCTAGCTCGGAATCGGGACCGGTCCTCACAGGGCAGCGACGGAACCATGGCTGGAGGCAAGGCTGGCAAGGACAGTGGAAAGGCTAAGGCAAAGGCAGTGTCTTGCTCACAGAGAGCTTGACTTCAGTTCCCAGTGGGTCGTACCCATAGACACTTGAAGACTCGCACCACAAACCGAGTTTGTGCTACTACTGCTGGGTAAAGGGGTAGAGGGACCCCTGACCATTAGGTCCAGTCGTGACCGACTCTGGGGTTGCAGCGCTCATCTCGCTTTGCTGGCCGAGGGAGCCGACATACAGCTTCTGGATCATGTGGCCAGAACCAGAGCAGCGCATGGAAACGCTGTTTACCTTCCCGCTGGAGCGGTACCTATTTATCTACTTGCACTTTGAGGTGCTTTTGAACTGCTAGGTTGGCAGGAGCAGGGACCGAGCAACGGGAGCTCACCCCATCGCGGGGATTCGAACCACTGACCTTCTGATCGGCAAGTTCTAGGCTCTGTGGTTTAACCCACAGCGCCACCCACGTCCCTTACTACTCCTGTGTACAGTGCTGCAATTCTTGAATACCTCACTGCTGAGGTTTTGGAATATCATCCATACAGAACAACAAACCCCTGTGTTGCAAACTTAACACAACAAACAATGCAAGCAACACGAAGACCAGTATACTAGATAGCGCTGCAATTCTTATTGCATGATATACATGATTTAGTACAACGAAAACAAAATGTGTACACTTGTAAATTCTCTAATATATTTGAAATCAAATGAACACATGTCTGTCAATGTTTGAAAGTCCGTAGAAGTATAATAAGTCTATAGTTGAAACAAAGTAATAGGTGCTATCCTGTGGGCTAAGTGGTAAAACTTTTTTTAGGAGTTCATGGTGCCAAAGTAGTAAGTACGGTAAATAACAACGTAGGACAGTGATCCCAGATAATCTGACTGTTTCTACTTGGCTACACAGTAGTACCTTGGGTTACATACGCTTCAGGTTACAGACTCCGCTAACCCAGAAATAGTACCTTGCGTTAAGAACTTTGCTTCAGGATGAGAACAGAAATCATGCTCCAGCGGCGCGGCAGCAGCAGGAGGCCCCATTATCTAAAGTGGTGCTTCAGGTTAAGAACAATTTCAGGTTAAGAACGGACCTCTGGAACGAATTAAGTACTTAACCTGAGGTACTACTGTAGAGAAAGGTGACCAGTTGTAATAGGAATTTTATGGTATTAGATATATGGTAATGTTCATAACCGCATGTATATAGATCAGCACAGGAAAGCCAACCTGGAACCATTTTGATTCCTAAACTGAGCAAATGTTTTCTCTGCAAGGTCAAAATGGAAAAGCCTCCCCATTGTCTTTTCCTTCACAAATCCTGTCTTAAGGACACATTTAAGATATGGATAGGGTGTGAGCCTGTGACCTGGCCCAGGAGCTAAGTATTTATCATTACAAAAGACTGGCCAGGCTACCCAGGAAATCCAATCAAGTAACCTGCCAGACAGGAGATAAACAAGGACAAGAGATAAACAACATTTAAATTTCTGTTTTAGACCTCCTTTCTTGTGATGTAGGTGTGATGTATCTGAGGGGTGGTCTTAGGTTACACCCCTTCTGTGATGTATGTATGATGTTTCTGGGGGTGGTCTTGATCTACAGGGTGGCAATTTCAAAAGTCTTTATAAGGCTTTGCACACCATTTTTCTGGGTCCTCCTCCTTTCCTTCTTGTGGTGAGTGAGGACCCTGTTGCAACAGATCAATAAAAGATCAAGCTTACTAGCTGCTTTGCTTCTCAATATTCTCTGGTTGGCCTCTGTTATTCTCTCCTACCAATAGGGAACCTATGTAAGGACTCTATATGGGCTCTTGGATACCCCATAAGGGAAAAGGGCAATTTTTCGTTTACAACACAGTCTACCTTCAAAGCTATGATATTAGCGGGAAAGGCAACGATAGCTTTAGGTTGGAAAGATAGAGAAAAATGGACAGTAGAGGCATGGAATAGTTATTTGTTTGAACTTATTCAGTCAGACATTGTCGCAGTCACATCACAGGAAACAACGGGGAAGGTCAAGTCCACCATGATAAGGAACAGATCCCATCTTCAATGGATAAAAACTACTGGAACTAAAGACGCTAGGCCCATAGCTGAGGATAATAGTTTGAACCTTTCCAATGGATATGGGGGTGGGGGAAGGGAGGGAAAGGAAAAAATTGTAAGGGGAAATTTAAAATTTGAAGGAGATAATATAATGTATGTAAAAATCCCAAACTCGAATAAAACTTCAAAAAAGTAAGAAAGAAGAAAAGCACACAACAAATAAGAGAGATCTGGATCAGCCAAGTGAGAAGTGTCTATATAAAACAGTGGAAGAAAGATTTCTCCACCAGCAGAGCACCTGTAGAGAAACCTGAAGGTCGCAGGTTCGATTCCTGACATTTCTAGTTAGGGCTTCTGGTCTGCAAGGGGTACGGTACTTAAAATAATAAAATCACGGTTACCTGCTCAGATCTCCCCACTCTACCCGGTGTGCTAAGTAAACAGTTTGGTGAAACTCATGCCTGGGGACGTCTTATACACGGTAAAATACGGTATATAATTTGTTATTTGAACTATTGGTGTTAATTGTACTGTATTATAAATTGGTATTATTATAATGAGGCTATTATTGGATTGTAATTGGAATCTAATAAAAATTATTATCAAAAAAAGCTGCTGCAGCAGCAGAGGTTCATGGAACCATAGGCACCCCAAAGTTCATCTATTCCACCTCCTGCAACGCAGACCCATAAGAGGCCTGAAAAGGGTGGAGAGGGTTGCTAGGCTCAGACACAGCCCCCAATTGCTTGGGAGAAGCCCTGGGCAGGTGAGGACTTTCAATCTCGGCATCTGATTCGTGGGGGTAAGACCTACTGGTGACGAGCTGCTCTTCTCATTAGCCCTGACATTTGGCCAAGTCTGTACAGATTGTGTCTTTGTCCATGGAGGTCCAACAAAGGTCCATATAGTTAAAGCTAAGGTTTTCCCAGTAGTGATGTATGGAAGTGAGAGCTGGACCATAAAGAAGGCTGATCGCCAAAGAATGGATGCTTTTGAATTCTGGTGCTGGAGGAGACTCTTGAGAGTCCCATGGACAGCAAGAAGACCAAACCTCTCCATACTGAAGGAAATCAACCCTGAGTGCTCACTGGAAGGACAGATCCTGAAGCTGAGGCTCCAAGACTTTGGCCACCTCCTGAGAAGAGAAGACTCCCTGGAAAAGAGCCTGATGTTGGGAAAGATGGAGGGCACAAGGAGAAGGGGACGACAGAAGATGAGATGGTTGGACAGTGTTCTCGAAGTTACCTGCTTGAGTTTGAGCAAACTGCGGGAGGCAGTGGAAGACAGGAGGGCCTGGCGTGCTCTGGTCCAGGGGGTCACGAAGAGTCAGACACGACTAAACAACTAAACAACAACAATGTACAGATTGTGTTCTTGCTAATAAAGAGTTAACTCCATCAGTGTGATTTACTGCTGGCCTGCTCCTTACAAGAGGCTTGAGAAGGGCTTGGAGAAGTCCATGATGTGTTGAATTGAGGAGGAAATGAAGGAGAAGAGTGTGTTCCCTGGGGCCAAGAGGAATATTTCAGTTGTATCCACCAGAGGTCACCAAATATCACTTATTATTTGATGAACACCGATTACAGGAATGGATTTAAAGGCCAGCTCTTTCTGGACAGCTGACCTTCCGCCTTGCTGGTCAAGGCAGTGACTTCTACACTCCCAGCAGCTGCAGAGGATTTGAAGCCATATTTAGAGGAGACAGTACAGGCTGTAATAGTGTAGCCATGTGTCCTACTTTTCAGAGAACTGCTCTCTGTTTGCAGAGCTATCATAGAAGAAGAAGAAGAGGAGGAGGAGTTTGGATTTGATATCCCGCTTTATCACTACCCTAAGGAGTGGCGGGTGGTGCTCTGGGTTAAACCACTGAGCCTCTTGGGCTTGCTGATCAGAAGGTCAGTGGTTCGAATTTCCGCGACAGGGTGAGCTCCCATTGCTCGGTCCCTGCTCCTGCCAACCTAGGAGTTCGAAAGCACATCAAAGTGCAAGTAGATAAATAGGTACCACTCCGGCAGGAAGGTAAACAGCATTTCCGTGTGCTGCTCTGGTTCGCCAGAAGCAGCTTAGCCATGCTGGCCACATGACCCGGAAGTTGTACGCCGTCTCCCTTGGCCAATAAAGCGAGATGAGCGCCGCAACCCCAGAGTCGGCCACGACTGGACCTAACAGTCAGGGATCCCTTTACCTTTATTTTTTTTCAAAAAAAATATTATTGGTTTTCACAATACAGTATTATAAACAAACAAACAAACAAACACACAAGACAAACAAACAAACATAAATCATAGCCTTATTGAAAATTACACTTATTAACTTTGTTAAGTGACTTCCTCGGTCACTTCCCCTTGGTTGAATTTAATTGCATGTCCTTTTAACGGTTTTCCAAATCCCAATTCTTATGAAATTTAATTTAAACATTAACATCCTTAAATCTTCACATTATGGAATTAAACATATTACCGGTAATTCATCACTTACCTTTAAGGAGTCTCAAACTGGCTAACAATCTCCATTCCCTTCTTCCTTATATGAAAGTGCCCTCTATTTGACGGGCCATCCTGTCAAAGTCCTGTCTAAAGTTAAAGACCACAAAAAGTGGGATGGAGGGCCTTCGATATGCCCACCAACCGTTAACACCTGGACAGCACACAGAGCAGGCACTCAGCTCACCTGGTTACAGGTGAGCCTAGTCGCTGCCAAGCAACTCTCAGCACCTGGGCAACAGAATAAGCAAGCATACAGGCCATCAGGCCAAACTGTCCTCCACGAGGGCAAGATGTGCTATATTTCTATTTCTATTTCTGTAGGACTTCGTTCTAAACTTACAGCATCTATAAAGCACCTCATGCAGATTTTATGCAGATATGTGCCCGCCCCTTTTGGCAATGCCTAAGTAGAGTCCACTGTAGTCGCTGACTGGACCTGGTAGTGGTAGTAGTAGTAGTAGTAGTAATAATAATAATAATACTAATAATAATAATTTATTTATACCCCGCCCATCTGGCTGGGTTTCCCCAGCCATTTTGGGTGGCTCCGAACAAAAATTAAAAATACATTAAAACATCACAAAAGTCACAAAAGCAATTGTGCTGGTTTTGGTAGTGGGCTGCATGTGCGTGATATCTGCTGGAAGGGCAACCCCCCCAACCTATACATAAATTCCTGCAACAAAGCGACACCACCACAACTCATGGTATTCAAACCAGGCACACGGATTCCAAGCAGCATAGAAAGTCCTTGCAGCAGTATCTCTCTTCCATGAACCTTGTTTTCTCAATATTTATATTCCACTTAATAATAAGTTTCATTTTTTTAAAATAAATTTTTGTTAAATTTTCTTTTACAAATTAATCAACAAAATCCTGTTCTCAAATTTCCAGTTTTTTGTACTTCCACCAGCTCCTCCACCAATCATCCATATTTTCTATTCATTATGCATTTTCCATGTCTTGTATTGCCAGTTAATACTAACTTATCGTTTCTATTTTTTTTACAATACATCTTTAGCAATCACAAAGCCTCTTTAAAACCAACTAACGTTGTCTGTACATCACATGTTTTCCAGATAATCCGTAAACTTTCCCCAGTCCTCGATGAATTTGTGATCCTTTTGATATCTAATTTTCCCAGTCATTTTGTCCAATTCTGCGTAGTCCATAGCACTTAATAATAAGTTTCAAACCCTCTCTGTTTAGTTGTGGGTTAACATATCAGATGACACAGCGATTCTTCAAACAGCTCTTGTTTATTCACAGGCCAGAACTGAACTAAAGGGTTCAGCCAACCTGCATATATAGGGCTCCACTACAACGCAACAGTAACCACTTTCTGTAACTATCCAATCACTGAACGTCCCTTTCAATCCCTTATTTGCATATGTGGACCTGAGTCAAAACTATCTACAGTATCCCCCTGCTGGCCCAGGGTGAGAACTTCAGTACATAACACTCTCGAGACCCTCTTTCGTAGAACACTCCCTATGTGACGCACACAAACTTATGCTCAGTGGCTAATGTTTTAAGAAAAGAGTTGGTGGTGCTAACTGGGCTCGGAAGAGTTGCAAATGGGGTTGTAAAGGAAAACCCCTTTGATGAAACCTGGTCTCCCTTCTTTTTATACCTAAGGGAAGAAAATAACAAATAAAATAAAATATTTTATTTTCTCAGGTTTTAATCCACACATTGTGGCTGGTTTTTTGAGTTGCCTTGGAACTGCTATTGTCACACTGTGTATGGCTTTGTGCTGTGTTTTCTGTTTTCTGTAATTTGTATGTAGCCATTTTACTGCATTTTAAATAAACAATGGTTTTAAAAAAGAGAAGTTGTGGGGCTTACATGTTTATTTTCTTTCCCCAATTTTGTTATTGATTTTCCAAATTTATAACAAATACAACACACAAAGAAAAAGACATTACAATACTAAAAAGTAATAAAAATAAAAGAAAAAGACAAAAATATAAACCAATATTACTCTAGAACCCTATTTCAATGACATTGTTAACTGACTTCCTCAAATCCCAATCTGAATTTAATTGACTCACCTTATTAATTATTATTATTATTAATAATAAAAATATTTTATGCTGCTTACTATACACTGATTTCTGAAGAAGTGTGCATGCACACAAAAGCTTAGTTGGTCTATAAGGTGCTGCTGGACAATTTTGTATTTTTATTATTTTTATTTCGACTGCGTCAGACCAACACAGCTACCTACCTGATCTCTGAGCAGTTTACATTAAAAGTTTTTTAAAAACTAATAAAACAAGGCAAAATGATACACATTTCAATAAAAACAGAACAAAGCGGTAAAACTTTATTATTCTGGGAACCACTACATAAAAAGGTGTGTTTTCAAGAGGTGTTTTAAAGTACGGCTTTCCGCCTCCCAAATGGCACATTCCAAAAAGTGTACCACCACCAAGAAGGCCCTCGTCCGAGGTGTCCTAAAGGGGCATAGCTCTCAAGTTCTTCTCTGAAGAACTCATTGATCAGCCAAGGCCTGCTCCAGACATTTGGGCACCTGAGGCAAACCACAAAATGGGAGACCAGGAAAGAATGGATCTGTGAAGATCTACATTAGGAACAAGTGGGAGAGGGGTATCAAATCAACCGTACGCTGTAGTTGTAGTGGGAATCAAAGGCTGTTGCTTCAGCAGGGTGTGGGTGTGTTCTATCTTCTTACAATTTATTTGGTTTTCAAAATTAAAAATTTCAGAAATCCCTTAACATAAATCATAAAAAAAAAGATTCCAAGGAATCTCCTGGGCTTCCATCCTCCCCTTTGTGGGTCCTATTATTTATCATTTCCTCTCGCATCTTTTATGATAATTCAAACCCTTTAGCTCTTCCATTATGTCCAGAATTCAAGCTTAAATACAAGTGGTATTCCAATCCTACTAACGGTTTTAACTCTTTACAATGGTCTTTAAGGTAAGTTATAAAATTCCCCCATTCTTTGTTAAAACTTTGGTCTTCCTGATTTCTGACTCTTCCGGTCATTTTAGCCATTTCGGTACAGTCAATCAACTTCATCCGCCATTCTTTTCTGGTAGGGACTTTATCTTCTTCTGTATGGTTTTTAATATTCAGTTGGAAGCCGCCCAGAATGGCTGGGGTATAAATAATAAATTCTTATTTCCAGGGTGGGTGCGTGTGTTCTAAATCACACTGTTATGTACTGAGTTGAATAGGATCCAAAAGGCAGCAGTCTGATTGGTCCTAGAACAATAGGATTCAGAATGCAGCAGTCTGATTGGTCCTAGAATAATAGGATCCAGAATGCAGCAGTCTGATTGGTCCTAGATCAATGCAGCAGTATGATTGGTCCCCAGGAGCCACCCAATCCAGCTCCAGGTGGAAGTGAATCCGTAACCTGATTGGCCTACAGGAGAATCCCAGAATTAGCCAATCACGTGCAGCCCATTGTGTAAATAGTGTATATAAAGCAGATATTTTGGGGGAACTTTCATTCCTCGCTACGATGAGCTGAATAAAGAGAATAAAATCTACTCTTGACTCTGAGTATATTTCACACACCATTTCCTTAGTGGAGTGTGAGACCAGCACTGGCTCTTATTCACCCAGAGGCCACTGCAGAGACAGGATCAACATATAAAAATGATCCTTTCCTGGCAAGGCTGCTCTTTCAAGCAGGCAGAAACCCAACAGGTGCAAGTCTGATAAGAGGGAGGGAACACCCATGTGCGCTGTAGCTGTTGAACTTCTGCCTGCCAAGCCAGCTGTTGCAGGAACAGCTGCAGAGGCAGCATCAACATATAAAAACAATCAATTCTTTCTTGGCAAGGCTGCTCTTTGAAGTAGGCAGAAACCCAACAGGCGCAGCAAACCAGATAAGAGGGAGGGTTTTTTTTTACCCCCCCCACGTGCACTGCAGCTGTTGAACTTCTGCCTGCCAAACCAGCTGTTCCAGGAACAGCCCAATAATAATAACAACAACAAAAGTATGATATTTTATTTTATTTTGAAAGGCTGGTCCCCTCTCCCATGATTAGTGAGGAGACACGCACAGAGAGAGAGAAGGGCCGGCTCCCTTTTTCCCGCCTCCCGGCGCAGGGCGGGCCACTTCCGGCCGGGCGCGTGCTCCCGCCCGGACGCCTTTGGCGGCGGCCCCCCGCCGCCCGCCCGCCCGGAAGTGCGTCGTCGGTTGCCGTCGGTTCCGGGCGGGAGCGCCGCGAGCCAGCAAAGGACGGGGCAGGACGGGGCCTTGACTGCTTCGCTGGGCCGCGCGGGGTTTCTCCCCCCCCCCTTCGGCGGGGCTCTTTTCCTTCCCTCAGCCCCTCGGGGAAGGCGAGTCGGGCGGCGTGGGCCTTTCCGCCTGGCGGGGCCTGGGCTGAGGGCGCTGGAACTTTCTCCCCTCACGCGGCGGGCGGGGCGCGGTTTCCGCGGGGTGGGGGGGGGGCGAGGCCTCCGCTGCTGCTTCTTCTTCTTCTTCCCTCTCCCGGTAATGGCTGAGGAGGCCTGAGGAGGAGGAGGGATGGATCCTGGTGGCGGAGGCGGAGGCGGCGGCGGCTGCCCGGGACCCGGCACGGGCGGCGGCGGCTCGGGCGGCGGCGGGAAGCCGAACCTGCAAGTGGTGTACCAGGCCGTGCAGGCCCTCTACCACGACCCGGACCCCAGCGGCAAGGAGCGCGCCAGCCTCTGGCTCGGGGAGCTGCAGAGATCGGTGAGCGGCTGGCGGGGGGGGGCAGGGGGGGTGGGGGTGGGGATTGGGGGGAGGGGGGAGGAAGGCGGTGAAACGCCCCCCCCATGTGGGGGTGGGGGGTGGGGAGGGGAAGGGGAAGAGCAGCCCAGGCTCACCAAGGCGCATGGAGGGAAGGAGGGTTCCCCAGGCAAGGGCGCACGTGGGGGGCAGAGGGCCAGGCGTGGGGGTGGTTTGGGGGGGGATCGGGGAGGGTCACGCGAGGGTCGAGGCGGGCCATGGAGACAGGCGGGGGAAGGAGCTAAGAAACTGGAATAGTAGTAATAATAATTGGGGGGGGCAGGGGCCCAGGCGTGGGGGTGGTCGTGGGGATTGGGGAGGGTCGAGGTGGGCCATGGAGACAGGACGGGGAAAGGAGCTAAGAAACTGGAATAGTAGTAATAATAATTGGGGGGGGCAGGGGCCCAGGCGTGGGGGTGGTCGTGGGGATTGGGGAGGGTCGAGGCGGGCCATGGAGACAGGACGGGGAAAGGAGCTAAGAAACTGGAAGAGTAGTAATAATAATTGGGGGGGCAGGGGCCCAGATGTGGTGGTGGTCGTGGGGATTGGGGAGGCTCGAGGCGGGCCATGGAGACAGGCTTGGAAAGGAGCTAAGAAACTGGAAGAGTAGTAGAAATAATTGTGGGGGGGGGGGCAGGGGCCCAGACGTGGTGGTGGTCGTGGGGATTGGGGAGGGTCGAGGTGGGCCATGGAGACAGGACGGGGAAAGGAGCTAAGAAACTGGAAGAGTAGTAATAATAATTGTGGAGGGGGGGCAGGGGCCCAGACGTGGGGGTGGTTGTGGGGACTGGGGAGGGTCGAGGCGGGCCATGGAGACAGGACGGGGAAAGGAGCTCAGGAACTGGAATAGTAGTAGAAATAATAATTGTGGGGGGCAGAGGGCCAGGCGTGGTGGTGGTGGTGGGGTGGGATTGGGGAGGGTCACGGCAGGCCACGGAGACAGGCTTGGAAAGGAGCTCAGGAACTGGAATAGTAGTAGTAGTAGTAATAATAATAGTAATAATAATAATAATAATAATAGGGGTCAGAGGGCCAGGCGTGGTGTGGGATTGGGGAGGGTCACGAGAGGGTCTTGGAAACAGGCAGGGAAAGGAGCTCCAAAACTAGAATAGTAGTAGTAGTAATAATAATTAAAAATTGTGTTCTGTTGCCCCAAGTCGCTCGGGGTGGATGCAGTCCGAAAAGGTTTGGGTCTCCTGCAGATGGGATGGGGCTGAGAAGGGTCTTTGAAGCCAAAGGGTCAGGCTCTGTTCAGAAGGACCCTGTGGGATTGGGCCGAGGGGGACCAGGAGGAGAGACCCTGGGAGGGAGGGATAAGCTGGGGCTGTTGGGTCTGGGTAGGAGAGGGGCGTGGGAAGGAAGTGCCAGGGCAGCCAGAGGCAAAAAGGGGTGGCAGAGGTTGGGTGAGCAAAGTAGCTGCGGGAGATTTTGGGAGGGTGCCGCTCGGAAGGTTTGATGGGGTGCGTGCGCGCAGGCCTCCAGGGACGTTGGGTGTGGGAAACGCCTTTGGGATATGAGTAGACTTGGGGCTTTTGCAGAACGCCGGTGTGTTCCCATGTGATGAGTTTGAAGGCGGCTTCTTCCGAGGCCTTGCAGGGCAAAGGTGGGTTCCTGAGCAGTGGCTTCTCAATCGGGTAGAATCCAAGCCCTTCCCTTTCTCTTGTGCTCCCAACTGCATATGTAAGGGGACTGGCTCGCACCTTCACAACCGCCCACACCCAGCACCCTTTTTCATTCTACTCCTTTTGCAACCGCCGCAGCATGGGTGCTGGAGAAGTAGGCTGGAGAAGTAACTGTAGTCCTCTTTGGAGAGCTGCTGCTGTTTCCTTGATGCGTGAGAGAAGTTTCAGGCATCGGATTTAACTGGCTGTGCACTTTGCAGTGCAAGTCATGGCACTCCTTTCCAGAAGAGGGGGGGATTACAGTTCAAAACGAACGTTGGAAGCACCTTAGCTTGATCCTAGCCCAGTACTCGTTCTGAGGAGCTGAAGATGTAGATACCATAGACGTAACTGTTGTGACAGATCTCTTGGCATCGCACACGGATTCTTCAGCACTTGGCATGGATTTATGCAGAGCTAAGCAAATGTGTGTGTTGTCAATTCGTGCTGTGCCATAAACATAAAAAACTGAATCATGGTGCTAACGCTTCTCTCAAAATAAACCCTGGTTTTAAAAAACACACAGAGATACTTCGCTGCAACCTGTGTAGTTTGACAAGCTGTTTGGGTTAAAAAGCAAATCTTATTGATTTGGGAGTGTCGGTCATGTCCCTTGTTGTAGTGCGCTGCTTAAATCCCTGAGGCTGTGGAAAAGTTGTCTCTCTTGGCCTCAGTCCTGATGGTTTTCCTTATCTCTAATTTTTGCCATGGTGCGTTTCTGTCCAGCTGCTCTGGGTTGTGACACCAGGGGGAGACTTAACTTCCTTTTATTCCTCCCAGCGGCAAGCATGCATGCCTGGATTATTCTGAAAGGGGCCTGGTTTGTGTTGTGGTAGCTTATGCAAGTTCCCTGCCTGTGAAACTCTAAGCCTGCCTCTGAATGCTCAGAAGCCCAGGCTTCATTCCTGGAGGGTAGGAAGGAAATCTAGCCCCTTTTACTTTAGCACGGGCCTTGAGCCTGCATTTTTGCCCGGTTGCGAAACTCACTTTGAATGTGTGTGAGATAAGGAAAGCTACTTGTACTTTGCCTCCCTCTCCTGGTCTTGCAGTTTCTCCCTGTAAGTTGCTTTCAGAGACCAGAGCTAAAGGTTTCGCCTGAGAATTTGAGGGATTCCATGCAGGGCAGCAGCTTGGAGCCAAAGTAGCCTGAATGGTTACTGGCTTCTTAATAGCTTGAATGCAACTGATCTCGTCCTGATTTCTTTGCCCGCCTAGGGAGCGGGGAGGAAGCCACTGCAGTGGGTGGCAGAGTGTAAGGTAACTTCTCCCTGCAAATGTTGATAAGGTTTGGGTGCATTCTTGGGAGTCGCGCCCATGTCTAAAGATAGTTGCAAAGCCAGTGTGGCCCAGTTAGACCTGTCTTCTAGCCTCTGCCTTGGACCCAATTTCACTATTTTAGAGCACCAGAAATTCCACGAAACAAGTGGACTCCCTTTTTGGGATTACCGTCAATATGAACGTGCTAAAGCTCTGGTATGCAACTAGTTTTACTGCAGGACTACGTTGGGAACTGCTCTGACCATGTGGGCTACAATCCCTGTCCTGCCCCCCTTTCTGGGAAATGCTATTTATTTATAGGATAGTTATTTTATTTTGCTTACTTATTAATACATACAAAACAGGAACTCAAGGTACATAGTTCTCCTTTCCCCCATTTTATCCTCACAACAACCCTGTGAGGTAGGTTAGGCTTAGAGTTGGTGACTGGCCGAAGATCATCCAGTTTGATTCATGGCTGAGTGGAGATTTGAACCCTGGTCTCACCTGGCCCAGCACTCTAACCACTGCACCACATGCATATAAACAACGCTCATAATATATATTCCAGGGCAATTCACAGTAACAATTCATAAACAGTATTCATAAATAATAATTAATCAATAAATAAAATAATAATAATTAAACTTTAATAACTAATCAGTTATAAAAGCACCAAAAGTGCTTCAATGACAGTACAGTTACATAATAAAACAGCCAGTGTTTAGAACTTGTTAAGTCATAATTTTAAAATACCGGTACTCTGGGCGCAGCCTCCTTGCACATCTCTTGCCTCTGGGTTTGCAGCTTTAGGGCCCAATACAAAGGACTGCCCATCTCAACAAAAAAATCCCCATTTCTGGTTTACTGCACAATGCATGCCGGGCCAGTCTTCTAAGAAAGTTCTTACTTTGGTTTTCTCTCCTGCAGTCATTCGAGGAGGACAACTGGTGTGCCACTGGGCTCTTGGGACGCTTCTTAAACCCCAAATCTACTCTTTACCTTTCAGAATCATATGCTTTGGAGGATTTAGGCTTGTTCAAATATCCTACAAGTAGGGAAAGTGTCCCAACTGCGACATACAGCAATAATTGTGCCTTTTGGCATCTTAATGACTGACAGATTTATTGTGATACAGTGGTACCTTGGGTTACAGACACTTCAGGTTACAGACTCCGCTTCCCCCAAAATAGTACCTCGGGTTAAGAACTTTGCTTCAGGATGAGAACAGAAATCGTGCTCCGGAGGCGTGGCGGTAGCAGGAGGCCCCATTAGCTAAAGTGGTGCTTCAGGTTAAGAACAGATCTCCAGAACGAATTAAGTTCTTAAACTGAGGTACCACTGTATGTGCTTTTGTAGGTAAGGAACTGAGTAAAGGATAAACCCTATGGGATGGGAGGGGTTAACGCTTGCATACTAAAAACAGGCATGTGCTTGAGTCCATTTTAAGGTATCTAAAGGAGAAATAGAAAAAGGTAGGTTCAGGCATGCCAAGAATGCATATGTGTCATTTTTATACATGCGTTAATATAAGCGTACGTGCTTACCTGGTAAATCCTCCCGCTAAATCCAGTGGAGCTTATTTTCCAGTAAATGCATACAGTAGTAGGTTTACATTTTAAGGTGGCCAAAGACTTTGCTCCAGTTAACTAGAAAAACAAACAGCCTATGTTCTAGAGATGGTACGTTAAAGATGCCTCCCAAGTTGAGAATAAGCCTAGTGGCTTAGACTCAGAGTTGGAAGGAAACCTGGGGGTCATTTAGCTCTGGGGGGGTCAAACCAGCAACCGGGGAATTGTCAGAACCATGCTCTAACCAGCCAAGCTGCATGAAATAGCCTGTGAGCCAACGTCTTTGTTTCAAATCTTACCTTTGCCGGAAACTCGCCTGGTGGGCTTGGACAAACCGACTTTTCTTTCAATCTTGTCTCCCATACATTTTTATCCTGTCCCTTCCCCGTGTAGGTGTGGGCAGTATATAAGCCACCCCCACCCACCCCACACTTTAATCCTCATAACTCTGTGAGATAGGTTAAACCAGGGGTCAGCAAACTTTTTCAGCAGGGGGCCGGTCCACTGTCCCTCCAACCTTGTGAGGGGCTGGACTATATTTTGAAAAAATAAAACGAACGAATTCCTATGCCCCACAAATAACCCAGAGGTGCATTTTAAACAAAAGCACACATTCTACTCATGTAAAAACACGCTGATTCCCGGACCGTCCACGGGCCGGATTGAGAAGGCGATTGGGCCGGATCTGGCCCCCGGACCTTAGGTTGCCTACCCCTGGGTTAGACCGAGAGAGAACATAATCTTGCTTGCATAAATTGCAAGGACCTCATTGGCACCTGGCCTTTGGAGACCTAAGTGGCTGAGGACCCAGACACCTGGAGGAACGTGGGACTCGTAGAATTGCAGCGTTGGAGGGGATCACGAGGGTCATCTAGTCCAACCCCCCCAGCAATGCAGGAATCTTTTATTTTGTATTTTTGCCCTGATGATTCATTGCTGCCGTCCAGTGTAAGAGCTGTCCTCGTAGGACTGGGCATCACCCTGGAATCACCTCTCTTCCTCTCACCTAGAGGGGCAGACATGACCGAAGATGAGCAATTGTCGTGAATGAGATGATTGAGCAAAAATACTGACTCTGGCATGTCGAGACTTTTCTGTTCTGCATGCTGGTATTTTGCTCTTTGTTCGATTCTGTTTGAGTTCTGCTGTGCAAAGAACTTTATAGCCGCTCTTTGATCGCATGAAACGCTGTCCCGTGGAACTTACTGGTGATCCAAATCAGTCTCTCTTAGCTTGCTGCTCTCCAGATGTTTGGAGTTGCAACTTTCACAATCAATTCTGGCCACCATGACCATGTGGATGTAGCAGTATCACTTGTGTGGGTTTGCCCGTGATGCTTCCCATTTGGCTGAATCAGAAGAGTGCTGCATTAAAGGGTCCGTCCTAGTAGGCAGCTGATCCTGAGACATTGGTGCTGTGGCCGAGAGAGGTCCTTGTCATCCCCGCGAGAGTCTTCTTTGTTGACGTCCAATTCCTGGCCTCCAAGGCCAAATCTCTCTAGGCTTTTTGTCTCCTAGACATCTCCCTCCATAGGAGATAGGTAAAGGTAAAGGGACCCCTGACCATTAGGTCGAGTCGTGGCCGACTCTGGGGTTGCGGCGCTCATCTCGCTTTACTGGCCAAGGGAGCCGGCGTACAGCTTCCAGGTCATGTGGCCAGCATGGCTAAGCCGCTTCTGGCGAACCAGAGCAGCGCACGGAAACAATGTTTACCTTCCCGCTGGAGTGGTACCTATTTATCTACTTGCACTTTGACATCCTTTCGCACTGCTAGGTTGGCAGGAGCAGGCACCGAGCAATGGGAGCTCACCCCGCCGCAGGGATTTGAACCGCCGACCTTTTGATCGGCAAGCTGAAGAGGCTCAGTGGTTTAGACCACAGCGCCACCCGCGTCCCCTCCATAGGAAATACTTTCCCCCTTTTTATAGTGCCATCTAAGCCCATTGCACTTGGTTAGAAGACAGGTCCGCTCTTCGAGTGCTGGTGTGAGCAGGAGGCTTGGCAGAGGCATCGACCTACTTGAAGGATCCCGTTTCCACTTTCAGGGAAACGAGACACTCTTGCCTGTGGAGAACTCTCTTCCCTTGCTTCTCCCGTATTCACTTTCAGGCGTCGCCCTGGGCTCTTATGCACATTTGCCTGCTGGGTGGCTTTCGGGACAAAGCCAGGCCCGCTTGCAGCCTCCAGATTAATGCGTTTTCAGCAGCATTTGGGACTTGCACAGGAGCGAGTCAGGAGGTGCCGCAGAAGGAGGACGTTCCACTCTGTTCCCAAAACTGGTTTCCATTCAAGCCCTTCAATATATTTTTATTACTCCTAATCTGTTGAGGGGGTTGTGTACGGCGATCCGGTTTCATTCTTGAGTAGCGCATGTAGGCAGGAGGTGCAAAGGGTTTTGCAGTATTTAAGAGGAAGCTGGGAGGGGAGGGGAGCGGTTGGGACCCAGACATCCCAGTGAAGAGAGGGGCTGTGTTTGCAGTGGTTTCCCAGGCAGTACTCGTGTCTTACCTGGGAGTCACCTGATGTGGGAAGCCCCCCCCCCCCCGCTCCAGTGATTGGCTGCCAGTTGCAGCCCCTTAGTGTTGGGAGGGGGGAAAAGAAACTCTGCACATGCTCAGAGCTGCTCTTCTCACGACAGTTGCTGCAGAGTTGATCCCTAGCTCTGAGAAAGATTCTTGAGTTGTTCTTTTGGAAGGCCTTGTTTGAATTATTCCCCGTGTCGAGGAAGGGTTAGGTGGGGATGGAGAGAAATGTTTGAAAATAAGAGGAGAGTGGCGAGGAGAACAGTGCGTGGGAGAAACTAAAAATCATGTGTCGGCTGGATGCCTGGGGAAGACGATACCAAGTAGAAAAATAATAAAAAGACCGTCTAGCTTATAGTATCCTGGATTGAGGCATTTTATTGAAAGGTTCACCTGCCCCCCTTGGGCTGAAATCCTTTCAGAGTATCCTCACCCCTCTCACCAATGGATTAGGCCAGGCATGCCCAAAGTCCGTTTCAGGGGTCTAACCCGGCCCACTGGTCGGTTTAATACAGCCCCTAAAAAACTCAACAACTTCAATCCTAAACTTTGGTCGGCCCCCACGGCCCTTCACTTCATCATATCTGGCCCTCTTTGAAAAAAGTTTGGACACCACTGATTTAGGCCCAGACAACCATGCTGCTCCTCCAGGATGCTATAAACTAGACGATTTTGACCACAACTCCCAACACAGTGTTGCCAGCTGGCCCAAACCTCTATTCCTCCTGATTCCCATTTTGCTCTTCCAACTAATCACTAACATTTCATGACTACTAAAGATGCAGATGCTGCTGTCATTAGGCTGGGTCTTTTGTTTAAATAGATATTGTAAATTTTGGATTTTTTTGTGTGTGTGTGTTTTGCAAATCTGCCCCCTCTTGATAACCTCCCTCTTGTTTCTCTGTAGCACAGTTTTTACTCCCATTTCAGCTGACACCCACCACCCGATTTCACTACTGCAGGCTGTGATGTGTTAAACAAGAGCAACCCAGAACATTTCGCCTCCCTTTTTGGAGACTCGCTCCAAGTTGGCATAGGCCAGGGGTTGGCTCAGTGGGCCAGAGGCCACTTTCTATGCTCGTAGCCTCCGTTGTTACTTAGTCCAGGGCAACCAGACAAAAGTGGCTCTTTTATAGCTGCTGTGGCACACTCCCCGCCAAGGGCCTCTTCAAATGCACTTGAGTCAATGGTTCTCTTCTCCTCCTGCAACGAGACAGCATCTGGCGGCTCAACAATCTTACACAGAGTGTTAGAAACTCAGATATGTAATGCAATCACCAAATGGCACCTTGCATCTAGGTTACAGTTGCCACCAAGGAATGCCTAGGTGCCATTTTCTTTTGCAATGAAATAATTATTATTGTTATTATTATTTCATTTCTATACCTCTTTATATTTTAAAGGAAAAAAATCTCAAAGCAATATACAACAAACTATAACTTCAAATAAAACAACCCAGAATAAAGCAAATTCAAGCTTCAAGGAAAATATTTCAGATCTTTCCCTAAGGGACATTTTGCTTTCCCCATGTTTATTCACTTACTAATTTATATAGCTGCCCCTAGCAGAAGTGGATGCTGGTGGCGCTGTGGGTTAAACCATAGAGCCTAGGGCTTGCTGATCAGAAGGTTGGTGGTTCGAATCCCTGTGACAGGGTGAGCTCCCATTGCTCAGTCCCTGCTCCTGCCAACCTAGCAGTTCGAAAGGACGTCAAAGTGCAAGTAGATAAATAGGTATCTGGTGGGAAGGTAAACGGCGTTTCCGTGTGCTGCTCTGGTTTCGCCAGAAGCAGCTTAGTCCTGCTGGCCACATGACCCGGAAGCTGTACGACGGCTCCCTCGGCCAATAAAGCGAGATGAGCGCCGCAACCCCAGAGTCGGCCACGACTGGACCTAATGGTCAGGGGTCCTTTTACCTTTTCTGTAGCAGAAGTACTCCAGGAAGCCAGTGTGGTGTAATGGCTAGAGTGTCGGACTAGGACCTGGAAAATCAAGGTCCAATTCCCTCTCAGTCATGAAGTTCTGTGGGTGGCCTTGGTGTGTGTGAACCATGTACGCCTTGGAGAAAAAGGCAGGAAATAAGTGCAACAAATAAGCACTTCTGCTTACCTGCATAAGAAAGCCGGAGAGATCAGCCAGATGGAGAGGTCAGTTGTCAACCTGGCGCCCACAGATCTCCACATAGTCGCAATTGGACTCGGACCAAATGTGCCTGGCTAATTTCTAACACTGCTCACATACTCAGGATCTTGCAAGTTGTGACCTTTGTTGATGCATCTGCTGACATTTTAATGAAACTTTTTGAAAAATCTTTCCTGTAGGTGGTGATTTTGGGCTTTCATAATGGTCCCTCTCTTTCTTTCTTCCTCTCCTCGACTGCCTGTTTGGCCCCAAAGTTGGGAGGCGGCGAACTTTCCTTAAGTCCAATTTCTCCTCGTGGAACGCTTTCCTTGCCGTAAGACATGACAGCGTTAACGCTGATAGTCTTTCTGAAGTTTGGTTGTAGTCTGAATCAGGTTTGCCCTTGATTCATTCATTTCAGTTCACGTTACTGTTTTGAAACGTTCAAATCGAAATCACCTTGATGTGCTTGAAACTGGGTGTCAACTGCTTTGAAAGGATGATGGTGTGCCCTGAAAGGCGGTTTATAAATCTCCAAACCCATAAAAGAGAAGCAAGCTACGTTCTCTGCCCCAACCCAGACTGTGACTGGGGGGCAGCTTTGAGCGGTCTTGTGGCCTCCCCAGGAAGCAGGTGGGCAGCAATCGCCACAACTGATGGGGATACTCCAAATCTCAGTCTTTCAGGCAAACACAGAAGAGTGCAGCAGGTTGCTTTCTGGAATCTAAATAGAATTGTGGTACATACATGCAATCTACCCCTCTAAAACAGTTAACAATCGCTTTGGGAATTGGGTTTCTACTGCAAGGTCTCCTTGTCTGAAAACTCATGAATATTTCAGCTCCATCTTCCAAATAGCTTGTTTGCCACAAATAAACTTCCCGTGGTGATTCCTACAAACTTTCCCAAGGCAGTAGCAATACGTTGGTTTTTTTTAAGCCCAGTTATTTCTCTCCTGCTTCCTTTCTTTGTCTGTTTGGGCATTTCAGATCCTCCTGAGAGCCGTTTTCAAAAGTTTGTCGGTGGGTAACCAATGTCATGCCCTCTGGGCGCTGCTGGACTGCAAAGCGCATCAGTTGCTTAGAGCGTGGTGCTGATAATGCCGAGGTTGCAGGTTCAATCCTGCATTACATTGCAGGGTTTGACCAAATGACCCTCGGGTCCCTTTCAACCAGGGTGGATAAAAATCAATGACTTGAAAAATAATAATCAGATTTTTAAATTTTAAATCAGATTTTTTAAAAAAAATAAATCAGATTTTTAAAATAATATGCTTTTGGAGAAAAAAATATTTCTAAGGGTACTTTTCTATTTAAGTTACATTCTAGTCCAAAGGCTATTCATCAGGAAATAAGGATTTGTTTTAAGTTTTTCATGTGTGCTAAAACTCAGGCTGAGTTTTCTTTCAAAAAATTGTTTAACCACACCAGTTAACAAACCTGGATACATATGCCATGATGTTATTGTTTTAGTTAAATAAATAGTTATTAGGGAAATGTTTGTTTTTCTCCTTCTAATAAGCTACAGCAGAAAAGTTGTCCAAATAAAAACAGTTAACTTATTAAACCTCACATTAATTTCATAATTATTGGTCTGTGTATTTCTAGCAGTATAACCAAATCAGTAATTTTTTATATAACTGTAAAAACTCCTCTGAAGATTTATTATTCCAAAAATGAAACCTTCATCTGGTTGCAAATATTAAGATTATAGCAGCAAGAATGAGTCTTTCTGTTAAAAAATTATTTAAATCAAGTCTTACTGACTGGTGATTTAAATCGTGATTTAGACCGATTTGGTTTAAATCAAATCCACCTTGCTGTCAACTCTATGATTCTGTGACCATTTGCCTTGCTGGCTGATGGGAACTGGAGTCCCCTTTGGCTTCCCCTGAGTTCCTGTGCCCCTCAATGATGCTTGCAACCTTATACGATTCCTTCTGCAGGCTGAAGTGACTGCTTTCATTTCCTCTCCCTTTTTTGCAGTTGTTGTTTAGTCGTGTCCAGCTCTTTGTGACCCCCTCGACCTGAGCACGCCAGGCACTCCTGTCTTCCACTGCCTCCTGCAGTTTGGTCAAACTCATGCTGGTAGCTTCGAGAACACTGTCCCACCATCTCATCCTCTGTCGTCCCCTTCTCCTTGTGCCCTCCATCTTTCCCAGCATCAGGGTCTTTTCCAGGGAGTCTTCTCTTCTCATGAGGTGGCCAAAGTATTGGAGCCTCAGCTTCAGGATCTGTCCTTCCAGTGAGCACTCAGGGCTGATTTCCTTTGGAATGGAGAGGTTTGATCTTCTTGCACTCCATGGGACTCTCAAGAGTCTCCTCCAGCACCAGAATTCAAAAGCATCCATTCTTCGGCGATCAGCCTTCTTTATGGTCCAGCTCTCACTTCCATACATCACGACTGGGAAAACCGTATCTTTAACTATACGGCACCATTAAAAGGGAACAGATCTGTCAATTACAGTTTTATATGTTGTGCAGTCACGGTGTGTGTGTGTGTGTATACGCGCATGCGTGCCAGCCCCTTGGATCTATTCATTTTTCTACATCTACTCCTTCCCCTTTTTCTTGAGGACAGTGTTGTAACATCCTGCCTGGGACTGGGAGGCTAGTAAGTTAGGTGCAACAACCTTGCCCCGGAAAAGAGAGTGGCTGTGAAGGCTGTGTCGCGGTTGTTTCCTCTTTGCTTTAAAGGAGAAAGGAAGTCTTTTATTTGGTTGTTTGTATTGTTGCATGTTATGCTCACTGTATGTTATGTTCACATTTAACGAGGGTGGATTTGTGTATTGGGGTGGGGGGGTTGTGTTATGTTGTAAATAAAATTCCAATGAAATTTTAAAAAATAAATAAAGGGAGAAACGCAACTCATTCTGCACTCCATCCCAGGGAGGGAGGAGAGAGCTGACCCCACAGTGCCACAAATGACGAATAGTCTTAAAAGAGTTGTAGGGCGTTCCTAGGAGGAGAAGGAAAGCAGAGCTTTGTCGAGGTTTGTGTCCATGCAGCATGGTGTATGAGAGTTGCACAGGTCCCTGGCAGAATACGGGCCAGAGCTGGATGGTTATGGTGGTCAGAGTTGGTTGCACACTAAGATCTGGAACCCCAGAGCCCTGCTGTCCAGGGTGAGTAAGAGAGATCAAGGTCTAGGGTTGTAAAGACTGAGGAGAGAATAATTGGGTGCACTCTTCCCACCTTGGATCAAATCTATGCTTCCAGGTGCCATAAGAAAGCTGCTGAGATAGCGCAGGATAGTGCGCACCCCAGAAATGATCCCTTTCAGCTTCTGCCTTCTGGAAGAAGGTCCAGGGTTATAAAGACTAGGACTAGCCACCTGAGAAACAGTTTCTATCCAAATGCGATTTTGGTTTTAAACGCAGTGTAAGGTAGTCTCTGTGGGAGTATATTGTATTTAATTATGGGGTATCAGAATTTTTAGGGGGTTAGCCAGGCTGGGATAGCAGGCTTGTTGGTTTTTGAATGTCTGATGTAGATATTTTCAATTTCGTTGTTCTGTATGGGACAATGACAATAAAAATTATTGTATTGTCTGGGGCAGCCAAGTCCAGGCATGCCAAGGGTGGGAGCCAAATCCATCTGCTCAAGGAGCAGGAAGGGGGGCGTTCACACAGAGCAGGTGCTTGTGCATGTGGCCTGGTGGCCTGTTGCTCAGGGTCGGACCCAGGAGACTTGATGCTGCTCCTTTAGTGGCCTCAAACAGACTTGCTACTAGTTTTGAATTGTGCCCTATCTGACAGCTTGCTGTAGATCAGGGCTTCCCATACATTTTGGGGGCCCTGCTCCCTTGGCTGGTTCCATAAACCCAATCCCAGCGCACCCTGACCTATGAAAAGCATAATTCAGAATAGTGGTTGGCGCAGCCCACTAAGGAAGTTCATAACACAGTGAAAACAGTAACAATCAATTGCATGTTTATTCAAAACGCTGTTAAAACTGTTTAATTAATTCAGCAAACTGGATGGACTCAATCCAGCTTTTCAAAGTCAGATCTTTACATCTCCAGTACTTTGCTGTCTCCCCCATACCATTCACTTCCAAATCTGGGACACCTACTGGGATAATAACTAAAGATCTAATAATTGAATAATAATAACGAAAAGAATACAAGTTTTTAGGGTCTTTTGGGAGATCGGGGAACTCCTTTGCTGGCTGTCTTTTGCAACTGATCTATGAAACAAGTTCTTTGGAGCTTGAAGCAGCTGATAAACACACACACACCACACATGCCTTTTTTGCCCTGATGGCATCCATGCCCCCTTTGTCTCGCCCCAAGGTCCACGCCTGGGAAATCTCGGATCAGTTGCTGCAGATCCGGCAGGATGTGGAATCCTGCTACTTTGCCGCTCAAACCATGAAGATGAAGATCCAGACCTCGTTCTACGAGCTCCCGACGGACTCTCACGTCTCGCTGCGGGACTCGCTGCTCACCCACATCCAGAATTTGAAAGACATGTCCCCTGTCATCGTCACCCAGGTGAGCAGTGAACCCCAGGTTTGTGGGGAGCGAGTGGCCATTTCAGAAGGCAGCCACCAGCTTGCATGGCTTTTCAAGGGGGCTTCACAGAGGGGTATCTTTTATCGGTGGTTACTGGCTGGGTTGGTTCACGTGCTGCCTCCACTGTCAGGTAGTATGCCTCCCATTGAAACCAGTTGAACAATACCAGTTGCTGGAAACCACAGGAGGGGAGAGGGCTCTTGTGCACGGGTCCTGCTTGCATCTAGTTAGCTACTGTGAGAACAGTATTCTAGGCTAGATGGGAACCTGCAGACCCAGCTCATGTTCTTTTAACCTTTAAATCCCTATACGGCCTAGGACCCTTGTACCTATGGGACCGCCTCTCCTGGTATGTCCCACCGAGGACCTTACGGTCTTCAAACAAAAACATCTTGGAGGTCCCGGGCCACAGGAAGGTTAGGCTGGCCTCAACCACAGCCAGGGCCTTTTCGGCCATGGCCCCGATCTGGTGGAACACTCTATCACAAAGAGACCAGGGCCCTGCGGGACTTGACATCTTTCCGCAGGGCCTGCAAGACAGAGCTGTTCCGCCTGTCCTTTTGCCAAGGCACAGCTTGACCCCCTCCTTTTGTAATCCTCAAAGCACTCTAGCCCAGTGGTTGCCATTAATTTGATTCTGAATTGATTCTAGAATGAATTGATTTTAGAATGTATTTCAATTAATAGATTGTGATTTTATGTAAACTCTGTTACTTTTACTGTTGTTAGCTGCTCTGAGCCCAGCTTCAGTTGGGGAGGGCGGGGTATAAATAAAAATGTATTATTATTGTTAATGTTAATACAGTGGTACCCCGCAAGACGAACGCCTCGCGAGACGAAAAACTCGCAAAACGAAAGGTTTTTTCGTTTTCGAGTTGTCTCGCAAGACGAATTTCCCTATGGGCTTGCTTCGCAAAACGAAGCTTGCCCCGGGGACAGCGGGTCTTCTCTTTTGAAGCAAGGGGCGGCGGGGAGATCGCTTCTCCCCACCGCCCCTTGCTTCAAAAGAGGTCCGGGGGCAGCTCTTCCCGCTGCCCCCGGACCTCTTTTGAAGCAAGCGGCTGCGGGGAGATCGCGTCTCTCCGCAGCCGCTTGCTTCAAAAGAGATCCCGGACCTCTTTTGAAGCAAGCGGCTGCGGGGAGATCGCTTCTCTCCGCAGCCGCTTGCTTCAAAAGAGATCCCGGACCTCTTTTGAAGCAAGCGGCTGCGGGGAGATCGCGTCTCTCCGCAGCCGCTTGCTTCAAAAGAGATCCCGGACACCTGCCCCAGCCGCTGGGCTTCGTAGCGCTGCTGCGAAGCCGGGCGGGGGGGCGGGAACACCTGCCCCAGCCACCCCGCTTCGGAACGCTGCTCCGAAGTGGGGGGGGGGGCGGGAACACCTGCCCCAGCCGCCGGGCTTCGTAGCGCTGCTGCGAAGCCCGCGCCCCCCAGCCTTCAGAAGAGGTCCGGGGACAGACTGTCCCCGGACCTGGTCTGAAGGCGGTTTCCCTAGGAACGCATTAATTGATTTTCAATGCATTCCTATGGGAAACCGTGCATCGCAAGACGAAAAAACCGCAAGACGAAGAGACTTGCGGAACGAATTAATTTCGTCTTGCGAGGCACCACTGTATTAATATTAATATTATTACCTATTGCCCCTGGCAGCTCAGTGGACTTTCAAAAGGTACCCTGCCTTTTCCCCAGTCTCCCTGTGAATTCCAGTCACAACAGCAGGCACCTGCCTTTAGCCTTTGTGTCTCTTTGGGGGGCTTCCTGGCTGTTTAGTGTCAAGCAGCGTTCTTGGACTTGAATGACCCCTTGGTCTGAACTCCTCCAGCAGGCAGCTCTTACATTAACTGAAAGCCAGGCCCAATTGTAGCGGACCGTTCCTTTGCGGTGGGGAGCCACATCTTTTAGCTGGAAGCACCGACCTTTGACCTGTGTTCTCCTACCGCCTCTCTCCCCTTGCAGCTTGCGTTAGCCATAGCAGACCTCGCCCTACAGATGGCCTCCTGGAAGGGCTGTGTGCACACACTGGTTGAAAAGTAAGTGGCTCCCTTTTCAAATCTCCCTCTTCTCCCCACCTCCAGTTGAACCTTCTATACCCTGTCATAGAATAGAATCATAGAATCATAGAGTTGGAAGAGACCACAAGGGCCATCGAGTCCAACCCCCTGCCAAGCAGGAAACCCCATCAGAGCACTCCTGATAGATGGTTGTCAAGCCTCTGCTTAAAGACCTCCAAAGAAGGAGACTCCACCACACTCCTTGGCAGCAAATTCCACTGTCAAACAGCTCTTACTGTCAGGAAGTTCTTCCTAATGTTTAGGTGGAATCTTCTTTCTTGTAGTTTGGATCCATTGCTCCGTGTCCGCTTCTCTGGAGCAGCAGAAAACAACCTTTCTCCCTCCTCTATGTGACATCCTTTTATATATTTGAACATGGCTATCATATCACCCCTTAGCCTCCTCTTCTGTAATGGTTTTGTAAAGTGCTGATGACATCAGATGGCCCCGGGTGTGAAGTGGGAAACCCAAATGAGGTGCTTCTGTGTAAATGCAGATTCTCATGGGGTGGTGGTGGTCGTGGGCTGCTCTTCTGGGCCTTTTAAAATGGCTTCCAACCACGTGGGGAGCTGCGTGTCACAGGTGGGAGAGGTTTAGTGGGTCTGGGGATTGCCTGTTGGTTTGTTTGTGCTTTGCTTTTTCATGCACATGGTTGTGTTCCGACTGCCAACCTGAAAATTAACAGAAAATCGTGACGAGTAAAATTGATTTAGGGACAGCTTGCTTAGTAAGAACAGCAGCACCTCCAGCGTTTGCTCACAAATAGGCAGCCATCAAAGGTGTATTCAAACAAAACAGTGTTTGTGATCTTTGTCAAAGTGGGGAAGGGCGGAGGCTAAATGATCTGAAAGGTGGGGGCCAGGGACCACCACTGACAAGGTCCTGCCCCACATACTCGCTAAGGGTACCAGTATAGGAACCAACTCCTAGGGGCTAAGGTCCCTTTTGTCTGTACGACCGAGCTGAAATGGCTATTCCTCCGGCTGTATCTTCGGAATCTCCTCTGACGGTGATTAACAACCTAAGCCTTTGAATGAGACTTCAGGTATGCTCCCTATTGCCCAGAAGGTACTCTGGGTACTCTGCGCAGTAGCAGAAGGAGCCAGAAATATGTGCCACATTGCTACTTTATTTCTAACTACTCAAGACAGAAAAGAATATGCGTCTGCTCTCTGTGAGAGACAGAGAACAACAGGACAAAGAAACGGGAAACCAGTAACATCAACATCCGTCTCCCGTGAGACTTCCAACAGTCTGGAATGTCAACAGAGTCTTGTGACTCCAAGAGCTGCACAGTGGATAACAGAAATCTCACACCTTTGGTCCCCAATAATTTTTTTGAGGGCCCTCTCCCATGGTGATGGGGATTGCCATTCAAATGGTGTGTGTGTGCCGTGCCATGTGATCGTTTATATGGGGCAGGGCTTACCTGCCCCCCAGTATTTTATTCAAGCTGGCACCCTGGGTACCAGTGATGGTGATAAAGATGGGACACCAGTCACAGGCCACCTGGAAGATCGTAATCTTAATTTTGGGAAGGAAGGACCATAGCTCAGTGGCAGAGCATATGCCTTGCATGCTGAAAGTCCCAGCTTCAGTTCCCCAATGGGAAGAGAACCCTCCCTGGAATCCTAAAGAGCTTCCTGTCGGTGTAGACAACACTGAACTAGATGGACCAAGGGCAGCTAGTAGGCAGGCTGGACCCAAACTGTGTAGGGCTTTAAAGGCCTCAACCAGCCCTTTGAATCAGGCTCTAAATATAGCATTGTAGATGCAGCAGTATTTCTGACTTCCTTTTCAACATCTTCACTTACTCTTAAACCATATTCTTAAGCCAGCCTGTTGTCTATGCAGAAACTGGCTTGACCGAATGGCAATATAGGTTACAGCTGCGATAGGTAAAGGGACCCCTGACCATTAGGTCCAGTTGTGGCCGACTCTGGGGTTGCGGCGCTCATCTCGCTTTACTGGCTGAGGAAGCCGGCGTACAGCTTCCGGGTCATGTGGCCAGCATGACTAAGCCGCTTCTGGCGAACCAGAGCAGCGCACAGAAACGCCGTATATCCTCCCGCCAGAGCGGTACCTATTTATCTGCTTGCACTTTGGTGTGCTTTCGAACTGCTAGGTTGGTAGGAGCAGGGACCGAGCAACGGGAGCTCACTCCGTCACGGAGATTCGAACCGCCGACCTTCTGATTGGCAAGTCCTAGGCTCTGTGGTTTAACCCACAGCGCCAACCATGTACATCTGCGATAAACAGTCCAAATTCTTTCAGAGCTGAGAAGCAGTATTCTCAATTTCCTTGGAAGACAAAACCATAACGCCAGATAGAATAAGAGTGTGTGTGGGGGGGGAGTAACCTGGACAATTGCAGCTAGGTTACTTGCCACGGAGGTAAGGGTGCAAATTTGTGTGTGTGTGTGTGTGTGTGTTTTAAAGCACGAAAACATGTTTATCATACTTCACCCTGCTCTTGCATGGGACTTCCAGGATTGCGACTGATCAAGTCCAAACCTGCATAGCATTAGTAGTTCTTCGGCAATCGCCCAGGCTCTCTTGCCCAGCTAGGACAGCCACCCTCTGGAATCGGGGTCAAGAACTTGGGAGCCCCTATTGCTGGGGGGTGGGTGTGCCCCTAGCAATCCCCTTTCACTGCTGTCTCACGTTTCTCCTCCCTTCCTTTCCCCCAACGCCCCCCCTCCCTCGCCCTGGAACCCCAGGTACAACAATGACGTGACCTCGCTGCCCTTCCTACTGGAGATCCTGACCGTGCTGCCGGAGGAGGTCCACAGCCGGTCCCTGCGTATCGGAGCCAACCGCCGCACTGAGATCATCGAAGACTTGGCTTACTACTCCAGCACGGTGGTCTCTCTGCTGGTAAGCAGCCAGGAAAGAGGGAGAGCCTGGGAGCCGATTGGGTGGAGGGGCTGGAGAACTCGACATGGAGATGGGAAGGTCTGGGTTCAAATCCCCACTTAGCCCTGGAGTTCAGTGAGCGACTTGGAGCCTCCCAGGCTATCTCAGCCTAGTCTACCTCCCTGGACGACTGAACTTAAAGTTGCATGCTCCTGGGGTGTGTGTCTGTGTCTAGGGCCTGATATCTCATAGGCTGCCTGCAAAGGAATGGGTGGGGAACCTATTGCTTTCCCTTTTCAATCTATTGAGATTTTTCAGCTTAGCAAAAATTACATAGAATTGTAGAGTTGGAAGGAACCCCAGGGATCATCTAGTCCAGCCCTCTGCAATGCAGGAATCTCAACTAAAGCATTCATGACGGGTTAATAATAATAATAATAATAATAATAATAATAATAATAATAATAATTTATTTATACCTCACCCTCCCCAGCCAAGACCGGGTTCAGGGCGGCTAACACCAGGTATAAAAACTATTGATTCAAATACAACTGAAAAACAAGATTAAGTACAACATTAAAATGCAGCCTCATTTCAGGAGAAACTCAAATCAAAAGCTTTTGGGGGATGAAAATGTCAAATCTTCACCAAGGCTAACTATCTAGACTGGTCCTACGTGGGCCAGAAAAAAACCAAGGAAGTCCCCAAGTAGGGGTTCCATCGCAGAAGGAGAAAGGAAAAAGGAAAGAGGGGGAGGGGATCAAGTTGATTCCAAGCCAAAGGCCGGGCGGAACAACTCTGTCTTACAGGCCCTGTGGAAAGAAATTAGATCCTGCAGGGCCCTGGTCTCATGAGACAGAGCGTTCCACCAAGTCGGGGCCAGTGCTGAAAAGGACCTGGCTCTGGTTGAGGCTAATCTGACTTCCTTAGAGGTTCGGGACCTCTAGGGTGTTGCTATTTATGGACCTTAAGGTCCTCCCTGGGGCATACCGGGAGAGGCGGTCCCGTAGGTACGAGAGTCTTAGGCCATATCCAATCTGTGCATAAAAACTTCTGAACTTAAGACATAACTTAGCTACGAACCTAGCTCCAGTGGTGCTCGTGGATGCACAGAAAAAGGACAAAATCCAAACAGTCATGACGAAAATACACAGGCAGCAATATGAAGATAATTTATAGGTTTTAAAATAAGAACCATACCGTTCAGGTTGTGATGTCTGTCCACAATGGGGAGATCTGGGGGGGAGGATTGCCCCCTGTCTTCTCAAGAAGCGGAGACCAAGTGACTTAAAGTCACGTTTTAGATTTAACCCAGGGGTCTGCAACCCGCGGCTCCGGAGCCGCATGTGCCTCTTTTACACCTTTGCCGTGGCTCCGGGACGGATACTAGCGAGGGGAGGAGGCGCATTGTGCTCCCCAACACTCCCCACTGTGGCGGGCGCTGGACTGGCTGTGACATCGCATGGGGGTCCTAACGCACGCACTGTCCCAACGTCACCTTCCCGCCCGCCCGCTACATTGTAAGGGGCATGTACGCTGGTCACTGCATTGAAAGGGGGCATGTACGCTGGTCACTGTTTTGAAGGGAAGTGAAGAACACACACACACAAAAAGCTAACTTGTTAATTTAACGTTTATTTCTATGAGGAGGAGTAATTCTGAGGGGTCAAACAAAGAAATAATAAAAAAGTGACAAAAAAGTTATTTTTGTAATGACGAGTTTTGCGGCTCCCAGTTTTTTTTTCTTCGGAAACGGGTCCAAGTGGCTCTTTTTGTCTTAAAGGTTGCAGACCCCTGATTTAACCCCTCTTAAGTTGTCTGTTAGGCTCTGTAACTTTTCTACAACCCCTAACTGCCATGACCATTGCTTTTTGATCTCCCAGCCAGAACCAGCACGTTGGCCAAGTTTAACCCCCCCCTTATTTATTTATTTTGGTACTAGAATATCCTGGAGAATCGCAGCCTGGATGCTACTCTCCGGGTCAATTAACTAAACATTACTCAGTCAATTAACCTGGGCATTGCAGCTTTTCTCTTTTGTCTTACTTCTTCATCTAAAGTTTTGGTTGATTCCGCTCGTCGATTAAGCGGGTGACGGCTTTCAGCCCGCATTGAAATAGTGGCAGCTTTTTTCAAAAAGAGGATGAGCTTTGAGGACAAACGGGATGAGGACAGGATGTGGCAGGACTTTGCTGGGCAGCCCTCCCCCAGTTTAAAATGGAGGGGATTCCCCCCCCCTTCCCTTGGCGCCCTGCCGTGATCCAGGCTCAGTGTTTGACTAAGACAGCAAAGCTGCTGAGGCCAGCATGGTCTCTCTCAGCCTCTCGGCCTGATTTTGCTGAGGCTCCACTTTTGAGTCACTCGGGGTGAGCTGGAATAACTTGCCCGCTGACCGGCTGTCTCCTGGCACAATCTACTTCCTGTTTGGGTCCTTCCTGCATTCCCTGGTTCCCTCTGTGAATCGAATCTCTCTGCCATCACAGAAATAGGGGCTGGCAACCTTGAGAGATGTTACGTTAGGCAGAATTCAGACCCACCCCCCCTTCTCAGAAGGCTGCCCAGGGAGGGTCAAGCGCTGGCAAAGAGTAGCCTTCTACGATGCATGATATATGATATCTTTATTGTCATTGTCCCATGCAGAACAATGAAACTGAAAAACTACAGAAAACATTCAACCCCCCCTAAAAACTCTGAAACCCCATTTTAAAATACGCTATACTATAGAGACCCCTTATGCTGCATTTAGAACCAGAATTGCATTTGCGTAGAAACTGTTTCACAGGCGGCTAGTCCTGGTCTTTATAACCCTGGACCTTCTTCCAGAAGGCAGAAGCTGAAAGAGATCATTTCCGGGGTGCACACTATCCTGCGCTATCTCTGCAGCTTTCTTATGGCACCTGGAAGCGTAGATTTGATCCAAGGTGGGAAGAGTGCACCCAATTATTCTCTCTGCAGTCTTTACAACCCTGGACAGCGTTGTTTTTCCCCTGACCGTGCAGCTCCCAAAGCACACACACAGACCATAAGGCCCCTTTTGGCATGCAGCTGCCACCAACCAGCACAGCTTGCCCTACTGCAAAACAGCTGGAGGGCCACCTGCATGTGAGCTGCAGATTTCAGGCACTCACACATGCACAGATTGCATTGTTGGGGATGTGCTGAGCACTATCAGCACCACTGCGAGGTCTCCCTAGCCCCCTCTCCCAATTTCCCTTTCTTCCCTGCAGATGACCTGTGTGGAGAAGGCGGGCAACGACGAGAAGATGCTGATTAAGATCTTTCGCTGCCTGGGCAGCTGGTTCAACCTGGGCGTCCTCGACAGCACCTTCATGGCCAACAGCAAGTTGCTGTCGCTGCTCTTTGAGGTTCTGGTGAGTTTTCCAGGGTCCCTCCTCTCTCGCAGAGGGCAGCCTGGCACCATGTCAGGGGACAATGGCATCGGGGAGGCCTTCAGTGCAGCCTTGGTTGCTGCAAAGGCCTCATCTGGGCAGCTCTTGAAGAGAGAACGGCCCAGTCTTACGCTAGGATACAGTCAGCGACTGAAATGTCCTGATGTGTGCATAGTGCTCTCTTTCTCTGTTTCTGTGTCTGCTGGCAGCTTACTGCGTGTTCACAGAACAGGAGGGGGCTCCCTCTGCAGTGGAATGCACTGGAAAGAACCCAAAGGCTGTCTAGTCCCACCCTCTACTGGGAGGTGGGGGCCGCCTGCCCACCAGAGCATTTGCGCTGCAGAAAAGAGCTTGCAGTGCCTCCTGCAGTCAAACCACGTCTGCTGGAAAAAGCAGTGTTCTCCTCTTCCTCTTCCAGCCCACTGTCTCTGCTCTGTTTGATGCAGAAGTGGGGGTCGGGGGGAATCTCCTTCAAGGGTGGGGGTGCTTTTATAGTAAATAACTGTCCTGGTTGGGGCTGATCGACTTTGCAGTCCAAAACAGGCCCCGGGTTGGCTGAAGGCTGTTTTTGAAAGAGTTTCATCACTTTCCTTTGATCTGTCAGGCCTTTCCCTTTCCCAGTGTGGTGTAGTGGTTAAGAGCGGTGAAGTCGTAATCTGGTGAACCGGGTTCGCTTCCCCGCTCCTCCACATGCAGCTGCTGGGTGATCTTGGGCCAGTCACACTTCTCTGATGTCTCTCAGCCCCACTCACCTCACAGAGTGTTTGTTGTGGGGGAGGAAGCGAAAGGAGATTGTTAGCTGCTTTGAGTCTCCTTAGGGTAGTGATAAAGCGGGATATCAAATCCAAACTCTTCTTCCCCCCAAGACTTGCGTCTTCCACCCTGTGTATCCTGGACCACATTTGCCTCACTTTGCTTGTTCCTTGGTTGTCGTCTGATGCTGCCCTCTACCCTTTTTGCATTCTTGCTTTTTGGACCCCTGTTTGAGCAGATGGTCTCGGGTCATTTCTGCGTTCCGTATATCTGTTCATTGGCTACGCAGATGTTACACAGGAGTCCTCGTGGAAGGAAAGTGTGCATAACCAAGGCCCGTTCTTCTCTCTCTCTGTGCTGGAGTGGGGTGGTGGGCATGGTCTGGATGAAATTCTTGCAGCAGGGAATTAAGCCCAATTCCCCCTCCCCGGTGCCTTTCAGCAACAGGACAAGACGTCAACGAACCTGCACGAAGCTGCCTCCGACTGCGTCTGTTCCGCGCTCTATGCCATTGAGAACGTGGAGACCAACCTGCCCCTGGCCCTGCAGCTCTTCCAGGGGGTCCTGACGCTTGAGGCAGCCTACCATATGGCTGTGGCTCGCGAGGATTTGGACAAGTGAGTTGCCGGAGTAACCATTTATGGGGAGAGTGGTCTGTGCACGGCAGGTTCAGGAGAGGAAAGATCAAAGGCACATCTGTGCTGAATTTCTGCTTCCGGTTTTCAGTTGTATTGTGTTTTAAACATGCATGCGCGCGCGCGCACACACACACACACACAGGTTTTAGCAACAAAAAAGTGTTCCCATTTGGATTTGGGACTTTGAACCATACGCCTGCTCTGTCCTCTCCACTGCCTGCTTCTGAAAGTTTTCTTTCAAAAGTGGGCTGCGGTTTTAATTTGCGCACTGCCCTTAGCTAATTCATGAGGGTTTTTTTTTTTTAAGTCTTTCAATCATCCTTATTTATTAACGCACACCCAAATCCCCCCCTGGCCATATGGAACTAGCTGTATGTCTCCTAGGATCCTGAGCAAAGTTTCAAGCAACAATTCCCACCCTGGAAAAGGTACTCTGCCTCTGCACTGTCAGCCAAGTTACAGGGAACCAGGCAGAGGGCCTTCTCGGTAGTGGCACCCGCCCTGTGGAACACCCTCCCACCAGATATCAAAGTAATAAACAACTATCAGACTTTTAGAGGACAGGCAGCTCTGTTTAGGGAAGCTTTTAATACTTGATGAATCATTTTATATTAATATTCTGCTGGAAGCCGCCCAGAGTGGCTGGGGAAACCCAGTTGGATGGGTGGGTTCTAAATAATAAATTATTGTTATAAATTATTATTATTATTCCTGTTAAGAAATGTACGCTCTGGCTAGAGATGGGAAAAACCAGAAAAATTGGGGGAGGGGAGCAGGTTTCCCCCCCAAAACCATTTGGAAAAAACAGAAAAAACCTGCCCCCCAATTCCCTCCCCAGGCCTTCCCATCTCTAGCTCTGGCTTTTTAAAAACTACATCATTCTAGTGTCTGTCTAGATATTTAACACTCTCAAGCTGTAACTATGCGCTATGTGAAGAACTTCTTTTTATCTGTCCTGAATTCGGAGAGAGGGACAAAACCTTTTCTCTATCCGCTTCCTCTGTGCCATGCTTAAGTTTATAAACTTCTAACGTGGCACCTCTTACCCGCCTTTCCTCTAAATTGGAGTTGCCAAAGCCTTGCATGCAGACTGGGGTCTCTCCTTCAGAGCTTGTTCCTCTTCCCATTGGGCGGGTGAGGGGCTGTGGCTGCCAGCGCAGATGTGGGAGCAGGAGACAGTGGTAAATGTGTGTGTGCAATGAATGATGTTGTCCTGTTGCCCTTCCTGCCTGAGATGGGCATTTCCATGGAAAAGGCTGTGGCTTGCTGACTTGGAGCCCTGCTTACCCTTCATTTTTCTTTTCCCTTCAGAGTTCTCAATTACTGCCGGATCTTCACGGAACTCTGCGAGACCTTTCTGGATAAGATTGTCTGCACCCCAGGCCAAGGCTTGGGGGACCTGCGGACAATAGAACTGCTCTTGATATGCGCAGGTCACCCGCAGTACGAGGTAGGAAGGCTGCCCCTCCTGCCCCTTCAATTTCCGGGTTGTTGGCATGGTGGAGGCATCTGCAGGGCGGGCCATTCAGGCAATGGTAGGGTGCTGGGTAATGCTGTATTGTACAGAGAGAGAGAGAGAGAGAGAGAGACAGTTTAAAAGGGTCTTCTCATTTTGGTATGGAATAGGTAAAGGGACCCCTGACCGTTAGGTCCATTCGCGGACGACTATGGGGTTGCGGCACTCATCTCGCTTTATAGGCCGAGGGAGCTGGCGTACAGCTTCCGGGTCATGTGGCCAGCATGACTAAGCCGCTTCTGGCAAACCAGAGCAGCGCACGGAAACACTATTTACCTTCCCGCCGGAGCGGTTCCTATTTATCTACTTGCACTTTGACGTGCTTTCGAACTGCTAGGTTGGCAGGAGCAGGGACCGAGCAACGGGAGCTCACCCCATTGCGGGGATTCGAACTGCCAACCTTCTGATCGGCAAGCCCTAGGCTCTGTGGTTTAACCCACAGCGCCACCCACATTCCCGTATTTTTAGTTCTATATCTGTTTCCTTGTATTTAGTTCTAGATGTCCCTTTCTACGTTTGCTTCATTGGGAACTTTTAATATACCTTCTTATGTACTAAAACAAATGAGGTCTAACTCGGAGGGCCTTCTTGCTGCTCTCTCGCTGCAAGAAGCGAAGTTACAGGGAACCAGGCAAGAGGGCCTTCTCGGTAGTGGCACCTTCAGGTGTCAAGGAGATAATGAACTACATAACTTTTAGAAGACATCTGAAGCAGCTCTGTATCAGGAAGTTTTTAATGTTTGATATTTTACTTTGTTTTTGTATATGCTTTGAGCTGCCCAGAGTGGCTGGGGGTATGATGATGATAAATGTAAAGAAAGGTTTTTTTTTAAAAAAAAATGCTAGAAAAATAATAATAAATAAATGGCTCTCCTGCCCATGACAGGTGGTGGAGATTTCCTTCAACTTCTGGTACCGGCTGGGGGAGCACCTGTACAAGACGGAGGACGTTGTCATCCACAGCATCTTCAAGGCCTACATCCAGAGGCTCCTTCACGCCCTGGCTCGGCACTGCCAGCTGGATCCGGACCACGTAAGCCCTCCTCTCCTTCCTGGCCCCCAAACCCCCTGCGCCTCCTTTGCACTTGACCCACAGGAGGGGAGCTGCTGGTAGTTATTTACCCTCCCTCCCTCCCTCCCTCTTCCCTCCTTTGTTTTCCTCTGCTAGGAAGGAATCCCCGAGGAGACAGACGACTTTGGAGAGTTCCGGATGAGAGTGTCAGACCTCGTCAAGGACTTGATCTTCCTGGTTGGCTCTGTGGAGTGTTTTGCCCAGGTGAGAGGGGAACAGGTTGGTCTGGTGTGGTCCGAAATGCCACTGGCGTCTCCTGGCTTTTGAGGGTGGTTTGGGTGGAGGAGATAAAGGGCTTCGCTTCCCAGTGCATGTCCGCACGTTAATTCCTGATTTGTAAAGCTTGTTATTTATTTTTAAAGGGTGGAATTCAATGTAGCACTAAGGTGATCGTTCCATGGTTGCTGATCTGTGGGCTTCTCCCAGTCTTCCAGAGCAGATTTGAGGAAGAAGGGGGCAGGAGTCCTTTTGCTGAGCTAATACAACTCTGTAGTTGATTCCGACCCAATGTGACTGCTTTATAGTGTTTTATGTAAATTTCCTCGAGTAGGGGTTCCCCAACTCTGATCTGCAGACCATCAGTGGTCTCTGAGCTTCGTTCAGGGGTTCATGGTGTGTGTAAAAATACAAAACCACACAACACAGTACATTACAATTGCTAAAGTGGCAGAAAAATTATTACCGTATTTTTCGCTCCATAAGACGCACCAGACCACAAGACGCACCTCATTTTTGGAGGAGGAAAACAAGAAAAAAATATTCTGAATCTCAGAAGCCAGAACAGCAAGAGGGATCGCTGCACAGTGAAAGCAGCAATCCCTCTTGCTGTTCTGGCTTCTGGGATAGCTGCGCAGCCTGCATTCACTCCATAAGACGCACACACATTTCCCCTTACTTTTTAGGAGGGAAAAAGTGAGTCTTATAGAGCAAAAAATACGGTAAGTGGTTTGCCAAGACAGTTAGAGATTCCCAAGTGATCCATGAGATAAAAGGTTTGGGAACCAATGGCTAAAGGAGATTATTTCGATTGAGCAGCATATACATCCTGCTAAATAATTTTTTTTTACAAAGTACAACCCCCTTTCACTGGCATGCCTTATGTTGGTCCCTGGGGCCCTCTTAAAAGCCATTTACCCTTCTGTTTTCCGCAGTCACACATCCACTTTGACTGCATGAATTCTTTGCTGCCCTTGAGGTCCAAAACCCTCGATCTGCTCCTCTTTCGAACTGGCCAGAAAGTCCATCCTAACAGTGACTTTACGGCTAAGGTGCATCCACGAAAAGGCTTGTGTCCCATAATACTTAATGCTTGTATTTTTTCCTTCTTTGCAGCTGTATGCTACCCTGAAAGAGGGCAACCCTCCGTGGGAAGTAACGGAAGCTGTTCTCTTCATCATGGCCTCGATAGCCAAAAGCGTTGACCAGTGAGTACCGCCAGCACCTCCTTGGAGGGGGTGGACCATGGACCATAAATTCATTTTAGCATTTGTGTGTATATCCAAGTCACCAGCCAGTGGCCTTTGGGTCAAACTCATGCCTTGATCTATTGTAATAAACCATAGAAACAGTTCATGGGTTTTTTTAAAAAATTTTTTATTAATAATATCAACATAACAAATTATCAAAACAAATCATCTTCATCATTTCCCCACTCCCCAAGACTTCCCTCAGAAGCTCGTCTCTCTGATTTCTCAACTCTCATTGTTCTCTGCATATTGTAAAATTGTATACATCCTTATATTATCTGTCCACTATATTAACCCTCAATAAATCTGTGTATGTTTACAGTCATACCTCGGGTTGAAGTAGCTTCGGGATAAGAAACATTGCAAAATTAATGAATGTTAGAATGACGTTGGTTTAGAAACTATGTGGTTTCCAGCTGTAATGGATAAGTAAAAAGAAAAGAAAGGTCAAAAATTAAATGAAAATTAAGGGAAAGGATTTGCTGAACTAATAAAATAGAAATTGGAATACAGAGAGGGGAGGTATGAGGAAGTCGGGAAAGTAAGTTATAAGAAAAAAAGGGATTGAAATTATACTTGTCTTTTATTTTTTTATCTGTTTTTATTATTGTTTTGTTTTGTTTTTATATAACTTTTGAAAATTTAATAAAAATCTTTTTTTAAAAAAAAAAGTTTTTTGGGGTTGTGCACTGCGGCGACCTGGAAGTAACAGAGTGCATTACTTCCAGGTTTTGCTGCTCGTGCATGCGCAGATGGTCAAAATGACGTCATGCGCAGAAGCGGCGAACCGCAACACACGCAGATGTTCAGACGCGGGTTGCGTTTGCTTCTGGATGCGAATGGGGCCCCGGAACGGATCCTGTTTGCATCCAGAGGTACCACTGTATTCAAAACCTCCCAAGGAGTCCAGTTCATTTTGTTGTCTTTTTAAATAGTTTGTAAAAAGTTCCCATTCTTCTTTAAAGTGGAAGTGGGTAGAAAAAGTTCAGGTTGGCACAAACCAATTCACTGCACTCTCCGCGGCAGGACTAGAAAAGCGAAACCTTTCTTTCTGCAGGCACTTTCTGCCTTCTTTGCAAAAGCGAGTCTCTCCGCCCAGGCCCCGTTATGGACTAGCTGCTTGCAGAGCTTTGTTTTTATTGTTGCTGTGGAGTAATTGCCATTTCCTGCCCTCAGGGAGAACAACCCAACGCTGGTGGAGGTACTGGAAGGGGTGGTACGCCTGCCTGAATCGGTGCACACGGCCGTCCGCTACACTAGCATCGAGCTGGTTGGGGAAATGAGCGAAGTTGTGGACAGGAACCCCCATTTCCTTGGTGAGTGCGAGGGAGCTGCCAGAAGGCCCTCAGAGCTGGGCCTCAGCATCAGGGCTGGACGATGGGGGTAGAGACATTTTGAATTGTGCTCGGAAACGTACTGGGAGCCAATGTAGGTATTTTAGGACCGGTGTTATATGGTCTTGGCGGCCGCTCCCAGTCACCAGTCTGGCGGCCGCATTCTGAATCACCGTATTTTTCACTCTATAAGACGCACCTAGCTTTTGGAAGAGGAAAACAAAGAGGGGGGGGGGGGAATTCTGAATCCCATAAGCCAGGACAGCAAGTGGGATCGCTGCGCAGCGATCCCGCTTGCTGTCCTGGCTTATGGGATAGCTGCGTGCAGCCTCTTCCAGCCAGGCAAGGGGAGCCTTCATCCCCTGCCCGGGAGAGGCTGCGCACAGCTAAGGCTCCCCCAAGAGCCGTGCTCCCTTTAAAGAGCGTGTGGAGTGTGTGTGCAGCCCTTCTCCCTCCTCGGGGAAAAGCCCCCAAGAGCCGCACACACGCTCCACGCGGCTCTTTAAAGGGAGCGCTGAGCAGAGCCTCCCGCCTGCATTCGCTCCATAAGATGCGCACACATTTCCCCTTACTTTTTAGGGGGGGGGGGGAAATACAGCAAAAAATATGGTAGTTGATGTTTCTGGGTCACCTTCAAAGGTAGCACATGGCAGTAGTCCAAGCGGGAGATAACTAGAGCATGCACCACTCTGGCGAGACAGTCCGCGGGCAAGTAGGGTCTCAGCCTACGTACCAGGTGGATCTGGTAGACAGCTGCCCTGGACACAGTTGGTATGTTGGCAGGGGGAGTGTTATCAGTTTGTTTTTGTTTTATTAAGCATTTTGCGTTCTCCTTTTGTATTTTAATAATAATAATAAAAATAAAAATAAATTTTATTTATACCCTGCCCTCCCTGGCCAGAGCCGGGCTCAGGCCAGAAAAATTACAGTAAAAACATAATAGGAAAAAACCCCCCAATTTAAATACATGTTAAAATGCAATTTAAAATGCAGCCTCATTTTAAAAGTAGCCCATAGACCAAAACCGTAAGGGGAGGGAAACATAAAGGTCAGACTGAGTCCAAACCAAAGGCCAGGTGGAACAGCTCTATCTTGCAGGCCCTACAATGTTGTGAACCGCCCTATGATCTTTGGATGTAGGGTGGAACTAATAATAATAGAAGAAAAAGATTCATTCATTCTCCCTTTGCTGCCCTCTCTCCCTGCAACAGATCCTGTGCTTGGCTACCTGATGAAAGGCCTCTGTGAGAAGTCCTTGGCTTCGGTGGCAGCCAAAGCCATTCACAACATCTGCTCTGTGTGCCGGGACCACATGGCCCAGCACTTCAGTGGCTTGCTGGAAATCGCCCGTTCCCTGGACTCCTTCATGCTCTCGCCCGAAGCAGCTGTGGGGCTCCTGAAAGGTACGTTCTCCTTCTGTGATAGCAGCGGCAGGGGGGGCAGCCCCACAGGCGAGGAGAGGGAGCTTCCCTGGACCACGTCTTTGGTGTCCTCCTACAACAGCAGCATATTTTGAAGGGCCCTTGCCTCTGGAAAGCTTGCATGTCAGGAATACTGGCACAGCGTAGCCTCCTCGCTGACATGATTGTCTTCTACAAGCAGAGTGCGACGGCAGTGTTTTGCCAAGTGCGGAGTACACCTCAGCGTTGTCCACACTGGCCAGCAGCTGCTCTCCAGGGTTTCCGGCCAAGGTCTCTTCCACTCCAACCTGGAGATTAAATCAAGTTGGATTCTCTATCCCTGAGCTACAGGCCTTCCGGAATCAGGAAACCAATCTCCCCACTCCTAGTCCCGGGTTTGAACTTTGGTCTCCCCTCTCCATCCTAGTCCTTCCCATTTGCCACTACGTCACACTGGTTCTCAGGGGGAAATGGGAGACCCCAGAGGGGTGCTGTCAGTTCAGCCGTTTGAGGCCGTTTGGTCCCTGGGCTGGTTTGGTTTATGAAGTGGCCGTCTCTCCCCTTCTTCTTCTTCAGGGACTGCCTTGGTGCTGGCTAGGCTCCCGCTGGAGAAGATCTCAGCCTGTCTCAGTGAACTTTGTGCCGTTCAGGTGATGGCGCTGAAAAAGGTACGGGCCGTCTGAGCGGGGCTGCTTTACCTGGAGGGAGGGTTTTCTGAGCTTTGGGACAAAAACTGGTAAAGGCGGACTTGGAAGCAAGCCCTCGCCATTTGGAAGAAAGGCGAGCGCTTTTAAAAAACACACATTTTGCTTGTTTTGCTCAAAGGGGGTAAGCCGTGTCCCAAAAGACCCTCTCTTTCCCTACAGACCCTCTCGGGTGTTTGGATTATCAAAGGGGGCCCTCTGGGTAGTTGGGGGTCGGTGTGGGCTAGGAGGCGGCCTTCTCTGTAGCAGCCCCATAAGCTGCGGGAATCCCCACAGAGGTGCGCCTGTTGCCTTCATGATACAGTTTCTGACATTCTCTGAAGAAGCACCTCTGTCCGTTGAGCCTCAACACCTGAGATACCTTGTTTTCAGGACCTCCTGCCTGTCCTTTTGACTAGAGTTTGGTTTTCCCCCAACGGTTTTTCATAACTGGATTTTAAGCTGGATCTGCTGATGACGTTTGGGTAACAAATTAAGCCATAGAAGTGGTGGTCATCTTGGGTTGCCTCTGGAAACGCCAGCCCCATTTAATAAAGTGTGTCGCTCCCAAGTCCACCCCCAAGTCGCGCGTCAAATTATCAGCCGCACAATCGGGGCGAGGGGTTGGCTCAGGGACTGTCGCTGGCACTCTCGGTGCCCACCAGTGGTCTTCCAACGTGCGGCCTGAACATGGAGACCCCCTCCCCAAGTGCCGGCAACAAGGCAACATTTTCTTGGCCACCCTCCTTGAGGAAGGGGAGTCCCGCGTCCCTCCCTGAGCCGTCTTGTGTGTTTTCTCTTTTCCCCAGCTGCTCTCTCAGGAGCCGAGCAATGGCCTCTCCTCAGACCCCACTGTGCCCCTAGATCGCCTTGCTGTTATATTTAGGTAAGAAGCTTTTGGGGACCGGGGTCTCTCCCCCTACCCATGGGGTTGGGGGGCGACAATAACCATCAGACTGCTCACCCGAAACAGCGGGTGCATCTTCCTCTGGACGTCTTCAATCAGGATCTCCCGGACACTCGCTCGAGTCCTGCACCAACGGAGCTGAAATTCTGTGGTCGGGAAGTGAATTTGTGGCAGTGGGGGGAGAGCCCCAGATAACGCTCCTCCGCCTCCCACTTCGGTCTCATGCTCTCTGCTTGCCTCCTCCCTCCTCCCCCCCCCCACAGCTTCCCTCCTCTCTCATCCTTCTGTCCAGGCTCCCTTGGGAAGAGCCGCACAACAGAAATTCAACTAGTTTAATAGGCGCTCCCTTTCCCCCTGAAAGGGACGCGGGTGGCGCTGTAGTCTAAAACCACAGAGCCTAGGGCTTGCCGATTGTAAGGTTGGCAGTTCGATTCCCTGCAATGGGGTGAGCTCCCATTGTTCAGTCCCAGCTCCTGCCCACCTAGCCGTTCGAAAGCACGTCAAAGTGCAAGTATATCAATAGGTACCACTCTGGCGGGAAGGTAAACGGCGTTTCTGTGCGCTGCTCTGGTTCGCCAGAAGCGGCTTAGTCCTGCTGGCCGCATGACCCGGAAGCTGTCTGCCAGCTCCCTCAGCCTATAGAGGGAGATAAGTGCGCAACCCCAGAGTCATCCGCGACTGGACTTAACTGTCAGGGGTACCTTTACCTTTACCTTTCACCCCATGAACCTGTTTATTTCTGGACCGGGATGAGGAGCAATAGAGGGGCCCATATAGGGATCTCTGGGAGAATTCTGGGTTTGCCAAATGTCAGTGCCTACGATCGTTTGGCAGAAGCCATAGCAGCTGAAAGGGCACTATTAGGAAAGCAGAGAGAAGTTTGCCGGGTGTGTAAAATGCCCGTTCTCTCCTTCTGCTGTGCTGCTGGCTAAATCTACAAGGGCCTCTCCTCATCCAGCCTTATCTCCCAACTCTGCAGCTCTGTTTTTGCTTCTCTGACTTTAAATCTGTTGCCGTTAGCATGATTTGGGAAGCAGCAATCTGCTTTCAGCCTTTGTCCAAAGGTGGTTGGTCTTCCTGCTCTCCACATACCCAAGTATTGTTGTGTTTTCCTTCCCCTCCACTTGGTTCCTGCAGTTGATTCTGTCCAACTCCACCCTAAGGTCTTGCCTCAGATTGCGGTTGGATCTGCAAGGGGCCCTTTCCCCACCTCCTGAGGTTTCAGGATGGGCCAACATGTCAGCCACACGTCTCTCAGATCTCTGCTGGTTTGCTTTTGGGGAAGGAGGGGATTGTGTCTTTGCAGTCCTCCTTCCCCGGGGCAGTTGTCCCGTTAAGCATGCCAGCAGCTGGCACCTGCCTCTCCAGCCCAGCTCACCCACAAATTCCCTTCCATCCTTCCATCTCTTTCCCCGCAGGCATACCAATCCTATTGTAGAAAATGGACAGACCCACCCGTGCCAAAAAGTCATCCAGGAGGTAGGTGGAGAAGTCATCCAGGAGGTAGGTGGAGAAGCCCCCCTGCTCACTCCAGAGGGCGACTGGTGAAGCGGCTTGGCTTACTTGCCCGGGTCACCCATGTGGGCTTGCCCTCTGTGGCACACTTCAGCCGTGATTGCACAGGTGGAGCTTGGATTCCTGTTGACCTTGTCTCCTCCTCACCCTGGATGGAGCAACGCCAAGGGGTGGGGTTGGGAGGTAGCCGAGGGCTTTACTTACTCATTTCCCCTGTTTTGTGGTGCCCCCCATGGTAAGGGGTGGGTGACTGTATGTAATAATAATGTCATGTATATTTTTATCATGTTCTTCAGGATTCACATATGTTATCTCTGTAATCCTTACGCTTCACGTACATTGCCTCTGTAGTCCTTACGCTTCACGTACATTGCCTCTGTAGTCCTAATGCTTCACGTACATTGCCTCTGTAATCCTTAAAACAACCCCTGTAAGGGGGAGGTCAGTTTTCTCCCCAGATGGTGGGGCACGGAAACAAGGCTTTACCTAATGAATCGATGGTGATATTTAAACTGGGGACTGAACGGATTCCCAGCCCCAGACTTTTGCCACGGCGCTCTGTGTGCGCTCTGTGTGCGCATTTGACCCCGTGGCCCACCCTTTGCAGCACTGGGGCCTTGGCCCACTGCCCTGGCCCCACACCATCCCCCCGGTCAGGCTTTCACGCTCCTGGTCCTTCCGCAGATGGCCAGATAAGTCCCGCAGCCTGAATACTTTTGCAGACTGGGGCCTGGCCCCTTTCTCCCTGCGAGTGCTGACCTTGTGGAATGTGCCGCTCCGGCTGCTGCCAGTGGGATTAGGTCTCCAGGCAGAGGAGGCCAGGCCTGCCTCCCCCGTCCGATGTAAAGGAAACCCTCCGTAATCGCTCTCCTTCCTCCGCCCAGATCTGGCCAGTCCTGTCAGAGACCCTGAACAAGCATCGTGCCGATAACCGCATCGTGGAGCGCTGCTGCCGGTGCCTGCGCTTCGCTGTCCGCTGCGTGGGGAAAGGCTCGGCGGCCCTTCTGCAGCCTCTGGTCACCCAGGTAAACGCCCGTAGAACAATGGCCTCGGAAAGGGATCCCAGGGGGCCATGAAGACCAACCCGCTGCGGTGCAGGAATCGCTAAAGCAATAATAATAACAATTTTTTATTTACCACGTATTTTTCGCTCTATAAGACGCACCAGACCACAAGACGCACCTAGTTTTTGGAGGAGGAAAACAAGAAAAAAAATATTCTGAATCTCAGAAGCCAGAACAGCAAGAGGGATCGCTGCTCAGCGAAAGCAGCGATCCCTCTTGCTGTTCTGGCTTCTGTGATAGCTGCGCAGCCTGCATTCGCTCCATAAGATGCACACACATTTGCCCTTACTTTTTAGGAGGGAAAAAGTGAGTCTTATAGAGCAAAAAATACGGTATGTCCCGCCCTCCCCAGCCGAAGCCGGGCTCAGAGTGACCAACAACAATAAAAGTAACAGCATTCTAAAATCAATTCATTTAAAAATCATTTTTCTTCCCTCTATTTACCTACCTAATTTACAGAGCTGCCCCACAGCAAAGGGACTTTGGGAAGCCAGTGGGGTGGGGTGGGGTGGTGAGAGTGTCAGACTAGGACCTTGGGAGATCAGGGTTCGAATCCCCTCTCAGCCAGGAATCTCACCGGGTGACCTGGGCGTCAGTCACAGCCTCCTAACCTACCTCACAGGGTTGTTGTAGGGAGGGTGAACCAAGGGAGGAATAGGCAGGATGATGATGATGGTGATGATGATGATGATGATTTTATTATTTATATCCCGCCCTCCCCAGGCAAAGCCGGGCTCAGAGTGCCTAACAACAATAAAAGTAACACAGCATTCTAAAATCAATTCATTCTAAAATCAGATCAGAATCAAATTAATGGCAACCATTGGGCCAGAGTTCTGTGAGGATTACCAAAGGAGGGGGTCAGACTGCGCCTTGGCCAAAGGCCAGGCAGAACAGCTCTGTCTTGCAGGCCCTGCAGAAAGATGTCAAGTCCTGCAGGGCCCTAGTCTCTTGGGACAGAGCGTTCCACCAGATCGGGGCCACGGCTGAAAAGGCCCTGGCTCTGGTTGAGGCTGGCCTAACCTCCCTGTGGCCCGGGACCTGCAAGATGTTTTTGTTAGTAGACCGTAAGGTCCTCTGTGGGACATACCAGGAGAGGCGGTCCCGTAGGTACGAGGTTCCTAGGCCGTATAGGGCTTTAAAGGTCAAAACCCTACCAGTTGGCCATCCAGCCTCCATTTAAAAACCTCCAAGGAAGGAGAATTGTAGGATTGGTTGTGACATGCAGTGCAGGAGTGGAGACTCTCCTTCAGGTCTACTGGGCCGAGGCCATTTAGGGCTTTCAAAGTCCGCACCAGCACTTTGAATTGTGCTCGGAAACGTGCTGGGAGCCAATGCAGATTGGCACCTGCTGAATATGCACCTCTTGTTCTCAGTCAGTCCCTTTGGGCACCTCTGATAGATGTTTTTGAACCCACCCTGGTGTTTTCGTCGTGAATGGTTTCAACTGTTTAAAATGCCACCTGTTTTCTTACTGCTCTCGCTTGCCTTGGAACCTTCTGTTGAAGGGTAGATAGAAAGCAGCTCCACCCGGTCCGCTGGGCTGCTGCTTCGACTCGAGGATCCTCCCTATTCATTGACCTCTGCTTCTCTCCTCCTCCCCCCCCCCCCCGGCAGATGGTGAGCGTCTACCAGGAGCACCAGCACTCCTGCTTCCTCTACCTGGGCAGCATACTTGTGGATGAGTACGGAATGGAGGAAGGCTGTCGCCAGGGGCTGCTGGATATGCTGCAGGTACGTTGGCCCCCAGGGCTTCCTTGCGGCTTCTCCGGGGCTCAGTGGCGTAGCGTGGGTTGTCAGCACCCGGGGCAAGGCAAGTAATTTGCACCCCCTAACCCGTGGATTTGCACCCCCTAACCCTAACCCCCAGATGGTGCGGCCGGCCCCCTGCACCCCCCCACGCTACGCCACTGCTGGGGCTTCTCCCGGCCTGGGGAGGCTCCTTCCTGGTCCTGGTCCGAACGCGTGCTGCGAAACAGCCCCTTTCCTGGCACGACGAGCTCTGCCCATGCTCAGAGACGTTCCCTCCAGATTCCCTTTGAATGTAACCTTTGGGGAAGGAATGCAAGGACGGCAACACGAGAACGGGGCCTTCTCTGCAGTGGCTCCCCGTCTCTGGAATGCTCTCCCCAGGGAAGTTCACCTGGCGCCTTCATTATACACCTTTGGGCACCAGGCAAAAACGTTCCTTTTTAACCAGGCCTTGGGTTGATCCCATTTACATCCTACGCCCGTGTGTGTGTGTGTGTGTGTGTGTTTTTTGGGGGTGGCTATTGGGTTGGTTTTGTTTTTATTACGTATTTTGTAGTTTTATATCTTGATTTTATTCTGTGAACCACTCTGAGACCCCCAGGGTATAGGGCGGTATATAAATTCAAATAATAATAGTAATAATAATAATAATTCCTTTTTTATATACATTTTTATAAATTTTTAGCATATTAATTCCAGCATTCATGCAACATAGCTTATTATCTTATACAATATTTTTGGACTTCTGTCAACACATCTGCTGATTTCCCCTTCTTTGTCACTTATTATGCATTTCTTAATTTCATATTACCTTTAATTATCCTTAACTAATAATTCTCCTAATTGTTGTTGTTGTTGTTTTGCAATATTTCAAATAATTCACCTTACAAAACTTTTTGCAAAGCTACTAGCATAATCTAATAATATAATAATAATTCCAACATTGCATTGCAGAGTTGGCAGGGACCTCCAATAATGTTTTAGTCCATTGTAGCCTTGGATGCCCTTTCTGAAAAAGGTCGGCAGAAGCTGCGCCCGTTGTTCCAGACGTGGCTGCCGCCCCCATATATTTGTATTACAGGGGGCATGCATTTGGAGGGACGCGGGTGGCGCTGTGGGTTAAACCACAGAGCCTAGGACTTGCCGATCAGAAGGTCGGCGGTTCGAATCCCCATGATGGGGTGAGCTCCTGTTGCTCACTCCCTGCTCCTGCCAACCTAGCAGTTCGAAAGCACATCAAAGTGCAAGTAGATAAATAGGTACTGCTCCGGCGGGAAGGTAAACGGCGTTTCCATGCGCTGCTCTGGTTCGCCAGAAGTGGCTTAGTCATGCTGGCCACATTGTACGCCAGCTCCCTCGGCCAATAAACGAGATGAGTGCTGCAACACCAGAGTCATCTGCGACTGGACATAATGGTCTGGGGTCCCTTTACTTAAAGGTAAAGGTAAAAGGACCCTGACCAGCAAGGACCGAGCAATGGGAGCTCACTCAGTCGCGGGGATTCGAACCGCCGACCTTCTGATCAGCAAGTCCTAGGCTCTGTGGTTTAACCCACAGCACCACCCATGTCCCTTACCTTTACCTCAAAGGTAAAGGTAAAGGTACCCCTGCCCGTACGGGCCAGTCTTGCCAGACTCTGGGGTTGTGCGCCCATCTCACTCAAGAGGCCAGGGGCCAGCGCTGTCCGAAGACACTTCCGGGTCACGTGGCCAGCGTGACATCGCTGCTCTGGCGAGCCAGAGCTGCACACGGAAACGCCGTTTACCTTCCCGCTAGAAAGCGGTCCCTATTTATCTACTTGCACCCAAGGGTGCTTTCGAACTGCTAGGTTGGCAGGCGCTGGGACCGAGCAACGGGAGCGCACCCCGCCGCGGGGATTCGAACCGCCGACCTTTCGATCGGCAAGCCCTAGGCGCTGAGGCTTTAACCCACAGCGCCACCCGCGTCCCACCTTTACCTTACTTTTATGCAATAAGCTAGTTCCCGCCCAGGTCTGTACACCCCGGAGACGTCTGCGACTGGACCTAATGGTCAGGGGTCCCTTTACCTTTACCTAACTGCTAAAGGCTTCCTTCTGTCCTCCCAGGCTCTGTGTGTCCCCACGTTCAGGCTCATCGAGCAACCCAACGGCCTCCAGAACCACCCGGACACTGTGGACGACCTCTTCCGCCTGGCAACCAGGTACCCCACACCCTGCGCTTGGCTCCTGGCTGCTTCCCATCCAAAGCAGGGGTTTTTTCGGTCTGGTTTACTCCAAATCCCAGCAGGGACCGAACCTCAGTCTCGTTTCCCCCTGAGAGGACTGCTGGAGCACAAATGCCTGGCAGTGTCTCTCGTCAAGGTCAGTGTTCCTGAACCTTGGAGGAAAGAGGTTGCAAAAAACAGAGGGGCCGCTATCGTTGCGGCTCCGCTGCCCTCGGGGCAGGAAGGGACCCTAATCAGGAATGGGGTTGGGGGTATCTAGGACCCAGATCCGAAGATCTTTTTTCAGGCATTGACACGCAGGAGGGGTTTCTTTTTTCTCACTGGCCGCCGGGAACTCTGGGGTCCTAACCGTCCGATGCTGCCTCTCCCTCGCAGGTTCATTCAGCGCAGCCCCATCACCCTCCTGCGCAGCCAGGTCATTCTCCCCATCTTGCAGTGGGCCATCGCTGCCACCACCCTGGACCATCGCGATGCCAACTGCAGCGTCATGAAGTTCTTGCGTGACCTCGTCCACACGGGAGTGTCCAATGACGTGAGTGGCGGGCGCCAGGGGTCAGGTGTTAATGCAGGGTGCCAAGACGCACAGCTTTTTTTAAAAAAATAAAATCATGTTTATTAAGTTTTCCATTATAATGGAACATCGCAGAGGTCGAGGGGAGCCCCACCTGAGGGTTAACAAGAGCAAGGGCAAAGTTTAGCCCAAGGAGAAAAGCAGGGTCTTTGGAAAGCAGGGAGAGACCTGATTTGCAGGCTACCTGACTCTGTGGGTGGGATGGGGGGACTCCAAGGTTGCCTGCCCCCCCCCCAGAGAAGGGGGGGAATGAGGATGATATTTCCCTCTGGAGCAGAAGCGGGGTGCTGAGAGTGTTAACGGAGAAATCTGAGGGCTCCCTTGGACAAAAAACAAGGACACCAGCCAGGAATACCAGAGCAAAACAGCAGCCAGTAGGCTTGGTCTTTATTGAAGTCTGTCGCGACAGGACTCCCACCTGCCACAAGGTGGAACAAGATGGAAGCCCCGTACAAAAGAGAACCCAAACTTTTATTAGCTGCTAATCTCCATGTTACACCCTGCAAACTACATCACTAATACATCATGGTTGCATCATGAAAGGGGAGGTCTGGTGGCAGTAATCTGAGCATCCTGGACCCTGCCCCATGGTTCTCCTTGCCCTCCACCAAACACCCATCCAGTGTAACAAAAGAGATACTTACATTTCCCTGTTTCCCAGCCAAGTTCATCACACCCTTTTGTCTTCATCTGGGTTTGTTATTTCTGGAATGGCTACCTGTCTGGCACTCAGGTATCAGGATGCCAGGGATTATCACTCAGGCAGAGGGGCTGCTGAGGAGCTGAGCTCACATGTCTAGATGAATTTCTGAAGTTTCCCCAGTGAGCCAGTACACAGAGGCATTTATCAGTGAATTCTTACATTTGGTATTGTGCAGCAGAGGCCCTTTGAATAGATAGGAAGAAACTGTGATGGGGTGTTTTGTGTGAACAAATCACGAAAGTCACAAAAGTGATGGTGCTGATTTTGGTAGTGGGCTGCATGTGCATGATATCTGCTGGAGGGGCAACCCCCCCCCCAACCTAGACATAAATTCCTGCAACAAGAGCGGCCCATGGTCTGGGTGGGAAGCCCTCCGAAGCTCTGAGGGCCCCCCCGCAAATGAGCCCCCCTCTCTCTGTGTCCCCGCAGCATGAAGAGAACTTTGAGGCGCGGAAGGAGCTGATTGCGCAGGTGATGACGCAGCTGGGACAGCAGCTTGTGAGCCAGCTCTTGCACACCAGCTGCTTCTGCCTGCCGCCTTATACCCTGCCGGACGTGGCCGAGGTGCTGTGGGAGATCATGCAGGTTGACAGGCCGGTAAGGAGGAAGCTGGGACTGGGCCTTCCGGGTGGGCAGAGCACTGGGCTGGCCCAGCCTACTTTTGGCAGGAGAGCCGCCACTGCCCTTCCTCTGGGCGCTAGCTTGACACAACCGGACTTTGAAAAGCTAGACCAAGTCCAGTTCTGTTGGATCAACCGCATTTAAATTTGGTTTTGAACAAACATGCAGCCAGTCCTTACCATCTTGAATTGTATGTTATCTTCTTCCTTGGCGGGGCGTACAAACTGCTCTTTTGCGTCATGCTTTTCGTAAGGTGGACGCGGCTGGCGCTGTGGGTTAAACCACAGAGCCTAGGACTTGCCGATCAGAAGGTCGGTGGTTCGAATCCCCGTGACGGGGTGAGCTCCCGTTGCTCTGTCCCTGCTCCTGCCAACCTAGCAGCTCGAAAGCACGTCAAAGTGCAAGTAGATAAATAGGTACCACTCTGGCGGAAAGGTAAACGGCGTTTCCGTGCGCTGCTCTGGTTCTCCAGAAGCGGCTTACTCATGCTGGCCACATGACCCAGAAGCTGTACGCCGGCTCCCTCAGCCAATAAAGCGAGATGAGCGCTGCAACCCCAGAGTCGGCTACAACTGGTCAGGGGTCCCTTTACCTTTTGTAAGTTGGGGGGCACTGGCAATGAGTTTATGGAACCACTGGCCGGCAGGGATTTCTCCAGGGGTTCCAGGCAGGGGACTCGGGGATGGCGCTGGGCGCCTTCTGCACTCAAAGCAGGTGTTCTAACCCCCCAAGGCTTTGTGTGTTGCTGCGGAATCTTGGGAGGGTCTTCTCTTGGGAGTCACTCCTTTCCCCTTTCCTTTCTCTCCCCTCTCCTCTGACTGCCACAGACCTTCTGCCGCTGGCTGGAGAACTCGCTGAAGGGCTTACCAAAGGAAACATCGGGGGGAGCCGTGCAGGTGACGCACAAACAGCTGACAGACTTCCACAAGCAGGTCACAAGGTCAGTGCGGACTTCGGGGCTGCGGTCGGGGGGAGCTGGGTGGGGCGATGGGTCAGGTGGGGGTACCAGGGGTAAGTGTGGGGCGGTGTGATCAGACACAGCAAGATTCCTTGGACTAGATCAGGGGCGTCCAACTTCCAAGAGACTGCGATTTACTCCCACTATTAATAATAATAATAATTTTTTATTTATACCCCACCCTCCCTGGCCAGAGCCGGGCTCAGGGCGGCTAACACCAATAAAATTACAATAAAACATAATGGGGCTGGGGGACAAACAAACAAAAAGACCAGTTTATTAAAATACAGTTTAAAATGCAGCCTCATTTTATAGTAGCCCATAGATCAAGACTATAAGGGGAGGGAAACATAAGGGTCCGACTGAGTCCAAACCAAAGGCCAGGCGGAACAGCTCCGTCTTGCAGGCCCTGCGGAAAGATGTCAAGTCCCTTGGTTCCACCAAGTTGGGGCCGGTGCTGAAAAGGCCCTGGCCCTAGTTGAAATAAACTTTTTTTTTTTGCGAAGGGTGCGCCAAAGTTGTTAAGCTTTTTTTAGGGGGTGAGATCAATCAGAGTTGTTGAGCTTTTTGGGGATGACCAGGGACGACCAGCGATTTCAACCGGTTGGACGGTCACCCTTTGGTCCCTTCCAACTCTGATTGTATGTTTCACCTCCTTGAGCAGTTTTCGCTCACTGGCTTTATGAAACTATGATCCTTGTGTGGCTCACGAGCCATAGGGGACCCAGTGAAGCCCCCCGACTCACACAACCCCCAATCTCAATTTGCGTGTGTGTTATGCCTGTTAAAAAGGTTTTTTTAAATAACTTGTCATGCTGGGAGCAAGCTTGGCAGCCCCTCTCTCTGTGCCAACCCTTCTTTGCCAGGAGATTGCTGGGCTGGTGTGTCCCTCGGCTGGGATTTCTCTCTCTCTCTCTCTCTTCCCGGTTGCCAGTCAGGTTTTTCTGGTCCTGCCAGTCCGGTTGTGCGGCTTTTGGGAGGGGGAAACCGCAAGGCTGCTTGGCCCCAGTCCTGCGCCCTTTGCCAGCGCAGGGTGACTGGCTCAGGCAGGCCCATGCCCAGCCCTATCTGCTTCCGAGGCCCTGCGGCTTTGCCAGGGCTCCTTCCCCTTCGCCGGGGGTGTGTGTGCTGAAGCAAGCCCTGGCCTGTTCCTCCGTGCCACGCCTTGCCAGGCAGTTTGGCAAACGTCTCGGCACCCAAGTGCCACCCCAGCCTGCCTGCCTGCGGGGCTTTCCTTCCACCCCACGGCATTCGGGGCCTCCTCCAGCTGGGGCAGGCAGTTTATGCAGGGCTGGTGTGAACCATTGCTTGCTCAACAAGAGCCTGGTGGGCAGAGGGCAGGGTGCCCTGGTCTTTGGGGATTCCATGGTAGCCTTTACTCCTGCGTGCGAGTAAAGGAGGGAGCTTGGTGGGTTACACTTGGGCACTGGAATTCCAGGCTTCCTCCGGGAGTATCTGGCCTGCTAAGGAGGCTATTTCTGCACACGCAACGCATTTGTCCCTGAGCTTCATCACCACTGATTTATACAGACCTCCGCCCAGTTCCCTAACCTCTGACTCAAGTTCCTGGTCCTCAGTTTTCTGCCCTGTTTGTTTTATAGCTGCGCAGGGATTTGGACGTGCCGTCCCGGGTCTCTGTTGCTCCCCATCTCTGTGTGGTTTGCTCGCTCTCAGAAAAGCTGGTCTACTGGCGGCCATTGGTGCCTCACCCCGCAATGTGTGGCCGCACGGTTCATGGCCATGCGCAGAGCGCTTGTTCTTCCCCTCCGCAAATAACGGTCCCCTCTCTTTTCCTCTCTCCTCCCACAGCGCCGAGGAGTGCAAACAGGTTTGCTGGGCTTTGAGGGACTTCACTAGATTGTTCCGGTAGCCTGTGCCTCCTTCACTCTGCCTGTCTCCCAGGTGAGCGGAATTTAACTTTTCCTCCCAATTTCCTGTGCATGTGCAGAGAAGCTTCAAGCACCCTAGATCAAGGGAAGTAATGGTGCCACTGTATTCTGCTCTGGTCAGACCTCACCTGGAGTACTGTGTCCAGTTCTGGGCACCACAGTTCAAGAAGGACACTGACAAACTGGAACGTGTCCAGAGGAGGGCAACCCAAATGGTCAAAGGCCTGGAAATGATGCCTTATGAGGAACGGCTAAGGGAGCTGGGCATGTTTAGCCTGGAGAAGAGGAGGTTAAGGGGTGATATGATAGCCATGTTCAAATATATAAAAGGATGTCACATAGAGGAGGGAGAAAGGTTGTTTTCTGCTGCTCCAGAGAAGCGGACACGGAGCAATGGATCCAAACTCCAAGAAAGAAGATTCCACCTAAACATTAGGAAGAACTTCCTGACAGTAAGAGCTGTTTGACAGTGGAATTTGCTGCCAAGCAGTGTGGTGGAGTCTCCTTCTTTGGAGGTCTTTAAGCAGAGGCTTGACAACCATATGTCAGGAGTGCTCTGATGGTGTTTCCTGCTTGGCAGGGGGTTGGACTCGATGGCCCTTGGGGTCTCTTCCAACTCTATGATTCTATGCTTCTATAAGCTTGGGGCGGGCGCCAGTGGCTTGAATATGGTGTCTTCCTTCTCCCACTGGTCAGTTGCGCTGTCCCGGGGCATGATGGCTCTGCTGCCGGCTGACATGTTTGACAGCTGTAAACACACAAGGTGTAACCAGCTGTACGTTTGAAAAAATAATATATACTAGTTGTTGTATTGAATTGTAAATTTCAACAGAAGTAGTTCATAAAACGGAAAAAGTAGAAGACCCAGTGGATCAGTTCATTCTCTAATCAGTTTATGCATAAGGTCCATATATGTGAAAGGGTCTATTTCACCTGTCTGTTCATAGAGTCCAACAAACCACACAAAAGGTTGTTGCAGTTGCATAGAATCCTTTCATAGAGTCTAAGACAAGGATTTCCGGAATATTAGCCTTGTTTTGCCGTCCTGGGTTTCATCAGTAGTACAAACAATAGTAGTTACAGCAGCTACTACTATGCTATAAGATCCACTGTCCTGTGATATCACATGTGAGTTTCTACTACTGATGAAGCCTAGGATGACAAAACACGACTAATATTCCGGAAATCCTTGTCTTGGACTCTGTGAAAGGATTCTGTGGAACTGCAACAACCTTGTTTGATGTTTGAATGTGTTGTAAACTCCTTTTGAGATTTGTTCTTAAAAAAATAAAGCGGTATAGAAATGTAGTGGTACCTCCGGTTGCAAACAGGATCCGTTCTGGAGGTCCGGCCACACCCTGAGGAATTCGCAACCAGAGGATCGCTTCTGCACATGCACACAGTGCGGTTTAGCGCTTCTGTGCATGCGCATAGAGCGCTTCTGCACATGTGCGCACTGCGAAACCCAGAAAACTACTTCCGGGTTTGCCACATTCGCATCCCGAAGTTTACGTATCCAGAGGGATACGTAAGCGGAGGTACAACTGTAATAGTAATACAGTGGACACTCAGGTTGCGAGCGAGATCCTTGCGGGATTTACGTTTGCAACCCGCAGCGTTTGCAACCTGTTTCTGCGCATGTGCGGGTTGCGATTCAGCGCTTCTGCGCATGCACAAAGTGCGATTTAGCGCTTCTGCGCATGCATGACTGCCTAAACCCGGAAGTAACCTGTTTCAGTCTTCCAGGTTTCGGGAGTCCGCAACCCAAAAAAACGCATCCTGAAGCAGACACAACATGAGATATGACTGTAATCCCATCAGAGGGGCAAACCTGAACATACATATTTTGGCAACCGCAGCCTAGGTTTAATTGCCATTTGGCGATTAGATTATATATCTAACACTGCCTTTCTTCCTCTGCCCTTTTTTATGGCTCCTCCTCCTCCCTTTCCCAGGAATGTCTTATTTTCAGAAGAGGAAATAAAACTACCAAGACAGTGTCCCACAACCAGCAAACTTCATGGCGGCTGAGGGCTCTGACTCGCTCTGCTGTGTCCCGCCAATCCGGAAGAGACACTTTGCCGCGAGAACGAGTCGGTGAAGTTCCTGCTTGTGAGTGCGAGAAAGAGAGAGAGAGAGAAAAAGAGATAAAAACGCGAAAAAAAACCATAAAATCCCGGGGGGCACAACTTATCCGCGAACATCGATGGCTGCAACTGACCTATGGCGTCGCGGGGGGAGGGGGAGCCTGCTTTTTCAGATGGACTTGCTTTAAAAAAAAGAGAGAGAGAGAGAAAGAGGGAAAGAAAGAAAGAAAGAAAGAGGGGGGAAAAGACAAAAAAAACCATGAAAAGGAAAATAGTAATAAAATGTTTTAAAAACAACAACAGAAATATGAAACAATAGAAAACTAATTTGCCTGGAAGCAAAAAAAAAAAAAAGATGGAAAAAAAGCAAAACAAAGTAGTAAACTTTCTGTGAAATGAAAATAAAAATGATTACTTAAGGATCCATTCGGGATTAAGAAACAAAAACCAAACACCTATCTGAGAAACCCAATAGTCTGCCCTGCAGGGGATGGGGGAATGGGGCGAAGGGGCTTAGTCCAGGGTTATTGTTTTGCAAAGCCCCACCTCCCGGATTTCCAGAGCTCTGTCTCCCCTTCCCACCCCCAGTCCCAAATGAAAGATCGGGTGGAATCCCGGGGTCTTTTAGGGGTTGGCAAAGGATGACCCACAGAGAGAAGGGTTAGGGAAAACCTAGACCCCCACCCCACCAACGTGTTTGCTTACTTTGATAAAACAGTTATAATATATATTATATTATATATATATATATATATTCTTTTTTAAAAGTTGATTTGGGTTTTTTGGAAAATTTGGTTTAAATCTGTTTGGGATTTTTTTTTTTTAACCGCTTTGGAGGGGTGGGAAGGGGCTTCGCGGGAGGGGGGTCTCTGGAGGACCGAGAGAGGGGGGCGGGCAGGCTATTTCGTTAAAACCGATCCTGGCAGCGACTCCGGTGTGGGGGGAGACACAGAGAGAGAGAGGGAGTCGCGTGCCCCACGCAGACATTGAGGCAGGAAATGGGGGGGGGTTCTGTTCCGTCTGGTGTTGTAGCCATCTCGAGAACAAGATTTAAAATATTAAAAAAAAACACGCAAAAAAAGAGAAAAGAAATAAAAACAGACGAAAAAGTTGAAACTGCAGCTGTCCCAGTAGCCTTTTTGCCCTAAGGGCTTGCGGGAGCGGTTGGGGATTGGGGTGTACATTATGCCTCCTGTCCCTTTCGTCGACGGCCTTCCTGGATTTGACCGTTGCAGGATCATGAAGGGCACAGAGCAGCCCATTCTTTGAGGTTAAAGCAGTGCCCGTCCCCACATTGTCCCCTAGTTTCGTGTGGGTCTGTGCGCACTCGTCTCTATCACTTGCACGAATTCATTCCTCTGCCTTGTCCCCGTATTCAGAATCAGCCAGGCGCGCTTTGCAAGTGCCGCGGATCCTATTGCGGCCACGTGGAGATTTCTGGGTGCCCGCTTGACGACTGGGGGAAGCAAAACGTCACTTAGAGAAGGAACTGAAATACAGTGGACACTCGGGTTGCGAACGTGATCCGTGCGGGATGCACATTTGCAACCTGCAGTGTCGCGTCTGTGCACGCGCGGGTTGCGATTTGGCACTTCTGTGCATGCGCAAAGTGCGGTCGCCGAAACCCGGAAGTAACCCGTTCCGGTACTTCCGGGTTTCAGCAGTCTGTAATCCAAAAAACGCGACCTGAAGCGTCTGTAACCCGAAGTGAGGCTGTCTTGTCTTTGAAGCTTGAGTTAGTTTTATTCGGGATTGTTTCATATGAATGTGCTGCAAACCGCTCTGAGGTTTGTTCTTTAAAATATAAAGCGGTATAGAAATGAAATAATCATAACAGCAAATTTCATTGCAGAAAAAAATAGACATTCCATTGTGGCTACCCATTTGGAATTGGCTTATATACTTTGGCTCTCGAACTTAATCCGTTCCGGGAGTCCTTTCAACTCCCAAAACAGTTCGAAAACCAAGGTGCGGCTTCCGAAAAACGTTTGCAAACCGGGACACTTCCGGGTTTGTGGCGTTTGGGAGCCGAGCCGTTAGAGAACCAACGTACCACTGTATCTGTGTTTCTAGCAATTGCCTTGCTGTAGTGAGTACTTTCAGCAGCTGTGCCCCGCTGGATAAAACAGCTCAGGTCTCGCTCGTTTTGGGTGGGCAGCGACCCCCTCGCTCTTTCCACTGAGCCAGGGGAATTTGGGGGTTTCGGCTTCTGTGGGATCAGACCTCCCCTGAACTCCGTGGGGAATGACCCAAGCTCAGCGGCCGAACATTTGCCTTGCAAGCCGAAGGTCCCAGGTGGAGTTGGGATAAACTCCCCATCAGAAACCATAGCTGTCAACTTACAGACTTTAAAATAAGGGACCAGCAGCCTTGAAAATAAGGGACCTGTTCACCTGTTCCAGGCACTCCAGTCTTCCTATCCTGCAGTCTGGTCAAACTCATGCTGGTAGCTTCGAGAACACTGTCCAACCAACTTTGTAACCAGAGGTTCAACTGACTAGAATCTGAATCACATGCACCACAAGGCCTATGCAGCCTCAACTTAAGATGGCTCCCCGGCCTGGCTTTGCACTGCAAAGTTTGCAGCAGCACGTGCAACAAAATGGCGCCCAGCATTCAAAAGCTCCCTCAGCTTGCATTAACTAGCCACACACAAGGCATGCAAGCTCCACCCCCAGTCATTTTTAGACTTCTTATTGGGTGAGCAACACAGCCAAGCAACACAGTTGGAGCCTCCCTCCTCCCTGGTTGGGAGAGAGGGAGGGAGAGGAGCTGCTTCCTTTGAAATTTAAGGGACATCATTTGAGGGACATCCATCAATAAGGGACAGCAGCGGGACATGGCGCTGGAATAAGGGAATGTCCCTTCAAATAAGGGACACTTGACAGCTATGTCAGAAACCCTCATTACTGAGCAAGAGGGAGTCAAATGTATAAGGCAGCTTCCTGCGATAGAGCTTGCTTCAGTTTAGGCAGGAATGGGATGGTGCCACTGAACCGGCCCAGGAACGAGGCTACAGCAAGAGGCTTTGCCATCCTGTCGTTCCATTTGCAGGCAAGGAAAGGGCTTGGGGTGGCATCCTGGCTGTGGACCAACCAGGTAAAGCTGGGAAATGGAAGGGAATCCTCTCCCATCTCTGCTGTGAGGCGCTAGCAGCTGTCCCCATCATGGCCCTTCTCCCAGTGGCTTGTGCAAAATACCATATTTTCCGCCCTATAGGATGCACTTTTCCTCCTCCAAAAATGAAGGGGAAATGCGTGTGCATCCTATGGGGCGAATACAGGCTTTCGCTGAAGCCTGGAGAGCGAGAGGGGTCGGTGCGCTCCTGCTGCTTGTGGAGAGCTGCCTGCATGCCAAAGTCTGCACGTGCTGAGCTCAGCGCGTCCAGGCTTTGCGGACCTCTCTGCAAGCAGCAGGAGCCGGCGCTGGGCTCCCACGGTTTGCAGAGAGCTGCCTGTTTGGGGGCTTTGCTCGGGCCTCCCCCGCCCCAGCATTGCGCCTGGGGGGGGGATAATTCCCCCCCTTTATTTCCCTCCAAAAAAACTAGGTGCGCCTTATGGGACGGTGTGTCCTATAGGGTGAAAAATACGGTAAGCTCGTGCCTCATTTATTTTAAGAAAACTGGAAGGCCGGTCATAGCGCACTTGCTCTGGGGAGAGTTGTAGTTCTGGAGCACCAGCTTTGTTAAGGCTGGACTAGGAATCCGAGACTAGAGAACTCGGCTACTGATGAAGTGCAGATTTAGCTGTGCAAATGTCCAGGAAGGCATGTTGCTGTCTATAGCAAGCAGGTGGTTTGAGTCAAGAATGTGTGTGGCCTCCTTTGCACCCCTAACACTCAAGGAATGCCAGGAAGCTGTTGCTTCTTGCGTCTGAATTGAGAAGAGGCTGTTTTTGAGAGGTGCACATTATTTCCACCTTCCTGCCAAGGTGTGCAGAGGAGGGTGACCGATATAATCCAAGGGTCTGGAAACTAATGGTCGAAGGAGCTGGGTATGTTTAGCCTGGAAAAGAGGAGATAGGATAGCCCTCTTCAAATATCTCCAGGCCTGTCACGTGGAAGATGCAGCAAGCTTGTTTTCTCCTCCTCTGGAGGGCAGGACTCGAACCCGTGACTTCAAGTTACAAGAAAGGAGATTCCAGCTAAACTTCAGGAAGAACTTTTCCAGCAGCAAGAACTGTTTGGCAGTGGAACTGACCCCCTCAGAAAGGCTCCTTCCTTGGAGGTTGGATTTAAGGGATGGTTTCGTTGAGATTCCTGCATTGCAAGGGGTTGGACTCGATGACCCTCGGGCACCCTTTGCAATACTCTGATTCTGTCTCCTTAAAGGCCTTATCCCTGCTCTCCACGTCAACACTCCCAGCTCTGGCTTAATTAACCCGAACCTTGTCCTGTCAAAAGATCACATTCTTGGTGTGTGTCTTACCACCATGCTTCAGTGCAGACACTGCCAGTTTCCATCACAAATGGTTCCCATCACCTTAAGGCTGTCCATGGAGGCACAGGTTAATTCTGTATCCAGGGCAGCTGTTTATCAGCTCCGTCTGGTACGCAGGATGAGACCCTACCCGCCTGCAGACTGTCTTGCCAGAGTGGCGCATGCTCTAGTTATCTCTCGCTTGGACTACTGCAATGCGCTCTATGTGGGGCTACCTTTGAAGGTGACCTGGAAACTACAACTAATCCAGAATGCGGCAGCTAGACTGATGGTTGGGGGAGGCCGCCGAGACCACATAACACCGGTCTTGAAAGACCTGCATTGGCTCCCAGTACGTTTCCGAGCACAATTCAAAGTGTTGGTGCTGACCTTGAAAGCCCTAAACGGCCTCGGTCCTGTATACCTGAAGGAGCGTCTCCACCCCCATCGTTCAGCCTGGACACGAAGGTCCAGCGCCGAGGGCCTTCTGGCGGTTCCCTCCCTGCGAGAAGCCAAGTTACAGGGAACCAGGCAGAGGGCCTTCTCGGTGGTGGCACCTGCCCTGCAGAATGCCCTCCCATCAGATGTCAAAGAAATAAACAACTATTTTACTTTTAAAAGACACCTGAAGGCGGCTCTGTTTAGGGAAGCTTTTAATTTCTGACGCTGTATTGTTTTTGATATTTGGTTGGAAGCTGCCCAGAGTGGCTGGGGAAGCCCAGTCAGATGGGTGGGGTATAAATAATAAATTACTATTATTAATTATTATTATTATTATTAATAATTAATAATAATAATAATAATATGCATTTCCCTGGGCTTAAAAAAATGGGTCTACCATACTTTGGGCACCATGTCTTGCATGCGGGTGCATCTCAGCTTATCCCAAGGTGTAAATATCTTAAGGAATGGATGGTTTGCGAAGTTGGAAGAAGCTGTGCTTTTGGCAAGGTCTATGGAGCTGGAGAAAGTTGCCTTGGGGGGGGGACTGACTCTTCCCCCCCCCACCTGCCCCTCCAAGCTATATCCAGGTACCATTCCTGCAGTGGTTATTCTCCCTGCCCCCCCCCCCACATCAGCCACCCTCCCCTCTCACTTGCGACGGACACAGAATTGCTGGAGGCGGCAGCAGGTGCCCTGGCGGAGCTCTCAAGTTTCCCACGGCATCTCAACCACTCATCAGCCATCGCAGATCGGAGTAAACATGTTTATTTCACAGGCAGAGGTCGATCTGACCCCTAGTTGACGGGCAGAGGCCACGTAACACGGCAGTTTGGCAGTGGCAGACTGCAACACGCCCCTCACTGCCGTGGGGCACGCTCTTAGCCGACTCGGAAGGAAAGGGAGCGGCAGGAAACTAAATACCTTGGTGGTTCCAGTGGGGCAAAGAATCGCCGGCTCCTTTCAAGCTTTCCCCATGGAATGGGATCTTCCCTTCCAGCCCTCTCTCCACTGTTCCCACCTGCTTTGCCAAGGAAAGTAGAGTTCTGTGGCCTGCATGGATTCTAATTTTGGCAGGCGGGTGGTGGAGTAAACAACTGTAGAGAAGACCCTGAAGTGTTGCCCACCCAAACCCTAACCCCATCACTTTCCCTCTTGGATTCAAGCACTTTTGCATTCGTAGATTTTTGTAAAGGAAGTCTGGGGATGCTTTCTGGAAGCGCCTTCTGTTCCTGCAAAGCTTTAACATTTACAACCCCTCCCCATGCAAACGCCAGGATTCAGAAACACAAAAAGGCACATTGCCTTCCCCAAAGGCTGGCTAATAACCTCTTGCCCGCAGAGGTTTCCTGCCCAGAGAAGCTTCTCTGTTGAGATTGTGCAAAGCCTTCACCCACCTGCATTCTTGGTTCTGTTAGGCCAAGGGGAGTTTTAGTTCAAAATCCCCTGGAGGGCACAGGTGGGGAAAGGTGGAGCTACCTGCAGGGCCCTAGATGTGGCGATGCCTTCTTGCCCACAAAGAACCCATTTCAGGTAATTTCCTTGGCTCGCAGGTTCCACAGGCACTGCACACCTGCTTACAAACATCTCTTCGCAGCCACGGGGACTGAAAACCCTTCTCTCTTGCAAATAGAAAGTCAAGAATCCCAGTGCCGGAGCTGGCAGAGTGTCTCAAACTTTGCAAAAGGTGCTTCTCGGAGGAGAAGGTCTGGCCCCAATCCATGCAACCTAGTGGGGGAAGGGGGCACAGAACAGCCTCCATCTTTGGCCTTTTGGGGGCTGAAGCCCAAGAGCAGTGCATGGTTCTCTGTGGTTACTGAATTTCAGAGGGTTGGGGCTACAGGACCTTTGGGGACCCTCCCATTTGTGCCCTGCTCCAGACCTTTGCAGGGGCTCTTTTAGAAAGTGGGAGTCCTGGTTTTCCCTGCTACAGCGCTTACGCTTAAGTAAAGCTACCTGCTGCAGCCCAGCTCAACGGACTTCCCCCATCGCTGACGCAAGACCTGCCCTTGCCCTGCAAGTTTCTTGCGGCCCTTTCCCCGCACCCCTTCCATTCGACAGCTCACTTTTTTTGCAGCAATCGGAAGAAGGCCCCTATCCCGCAAAGAACCGCTGCGGCTTCTCTTGGGCTCAGCAAAAGGTTGCCGGTTAGGCTACATGATCCCACTTGGTGTCCGCTGAAGTCCGGCTCTTAACTGGGAACGCCGGGAGGCCCCAGAGCTTGCAAGTCCCTGTGGCTCTGCATCGGCCGCCCGCTAGGAAAGTGGCTAAGGCCTGGGGGTGGCAAGGCGCCCCCCCCCCGTCGCGGCTACATGCTGTTTGTGGTGCTGGTCTGCATGGGCCAGCTCTCGGGCCCGGCCAGTTGCAGGTTCTGGACTTGGACGCTCTGTTGTGTCTGCCAGAGTTGGTGCAGCTCTTTGAACTGTTCCACCATCTTGTCCTTGAGATCCGGGTGGGAGATCTGGAGGCGGACGCTGTCGGCTGACCAGCACAGCTCCCCGGAGAACATTTCCAACAGGAGACGCGCAGCTACGGGCACCACCTGCGAAGGGAAAAGGGGGTTCCGTCATTTCGTGCACAGGTGGAAAAGCAGAGCAGCCTCGCTTTCATATATGCGGTGGAATGGTAAAATAATTACAGTGGTACCTCCGTATAAGTCCGCCCTGTCCAGCATCCATTTTGGCGGACGTCTGCAGGAAACCCAGAAGTACCGGAACGCGTTACTTCCGGGTTTGCCGCTCGCGCATGCACAGAAGTGCTAAATCATGCTTCGTGCATGCACAGAAGCGCAACCTGCTCAGCGCACATGGGCAGAGTGGCGCTTTGTCGAGCGTCCTTTTCGTTGAGCATCCGAGGCGGTGGAATGGTAAAATAATTACAGTGGTACCTCTGTATAAGTCCGCCCCATCCAGCAGGGAAAAAAGGGAAAAAAACATTTCCAAAACATAAGATAAAAAATCAATACAGTGGTACCTCTGGTTAAGAACTTAATTCGTTCCGGAGATCCATTCTTAACCTGAAACTGTTCTTAAGCTGAGGTACTGTAGCCTTTAGCTAATGGGGCCCCCAGCTGCCGCTGCGCCGACACCGTATGATTTCTCTTCTCATCCTGAAGTAAAGTTCTAAACCCAAAGTACTATTTCTGGGTTAGCGGAGTCTGTGACCTGAAGCGTCTGTAACCCGAGGTACCACTGTAAAATAAAACCTACATACCGCAACAGTGTTTTGTGTTGTGCAGGCTCCTATGATGTAAGTCATGGGCCCCGCCTGCTAGCCTGCTCCCTAAAATATCACTGCTTTGCTCATATCTATATATAGGGTGCCTACATTCTGCATGTACTGGTTGCAACTATTACTTTGATAAAATACATATTTTGTTATGTGCAAATAGCTTTAGATATCTATTAGGTCCATAAATTACCACATTGCACATATTCAACACACAAAAAAGCGGCAATTTGTTGTTGACAAAGGACAGCTGGACATATAAAGGGCCCCATGACCTTCAATAGCTTAGGGCCCTGCAAGAACTCCCTTCTCCCAGAACCCAGAGAGCCTTGAAAGTAGGAGAGCAAAGAGCTCAAGATGAATAAGGAAGTGGGAGAAAAAGGGGGCGGAGAGTCACTCGGGACAACGCCATTATTCCCAGAGGCAGTGTTCCAAGCCTCTCTCTGTAAATATTGAATAAAAAGCAGATGGCAAGGACTTTTCCTTGTCTTATGCATTCCTGGCAAGCTGCCGTGAGGCTTGGATCCTCTGCCGCCTGACACCAACTTCTGCTAGAAAACCTTCATGGACACAAGTACCTCCTCCTGATTTACCGTATTTTTCGCTCTATAAGATGCACTTTTTTCCTCCTAAAAAGTAAGGGGAAATGTGTGTGCGTCTTATGGAGCGAATGCAGGCTGTGGAGCTATCCCAGAAACCAGCACAGCAAGAGGGAGAGGCTTTGAGCAGCTCTCCCTCTTGCTGTGCTGGCTTTAGGGATAGCTGCGCAACGTCTCTTCAGCGAAGCGGGAGAAGGAAAGTAAGGGACTCCATAAGGGGTAAGTCTGATCATCCGTCCTCCTCCCTCTTCAACAACATTTGATTCAGAATATTTTCTCTCTTGTTTTCCTCTTAAAAACTAGGTGCGTCTTATGGTCGGGTGCATCTTATAGAGCAAAAAATACGGTATGTGGGCGGAAGGAGATGACGGACGGACGGGGACAGACACACACAGCCCCGCCATCCCACCTGGACTGTGATCAGCTTCTTCTCTTTAGGCTTCTGGTCCGGCCACTCCTCTCCGAAGCAGAAGAAAATCTCGTAGGGGGGTGGCGTAGTGCTCTGACCCTTCTGGAACATGATAAGTCCTATGGGGAGAGGACGGGAACGACAAATATTTTTTAAAAATAAAGGAAATGGGAAGGGCCAGGAAGTACTGACGACCCGTTGGGGGAAGAGAAGAGCGCAAGGAGGGAACAGGGAACCAGAAAGGGGAAGGAGAGAAGAGAAAGTCATAGCAGAATGGTTGAAGGCTGCGAGCATCCCGAAGCGAGAACAGGTTGGCAGGGATGATGTTACAATTCCTGCTCCATGATTGCAGTCATGGGATTGTTGTCTGTCACATGACGTCGTATGTTTTGACTCCACAGAGTGGGAAGTAACGGAGACAGGATGTTTGTGTTCCTGTGTTCCGTGAAGTGGGACTATTGTCCTTTGTTCTTTCTCTCTTTGCTGTCTGATGCTAGAGAGAGAGGGAGCCACGTTGCAGTGCTCCGTGTGGGTTTATATGTAAATAAAGTAGATTAGCCAAAATGCTGAGTTGCTGAGGTCTGTCACAAAAAGCTGCAAAGACTCTGCGGATCCCCAAGTGTGCCGGTGTCTGTTGGCATTGGTCACTGTGATGTTCGGGCTGAAGAAAGCTTTTGAAGCTCCCGAACGAAAGACCAGGAGGGAGAAAACATGCTAGTCGGACATGTGTCTCAGCCAGGGTCCTACTCGAGTGTAGGCTGAACTCCTGACAGATGCAGCCTGGCAGTTTTACCTCCGCAGCAGAAAAGACTGGCTGTTGGACCAAAGGCATCCTTAGCCAAGCATCTAGCCAAATGCCACAAAACAGCAAGAAAACAACAAACATTCCCTCTCCCCATTGCCCCCAGGCAAGATGGCTAGTGCACGCCTAGCCATGTCTACTCAGAAGTAAGTTGCACAGTAGCCAAAGGGACAAAGCAAACCAGCCTCACACCAACTTGGTGCGCTCCAGGCATGCGGGGCTAAAATTCCCATCAGCCTCAGCAAAGGTCGTTCAAGGCAGAACCAAATGTACAGGAATGTCTCCACCATCATCATTTACATTTTTATCTAATAAATAATAATAATAATAATATAATAATAATAAATTTTATTTATACCCTGCCCTCCCCAGCCAAGACTGGGCTCAGGGCGGCTAACACCAGGTATAAAAACAATTGATTAAAATACAATTTAAAAACAAGATTAAAACACAACATTAAAATGCAGCCTCATTTCAATAGAAACTCCAATCAATCATCATCATCATCATCATCATCATCATCATCATCATTTTTATTTATACTCCACCCTCCCCGGCCAGAGCCAGGCTCATGGCAGCTAACACCAATAAAATCACAGTAAAAACATAATTGCGGGGGGAACCAATTTAAAATGCAGGTTAAAATGCAGTTTAAAATGCAGCCTCATTTTAAAAGTAGCCCATAAAGCAAAACCATAAGGGGAGGGAAACATAAGGGTCAGACCGAGTCCAAACCAAACGCCAGGAGGAACAGCTCTGTCTTGCAGGCCCTGAGGAAAGATGTCAAGTCCTGCAGGGCCCTAGTCTCTTGGGACAGAGTGTTCCACCAAGTCGGGGCCAGTACTGAAAAGGCCCTGGCCCTAGTTGAGACCAGTCTAACCGCCTTGCGGCTTGGGACCTCCAAAATGTTGTCATTTGTGGACCTTAAGGTCCTCCGCAGGGCATACCAGGAGAGGCGGTCCCGTAGGTACAAGGGTCCTAGTTTGACCTCACCCCTAGTTCAACCTCATAATAGAGGGGCACCCCATTGTCTCTCAAGACAGACAGATGCCAACAACATTGGCACCCCCCCCCCAAAGAGCTCAAGGTGCCTTGGATCGTTTCTCCCCGTTCCATCCTCACAACGAGCCTGCGAGCTTGTTCTGTGCTGGGGAGAAAAGCGTCCTTACTCCTCCCCAGACCTGAATTCCCAGAGACATCTGCCCTCTTCCTCTGTGCATTCGCTTGGCCCTGTGGGGTGACGGTGCCTCTGAGCATGTGCAGAGAACCGTTCCCGTTCCACCAAGCCTTTGCCCTCGCCCCCTCCTTTGGGACCAAGCGGGTCCTGGCACGGGAGGGATGGTGAGGCTGGAGTCCTTGGCCCTTTCCCTCACCGTTAAGGAAGCTCTCCAGGCTGAAGAGCTTGATCTTCTTCTCGCGCTCGATGGGATTGGGGCCCGCCAGCTCCCCGGCGCAGGGCCCCGTCCAGAAGACCTTGCACTGGCAGAGGCGGATGGCGTAGATGTCCTGTCCCTGCAGCTCCAGGATGAGGCCCCGGTCCAGGACGTCCAGCAGCTGGTGGGTGTAGAAGCGCTGCTTCTCGTTGGGCACGCCCTCCGCGCTGGGGAAGCGCACCTGCTCCAGTGTCAGCGGCCCAAAGAGCTCCACCTGCTCCTGGGTGGGCTTCAGGTTGCTGTAGAAGAGGCGGCAGCCGTGGGGGTTGCTGATGGTCAGGGAGCCCACCGAGCGGCCGCGGTACTGGAACTTGATCTCCAGGTCGGTCACTGCGAGAAGGAGAAAAGCAGCGGCAGGACAGTGTTTAGGCACTGCAACGGATCTTGTAGAAAGAACAGGGCTTACATGCAGCCTTGGACTCCCGCTCCCATCATCCCTAACGGCCTTGGACTCCAGCTCCTAGCATCCCTAATGGCCTTGGACTCCAGCTCCTAGCATCCCTAACAGCCTTGGACTCCAGCTCCTAGCATCCCCAACGGCCTTGGACTCCAGCTCCCATCATCCCTAACAGCCTTGGACTCCCGCTCCCATCATCCCTAACAGCCTTGGACTCCCGCTCCCATCATCCCTAACAGCCTTGGACTCCAGCTCCTAGCATCCATAATGGCCTTGGACTCCCGCTCCCATCATCCCTAACAGCCTTGGACTCCAGCTCCCATCATCCCTAACAGCCTTGGACTCCAGCTCCCATCATCCCTAACAGCCTTGGACTCCAGCTCCCATCATCCCTAACAGCCTTGGACTCCAGCTCCCATCATCCCTAACAGCCTTGGACTCCAGCTCCCATCATCCCTAACAGCCTTGGACTCCAGCTCCCATCATCCCTAACAGCCTTGGACTCCCGCTCCCATCATCCCTAACAGCCTTGGACTCCAGCTCCTAGCATCCCTAACAGCCTTGGACTCCAGCTCCTAGCATCCCTAACAGCCTTGGACTCCAGCTCCCATCATCCCTAACAGCCTTGGACTCCCGCTCCTAGCATCCATAATGGCCTTGGACTCCCGCTCCCATCATCCCTAACAGCCTTGGACTCCAGCTCCCATCATCCCTAACAGCCTTGGACTCCCGCTCCTAGCATCCCTAACAGCCTTGGACTCCAGCTCCTAGCATCCCTAATGGCCTTGGACTCCAGCTCCTATCATCCTTAATGGTGTTGGACTCAACTCCCATCAGCTCCAGATTCCTGTTCCTATCAGGTTGGGACTATCATCTTTAACAGTGTTGGACTCCAGCTCCCATCATCCCTAACAGCCTTGGACTCCAGCTCCCATCAGCCCCATCAGCCTTGGACTCCAGCTCCCATCAGCCTTGGACTCCAACTCCCATCAGCCCCAGCCAGCACAACCAATGGTCAGAACTGGTCAAAGTTGGAGCCCAACAGCATATGAAGCGCCACAGGTCCCATTTCTTCACTTCAAAGAATCACAGTTTCCGTAAAACTACAATCGGTACCCTCCTCTAGAGAGCAGGCGTAGCGCAGAGCAGCTGGGTGCGAGGGCTGGGAAACCCCCCAGGTTTGAATTTCGCCTCAGCCCTGGACCCACCAAAACATGAGCAGAGCCTTCTGGATGAGACCAATGGCCTGTTTGTCTCTTGTGGGGAAGCCACAAGCAAGACCAGAGCCCCAGAGCCCTCTCCTGCTTCGTGAATTTGCCCAACCCTCTTTGAACGCCTTCGGAGTCGCTGACCCTCACTGCCTCCCGTGGGAGAGAGTCCTGGGCGTCAGTTTTCCCTTCTGAGCTATGGGAATAATAATACTGCGTTTGCCATAAGAGAAGGCACAGAGAAGTGCTTTGCAAACGTTGGAGGGGCTCCAAACATCCGCGGCGCCATCGAGCGTGTCACAGAAATTGTACGAGGGGGAAGCACTGGTGGAACCAAAGAGGGAGCAATATAAGAAAACAAGATGGCAGCCCCATTCCCTTCCAGCCCCTAATCCAGGGGTGCCCAAACTTTTTCCAAAGAGGGCCAGATTTGATGAAGTGAAAATACGTGAGGGCCAGCCAAAGTTGTTGACCTTTTTGTATAGGATTGAAGTCGCTGAGCTTTCCCCCCCAACTTTACCCCAAAGTTGTTGACCTTTTCCTAGGATTCAAGTTGTTGAGCTTTTGGGGGATTTTACCCCGGGAAATAAATAAATTCCCAAAGGGTTTCGCGATTCCCGCCCGCCCTCCCACTTCCTCCCCGCCGCGGGACGGATCCTTACGTGGCAGCATGTGGGGGCTGATCAGCAAATCCGGGATGAACTGTTCCATGGGCGCCACCGGGCAGCCCCCTGGGCGCAGCGGCTCCAGGTCCGCCGACATGGGGACATCCCCTGGAACGAGGGGCATCGCTCCGGCCGGTTCGGCAAAGTTGGGCGCGGCGGGCTCCCCGCCTACCGCAAAAGCGCCGACGGGCGGAGGCGGAGGGGGAGCGTTCATGCGCGCCACGTGGGGGAAGGATCCGTTGGCACAAGCGCCGGGGTACGAGGCCTCCTGTTTCAGCCACGGGTAGGGGGGCAGGGGCTCCATGCCGTGGGACGGATCTGTGGAAACGAGAGCCAAGCGCGTATGAAATGTCAGGAAGGGATCTCAGGGGCAGGTAATAATAATAATAATAATAATTTATTATTTATACCCCGCCCATCTGGCTGAGTTTTCCCAGCCACTCTGGGCGGCTCCCAATCGAGTGTTAAAAACAATACAGCAGTAAATATTAAAAACTTCCCTGAACAGGGCTGCCTTCAGATGTCTTTTAAAGAGAAGATAGCTGCTTATTTCCTTCACATCTGAAGGGAGCGTGTTCCACAGGATGGGTGCCACTACCAAGAAGGCCCTCTGTTTGGTTCCCTGTAACCTCACTTCTTGGCTCAGTACACATGAAGGAGTGTCTCCACCCCCATTGTTCAGCCTGGACACTGAGGTCCAGCTCCGAGGGCCTTCTGGCGGTTCCCTCACTGCGAGAAGCCAAGTTACAGGGAACCAGGCAGAAGGCCTTCTCGGTAGTGGCACCCACCCTGTGGAACACCCTCCCATCAGATGTCAAGGAAAAAAACAACTGACTTTTAGAAGACATCTGAAGGCAGCCCTGTTTAGGGAAGTTTTTAATGTTTGATGTTTTATTGTGTTTTTAATATCCTGTGGGAAGCCACCCAGAGTGGCTGGGGAGGCCGGGCCAGATGGGTGGGTTATAAGTAATAAATTAATAATAATAATAATAATAATAATAATAATAATAATAATAATAATAATAATAATACTTCTTGAAGGTGGGATGTCAATGCAATACAGTAAATAACAGGGCCTACTCACCGCTTGTAAGGTCTCCTATGCAGTGCAAGAATTTATGGACGTTTCTTGAGATGGTAATGTTGAAAATGACCATCAGGAGTGTGCAAGAGCAAAGCGTCACTCCAACTGGGTTAATGATCCATCCCTGTGCCCCCCCCAGCCCCCTCCCATCCCAGCCGCCTCCCCCTCTGGCACTCTGGCACCCACCTGCAATTTGTAGCGTTGGCATCATTTTCTGCAACTGCAAATCAAGCAATCGGTGTTAGTGGCGGCGGGAAAGACCTTGAGCCGAGATCCTGCTGGGGCACCCATGTTTGAAGACACCCTGGGCATCCCCAGGAAGCAGTACTAACCTCCCCTTGCACCCCAGTTGGACCCCCCTCTCTAGCTGAGATTCCTGCATTGCAGGGGGTTGGCCTAGATGACCCTAGGGGGTCCCCTTGCAAGTCTGCCATTCTACAAGCTACTGAGCTCACTTTGCTGGGCCTCTTGGGTTTATCATCATGCAAATCCAGGACTGCAGGGAGGCACTACAAATCCTCTAACGCAGCAGTTCTCCACTTGTGGGTCCCCAGATGTTGTTGGACTACAACTCCCATCACCCCTGAGCTCTGGCCTTGCTAGCTAGGGGTGATGGGAGTTGTAGTTCAACAACATCCGGGGACCCACAGGTTGAGAAAGGCTGCTCTAACGGGAGCTGCGTGACGACAGCCTTGCATTTCTATTTATATAGGAAGAAACAAATCTCTCTGTGTATACCGTATTTTTCGCTCTAAAAGACGCACCAGACCATAAGGCACACCTAGTTTTGGGAGGAGGAAAACAAGAAAAAATTATTCTGAATCCCAGAAGCCAGAACAGTAAGAGGGATCTGGCTTCTGGGATACCATGTGGCAGTTCTGGCTTCTGGGATAACCGCACCAAGCCTCTTCAGGGCAGCGGGATGAAGGCTCCCCCTGCCCAAAGAGGCTGCGCAGGGCTAAAGCAGAAGCCAGGACGACGCGTCGCTGAAGGGGCGCTGCGCAGTTCCCCCTCTCTGAGAGGGAGAATTGCTCAGCGCCCCTTCAGCGAAGTTGGAGAAGGAACAGAAGGAGACCCTTCTGTTCCTTCTCCGACTTCGCACGACAGCCGCTGCGCAGAGAGGGAGAGCTGCGCAGCGCCACTTCAGCGAAGCAGGAGGAGGAACAGAAGGGGCTCCGTTCCTCCTCCCGCTTCACTGAAGGGGTGCTGAACAGCTCTTCCTCTCTGCGCATGGCCATTCACTCCATAAGACGCACTCACATTTCCCCTTACTTTTTAGGAGGAAAAAAGTGCATCCAATGGAGCGAAAAATACGGTATATGTAATATCTAAGCAATGTACACATTGCGTACAATACAAAAACAATAACACAGCCCTAAGGATAATAAAAGCACAACATGGAAAACACGCAAAGGCAAATTAAACGGAGTGTCAGGATAAACCAGTGTCCAAACCAGCCTTTGGAGCCTGGGAGGGGATGGCTATGAAACTGCTGGGAATATCTCCTCCCACATCTGCAGCTTTCAAAGTGGAGAAGGAGCCTGGACCAAAGGGCAGCGCCAAGAAAAATGGTGGTAAGTGGAGTTGCGGAAACTTCACCCAGATCTCCTGCTGGTGGGTCTCTTAGAAAGTAGAATCTTGGACCAGGAGGGACCTTGAGTTTGGAAACCCAACCCAGCAGGGGCAGCTCATCTGTCACCTATCCTCCCGATGTTGTGGGACTCCAATTCCCATCACCTCCAGGGATGATAGGAGTTGTAGTCTAGCAAAAAAACCAAAACACGCCCAGAAGGGCTGTTAGCTCTCCAGCCTCCCACATGCAGGGTTAATTGCTCAGAGGTGAGAAAAACCTTTATCTGCAGAACGCGGGAGTGAGGAACTGAAGGAACGGGATGACTGTCCTTTGAAAAATAAAATCCATGCAAACTTCGAGACTCTGGGCAGCTAAGCATTTCCTTCCATCTGCTAGAACATGGGCAGAGGTCCAACTACCACATGCCAATGTCTGCAGTTTCCTCAAAGGATGAAAAATGATCAGACAGAGAAAGCGAGTAGGTCATTCTTCCTTACCTCCTCCTCTTCTTCAGGGCCGATGTTCTCATCTCCAGCGAAAGGCTCTGAGGGAGGGGGGGAAATAAATGTTGTACGTTCCCCAGAGCCTCTTTCTTGAGCTTTACATGTCCCCCACCTGAATTATTCCCCCCCCCAAATATAAAAACAGAAATGTTTACAGCACAGGGGTTGTGAGGAGAGGACTGACTCTCAAAACTATGGCAGTATCTGGGAGACTTTTGCAAATCATGTGTGCATGCGAGAGAGAAGGAGGGGAGACTGGGAGACTTGTTACCAAACTTGTCTTCAACAAATTCATAGCGACTGCAGAAAATGAATTTTGCTGAAGGGCTGGAGAGGCGAGGAAGCAGGCGCGAGGGGCCAGCTCAAGTCATTTGGGCGCCAAGGAAGATGCGCCATGCAAGATGCTCTCGCCCACTCGGGCAAAGGCAGGCGGGCAGCTTTCAGGGGCATGGTGGCTACCTTGAGCTGCTTGACTGGGGAGGAAACCTGCTGTCCCCCAGCTGAGCGAGCCCCAATGCCTCTTGCCATCATGTCCCCCAGCTGAGCAGCTTAAGGAAGCCCCCATGTTCCTCCAGAGCAATATGGGGGCTTGCTTGCCATATAGGGCTGGGCAATGCATCCCGGCTGCTTCCTCCTTCCCTATGGTGGGAAGATGGAGGAGGCAGCCGAGATACATTCCAGAGATTGTGACGTATCAGCACATCGCCCTGTGAGCCGTATCACAATGTTGAAAACCGGATATTCCCCGGCCCTAGAAGCAATCGCATCCCTGACCCACCCCTCCAAGAATGGAAGGAAATATGTCTGTGGTTCCAGATGCAATCTATATTTGTTCCAAACTTTATATAATGCACCTCTTAATATATGACTTGTAAATTCTTTATTGACTTTTACTTTATCAGAATTAAGATACGCATGCCATCCGTAGCTATTATTAAAACTTTCAAGATCCAATATCTTAGTTTTTTCCAATCTAACCCAATCTCTTACCCAAATGAAACATTCTGCTTCGTAATATAATTTTAAATTTGGCACTGCTAATGCTCCCCTTTCGTTTCTTCCTGTCAATCATTTATATTTTATCCGCGGTTTTTTTCCTTGCCATACGACTCTCGTTAGATCTTTCCTCCCTTCTTTAAAGCAATTCTCTTTATTCATAATTGGTATCGTTTGGAATAAATACAGCATTTTTGGCAGGACATTCATGGAGTCTTTCCCCCATATTTATTGAAAACCAAAAAATAAATAAAAGAATGGAAGGAAATAAGACCACGCCGTTGTTATCTGTGGGGCACATGTTCAGGGCCATCTTAAGCATATCTGGTGCCGTGGTGCGAAGATCCCTCCGGTGCCCCCCATTTTCCAGAGTTGCCAACATTTTTTTAGGGAAGACGGCACTGCTGGCGATGCACCCAGTTTTGGGGGGCTGGAGGAATTGGGCAGCGGCTGGAGGGCAGCTCCTACGGCGGGGAAGAGGCGGAGGCTGGATGCGGCGGCTCCCGGCTCAGCTGGACGCTTCGTGCCACGGTGGCCACGGCAGACGGAGGCTCCGGGCGCAGCGCTGCTTCGGCAAGGCGCGCCAGGGGCGGGCGAGGGCGGTGAGCTGATGCCGGGAGGCGCAGCGTCCAGCCTCTGCCTCTCCAGAACTTGGTGCCCTGGCGCCCTGCGCCACTAGCCTCTATGGGTAAGACGTCCCCACTGCTGTGCAGGTCAAGCAGGTTTCCACAGGGCTTCAAAAACCAGCCGGACCTGTTTGACCAGCTATGGCAAGGGGGCAAAGCAGCCAAGCATCTCGCAGGCAACACATTCGGCTGCCAGGGGGTGGCCGGGAGGGGCATGATGGGGTGTTTGTCTGTCTTCCAGACCCGGCAGACGGACAGCTTCCCGCTTTTCCTTCGGGGAAGGGTGGGGAGAAAGGGCGCGGGAAAGGGCTCTTTTTAGGGAGCAGCAGGAAAGTTGGGGTTTGCAAGCGCACAGGGGGTGGCTGGTACCTCCGTTGGGCTGTGGGGCATCGCAAACCTCGTAGATCTTGAAGGCCTGCATGGGGGTGTCTTTGGTGCCATCGTAAATCAGGTTAAACTCTCGGCTCTTGTTGAGGGCACAGCGCAGATTGGCTTTCCACTTAGCAGGGTCCGGCTCGTCGACGCCTTCGTTGTATTTGCCCGTCTCTTTGGCCCAGGCCTGGGAAAAGGACCGACAGGACACAGGGCAGGGGAGATTTAGAGCACCACCACCTGAGAGCGCCCGTTTTAAGGACCGATATCCAGTGCCACCCTCGCACATCCCCACATACAACAGTGGTAGAATCAGTAACAATACGGTAATTTGTAATTGTTAATGGTATTTCTGGGTCGTTTGGATGATGATGATGATGATTTTCATCTTTTTTTATTGGTTTTCACCTATTACATCACAATACAGATGTACCGAAACCAATACCATTTCCTCCCCATTCCCCCATACAGGCAGCCCTGTTCAGGGAAGTTTTTAACGTGTGATATTTTACTGTATTTTTGGTTTCTATGGAAGCCGCCCAGAGTGGCTGGAGAGGCCCAGCCAGATGGACAGGGTATAAATAATAAATAATTATTATTATTATTATTATTATTATTATTATTATTATTATACCTTTACATTTATATTTCCTCAATCCATCATATTATTCTTTTCTCCCTCCTCCCACTCGATTTCCTCCACATTATACAATTTACAATAATCTTTGCATTCTACAATCTTCTCAAATCACCTATATATTCTTATTATCTTTCCTTACTAATTTTTCTTCCATCCAGTACTTCGCATTTTAATCCAGGCATATTAGCATCTCTCTTTTTTTGTGAGCAATTTTTTTGCCATATATTCATCAAAACATTTCCACTCCTTTTTTAATTTTTGATTCGACTGATTTCTTCTTATAGCAGTTAATTTTGCCAAAATTAAATATTCATTTAGTTTACAAATCCATTCCTCCTTTGTGGGTATAGTTTGTGACTTCCACCTTGCAGCAATCTCTATTCTAGCAGCTGTACTTGCATATAGAAAAATTCTCTCTCCCCCCCCCCCCCGTGGTATCTCATCATCTATCAATTCAAGGAGATATGTCTCTGGTTTCTTTGTTATTGATATTATCAGCATCTTCTTTAGTTCTTCATGTAAATTATTATTATTAATTATTATTAATTATTATTATTATTATTATTATCCATCTCACCTTTGTCCCAGAAAGGGACTCAAGGCCGCTTACGAATTAAAAACCACACAGATAAAATACAGAAAGCCAAAAAATAAATAAATAAAAATGCAGAGAAGATTGTTAAAAAATAATTAAACTCTAATCAAAGTAAAACAGTATAAAAAACAGTATCTACCACCATCATTCTGTATTTTTGTTATGGCGTTTTACACTTTTCGTACTTCTAAATCAGGTTGCTTACCACCCTGATATTTTATATGAGGAGCGAACTGTAAATATGCTTATCGGTAAACAATTTTCATTTATTTTGACACCGCCGTTATATTAATGCCTGCTAGAGGTACGCTAATGTGCTTTCTCCTTTATGTATTTATAATTGTCAACATATTTTGCTTATATGTTTTCTAAAAATGCAATTTCCCTTTTTAAAAAAATGCAGTAAGAATTTATAGAAGCGTATGAAGTGCCAAACCACATAACTCTAACCCCTTGTATTGTTTATATTCAAAAACGATATCCATGCTACCTTTCCAACCTGCCTGGGCTGCAGATAAATAAAAATATAAGTATACTTATGAATATTTTAAAGAAAGCAATAAAGAGGTAAAGCAAGATCTAAATGGCAACATCATAGAGAGCCGTTGGAGGAAAGTTTCCCCCAGCGAACTCTAAAAACTCTGCAGAATAAAATAACCTTTTTTTTTAATGCCCTGCAAGGACCTGACCAGGTGAGTCCCCTTCATGGGGAGAATTCTGCAAAATGGCGGCTGCTCCGGAGAAATCCCCCCTCCCGTTCCTCGTTACCATGGCAACCCTTCGGCCCAACCCCAGAGCAGCCTTGCCCAACCTGGTGCCCTCCAGATGTTGTCGCCAGGCTGTATCTCCCATCAGGCACCACGGAGACCCCAGCAACATCTGGGGGCTGCCTGCCTGCGGGACCCCTCAGCCCCACATGAAAAAGAACACTTTTGAAGTGCCCATGCGCTCCTCGTTGCCACATGGCGCACTGCGCACTATACCCAAGCAGGGGCCATCCTGTAAGAAAAAAAATCCCTCCATTGTGAGGTGAAGAAGCATCTCTTCCAATTGGGCGCCTGGCAACTTCAGTATTTTGCATAAATACCTGAGCAAATGAAGTGACAAATTAATTGGCGTTTGGTTTTCTAGTCCGATGATCTAACCCAGTGTTTCCCTGTTCAGGGAAGTTTTTAATGTGTGACGTTTTAATGTATTATTTTTTAAGCGTTTATTAATTTTCCAATAAGAACATCTAATTAACAGGTCAAATCAAATGCAATGAAAATAAGAAACCCCCCCAAAAAAGTCCAATTGTCTTCCAAATTATAATCTTAATTTTTTTGGCTTCCCCCAGTCTTCCCACCTTTTAATGTATTTTTAATCTTTGTTGGAAGCTGCCCAGAGTGGCTGGGGAAACCCAGCCAGATTGGTGGGGTACAAATAAATTATTATTATTATTATTATTATTATTATTATTATTATTATTATTATTTCCCAAACTTCGGTCTCCAGCTGTTTTTGGACTACAAGTTGTAGTCCCAAAACAGCAAGGCCCCCCAAGTTTGGGAAATACGGATCTAACCATGTTTTGTTGCATTTATACCCCAACTTTTTCTCCCCCTCCTTGTTTAATCGCCGCAACAACCCTGCAAGGTGCCGACAGCCAGCGTCAGGCTCCCGAGGGCAAGTGGGGATTCGAACCCTGGTCTCCCAGGTCCTGATCTGACACTTAGGGCCCTCGTATCTACGGGACACCTCTCCTGGTCATAGCTGTCAACTTTTCCCTTTTTTAAAGGGAAATTCCCTTATTCCGAATAGGATTCCTCGCAAGAAAAGGGAAAAGTTGACAGCTATGCTCCTGGTCTGCCCCGCAGAGGACCTTAAGGTCAATGAATAACCATAGTTCAGAGGTCCCTGAGGAAGTCAGACTATCCTCCACCAGGTCCAGGGCCTTCTCAGTGGTGGCTCCGATTTGGTGGACTGCTCTGTCCCATGAGACTAGGGCCCTGCAGGATTTAACCTCCTGCAGGGCCTGTAAGGCAGAGCTATTCCACCTGGCTTTCAATTTGAATTCAGCCTGATCTTTTATTTCCCTTCTCTTCCCTCCCCTTCCCTTTTTATGAATATCACCCACTCTGAGACCCCGCAGCTAAGTCTCCCCTGGCCTCCTCGCTGGCCCAAGTGGGACCAATTCAGCCAGCTAGCCCTGGGGATTATCGAATTGATTTTTGATTTTTTTTTGTTATTCATGTTTTTACACTGTATTTTATGCTGCTTTTAAGTGTTTTAAATTTGTTGTTAGCCGCCCTGAGCCCAGTTTTTGAACCGGGAAGGGCGGGGTATAAATAAAAAATTATTATTATTATTATAAGCCAGCGTTTCCCAAACTTCGGTTTCCAGCTGTTTTTGGACTACAAATCCCATCGTCCAGTGGTCAGGAATGATGGGAGTTGTAGTCCAACAGCAGCTAGAGACCCAGGTTTGGGAAGCACTCTAAGCCAAGCTGGTTTAACGGTTGCAGCCCTAATTCCTACTTTTTTAAAAAAGGCACTGTTATGTGGGATATAGCAGGGAATTTTAGCTGGCAAGCTAGGTCTCCCCCTCTTCACGCACCTTGAATATGGTGTTTTCGTCGTCCTGGCTGGGGATGTGGCGGGTGGCGTGGCGCCAGGGAATGAAGAAGCGCTTTCTCTCGGCGTCCACCCAGCGGAGTCCCGGGTACTGACCGCTGTTGACTTGGGTCACCAGCCAGGGCTTCAGGCGGACGCGGCGGGGATGAGAGCTCATGGCGGCGTCACCGGAGGGACGACTGACCGACCGCCTGACCTGCAAGGAGAAAGCAGAATTGGTCAGGAAGCGCATGGCCTCCGAGAGGAAACACACTCACGACATTATGGTTTGATCGCTGCATTGCGCTCTTTCTGGGGCTTCCCTTGCATTCGATCCGAAAGCTGCAGGGAATACAGAATAATAATAATAATAATAATAATAATAATAATAATAATAATAATAATAATTTTTATTTATATCCCGCCCTCCCCAGCCGAAGCCAGGCTCAGAGCGGCTAACAACAGTAAAAATAGCACAATTTACATAAAATCACAATCAATTAATTGAAATACATTCTAAAATCAATTCATTCTAAAATCAATTCATTCCCCCCCCCCCATTTTTTTTATTGATTTTCACATTTATCACATACAAAGGAAACAAGAAAGAAAAAGAAAGACATGGTGATTTTCTTGAGTCAAAATGAGAGTACCCCTAAACATTTTTTAAGGGAGAAAAAAGCACTGGGTATATACAGAAGCCAATTTTATCTCCCCAAACCACCCACAGCACTATCAAAGTGAGTTGAGAAATCAAAAAGTGTTAGAGGCAATCAAGTGGACAAAAAATGGCAAGTCTCCTGTTCCAGATGGATTAACAGCAAAGTATTATAAAAAATAGTAAACCCATTGAAAGATGTTATGAATGAGAGTTTAAATACAGGTGAAATTCCAGAAACATGGGAAAAGGTTCATATTACAGTAATTCCAAAACAAGTTTCAGATTTGCTGCAAATCAAAAATTATAGGCCTATCTCATTGTTAAACAATTATTATAAATTATTTGCAAACATTTTAGCTAATAGTATGAAAAAAATATCAAATGAGTATACAGTGGTACCTCAGGTTAAGTACTTAATTCGTTCCAGAGGTCCGTACTTAACCTGAAACTGTTCTTAACCTGAAGCACCACTTTAGCTAATGGGGCCTCCTGCTGCTGCCGTGCCGTCGGAGCACGATTTCTGTTCTCATCCTGAAGCAAAGTTCTTAACCTGAAGCACTATTTCTGGGTTAGCGGAGTCTGTAACCTGAAGTGTATGTAACCTGAAGTGTATGTAACCTGAAGCGTATGTAACCTGAGGTACCACTATATACATCAAGATCAGGCAGGATTCCTTCCAGGTAGACAAATGAAAGAGAATATAAGAAATATTCTGAATGTAATAGAATACTCGGAGGTCAGAAAGGAAAATGATGCAGCAATGATGTTTCTAGATGCCAAAAAAGCCTTTGACGACGTCTCTTGGAATTTCATGACAAAATTCCTTGAAGAAATTAATGGTGGATTCAAATTTCTAAAAGGAATACAAGCAATATATTCAGAAGCAAAAGCCAACTTATTTGTAAATCAGGTGATAACGGATGACTGCAAGATACAAAAAGGAACTAGACAAGGTTGTCCACTATCACCCCACAATTGCCAGGTGGGGGGGCTGGACGTTGCTGCTGCTTCTTTGGCAGTTGCCATTGGCTGTGGACCGTGATGTCAGTGGGTTTACGCAGTGTTTTTTTCTGGGGGGACGCAGGAGCATGTTGTTGTTGTTTAGTTGTTTAGTCGTGTCCGACTCTTTGTGACCCCCTGGACCAGAGCACACCAGGCCCTCCTGTCTTCCACTGCCTCCCGCAGTTTGGTCAAACTCATGCTGGTAGCTTCGAGAACACTGTCCCACCATCTCGTCCTCTGTCGTCCCCTTCTCCTTGTGCCCTCCATCTTTCCCAACATCAGGGTCTTTTCCAGGGAGTCTTCTCTTCTCATGAGGTGGCCAAAGTATTGGAGCCTCAGCTTCAGGATCTGTCCTTCCAGTGAGCACTCAGGGCTGATTTCCTTCAGAATGGAGAGGTTTGATCTTCTTGCAGTCCATGGGACTCTCAAGAGTCTCCTCCAGCACCAGAATTCAAAAGCATCAATTCTTTGGGGACCAGCTTTCTTTATGGTCCAGCTCTCACTTCCATACATCACTACTGGGAAAACCAGAGCTTTAACTATACAGTGGTACCTCAGGTTAAGTACTTAATTCGTTCCGGAGGCCCGTTCTTAACCTGAAACTGTTCTTAACCTGAAGCACCACTTTCGCTAATGGGGCCTCCTGCTGCTGCCACGCCGCCAGAGCCCGATTTCTGTTCTCATCCTGAAGCAAAGTTCTTAACCTGAAGCACTATTTCTGGGTTAGCGGAGTCTGTAAACTGAAGCGTATGTAACCTGAAGCGTATGTAGCCTGAGGTACCACTGTATGGACCTCTGTCAGCAAGGTGGTGTCTCTGCTTTTTAAGATGCTGTCTAGGTTTGCCATTGCTTTTCTCCCAAGAAGCAGGGATCTTTTAATTTCGTGGCTGCTGTCACGAAAGGAGCATGCATACCCCTAAATATTTTGAGGCCTGCCCTAAAACCCTTTCAAATCCTCCAGCCGGGAAGCACAAAAATTCCATCCTGAAACAGCTTCTCCCGATCTCCTCCAGCCTGTTCTTTGCAGCCAGTCCGTTAAGTGTTGGTTCGGGGAACTTTCCTGTGTCTTTCTTAGGAGGAAGCCCAGAAAAAACAACCTTACCCAGGCAGACAGTGATGGTGACAGTCCTTCTTCTCTTAATAGCCGCACCGCAAACTGCTCCTTTCCTCTCCGCCAGGGGCCTCGCAAGCTTCTAAGGCATGCCACACATTTTAAGCCGAGGGATGACTCTAATCTCCGCAGATGACTCAGAACCTCCCAGTTCTGGTTCCACAGGTGTGACAGCTACAATGCGGAGCAGAAAACAGGGAAATCCCCGACAGTCACCAGCTGCAATGCAGACACAAACTCTCCGCTTGGGTCAGGAATAAGAGAAGCCACCACTCTCCCCTCACCTCCATCACAACACTCTTATAGGAATTCTAAGGTTTCATATACATATATAAATCATATGTTCATCAATGTACAAGGCAAACACATACACGTGTCTGAAACAGTACAGGAGAGGAATCCTGAAGCCATTTTGACTCTCACAATGACCTCAGATATTCCTCTGCAGGAAAGAAGGCAAATGAGGAACGCTTTCCCATTGTCTTTTTGCTTATGAATCCTGTCTTAAGGGTGTATTTATGTATGAATAGGGTGAGCCTGTGACCTGGAGTCAGGAACTAAAGTATTTACCATCACAAGAGAATGCCCAGGCTGCCCAGGTAATGCAATCAGTGACCATTATCAGGTATCCTGGCAGGCAGGATTTCTGCTGTAGACCGCCTCCTTCTGTGATGTATGTTTGATGCTTTTGGGGGGTGGTCTTGGGCTACAGGGTGGGCAATTTCAAAAGTACATATAAGGGCTTGCGCACCATTGTTCGGGGTTCTCCTCCCTCCTGCATGGGGTGAGTGGGGACCCTGTTGCAACAGTTTGATAAAGATCGGGCTTATTAGCCGCTTTGCTTCTCAATATTCTTTGGTTGGCCTCCTTTGGTTTTCTCCTACCGATAGTGAACCCACGTAAGGACTCTATATGGGATTTTGGGTACCCCATAAGGGAAAAGGAGCAGTTTTTTCTTATAACAACACTTTCCGGCATTGGTAACTGGATTTCCTTTTCCACCTCAGAAAATATTCAGGCAACCAGGCAACTACCAGACTTTTAGAAGACATCTGAAGGCAGCCCTGTTTAGGGAAGCTTTTAATGTTTGATGTATTACGGTATTTTAATATTTTGTGGCTGGGGAAGCCCAGCCAAATGGGTGGGGGTATAAATTTATTATTATTATTATTATTATTATTATTATTATTATTATTATTATTATTATTATATCATAAGAGGAAGCAGCGACACAGCCTCAGAAACCCACAGAGCTCCTGTGCCGAACCCTGAAAAGACCATCATGTCGTGTGAACGAGAAAGAGGCCGTAATCTTGTTGCACAGTTGGAAATCAATCATGCTTTTTTAAAAAGTGAAAGAGGCTGTGTGTGTAATGCACATTTAGAGCACACCCAACCCCACAAGCATCCTGGGATCTGTAGTTCGCCCCGGATAAGGCTGCAATTCCCAGCACCCTTAAACAAACCGCTGAGTCTCCTTGCCTTGGTTTCAGGATGCAGGACAGCTCTTCCGCGACGGTTTCTTCCGATGATTTTTTGCAGCTGTCAACTTGCAAACAGCTTTAAGCCGCAGGGATCAGACAGATCCACAAAGGTGTCCGAGGGGGTGGGTTGGGGGGGGAGAGAAGTTGCTCTCCATGGAAAAATCCCAGCTCCCTGCGATTAGCAGCAGTTTCTGGAGCTGAGGAGACTTACATGCCAAGGCTACGCATTCTTCTCTGTAGATTCCCTGGGGCATTCCTGCGCCTCAGGACGACTCCCAAACACCTAGACTGCGGTTGCCAAACCAGTCTTTTCGCTCCAGCAAAACTTTGCTTTCTCCTTGCGGTGTTGCATGGTTCCTTTGCAGCCCGATCAGAAGAGTGGGCTTGAATCGTGCTGGTTTTACTCCAAAAGGACGGTCACATTTATTTACGTTCTTGTTCCTTTCCAGCCCTTCTATCTTGTCCTTCCTATCTATATCTATCTATCTATCTATCTATCTATCTATCTATCTATCTATCTATCTATCTATCTAATCTATCTATCATCTATCTATCATCTATCATATGGTTACCAGATTTTTTTCAATGAATCTGGGGACACTTTTTTTTTTTTTTAAAGCTGAGTAGAATTCATGAGAAGAGAAGACTCCCTGGAAAAGACTCTGATGTTGGGAAAGATGGAGGGCACAAGGAGAAGGGGACGACAAAGGAGCAGATGGTTGGAAAGTGTTCTCGAAGCTACCAGCATGAGTTTGACCAAACTGCGGGAGGCAGTGGAAGACATGGTGCATGGGGTCATGAAGAGTCGGACATGACTAAATGACTAAACAACAACAACAACAGAATGGATGCTTGTGAATGATGGTGCTGGAGGAGACTCTTGAGAGTCCCATGGACTGCAAGAAGACCAAACCTCTCCATTCTGAAGGAAATCAGCCCTGAGTGCTCACTGGAAGGACAGATCCTGAAGCTGAGGCTCCAAGACTTTGGCCACCTTATGAGAAGAGAAGACTCCCTGGAAAAGACCCTGATGTTGGGAAAGATCTAAACGACTAAACAAACAAAACAAGGAAATGCAAGACATTCCAGGATCAAATCAGAAAACGGGACAGCTTCTGCAAATCCCTGGAAAATAGGGGCACGTGTTTGCGTGTGCCCATTCTATACTGGCACCTTAGTTTTGTTTTATACCAGAAAACATTGGCCGTTGCTGAAACCAGAAATGAACCAGAAATGAACCTTCCCCTTTTCAGTTCTCTGAGCTCCCTAGGAAGAACGAATTATTTTGAAACCGCGTTGGTGGTTTTGTGTTTCCCCTGTACGGAGACTGCTGGCCAAAAGCCACGTGGCTCTGATCCTGAGTAGCTTCATTTAACATAGGGCCTGGCTGCCGGATCCGACCAAAGGCAGCCCAGGTAGACCAGCGCCCTGTTTGCAGAGGGACTGACTGACTAAATGCCCATGATGGGAAGCTCAACAGCGGAAACTGAGCACAAGAGCAGATCTCCACAGATTCCCAGCTACTGTGACAGAGGAAGACGAGATCTACCTACTGGATCAGACCAACCAGATCTGTCTGGAAGCTGCAAGCAGGATTTCTGCAAAAGACCCCTCCCCTAGCAACTGGGATTTTGATGTCTTTGTGGCCTTTGCATACCTTCCAACACATTGAAGCCAAAAGCTGGAACACCATCTTCTCATTTTTTTTATTGCGACACAATTTCCCCTCCAAAAAACACCACGCGATTTGGGGCGCCATGCGAAATCGCAGCCCTGGGGGAAAGCACTTTTTTCAAGTGCCGCGAAATCATGTCAAACAAAATGGCCTCTGTGCTCTCGTGCTAAAAACCGGGGTGTCCCGGTTTTTCGGGGACACTTGCCGGGTATGCCTCCAACCATCTGCAGAGCATAACCGCCGAGAATAGTGGCCATCAACTGCCCTCTCCTCTCCAAACCTGCCAAATCCTATTTGAAGGACATCTAGGTTGGTCCCGTCACTGCTTCTAGTCATAGATGTCAACTTACAGATTTGAAAATAAGGGACCAGCAGCCTCGAAAATAAGGGCTCAGCAGCCAAAATAAGGGATTTTCAGAGCACAGGTATGTTCGACTTCTGAGCCCCTCCGAGCCAAAGGCAGAAAGCCCAGCCAGCAGCCAAACGAAGCCTTAAGCGGTGGTTCCCATAGCGCAGCAACCCGGCAAAGGGGATGCAGCAAGGAAAACCACCGTCACCTCTCCGCTGGGAAGCGCTGAGCAAAGACGAGTCCCCAGGCAACGCGGCCAATTTGATTAGCACAAGGCATGCAAGCTCCACCCCCCAGTCGTTCTTAGACTCCTTATTGGGTGAGCAACGCAGCCAAGCAACCCAGTTGGAGCCTCCCTCCTTCCTGGCCGGCAGGGAGGGAGGGAGAGGAGCTGCTTCCTTTGACACCCGGGAAATTTAAGGGACATCATCAATAAGGGACAGCAGCGGGACACGGCACTGGGATAAGGGACTTTCCCGCCAAATAAGGGACAGTTGACAGCTATGCTTCCAGTGGGAGTTAGTTCCATAGTTCAACTATGCGCCGTGTGAAGAAGGACTTTTCTTTCGCCTGCCTTGAATCTTAAGAAAAAGCTTAGAGGCTTACTGCTTCCAGCAATGCAGGCACAGAGTCACAATCATGCCTACTACCTATTGACAGCTGTATCTCCTCCGTAAATTTGTCTAATCTTCTTTTGAAGCCATCCCAATTGGCAGCCATCTTATCGATAGTTCAGCTAGTAGAGCACAAGACTCGAGCTCAGGGTTGTGAGTTCGAGTTCCACGCCAGGCAAAAGACTCCTGCATTGAAAGGGGTTGGACTAGATCAGGGGTCGGGCAAGGTTTACCTCGCCTGGGCCGGTTTACTCCCGCGGAGATCGCTCCGTGGACCGGATTACGTCTGTGCAGATGCAATTTCCAGTGTCGGCATCTGCGCATGCACGATTTCTGGTGCCGCGGAAGCAAGTCCCTGATCCACGCTGGGCTGGTTTAGTGCAACCGCTGGACTAGATGATTCTCAAGGTCCGACGGCAGCCCCACATGAAACACAGTATGTGTGTGGAAGCGGCTGTTGCTGTGTGTGCCAGTCAGTGCTGGATTTACGTATAAGCTAAACAAGCTCTAGCTTAGGGCCTCACTCTCAGGTGGGGGGAAATGTAAAGGGAAAAAAACACTGGATGTATCGTCTTTTTCGCTCTATAGGAAGCACCCGACAATAGGACGCACCTTGTTTAAGAGGGGGAGAACAAGAAAAAAATATTCTCCCCCTCTCTGCTCAGTGCCCCTTCAGCGAAGCAGCAGGAGAAACGGAGCCCCTTCTATTTCTCCCCCCGCTTCGCTGAAGGGGCGCTGCACAGCTCTCCCTCTCTGCTGAAGCCAGGAGAGTCTTGCTCTCCCGGCTTCAGCAAAAGGAACCCGAAGCCTCCGGAGTGCAGCGGGAGCTATCCCTGAAGCCTGGAGAGCGAGAGGGGTCGGTGTTTTGTGTTTTGTACTGTGTAGGCTCCTATTTGTTATGTGCAAATGGCTTGAGATACCTATTAGGTCCATCAATTACCATATAGTATGTATTCAACACAAAAAAGCGACCATTTTTTGTTGCCAAAGGACAGCTGGACATATCAAGGGCCCCATTACCTTCAGTAGCTGAGGGCCTTATCAAACCGAAATCCGGCCCTGGCCTGCCTGTCCATCTGTCCCCTTTTTTCAGGTGAATTGGTTTCATTTCTTTACAAGTTTCCCTCTTTCCGCATTTCAAGCGCTAGACCTCATGAAATGAGTCATGTCTCCAGGGAGAAGAATAAGCAAAAAAACAACACAAAACACCAAAAAAGAAAACCCTATAGATAGAAGAGACTGTGCTTTCAGTTCCTTCTGCCTCCTGGGGAGGAAATCACATGGGTCACACTCGGACCCCTTTTTGGTGGTTTCTTTCAGTGGCTCCCCTTACTCCACACCCCCAAGTTTGGAAAGGCAAAGGAATGGATGGGGTGTGTGTGTGACTATAGTTATTTATATCCCGCCTTTCCCCTGAACCAAGATTCAGGGTGGCTTATGAAATTTAAAACAGAGATAAAAGACAAAAGGCTGCTATTCAAATAAGTATTGCAGTTGTACCTTGGAACCCAAACGCCTTGCGAGTCAAACGTTTTGGCTCCCGGATGCCGCAAACCTGGAAGTGAATGTTCCAGTTTGTGGACGTGCTTTGGAACCCGAATGTCCGACGAGGCTTCCGATTGGCTGCAGGAGCTTCCTGCAGACAGTCGGAAGCCATGCCTTGGTTTCTGAACATTTTGGAGGTCGGATGGACTTCTGGGATGGATTCTGTTCGACTTCCGAGGTATCACTGTATAGTCAAATGATTCGGGATGGGAGCAGCGGCAAACAATTGATAAAATGATTGTACTAAAGGTTAAAAGGTAAAGGACGGTTAAGTCCAGCTGAATTTGACTATGGGGTGTGGTACTCCTCTCTCTTTCAGGGCGAGGGAGCCAGCGTTTGCCCACAGACAGCTTTCCGGGTCATGCGTCTAGCATGACTAAACCGCTTCTGGCACAACGGAACACCATGATGGAAGCCAGAGCGCACGGAAACGCCGTTTACCTTCCCACCATAGTGGTACCTATTTATCTACTTGCGCTGGTGTGCTTTCGAACTGCTAGGTTGGCAGGAGCAGGGACAGAGCAACAGGAACTCACTCCATGGCAGGGACTCGAACCGCCAACCTTCTGATCAGCAAGCCCAAGAGGCTCAGTGGTTTAGACCACAGCACCACCTGCATCCCTGATTATACAGGGTTTCTTTTGCAATTGATGTCTGGTGCATAATGTAGCAGAAAAGGGTTTGATAATAAACATTTTGGATGTGAAGGTGGGAGTCAACATAGGAAGCCATGTGCTTGTTTGATGTGAAACCAATTTGGGAAACTTTGGGAAAAAAGCATAGGAGATAATTGTTTGGAAGTAACTTGATAATAGGGTAGCACTGTGGGTTAAACCACAGAGCCTAGGGCTTGCTGATCAGAAGGTCGGTGGTTCAAATCCCCGCGACAGGGTGAGCTCCCGTTGTTCGGTTTCTGCTCCTGCCAACCTAGCAGTTCGAAAGCACAGCAAAGTGCAAGTAGATAAATAGGTACCGCTCCAGTGGGAAGGTAAACGGCGTTTCCATGCGCTGCTCTGGTTCGCCAGAAGTGGCTTAGTTATGCTGGCCACACGACCCGGAAGCTGTACGCCGGCTCCCTCGGCCAGTAAAGCGAGATGAACGCCGCAACCCCAGAGTCGGCCACGATTGGACCTAATGGTCAGGGGTCCCTTTACCTTTACCTTTAACTTGATAATATAATTATAAAACAATATAAAAGGAAAAACAAATCTGTTGAAATACGGTTAACAAAAACAGCACACAAACTAAGGAAATGTGAAAGTGGGGAAAAATCAAATCTATTGAAATAAGGTTAATAAAACACAACATTAAAAGCCCTTTCCTTAAAGAAAAAGTCAGTTCCCCCAAATCTGCCGGAATAAGACAGTCTTTGCCTTCCGGCGAAAGGGCAGCCGGTCTGGCTTCCTTAGGAAGGGAGTTCCAAAGTTGCCTGAGGGAAGCCACCACTGAGAAGGCCACCCAAAGGTGTTTCGGTGCAAGCGGAACGGATATCTGACCATAGACCTCACCTTCGTCTCCTCTCCTTGCATGTCCCCCAAATCTTGCTCTGGAAGTTTGGGAAAGCTTTCAGCGTTGATTAGGGAGAAGAGGAAGGTGAAGTCTTGTTGTTTATTGCCTTGCTTGGGCCACGGGTCACACCCAGCCAGCTTCTGAGCTGGGATTTGGAGCTCTGCCTGCGCAGCGAGAGAATCTGCCGACTCCCAGAAGGCAGCCGTGGGTGTCAGCGGGTGAATAAGCCTCTTCCGTGGGGCATTGCACAACGGCAGGCGCGGCACTTCCACCTTTTCCAGACGGGAGCAGGTGGAGGGAAAAGGCCTCTCAGGTACCAGCAACGATGACAAAGCCAGGAGCACGCAGAGTCGTCGGACTGGCCTCCGCCGTTGCCTGAGGGGGTGCAGGGAAGCCGAAATGTGTGCAAACAGCGGAGGGTGCTTTGTGCAAAACGTGGTTGGGAATTGTGATTAGCGAGTGGCGTCCCGGCTCAACCGTTAGGCGGACTTGGGCAGATGCCTCAGGCGGCAGATCCTGAGGGGCAGAGATGTTGCAGGACAGAGGGGTGCACAGCCATCTCCGACACTCACCTCTTGGGTACAGTACGGAGCAGCTTCCCATTGCCTCTCTGGTCAGGGTTTGTACATGGAATGGGGAGACCAACCTTGCAGATGTCGAGAGATTTTACTTCCTTGGGCTCCATGATCACGGCAGATGGGGACAGCAGCCGTGAAATTAAAAGCCGCCTGCTTCTTGGGAAGAAAGCAATGACAAACCTAGACAGCATCTTAAAAAGCAGAGACATCACCTTGCCAACAAAGGTCCGTATAGTTCAAGCTATGGTTTTCCCAGTAGTGATGTATGGAAGTGAGAGCTGGACCATAAAGAAGGCTGATCGCCAAAAAATGGATGCTTTTGAATTCTGGTGCTGGAGGAGACTCTGGAGAGTCCCATGGACTGCAAGAAGATCAAACCTCTCCATTCTGAAGGAAATCAGCCCTGAGTGCTCACTGGAAGGACAGATCCTGAAGCTGAGGCTCCAAGACTTTGGCCACCTCATGAGAAGAGAAGACTCCCTGGAAAAGACCCTGATGCTGGGAAAGATGGAGGGCACAAGGAGAAGGGGACGACAGAGGACAAGATGGTTGGACAGTGTTCTCAAAGCTACCAGCATGAGTTTGACCAAACTGTGTGAGGCAGTGGAAGACAGGAGTGCCTGGCGTGCTCTGGTCCAGGGGTCACGAAGAGTTGGACACAACTAAATGACTCAACAACAACCACCCTAACAATTTAGGACCCACCTTAAGCATCAAAGACCAAGATGAATAGATGTGTCTTCAGCATTTGCTAGAAGCTGTGCAATGAAGAGGCAAGAAGCACCTCTTTGGGGAGGGAATTCCACGGCTTAGGGGCCACCACTGAGAAGGCCCTCTGAAGGTGGAGCAGCTACCAAGAAGGTAGTTCTCAGCCACTGAGAAGGTCTGTAGCGGAGGAGCAAGCCTTTCACGTATTTGCGGCCTGGGTTCCTCAAGGCTTTAAGCACCCATGTGAGCACCTTGAATACAAGAGCATTTTCCTACCAAGACTAAGCTGAACCGAATTCTTTGCAACGCCATCAAAATGAGACCACGTGCTCCGGTGACCTTCTCAAAATCGTCTCCTTGCATTCTTGGTGCTAAGCTCTCAATTTATGGTCCTGTGGACTGCCCTGAAGAGATTCTGAGGCTTAACCTCACAACAAGTCTCAGGCCCCGATCCCCCTAACCAGTTCAGCCGGCATTACTCAGATTTCTGCAGCACCGAAACGCCCTGACCTTGCTGCACGGGGTGCTGGAGATGTCTGTTTGCTTTAGGTCATTCGCCCTCACTTAATATCAACACTTTCAATTCAGCAGCAGTGCTGGACCCAAGATGGAAATAGTTTATTTAAAGCCCGTTGCAGAAAGTGCAATGAAGCCTAGTAGAAAGTATAATATTAATAATAATAACAACAATAATAATGATTTATTATTTATACCCTGCCCATCTGGCTGGGTTGCCCCAGCCACTCTGGGTGGCTTGCAACAGAATATTAAAAACACAATACAGCATCAAACATTTAAAAACTTCCCTAAACAGGGCTGCCTTCAGATGTCTTTTAAAAGTAAGATAGTTGCTTATTGCCTTGACATCTGATGGGAGGGCGTTCCACAGGGCAGGCGCCACTACCGAGAAGGCCCTCTGCCTGGTTCCCTGTAAACTCACTTCTCGCAGGGAGGGAACCGCCAGAAGGCCCTCAGTGCTGGACCTCAGTGTCCGGGCTGAACGATGGGGGTGGAGACGCTCCTTCAGGGATTCTGGGCTGAGGCTGTTTAGGGCTTTAAAGGTCAGCACCAACACTTTGAATTGCGCTCGGAAACGTACTGGGAGCCAATGTAGGTCTTTCAGGACTGGTGTTATATGGTCTCAGCAGCCGCTCCCAGTCACCAGTTATGTTGCCGCATTCTGGATTAGTTGTAGTTTCTGGGTCACCTTCAAAGGTAGCCCCATGGAGAGTGCATTGCAGTAGTCCAAGCAGGAGATAACCAGAGCATGCACCACTCTGGCGATAAGGTCTGCAGGCAGATAGGGTCTCAGCCTGCGTGACAGATGGAGCTGGTACACAGCTGCCCTGGACACGGATTTAACCTGTGCCTCCATGGACAGCTGTGAGTCCAAAATGACTCCCAGGCTGTGCACCTGGTCCTTCAGGGGCACAGTTACCCCATTCAGGACCAGTGAGTCCTCCATACCTGCCCGCCCCCTGTCCCCCCCAAAACAGTACTTCTGTTTCTGTCAGGATTCAACCTCAATCTGTTAGCCGCCATCCATCCTCCAACCGCTTCCAGACACTCACGCAGGACCTTCACTGGTTCTGATTTAAGAGAGAGGTAGAGCTGGGTATCATCCGCACATTGATGAACACCCAGCCCAAACCCCCTGATGATCTCTCCCAGCAGCTTCATGTAGATGTTAAAAAGCATAGGTAGCGAGAACGCTACTAGCCCAGAGATGGAAGGAAGGAAGAAGTACCAACAAAAGAATGATGGCAGACAAAACTGATGGAGTATGCGGAGATGGCGAAACTGACGGGGAAGACCCAAAACCAGGAAGATCAAGTGTTTCTAAAAAGACTGGAGTAAATTCTTAATTTATTTAAAAGACCACTGCAAACACTTAAAATTATTGGCAGGGATATAATGACACTTGCAATGTGGAATTAATTACGATAATTAATTAACGCGACGGGGTGAGTTCCCGTAAAGCGAGATGAGAGCCACAACCCCGTAGTCTCCTTTGACTGGACTTAAATTTTCAGGGGTCCTTTACCTTTTTTTTTTAACCTTAATTATGGTAACTATGGACATGTAACAGATGGGTAATGGTAAAAGATGCAGAAAACTTTATCTTAAATATGGAAGCCATGGAGGGTCCAAAGCTTCAAAAGAACCTTTTGTTTTAATGTTTGAAATGGTTAAAGTTAAAATGTATAAAATTATGTTAAACTAATAAAATATGTTACCGTATTTTTCGCTCCATGAGACGCACCTTTTCCCTCCTAAAAAGTAAGGGAAAATGTCTATGCGTTTTATGGAGCGAATGCGTGGTCCCGGGAGCCGAATTGCCCAGGGGCGAAAAGCAGATCGTGCTTCCCCTCCCCCTTTTGAAAGAGGGGAGGGGGTGTTGAAACAAAGCTGCTGAGCAGCTGATCGGCAAGCAATCGGGAGGGAGATAAGGGAGGCTAGCAAAAAAAGGAGGCTGCCTGGGAGCGGGGAGGTAAAAGCACATGGATCCTCAGGATCTTTGCATTGGGTCACCCCAAATTCACCATCAGATCACATAGCATGTCCATGGCTACAGCCTGTACCCAAAAAACCACGCATCCACTGTTTTGTGGGGCCGCAATGGTGCAAAAACGTGGTTACAAGGCACGGATCCACATGGATCCTCAGTATTTTTGCATTGGGCTACCCCAAACTCACCGTCAAATCACATATCATATCTGTGGCCACAGCATGAACCACAAAAATCGTACATCCACTGTTTCATTCAGAATATATTTTTTTCTTGTTTTCCTTCTCTAAAAACTAGGTGCATCTTATGGTCAGGTGCGAAAAATACGGTATATAAAAAAGAAGATGTGCCTGACATCTCCACTACCTGGAACTGCAATGCCTGGGGATCCTTGGGTCTGGACTGTTTTCACACACCAGCAACACACCCTGTTGTCAATTTCTATCCTGCACAGTCAGAATGAATTTCAGGAACCAAAGAGTTGTATGGGAAATACGACATTTTGGCGACTGCAAGTCTGGTTTAAGGAGCCATTCGAACTGATATATCTGAGTTTCTAACACTGTGTCAATGTTGAGTGAACTGAGTTTGGCTCAGCTCTTCTCCTGTTGACGCAAACCCCACCCCACCCCAGATCTTAACTGGGGGGTCCACTGATGCAGGAGACTTCCCCAAATCCTATCCACCCTAACCCTATCCACATCCGGCCTTGTGTAGCCAGGGCCGTCTTTACACAGGGGCGCAAAAGGTGCGGGGCACCTGGGTGCCGAATTCTGGGGGGCGCCAGGCACCCACCGCTGAAGCCACCTATGCCCTTAACTATCTACCCGTTATGAAATAATAAATAATTTTGATCAAGCTAGAAAAACAAAATACATATGTACCTAGGTATTACTGAAATGTACCGTATTTTTCTCCCTATAGGACGCACTTTTTCCCCTCCAAAGATGAAGGGGAAATGTGTGTGCATCCTATGGGCCGAATGCAGGCTTTCGCTGAAGCCTGGAGAGGGAGAGGGGTCGGTGCGCACCGACCCCTCTCGCTCTCCAGGCTTCGCGGACCTCTCCGCAAGCAGCGGGAGCCAGCACTGGGCTCCCACGGCTTGCAGAGAGCTGCCTGTTTGGGGGCTGGGGTTGGGGGAAGCTTGGGTCTCCCCTGCCCCAGCCCCGCGCCTGGGGAAAAAATAATTCCCCCCCCTTTATTTCCCCTCCCAAAAACTAGGTGCGCCTTATGGGACGGTGCGTCCTATAGGGAGAAAAATACGGTATACCTACTGTTTCACTAAAGGACTTTCTACTTTGTGTGCTCGTTTACCAAAGACGTACTGCGCTAGCAGAGGCACGTGTCATTCACAATGGCGGCGCTTGTCAGACTCAACGATGTCATTCTCAACAGCGCCGTGCACACGAAATTAACTAAATTTGGGGGCGCTGGGCGGATCTTTGCACCCTGGCGGCGCATATGCTAAAGACGGCCCTGTGTGTAAAGGTAAAGGGACCCCTGACCATTAGGTCCAGTTGTGGCCGACTCTGGGGTTGCGGCGCTCATCTCGCTTTATTGGCCAAGGGAGCCGGTGTACAGCTTCTGGGTCATGTGGCCGGCATGACTAAGCCGCTTCTGGGGAACCAGAGCAGCGCACGGAAACGCCGTTGACCTTCCCGCCCGACTGGTACCTATTTATCTACTTGCACTTTGATGGGCTTTTGAACTGCTAGGTTGGCAGGAGCTGGGACCGAGCAGCGGGAGCTCACCCCGTGGCGGGGATTCGAACCGCCAACCTTCTGATCGGCAAACCCTAGGCTCTGCGGTTTAACCCACAGCACCACCCGCTGTGTAACACACCATAAAATCATGCTCTTTAAGATAGGGTTGCCGTATTTCAAAATGTCAAAAGAAAAAAGAGGGCAGGTTTTGAGCTATTTTTAAAGGAAATTCACCAAAATCTACACTTCTGACATGGCTTGCCATACGTCCAGATTTTCCAGGACATTCAAGCAATTTCCGCCTGGGCACTGTTACAGATGGCCAAATCCTGGCTATGTCCGGTAAATTTTGGACGTTTGGCAACCCTACTTTAAGACTGTCCATGTGTCCTGATTTTTTTATGCTGAAGGACCACTCCCAAATTGATCAAACAGCCCTAGCAACATTACTGGAGAACATTACCGCCAAGCCAAAAACTTCGTATCAGATTTCTGCATTATTCCATGGGTCTGAGAAAGTGCCTTTTAAGTACAGAAATTGGTAACAGGGACAGAAATCAGCTTCTTCAGCATTTCAGCTTTGGCCGGAAAGCAAACTTCTAAGTCCTTGTGGTTGCGAAAACTGGCAATGCCTGGGCAAAACGTTGGAAGTCAGAGAGGCGTGGGGAACGGGAATGTTGAATTGACTTTTATAATAGAATCATAGAATCATAGAATTGGAAGAGACCCCAAGGGCCATCGAGTCCAACCCCCTGCCAAGCAGGAAACACCATCAGAGCACTCCTGACATATGGTTGTCAAGCCTCTGCTTAAAGACCTCCAAAGAAGGAGACTCCACCACACTCCTTGGCAGCAAATTCCACTGTCGAACAGCTCTTACTGTCACTTCATCGCCCCTTCCCCAGGATTAGCTGAAGCTGAAGAATTTTTTGCAAAATACGTAGATACGTGAATGTCATTGGCAGAATTATCGGCAGCCACAGGATTGGTTTTTCATTGCAGGGGAAGGGAAGTTTAATTGTGCAAGCAGAAGTCTGTTGCACAATGGGATTTCAGGACTGAGCGCAGGCCTGTCTGCCGTTGCTTCTTCTAAATAAAGCAATTTAGAAGAACATTCATAAACTACCAGCTCACAAAAAGGTACTCGAACGCAGACCTCCCAGGTTCTATTCCGACACTCTAACCACGACACCACCCCAGCTTCCTAGACTTCTGCTATGGGGCAGCTCATAAATCAAGTAGATAAATAAATATGGGGAAAGCAAAAATGTCCTTTAGGGGAGGATCTGAAATATTTCCCCTAAAGCTTCGAATTGCTTTATTTTGGATTGTGTCGTTTGATGTCTTCATGTGTTGTAAACTGAGATTTTTTTTTGTTTAAAATATAAAGCAGAAATGGAATGAAGAATCCTATTACAGTCACACCTTGGGTTACAGATGCTTTGGGTTGTGAGTTTGCGGGTTGTACCGGAACAGGTTACTTCCGGGTTTTGGTGCTCGCGCAGAGACACTAAATCGTGCTTTACGCGCGCACAGAAGTGCCAAATCACAACCTGCGTGTGCGCAGACGCGGTGCTGGGGGTTGCGTCCACTGTATATATTTTTGGATGTTTTATATTTTACTATGTTTTATATATGCTGTAAGCCACCCGGAGTGGCTGGGGAAACCCATTCAGATGGACAGGGTATTATTAATAATAATAATAATAATAATAATAATAATAATAATAATAATAGTAATTTATTTATTTATCTACCGTATTTATTTATTTTTAACAAAAGTCACTGTGCTCCATTGTGACAAGCATAACCTAGGTTTAAGGTGCCATTTGGCGAATAGCTTAGATATCTGACAAACAGTCCCAGTTGTGCTGGCTGGAGCTGTTGGGAGGTTTACAGAATCATAGAACTGTAGAGTAAGAAGGGACCTCCAGAGTCATCTAGTCCAACCCTCTGAAATGCAGGAATCTCAGCTAAAGAATCACTGGCAAATGGCCACCCAATCTCTGCTTAAAGACCTCCAAGGAAGGAGGAGAGTCCACAACCTCCAGAGGGAGAGCGTTCCACTATCAAACAGCTCTTACTGTCAGATAGTTCTTCCTGATGTTGAATTAGAATCTCCCTTCTTGTACCTAGAAGCCAAAAACCTTGCAACTTCAGTCCAAAACATGTGGAGAGTTGGGGAAACCAGGGTTATCTGAAGGAGAGTCTCCCCCCCCCCCCATCATTCAGCCCGGACACTGAGGTCCAGCTCCAAGGGCCTTCTGGCGGTTCCCTCCCTGCGAGAAGCGAGGTTACAGGGAACCAGGCAGAGGGCCTTCTCGGTGGTGGCACCCGCCCTGTGGAACGCCCTCCCGTCAGATGTCAAGGAAATACACAACTATCTGACTTTTAGAAGATATCTGAAGGCAGCCCTGCTTAGGGAAATATATATTTAAAATATTAAAAATTCCTTCCAGTAGCACCTTAGAGACCAACTAAGTTTGTTCTTGGTGTGAGCTTTCCTGATATCTGAAGTGTGCATGCACATGAAAGCTCATACCAATAACAAACTTATTTGTTCTCTAAGGTGCTACTGGAAGGAATGTTTTTATTTTGTTTCTTTTTTTCTTTTTTTTAAATATATTTTATTAAATTTTGACATAAATATATTTCACAAACGTACAAAAGACAAAATGAAAAAGAAAAAACAGAGAAAAAGATAAAAAGAGAAAAAAAAGAAAAAAAGAAAAACACGAAAAACATACAACTTTAAATGACATTGATCGACTTGCCCTTATCTCGATTTTGGAAAATATTACCTTGTTTATCTATCTGCTGTGTCTATTCCTTAATAAAACTTTTTACGTAGTAAGCGTTATCTCATGCCTACTGTGATTTCTGTAAGTACATATATGTTTCTGATCAACATTTTGATTTTCCCTTTATCTCTATTTCCATATATATCCTAAATTTATCCCATTCATTATTAAATTTTGCACTTCTTTGATTTCTTATTTTCTGTGTCAATTTAGCCAACTCCAAATAATCGGATAATTTAAGTTGCCACTCCTTTAGTGTTGGGATTTTTGGTGTTTTCCAATACTGTGCTATGAGGGTTCTGGCGGCCGCCATTGCATATTGAAAAAAGGTTCTATCTTCTTCTTTGATATCCTTACCAATTATCCCCAGCAGGAAGGCTTCGGGTTTTTTAACAAACGTATATTTGGAATGTTTTTATTTTGTTTCGACGACGGCAGACCAACACAGCTACCTACCTGTAACCATACCTACTGAGTCAATCACCCATCTCCTACTACCCTCCTGAGAAAAACCTCACCCCACCCTCCCACTATATATACGGGTCTGGTGACTTCTGTTTCAGTGTATCTGAAGAAGTGTGCATGCACACAAAAGCTTATACAGTGGTACCTCAGGTTAAGAACTTAATTCGTTCCGGAGGTCCGTACTTAACCTGAAACTGTTCTTAACCTGAAGCACCACTTTAGCTAATGGGGCCTCCCACTGCTGCCGTGCCGCTGGAGCACAATTTCTGTTCTCATCCTGAAGCAAAGTTCTTAACCTGAGGTACTATTTCTGGGTTAGCGGAGTCTGTAACCTGAAGCGTATGTAACCTGAAGCGTATGTAACCCGAGGTACCACTGTACCAAGAACAAACTTAGTTGGTCTCTAAGGTGCTACTGGACATTTTAAAAAATTTTTTAATTTTTTTATATATCTCGACTGCGTCAGACCAACAAGACCACCCCCCTGAATCTGTTTAGGGAAGTTTTTGATGTTTTTATGTTTTATCGCTTTATAATTATTATTAATATTCTTTGGGGAGCTGTCCAGAGTGGCTGGGGAAACCCAGCCAGATGGGCAGAGTATGTATGTATGTATGTATGTATGTATGTATGTATGTATGTGAAGACAGCATCTTAAAAAGCAGAGACATCACCTTGCCAACAAAGGTCCGTATAGTTCAAGCTGTTTGCCGAAGAACGGATGCTTTTGAATTCTGGTGCTGGAGGAGACCCTTGAGAGTCCCATGGACTGCAAGAAGATCAAACCTCTCCATTCTGAAGGAAATCAGCCCTGAGTGCTCACTGGAAGGACAGATCCTGAAGTTGAGGCTCCAAGACTTTGGCCACCTCATGAGAAGAGAAGACTGCCTGGAAAAGACCCTGATGTTGGGAAAGATTGAGGGCACAAGGAGAAGGGGACGACAGAGGACAAGATGGTGGGACAGTGTTCTCAAAGCGACCAGCATGAGTTTGACCAAACCGCGGGAGGCAGTGGAAGACAGGAGGGCCTGGCGTGCTCTGGTCCAGGGAGTCACGAAGAGTTGGACACAACTAAACAACAACATGTATGTATGCATGTATGTATAAATTTATATCTCTTTAGTTTCAAAAGAAAGAAGATGCAAGCGAAAGGGAGGTGCACAGCTGCATCGGGCTGAGCCGCCCCCATAAAAATTGACCTCCCCACACTTATTTAGAGCTCCTCTATACAATCCCAAACAAAACACGCAAAGCCCATTGGCATCGTTCCTCAATTCTGTCTTGAACAAACAGCCCTGAAATCAGTGCAATTCTCTTCCCTCCAAACTCAGTATGCCTCCCGCCCTTTCCCACCTTCAGTTTCGTCCTAAGCATCATAAAAAGGAGAGAGCGAAAAAGAGAGGGTTAGGGAGATAAGCATCTCAGGGATGGTTTAGAAATCCTCTGCCCGTAATCTCCACTGCCTGGGGATAGGAGACTGCAAGGAAAGGTGACCTTCTCTGCGTCACCTTCCAGCCCCCCAAGTGCCGTGCGCCGGTTCCATGGCAAAGCGGTCAAACCGGCTGCAGGCCTCGCCCCGCCGGCCGTGACTCAGGCGGCGGCACTGCCTTCCAGCTGTGTCAGGGGTCCTTTGCCAGGGGGTGGCACCGCCAGGAGTCTTTAGGGCTTTGTTGTAGGGCAGGGGGTTGGGGGTCTCTGGCCTAGGCGGGCCCCAAACGCGACCCTCGGGACTCGTTCATCTGGCCCTCTGCCGTCCCCGATCCACAGCGCGTGGTTTTCCTTACGGGAAATTTGTACGCATCTGCATTGCAGGTGAGATGCATTTTCCCCTCCAGCGGAGATTTTGCTTAGTTAACCTGTGGAACTCCCTCCCACAACAGGAGGCAGCGATGGCCATCAACTCTGATAGCCTTAAAAAGGGATTAGGATATGGAGAGAGCTGGGATAGCTCAGTCGGTAGAGCATGGGACTCTCAATCGAAGGGCGGTGGGTTTGAGTCCCGTGTTGGGCAAAAGGGGGCTGGGATAGTGGAGAGGGGGATGGTGAGTTCTATCATATGTGGTGGACAGGCAGTAAAGTAAAAGGCTTTTGGGAACTGATTTACAATGAACTTAAAAAAAAAATTAAGTATACTTTTCCCAAAAAGCCTGAAGCTTTCCTGCTAGGAATAGTTGACAAGGAAATCAAAAAAGAGGATAAAAATCTGTTTCTATATGCCACAACAGCCGCTAGAACTATGTTAGACCAAAGTTGGAAAATGGAATTAATACCTACTATAAATGACTGGCAGATCAAGATGATAAATTAAGCTGAACTAGCTAGAATAACAGGAAGACTAAGAGACCAGGATGACCAGAAGTTTCATGAAAATTGGAACAAATATCTGACGTATATAAGAGATAAGTATAGAACTTCGATGACTCTGGCAGGGTTAGAACAACTCTAACAGTGTTTGGCAAATATGTAAAGGAGATAAAACACGTAACTTTAGAAATTATCTGATACTTACCAACGAAGTGAAGGGAAGTCCGAGGCTCGGCGGAGCCCAAAATAACTGTGTACTATATATATGATTCTTGTAACAGCTATGTTATATGTAATCTAGACTGTATATATGTATAATTAATGGAAAACCAATAAAAATTTATAAGGAAAAAACAAACAAAAGGGGGGTGGGATAGATGACCCTTGGGGTCCCAACAGACAATTCTATGATTCTGCAACACATTCAGGGAGGAAAAGGCTATTGACGGCTGCCAGCCACGATGTTTTATGCTCTGCCTCCACTGTCAGAGGCAGCAATACTCACGAATGCTCCTGGAAACCCCAAGAGGGGAGAGGGGTTCGTGTTCGAATCCTGCACGTGGGTTTATCATGGGGGCATCTGGTTGTGAGAACAGGATGCTGGACTAGTTAAGCTCCCGGCCTGATCCTGCAGGCTCTTCTAGACAGGGGAGAGGGGCTATTGCCTTGTCTTGCTCTTGTTATGGGTTTTTATTAAGCGTTTTGTGGTTTCTATCTTGTATTTTTATGCTGTGAACCGTCCTGAGATCTATGGATGGGAGGCAATTTAATTAATAAATAATAATAATAAACTCTGAATATTGACAAAACTTTCATATCACACTCAGTTCTAATAATGCACCCCCAAAGACGGGAGAGGGGGGAAACTAGGAACCAAAAATAGTGTTTGTGTTCTGGGGCCTGGTTAATTAATTCTAGGACTGATCCTACTTTAAATTAAATCATCCCGGATTACGATAGATAGCCTAGCCATGCAGCCTGTCCACTGAGCTTTTCCCAAATAAAAAGTGTGTCGATTGGGATGATCTCCTCTTAATCCCAAATCCTGCGGCAGTGTCAGATAGTTTGGGATCTTTGCAAAGGAGAAGAAGCCATGCTGGAAAGGTCAAAGATATGTCAACCTGTTAAGATTATGCATATACAGTGGTACCTCGGGTTACAGACGCTTCAGGTTACATACGCTTCAGGTTACAGACTCCGCTAACCCAGAAATAGTACCTTGGGTTAAGAACTTTGCTTCAGGATGAGAACAGAAATTGCGCGGTGGCAGCAGGAGGCCCAATTAGCTAAAGTGGTAAAGGTAAAGGGACCCCTGACCATTAGGTCCAGTTGTGACCGACTGGGGCTGTGGCGCTCATCTCGCTTTATTGGCCGAGGGAGCTGACGTACAGCTTCTGGGTCATATGGCCAGCTTCTGGATTAAGCCGCTTCTGGAGAACCAGAGCAGTGCACGGAAACGCCGTTTACCTTCCCGCCAGAGTGGTACCTATTTATCTACTTGCACTTCGTGCTTTCGAACTGCTAGGTTGGCAGGAGCTGGGACCGAGCAAGGGGAGCTCACCCCGTCGCGGGGATTTGAACTGCCGACCTTCTGATCGGCAAGTCCTAGGCTCTGTGGTTTAACCCACAGCGCCACCCGTGTCCGTTATTCAGCATACATCAGGACAAAAGGAAAACATGTCTTCTCCCCTTCGTGTCCAAGCAAGCAGCTTAAGCAAAAGCTATACAAAAGCCATCTTTCCCATCCTTAAAGGAAGCTGCTAGAGTCGGTGGTCTGGGCTGGCCGGACTTCTTCCAAATTAGGAGGCACGGCCAGCACAGGGACTCTTGCAAACATGCAACGGAAGCGAGACTCCGTCGAGGGCCCGGAATTTGCCTGCTCTGAAACAAGAACGTTTTTCTGGGGCAAAGTGAAAGTTGGTTTTGATTTTGGAAAAGGCGCATTCGTCTGCAATGCGAGGCTTGAAAAACGCTTCCTTTCCTGTCCTGTTGCCCAGCAACGATTGGCTGATCCCCATCCCTATCCCAAGATCTAAATCAGGGGTCAGCAAACTTTTTCAGCAGGGGGCCGGTCCATTGTCCCTCAGACCTTGTGGGGGGCCGGACTATATTTTGAAAAAAAATTAAATGAACGAATTCCTATGCCCCACAAATAACCCAGAGATGCATTTTAAATAAAAGGACAAGTTCTACTCATGTAAAAACATGCTGATTCCCGGACTTAGAAAGCAACTGGGCCAGATCCGGCCCACAGGCCCATTAGCGTTCCTTCAGGCCTCTAGACCTTTTCTGATCATTTCGCTGTCTGCCGCCTCTGAGAAAGTTTCTCTTCTGCTATTCCAAACTGCCCCTCCAGTTTGCATCTCATTACCGGTCCTGCCTAAATGAAAAAAAAAGAACTGTCTCACTTCCGCTCCTGCAAATCTGAGCCGTTTTGAGCAAAAACATCCCAGTGGAGCTCGCTGCTGAAATCCGATTCAGTCTGCATTTCAAGGCAAACCGATCTACTCTGCCCTCTACGCAAACCGAAACGCAGCCCTCCTTCGAAATCCGCCCTTGTCCGGGTTTTTTGAAATGTGGTTCCCCAGTAATGTGGACGAAAGCATAAAGGTTAAACGTACGTTAGTGGGGAAAAATGCCGGAAAAATAATAAATAAATAAAAATGCAGCGAGAGGCAGTGTGGCGTAGTGGTTAGAGGGTTTGACTAAGAAGGCCTGGGAGTGACTGGGGGCTCAAATCCACACTCACCAATGCAACTCATGGCGTGACCCCCTGGGCAAGTCGTGGCCTCTCAGTGTAGCCTATCACACAGGGTTTTTGTGAGGATAAATGGGGAGGAAGTAGAAAGCTGGGATATAAACGTAACAAATAAGTAATATTACAGGAAACTGCGTTGCGAGGAAGTACAGTGGTACCTCAGGTGAAGTACTTAATTCGTTCCGGAGGTCTGTACTTAACCTAAAACTGTTCTTAACCTGAAGCACCATTTTAGCAAATGGGGCCTCCCGCCGCACCGCTGGAGCACGATTTCTGTTCTCATCCTGAAGCAAAGTTCTTAACCTGAAGCACTATTTCTGGGTTAGCAGAGTCTGTAACCTGAAGCGTATGTAACCTGAAGCGTATGTAACCCGAAGTACCACTGTATTTGTTGTTGTTCAGTCGTTTAGTCGAGTCTGACTCTTTGTGACCCCATGGACCAGAGCGAGGAAGTATATTCTAGGCAAAAATGGGCCTATTAGGAGAAATTCACACTTAAAATGCCGCTGAATGTGGAGAACAGAACTTAATACAGTGGTACCGCTGGATGGGAACAGGATCCGTTCCAGAGCCCCATACGCATCCTGAGGAGAACGTAACACGTGACTGCGTGCCTGTGCATGTGTGGGTCACGTTTCGTCATTTTGAGCATCTGCGCATGCGGCGAAACCCGGAAGTAATGCATTCTGTTACTTCCGGGTCGCCGCAGAGCATAAACTGAAAACGCTCAACCTGAAGTATGTTTAACCCGAGGTATGACTATATGACGACGTTTCCATGCGCTGCTCTGGTTCGCCAGAAGCGGCTTAGTCATGCTGGCCACAAGACCCGGAAGCTGTACGCCGGCTCCCTCGGCCAGTAAAGCGAGATGAGCGCCACAACCCCAGAGTCGGCCACGACTGGACTTAATGGTCAGGGGTCCCTTTACCTTTTATGAGTGTATTGGAAAACCGAAAAATCGAGAGAAACCAGAATTTGACAAATGCCCCCTGTTTGCAGCCCAAGTATTTATATGCAAAGACTGCTGCCTCAGACCCTTAGTCAAGTTCGGCATCCCATCATGCATGTATTTTGTGTTTTCATCTTTTATGCTGTGAACCGACTTGCGATCTAGAGATGAAGGGCAGTATACAAAGGTCATAAAACAACAGCAACAGCAACAGTACACAGTCGTATGCCTTGAGGACACCCGCAAGCGGCAAAGGAAGGCAAAAGCCCCCCCTCCAATTCATCCCCCTGCAATTGATACTCGGAGGTAGACTTCTCTTGAACATGGAGGCTCTATGGCTAATAGCCACTGATAGGCTTATCCCCTAATCCAGGGGTGCCCAAACTTTTTTCAAAGAGGGCCAGATTTGATGGAGTGAACATGCATGAGGGCTGACCAACATTGTTGAACTTTTTTAAGGATTGAGCTTTTTTTTACGATTTTACCCCAAAGTTTTTAACCTTTTTTTTTTTAGGATTGAAGTTTCTGGGCTTTTTAAAAAGGATTTTACCCCAGGACATATACTGCCACAGGCCCCCGAAACAGACTTTGGGCATGCCTGCCCTAATCCTAACCCAACCCATGCAATCCATAAGTTCATTTTGTGCGTGAAGATCCGCTTGCACTCAATGCGCGGTTGCACAAACGCCTACTCTGAAGGGGCAGCAGCGGGGAGAAAATTCCGCTTCCCTGCCCTGCCTGCCCCCTCTCCCCCAGTTAGTCATCGGCCAGGGTCAAAACTGGCAAAAGAATGGGCTGAAACCAAAACGATCCCATCCTTTGGCAAAAGTTTGCCTTTCCAGGGTTTGAGAGGTAGATTGCCTTAGCCTCCAGATTAAGCAGGAGAAGGGATTGCATCACAAAATCTACAATTATTAACACATGAAGGCATCAAAGTGAGAGGATTCAGTGGGTGAGATTAGATATAACCCAATTATGTGGACCAGTAGATAAGCCTTGAATTTGGGACAGGAGCTCCGGGTTCAAATCCAGTTCCTCTAACCACGCCTCGGACCTCGGTTTCCCAAATGTAAAGCAGAAATTTGATTCTATTTTTATTTGTTAAATGTGTTTGCCGCCCTTCAACTATATATCTCAGGGCACCTCACAACATAATCTCAGGTGACCGGAGTGGCAGTTCGAGAGCAAATGTCGGAAATGATTTCCAAAGCGCTTTGCAATCTTAAAAGGGATCTCACACACACATATATTTTTAAAAAACATGTATTTACAAACCAGCCGTGCTCCCGGCGCAAAGCCCTTCAGGATGACGTTGCGTTTGCGCCTGCTGTTTATTAATTTTTTGAAAAAATTATTCGCCTACCGAACAGATCCCAGGAAAGTTTGCAGTGATTCAAATACGAACCGAGCGAAACCATCGCCCAAGCCCACAGGGCCAGATCAAAACCCACAATGCAATAATCGAAAGGCCTGGGAAAGGGTTCTGACTGGCGTCTAACACAACGCTGGCGCCCTTTTTAATTCTGCTCACAGATCACAAGGATTTCCATTGCAAAGCAAAACAAAAACAAACTCCTTTTCTGCATAGCTGAGAGGAGAGGAACAAGCAAGGTGTCAGAGAGCTTAAACTCACAGTGCAAACCTCCGATTTCATCAGGGACCATTAAGAAAGACAATATGGGCAGATAGAACAGACCGACCCGTCTCCTTCTCCCAGGCGCCACCAGAATCCCTTTCTTTCGACCCAGAGGGCACAAGGTTGGGAAAGGTACAGGTATGCACAGCTACAACCATACTGTACTTTCCTGGGTATTCTTGTTGCTGTTATTTATTGATTTATGACTCGCCTTCAACGTTTCATGGAATAGTAGAGTTTGAAGGGACCCCAAGTAGCATCTAGTCCAGACCCCCGTAATGAGGGAATTTTTTTTGCCCAACACGGGGCTCCAACCCACGACAAGGCCGTTTACCAACACGCCTTGAAATAGCAAAAAAAAAGATTTTTAATTTTCTTAAAAACAAAACGAGATTCAAATACAAACTCGATAAGTCATCCTTCCAACCCACCAATTCTGGGGTCCGTTTGTTTTGCTTAACAAAATACTCTAGGCTGAAAATCTGCCTCTGTTTCCAAGCCCAGTTGAACACAGCTGCACAATTCCGTTTTGTTTAAGAAGAAGAACTAAATTCTTTCCGCTATGAACTACTTCAAACCTCGGATGTATCTTTCCTGCATTAGGATGGTCAAGGCTCAAAGGCGATGTCTGGAGCCCAGTAAAACAGGGACAAGCTCACCAAAGAGGAGGCAATACTCTGGAAGGGACCCGTGGGGTCATCTAGTCCAACCCGCTGCCTGCAGGGCTCTTTGGCCCAACGTGGCTCTCGAACCCACAACCCTGACCTGAAGAGTCTCATGTTCTAAATCGGAGAGGAGTTGGAAGGGCTCTCCCGGGGTCATCTAGTCCAGCCCCCTGAAATGCAGGAGATTTTTCCGTTTTTTAAAAAGGAAGATTTTAAAGAGCACCCATAATATTTGGCACGGGGAACGCCCACAAACACACAGAGACATAAAGAGGACTCTGGGTGTTGTTGAAAGGAGAGGGAGAAAAATGCAAGGGATGGGTGGGGGATAGCTCAGTTAGCAGTAGGGAATATGACTTATCAGGGTTGCGAGTTCGAAACCCACATCGGGCAAAAGATTCCTGCCTTGCAGGGCTGGTTGGACTAGATGACCCTGGTGGGTCTCTTCCAACCTTACCATTCAGTGATTCTGTCCATTCTCCCACCACCCAAACCAAGAAGCCCCCCAAACACACCGTGGGCGTAGCCAAGATTTATGTTAAAGAGGGGGCAGGTAGCCAGGAATTACAATTTATTACCCACCTGCCCATATCCTCTCTCTGGTGCTGCCTAGCAGATTCGGAAGGAAATATCTCAACAGAAGTTTGTTGAAACAGCAGTTGCTACAAATTACTTTCTCTTGACCCCAAAACAAACTTCAACTTTTAGTTAAATGTTTTATTGACTTGATTTGGGCGGAGGAGGCAGCTGCCCCTTGGCTACGCCCATGCCCCCCCCCCCGACCAACCGATTGGCAAAGGACGAGGTGCCCACCTGGGAGAAAGGAGGCGCCGTCGAGGGAGGACGCGGCGCTCTTTTCGGGGTGCCAGGCGCCGCCGGTTCTCCCCCGGAACCCCCTGCTCTTCCTCTCCGTCCTCCTCCCGGGCTTGGCAAGGGCTGCGATCCGCCAGCCTCCAAGCCAGGCGAGCCGAGTCTCCGCAGAAGCAGCTGCCCCTGGCGCGCTCCTGGGGCGCGCAGCTTCCGCGGGGAGGAGCCGCGCCGCCCCCGCGGCCAGCGGCGGGGCCGGCGCAGGTGCCTCCCTTCCGGGACCAATGGCAGCAGCAGCAGGAGGAGGAGGAGGAGTTGCGCACACCTGGAGGAAGCCAGCCCCCTCACCTGGCCAGGGCGCACTCACCTGGGCGCATCCCCTCGGAGCCTGCCGCTCATGTCCCGCACCAAGGAGACTTCTCCGCAGGACCAGACACGGTGGCGTCGAGTTACCTATCTCTCACCTGGCCGGGGAGGTCTCCCTGTGCGCCTCACCTGAGCCAGGGCCCTTACCTGTCCCGGACCACGCCCCTCCGGGCTCTCCCCACCTTCCATCAGCCAGGACGCAGCCCCGGGCCTGCGCGCCCTTGGCTGCAGGGTGCTCAGATCCAAACTTTTTGCAAAGATGAAATGAACATGCGTGAGGGTTGGCCGAAGTTATTGACGAAGTTATTCAGGATTGAAGTTGTTGAGCTTTTCGGGTGATTTTACCCCAGGAAATAAACTGCCAGGGACCAGATTAACTAGGAGAAGTAGTAAAGGTAAAGGGACCCCTGACCATTAGGTCCAGTCGTGGCCGACTCTGGGGTTGCGGCGCTCATCTCGCTTTATTGGCCGAGGGAGCCAGCGTACAGCTTCCGGGTCATGTGGCCAGCATGACTAAGCCGCTTCTGGAGAACCAGAGCAGCGCACGGTTTCCGCCGGAGCGGTACCTATTTATCTACTTGCACTTTGATGTGTTTTTGAACTGCTAGGTGGGCAGGAGCAGGGACCGAGCAACGGGAGCTCACCCCGTAAAGGGGATTCGAACCGCTGACCTTCTGATTGGCAAGTCCTAGGCTCTGTGGTTTAACCCACAGCACCACCCATGTCCCTGAGTAGTAGTAGCATTATTAATTGTTGTTGTTTAGTCGTGTCTGACTCTTCATGACCCCCTGGACCAGAGCATGACAGGCACTCCTGTCTTCCACTGCCTCTCGTAGCTTCGAGAACACTGTCCAGCCATTTTGTCCTCTGTCATCCCCTTCTCCTTGTGCCCTCCATCTTTCCCAACATCAGGGTCTTTTCCAGGGAGTCTTCTTTTCTCATGAGGTGGCCAAAGTCTTGGAATCTCAGCTTCAGGATCTGTCCTTCCAGTGACCACTCAGGGCTGATTTCCTTCAGAATGGAGAGGTTGGATCTTCTTGCAGTCCATGGGACTCTCCAGAGTCTCCTCCAGCACCGGAATTCAAAAGCATCCATTCTTCAGCGATCAGCCTTCTTTATGGTCCAGCTTTCACTTCCCTACATCACTACTGTGAAAACCATAGCTTTAACTATATGGACCTTTGTTGGCAAGGTGATATCTCTACTTCTCAAGATGCTGTCTAGGCCTGTCATTGCCCTTCTCCCAAGAAGCAGGTGTCTTTTAATTTCGTGGCTGCTGTCACCATCTGCCGTGATCATGGAGCCCAAGAAAGTAAAATCTCTCACTGCCTCCATTTCTTCCCCTTCTATTTGCCAGGAGGTGATGGGACCAGTGGCCATGATCTTCATTTTTTTGATGCTGAGCTTCAAACCATATTTGCGCTCGCCTCTTTGACCCTCATTAAAAGGTTCTTTAATTCCTCCTCACTTTCTGCCATCAAGGTTGTGTCATCTGCATATCAGAGGTTGTTGATATTTCTTCCGGCAATCTTAATTCCGGCTAGGGATTTATCCAGCCCAGCCTTTCGCATGATGAATTCTGCATATAAGTTATTTCAGCAGGGAGACAATACAGTATACAGCCTTGTCGTACTCCTTTCCCAATTTTGAACCAATCAGTTGTTCCATATCTAGTTCTAACTGTAGCTTCTTGTACCACATAGAGATTTCTCAGGAGACAGATGAGGTGATCAGGCACACCCATTTCTTTAAGAACTTGCCATAGTTTGCTGTGGTCGACACAGTCAAAGGCTTTTGCATAGTCAATGAAGCAGAAGTAGATGTCTTTCTGGAACTCTCTAGCTTTCTCCTTAATCCAGCGCATGTTTGCAATTTGGTCTCTGGTTCCTCTGCCTCTTCTAAATCCAGCTTGCACTTCTGGGAGTTCTCGGTCCACATACTGCTTAAGGCTGCCTTGTAGAATTTTAAGCATAACCTTGCCAGCGTGTGAAATGAGTGCAATTGTGCGGTAGTTGGAGCATTATTTGGCACTGCCCTTCTTTGGGATTGGGATGTAGAACTCTCTAGCTTTCTCTATAATTCAGCACATGTTTGCAATTTGGTCTCTGGTTCCTCTGCCTCTTCTAAATCCAGCTTGCACTTATGAGAGTTCTCGGTGGGAAGTTAAAAGAGGCTTTAACAAAACAAGGAGAGGGGTCCACTTTCTCTCTGTGGCGATGCGGTGTCTGGAATAAGTCAGGAGGGTTGCTGCCTTTTCTGTTCTGCACAACAGGCAGAAATCCAACTGGTGAAAAGGAAGGGACCTTTTATCATATGTGGTGGGGTTGTAATGCAATTTTAAAAATTTGGGAAATGATATACAACAAATTGAAGAAAACGTTCCATTTAACATTTGTTTAAAAACATGAAGCATTTTTGTTAGGGATTGTAGGGAAAGATCTGGAAAAAAAAGCTGAAAAACATCTTCATGTATGCAACAACGGCCGCAAGAGTCCTAATAGCACAAGGATGGAAGACTGAAGAAACCCCAACTAAAGAATCATGGCAAGAAAAATTGATGGACTATGCAGAACTGGCAAAATTGACATATAAACTACTGGACAAGGATAACTGTGATTTTAAAGATGAATGGGAACCCTTTACAAAGTATTTGAAGACGCAACAAAGCGAACTGGACTCCTTGGCTGGCTTTGAATAAACATTGGTGATGCTCCTCCCAACATGGAAAAATATGACACTGTACATATGAACTGTATATATTGCACATACTGGACTAGACCTTTACGATAGGAAATAAGCAGTAAAATTTTCACATTTATTATCATTCAGCCTGTTGCACTTTGTGTATCGTGACAACTGCATTTGCATAGCAAGGAATTGAACTTGCTTTGACTCCCAGCATGGAAGCAAAATGATGTTGATGAGAAATGAGGACAACACCTAGCTTTATTAATTCATCAACGCGCGAAATTTGTATCCCGCCTTTCCCAGCAGGGTCTGAATGCCAACTTCACCACGATTTTGCTGCATCACCTACGAAATGTTTGATTGCTTTGGATTTATTTTGAGAGAGAGAGAGAGAGAGAGAGAATATCAATGGTTACTAGCCACAATGGCCATGCTCTGCTTCCACAACCCAAGGAGGGTAGAATCTTGGGTTCGAATCCTGCTTGTGGGGCACTGTGAGAACAGGATGCTGGGCTCGAGGGGCATTGGGCTTGATCCAAGAGGCTCTTTTTACGCTTTCATCGGGTCCCTTATGGGCTCAGCCTTTCCACTGCCTCACCTGAAGACGCAGAACTGGGTGTCAACACCATCTTGATGACTCCTGTCTCCAGTCTCGGGATGACTTGGCTCGGCAGTTTCATGCATACTGAAGATGTGTCAACAGTCAGTTTTAATTCTTGTAACATTTTAAATCCTTTTATTTATGATGCTGGACAGCCAGCCTGGGCTCCTTCGGGAAGGCGGGAGGGAGAAACGTTGAAGAAATAATAATAAAAGATTTATTTTAGGGGATGGTCACAGGGTGGGTCACAATGAGCCTAATATATAAAACAATTGCACCCACCTAAACACAAGAAACTAATACACATGTCCCCCACTGTAGGGAAAGTGATGGACATCTGCTTTGCATGTAGAAGGTCTTGGGTTCAAACCCCAGCATCTCCAGGTACTGTTGAGAGAGATTCCCTGTCTGAAATCCGAGGCAATGCCAACATTACAGAGCTAGATGGGTCAGAATATGACTCAAGGTAAGTCAACTTCTATTTTCCTATTTCTTTATATGCTAAAATACCTTAACCAGCAGACCAAATTTCTGCAACAATTAAAAATTACATGTTTCGACTCGCTGCCAAGGGACGCGGGTGGTGCTGTGGGTTGAACCACAGAGCCTAGGACTTGCCGATCAGAAGGTCGGCGGTTCGAATCCCCGCGACGGGGTGAGCTTCCGTTGCTCGGTCCCTGCTCCTGCCAACCTAGCAGTTTGAAAGCACATCAAAGTGCAAGTAGATAAATAGGTACCGCTCCAGCGGGAAGGGAAACGCCGTTTCAGTGTGCTGCTCTGATTCGCCAGAAGCAGCTTAGTCATGCTGGCCACATGACCCGGAAGCTGTACGCCGGCTCCCTCGGCCAGTAAAGCGAGATGAGCACCACAACCCCAGATTTGGTCACGACTGGACCTAATGGTCAGGGGTTCCTTTACCTTTACTCGGTGCCAAGAGCTCCCCAATGCCAGGTGCCAGCCTAATCCCCAGGGGGAAAGTGTTTCCAGGACCCAGGTGCTACCACCGAGAAGGCCCTGCTTCGAGGTATGGATTTCAGTGAGCAATGGTTTGGCCAGAAAGTCTTCCCCAAATCTTTTCTTGGTGGCTTCTCTGATGTATTGCTTTGCATTTGGGGTTTTCAGTCTTGTACATGTTTTTCTGTTAAAAATCACCTTGTTGAGTTTTCAGGACCATAACATCTCACACTGCTGTACCAGTTAGCACTCACATGGATGCCTCCTGCGCTCTGTGATCGCCACCTTCAAGGGCTGCCCCATGTAGACTGCATTGCAGTAATGGAGCATGGGGGTCGGAAACTATCTCCAGGCCAGATCTTCTCCCCCCAGGCCAGAACCGGCCTTGTCCCACACCCTCCTTGAGGGTTTTTGCCTGGACAGATAAGGCCCTTTCTGTGGCTGGACAGAGAGGGAAGGAAGGGAGTTGGACTAAATGATTTGGTGGATGATGGACTATATGGAACTTGCCGAACTGACCGGGAGACTCCGAGACCAGAGAGAAGAGACGGTGGAAGAAGATTGGAAAAAGTTTTAAGAATATCTGAAAAAATATGTTAATATTTAAATCTTAGAATAGCTTTGGAAGTGGATATAGGCTGTAAGGTTAGAAGTAGAAGATAGTTTATTATAAAATAGTATTATTTGTAAGTGATAAAATGTGAAGATTTTTATGGTAAAAGTGAGCGTGATTTAAAAAAATGGTTAAAAATTATGATATATGTAAACTGCCAAAGGTGAGGTAAAATGAAAATCGGATAGGGGGGACTTGGGGAAGCCCACCTAACAATGTTTAGAAAAAATAAGTATAAGATAAGAATTTGTTTGTATTGTTTGTTTTTTCTGTTTGTGTTGTTTAGTCGTGTTATAAAATAAATTACATTTTTTGGGGGGAAATAGATGATTTGCTTGCCTTACAAGTCTGCAATTCTATGAAGGGTGAATGCAAGTTAATAATAATAATAATAATAATAATAATAATAATAATAATAATAATAGAAACAGTCTCCCTCGGAAGGTGGTGGACTCTACTTCCTTGGAGGTTTTTAAGTAGAGGTTGGACGGCCCATCTGTCAAGGATTATTTAGTTGTGACTCCCGCGTTTCAGAGGGTTGGACTAGATGACCTTTGGAGGTCCCTTCCAACTCTACAATTCTATTCTATGATTAGGCTGAATCTCCAAACCCAGGACCTAAAAATTACAAGCGGTCCCTGTTAAACGGATTTGTGCTGTTCGGATATACATGGCAGGTGTTTCCGTTTTCCACCTCAGCCTTCAATCATTTCAGGAGATGCCGCAGCGAAGGAAATTGTTCTGTGGGTTGCGGGTGAGGGAATTTTCTTGCTACATACAAGTCAGGGGAACTTACTGGAGGCCCAACTCTGCGGAAGAGATCTTCCTCCGATTGCAGGTGGCATCGGGAGTGTTGCTAAGCTATTTCACCTTGTGCTATATAGAAACTCTTAGTCACCCTCAACGCAGAGAATCCCTGGTGATGTTTTTATGACGCAGTTAAAAAATGGCGTCTCGCCAAGACAGGCTTGCCGGAGAAAGAAGGACGGGGTGGAGGAGAATCAGAAATGTTGGAAAGAGAAGGAGTGTTGGAATTGAAAGTTTGACCTGACAGAGCCCCCTGATATATTTGATTTATTTGGCTAGCCGGGAAAAATAAAGGACAGACCGAAGATTAACTTTGTTTATGGAAGTGCTGAACAGGGGCTGTCCCGGAGTGATATAGCTTTTGAAGAGTACAAAACCCACACAGAGACGCCAGCTTTCAGTCTGCTTGTGAGAATCATCAGAGATCGCAAAGAAAGGAATACCGTATTTTTCGCCCTATAGGATGCACTTTTTCCCCTCCAAAAATGAAGGGGAAATGTGTGTGCGTCCTATAGAGTGAATGCAGGCTTTCAGGAAGCTATCCGCAAGTCTTGCAAGCCTGGCGGGAGGTCCCCCGGGCTTGCGGGCAGCAGCCTGAAGCCGAAAAGCTCGGGGGACGGTGGGGAGGTGCAGCGCCGCCACCCCGTTATTCCCCGACCTGATCTGGAGGCTGGCCAGCCCCACAAGCTCGGGGGACAGTGGGGCAAGCCGCTGCCACACGGAGGCTAGAGAGGCTGTCCCTGAAGACGGAGCGCTCCGTCTCCCTCTTTTAGCTTGGGGATGGCTGCGCAAACCCGGGGGAAAAATAATTCCCCCCCTTGTCCCCCCCCAAAAAAAACTAGGTGCGTCCTATGGGCCGGTGCGTCCTATAGGGCAAAAAATACGGTATATGACTACAACAAGATAAGAAAGAAAGTAATAAAGGACTATCCGGATCGAACTGGATAGGTCTGTTTAATTAATGCAGTAAAATGAGTGATGTCTGGACTTATCCGGAATTTTGGACTTGTGCAGAGCTTCATGTATGGGTACCCTAAAAGAAATTAAAAATTTGGCTGTATAATTCGGAACCAATGTGATTTGAATAATGTGATGTGATTGGCCTGTTAATAATAATAATTATTATTATTTAAAAAAGAGAATCCCTGATGATGTAACTGCCGTATCTGGCAAAGAGGAGTGGAAGACTCAGGGGAATGTATAGGTGTAAGGTTACCAGACGTCCCTGTTTCCCGGGGACAGTCCCTGGATTTACACATCAGTCCCCATACACAATCCATTGAAGTTGAAAAGTGGATTCATTGAAAAAAATCTGGTAACCTTAGCCTACGGGAGTACCTTTCTCACACTAGCCAAGCCATCGCTTTTGCCTTGAGTGCAAAGTGCAAAGAGGGGTTCAGGAAATTCACCCAGCCTGGCTCTTCCTAACTTCTCAGGGCAAAGCTTCTGGAGAATTCACACCCATGACTTCCCCCCCTGCAATCACAAAATATCAAACTAAGGACAGTTCACAGGACAGGAAAGGAAACAACATAGGCAGGATTTTCCCCTGGAAAAGAAAGCTGTACTGTAATTGACAGATCTGTTCCCTTTTAATGGTACCACATAGTTTAAGCTATGGTTTTCCCAGTAGTGATGTATGGAAGCGAGAGCTGGACCATAAAGAAGGCTGATGGCCGAAGAATGGATGCTTTTGAATTCTGGTGCTGGAGGAGACTCTTGAGAGTCCCATGGACTGCAAGAAGATCCAACCTCTCCATTCTTAGGGAAGTCAGCCCTGAGTGCTCACTGGAAGGACAGATCCTGAAGCTGAGGCTCCAAGACTTTGGCCACCTCATGAGAAGAGAAGACTCCCTGGAAAAGACCCTGATGTTGGGTGAAATATACTCAGAGTCGCCACCACTGAGGGCTGTGGCGAAAAGTGCCCCTTCAGCTGTTCCATTATTGTTTTGTATGGAACAGTAGCGACGTCTTCAGGTTCAAGGAGAGCCTGGGCGATTTCAAACGTCTCCTCTCCGCAGACGCTGAAGAATATTGCCCTCCTCTTGGCGTCTTCTTCCTCGGTGACCCCTTTGGCTTCTAGGAGGAAGGTGAAACGGGAGGCGTACGCTTCCCAGTCTCCAGATGCTGGGTTGAACGGCGAGAAGCTGCTGTCAGTTGCCATTCTGAGTTCCTTGTGTCCCAGAGCTGAAGCCTGGATACACGGTGCGAGGCAGCGGTGCGGCAGGTGGCGGTGCTGCGGTGCTGTGTGTGTGGCAGTCAGCTCAGCGGGATCCCACCTTCGTCGCCAGTGAAATATACTCAGAGTCGCAAAGTGATTTCATGCTCTTTATTCAGCTCATAGTGGTGAGGAGGAATGAATGAATGAAAGTCCCCTCAAAGTATCTGCTTTATATACATTATTTACACAATGGGCTGCACATGATTGGCTAATTCTGGAATTCTACTGTAAGCCAATCAGGTTGTGGATTCACTTCTATCTGGAGGATGATTGGGTGGTTCCTGCTAACCAATCATACTGCTGCATTGTTCTAGGACCAATCAGACTGCTGCCTTTTGGAGCCTATTGTTCTAGGACCAATCAGACTGCTGCAGTTTGGATCCTATTCAATTCAGTACATAACATTGGGAAAGATGGAGGGCACAAGGAGAAGGGGATGACAGGGGACGAAATGGTTGGACAGTGTTCTCAAAGCTACCAGCATGAGTTTGACCAAACTGCGGGAGGCAGTGGAAGACAGAAGTGCCTGGCATGCTCTGGTCCATGGGGTCACAAAGAGTCGGACACGACTAAACGACTAAACAACAACAACAAAGTCCAGTATGTGCAACATATACAGTTCATATGTACGGTGTCATATTTTTCTATGCTGGGAAGAGCATCACCAGTTGGATTTCTGCCTGTTGTGCAGAACAGAAAAGGCAGCAACCCTCCTGACTTGTTCCAGACAAGAGAGAAAATGGACCCCTCTCCTTGTTTTTTTTGTTAAAGCCTCTTTTAACTTCCAACCCCAAACCTTTATTCCTGCTTCTAAAACCTGAAAGCGAGAATAGACGCCGGCCCCTTTAAGGGCATAGCCACGCCCTTTGCCTCCCTCCTTCCCTCCCTCGGCTCCGCCTCCCCCTTGTTCTCCCGCCCCCTTCCTCCTCCGCGATTGGTGGCCGCGGAGCCGCGCGTGCGGACTGAGCCTCCAATGGCGGGTGGATTTCCAGAGCGGCGTGGGCGGGCGCAAGGCCTGCCAATCAAGGAGACGAAGAAAGGTCCCGGTTTCCGGCCTTTCTGCGTGCGCAGCTCGGCGGCGCCCACAGAGAGACGAAAGGGTAGAGGTGCCGCTTGCAGAGCGGGGCTGCAGTCGGGGGTCCTCTTCTGATGCACCTGGAGGGACCGAAGCGCACCTGGGCTGCAAGCCGGAGAAGAGGTGATTGCTGGCGTTATTGCTGCATTTTCCGTTTTATGCTCCTCACCCACAAAAAAGGACCTCGGGGCAGAGTGCCCGGTTCCCTCCTTTGCACTCACAACAACCCTGCGAGGTAGGTTAGACTGAGAGGCACTGGTCCAAGTGAGCTCTAGGGCGAGGGGGTGGGGTGGAAATTGGCTGGGGGTGGAAACCCAGCCAGATGGGCGGGGTATAAATAAATTATTATTATTATTATTATTAATTAGATCTGCAGGCCAACGTGCCCTGTATATATATATTATATTATATATATTATATTATATATATTATACACACACACACAGTGGTACCTCGGGTTAAGTACTTAATTCGTTCTGGAGGTCCGTTCTTAACCTGAAACTGTTCTTAACCTGAAGCACCACTTTAGCTAATGGGGCCTGCTGCTGCTGCTGCGCCGCCAAAGCACGATTTCTGTTCTTATCCTGAAGCAACCTTCTTAACCCGAGGTACTATTTCTGGGTTAGCGGAGTCTGTAACCTGAAGCGTATGTAACCCGAGGTACCACTGTGTGTGTGTATACATTTTATATATATATAGGGATATGCTGGTTGGGGTGAAATCGGATTAACTTTTGCTGCACCCAGACTCACATTTTTTGCAGAGAGGGGATTCCCCCCTTTTTTTTAATGGCTGCAATCCTAAAGCAGAGGAGCAGAAGGCAGCATTCTCACCACTTTGCATTTCAAAGCTATGTTAAACAAAACCTCAGAGGCAGAGAATCTGCTTTGCATGGGACCCCTGGCATCTCTTGGTAGGGCTGGGAGAGATCCCTGCCTGCCATAATACTTCAGAGATGCTGCCAGCCCTGGGCTGAGCTAATGAGCCAGCGATCTCACTCAGCATGTGGCAGCTTCCTGTTCTCCTGTTTGGGAGGGTCTGCAGTTTGGTGGCAGCAGGACACCTGCTTCGATGCAGAAGGCCCCCAGTTTGGTTTGTGGCGCCTCCAGTCCGGTTCAAAGTTCCTGCGGTGCACTGGGTCAGTGAGTCTGGCTGTTAATCAGAAAGTCGGTGGTTCGAACCCACCCGGGGATGGCTGTGGCAGGATTCCTGCATTGCTGGATGTTGAACTAGATGATGATGATGATAATTAATAATAATTTATTTATACCCCGCCCATCTGGCTGGGTTTCCCCAGCCACTCTGGGCGGCTCCCAACCGAATATTAAAAACATGATAAAACATGACTCCTTATTTCTATCGTTTGTGTCTTGCTCATGCATAAGCACCAACAGAGGCTGTTGTTGAGCTCAACGGGGGATAGCAGATCTGCCGGGTTTTCTAGCAATGAAGCCACCTGTTTTGAAAAGCCGCTTGCAGGACACATGGACCACTTTCTCCCTTGTACTGAATTCTGGGGACTTGTGTCTTTCCTTCTGGTTTCCAGCTGAAAGGCCTGAGCGTGATTGGCTGACCCCTCAGTCAGCCGGGAATCTGCCTCCTCCTTCCCTCTCCCCTTTTCTCCAGACTGTTTTTTCCTGATGATAAAAAGGAGGCCTTGAAATAAAGGAGCTGATAGACAAGGCAGCTGCGGGAGAGCGATGGGGGGAGAGGCGAGCAGGAAGAGGCTTTCGGAATTCAGTGTGGAGGCTGCGCATGCGTCGGATGAGGAGCAGAGGAGGTGGGGGAGTGGAGTTGACCCCATAGCGGAAAACCCAGCACCTGCTCTTGATCGGAGGTAGGTCTCTATGTGCACTCATGTGTCTGAAAGTTATGGATCTAGATCGGCCTTGGCCAACCTGCTGCTCTCGAGATGCATGCAGGTGTTTGTGCTTTTTGCAGCAAGGTGATTTGACAAAATAAATCATAATGCCTCATCCAGGGCTGTCTTTAGCATATGTGCCGCCGGGGTGCAAACATCTGACCAGCGTCCCCAAATTTAGTTTAGCCCCCAAATTATTTTTTATTATGCTTATGTCAGACACCATGCTTACGCCTTATCTCTTGTTTATGAAAGGAGGAAAAAGAAACACACTTTTTTATTTGTGTTTTCATTTACGATACACTTATGCTTAAGTCTACAATACCACCACACTTAAACTTATAAGTATTGTTTAGGCACCTGCTTAGGAGAAACATCAGTTGTGTCAAAGGTGCCACTGACCCCGCTGCCGCGTAGCAGCTCAATACAATACGTAACATAATATTTTGATGTAAGAGTTAATTTCGCGTGCACGGCGTTGTTGAGAATGACAAGCGCTGCTGCTGGCGAAACACGTCTTTGGTAAATGAGCGCACAAAGTCAAAAGTCCTTTAGTGAAACAGTAGGTATACATTTCGATAATACCTAGGTATATATGTATTCCCCCCCCGATACATTTTTATTAGTATTACACAAATAAATATATAAACATATACAAAATTCATTTACATAACTTACACATATTATATCCACTCCCCAAATCATACAGAAAAAAACACCACATTATTTTAGGCTCTGCCGAGCCTTGGACTTCCCTCCACCCCTTTGGTAAGTATCAAATAAATTCTATGGTCACGTATTTTATTTTTAGTCTTACATAGTAACCCCTTACTGTTAGAGTTATTCCAACCCTGCCTGTGACATCTACAAATTGGTTCCAATATACATCCAATATTTATTCCAATTGTCATGAAATTTGCTTTTTATTCCAATTGTCATGTATTTTGTTTTTCTAGCTTGATCAAAATTATTTATTATTTCACAATGGGTAGATAGTTAAGAGCTTAGGCAGCTTCAGTGCTGGCACCCCCCAGAATTTGGTGCCCGGGTGCACCCCGGGGAAAGACGGCCCTGGGTTCATCCATGCTGCATATTTAAGCTAAGCGTTCCATAAGGAAATGCCAGCAGGTTTTTCCTCCTTGTTCTTTACCTAAAGAGTTACGTTGCCAAACTTCTGTCGGCAGCCAGGAAGATGAACAGCAGCCACGGTGGAGAGGAACCAGCCTGGGGAACGGAGAAGGCCTCTTGCAACAGAATGGGTAGGCTCAAGTGCAACGAAGCGCTGTGTTTTGTTCATTTTGGTAAAGGCAAACGCTCCTATGGAACTCCCTCCCACAAGAGGCAGGGATGGTCAATTCATTATGGATCATTTCCCAGTACTCTTTTACCCTTTTAAATGAAAAAAAAGGTTAAAAGTACTTCTTCCCCCCCCCCCCAAAGAAAAACAAACCAGAGTCCTTTCCGTTGGGGATAATCCAGACAGAAATTCCCAGGTGTCAATACAGGTTATTTATGTATGCTACTACTGCGGCCCGTGTTTTGTTAGCCCCAAAATGGAAAATGAGTGAGGTACCAACTGAAGAAGAATGGCAACTTAAGTTGACAGAATATGCACAACTCGCAGACTTAACACATAGAATAAGAAAACAAGAAGAATATAACGTTTAAAGATTGGAAAACGTTTATGGAATATATGGGAAAAAATTGTATACAGCTGTTATTGCTGGCAGCATTAAGATAAATTCAACAGTGTAAATACATTTTGATGGATGCACTCAAGGAATACTGGATGGTTTAGTTTTGGTAAAATATGCAGGGATTTATCATATGTAAAATGAACCATGGAAAGAGAAGAAGGGAAGTCATTGATATCTTAAGGATGTTTAAATGGGTATTTTAAATTGTAAAAAAGAAAACAGAAAATTTAATAATATATATAAAGGAGGCAGTGATGACCACCAACTTGGATGGCTTTAAACTCTCGCTTGGACTACTGCAATGCGCTCTACGTGGGGCTACCTTTGAAGGTGATCCGGAAACTACAACTAATCCAGAATGCAACAGCTAGACTGGTGACTGGGAGTGGCGGCTGAGACCACATAACACCAGTCCTGAAAGGCCTACATTGGCTCCCAGTACATTTCCGAATGCAATTCAAAGTGTTGGTACTTACCTTGAAAGCCCTAAACGGCTTCAGCCCAGTAGACCTGAAGAAGCGTCTCCACCCCCATCATTCAGCCCAGACACTGAAGTCCAGCTCTGAAGGCCTTCACTGCGAGAAGCCAAGTTATAGGGAACCAGGCAGAGGGCCTTCTCGGTGGTGGCACCTGCCCTGTGCAACGCCCTTCCACCAGATGTCAAAGAGAGCAACAACTATCTGACTTTTAGAATATATCTGAAGGCAGTCCTTTTTAGGAAAGCTTTTAATATTTGATGAATTATTGTATTTTAATATTTTGCTGGAAGCCACCCAGAGTGGCTGGGGAAACGCAGCCAGATGGGCCAGGTATAAATGAATAAATGAGGCAAATTCATGGTGGAAGAGAGGGCTATCAGTGTATCCAGCTGGAAGCGGTCCAGTCTGAATACCCATTGCTTGAGGTCACAGGAGAGGAGAGGGCTCTTGTGCTCGAATCCTGCTTCCTGGTTTCCTATGGACATTTGTCCACTGTGAGAAAAGGTGCCATTTTGTTCTGATCCAGGAGGGCAGTGTTTATGTTCTTTTGTTAGGACTGGTCATTTATTACAGTTTTATGCACCTGCTTTCTCCTTCTTAGGAAAACTAATTTGTAGTCCTCATGCACATTGTCGGAACAAGAAGTTATATAAATATCTATAGCCACATAGAAGTTTTGCCACAAAAGATAGATTATATATAAACCACAACTATTTGGTGTATGAATTAAGAAAAGTGTCCTGGTAACCTGCATTTCAATTCCAAAAGTTTAAAAAGGTCTCTTATTTTCTTCCCAAGTTGTTCCTTCTCCTCCCGTCTAATTCTCATCCGGTTTCTAAAGTTCCATTAGGTCCATCACAGTCCAAAGCTTACATGGGTTTCCCATTTTCATTGAGGCAAGTCATCCTGCTACTATTTGTACAAATCTGTTTATTATAGCTTGGGCATCTTCACGTTGCTTCCATAATCATCCATAATCAACATATCACTGTACCGAAAGGATGTCTGAACCGTCGCCAGGTCTCAGCAAGGCTTCAGTTCCAGGCAGTCAACACCCATAATGGAAAGGAGAGGTGGGATGGTGGTTGTCAATCCAGTTGGATCAGAAGCAGATGCCGGGGCCAAAAGTGGCAGGGAGGGAGGTTGTGGGGAAAGCGCATAGCCTCCAGGGCTATTAGCCATTGATAGTTCTCCCCTCCATGAATTTCCAGTCTTCTTTTAAAGCCATCTATGTTGGTGGCCATCACTGCTATGTACTGTATGAAGAAGTGCTATAAAAGTATGGAAAAGTTTTACCTATTTAGGCTGGGGAAAGGTTAGACTCCTGACTGAGAGCAGCCGCCGAGACCATATAACACCAGGAGGGAGAGAACATGCCAGTCGGGCATGTGTCTCTGCCAGGGTCCTACTCGAGTGTAGGACGAGCTCCTGACAGCGCCACCCGCGTCCCCCTGAAGTTTAACTTACTGAATGTGGCATGATGCTTTCTGGTTTTCTTTTTCTAATCCTATCAGTACATGGACAAATCCTGGTCGAGGCAACTCATCCATGATGAACAACCCTGCAAACGTCAGTGTGGACGAAACTGTACAAAAATTTGCTGGGAGAAAGGAGGGACAAAGGGATCTTCCGTTTGATGGCTTCAATGAAGTCTTGATAGGTAAATCCTAAAAAAGGGGGACAGGCAACAGTCCCAGAGCAGAGGCTTTGAAAGGATGTGGTTGAGGCAGGTGAGCAGGAGGGATTAAGGTCACAGAAATTTAATGGCATTCAAAGTTATCTCCTCAGGCATGCAGTCTCCTCTACTGTGGTTTCCAGTAACTGGTATTCACAGGGATACCCTGAATTCAGACCCCTTGCAGAACTAACAGTTTCCAGGTAGTTAACTCGTTTAATCACACATGCCCTGACTAAGCTGTATGTTCCGCTAAGATCATTGGGACTTCTCTTTGAGTAGATCAGCTTAGTGTTGCACAGCAAGACCACTGGTACTATTTTGCAGGTGGAGTTCAGTGGTATATATTGGGGAATTCAGACTGGGGAATTAAAATGACTTCATTGGTCTTGCACAGCAAACCTGGCACCCAAAAGCATTTTTTAAAAAAAAAATAAATCAGACTTTTTTGTGGTAAGGACTTTGGAGATAGGGAAATGCAGTGGGAAGTGTGGGATAACTGATGCTTTTCATGACATCAGTTGGAATGAATGCTCAGTAAACAGTGAACATAGCCTCCACAAACTTTGTGTAGGCAAATTAAGACGAAACACTCAATAAACAGGCCAACTGGAAGCAACCACAGTCCGTAATGTGCCTTGGGAACTAATGCCGAGCCTGGGGGTGTGGGTGGCATCTGAGTCATGCTATTTTGCACATGCAAAAGCTGGCAAAATCACATGCAAAGGCACCACATAGCAGAATACACCTGCAGAGTCTTGTAGTCACTTCTCTTTCTCCCCAAACGTCTCTCTTCCTGGCCCTGAGGCCCTGTTGCCTCTCTGGAGAACGGACGTTCAGGTTGTAAGAGAGCAGGAGCTGCAATCCTTGCATCTACAGTGGTGCCCCGCAAGACGAACGCCTCGCAAGACGGAAAACCCGCTAGACGAAAGGGTTTTCCGTTTTGGAGGCGCTTCGCAAAACGAATTTCCCTATGGGCTTGCTTCGCAGGACGAAAATGTCTTGCGAGTTCCTGCGGGTTTCCCCCCCTTTTCCTAAGCCGCTAAGCCGCTTATCAGCTGATCCGCTAATAAGCCGCTTAACAGCTGATCGCTAAAAGCCGCTAAACCGCTAATAGTGCTAATCCGCTAAGCTGTCAATGGGCTTGCTTCGCAAGACGAAAAAACCGCTATACAAAGAGCCTCACGGAACGGATTAATTTCGTCTTGCGAGGTACCACTGTATGTGGCTTGGGGATTTGTCTGGTTGCATTGGGAGAGTGGGTGCAGCACTGAATGAATGAATCAATGGGAAAATGAAGATTATAAGGAACTGATGCTATCAGGCATTTGCTGTCAGAGCCCCTGGCTTCTGAACTCACTTTGAGGATACCGTTTGTCACACAAAGACACAGAGATGTGTGGGGCACGAATCATGGACAAGCATTACAATCCTAAATAAATGGAAGAGATTAAGAGCCCATCCATACCTCGGTTTATAGTGGATTGTGAACCCTGTGTCACCATTAATTCCCCCTCGTCTATGCGGTGTTCTCCTTCAACCACAGCTGCTTGAATCCTGCTTGCAGAAGAGACATTTGGATTAGATGGGCCATTGTCCTGATGCATCAGGCTGGTCTTACACTTAACATCATCTGCCCGCTGTGACCTCTAATCTTTGTAAGGAGATAATTGAGACCACCACCTCCATGTGTTCTTGACTTCTGAAAGGCACCCAGCTTATTACTGTTCATTCACTTTGGCCCAATCCAAGAAGGCAGTTCCAGTTTCCTTATTGGGCTGCCAGGTGAGGCATTCCCTTCCTCGTGCCGTTTCTTACACCCTCCGTGTATGAAATAGCCCGTGTCTGCAGCCTCAAGGTTTCGGTAGCTGAATCGCCTCTTGCGTCGTAGCCTGAATCTGTCCTTGTCCCACAGGAGACCCCCCACTTGTGGTGCCCAAGTCGGTGGTACCCCAGACGGAAGAGAGATTTGAGTGGAGCAGCCTGGATGGTTGGCTTAGACCCAGAACTCAAGATGGGTTGCAGTCCCTCAGCAAAGGCACCCAGACAGAAGGTAACTCAAGGCGTTGCAACTGATATTAGCCAGGAATAGCCACACAAGCCAGAGTTAATTCAGGGTGCAAAGGCTTCCTTTGGGCGGCTGACACTTCCTTCCTAGGGAAGCATGAGAATCATATTTATTAAGGGCGTAACCCTCTGATGGATGCTGTTCAAGAGATGAAACGGGTCCCTGCCAGAATGGCGTAACAGGTTTGGGGCAGGACAAAGCACAGACTTCAGTAAATGAAATATTCACTTGCTGTTAAGCAAAGCAAACTTGTGCATTTTTTTGCAGTAGGCCGAAGCCTGGACCCTCCTTCAGGTACATGACAAAGACTTGGGAAGAGGGCTGTGGTGATTGAATCCTGCTTGTGGGTTTCCCAAAGGCATCTGGTTGGCCGATGTGAGAACAGGAGGTTGGAGCAGATGGGCCGTTGGCCTGATCCAGCAAGCTCTTCTGATTTTCTTATGCACCGGAAAGTGCGGGAAGACCGTTGCTTGACGCAATGTTGTCTACCCTCCCTGCAGACACAGCAGGATGAGCGCTGGTTAAATGTTGTAGTCTAATATTCCCTGCAAACAAATCATATGCTCAATAAACAAGTTGTCTGGAAGCAACCTTGATCTTCAGAAATGGATCCTTGGAGAGCAATTAATTTTCCTTCATTGCAGTGCTGCAGTGGTGGGAAGGGAGAGAGTTGACTCTTTCCTTTTGATCGCCAAGGATTGTGCCCAGAAGGTAGAATGGGATTTCCTGTTAAACTGAGAGCCAGTGTGGTGTAGTGGTTAATAGCGGTAGACTCGTAATCTGGTGAACCGGGTTCACATCTCCGCTCCTCCACATGCAGCTGCTGGGTGACCTTGGGCCAGTCACACTTCTCTGAAGTCTCTCAACCCCACTCACCTCACAGAGTGTTTGTTGTGGGGGAGGAAGGGAAAGGCGAATGTTAGCCGCTTTGAGACTCCTTCGGGTAGTGATAAAGCGGGATATCAAATCCAAACTCTTCTTCTGACTGTTCTGTAGGAGATTGAAGGTGGTTTCTGACTCTCGGTAGTTTAAGAATAGCAAGGAAACTACAGGCAAAATAAATTATCCGCCATGTGCTTATTTCTTATCTTTCAGCTTCAATGCTCTCACCCATCAAATAACGATTATTAATTGGTTGCCTGTGACTGTGCCCTTGAGCAGATCTGCTGGCTGCTTGTAGGGTTTTATGTCAGGGTCCCGGATCTATAGTGTAGCCTTTGCCAACCCGGCACCCTCCAGAAACTTTGGACTACAACTCCCACCAGTTGTAGTCCAAAACATCTGGAGGGCACCAGATTGGGGAAGGCTGCTGTAATAACTCAGACATAGATTTTGACTTGCATATCCCAGTGAATGGCTCACGGGTGTGGGGGTGGGAGTGTACTAGGCCATTGGCCCCACCCCCTTTGAGCTTGCATTTTGCACCTGGCACCGGGGGATAAACCTTGAGGGTTCTAATAAGTGATAAAAATAGGTCTCGCAACTTGGGAGGCTGCCAGGCTGTGTGAATCAGAATGTGACCTCTTTCTCCCCAAGTGGCAAAGGGAACTGCTTCGGCCCTGGGAAGTGGAACTTTCTGGCAGTGCGTGAGAACGGAAGGAAGTGGGCCCCAGGCCTCTGAACTGGAACGTGAAGAGGAAGTGAAAGAGCTGGCAACCTTTTTGTGCCCCTCTTCTTTTTTTTAGCATGTACACAACGCCTTGGGTTTCTGAGGGTCTTTTTGCTTGAGAGCCCACTTCTCTGCCAGAGACTTGTGGATCCTTGCCACATCTGGAGCCGGGGAAGGCCTAGACTCTGGGCCTCCTACTTTAGGGCTTGGAATATCCAAGGTCTGCAGTCTTTTGTGCAGGTGCTGTTTGCATTTTGCATGTTTTTCTGCCTGTGAAACTCCCCCCTCCTCTTCATTGGTTGAGAGGAGGAAGATGCAAGCAAGGCCTGGAGGATATGAGTAACAAAAGACTTTATTTTTATTATTCCATTTCATCTATATCCCATCTTTTCTCTAAGGAGGTCAAGGTGGCATACATAGTTCTACCTCTTTCCAGCACCGTCCGCTAAGAGTTTGGGTGTAATCTTCGACACCTCCCTTTCCATGAAGGTGCAGATTGCAGCTATAACAAAGGCGGCATTTTTTCATCTACGCCAAGCTAAGCAGTTGGCTCCTTACCTCTCTCGCCCTGACCTAGCCACTGTGATCCACGCGACGGTCACCTCCGGACTGGATTATTGTAATTCACTCTACGTGGGGCTGCCCTTGAGACTGACCCAGTCTGACCCAGAAACTCCAGCGGGTGCAGAATGCTGCGGCGAGACTCCTTACGGGGTCCTCGCTGCGAGATCACATTCACCCGGCGCTATACCAGCTGCACTGGCTCCTGGTGGGGTACAGGATCAGGTTTAAGGTGCTGGTTTTAACCTTTAAAGCCCTATATGGCCTAGGACCCTCGTACCTACGGGACCGCCTCTCTTGGTATGTCCCACGGAGGACCTTACGGTCTTCAAACCAAAACATCCTGAAGGTCCCAGGCCACAGAGAGGTTAGGCTGGCCTCAACTAGAGCCAGGGCTTTTTCGGCTGTGGCTCCAGTCTGGTGGAACGCTCTGTCACAAGAGACTAGGGCCCTGCGGGACTTGACATCTTTCCGCAGGGCCTGCAAGACAGAGCTGTTCCACCAGGCCTTTGGTCAGGGCACAGCCTGACTCCCTCCTTTGGCAATCTTCACAGAACTTTATCCTAATGGTTGCCATCAATTTGATTTGAATTAATTTTATAATGAAATGATTTTTGTACTATTTTATTGTTGTTAGCTGCCCTTAGGCTCGGGAGGGCGGGATATAAATAAAATTTATTATTTATTATTATTATTATTTCATCTTCACAACAACCCTGTGAGGTAGGCTAGGCTGAGACGCAGTCCAACGTCACCCAGGGAGCTTTCTGGCCAAGTGGGGATTTGAACCCTGGTATCCCAGGTCCTAGTCTGACACTATAACCACTAAATCACACTGGCTCTCAAGCAGACTTGGAACGCTTCCATGATTCCTGCAACTATTCGGTGTTATACTAGGCTGTCTTATTGCCAGGAGCTCTGCCTGGTCTCCTCTGCTTTCTTGCACCCGCAACTGGCCCAGGAGATATTTTGCTGCCAGAGGTGAAGGGCCACCATTCCATGTTCAAAAGCTGACTGGATTGGCAGTTGATTCTTTCTTTGGCACTAGCTATGGGGCATCTTCATTGCATCTGAACTGAAAGAAGGAGGCTAGCTCAGGGTTTCTCCAAGAATTGTGCTCCCAGCCCCAGGTGTATTCTGCAACACATCACTGATGTAAAAATAGTGCATTTAGAGTGGATTTATACTGGACCATCAAGATGTCATTCTGCTTTGTTAGTTGCTCAGCAATGCTTCTCCAATGTTATGCTATCTGGAGGGTCACCCTTGCACCATAGCAAGACAAAAGAAGGACAAACATGGCAGAATATTTGCTGTAAAAAAAGTTGCAGGATTTCAGCTGCAGGCCATGTGCTGCTTGGAAATGAAGCAGCGTGCCTGCCCCGAAACATTTGCAGGTGCAAACAGTATTGATGATGGGGTTGCAAATAACCACCGCCCATACCATCATGAGCAGAAATACCGTATTTTTTGCCCTATAGGGCACACTTTTCCCCCTCCAAAAATGAAGGGGAAATGTGTGTGCGTCCTATGGGGCAAATGCAGGCTTTCGCTGAAGCCTGGAGAGCGAGAGGGGTCAGTGCGCACCGACCCCTCTCGCTCTCCAGGCTTCGCGGACCTCTCCGCAAGCAGCGGGAGCCAGCGCTGGGCTCCCACGGCTTGCAGAGAGCTGCCTGTTTGGGGGCTGGGGAAGCTTTTCCCCTTTATTTCCCCCCCAAAAAACTAGATGCGCCTTATGGGATGGTGCGTCCTATAGGGCAAAAAATACGGTACTCTTGAATGCACAGTACAAGGGATGTCAGGAGGGTCCTTGAGAAGCCTAGAGCAACCCATGTAGCACACTTGGCTAAGACTGCCTTGTGTCCCTCACTGTTTGCGCTGCTTCACTCTCTCTGATAGTAGGGCCATCCCTATTCACACCACACCCTTTCCTGTTGTGTTTTCAACTGTGTCAGGCTGAAATGCAGTTTCACAGGAAGCCAAATGCTGTGCTGGTTTCTGCCCTGGCTTGCAGAGGGACATCCCTGACAGCAAGAGTGGGTTTTTAGGAAGAGGAAAGCAAGGTGTTGTTTGAAATTGCATCACAATCGTGTGGGTTCCCTCGGGGCTTCTTCTGATGTAATGGGAACACTTTGAAATGATTCCTGCTGATTAACTACATGCAGAAAATGTTACATGGGTATTGGAAATGCTGGAAGCCAGAGAGCAAAATGTAAGCTCGTCGTGGGAGAACAGAAAATGCTCCGATCTGAACCTGTGTGTGAAGGGTTTGCAGCTCCTCTTCAACTATTTTTCCACCCAAGGAGCCCAAAGCCCAAGTGCCTTTTTCTGATGATTTATTTATTTCTTACTTATACCCTGGCCATCTGAGTGGGTTGCCCCAGCCACTCTGGGCAGCTTCCAACAAAAACACAGGGGAATAAAATAATCTAAAAGGATATTAAGCAGGTTAAGCCTGGGACTAAACACTCCTTAAGTTCAAGGCAGCTAACAAAAATAATACAGGTGCCACATAAGACCTGTTCCACATTTGTAAGAACTTGATCTTTGGAACTTGCTGCGTATTGACACCAGGCAGGCGACTTCACTATGCTCTTTTCAGCGCCTGCTAAAAACATTTTTTTAGACAGGCCTGCCCAGATGCCTAGAACGCTGATGTGTTTGTAGCTTATTGCTGATTCTATTGTTTTTAGTTTATTGTTGACTTTATTGTTTTAAATAGTTGTTTTAGTTGTTCTATAAAATTGTATATTTTTATTCTTTTTGCAAACTGCTTTGAGATTTTTTTATAATCATGTGGTATATAAATTTTATGAAATAAATCAATAATAAAAATACAGCAAAAACAATCAAACTGTGTGTGTGAAAGAGAGGGAGGGGACAAGCAGCAGATGAAAAGCCAGTCGATCAGAAAAATTAAACAAGCAGCACTTGCAATAAAAAAATCAGAGACAATCCCAAGCCAGAAAAGCAGGATGACTAACTCTTTTTCAGGCAAGGGGGCTGCACTGACTTATGGCCAACTTTCCTTGTGCTACTTGTTAAAGGGGGTATGCTTGAAGTGGATTTTGAGAATATAAACATTGATATATAAAAATTGACAAATTTTGGGGGCTCTTGGGGGTCTACAGTGGGATATGTATGGAAAAAAAATTAAGGGACAAATTTGGGCAGACCTTGCCCCCCCCACCTTTTGGCATCATTGTGTTGCAGTGAAGGGACCCAGAGGCACAATACAAAAAAAAGTTTCAATTTGGGGAGGCCTTGAGGGTACACAAAAAACCTTGGATGTGGGAACTCACATACATCTCGGTTAGTTACCCTTGCTCTAAAGACCAAAAGCTTTCTTAAAAAGTGTTTTTTATTGTGTGCTGAAATGTCAACCTTCCTACTGCAAGGGAGTTGTTTACGCTGCAAGTTTAGCTTAGCTGTTACTTATAGCCTGTTGTAATAATAGAACACGCCTGTTAGTAACCTTATGCAAACAGATGCATTCTGTGGATCAGGATAACAAGTAGAGAACGGCAGCTGTCTTCTCCACATCTGCTTTTCAGTGAAGTTGCTGTGATGTACTTCTTGTTATCTGTCTCTCTTTTGCCACAAGAGGGCAACCTCAGCTATGTTAATAGCAATTGCTGGGCCTGAGCATGGACCCGAATGCATGGCACGGTGTGCATTATCCTGTTTGATGTGGGGACCCCGTGTCCTCCTTCCAGATGGAATGTTTTTAATGCTCAAGTGCATCCTTTTAATTTTTTGACGTTTCAGCCACATGTACAGACAATGAAGATCGACATTATTTCCAGCCTAGAAGAGATCGTGAGACAGTCTACATGTTGAAGGTGGCTGAAAGGTAACTAGCATATGTAAAACTGAGGAAGATGCCCCCAGTGTGAGAACAGGATGCTGGAACTAGATGGGCCTTCGGTCTATTTCATCAGAGATGTCCTTCTGTCCACTGGTCCAGCTATCTCAGTATTGCCTACACTGATGCAGCGACTTTCCAGGGTTTCAATCATTGCTTTTTTTCCTGGGGGGACGCAGGGGTAAACATACCCCTAAACATTTTATGAATCTTTGTACTTTTGTCCATTTACTGTTTTTATTTTCTCTGAACTATAAAATGGTGATTTTCTTGAGTCGAGTGTACCCCTAAACGTTTATTTTAGGGGGAAAAGCATTGGTTTCAGGCAAGAGTCCTTCTCAGCCCTACCTGTAGACTGAACCTGAGATTTTTGGCATGCAAAACAGGGTGCTGTGCCACTGAGTTAAGCCCCTTAAATAACAACCCTGAGCGCAGCCATAGCCTTTTGCCTCCGGGATGGTGTATAATGGCTCAGAAAGGAAGGAAATCCCAGCAAGGCCAACTGTTCTTTCTTGCCAGGCTTTGAAGTTCTCTCTCTCTCTCTCTTTTCCCCCTCTCCCTCTTCCTTCGCTCCACAATTTTGGGCAGTGCTGAGAAGACGATTCAGCAAGGCTTGAGAGAATTATTTGGTGTCCTGAAGATCCTCGTTAATGTACCCATCATTTTCACAGTAGAGTTGGTCCATTTTCTCAACAAATCCATATTCCAGGTGAGAGGAATCTACCTCAACTCTGCATTGGCTCTTAATTCAGAAATGGGCATTTCCTTGCCGAAAAAGGGGGGCTAGGTGTGTGTTTTTCACTGCTTAGAAATGTGGACCTTTCTTCTGCTTTCAAAGGCTGCATTTCCTCAGGGGTGATTTCTTGGTAGCTGCACACTAGGTGAGGTCAGAGCTGTAGGTGGGTGGGACACCCTTACTGCCCCCCCTACTTTCCTCTCCAGTTCTCTCCCCTTATTGCTGCCACAGGAGATTAGGTTGCCCACCTCTGGTTTAAAAAACACACCTGTTTTAAGCATAGATTGTTATGTAACAGAATACTAAATTTGGATGTATCCAGGAGCCAAGGACATTCTCCTTCCACCACTGCAGCTTCTCATTCTGCTGCACACAAATAGGACAGGGGTCTCTCCCCCACCATCCCTACTGTCTTCTGGTATTTTTATTTTCTTCCCCATCCCAACACAAGACTTAAGGTCAGAGTAACCTTTTTGTTTATCAAATCATCCTGATTTGTTTGAATTATGTTTGCCAGGTTAGATGTCAGCTGCTCATGGATAATTTGTTTCAATTACAATGTACATCAGGCAGTGATCATCCCATGTTTTCCAGCACATTTCCTCATCACTTTCCATACTGCAAAACTCAGGGTGGGGGAGTTTGGATGCATGTTTGTTGCCCAAGAATGCCAAATCCATGTTAATGGTGCAGTGTGCCCTTGACTGAATCCCATCCACAAAATAGCAAGAGGTGCTTCTAGCCTTAAAGTATTTTTATTGCTTCTTTATTTTCTCTGACTGCATTGCAATGCTCAGTCACTTTGTAATTAAACATACATAATGAAGTGGCCATTATGTAGTCCGAAAGTATTTATTATTTCTTTTACAACTCATTTTTCTACTATCCAGATAGTGTTCTTTATTGCCTTGAAATTCATAGTCTACTGTGAGAATGAGTTTCAAATGAGTATACAACCAGAGTAAGATTTAAAAACTCCTAAAGAACAAGGCTCCAAAGTGCCTGAAAGACTAGCTTCGCCCCGTATTCCACCATGACCTCAAATGTCTTGAGGTTTGCCATCTCTCTCTGCCAAGTTTGGACTGCAAGGAGGGCCATACGAAAAGGTCTTCTCAGAGGTGGCTTTTTCTGTAAAATAGCTTTCTCCTGGAGACCCAAGTCTCTCCCATGAACAAGGTAGCTTAAATTTTTTTATTTAGTTTATGGTGGCCAGAAAGGAAAGTTTTGTCCTTTTCATCTGTTACAAATTCTAGGCTTTTAATGATTTTACTCGTTATGCCTATGCTGTTTTTGAGGTGCTTGATACTTGACCCATCTGTTGACACTCCTTGTTTTGGGACATCTTTCATGTGATGCACAACTGTCCATTAGCTGATGTGGGACATGTGTGTGTCAAGGATCCAGTCTTGAGGTAGTCAGTTGCACAGTTAATGTCTTTTGCAAGAACCAGCTGCTTCTGACGGTGCCCTTCTCTTCATTCAGGTGTTGGTGGTTGACCTCTTAACTACAATGGGAGACCAAATGCTGGAACCCTTCCTAGTTGCTTTGTTCAACAGCATCCTGCAGCCCCTGATGAAATTCCTCCTGAATGTCCTCTGCAGTATCCGTAACCTCAGCTACCCTTTATTGGACATCCTGAAGGGCATCTGTTTGCAAGTTGCTCTGGTGCTGCGAGCTTTCCGGTTGGTAGAAATCAACCACCATCATAAGTTGCTTGCTGAAAAGGTCTAGTGGAGAGGAACAACTATCCAAAGTGGTGATTGACACGACTGAGGGCATCTGCAATCAGTTTCCTTAACTAGCCTCTAGTTTGGCTGAGAACTGGGGATGCCTTTGTCAGCATCGCCCTTGAGCCAGTGTACCAACTGGACTCATGCACTACAGCCCTGACTGGGCTGGGCGAGCTGGGTAGCACTGCCAGAGACCTCCTCTTGGCAGCAATCTTATCTCTAAATACTATTACTTGCACTCTCTCTCCGACACACTGACTGACTCTCTCTCACACAGATTCACTCACTTGACTAATTAAGTAGAGAGCAGTACATAGCTCCTCCTCTCTGTAGAGTCAGCAGAGACCTCAGGAGATGATCAGGAGATTCTTAGGTATGGGAGGGGTGAAATCTCCTCAGCCTTGTGGTTGGTTCCTCTGTTCAGGTTGGTGGTGCTCAATGTGTTACACTCACCTTTTAAGCTGAAAGCAAAGAGAAAGAGTAAGGATACCCTAACTTCTGTCAGAGCTTCAATATGCTGATGACAACGTAGTGTGTGCACACTTGGAGGATGACCTCCAAACCACCCTAAATATATTTGCAGAAGCTTATGAAAAGCTTTGCATATTATTCAATATCCAAAAAAACCAAAGTGCTGCCCCAAAAAGCACAAAACAACCCCTCTGCAGTGCCACAAATCCAACTAAACGGTGTAACATTGGAAAGTGTCAATCACCTCTCCTACCTGGGCAGTTATCTTTCCACAAGGGCCAACACTGATGCCAAAATCAAGCATCGTCTGAGCTCTGCGAGTGCAGCTTTCTCCCGATTGAAGCGCAGGGTTTGAGGACCAGAACATTCATCTTCAAGGAGAAAGTGTGGGTGCTCTTAGATTCAGCTTTGTCATGGCGGGTGCAAGTGTCCTTTGTGGTGTGGAATGCCTTTAGCCAGCTTAGGCTGGTGTGCCAAAAGAGGGCCAGATTTGATGAAGTGAACATGCATGAGGGCCGACTTTTTTTGTTGTTGAGCTTTTTTTAGGATTGATGTTGTTGAACTTTTTTTTTCAAGATTGAAGTTGTTTTTAGGATTTTACCCCAGGAGACTGACTGCCACAGGATTAGGCCCCCGAAACGGACTTTGGACATGCCTGCTCTATCTACACAGTCACTCTACACAGTCCAAGACAGTTATCCATGCCATGGGTTCCCCTCAGACTGGACTTCTGTAATACATGGGGCAGACAGGGAACAGCATATAATGCAAAATATGTGCATCAGGAACCTATTATGCTAGTGCTAAAACAAGCTCCCAGTCTGTCTGGGGTGTGTGTTTTTTGTGGTCCATATGCTTTTGTGTGGCCACTGACAAGTACTGCCTTCCCTTTTTCTTTTCACAAGTTTGGAAAGAATGGTTAAAAGCTTCAGCTGTAGCAGGCTCTGTGGAAATAGGGGGACGCAAGTGTACCTATAACTTCAGAAGGCTAGTCAAGACCTTCTTTGGGTTTTAATCATTTATAATGATATATATTTTGTGAAAACAAAAAAAATTCCTTCCGGTAGGACCTTAAAGACCAACTAAGTTAGTTCTTGGTATGAGCTTTCGTGTGCATGCACACTTCTTCAGATACGTATCTGAAGAAGTGTGCATGCACACGAAAGCTCATACCAAGAAGTAACTTAGTTGGTCTTTAAGGTGCTACTGGAAGGAATTTTTTTTGTTTTGACTATGGCAGACCAACACGGCTACCTATCTGTAACTGGATATATTTTGTGGACCTTTCCATCAAATGGGTGGTCAGCAACCTCTTGAAGAAAGTGTTGGATTCTTCTGAGATGTTGATCATGAAGTGCATCTAGAACTTTATCCCTTGGTGAAGCCGTATTTGCAAAATAAATTGCTTTTAAATAGCTCGGCCAAGATGCATATTTTCCTACCTCCTCGGAAGAGATCTTTAAAGTTCTCACCCGTGTTCACAATTTTCCCACAACCATGTGACCTGCAAATGTATGCAAGAAATAAGGAAATCAGCTCAGAGTTGTATTTAAAATGCAGATATATTTTAAAGGTTGGTGTCCAATAATAAGAGCTTTTACAAGGGCAGGAAGGAACACCACAGACAGAAAAAAATGTCACACACAGGAGGAATAAGGATATAGTTTGAATGTTTCACCTATAGATTTATGGTGTGTCAATTTTGAATGGACGTAGTTAATATTGCAGTTCTTGTAGAAGGGATTGTTATTTTGAAAGGAATGTAATTGAGATGATTAAGATTTTGGAACACAGAAACAAAGTAAATATCAAACCATCAATTCTAGCACGTGGGAGGCCACCTGAATTATATAATTTGGCATCTGAATGATTGGGATTAGCAGTTGTATTATAATTTGGCATTGTTATAATGAGGCTACTATTGGATTATTGTAATAGAAAACTACGTAATAATATATTTCCTCCCCAACAATAATTTTTAAGGGCCACAGCAGGTTCCCCATCGCTTGTTTAAAAATGTAAGATAGCAAGGGCAATCCTATGCATGTCTACTCAGGAGTAAGTCCCCTTCAGTTTAGTGATGCTTCCTAGAAGAGGAGCCTAAATTACTGCCATTGAGTTATGGCATTGTGCAGGACCAGAGATTTACAGAAGATTGGAAGAAGTATATGAATTATTTGAAGAGCAACTGTAATCAACAAATTACTCTAGTAGGCCTACAAGAAGTTTTGTAAGGAGAAATATATGAAATATTTCAAAGAAGAGAAAGATAGAGATATTGGTTATGAGTTTGAAATGTAATAGGGAAGATAAGAAATGCATACTGAGAGATTAGATTGGAAAATTTTCGGACAGGATTGATGGAAGTCAAAAAATGGAATAAGATGTAAAAGTATGTTTCATTGTAGCCTTTTCAGGCTTTGCTCATTATTACTGTTGAAAATATGTTTTTAAAAAAACTGATAAAAATATATTTAAAAAAAGAGTTATGGCATTGTTGTTGTTCACTCAGGAGTACCCCAGATGGGCGGGGTATAAATAATAAATTATTATTAAATTATTATTATTATACCTCAGCACCCTCAGCTTTCCATTTTTACTTGAAATCTGTATTTACCACGATGGCAACTGCACTGCAAAAAGAGCTGGAGACCCACATTTGGGAAATTACTCTTGAGGAGCCCTTTCCCCTTTCCTGACGGGAAAAACCAACTCGCCTCAGCGCCTCCCTCTTTTCCCGCCTTTTCCAACGGCCGCCGCCCGCTCGCCTCCCTCACGCGCCCATTTCCCGCTCGGCGCATGCGCGCGCGGAGAGTCGGCTTCGGAAGAGGGCGGCTCGCGTGTCTCCCTGCGGAGCCGGAGCGCGCGCGGCGTGAGGACGTGGCGCTTTCCAGCCAATCCGCTCCCAGCCGCTTCCCCTTCGGCTCCTCCCACCCACTCCGCCTCGCCCAGCTTCGGTCCGCTAAGGGAAGGGAGGCGGGGCGTAAGGAGCCGCGAAGGCCAATGGTAAAGCCGCGAGGGAAGGACGGTGGCTTCTGATTGGTGTGCGGGGCCAGGAGGAGGCGGGGCGGGTTGGCCTTTGGCGCGGCCGTTTCCGGTCGTCGTGAGGGGGAGAAGCTGAGGGAGCCGAGGCGGCGGCGGCCACGGCGGCAGGAGGGGGAAGGTAACGGGGACAGCTCGGGAGCGGCTAAAGCGGGGAGGCGCGCTCACACGAGCACGTGCTTCTCCAGAAGAGGGGGGTGGCGCTGTTCTGACCTGGAGCCGCTTCTGACCCGGGTTCAGATTCACGTGTGAATGCGACCGGGGATTCTCTAGGAAAGCGAGAGGGTTTCTTCCGGGGAAACAAAAGGCTCCCAGTGCCGAGGAGTCCAGACGTGCCTACGTCGGTCCCTCCCGACGGCTTGGGGACTTGCACAGGGGCACGGAAGTAGGGTCAGACCCGGGGCCACCCAGGCCCACGTCTTGTTTTCCTATCCAGTGGTCGTCTCTCTCTCTCTCTGTGGGGGTCAGCTGCTGTGTCCCGTTTTGTTCTGTATTTGTGGTGCTGCTGTTGTTGTTGTTATTAATTTATTCTGCAAACCACGCTGTGATTTTCGGATGAAGGACGGCATATAAATTGAATAAACAGCAATAACTGGGCAGTCCGCCAGCGGGGCCTCCCTTGACGTTTTCGCCACCCGATGGAAGTTGTAGCCCAGAACGACTGGAGGGCGCCAGGCTGGGGAAGCTGCTCTACGGCACCGTTAGGTGTCAATTCTTTTGTCCGCCTGTCAGTTTGCCCATCAGTCAGGATTCACCCCACCCTCTAATTTGGTGCTCAGGTTCATCCTGCCTATGGGCTTCACAATTGTGATAGACCTGACTCGAGTAGTCTTTAGTAACCATTTTTTAAAGGGCTTTTCTTTTTAAGGTAAGACGCGGCAAATTTATTAAGTTGCTTACGGTTTATGAAGTGCCCTTTTCTTGGTTCTGAACCTCCTGTTGATCAGTTCGATCGTGACTTCACAGAGTGTTTTCTTCCCCTGTGCGTTAAAAAAATCTACAACATGCATATGTATACAGACACGAAGAAAGGGAGAAACATGTAATAAATAAACAAAATAATCTAAATAAATGAACCACATGGGAGTCTTATCTTCCACGAGGTTCTATCAACTCTTACTAGTCACAGCGGCTATGTTCTGCTTGGACTGTTGCAGGCAGTATGCCTCTGAATACCAGTTGCTGCGATTAAAAAGTGAGGAGCGTTCAGGCTTGCCCACACTTAGTTTTTCTTTGCTCTTTCCAGGCAGGTCCACGCTTTAAAGTTCTGTATCTGAGCCCACCCACTCCCTTTTTGCCACAGTTTTTTCCCTAAGGAAACCCAATCTTTAAAGCTCAATTGGAGCAAACAGCAATACACAGAAACCCAAACTGACATTAGCTTGGAGCACTAAAAAGGGTGTGTGTTTTTGCAAGAAAATGTTCTGTATCTGGAAAGAATGGGGCAAAAGCTAAGTGTGGATAAGCCCTAACTGTTGATCTGCATCTAGTCTGTGTCTGTGAGAACGGGATGCTGGACTTCAGCCTCATCCATAAAACTGGATTTTCTTATGTTTAACCTTCATTGTATAATTACAGACCATTGGCTCATGTTGTCCTGTGTACAGTATTGCTCACTATGAATGGCAGGGACTTTCCTGGCCCTCCTTCCCTGAGATACTCCCTAATTGGGCATTGAATCTTGGACCCTGGGCACTCAGTGTACTCTGTCATTGAGGTACAAGCTCTTCTCTGATGGTTTGGGGTATTTCGAAAGATACAGAACAGTTGACGAATTAGACAAGGAACAACCCAGTGATAACTTGGAATTCAAGGACAGTTTGTTTTGAAGCAAATATACAGTAAGCAAATAGGAACTTCTCTTACCAGGTTTTTGCTAATTGTCCATCTAGTTCACATTTTTGTTTGGGCACGATGTGAGAGTTACAGCTACCGAATGTTGGTTGGTTTTTTTATTGGACTGAGGTCCAGCTCTGAGGACCTTCTGGCGGTTCCCTCCCTGCGAGAAGTGAGGTTACAGGGAACCAGGCAGAGGGCCTTCTCAGTGGTGGCACCCGCTCTGTGGAACGCCCTCTCGTCAGATGTCAAGGAGATAAACAACTACCTGACTTTTAGAAGACAGCTGAAGGCAACCCTGTTTAGGGAAGTTTTTAAGGTTTAATGCTGTATTGTGTTTTTAATATTCGGTTGGGAAGCGCCCAGAGTGGCTGGGGAAACCCAGCCAGATGGGCAGGGTATAAATAAATAATAAATAATTATATTTATTTATTAGTTATAGCTAACATGGCTGCTCTTCTAGAACATATACTGTGCATTGGAAGATACTGATCCTGGGGTACTGTTGTTTTACTGTTTTTATTCTGTGACTTCCACTCTGGAAACACCAGGTGGTGGGGTGTGTGTGTGTGTGTGTGTGTGTGTGTGATCTTTTGGAACTGGAGTGATCAACCTGTGATCTTTCATCATTGACCATTCCGGCTTTGATTCATAGGAACTGGTGTGCAACAAGTTAATTGAGAGAGCTTGGGGATCTCCACTCTTGAGTTAAAAAGAACTTAAATTCAATTCACACATTTTAAACACTTTCATGCCTGCTGTGTCCCTGGCATGGGAAACAGGGAATGACAGAGGAAGTGCCACTGGACGCAGCAACATTTCCAAAGCACTTGTGTTGTGGTATAACACTGGTGCTCTGCTCATCGTAATACACGGTGTTCAGTTTTCACCTGGACTGACTGGCTGGCATGGATTGATCACCTGCACAAACCTTTGTCATTATTTCTCTGACAGTAGCCAGCTGTTTATCTGGGTGTGAAGGTAATGGTCTTCTCTAGCATTCATTCACAGTAGATTTAAGATTAAAAACAGCAACACATTCGTACTTGCTACGCAGTCAAGGACACTGTAACATCACCTTCCCCAACCTGGTGTCCTCCAGATGTTATGGACTTGTACTTCCATTGACTGAGGTTGATGGAAGTTTTCGTCCAAAACATCTGGATGGGGAAGGCTGCTCTCTTAACACCATGTATGTGAGATCCCATACTCTGTATTAGTCTGATGTAACAAATTCTCTGGTTTTGTACTCTGAGTCACTTAAGAGGTTATAGGCTATTTTCATCCATAAATGTGCAATCAGTGGGTGTAAAAATCCACTCTTTGATAAAGGTAGCTTGCTTATGTTAAGTGACTCTTTGTGATCTAAGCTGTTTCAAAAGTGGTTTCCCTGAATTATGTTTAGCAGTTGTCCGTATTTGCAGGGTATGATAGCATTGCTTGCTATTTTAAGGTCACTCTCAGGCCACTGTACATTGTACACATTGTTGGCAGTTGTGAATGACCACCACATCTGGCTATATATTGGGCAATCAGGCTGTTGCTTAGATGTATTTCATTCAAGATGGGAGAAGCAGGTTGCTTGATGGTAGTATTTTGAGTTCTGTTGGGGGCTTCCTGTACTCTGGTAACTTTACTTGAATGAAGTAAATGAATTTACTTAAGCATTTATTTGAATAAAGTTATTGAAAGTTCGTTTAAGAATACTTTCCTTGAAATGTCGCCCAGTCATTACTGGAATATTAATTGGTCAGAAACGGTTTTATGATTTTCAGAGTCTGTGTTGTTGGTATTTTGTCCCATTTTATTTTATTGTACAACACTTCAATTGCCCCTGGCTGTGGAGCAGCTAAAAAATCTGAATGGCAATAGTATACAGGATTTTTGTGTGAAGCTAAAGTATTTGATACTGGTTCTTTAAAATTATATATGAATCCTCCTGGTGCCTAGATATCCGAGATGGTTTTCCAGCCCCAGGCAGGAGGCCAGCTTCTCTCGGGCAGAACCCTTTTTCAGTGTCTGGAGTGTCATGCGACACATAGATATCTTAGCTGATGACGTTGGCCCTTCCCAGTTACCTCCAGTGTTAGAAACTCAGATATATAAGCTAGGCACCAAATAGCTCCTTAAACCAGGGTTAAAGTCACCAAAACCGAATGCCTAGATGCCATTTTTTGGCCCAGATGGCTTGAAAGTTGTATTTTTCAATACAACTTTTTGGTTCCTGAAATTGATTCTGATTGTGCAGAAAAACTATACTGTAACAGATCCAAAGATCCCCAGGCATGCCCCTCCAGATGGTGGAGACGTCAGGCGCCATCCTGGCACCTGGGCATCTTCACTTCGTCACACGTGGCCAACAACTGGGTGCAAAATGTGCCTGGCACCTGGCAAATTGTGACCGTTGCCTGGTGGACTCTTTCAGTACACCAGAAGAGCCCTTCCGGATAAGACAGACCAAAGACCCGTTCAGTTCTCACAGTTCTAATTAGATGCTTCAGGGAAGGCTACAAGAGATCAATATCTATATGGCTGCTGGATAAGGGACTATTAGCTGGACTCTGAAAGCTTGACCTCCGGCAAGGCACACCAATTTTAGTTAAGTGGGCCAATTTCCCATCCTTAAATTGCACCAGTTTTTGTATGCTGTTATGTGTGCTCACTGAAAGGATTACCACGCTGCAACTCTCCCGCAAGCCAGGTTTATGTGTGCTGCCTGTCAAAACTGTTTCTTTAAATACTGTACAAGCCTCCAATCTACGATGTCACAATGAGTTTGGAGCATGTAACATGACAATTGACACAGCATGTCTGCCCATCTCTGAGATAAGAGATGCAAAGAGCTTCTGAATTTTGCTTTGTAAAGTGATTCTCCTCCAATCACACTGCTTTCCCCCCCCCCCAAATAAAAACCTTACTAGCAACCACCTACTGTCCGTGTCCCTTAGAATCCCCTCCTTTTTGTGTCATAGCTCAAAATGATGGGTTTGGGGGACAGAGAAAATTTGAGGTGCAAGCACATTGCAAATTGGATGTGCGATTGAGATTGCTGGCTCCTGTTCTGGACTGTGCTTCATAGCCCATGGATATAAACAGCTCATTGTGTGAGATACTTGGAGAAACAGGCGATTTGCTTAAGGCATGTGTTTGTGTGCTGGTCTAATGTGGTTTTAACAGCCAGAATACTCCTAATACCTTGGAAAAAAAAGAATTGGAAATGGGAGTAAGTCATTTGGAGTCCTCAGCCGGTTTTATGTAGAATAAATAAATATAAAATTGGATTTACAGATCCATGCCAGTTTTTAATAATGTTGTTGCTTAGTCGTTTAGTCGTGTCTGGCTCTTCGTGACCCCCTGGACCAGAGCACGCCAGGCACTCCTTATCTTCCACTGCCTCCTGCAGTTTGGTCAAACTCATGCTGGTCTCTTTGAGAACACTGTCCAACCACCTCGTCCTCTGTTGTCCCCTTCTTCTTGTGTCCTCCATCTTTCCCAACATCAGGGTTTTTTCCAGGGAGTCTTCTCTTCTCATGAGGTGGCCAAAGTCTTGGAGCCTCAGCTTCAGGATCTGTCCTTCCAGTGAGCACTCAGGGCTGATTTCCTTCAGAATGGATAGGTTTGATCTTGCAGTCCATGGGACTCTCAAGAGTCTCCTCCAGCACCAGAATTCAAAAGAATCCATTCTTCGGCGATCAGTCTTCTTTACGGTCCAGCTCTCACTTCCATACATCACTACTGGGAAAACCATAGCTTTAACTATACGGACCTTTGTTGGCAAGGTGATGTCTCTGCTTTTTAAGATGCTGTCTAGGTTTGTCATTGCTTTTAATAATATAATGTTTTAAAAATGAAATCTGGCCTTAATGTGAGCATAATGGGGTTGTATCCAATGCCCTGTGCACATAGTTCTGTGGGAACTTCCATTCCCTCTCCTCCCTCTGCGCCCCCCCCCCCCAAATCTGCTCCCTCAACCCTTTGTAGCTGATTTTGAGGGTGGGTAGGAAAGGGGAGGGAGAGGAAGCTTTTGTTGTGTGCAGGGAAGTCAGTTGTGCCAGCGCAGCTCCTAAACCTTTTGAACTCGACTTCCTATGACCCTCTTATGAAGTCATTTGTTTCATAAAAATAGATGGGGGCGGCTGTATGCATGATGCAAATGAATGTAACTCTGATGCAGCTTGACAAGCTCGTGAGCATTATCTAATGCTCTAACAAAGTCAATAAAAGGATATCATATTGTTCAGTTGTGAATCTTTTGCCTCCCGGATCAATATTTCTTTGGTGAAATGGTCAATTTGTCCATAAGCACAGTGTCCCAGACTTTCAAAATACAGGCTTCTAAAAGATTTGCATTTAAAGTTCCTAAAAGAATTTTGCATTCACTAATCTAGCTGCAGTTAATAAATGGAAGATTGGGTATTGATTGGTTATGTTCTTAATATGAGGAGTAAAATAAGATAGCAGAGCTACTTTTGGGTCTGGTTATAGCAATTGTCCCACCATTTGATTAATTGTTTGAAAAACCTTTTTCCCAAAGGGAATAATCTTCGGGCAAAACCACCCTGTGTGTACTAGGGAGCCATGTAAATTTCATTCCTGCCAGCCAAGGTTAGAGGTGTTATGATTAATTCTATATATAATTGTTGTGCTCCTTGCAATAAAGTCGGCTAATTATAAATGGACTTCTGTGTAACACCTTGACTTTAAGTTGTCATTAATGGGAAAGCAAAGCTCGCTTGGATACGAGTAGCTGATTCATGAGGAAATTATGTTTGGAGAGGTGTTTTGGGCACGTTCGATTGCAGGCTGGCGCCAGTGGCATATGCCTGGAAGGCAAGTTTAACAAGAGACTTTCATTGTTGGCAAAATATCACTGATGTTTGCCACTTCAGTATGCGTAGGAATAGGCCCGGCTGTTTTGCCAGAAAAGTTCCTGGCTGATTCTGCTTTCTGTCCCCAGGCAATGCCATAACACACTTGGTCCCTCTCTCAAAAATAGAGCATTGGTAAAAGGAAGTGTTTGTGTGTGTCGTGGGAGCTTGCCTGGGCTTGTAGAAGGCTGAAAAGTCTTGACCAGTGTAACTTTCATGAGATTTTATGAACTAAGGGAGAAAGTGTGTTTGTGAGTGTGGGTTTGCATCAGAAAGGGTATGTGACAGGATCAGGGTCACAAAAAGATAATCAGAAATGCCTGGAGGACATGGGTACACTAAAATGTTTGGGTATTCTACTCTGAGTAAACCCATTGAAAGATTTACTTAGGTCCATTAAATTTAATGCAGTGATGGCCAAACTTGGCCCTCCAGCTGTTTTGGGACTACAGCTCCCATCATCCCTAGCTAGCAGGATCAGTGGTCAGGGATGATGGGATTTGTAGTCCCCAAACAGCTGGAGGGCCAAGTTTGGCCATCACTGATTTAATGGGTCCACTGCTCTTAAGTAGAACGCGGTTGGACGCAAGCCATGTTTGTGTCAGGTAAGGAGAAGTTTCATTGTTTCCATTAAATCTGTTCTATGTTTTTAGCAGTTCTTGTTTTTATCTGTAAGCCACCTTCAGTCCTGTTAGGGAAAAAGGTGAGTGGTGGTGGTGGTGATGATGATGATAGAGTGCTTGTAAGGTGGGGACTGTGGTCCAAGGAAAGGCAGGGCAGCAGAGTTTTGAGCTCTGCAGAGCTCCAAGTCAGCGAAAGTTGTGAATGGTGTGCTCCATGCATTTGGGTTAGTCTTTGGTTTCTGGGCGTAATTTGTGCTGTCCATCAGGAGAGTGGAGCCATCTCTCTGTAAGTCTTTAAGTCATGGGAAAGGCACCTTTGCCTGAGATTCTGGAGAGCCACTGCTAAGCCAATGTTGGCAGTACTGAATAGGAGCAGCAAACTGACTCTGTACATTAGGCAGAAGAGACATCTTACGTAATGTGTCGTCGCTGGAATGCTTAGCTCACAAGGCCATATAAAACTGAAATTGGACTTTCAGACTTCTCTGAAAAATATCTTACATTACTAGGGAGCCAGCCCCCTGAGACCTTCCGGCCCTGTTTCTTTCAGATTAAAAGACTGCTTGGGCTGCAGTGAGGCATGTGCAGAGGTTTCTCACGTTAGTTTTCCTTCCGTCAATTCCATATAGGCCTTCATGAGGTATTGTGGTGGCTCCTTTTGGAACAGGGGAGCTATAGGGAACCCTGTGGCCTATGCAGAGCTAGCTCTGCAGCTATCCGAAGGGTGGTGGTGGAAGATGATGTGCTATAAATAGTTAAAAGTCTTGCTGCTGGAATGCAAGTTGCACAGAACCACTTCGAGCGCATCGCGTACATATAATATATACGATGGCTTTGGCGGCAGGGAGGGGCTTGAATCTCTCCCCCAGAATCTTAAACATTTGCCAAAACAGCTTGGTGACTCTGATCCCCTCCTCTCTTTTCCCTGTGATGTACCGTATTTTTCGCTCTATAACACGCACCAGACCATAACACGCACATAGTTTTTAGAGGAGGAAAACAAGAAAAAAAATATTCTAAACGAAATAGTGGATATATGATTTTTGTGGTTCATGCTGTGGCCACAGACATGTGATCTGACAGTGAGTTTGGAGTAGCCCAATGCAAAAATCCTGAGGATCCATGTGGATCCATGCTTTGTAACCACGGAGGAGGGAAGGAAGGGGAACCATGGATCCTCTGCTCACGACTGCAGCAGATCCCCCCCGCCACCTGCAGGCATTCGCTCCGTAACACGCATAGACATTTCCCCTTACTTTCTAGGAGGAAAAAAGTGAGTGTTTTGGTGCAAAAAATACGGTAATTTTTCTCCCTGGGCTGGGTGAGACTATAAATTGTGTATCTCTTTATGCATGGAGCTGTTGAAATTCCATAACAGTGAGCAAATTCTGTACTGCCACAGTGTTCTGTAGTTGGCAGGAAAACACTCCCCTTCAGTTCTCAGGTGGCTCTTGCCTGATGACATTTTTATTATCATTTTAGGTTAGGTGAGCATTTCCTAGCTGCTGTAGGTATGTCACAAAAAGAGGAGATTGTTATTATTAGTGTTCTTCATTGTGGAATCTTCCTTCAAGATGGAATTTCACAACATTGCAGAGACAGGTCTAATTAAGCCTAAAGAAGAACGTAACATAGCACCAGCGTTGAATTCCAAAAGGGCTTACTCAGTTGTGCTGAATACTTTCCTGAAGCTTATGAATCTGCAAGCAAACCCTCCGTAGGCTGTACACCTATGAAGCTATGGTAGATTAAAGAAATGAGCATTAAACAGCAGCATGCCATGTGCGGAGAAGTCACAGGCTAGTCTAGATGCTGAAAACATTCTTACTAGGTGTGGGCCAAGGATACAGGGAGTCCACTCAAACACATGCTGAAAGTGTAAAACAGGGGTCAGCAAACTTTTTCAGCAGGGGGCCAGTCCACTGTCCCTCAGACCTTGTGGGGGGCCAGACGATAGTTTTTTTGGGGGGAAATGAACGAATTCCTGTGCCCCACAAATAACTCAGAGATGCATTTTAAATAAAAGCACACATTCTACTCATGTAAAAACACGCTGATTCCCGGACCGTCTGTGGGCCGGATTGAGAAGGCGATTGGGCCGGATCCGGCCCCCGGGCCTTAGGTTGCCTACCCATGGCGTAAAGAAAAAAAAAGGCACTTCGGTGGTCCTGTAAAAGAACATAAGTCTTCTGGGAAATGATTTATAATGAACTGAAGAAAATGTTTAAGATAACCTTTAGTAAAAGACCATAGGTTTTTCTTTTAGGGATTATGAATATAGAGATTCTGAAGGACCTTAAAAATTTGCTTTTGTATGCCACAACCACAGCCAGAATGGTGTTTGCCCAGAAATGGAAAGAAGATGCTATACCAACTAAGGAAGAGTGGCTGATTAAATTGATGGACTATGCCAAATGGCAAAACTGATGGGTGTAATATGAAACCAAGGGGGGGCATGATTAAAGAATGGGAAAATTTGTAGAATATCTGAAAGGTTCGAGGATGCAAATAAGTTCATTAGTAGGATTAACTTAAATCAAACAGTTAAAAATATAACCAAGATAAAAGGAAGAAAAAATGGAGTAAAGTGTTAAAAATCTAAAGTAGAAAAGGAAACACAAAAGCGGGGGAGGGAAGGAAGTCCCGAAGTATGTGTTTATAAGTGTACTTGTAATCATGTGAACACACACATACAGAGAGATGTGTATAGATAGGATACAGTGGTACCTCAGGTTACAGACGCTTCAGGTTACAGACTCTGCTAACCCAGAAATATTACCTCGGGTTAAGAACTTTGCTTCAGGAGGAGAACAGAAATCATGCTCCGGCGGCGTGACGGCAGCAGGAGGCCCCATTAGCTAAAGTGGTGCTTCAGGTTAAGAACGGACCTCCAGAACGAATTAAGTACTTAACCCGAGGTACCACTATACAGGGATTCCAGATGCAGGTTTAGTAGAAGGAGGGTAGAACTGGCAGCTGGCTTGAAAGGAAACTGAGGAAATAGATGGTGGAGGAGGCAGAGTTGAGGGAAGGAGGGGCCAATAAAAAAGCACCAGTGTCTTTACTCTGTGTCCCTACTTCCTTTTGCCCTCTGCCTCCCTTCGTTTCCACCGTCAGCCAGTGCTGTATCCTTAAAATCATAGCACCATAGAGTTGGAAGGGTCCACAGGGTCATCTAGTCCAACCCCCTGCAATACAGGGATCTTTTGCCCAACGTGGGGCTCGAACCCACAACACTGAGATTAAGGAGCCACATGCTCTGCCAACGGAGCTACCTTCCTTCCTCCCCTCCGCTCAGCCTTTGCCAATCTAGTGACCTCCAGGTGTTTTGGACTGCAACATCTATCAACTCCAGCCTGCTGATGGCGAAGGCTGCTTTTGCAAGCCTGTATCTTCCTCCTTCCTGTTCCCCTTGTCCTAATGGAGGGTCACTTGGGACCCTGGGACAGAGGAGCTGTGTGCAGTTCGCAGCAGAGGGGTGGATGAATAAGGGAGCTTCTGGAGGCATGAAGCTTTGGGGACAGCACTGTCAAAAGAGGTGTGGTATGTGAGGAGTGAAATTCACATTGGTCAGAATGAACTAGCCAAGTCTTTGGCTGCAGTTCTCTAGTTCTAAACAGCCAGTAAGTCACGGCTTCCGTTCTTTGCAGTTTCGAAATAGCCTGTTTGCAGGAGGGCAGTGTGGTCAGTTACATTTAGCTTAACCCAATGTATTAGTGTGTGCCTGGCTAGTTTTTGATGCTTCTATGTCATGAGAAAATAATAGCCTTGTGGGTTCATCTGGGCACATTCAACATGGTGATCACAAATGCCATCACTTCTTGCTAATTAAGACAAGTGGTATCAGCCAGCCAGCTAATTATAACGTCCTTTTTCTGCAGTTGGAAGCGTCTAGCAGAAGGGCAATTGTGTGGCGTGACTGATGGTGCCCACGGGAAGCCTGAAGACCTTCAGCTTCAAACAAGCTAACTGTTGCTCCTGTGTTTCATTTCCCCAGGATATCACCATGGTTGTGGCTATTCGGCAGGTCGTTTTGTACCTGTCCCTGTGGACCGCCTGTGTTCTGAGCAAACCCACCGAGAAGAAGGATCGCATCCACCACGAACCTCAGCTCAGCGACAAGGTCCATGATGATGCACAGAACTTCGACTATGACCACGATGCCTTCCTGGGTGCAGATGAGGCCAAGACCTTTGACCAGCTGACGCCAGAAGAGAGCAAGGAGAGGCTGGGGTAAGGAAACCTTGATGGTTTTCCGATAGGAAGGCTGCTTGGGGGTGACTCAAATCCACTGCAGCCTGTTGTGTGCCTTCCCCACAAGCCAGCTCCCGTGGCGCTCTGATGCACAGTCCAGCTAAGCAACTGTCCTTGCCTTTAGACCATGGGTAGGGAGCCTGTAGCCTTCCAGGTATTGTGGAATTCCCACCATTTACCTTGCTACCTGCAGCTGGTAGTTGGAGCCCAAGCACACCTGAAAATCCTCAAGTTACCCATTTCTCCTGTAGACAGACTTGCAGCCCAAAGCTAGCAACTTTTTCTTACAAGTAAGCTGGCATGAATTAAACGGAAATTATTCCCAGGTCAGTATCTCTAGAGTTACGGCAGGTGTGAGGAACCCTTGACCTAGATGTTGCCGAACGACAGCTCCCATCATCCCTGGCCATCGGCCATACTTGCTGGTACTGATGGGAGATGTAGTTCAGCAACACCTGGAAGGCCAAAGGTTCCCCAAAGATTTCATTAAAAGCTGTGCAGGTGCATCTTGTTATTAAGTGCCCCTTAAGTTGCTGATTGGGACGCAGGTGGCGCTGTGGTCTAAACCAGAAGGTCGGCGGTTCGAATCCCTGCGATGAGGTGAGCTCCCGTTGCTCGGTCCCTGCTCCTGCCAACCTAGCAGTTTGAAAGCACAAAGTGCAAGTAGATAAATAGGTACCGCTCCAGCGGGAAGGTAAATGGCGTTTCCGTGCGCTGCTCTGGTTCGCCAGAAGCGGCTTAATCATGCTGGCCACATGACCCGGAAGCTGTATGCCGGCTCCCTTGGCCTCTAGAGCGAGATGAGCGCCGCAACCCCAGAGTCGGCCACAACTAGACCTAATGGTCAGGGGTCCCTTTACCTTTTACCGAGTTGCTGATTAACAGTACAGTTGTACCTTGGTTCGCGAACGCCTTGCGAGTCGAACGTTTTGGAAGTGAGTGTTCCAGTTTGCGAACGTTCTTTGGAACCCGGATGTCTGACGCAGGAGCTTCCTGCAGCCAATCGGAAGCCGTGCCTCGATTTCCAAACGTTTTGGAAGTTGAACAGACCTCCAGGATGGATTCCATTCGACTTGCAAGGTACCACTGTTAATAAATTTGTGCCCATGATGAGAGTCTTGACCAGGGCCCTGGAGTTCATGCTGAGGAGAATAGCAGTGCTAATACAGTAACTGCTTCATTGCATTTGTTCAAATTAGCTCCTCAAGAAGGCTGTGACCTTGATGGGGCTAATGGCTCCCCCTCGGCAGTGCAGTGGGAAATCTCTCCCCCCCCCCACCTTGCAACCCCCCCCCCCCACCCTGTGGCCCAAGTGTCAAGTAACAGGAGTGACAGCTGTGGTTATATTTGGCGGAGCATTCTTATGCTCCTGCTGCTGCAGACTTGGGAAAAACTCTCCTTGGGAAATAAATCATGCAAGTTTGCCCCATTACCCCCTCACTGTCAAGACTTTCTGAACATGCCGCACCGCTGTGGGGACCTTGGCCAAAGAGCCTGGTTGTTTGTCCAGCCCAGCAAAGTAGCACAGGCTTGCATCACTTCTGTCACATTCACGTTTGCGCCAGAGAATTGATTCAATATTTTTTTTCCCTTTCTCTGGCAGCTGTGAGTAGGGTGCTGCTGTGTTGTTCCAACAGGCAGGTGCCCATTAGGGTCAGGGCAAGAAGAAGGGTATCCAGACTGTCACCCACTAGTGCATGTGGCACCCTACACTCACACACAAGCAGGGTTCGAGCAAAGCCAGTAGGTCTAGCAGAAATTTGGGCCGAGCACTCCAGTTCACGTTGCATCACAGGAACACTCTCCAGAGCAGCTGTCTGCACTGGCAAGGCCTGATGGGAATTGTAGTCAGGCTGGGGAAGGCTTCTCTAGAGTAGCAGGATGTGTGTCCTGCTGTTCAGGCGAGTCATCGTCTAGTTGCAGGTTGCAGGCGACTTATTAGGACTCTCACCTCTTGCCCAGAATTGCCACCTCGTCCGACCTTTCCTTGTGGGTCGGGTTTCAGTTAAATCCCTCACCAGCATGCTTTGATGTAAGTGGAGGATAGCGAAGGGGTGGAGAACAGCCCAACTGTAACGCCTGGCCCTCGAGAGCTTGCCTGTAAGTGGGTCAGGTGTCAAGGAAAAGAATCTGACACTCCGCAAAGGAAATGTGTTTTTAACACAGTACAAAGGTAGCATGCGTTTACCTTGGAAGCTCGGAACCAGCCGCTACCACCACCACCCTTGCCTCCATCTTGGCTGCTTTTTGAGCTTCTCAGCAGAGGTGGCAGCTGCAGCCCTTTCCCTCCTTTTCCCTAGCTCTGTCCTCCCGGACTCAACTTGCTTTATTGATTCCCGGCAGCTGCTGCTGTGACTGGAGATCCCTGGGGCAGCTTCCTGGAGCAAGGAGGAAGCCTTTGTGTGTGTGTGTCTTGAGTGGCTTTCCTTGCCTCCGGGCTCCCGAGACCAGGGCTGTTAAATGCAAGTTAATGTTTAAAGTCGATTTAATTGTGCCAAATAATGGGTTGCATCTGGCAGGATCTGGTTCCGTGCTTGCATGGCGTTACAAACAGGTCCTTGGTTTCTTCTGGATGTGGGCTGTCATGAGAGATAAATTGCTGAGGGTTTCAGAGGCCACTGGGCCTCAAAGATGAGCAGCTGCCACCCTGCTGTTGAACAAGGCTGTCAAACACTAGAGCTTCAGTCTGTTCCTTCCTAATACATTGGTACCTTGGCTCTCAAACTTAATCCGTTCCGGAAGTCCGTTCCAAAACCAAAGCGTTCCAAAACCATGGGGTGCTTTCCCATAAAAAACAATGCAAAATGGATTAATCCATGCCAAACCTTTTTTAAAAAACCTTAAAAAACAATTTAACATGAATTTTACTATCTAACGAGACCATTGAGCCATAAAATGAAAGCAATAATCAATGTTCTGTACTATAAAATAAATAAGTAAAAAGTAAAATTACTTTTTTTTCTTACCTGCACTGATAATAGTCATTGTTTGGTGGGGGGGGGGCGCTTTTATCCATTTCCACAATCAAACAATCAATCATAAAACGAAAAACAAGTCACAGACACAAAAATGAAAAAGCCACAGAAACAAAAATGCAAAAAACCCAGGAAAAACAAAACACCAAATATCACCTCAGAACACTGCAATCAGAAACGGAAGGTTTTAATTACGATTGGGGGGGACTTAAATTTGCTGCTTAAGGGTAAAAACGGGACAAAAAAAGCCTTGTTTATGATGGAAGGGGGACTTAAATTTGCTGCTTAAGGGTAAAACTGAAGGAAGGAAGTCTTAATTGCTACGCGGGGGACTCAAATAAGCTGCGCAACAGTGAAAACGGAAGCTCGGGAGCACGTTCTGCTTCCGAGGCAAAGTTCAAAAACCGGAACACCTACTTCCGGGTTTGCAGCGTTCGGGTTCTGAGTTCGGGAACTAAGCTGTTCAAAAACCAAGCTACCACTGTACAGAAGAGGGTAGGGAAGGGGTGTTGGTTGCTCTCCACCTGCTGTCAGGCTGCAGCCCCCCATTCTCCCTGACTGTTGACCATACTGGCTGTGGTTGAAGGGAGTCCCAGCAAAAAAAGATGGCAACAGGTGCCCTTTCCCTGGTAGCCTAAGGGCTCTTGCTCCTCCCAGTGTTGGGCTGCCCCATAAAGGTAAAGGGACCCCTGACACTTAGGTCCAGAGTCGTGGCCGACTCTGGGGTTAAGGTGCTCATCTTGCTTTATTGGCCGAGGGAGCCGGGGTACAGCTTCCAGGTCATGTGGCCAGCAGGACTAAACCGCTTCTGGCGAACCAGAGCAGCGCACGGAAACACCATTTACTTTCCCACTGGAGCGGTACCTATTTATCTACTTGCTTACGAACTGCTAGGTAGGCAGGAGCAGGGACCAACCCTGTTGCGGATTCGAACCGCCGACCTTCTGATCGGCAAGTCCTAGGCTCTGTGGTTTAACCCACAGCGCCATGAGAGAGCCGGCGTTTGTCTGCAGACAGCTTCCGGGTCAGGATGACTAAGCCACTTCTGGTGAACCAGAGCAGTGCACGGAAACGCTGTTTACCTTCCTGTCGGAGCAGTACCTATTTATCTACTTGCACTTGCTCTGCTTTCGAACACTAAGTGGGCAGGAGCTGGGACCAAACAACTGGAGCTCACCCCATCGCGGGGATTCGAACCTCTGACCTTCTGATCGGCAAGCCCTAGGCTCAGTTGTTTAGACCACAGCGCCACCCGCGTCCCTACTGGGTTGCCCCATAGCTATTTCCAAACAGGGCATGTGACCCCCCCCCCCCCGGGTAGGCTCAGGTATTTATTTACTTTTGTCTCTCTTAACTCTTGCCGGCTTTTTCTGCATTTCCTACAGAAAGATTGTAAGTAAAATAGATGAAGACAAGGACGGGTTTGTAACTCCCGAAGAGCTAAAAGACTGGATTAAATTTGCCCAAAAGCGCTGGATTTACGAGGATGTAGAGCGCCAGTGGAAGGGGCACGACCTCAATGAGGACGGGCTCATTTCCTGGGAAGAGTATAAAAATGCCACCTACGGCTACATCTTAGGTAGGTCCCCCGCTCTTGGGGCAACCGCTTTCTGGAGCCCGGCGTCTTGAAACCTGCTTGTTTTGTCTTGTAGAATGATTGTAAGTAAAATAGACACGGATAAGGATGGGTTTGTGACCGAGGGGGAGCTGAAGGCCTGGATTAAGAAGGCGCAGAAGAAGTACGTGTATGACAATGTAGAGCACCAGTGGCAGGAGTATGACATGAACCAAGATGGCTTAATCTCCTGGGATGAGTACAGAAACGTGACCTATGGCACTTACCTGGGTAAGGGGCAAGTTGCCAGAGCCGCAGTCATCCTGATCTCCTGCCGATAAAGCAGGAAGGGGGTGGGTGGGCAGGGTGGTCTTGCAGGCCATGGGAAGCCTGAAATGCCTAATGATTTAGAGCTGGGGCCTGATGCGCCTCTGCTGATAGAATCAGCGTTCGAAACTCGCCAGGCACATTTTGCACCTGCCTATCAGTAAAAATGCCCGGATAGCGCCTGACGTCGCCACCATCTGGAGGTGCGTGCCTGGAGATCTTTGGATCTTGGCAGTTTTCACACACGAGCAACACACCTTGCAGAATTCTGTCCGTTATACTTTATCTGCGCAATCAGAATGAATTTCAAGAACCAAAAAGTCACATTGAGAAATACGACTTGTGAGCCTTCTGGCCCCCAAATGGCAACCAGGCGTTTGGTTTGGCCAACTATAATCCTAATTTAAGGAGTTGTTTGGCGCCTAGCTTTATATATCTGAGTTTCTAACACGGGATAGAATCCCATGTTATGGGAGAGGTAGCAGTTCTCTCCTGTGAAAATGGTCCCTTGCCAACTTACATTGAGGGAGCGCAAAAAGCCCTAGAAGTCTTGGACCTTGACTGGAGATGCTGCTTCATTGATAAATACAGCATAGCGACATGATCTTCATGGTAACTCTCCTGAGTGCTACCACAGGCTGCCTGTTGCGTTTGAGCTCTTCAAGACCTTTGCCTAAGAAAGGAGGGGAGAATCATGGGAATAGAATAGAATAGAAAATAATAGAAAAAAAAATTATTTATACCCTGCCCACCTGGCTGGGTTTCCCCAGCCACTCTGGGCGACTTTCAACAAAGTATTAAAATACAGTAATGCATCAAACATTAAAAGCTTCCCTAAAGAGGGCTGCCTTCAGATGTCTTCTAAAAATCTGGTAGTTGTTCTTCTCTTTGACATCTGGTGGGAGGGCGTTCCACAGGGCGGGTGCCACCACCAAGAAGGCCCTCTGCCTGGTTCCCTGTAACTTGGATTCTCGCAGGGAGGGAACCGCCAGAAGGCCCTCGGTGCTGGACCTCAGTGTCCGGGCTGAATGATGGGGGTGGAGAGAAGCCCCCCAGAGGTTGCATTGGACTCGCGGCTTCCCTAAGCCCCAGCCGCCACAGCCAGTGGTCACATAGCCCAGGAGCATCTTGAGGGCCACGGGTTCGCCACCTCTGGCCCGGGAGCCCACCGTTCCTGTCTGCAGAGGAGGAAATGTCATTCAGTGCAAGGAAGGCTAACTTCTGGGTTCAGCTGCAGTGCCCAGGAACTCGCCACTCTGCATTGTGGGAAGGGGGTCTTTCCAAAAATCTCTTCACTAGCATTGACCCAAACCAGTCTTCTCCAGGCTGGTACCCTCCAGATCTTTGGGACTACAACTTCCACCAGCCCTTGCTAGCACGTCCATGCTGCCTATGGCTAATGGAAGTTGTAGTCCGCACTGTCTGGATGGCGCCAGGTTGGGGGGGGGAAGCTAGTGTGTAAAGCTCTGAGCCTATTGCAAACACACCTTCCTGCTTATCCTTCACTCCCTGACTTGACTTGAGAAAAGAGCCATTCCTGTTGCAATACAGTGTGTTGCTTTGCTTTTACTTTAATTTTGATACCTAGATAATAAATTTTCTTTCATGTATCTCTAGCAGTTGGTTCGAAATGAAATAATTGCTGTGGTTAAAATATACCGTATTTTTCAGTCCATAAGATGCACTTTTTTCATCCTAAAAAGTAAGGGGAAATGTCTGTGTGTCTTATGCAGCGAATGTGTGGTCCCTGGAGCCAAATTGCCCAGGGGAGAAAAGCAGATCATGCTTTTTTTTCCCGAAAGAGGGAAGGGGGTGTTGAAACAAAACGCTGGTCGGCAAGCGATCAGAGAGATAAGGCTGATGATAAAGGAGGTTGCCAGGGGAGGGGGGGAGGTAAAGACAGTGAACTTGCAAGGAGAGGAGACAGGAATACTAAAGCAATGAGGAGAGAAATTAGAATAAAAGGAGGAGCAAAAAACTGCTCCAGCTAAGGAAAAGACACTAAGGCAAACAAGAGGGAAGGGGGTGTTGAAAGGAAGCAGCTGATCGGTAAGCAATCAGGAGGGAGATAAGGGACACTAGAGATGAAGGAGGCTGCCTGGGAGCGGGGAGGTAAAAGCCAAGGATCCTCAGGATTTTTGCATTGGGTCACCCCAAATTCACCATCAGATCACATAGCATGTCCAGGGCTACAGCCTGCACCAAAAAAAATCACCCACCCACTGTTTCTTGGGACCGCAATGACGCAAAAACGTGGTTACAAAGCACGGATCCACATGGACCCTCAGGATTTTTGCATTGGGTCACCCCAAATTCACCATCAGATCACATGTATGTGGCCACAGCATGAACCACAAAAATCACACATCCACTGTTTCGTTCAGAATATCCCCCCCCCCCCCGTTTTCCTCCTTTAAAAACTAGGTGCGTCTTACGGAACGAAAAATACGGTACCTTAAAGCAGGAGGGTGACCAAAGAGTCAACCACTTTTGCTAGTGATAAATTACGGTCACCTGGAGCCTGGTTTGGCCGTTCTGTGGCTGAAGCACTCCAGGTGCCCTGAGCAACGTTTTGCTCTTGGAAAAGGTGCTGCAGAACTTGCTGGGCTGCAGTTATTCTGCCTGCATTGTTTTTCCTGAATAGTGTGCCCTGTGACGTGTTCAGTAAATGTGTGCAAACTGCACTTCCGGCAGTAGTAATGATAACACCGGTGAGGTTTGTTACCCCTCAAGCGACTTCCCGGTGCTGAAGCAGACGCAACCTTTCTCTTGCCCCCCAGACGACCCCGACCCCGACGATGGCTTTAACTACAAGCAGATGATGGTGAGAGACGAGCGGAGGTTCAAGATGGCCGACAAGGACGGCGACCTGATTGCTACCAAGGAAGAGTTCACTGCTTTTCTGCATCCTGAAGAATATGAATACATGAAGGATATAGTTGTGCAGGTGGGTCCCACGCAGGGACCACATGGGTTAACAAGACAGGGAGCTAATATAACTGTATTTAAGTGACACATTGCCACCCATATCCCACCTGCAAAAGGCTTATGAAACCATCTTAATGCTACTTCTGAAATGTGTTCTGGTCAGGGTGGATAATATTAATGATTTTTTAAAAAATAATTTTAAAAATCTGATTTTTAAATTTATTTAAATCAGATTTTTAAAAAAATTAACTTGGATTTTTTTAAAGATTTAAATGGTTTTTTTTTTTAAAATAAAATGCTTTTGGAGGAAAAATCTTTCTAAAGATTTTCTATTTAAGTTGCATTCAAGTCCAAAGGCTATTCGTCAGGAAATAAGGATTTGCTTTAAGTTTCTCATGTGTGCTAAAACTCTGTTGTTGTTTTTAAAATTGTTTAACCACATCAGTTAACAAACATGGATACATATGCTATAATGTTACTGTTTTAGTTAAGTAAATTGTTATTAAGGAAATGATTATTTTTCTCCTTCCGATAAAGTACAGCAGCAAAGCTGTCCAAGTATAAACAGTGAACTTATTAAACCTCACCATAATTTCATAATTATCTTTCTATGTATTTCTAATAGTACAGCCAAATCAGTCATTTTTTATTAACTGCTCTGAAAATTTATTATTCCAAAAACGAAACCTTCATTTGGTTGCAAATATTGAGATTATACCAGCAAGAATGAGTCCGCCTGTAAAAAGATGATTTAAATCAATTCTTACCGACTAGTGATTTAAATCGTGATTTAAATTGATTTGATTTTAATCATATCCACCCTGTTTCCGGTCAGCTTATCATTGCCACCTCTGGGTCATATGTGGAAGGCGAGGTTTCTGAACTTGTTCCGTGGGTGGGTGGTTTGGGATGTTGACCCCTGTTCTCCCTTCTAGGGGGTCTCTGTATGTTCTATATTGATCCTAAGTTCTCTTCTTGCCCGCTGGAAAGCAATTCTTTTGCTCGCTTCTCTTTGCTCTCTGGCAAAGAAGGGGCACCCTAGGTCCCACCTGAGCTTAAGCTGCGATGCTGACGTTGGTTTTTCTCAACAGGAAACAATGGAGGACATTGACAAGAACGGGGATGGCTTCATCGACTTGGAAGAATACATAGGTGAGCCAGACATCACTTCCTTCTCCCCTCCTCCTCCTCTAGTTCAGATCCTCGTTGTCATTCCTCAAAGTTACTATTAAAATGCTGTATTTAAAATGGCTGCAGCCCACTTTTGGAATGAAGGGTGGGTAGGGAATTAAATTAAGAAATCCTCCCCATTATTATGGTAACTGTGGGAGAGGCAGTCACCCCCCAGAGGAACAGGGCTGGTTATGGGTTGGCTGCCCAGTCCCTCCCAGTTTCATTAATACTGATGTGTCTTTCAAGTTTGTGTTCCTCAGCATCTGGGCAAAAGGGAAAAGATTCCTGGCTAGACCATTTAAAATAAAAAGGTGCTCCCTTCCTGATACTCACCTCCCCTTACCTTGCATAATCTCATTCCCAGGCCGGCTGCTGATCCAGGTGATTTGAGAGTCATTATTGTTATCAGCCTCACATAGCCCTATTCCGCGATAGATTTTTATTCTTTTTTTAGTGATTGTTGCAATATTATTTATTTTTCTTATCTATTGAATTTACCGTATTTTTCGCTCCATAGGACGCACTTTTCTCCCTTCAAAAATGAATGGGAAATGTGTGTGCGTCCTATGGAGCGAAAACAGCATAGCCCCGCGACCCTCTGCCGGCTGCAGAGGTCACGCGCGGCTATGGCAGGAGCCTCTATAGCTGCGCCACCTCTCCAGCCAGGAGAGTGCGTGCGGGGCTAAAGAAGCCCCGCTTACCCTCTCCCGGCTGGAGAGGTGACACGCAGCTATTGCAGCAGCCTCTTTAGCCGCGCGCCTTTGCGCTGCTCCCCGACCTGCTCTTTGGGGCTGGTGGTGGGCTTCCCCCCGCCAGCCCCAAAGAGCAGGTCGAAAGGAACCTGAAGCCTGGAGAGCACAACAACCCCTCTCGCTCTCCAGGCTTCCAAGGTAGCTGCGACTGAACGCACCTTAAACGGCACCTTGTTTTAGAGGGGGGAAACAAGAGGGGGGAAATTCTCCTCTTCTCTGTGCAGCGCCTCCTGCCGCTTCGCTGAAGGGGCGCTGAGCAGAGAGGGGGAGAATTTTTTTTCTTGTTCTCCCCCCTCTAAAACAAGGTGCGTCCTATTGTCCGGTGCGTCCTTTGGTGCAAAAAATACGGTATATATGCTTTGGGGCCTCTACGTTGCATTCCGCAATAGATTTTTATTCTTTTTGTGTGATTGCTGCAATATTATTTCTTTTTATTATCTATTGAATTTATCTATTGAATTTGGGGCCTCAGGTTAAAATTTGCAACTGAGTCCAATGGACACGTGGTTCTCAAGCCTGACCCAGTGTCTGCCTGCCTGTCTCTTTGCCTCTCTCCCCCTTCGCCACAGGCGACATGTACAGCCACGACGGCGACGCCGAAGAGCCTGAGTGGGTGAAGACGGAGCGAGAGCAATTTGTAGAGTTCCGGGACAAGAACCGCGACGGGAAGATGGACAAGGAGGAGACCAAGGACTGGATCCTCCCCTCGGACTATGATCATGCCGAGGCAGAAGCACGGCACCTCGTTTATGAGTCGGATCAGAACAAGGTGAGGCTGTGTCAGGGTTCAGGGAATTGGCCATAAATGAGCAGATCAAACAAAAGGAATTCTTATCAGTTACCGCATTTTTCGCTCTATAAGATGCACCTAGTTTTTGGAGAAGGAAAACCAGGAAAAAAAATATTCTGAATCCCAGAAGCCAGAACGGCAAGAGGGATCTGGCTTTTGGGATAGCCACGCAAAGCCTCTTCAGGGCAGCAGGATGAAGGCTCCCCCTGCCCAGAAGAGGCGGCGCGCAGCTATCCCATAAGCCAGGACATCGAGCGGGATCGCTGCGCAGCGATCCCTTTTGCTTATGGGATAGCTGCGTGAAGCCTCTCCCGGGCAGCGGGATAAAGGCTGCCCCAAGAGCCGCACTCCCTTTAAAGAGCATGCGGAGCGTGTGTGCGGGGGGTTCCCTCTTGGGGGCTTTTCCCCAAAGAGGGAGAAGGGCAGCCCTTCTCCCTCCTCAGGGAAAAGCCCCCAAGAACTGCACACATGCTCCACGCGGCTCCTTAAAGGGAGCGCTGAGCAGAGCCTCCCGCCTGCATTCGCTCCATAAGACGCACACACACATTTCCCCTTACTTTTTAGGAGGGGAAAAGTGCGTCTTACAGAGCAAAAAATATGGTAATACAGGGGTCGGCAAGGTTTACCTCGCCAGGGCCGGTTCACTCCCGCAGAGATTGCTCCGTGGGCTGGATCGCATCTGCACATACGTGATTTCCGGTCCAGACACGATTTTCTGTGCCATGGAAGCAAGTCCCCACTCTGCGCTGCGCTGCTTTAGCGCAGCGCACAGAGACTTACCAAGCGGGTGGCTCAGTTTGGGGGCGGCTCATGGGCCGTTTAAACGACCCACGTGGGCCATAGGTTGCTGACCCCTGAGTTTGTTTCTTTAATAAACACAGCTAAGGACAAAAGAAAGCGTCCACCCAGAATGGCAGTGCTCCCAATTAAGCTTACAACCCGTCTGTCCCTATTAATCTACGTCACTCCTACATCTTGTAATCTGAGCTTGTAGCACCCTCTGTGCTTTCTGTTCTGAAACTTTCTGAGCTCTTCTTGACCTTGGGGAGAGTGGAGGGAGGCTGTCCAGAGACTGTGAATCTGTTAACCCTCTCCCTTCCAGTGTTTCTTCTCCTAGCTGTTCCCCATCCAGTATTTCCCAGCTTCTGCCTTCTGAACTATGCCCCTCTGCAAGCCACTGTTCCAAATCTATACTGTCCTCCTGCTCCTGAGAAGATGCAGGACACTTCTCTCTTGTACACTTCGTACTGTATACCTGTTGGGGCAGGGACCTGTTCCTTCCCTGCTCTGTATGTCAACTACCAGGCTGCTGCAGCTAAATAGAAACCCAGTCCTCTGAGACGTTTTCCTGATCAGCTCCGGTTGAAATGAATGGAAGCCACACAAGAGCTTCTGTTTATTTCGACAGGGTTTGCTTGTGGGAATGTCTCGGGCGATTGTCCCTCTTAAACATTCATTAGGACTCATTAGGAATTGTTGCCCAAGCGGCTGAGTTCTCCTTTTCTTCTTTAGGATGGTAAACTCAGCAAGGAAGAAATTGTGGACAAGTACGACTTGTTTGTGGGCAGCCAGGCTACGGACTTTGGGGAAGCCTTAGTACGACACGACGAGTTCTAAGCCAGAGAGGAGGAAAAGAGGAAGAAAGTAATTTATTTTTTACGGTTTCCGGAATAACGCGAAGAACTCTCTCTCACTACTGAGACTGGCGGTTTCAAGCAACAACGTGGAAAAACGAGAATAAACCTCTCCCGTCCTTCCTTTGCTATTTGTTCCCCTGGGGACGGGAGCTCAGTGTTTTGACAAGCAACTTTTAACTTGCAACAAATGGGTTGTTTTGTTTTATAGATTTGCATTTTTGGATTTAATTTTTTTTTTTTGTCTAACAAGTTCTGTTTTATTTTTGTATTTTATTTTTGGTCCCGTGTGAGATGAAGAATGCATATCCTGAAACATTAGCCCTAGAGCAACACTAGCTCCCCCTAACTGACCTCCCCCTGTGAGTGTGTGTGTGCCTAGCTACAAAATCCAATCTCAAAATGCGAGAGAACAAGGAGGGCCGTGGAAAAACACACGAGAAAGCTTTCGTGTTCTAGTTTCTTCCCCCATTACTGTTTTGAATTGGGGTGATTGCCTCCAGTCCATCTTGAAGGGCCTAGCGGAGAATTTCAACAGCAGATGCTTCCAGTTCAACCTTACTACTGTTACCCTATTCAGTGAAAGAGGATTTTCCCACAATGCACCTCCCACACCTGAGTTAGGAAGGTTCGCCAAAGTCTGTACATTATGGCACCCTTCAACAAGAGGAGTTGTGGCATCCCTGCTTCACCCCAAGTATTAATTCCTGGTATTTCTGCTGCCCCCAGGAGCTGGGATCATCCAGCCCCCTTGCAGATGGGGTAGAGGACTCTGGCCAGTGCTGCTACAACCCTCCATTCAGGGCATTCACCCCCCTCCCCAAGGACTTGGTTATGAAGCCAAATCATCTCTACTTTTTATCCTCCTGGTTCAGTTTGCTGCTTGCCTGGGCTTGCCTCTGCTTACAGCAGTGAGCAGCTGGTGCCTCAAGACAGGGCACAGTGGGCGGATGCTGTACGGGCATCAAGCAGGCCAGGAGAATAATGTGGCACATGGAAGTCCTTCATTTTTGAAGTGCCTTTACCTTTTCTTTTTTTAAAATCAGGCTTCCCTGCCAAAAAGGAACCCCAAAAACGTGTGTCTAAAAGTAGAGAGGGAATCTCTGTCCTTTATGCAAAATGCATGGCAAATTCAGCAGCAGTGTGCAGTATTAAAGACCTTCCCCCGGCAGTGTTCTGATCTCCCGGTGGGCTTCTAGGCCCCCAGCTGCCTAGTCTGCCTGGGCGAGGGCCTTCTTACCTCAAAAAAAGGCAAACCACACGCCCTCTCTTCTTCCTCTCGGGTCCCAAGGTGCAACGTGGGATCTTGGCCTTTTGAAGCTGACGCTCTCAAGTTCCCATTCTAGGACCAGTTTGCTGGGTTTGCTCATGCAGGTTTTGTGGGTCCAGCCCACCAGGAACGGCTCCCCCCGCAAGCCCATTGAATGAGAAGGTGATCAGTGCTCAGCACGACTGCTGGGACCTGGTCCCAGGGTTTCAGGCCTGTCTTCCTCAGCCTGCCACTCTCCAAAGGTTTTGCGTGACGGTCCCAGAGCTTTCCACCCAAAATGTCTGGAGGGCAGCAGGCTAAGATAGGCTGCTTTTATGCGCTTAAGACACCTCTCCCTGCGAGCCTCTTGAACACTAAAGGCCAACCTCTCCCTCTGGCCTGCACTAAATAACTGTCATAATCATGAGTGGTTTGGTAAAGTTCCCCCGCCCTCCGAATTTCCTTTGAGCCAGGACAGGGCAGAAATCTTCAAAACACTACCTACACCTGTCAGTTCCAACTAACCTCTTCCTTTTAGTTAACAAACTTGGTGCCGGGAACAGGAAAGCAATGCTCATGAAACCAGGCGTTGAAATAATCCAGGATTTCGTAAAATGAGTGTGTCCTGAGCCTGGGCTTCCGCTCATAACGAAACAGCAGGGCATTCCTCATTTCCCAGTTTCAGGAAAGGAGGTGCATCCTGGTCGAGCAAGGTGCCAGATGGTGGGAGAACAAAACACCCGTGTAGAGAACCTCGGTCCCATTTGCTTAGCCACAGAGAATGGAGAGGGGCGGCGAGTTAATGAAAGATTGCTTCTCCTTGCCCAGATGTGAAGACTTGAGTGGGGAAAGGGAGCTGTTGCCATTGCTGGCTTCCCAGCTTTGTTGAACACTAACGAAGGTGCATCTGCACCACAATGGCATTTTCCTTCCCACGCTTGCATTTTTTCACTCTGAAGCAAAAGCCCCCTCCTCTCCCCTGTAGCCTATGTCCCACCCCCAACCCCAGGAAATTCTGACATGCAGATTTGGCAGCATGAAGGTGGGGGGGGGGGTGTTTGCTTGTGTGGACATGCAACCTAGCTGGCTCTGTTGGCGTGACCGATAACCGGGAGCAGGTACCTTCGGGGATGTACGCCTGTGATGCTTTTTAGCACTGATGAGCCAAAGTTTCAGGGGTGCTGCTATGCAGATGTGTGCTGTAAAAAACAAAACAAAACAAACTTCATCCCTACTGCAGGAAAAAAATGGCCGAAGCAGAATTCCAATTCGGGGCTTTCTGCCACGTGTATCTTGATTTTTATACTCCGCCGTGTTACCTCCTTGCACAATCTTTATTATCAAAGCAGATATGAACCTGGTGGCCACAAAAACTCGTTACTCGCATGCCCCAAAGTTCTTCATGGTCCACCTTTATAGGAGACGACTTTTTTTTTTGGTAGAGTGTAAATGGAGTTTTATATAATGTACAACATAAAGATGGTGTCTTAATAAAAACTGTTTACATCCCTCGCGGCTCTGTATGTTTGCTCGTGCTCTCGTGTGGGCTTGGAGAGTCTTCCCTCCTTTGCTTACGAACTCTGGCCTGCGATTCAGCCCCAAGGCCGCCTCTCCCTTGAAATCCCTCCCAGCGTGGCATCGAGTGGCACCTCCAGGAAGGTGACAAAACGGGGCTTGAAGAAGCACATCTGCGTTGTTCATCTCCCAAATACAAGAGGTTCTCTTTAACTAGCATGGTTCCTGGTGGTTGACAGACCCCCTCCTGTTTAAACACAACTAAAAAGGTAAAGGGACCCCTGACCATTAGGTCCAGTCATGACCGACTCCGGGGGTGTGGCGCTCATCTTGCTTTACTGGCCAAGGGAACCGGTGTACAGCTTCCGGGTCATGTGGCCAGCATGACTAAGCCGCTTCTGGCGAACCAGAGCAGCGCACGGAAACGCCGTTTACCTTCCCGCCAGAGCGGTACCTATTTATCTACTTGCACTTTGAGGTGCTTTCAAACTGCTAGGTTGGCAGGAGCAGGGACCGAGGAACGGGAGCTCACCCCGTCACAGGGATTCGAACCACAACCTTCTGATCGGCAAGTCCTAGGCTCTGTGGTTTAACCCACAGCGCCACCCGCATCCCTGAGAGTTCACATGATAGACCTATATAAAAAGAAAGGACCCCATGACGGTTGAGTTCAGTCAAAGGCAACTATGGGGTTGCGGTGCTCCTCTCGCTTTCAGGCCGAGGGAGCCGGCGTTTGTTCACAGACAGCTTTCCAGGTCATGATTAAACCACTTCTGGCGCAATGAAACAAATACCGTGATGGAAACCAGAGCGCACGGAAACGCCATTTACCTTCCCGCTGCAGCGGTACCTATTTATCTACTTGCACTGGTGTGCTTTCGAACTGCTAGGTTGGCAGGAGCAGGGACAAAGCAATGGGAGCTCACTCCGTCACGGGGATCCGAACCGCTGACCTTCCAGTCAGCAAGCCCAAGAGACTCAGTGGTTTAGACCACAGTGCCACCCGCGTCCCTAGACCTGTATAAAATTACACCTGGCAGGGAGAAAACAGAGAAATGTTTCTCGTAACACCAGAATTTGTGGACGTCCAATGAAGCTGAACGTTCAGGAAAGATGAAAGGAAGTTCCTCTTCGTTAAACTCTGGAACTCCCTCCCACTAGAGGTCCACCAACCTATGTGGCTTTAAAAGAGGATTGGGCAATTCATGGAGGGATGGTGACCACTAACCCTGTGTCTATGCTCTGCAGCAATGCTTCTGAATCCCAGTCGCTGGTAACCGCAGGAGGAGAGAGGGGTCCTGTGTTCGAATCCTGCCTGCTGGTTTCCCATTGGGCATCTGGTTGGCCAATGTGAGAACAGGGTGCTGGACTAGGTGGGACGATGCGTACCTTACACAGCCCTGTGTTTACAGGGAGGCCAACATAAGACATCACCTTGCCAACAAAGGTCCGTATAGTTAAAGCTCTGGTTTTCCCAGTAGTGATGTATGGAAGTGAGAGCTGGACCATAAAGAAGGCTGATCGCCAAAGAATGGATGCTTTTGAATTCTGGTGCTGGAGGAGACTTGAGAGTCCCGTGGACTGCAAGATCAGACCTCTCCATTCTGAAGGAAATCAGCCCTGAGTGCTCACTGGAAGGACAGATCCTGAAGCTGAGGTTCCAAGACTTTGGCCACCTCATGAGAAGAGAAGACTCCCTGGAAAAGACCCTGATGTTGGGAAAGATGGAGGGCACAAGGAGAAGGGGAAGACAGAGGACGAGATGGTGGGACAGTGTTCTTGAAGCTACCAGCATAAGTTTGACCAAACTGCGGGAGGCAGTGGAAGACAGGAGTGTCTGGCGTGCTCTGGTCCAGGGGGTCACGAAGAGTGGGACACGACTAAACGACTAAGCAACAACAACAACATAAGCTAGAGACAGTTGCCTGGACGAGTTTTCTTTTATGCTGGCCAAACATTTGTTTTTCATCAGACAAAGATACCTTACTCAGCGAATTTTTGTTGGACTCCTTCCCTTCCCCGGGGCTACAACTCTTTTGCACAAAGATACGGCAACTCGGACTTTCAGAAGATCTCCTGGGTGCTGTGGCTCTCCCAGTTGCCAAGACCATGTTAAAAACTAGGCTGTGGGACATAGATTGCCAGGAACTAATCTCAGCTGCGGAAAAACATGCTCCCCTCTTTATTTTCGACTCTTTTGGGAGCAGGAATTTAATCCTAATTATTTACAATTATTGTTTAATCCGCAAGAAAGAAGGGCCTTTTCGCTGGCTAGGTTCAAATCTAATGCTTCTAACCTCCTATGGGGCGTGGGTGGCGCTGTGGGTTAAACCACAGAGCCTAGGACTTGCCGATCAGAAGGTCGGCAGTTTGAATCCCCGGGACGGGGTGAGCTCCTGTTGCTCGGTCCCTGCTCCTGCCAACCTAGCAGTTCGAAAGCACATCAAAGTGCAAGTAGATAAATCGGTACCACTCCGGCGGGAAGGTAAATGGTGTTTCCGTGCGCTGCTCTGGTTTGCCAGAAGTGGCTCAGTCATGCTGGCCACATGACCCGGAAGCTGTACGCCGGCTCCCTTGGCCAATAAAGCAAGATGAGCGCTGCAACCCCAGAGTTGGCCACGACTGGACCTAACAGTCAGGGGTCCCTTTACCTTTACCTAACCTCCTATGGGGTAGGTTTGTGGGTTTGGCAGAAGGAGACTGGATCTGCCCATGCGATGCCCGCCTGGTGGAAACTAGCTCACATGGCCCTTAACTGTAAAATGTATGATGATCTCCGCCAACAATTTCTAGACCATCTATGTATTCCAAAACTAGAGACGGAGGTTATGCGCTTTTTATTACAGTGGAGACACCAGGAGCTCACCAAGACAGTAGCTAAATTCCTCTCTTTGATTTTTTGTCGCCGAAGTATCCTACAGGATCCTGCCCTTGCTGGAAACAGATTGCTGTGCCGTTGGGCTGACGAAATCACACTGGCCTACCTATTTTAAATGTATTCTGAAAGTTCTTATGTGATGCCAATAAATGTTACTTGACTTGACTAGGTGGGCCATTGGGCTGATCCGTCAATCTGTTGTGTCGTTTTGATTTAATAGCCACACAGATCTACCTGCTATGTGATTTAAGTAGGTGTCCTGTGAAATTTGGAGCCTGAAAATGTGTAACTGCAGCCCCGATTATCAGAAAGCACAAACCCAGCCATTTCTCTGCTCTTTGCAGGTCTTCTCTCTCTCTCTCTCTCTCTCTCTCTCTGTGTGTGTGTGTGTGTGTTTGTGTGTGTGTCACTTTCAACCACCTTGTGAAGGACACCACAACTCCTTTCCCAAGTTGCATTGCGTTGAAACGTTTGCACTGAATTTATTGTCTCAGGTCCTTGGTTCTTCTATTTCAAAGCAAAGTCACAGAAGTGGAAAGGCAGATATACAAGCCGTGGTAGGTTCTGTTGTGAATTTTATACATGCTTTGTATATTTATATTTTTTTAAAAAAATACCTTCTGCATTGGGAGGAAAGAACAGATTCTGTCCCATTGTCGGGAGATTATAATCGAGGCCTCGGATTCGTCAGTCTTTTGTAACTTACTTGTCTACTTTGCACCCTGGGTACCAGGATAATAACACGCAAGACGTTGTGCTGGGTTCGAATCACAGAATTGTCTAGTCCAACCCTTTGCAATGCAGGATAAGTGATGGGGTTACTGACAGTAATAAAAGCATTGTTACCAAATCTTGCATGACCCTTTAGACGCTCCCGCCCTTCAAGCTGCCAGATAATTTAAAGAGTTGAAAGTTTTCTGGAAACTAGGTGTATTGATCTTGTTAGTGCTTGGAATTCAACTCTCTCAACACAGAGCTGGTAGTCACATCCCTGCGAGGTAGACCAGGGTGGTACCCTCTTTACAAAGGGGAAACTGATGTGCCCAATGTTATGCCAGAGCTGGGATTCGAACCCAAGTCTGTGTCCAACTCATTCCCTGCCCCGGACCCTTCTCCTAAGATTTTCCTCTGCGCTTCATTTTTCTACCCCGGCCATGTGCAGAGCGGGCATTGCCAGTATTCCTTGCGAGTAGGGGTGTGGCTCAGCGGAGGAGAGCGTTTGATCCCTGAAGGCAACTCTAACTTCCCCTGAAATTTTGGGAGAGATGCTGCCAGTCTGTGCAGACAACGCTGTTGAGATGGACCACTTGGTCTGACTCGCCAGAGGCAAGCGTCCTGGGTTTCTACTTGTGGGTCAAAGCTCAGTGGCAGAACAGCTGCACTGCATGCAGAAGGGCGCAGCCTCAGTCCCCAACACTTCCAATGTAGGGCTAGGAGCAACGCTCGCCTGAAGAGATGCTGCCAGTCTGTGTGACAATAAGTAACCAAACCAACCCCTGTGTTGCAAAGAGAACGTCAGCAATGTAGCCCACACGATGACAACGTACATACACAACAGACAATCTTTATAGAATTCCTTCAAACCATAACAAGTCCAAAATGAAATCTTTAGTCTCAAAGTCTCTGGAAATCTTTAAATGAAGCGAGTTCCAGACTTTGTACGATGAAAGACAAGCTGTGAAGCTTTGCGTATTCAGCAAATATGATGTCCAACACTGAACAGTGATTACGGATATAGACTACTGTTTTGTAAAATTCTACATGGAACAGTGCTCATGTAATAACGTAGTCACTGCATTTGATATTTTCATTTACGTACATTCATTCGAAATAAGAGGGGTTTATGAAGCAATTCTATATCCTCCCACCACGCTGACGAAGAATTCTACAAAACAATAGTCAATACAATGGTACCTCAGGTTACAGACGCTTCAGGTTACATACACTTCAGGTTACAGACTCTGCTAACCCAGAAATATTACCTCGGGTTAAGAACTTTGCTTCAGGATGAGAACAGAAATTGTGCTCCGGCAGCATGGCGGCAGCAGGGGGCCCCATTAGCTAAAGTGGTGCTTCAGGTTAAGAACAGTTTCAGGTTATGTACGGACCTCCGGAACGAATTAAGTACGTAACCCGAGGTACCACTGTATCCGGAATCACTGTTCAGTGTTGGACATCGTATTTGCACAAAGCTTCACAGCTTGTCTTTCATCGTACAAAGTCTGGTGCCTCGCTTCATTTCAGTGGCGTAGCGTGGGAGGTGCAGGGGGGACCAGCCGCACCGGGCACAACATCTGAGGGTTAGGGGGCACGAATCCACGGGTTAGGGGTTGCAAATCCATGGGTTAGGGGCGCAAATTACTTGCCTTGCCCCGGGTGCTCACTACGCCACTGCTTCATTTAAAGATTTCCAGAGACTTTGAGGCTAAAGATTTCATTTTGTCTTTGTTATGGTTTGAAGGAATTCTATAAAGATTGTCTATTGTGTACGTACATGGTCATCGTGTTGCCTAGACATTGCTGACATTGGTGCAAGGCAGCTTCTGACGAACTGATCCTTTTGCAAAGCTCAGATGGAGTGTTGAGCACCCAATGACTGCCACCGTTTGTTCCGGAAAAGTCACAGCGGTATTTGGAGAATGTGAAGCCACAGGGCTTGCACTGGCTGGCGGAACAACCAGCCTGCTTTCTAGCTGAGAACGCGCAATTTTAGGAGGGCTCTGCCAGTGCGGAAATGGGACTTGAGAGCTGAGGCGGGAAACGAGCTCCAAGCTTAACGGAAAAGAGTCGGGACTCAGAGTTGGGTTTGGAGGCGGTTGGAGGATGGATGGTGGCTAACAGATTGAGAGTGAATCCTGACAAGATAGAAGTAGTGTTTTTTGGGGACGGGGTGGGCAGGTGTGGAGGATTCCCTGGTCCTGAATGGGGCAACTGTGTCCCTGAAGGACCAGGTGCGCAGCCTGGGAGTCATTTTGGACTCACGGCTGTCCATGGAGGCACAGGTCAGTTCTGTGTCCAGGGCAGCTGTCTACCAGCTCCATCTGGTACGCAGGGTGAGACCCTCCCTGCCCGCAGGCTGTCTCGCCAGAGTGGTGCATGCTCTGGTTATCTCCCACTTGGACTACTGCAATGCACTCTACGTGGGGCTACCTTTGAAGGTGACTCGGAAACTACAACTAATCCAGAACGCGGCAGCCAGACTGGTGATTGGGAGCAGCCACCGAGACCATATAACACCGGTCTTGAAAGACCTACATTGGCTCCCAGTCCGTTTCTGAGCACAATTCAAAGTGTTGGAGCTGACCTTTAAAACCCTAAACGGCCTCAGTCCAGAATATCTGAAGGAGCGTCTCCACCCCCATCGTTCTACCCGGACACTGAGGTCCAGCGCTGAGGATCTTCTGGTGGTTCCCTCACTGCAAGAAGCCAAGTTACAGGGAACCAGGCAGAGGGCCTTCTCGGTGGTGGCGCCCTCCCTGTGGAACGCCCTCCCACCAGATGTCAAAGAGAACAACAACTACCAGACTTTTAGAAGACATCTGAAGGCAGCCCTGTTTAGGGAAGCTTTTAATGTTTGATGTATTACAGTATTTTAATATTTTTTTGGAAGCCGCCCAGAGTGGCTGGGGAAACCCAGCCTGATGGGCCGGGTATAAATAATAAATTATTATTTATTATTATTATTATTATTATTATTATTATTATTATTATTATTATTAGGTTTGCCAACGTGGTGCCACTGCGTTCTCGAGGGCTTCTGCCACTGAGCCACTGAGCCTCCCTACGGATCATCATCTTCTGCAAGAGAGCCCAAACCACTATCAAATCGCAGCTCACATCTCTTAAAAAAGAATGCGCTTCCAAGCGGATCTGCTTGAATTCCATGGGCTCTTTCTACAGATCCTTTGCAAAGGATCTGTAGTGATGAGTGCGATTGTCTGCATGTGTGTGATAGAGAGACGCTATCTACTCCGACAGGGAGAGAGCTCAGGCAGTGAGAGTTTCTTCGCAGCCCTTCCGCTTTTAATTAGAAAGTTTTAATTAGATGGGCTAGAGCTTCAAGCTGGGATGCTCAACATGCACAGCCTCTCTGCAAATACTCTTCTCAAACAAGCAGTTTCAAGCTTCTGGTCCTCATCGCCTCCTCCTTTGCTCCTACTGGGCTTTCCTTCTCACTCCATCAGTTATTTTGCCTCCCCCATCAGATAAGACTGGTCCCATTTTCCTTCTGGAACAGGAAGCATGGATGCTCCTAAGGAATGTTTTGGTCCCTGAAGCAGGGGATCCAAAAGCTCTCCCCCGCCCGGGCACAATATCGCAATAAACTAAAGGACGGCCAGTTTTCAAAGCTCTTGGGGGTGACAATATGATTGTACCCCCTGATTATGGCTTAAGGAGGACTCTTGCTCCCAATATTGCCTCAGCCTGTCCTGAAAACAGCCATCAAGCAGCTCTTGCCCCCCAGCTCCAGTTCTTAAAGTCTTCCCAGCTACTTCGCTGCTATCTGCCCTTATCACAGAATTGTAGGGTCATCTAGTCTGACCCTCTTCAATCCCTGCCCTCACCACCGCTCATTCCCAAACTTCTTTCTGTCTATCCTCCCGGTTGTCATTTGTGGGGCCCTGGGTCCGGCGTCTAAGCATTCTGGCCCTAGATACGTATTAAAATAGCGGTAGTAGACAGGAATTGCGGTCATTACACGCAGGGCAGTTTGTGAGTTGACTGTACACTTCAGGGCTCTCTGCTTTCATGCGGCGGCTCGCTTTGCAAAATCAAGTTTCTAGGCCTCATGCTTGCTGCTTTGAAAGGTGCTGCCAAAAAACCCTTGAAGGGGAGCCCTGGGCAATTCCATGAGGGTTTCAGCAGACTGGCTCCACAGCGCCTTCTGCTTCCTAGTTTTAAGTCCTTCGGATTAATTCCCCCTCTTAACTTTTAATGCCCGCCATCTTCCTGCTGCCCCCCTCCCCAAGTTGGCTCTTTGAACGTGCCGTTTCCCACAAATTAACCTGAGCGCAACTGCAATTTTTAAAGGGTTAAAATCGTCTTAAATAAATCTGGTGGTTTAGCTTCTTGAACAACTCCAAATTCAGAAGGAAATGAGCATAGTTCTGCCCGACGACTCTGCACCAGTAACCCCCGGAGACACGATCTGACCGTTGCTGTCCTTTTTTCGCTCGATTGAGCCGGTCCGTTTTGCCCGTGTGAAACTACGAGAGACCAAATTATCTGGGTATTGAAGTCCCGGGCCTTTGCCCTGCGTCCGAGCTGTGGAGGAACTCTTTTGGCCCTCTCTCCCCCCTGGACATCCGGGGCCCGGCTGTGGGTGGCTGGGGAAGGTCTCTCGCCTTCTCGGGACCCCCGGCAGGCTCTCCTTAGCTGGGGCTGACCTGGCTGGAGGAAACCGAGGACACCTCTGTCTTCTGGGCTGAGCTGGAGACGTCGGACTCATCGGTCATGGGTTTGCCACAAACTGTCTCCATGATGCAAGCCCGGAACTGGCAAGGAAAGGGAGGGAGAGAGAGAGGCTTGAGGTCTGCCACCTGCTAGCCTCACTTTTGACCCAAGTCCCCAAGTGATAAAGAGCCATAGCAAGGTGTCAGTCCTCCCACCCCTGCAAGAGTGTGTGTGAGTGCCTGGAGGTGGTTGGAGGATGGATGGCGGCTAACAGATTGAGGTTGAATCCTGACAAGACAGGAGTACTGTTCTTGGGGGGACAGGGGACAGGGGGCAGGCGGGTGTGGAGGATTCCCTGGTCCTGAATGGGGTAACTGTGCCCCTGAAGGACCAAGTGCGCAGCCTGGGAGTCATTTTGGACTCACAGCTGTCCATGGAGGCACAGGTCAATTCTGTGTCCAGGGCAGCTGTTTACCAGCTCCATCTGGTACGCAGGATGAGACCCTACTTGCCCACAGACTGTCTATAGAGTGGTGCATGCTCTGGTTATCTCCCGCTTGGACTACTGCAATGCGCTCTATGTGGGGCTACCTTTGAAGGTGACCCAGAAACTGCAATTAATCCAGAATGTGGCAGCTAGACTGGGGACTGGGAGCGGCTGCCGAGACCATATAACACTGGTCTTGAAAGACCTACATTGGCTCCCAGTACGTTTCCAAGGAAACCAGGCAGAGGGCCTTCTCAGTAGTGGCGCCCTCCCATCAGATATCAAAGAGAAAAACAACTACCAGACTTTTAGAAGACATCTGAAGGCAGCCCTGTTTAGGGAAGCTTTTAATGTTTAATAGGTTATGGTATTTTAGTGTTCTGTTGGAAGCCGCCCAGAGTGGCTGGGGAAACCCAGCCAGATGGGTGGGCTATAAATTATTATTATTATTATTATTATTATTATTATTATTATTATTATTATTATTATTATTAATGTTGGAAGCCGCCCAGAGTGGCTGGGGCAAGCCAGTCAGATTGATGGGGTATAAACAGAGCTGCGATTTCCCTGCGGTTTGCCTTCATCCCCGAAAGCACACTCCATTGCTTCTTGAGACAGATGGGATGCCGGCAGTGAATCGCAATCGTGCAGCCCCGCCACGTTTTGCACCCCTTTCCCTGCCTGCGGAGCGGCTGGCTGGCGACTCACCTGCTTGTTCATGAAGCAGTAAATGATGGGGTTGTAGACGCAGGCGGACTTGGAGAAGAAGGCGGGGATGGTGACCAGTCGCAGGTCCAGGCCGTGGTCCCGGTTGTTGACCATGTACATGGCGAGCGCGGCGTACGGGACGTAGCAGAGGCAGAACGACCCCACCATCACCACCACCATCCGAGAGACCTCCCGCTCGGCCTTCTGGGTCGTGGCCGACTCCTGCTGCTGAGCGGCTACCTGGAGAAGGAGGGCGAGAACCAGGCACAACACCTCTCGCAAGATGTTGGGGATAGCAATTGGAAGGGGGCTCCCCAAAGGCCATCCAGCCTGACCCGCTGCGACACTCGCTCGGCAATGGGTGGGCGGCTGATGCCCCCAGAACTACGCAGAGGCGTTCGCTCGGTGGCTATCGGCGGCCGGGCAGGAGCACCGTAGGGTGGGGTGCGGCCTAGCGCCGTGGGGGTGGTTCCATCAGCACAGCTGACGGCGGAACTCCCTGCCACAGGAGTGGCCGCCAACCTGTCCAGCTTTGAAAGAGGATTACACAAATTCGGGAAGAGGAAAGGGCTTCTGAATACCAGTTGTGGAAACGGCAGCAAAAAAAAGCTATCCTGGTAGTTACTGGTGTGTTGTCAAAACGGGATTAGTTTGATTTCCTAATCAGCTGAAAGCATGATGCCAACAGAGGCTGGGTGAATTGGAGACTTGAGGAAAGGTATCTGCAATGCTCATCCCGAAAAAAATTCTATTCCCCATGCATTTATACAATTTCATCATTTGCTTGCTAGTTATCTCCCGCTTAGACTACTGCAATGCGCTCTACGTGGGGCTACCTTTGAAGGTGACCCGGAAACTGCAATTAATCCAGAATGTGGCAGCTAGACTGGTGACTCGGAGCGGCCGCCGAGACCACATAACTCTTGAAAGACCTACATTGGCTCCCAGTATGTTTCCGAGCACAATTCAAAGTGTTGGTGCTGACCTTTAAAGCCCTAAACGGCCTCGGTCCTGTATACTAGAAGGAGCATCTCCACCTCCATCGTTCAGCTCAGACACTGAGATCCAGCACCGAAGGCCTTCTGGCGGTTCCCTCCCTGTGAGAAGCCAAGTTACGGGGAACCAGGCGGAGGGCCTTCTCGGTGGTGGCACCCACCCTGTGGAACGCCCTCCCGTCAGATGTCAAGGAAATAAGCAGCCATCTTATCTTTAAAAGACATCTGAAGGCAGCTCTGTTTAGGGAAGTTTTTAATATTTAATTCTGTATTATTGTTAAAATTTGATTCGGAGCTGCCTAGAGTGGCTGGGGAAACTCAGCCAGATGGGCAGGGTATAAATAATAAATTATTATTATTATTATTGATTATAGGCTTCCCATTTAGATGTTTGGTTGCACACAGCGAGAACAGTGGTACCTCGGGTTAAGATCTTAATTCGTTCTGGAGGTCCGTTCTTAACCTGAAACCGTTCTTAACCTGAGGTACCACTTTAGCTAATGGGGCCTCCTGCTGCCGCTGCGCTACCGGAGCACAATTTCTGTTCTCATCCTGAAGCAAAGTTCTTAACATGAGGTACTATTTCTGGGTTAGCGGAGTCTGTAACCTGAAGCGTCTGTAACCCGAGGTACCACTGGACTGGGTTTGATCCAGCCGCAGGGACCCTTGTCTTTTTAGCGTCTCTTAAGAAATGGCGCCCCTGGGATGCCAACATCAACCTGAGGTCCAGTAGGGCTTTCCTTATGTACCTGCCAACTCTTGAGAAGAGGGGGTGTAGTAGTTAGAGTGACGGATTAGGACCTGGGAGAGACCAGGGTTCAAATCTCCACACGGCCAGCGCCCTGGGCGACCCAGGGCGCTCGCTGCTCCCTGTCCGCATGACCCTACCTCGCAAGGTTGTTGTGAAAGGGGTCAGAGGAGCTGGGCAGGAGGTACTTACGGCACGGAGGGCGCCCAGGAGCTGCGAGTAGGAGAAGACGATGAGGGTGAGGGGCACGATGAAGCAGAAGATGAAGAGGAACCAGGTATAGTATTCGCTCTTGTACTTGGTGCCAACTGTGTACCAGTCGGGGCCGCAGGAGCACTGCAGGCCTTCCGGGATGAACCTGAAAGGCAGAGGAGCAGGGGTGAGGGGAGGACGTTGGCTTTGTAGGAGCATATTTCCAAAATATGGTTTTCCCAGTAGTGATGTATGGAAGTGAGAGCTGGACCATAAAGAAGGCTGATTGCCGAAGAATGGATGCTTTTGAATTATGGTGCTGGAGGAGACTCTTGAGAGTCCCATGGACTGCAAGAAGATCAAACCGATCCATTCAGAAGGAAATCAGCCCTGAGTGCTCACTGGAAGGACAGATCCTGAAGCTGAGGCACCAAGACTTTGGTCACCTCCTGAGAAGAGAAGACTCCCTGGAAAAGACCCTGATGTTGGGAAAGATGGAGGACACAAGGAGAAGGGGACGACGGAGGACCAGATGGTTGGACAGTGTTCTCGAAGCTACCAGCATGAGTTTGACCAAACTGCGGGAGGCAGTGGAAGACAGGAGTGCTCTGGTCCAGGGGGTCACAAAGAGTCAGATACGACCAAATGACTAAAGAACAACAACAACAGCTTCGTCGTTTCCAGGCTCTTGACCATCTTTGTCACTATCCTCTGCACACCTTCCATCTTGCCAATATCCTTCTTAAATTGTGGTGCCCAGAACTGAGCACAGTATTCCAGGAGGGATCTGACCAAGGAGGAATAGAATGGGACTATGACTTCCATTGACGTGGACATTAGACTTCTCTTGATGCAGCCTAGAATAGCAATAGCTTTTTTTGCTGCTGCATCACAAGGTTGGCTCATGTAGAGCTTGCAGTCCACCAAGACCCCTAGATCTTTTCCCCGTGTACTGCTAGTAAGCCAGGTGTCCCCATCCTATGTGTTTAGGATGAGGAGATGGCATTGAATGAACTGAGGAGTGGGGTTCCCATCCGTCTGGAATATCCCGGACATATCTGGAGTATTACAGCCTGCAGAAGTGTCCGGGTGGATATCGGAAAACATTCAGAAAAATCCGGACATGGCCGCCAATGTCGGCAGTGCTGTTTTTGCCAATTTCTCATAAAAGCAGCTCAAAAACTTTTCACTTTTTGAAATATGGCAGCAGTGGCGTAGTGTGGGGGGTGCAGGGGGTGCAGGCCGCACCGGGCGCAACATCTGGGGGTTAGGGTTAGGGGGCGCAAATCCACGGGTTAGGGGGTGCAAATCCATGGGTTAGGGGGTGCAAATCCACGGGTTAGGGGGTGCAAATTACTTGCCTTGCCACCGGCTGCTGAAAACCCACGCTACGCCACTGTATGGCAGCCCTGCTCAGGAGAGAACTCCCAGCAAGGGATCTGGGTGATCTGTTCTGCGCTAGAGGCAGATCCAAACAGCGTTCCAAGGAAGAACAGCATTTGCATCCTTCGCACCAGGACCAAACTCACAACCGGTCCATAGACGTGTCATAACTAGCAGCTTTCCCCTCTAGAGTAGACCCTGAAGAAGAAGCGTCCTGTGTGACTCAGAAGCTTGCTGACTACTTTCAGTCGCTCCTGCTAATAGCTACTGCACAGACCGTAATATACAGTTAGAAGAACGGGAGAGGTTGTGGAATGAAGGTGTTAATTTTACAGCATGCAGGACGCTTCAGGAAAACGTTACGGAAATGATGTATAGGTGGTGTTTAGCACCAGTTAAACTGGCCAAAATGTACAGAACTAAAACTGAATGTTGGAAATGTAAGGAAAAGGAGGGTAATTTTAATAATAATAGACTTTATTTACATTAGTCCAACGGCCATGGCAACATAAAACAAGCAATATATACAGTACAAATAAAAAGACAGAAATGGGTAAAAAGGGCAATCAAATGACCAATATTATTGTTCCGATAGTGGCCCTTAATCTCATTGCACCCTCGATAAACCTAGCAACCTTTGCTGTTGTGTGATCATTTAGATCTGATAAAAGAAAAGGAGGGTACTTTTTACCGTCTGTGGTGGACATGTAAAGAGGTAAAAGCTTTCTGGGAAATGATATATAATGAACTAAAGAAAATGTTCAAAAACACTTTTGTTAAAAAACCAGAAGCGTTTCTTATTGGGGACAGTGGGTAGAGAGATACCGAGACAAGATAAAAAATTGTTCTTATGTGCAACAACTGCGGCGAGAATTTTGTTAGCCCAAAGATGGAAACGGCAGGAGTTACCAGCAAAATAAGGCGGATGAGGCTGATGGATTTTGCAGAACTGGCAAAACTGACAGGAAGAATCTGGAACCAGCGAGATCAAGCAATCCAAAAGGACTGGAACAAATTTATATTATACTTGAAAGACAACTGGAAGCAATTAACATCATTAGCAGGGTGATCTGAAGATTTGTAAGATGAAATTGCTACCTATTCAGGTGGAGTAATATAGTGTTTTAGGCAATGGTGTAACAAGGGTAGGAAACGAAGCAAAATGTAAAGATGCAAAGTTTAGTTTTGTGAACCGTCAGACGGGAGGGACGGAAGTCGTTAGGCTAAGAAGAGCCAAAGAGATAAAATAAGAGGGTACGATGTTACGCAATGTGATTATATTCAGGTAGGTAGCCGTGTTGGCCTGATGCAGTCGAAATAAATAAATAAATAAATAAGCAAAAAACTATCCAGGAGCAAACTTAGTTGGTACTGTTTTTTTGGGGTACAGGTTTTGGAGGACAGGAGGCAGGTGGGTGTGGAGGATTCCCTGGTCCTGAATGGGATAACAGTGCCCCTGAAGGACCAGGTGCGCAGCCTGGGAGTCATTTTGGACTCACAGCTGTCCATGGAGGTGCAGGTCAGTTCTGTGTCCAGGGCAGCTGTCTACCAGCTCCATCTGGTACGCAGGATGAGACCCTACCTGCCCGCGGACTGTCTGGCCAGAGTGGTGCATGCTCTGGTTATCTCTGGCTTGGACTACTGCAATGTGCTCTATGTGGGGCTACCTTTGAAGGTGACCCGGAAACTGCAACTAATCCAGAATGCGGCAGCTAGACTGGTGACTGGGAGCGGTCGCCGAGACCACATAACACCGGTCTTGAAAGACCTACATTGGCTCCCAGTACGTTTCCGAGCACAATTCAAAGTGTTGGTGCTGACCTTTGAAGCCCTAAACGGTCTCAGCCCAGGAAACCTGAAGGAGCGTCTTCACCCCCATCGTTCAGCCTGGACACTGAGGTCCAGCGTTGAGGGCCTTCTGGTGGTTCCCGCACTGTGAGAAGCCAAATTACAGGGAACCACCTTGTGGAACGCCCTCCCACCAGATGTCAAAGAGAAAAACAACTACCAAACTTTTAGAAGACATCTGAAGGCAGCCCTCTTTAGGGAAGCTTTTAATGTATAATAGGTTACTGTATTTTAGTGTTCTGTTAGAAGCCACCCAGAGTGGCTGGGGAAATCCAGCCAGATTGTCGGGGTAGAAATAAGAAATTATTACAATTTATCATTTACTTTACAATGTTTTAAAATATTATAATTTATTTTGAATGTGATTATATGTAAAACCAATAAAAATCACACACACACACACACACACACACACACACACACACACACACACGTTTCCAGTCTATGGACCTTCTCCCCAATCTGGGCTTCGGAAGACTCCCTCCTTTTCCACCTCACCTGCTCCACCCAAAAAAGGGTGGGATTGAGACTCCAATGCCAATGAACCAAGTCGCTGCCACCACCAGAAGAGCATGTTTGGAGTTGAAACGGAAATTCCCGAAGGGCTTGCAGATGACGATGTAGCGTTCGAAGGCGAGGAAGGCCAAGGACCAGCCGGTGACCAGCCCTGGGGTGGGTGGGGAGACAGAAACGGACAAGGGTTGGCGAAGATCGGCAGCCGGCCAGGCCCCCAAGGGCACAACACGCAAGGAAAAAGGGATGGGGAGGGAGAAGGAAAAACACCCCCCCCATCATTCTGCCCAGACACTGAGGTCCAGCGCCAAGGGCCTTCTGGCAGTTCCCTCCCTGCGAGAAGTGAGGTTACAGGGAACCAGGCAGAGGGCCTTCTTGGTGGTGGCACCCACCCTGTGGAACACCCTCCCACCAGATGGGAAATAAACAACTATCTGACATTTAGAAGACATCTGAAGGCAGTTTTTAATGTCTGATGTTTTAATGTATTTTTAATCTTTTGTTGGGAGCCGCCCAGAGTGGCTGGGGAAACCCAGCCAGATGGGCAGGGTATGAACAATAAATTATTATTATTATTATTATTATTATTATTATTATTATTATTATGCGATTGGGAGTCCTTTAAGTGTACTGAAAAGGCAAGGAAGAGGGGACGTGAACCAGAATCCCCAACAAAGGCCAGACATTCTTCCGCTGCCATTCCCTACGGGCTGGGCTGGATGACCTTTGAGGGACCCACCCGACACTGCAACTCTATTCTACTCCGCTCCTCCTCCGGGGCTTTTACCTGCCACCGAGCCCAGGAAGGCCTCCAGGGCGCAGATGTGCCTTCCGAAGAAGAAGTAGCCCTGCGAGCTGGCCAGGAAGACGGTGAAGACGGAGAAGACACAGAAGAGGAACCCGGCGAAGGAGATGTTGACCAGGATGTAGTTCAGCGGCTGGCGGAGCTTTTTGTATTTGACGGTGACCACCAGGATGATGGCATTGAGGGGCGTCCCGGCGAAGAAGACGAAGCCCATGAAGGCCGTCTGGAAGTAGAAGGCCCACATTGGGGCGATGTGGTACTGGGGTCCATCCCAAGGACCCACCTTGGAGATGTTCTCAAAGAGGTAGAAGTCTTCTTCGCCGGACATCGTCCCTGGTGGCGCCGCGGGGACCGAGATCTGCCCGAGGGGCCCCTGCCCTCCTGTTATAGGAGGATGGAGGGGGCAATCCACTTAGAGGCTCGGCCCGGGATCAGGCACTAATCCTGATCATCCCAGAGGCAAACTGGAGGATTGAGGGCATCTAAGACCCTTACCTGCTGTCCCTTAAGCCCCTCTCAGGGGATAATCTCGTTTGCTGTCCAGATCGGAGCCGATTGCGAGGGACTCTTCGGGATGGCAGAGGGCAAGGCGACACAGAGCTGTATTTCCCCTGTTCGCTTCCCAGGAAGCCTCTCTCAAAAGCACTTTGTAGAGTTGGGGGACCCTCAGCGGTCATCTATCCCAACCCCCTTGCGATGTGGAGAATCTCAGCTGTGGCAGAAATGACCGGGAAGATCAGAAACCAAGATGATAACAAATTTAGTAAAGAATGGTTCTTACTAAAAAGAACGCTGTACACAATTAAAAATATTGGCAGGATTTTTAAAAAACCGCTTGCAGTGTGACAAGAACTATGGTGAGAACTGAGCGTTCAGGAAATATGGAGAATGTTATACGATGCAGTCGGCAAAAAATAACTATGGAACCCATGGAGGGAAGTCAAGGGATTCAGAGAATCCTATGTATATTTTATTATGATTTACATGTGATTTTAATTGTTATATTTAAAACTGAATTTGAGAGAGAGGGAGAGAGAGAGAGAGAGAGAATGAGAATCACAGTGTAGGAACCCAAATGGGGCATCCAGAATTGGGATCAGAAGTTGGGACAGCTTCTGTAAATTTGGGGTGTCCCGCTCAAAACGGGACAGTTGTGCTTTTTGCTTTCATATCCCCATCTCTTCTCCAGGCTAAATAAACCCAACTCCCTCTCTCTCCCCTCATTCGCTCTCACCCCACGACTGGAAACTGAATTCCCTCAAATTTATCAATGCACACGTCGTACATTTGAAGCACACATTATTTCCCTCTGAGTACAGTCATACCTCGGGTTACAGACGCTTCGGGTTTCGCGATTTCGGGTTGCACACCGCGCCAAACCTGGTAGAACCAGAACGGTTACTTTCAGGTTTTGGCGCTTGTGCATGTGCAGACGTGCTAAATCGTGCTTTGCGCATGCGCAGAAGTACTGAATCATGCTTTGTGCATGCGCAGAAGTGTCGAATCGTGACCCGCACGTGCGCAGACGCGCGGGTCGCAGGCTGCAAACGCTGTGGGTTGCGAACGTGCCTCCCGCATAGATCACGTTTGCAACCCGAGCGTCCACTGTAATCCCAGGAAGTGTGGTTGCCTAAGGGTGCTGGGAACTGTAGTTCAGACTACAGTTCCCAGAATTCTTTGCAGGGAACGGTGTGCTTCATGACGATTTGTGCCCAGGAGGCAACTGGGCTGGTTATTCGCGACTCCACTTTTAATACAGTTCGTACCTGTGAAAATTTCAGGGCGGACAGACTGCTATAGATCCAGTCAGTCCATGCCCTGTAGGTTCTGGTTGAAATCCTGTAGCTATTTCTACCACAAATGTTTTCCACCGTGTTCTCTCCCCTGTTCCCCTTTAGATGCTCTGTAGCTCATGAGAGTCCCTCTAGACGGCAAGAACGAGTTAACATTGGGGGTAGCATTGCAGAACTACAAATAAAGTGGAATAATTTTATAAAGTGTTTAGGTCAAAATGGTCAAAGGCCTGGAAACGATGCCTTATGAGGAACGGCTAAGGGAGCTGGGCATGTTTAGCCTGGAGAAGAGGAGGTGAAGGGGTGATATGATAGCCATGTTCAAATATATAAAAGGATGTCACTTAGAGGAGGGAGAAAGGTTGTTTTCTGCTGCTCCAGAGAAGCGGACACGGAGCAATGGATCCAAACTACAAGAAAGAAGATTCCACCTAAACATTAGGAAGAACTTCCTGACAGTAAGAGCTGTTCGACAGTGGAATTTGCTGCCAAGGAGTGTGGTGGAGTCTCCTTCTTTGGAGGTCTTTAAGCAGAGGCTTGACAACCATATGTCAGGAGTGCTCTGATGGTGTTTCCTGCTTGGCAGGGGGTTGGACTCGATGGCCCTTGGGGTCTCTTCCAACTCTATGATTCTATGAAGTTTTTAATGCTTGATATTTTATCGCTTTTTTATTCTGCTGGGAGCCGCCCAGAGTGGCTGGGGAAACCCAGTCAAATGGGTGCGGTATAAATCTATTATTATTATTATTATTATTATTATTACAGTGGTACCCTGGTTCTCAAATGCCTTGGTACTCAAACAACTTGGAACCCAAACACTGCAAACCTGGAAGTAAGTGTTCTGGTTTTTGAACATTTTTCAGAAGCTGAACATGCTCTGTTTGAGTGTTACGCTTCTGATTTGAGTGCCACACTTCTCTGTTTGAGTGTTATGCTAAAGTCTGTCTGTTTTTGCTATTTATTTTGCGTTTTTGTTTTTTGCGGCTCTTTTTTCCTCTTTTTGTGACTGTATGGAACCCAGTTCAGCTTCTGACGGATCAATTGTGTGACTGTAGTACATCGTTTATCGCTTTCCTGGATCAGTGGTCTCGTTAGAAAGTAAAATCCATGTTAAATTGCTGTTTTAGGGGTTGTTTTTAAAAGTCCGGAACGGATTAATCCGTCTTGCATTACTTTCTGTGGGAAAGCGTGCCTCGGTTTTGGAAAGCTTTGGTTTCGGAACGGATTAAGTTTGAGAACCGAGGTACCACTGTATTATAACTTGCGAACCGAATGAATGTTGGCGTACTAAACTGCCTCATTAAAAGCACAGCAACAGAGGCTGGTTAGAAAGTTGGCAACCCAAGTGGTAGCGAGCCTGCTTGGGATTTGGGCCTCATGCTCTGCCTATTCCTCCCCCCTTCCCCCCCCAAATAAATGGCAGAGGGGTAAATGTAGCCTAAGATACATTCCTCTGTGTGTTAAATTCCCATTTACTTTGCAGAATCCGGTCTGCCCAATTCTCCCCGGCGCCAAAGGGGTTAAGAGCTTTGCTCCTGAGCAACGTGGACATGAGCATGTGAGCGCCATATGGGAATGTGGCGCATCACCCTGTTCCTTGCCTGCCACATGCAGAGAGAAGGTAATTTGAGCCTGCAAATTACCAGCCGGCCTGAAGAGAACATCTGGAAAGGCTATAAGCAACTGGCTCGTTGGTCTAGGGGTATGATTCTCGCTTAGGGTGCGAGAGGTCCCGGGTTCAAATCCCGGACGAGCCCTACTTTTTGAACTCCGACTAGGCAAAGGAGCAGACAAGTGGAAACCACACATGCATTTAGCGTTTCTGAAAATCCAGATTTACCAGTGCAGATCACCCGGGGCCGCTCATTTCTGGCCGGCTTCCCTTTTTTGGCCACGATCCAATCGCTTGCCGGCAAATTCAGGTTGTGCAATTAAAGTTGATTAGGGAGGCTTGTGCAACAAACCCGCTTCTCCAAAAGATTAGGAGTTTATTTATTTATTTTTAATGTTGCAATAACAATCTATGAAATCTTTACAGAATGATACATCTACATTATATTCCTAAATTCACTTTTCGTTATGTACCAACATTTATCCATTTCTTATTTCTTGCCCTGTGCATGACTTCTTTGCTATTGTTTTGTAACTTTATAATTGAGATTGTAATTTTTGTATCTTAATAATTAAACGTTCAATCTTATATATCTGCTGAGCTTAGCTTAACCTTGTGGAGACAACGCAACAAATAAGAATTTGTAGCGAACAATCAGGTGGCCTGGATAACAACGCAATATTTCTAACCTGGGGGAAATTATTTGGATTTTTTTGCTAACTAATTCACATAAAATATCCGCTGCGGCTGCCATCTTGCCATGGGCGTGTTTTCGTGGCCATCTTTCCTATCCAGATCAGTGGGAATTATTTACTCCCGTGTAAGGATGGGGCTCTCTTTGGAGGAGACTGAGCTACAGATCGAGAAGACCCCAGTTCGAATCTTGCCAATTCAAGAATTGGATATATTATTGCCCCTTCGACACCAGATCCCAGGAGCAGATTGCTACAGTTTAAAAAAGGCATGGCCAAACTTGGCCCTCCAGATGGTTTGGGACTACAACTCCCATCATCCCTAGCTAGCAGGACCAGTGGTCAAGGATGATGGGAATTGTAGCCCCAAAACATATGGAGGGCCAAGTTTGGCTGTGCCTGATTTAAAATCCAGTATCTTAAATATTGGATTAGACAAATAATAGAGGATCAGGCTACCTGCCCGAAGAGTGTCTTGCCAGAGTGGTGCATGCTCTGGTTATCTCCCGCTTGGACTACTGCAATGCGCTGTATGTGGGGCTACCTTTGAAGGTGACCCGGAAACTACAACTAATCCAGAATGCGGCAGCTAGCCTGGTGACTGGGAGCGGCCGCCGAGACCACATAACACCAGTCTTGAAAGACCTATATTGGCTCCCAGTACGTTTCCGACCACAATTCTAAGTGTTGGTGTTGACCTTTAAAGCCCTAAATACCCTCGGTCCTGTATACCTGAAGGAGCGTCTCCACCCCCATTGTTCTGCCCGGACACTGAGGTCCAGCTCTGAGGGCCTTCTGGCGGTTCCCTCCCTGCGAGAAGCCAAGTTACAGGAAACCAAGCAGAGGGCCTTCTCGGTGGTGGCACCCGCCCTGTGGAACGCCCTCCCATCAGATGTCAAAGAGAACAACTATCTGACTTTTAGAAGACACCTGAAGGCAGTCCTTTTTAAGAAAGCTTTTAATGTTTAATCGATTACTGTATTTTAGTGTTTGTTGGAAGCTGCCCAGAGTGGCTGGGGAAACCCAGCCAGATGGGTAGGGTATTAATAATAATAATAATAATAATAATAATAATAATAATTATACTTTGCCTCCTCCACAGTTGGGAGGCAATAATGCTTCTGAAATTACCAGCTGCTGGAAACCACAGGAGAGGAGAGCGGTCTTGTGTTCGAATCCTGCTTGCAGGTTTCCCACCGGCTTCTGATTTACATTGGTTTGCTCTCCCTGCTTTTGCTTCCACGAGCATGTGGCCCCCCAAAAGTTGTCCAGGAGGGAGTGCGGCCCTTCTGCTAAGGGAAAAAACAACCATTTACCACCCCTGAGGGAAAGGGTCACAGGCCACAGAGAAGAGATCTGTCTGAATTTTCGTTGCAGCAGAAGACCTTTCTGGAAACAACCATTCAGAGCGGGTCAGGCTTCCCCAACTTGGCACCCTCTGGTTTTTGTCATACTACAACTCCCATAATTTCTGGACATGCTGGGTGTTGGGGGAGGGGTCCAACAATGTCTGGGTGTCACCAAGGTTGGGTAAGACTGGAGCGGGCAATTTTGGGCTGGATGCTACACCAGTCCAAGGATGCTTCTGTTGTAAACAAAAATTGCCCCTTTTCCCTTATGGGGTATCCAAGAGCCCATATAGAGTCCTTACATAGGTTCCTTATTGGTAGGAGAGAATAACAGAGGCCAACCAGAGAATATTGAGAAGCAAAGCAGCTAGTAAGCTTGATCTTTGATTGATCTGTTGCAACAGGGTCCTCACTCACCACACGCAGGAAAGGAGGAGGACCCAGAAAAATGGCGCGCAAGGCCTTATATAGACTTTTGAAATTGCCACCCTGGAGTCCAAGACCACCCCCAGAAACATCACACATACATCACAGAAGGGGTGTAACCTAAGACCACCCCTCAGATACATCACACCTACATCACAGAAAAGGAGGTCTACAACAGAAATCTGAGTGCATTGTTTATCTCCTGTCTGGCAGGTTACCTGTTAATGGTCACTTGATTGGATACCCTGGGGAGCCTGGCCAGTCTTTTGTAATGATAAATACTTAGTTCCTGGGCCAGGTCACAGGCTCACCCTATTCATACACAGACATACCCTTAAGACAGGATTTGTGAAGGGAAAGACAATGGTGAGGCCTTTCCAGTTTGACCTTGCAGAGAAAACATTTGCTCAGTTTAGGAATCAAAATGGTTCCAGGTCGGTCTTCCTGTGTTGATCTATGTACATGCGGTTATGAACATTACCATATATCTAAGACCTCAAAATTCTTATCACACTTCCTTCTGGAACCATTATTAGCTGTGATTCCTGCACTGCCGCGGGTTGGACTAGATGACCATTGGGTCCCTTCCAGCTCTACAGTTCTAAGAATCATGAGCCTTTCATTAAACTGCATTAAAATGAGGGGAGCATTTTGCTGTGTGGATGTCGGTTGGGAAAACCTGGACGCATCACAAGTAGAGCGATTTATTTGCGGGGGGGGGGGGAAGGCTTAAAAAATCCAAGAAAAATGTAATTTTGGGGGGATATGTTCCTTTAAAAAAAAGCTCACAGATGATCTCCTCCTCCATTAATTTGTCCTCTTTTGAAGGTTGGTGGCCCTCACTTGCTCCTGTGGGAAGGAGTTCCACAGGTTAACCATGCGCCGCATGAAGTGTGTTTAGCAAATTTTGACTTTTAGAAAAGATTGGTTTCCAGGGTGTTATGTACTGAGTTGAATAGGATCCAAAAGGCAGCAGTCTGATTGGTCCTAGAACAATAGAATTCAGAACGCAGCAGTCTGATTGGTCTGAGAACAATAGGATCCAGAATGCAGCAGTCTGATTGGTCCGAGAACAATAGGATCCAGAATGCAGCAGTCTGATTGGTCCTAGAACAATAGGGTCCAGAATGCAGTAGTCTGATTGGTCCACAGGAGCCACCCAATCCAGCTCCAGGTGGAAGTGAATCCGCAACCTGATTGGCCTACAGGAGAATCCCGAAATTAGCCAATAACGTGGGGCCCATTGTGTAAATAACGTATATAAAGCAGACATTCTGGGGGAACTTCCATTCCTCCTCACCACTAGGAGCTGAATAAAGAGCGTGAAATCCACTCTCAACTCCTAGTATATTTCACAGTCAGATTGTCTCTGTTTTGGGGTGGGCTTTAGCAAATCGGAACAGAGGCTCATGAAATAGCCCAGGGTGGTCTAGTCTTCCTCCAGAAGAAGACTCAAGCAAACAGGCCGTCAGGTCCTAATCCTCTCACCATCTCTGTTTGCAGGGATATGATTTCCAAACCTCACACATGTAAATATAGGATGCTTTGTGGTTTCTCGGCTTGCCAGCGCTTCTACTTTTCAAATGGCAACATCTGGCAGGCCACAGCGACAGCTGGCTCGTTGGTCTAGGGGTATGATTCTCGCTTAGGGTGCGAGAGGTCCCGGGTTCAAATCCCGGACGAGCCCCAGGTATCTTTTTTAGCTTATGCGGGCTGAAGTAAGATGTTTGGAAAGGTATACCGTATTTTTTGCTCCACAAGACACACTTTTTTCCTCCTAAAAATTAAGGGGAAATGTTTGTGCGTCTTATGGAGCGAATGCGTGGTCCCTGGAGCCGAATTGCCCAGGGGAGAAAAGCAGATTGTGTTTGGTTTTTTTTTTTTTTTAGAAAGAGGGAAGTGGGTGTTGAAACAAAGCCGCTGAGCAGCTGATCAGCAAGTGAAAGGAGGGAGATAAGGGACTCTAGCGATAAAGGAGGCTGCCTGGGAAGGGGGAGGTAAAAGCCCATGGATCCTCTGGATTTTTGCACTGGATCACCCCAAATTCATCAGATCACATAACATGTCCATGGCTACAGCCTGCACCAAAAAAATCACGCACCCACTGTTTCGTGGGGCCGCAATGGTGCAAAAACGTGGTTACAAAGCACGGATCCACATGGATCCTCAGGATTCTTGCATTGGGCTACCCAAACTTGCCGTCAAATCACATATCATTTCTGTGGCCACAGCATGAACCACAAAAATCATGCATCCACTGTTTCATTCATAATATTTTTTTTCTTGTTTTCCTTCTCTGAAAACTAGGTGCGTCTTATGGAGCGAAAAATATGGTAATTTTAGAGCAGGAGAAGAACTGTCCACATCAAGCAGTTAGGGATATGGAAGTCCCTGAGGGCCAATTCCACCGCTGAAAATGCATAAACTTATCAAGTTTGCTGTCAAACCTGAGTGCTCACTGGAAGGACAGATCCTGAAGCTGAGGCTCCAAGACTTTGGCCACCTCATGAGAAGAGAAGACTCCCTGGAAAAGACCCTGATGTTGGGAAAGATGGAGGACACAAGGAGAAGGGGATGACAGAGGACGAGATGGTGGGACAGTGTTCTCGAAGAGACCAGCATGAGTTTGACCAAACTGCGGGAGACAGTGGAAGACAGGAGTGCCTGGCGTGCTGTGGTCCAGGGGGTCACGAAGAGTCGGACACAACTAAGCGACTAAACGACAACAACATGTATGCCACTACTGCGGCCTGAAAGCGAGCTGAGTGCCGCAAACCCATAGTCAGCTTTGACTGGACTTAACTGTCCAGGAGTCCTTTACCTTTGCCTTCTCATGTTCTTATGAATGCCAAAGGGGATATAAGCGGGCATCAGACTGGCATGGGGAAACAGGTGACAAGCGAGAGCCAGGTAGCACTCAGCTCTCCAGGGTCTACCTGCCTCTCTCGCTTCCCCAGGGGAGCCATAATACACAGCACAAACACCTGTAAGCCCAGGATCCTGCAGGAAATTTGAACTGCATAGCCGTGGTTGCCTTTCTGCCAAAATCTCCCTCCAGCGATTTGTTCCCATGGGTGGGAACTGAATGTCGGTCGTGGAACAAGGAACATGCAGAGCTAGAGAAAAATGTCTGTGCCTGTGGAGGATAAGGTTGGCAAACTTTCAGCCAGGATCTTGTGCCCAGATCCTGTTTGTGGGCTTCTGGGGGGCCAGCAAAACCTGCCCGTTGTGGCCAGCTGCATCCACCCAGGAATCTGGTGCCCACTCTTCGGCCTTGGGGTGGTGAGTTCCACAGGATAATTTCAGACCCGCCGAGTGTCCCTATTTTCCAGGGACAGTCCTGGACTTACAGCAGCCTTCATGGTTTCTGATTTGATCCCGGAATGTTCTGCTTTTCCTCGGAGGTCCCTATTTCCATCGGAGAAATGTTGGAGGGTATGGAGTTATGTGAGCCAAGGAGATAAGTACACTGTAACTATACAACCTTTAGAGGACATCTGAAGGCAGTCCTGGATAGGGAAGTTTTTTTAAAAATGTTTAATGCTTTATTATGTTTTTATATATGCTGGAAGCCACCCAGAGTGGCTTCCAGCATATATAATACAGTCATACCTTGGGTTACAGACACTTTGGGTTATGTGATTTCAGGTTGTGCACCGTGCCGGACCTGGAAATATCAGAATTGGTTAATTCTGGGTTTCGGTGCATGCGCAGAAGTGCTAAATCACGTTTTGCACATGCGCAGAAGCGGTGAATCGCGACTCGCACATGCGCAGACGCGGCACTACGGGTAGCGAATGCTGCGGGTTGCGAACGTGCTTCCTGCACGGATCACGTTCGCAACCCGAGCGTCCACTGTAATACCTCGGTTTTTGAACGTAATCCGTTCTGAAAGACCGTTCGGCTTCTGAAACGTTCGAAACCCGAAAATCGAAGGGCTGTCAGAAATTTCAGCGGGGCAAAGAGAGAAACACGCTTTGGAAGCCGTTTGAGTTCTGAAAAATGTTCGAAAACCAGAACATTTACTTCCAGGTTTTCGCCGTTTGGGAGCCGAAACGTTCCAAAACGGAGGCGTTCTAGAACTGAAGTTTGGCATCCCTATTTTCATCAGACAAATGTTAGAGGGTATGTTATTTCTTGGCCGTTCCAGGAAGCCTATTTACAGAACGTTCATCCCAATTTGCTTCCAAAGGCGGGTTGAGGGAGCTGCCAGCTGCCAGCCGGCAAAGGTGCCCCATTTCTGTGCACCAGAGTAAGGGGCACACGGCGGCAGGAAGCCCCAGAGAAGCTGCATGAAGTAGGATGTCCAGGGAGGAAACTCTGGCCCCGTAATCCAATTGGGTCAATCCCATTTCCTATCCTTGGGCGGCTTCCCACCAGTGGGTAAGGAGGTCAGGGGCATCGCAAATGGTGCCAGATTCCTCTTTCACAACCACCGTTATGTGTGCTTGTGTGTGTTAAGCAAGCTGTGGGGTTCCTTGTGGCCTTCTTCGAGTTCCTGAGATAAGACGGAGAGGATTATTCAAGGGGTGCCATTTTTTTAAGGAGACGTCAACCTGGCGGGCAACCAATTGCCCAGGCCCAATTTTCCTTTTGATACAATATCACTATACATTCTTTATCTAATATGAAATATATGAAATCACATAAACGGAAAACTTATGAATCTTTGACTTATCTTTATTTGGTTTTATGTTTTCTTTATAGCACCTCTGATGATCCACTGTTTTAACCACTTCTTATGCATTTCTTAACTTTATATTGCCTTTACATCTCTTAACAAATCATCCCCGTCTCCATTTTTGCAATAATTCCAATAATACTCCTCACAAAACTTCTTGCAAACCTACAAACGTCTGATCTTCACAAATACGTTTCAGATAGTCCGTAAATTTACTCCAGTCTTCTGTGAATTTCTGGTCCCACCGGTTTCGAATCCTTCCTGTTAGTTTGGCAAGTTCCGCATAGTCCATTAACTTCATCCTCCATTCTTCAATCGTCGATAATTCTTCTTGCTTCCAATTTTGGGCCAATAATATTCTTGCTGCTGTTATTGCATAAAGAAAGAGCTTACATTCATTTCTATTTATATCACTCCCAACAATGCCCATGGTTTTATGTTTTCAAGAGAATCCATTAAGAGTGCATATTTTGTGACTTCCAGAGATTCATAGGTTTTCCGTTGATGTGATTTTCATATATTTCATATTATATAAAGATTGATATTGATATTGTATCAGGTCATCGTTTTGCCTTGGATATTACTTATTGTTTGCAACACAGGGATTAAATTGTTTGGTTACCAATTTTCCTTTTGCCAGAATCTCTCCAGAAGGCAGTTCTTAAGAACATAGGAAGAGCCCAGCAGCAAACGGACCATCTAATCACAAAATCATAGAAAGGGAACCCCAAGGGCCATCTAGTCTAACCCTCTGCAATGCAGGAATCTCAATTTTTTCAACTCAGGCATAATTTTATAAGCCCCCATCCTGTTGCCTTTTTACTCTCTTTTCCTCAGCGGTGTCCGAATTTTTTCCAAGGAGGGCCAGATTTGATGAACTGAAGGGCCAAATTTGTTGACCATTTTTTTTAGTATTGAATTTCTTGAGCTTTTTTTAAGGATTTTACCTCAGGAAATAAACAACTGCCACAGGGGCAGGATTGAACTGACAGGCGGGCAAAGTCCCAAAACGGACTTTGGACACACCTGCTCTACACATGGGTAGGCAAACTAAGGCCTGGGGGCCGGATCCGGCCCAATCGCCTTCTCAATCTGTCCCACAGACGGTCCGGGAATCAGCGTGTTTTTACATGAGTAGAATGTGTCCTTTTATTTCAAATGCATCTCTGGGTTATTTGTGGGGCATAGGAATTCGTTCATTCCCCCCCCCCCCAAAAAAATATATAGTCCGGCATGTAAAACATTCAGGGGTAAGCAAGGAAATAATAAAAGAATCAGCTGAACAATAATTAAATTAAAACAACACAACAATACGGAAGAAGTAAAAATAAAATCACAGATGGGTGAAGGGGAACGGGGGTGTGTGTGTGTAGGGGAATTTGAAATATTATTTATAAAAAGCTTTAATATAAAATTTCCAACTGTGTTGTATTTGTATACAGCAAAGAGAAGTTTAGAGTAATTAGGTATATCTTTATTTAGTTGTGTAATTGCTTAGAAAATGAATATGGATGTTGAATTGATGTAATTTTTCTTTTTTCGGTGATATATATATAAAATCTGGCCCCCCACAAGGTCTGAGGGACAGTGGACCGGCCCCCTGCTGAAAAAATCTGCTGATCCCTGCACCAAAAAGTCCCAGGCATTTCCAGACTCCTGGATCTTGTCCCCATAGATGGAGGCGGGGGGCGGTCTAGGGCAGGGCCCTCCTTGCCCGTCAAGAGGGAGGCAGGCCGGCCCCCTCCCCAGGAAGGATGAGCAGGTGAAAAGCAGCTTAAGGAAGATCGGTCCAGCCCCCTGACCCAGGGGTGGGGGATAGAGAAGGGATTAAGGACAAAGTGATTACCCCAAACTCTCCTCCACTGTCCTTGTTCTCGTTGGATAATGGGATGCTCTCCCCCCTTGGCAGGGCCTGATCCTGGATGCAACGTTGGCTGGTTTTCTCCATTGCCAGCTGCGTGAATCTGCGGTTGCACCCACCCCAATCTCCGAGAGAAAAGGGGATTCTCTCTCTCTCCCCCCCTCAATTTTTTTTATTAGTTTTCACAAGATTATAAACAAACAAACAAACAAAAACACAAGACAAACATAAATCACAGCCTTATTGAAAATTCCAGTTATTAACTTTGTTAAGTGACTTCCTCGCTTCCCCTTGGTTGAATTTCATTGCATGTCCTTTGAACGGTTTTCCAAATCCCAATTTTTATGAAATTTAACTTAAACATTAACATCCTTAGATCTTCACCTTATGGAATTAAACATATTAATTAATCACTTAACATAAGTAAGATCCTAAGCCCATTATGTATCTGCAAGCTATTTCCGGTTAATTTAACTTAACATATTTTACTAAATAATCATAAAATTTATTCCATTCTTCCTGATTCTCTCTCTTTTTAAATTTTTATTCATTTTTCTTTTTCATTCATTACACACATCTCAAATTCTTAACATTCACTATATATTCCTCCTCTCCAAGGTTTTCCCCAACTTCCACTGCTGGTTCGTTTATCTTTTCACCCATTTTGCTATCTCTTAACAGAAAAAAGTTATTAATAACAGAACATCAAACCTAACGACGTAAAAAAGTACACCATCATCTTTCACTGTCTTCTAATGCTAAGAATGTGAATGTTTATTTCAATCCTGCCATCAAGTCTATTAACTTTCTTTACTTCAGCAAATATACCGTATTTTTCGCTCTATAAGACGCACCAGATCACAAGACGCACCTAGTTTTTGGAGGAGGAAAACAAGAAAAAAAATATTCTGAATCTTAGAAGCCAGAACAGCAAGAGGGATCACTGTGCAGTGAAAGCAGCAATCCCTCTTGCTCTTCTGGCTTCTGGGATAGCTGCGCAGCCTTCATTCGCTCCATAAGACGCACACACATTTCCCCTTACTTTTTAGGAGGGAAAAAGTGAGTCTCATAGAGCAAAAAATACAGTATTCCTCCCTCCTTCCTCTCCAAGGTTTTCCCCAAGTTCTGCTTCTGGTTCGTTTCTATTTTCACCCATTTCCCTTAACAGAAAAAGTTATTCATAATATAACATCAAACCTAAAGATGTAAAAATAACAGAAAGTACACCATCATCTTTCACTGTCTTCTAATGCTAATAATGTGAATGTTTATTTCAATCCTGCCATCAAGTTTATTGACTTTCTTTGCTTCTGCAAATATAATAGGAATGGCTCCCAATCTTTTCCCAAAGTCTCTGTTGTCTTTTTCTCTTAGCCTGTCATTTTTGCCAGTTCTGCATAGTCCATCAACTTCTCTTGCCACTGTTCTTTCGTTGGTATTTCCGCAGTCGAGAAAAAGGGATTCTCAACAGATACCTCAGGCTTTCTCTGAAGGAGAAATTGGAAATATACATGAGCAGAAGAACACAAACCTATACAGTGGTACCTCGGGTTAAGTACTTAATTCGTTCCGGAGGTCCGTTCTAAACCTGAAACTGTTCTTAACCTGAAGCACCCCTCTAGCTAATGGGGCCTCCTGCTGCCGCTGTGCCACCGCCGCGCGATTTCTGTTCTCATCCTGAAGCAAAGTTCTTAACCCGAGGTACTATTTCTGGGTTAGCGGAGTCTGTAACCTGAAGCATCTATAATCTGAAGTGTCTGTAACCTGAGGTACCACTGTATAAATAGCAGAATGTAGGCACCCTATATATAGAAAGGAGCAACCACATTGTCTCTGTTTTTTGTGTTGAATAAAGTGGTACCTCAGGTTAAGTACTTAATTCATTCCGGAGGTCCGTTCTTAACCTGAAACTGTTCTTAACCTGAAGCACCACTTTAGCTAATGGGGCCTCCTGCTGCCGCCGCACCACCGGAGCACAATTTCTGTTCTCATCCTGAAGCAAAGTTCTTAACCTGAAGCACTATTTCTGGGTTAGCGGAGTCTGTAACCTGAAGCGTATGTAACCTGAAGCGTCTGTAACCCGAGGTACCACTGTAATGGGGCACAGTTGGGGGTCTGCCAGCCCCTTTGGGTGTCATGGTCCGACGTCCTGGCAGGGTCCCCGTTTCCGGCATCCTAGAGCCGCTCCATCAGTCTGAAAGGGTAGATTTCTAGCCATTGTGTGCCCCAAAGCTAAGCATTTAATAACAGCAGAAACAGCAGGCACTTCAGTTCCAAGAGAACGATGAGCAAGTTATCTCTCTTTTTTTGTATATAATTTTTTTGAATTTTCTGTTTGTTTTACCATTTAAAGTACTCCTTTTCACATCCTTTTTTTTAAAAAAAAGAGTTTATTAGACAAACAGGTTCTTAAAACACATGCAATACAAACAAAATTACATTCACTATGTTATAAAGATTATAAATATAAAAAGGAAAGAATGGAAAAGAACAGAAGAAAGAAAAAACAAAGAGGAAGAAGAATGAAAGTGTGAATAAAGGCAAAGACATAATGTTATTCACTGTTTGAATCAGCAAAGAAAGGAACTTCCGACTATGCCCATTGTCCTACCGTAATTTACAATTAAACTATTATTTACACAATTGCGTGAAGTTGTTTTTTGTTAACTTAATTTAACTTTATCTAACAAATACTTTTTATTGCATAGCTCATTCAATATCAGCCAGAAAGCATTTATTATTGCAGTGCCCTTTGAGTGTCGCTGTGGGTTAAACCACAGAGTCTTGGACTTGCCAACCAGAAGGTCGGCGGTTCGAATCCCCGTGACGGGGTGAGCTCCCGTTGCTCGGTCCCTGCTACTGCCAACCTAGCAGTTCGAAAGCACGTCAAAGTGCAAGTAGATAAATAGGTACCGCTCCAGCGGGAAGGTAAATGGCATTTCCGTGCGCTGCTCTGGTTTGCCAGAAGCGGCTTAGTCATGCTGGCCACATGACCCGGAAGCTCCCTTGGCCAGTAAAGTGAGATGAGCGCCGCAACCCCAGAGTCGGCCATGACTGGACTGAATAGTCAGGGGTCCCTATACCTTTACTTACCCTTTGAGACCCTCGGACCCCTGACTTCGTGACTCCTTGCTTCTTGATCCTCGGACCCCTGACTTCGTGACTCCTTGCTCCTTGATCCTCGCACCCCTGACTTCGTGACTCCTTGCTCCTTGATCCTCGGACCCCTGACTTCGTGACTCCTTGCTCCTTGCTCCTCGGACCCCTGACTTCGTGACTCCTTGCTCCTTGCTCCTCGGACCCCTGACTTCGTGACTCCTTGCTCCTTGCTCCTCGGACCCCTGACTTCGTGATTCCTTGCTCCTTGATCCTCGCACCCCTGACTTCGTGACTCCTTGCTCCTTGATCCTCGGACCCCTGACTTCGTGACTCCTTGCTTCTTGACCCTCGGACCCCTGACTTCGTGACTCCTTGCTCCTTGATCCTCGGACCCCTGACTTCGTGACTCCTTGCTCCTTGATCCTCGGACCCCTGACTTCGTGATTCCTTGCTCCTTGATCCTCGCACCCCTGACTTCGTGACTCCTTGCTCCTTGATCCTCGGACCCCTGACTTCGTGACTCCTTGCTCCTTGATCCTCGGACCCCTGACTTCGTGACTCCTTGCTCCTTGATCCTCGGACCCCTGACTTCGTGACTCCTTGCTCCTTGATCCTCGGACCCCTGACTTCGTGACTCCTTGCTCCTTGATCCTCGCACCCCTGACTTCGTGACTCCTTGCTCCTTGATCCTCGGACCCCTGACTTCGTGACTCCTTGCTCCTTGATCCTCGGACCCCTGACTTCGTGACTCCTTGCTCCTTGATCCTCGGACCCCTGACTTCGTGACTCCTTGCTTCTTGACCCTCGGACTCTTGGCTTTCTGACTCCTGGCTTCTGGACCCCCATTCCTGCTCCCACCCCGCCATCTTGCCCCTGGTCCTGACGTCCCCAGCTGGGACTTTGATCGCCTGTGAAAAGGACTGTGACAACATTGTGCGCTGTTGCTGGCCTCTCCGCAGCCGCCGGGGCAGCGAGGCGTACAGAAACCCCGCTGCCCCTCAGGGATGCTGTGTGGTCCGTTGCCAGGGAGACGCAGAATCTAGAACTCTGAGTGGCATCTCAGGTGAGAAGGATGCTCTGTGCAAGCGTGCCTCCAGCTTGTCTACGAGGCTGACTGTGCTGGGGTGCGGGAGAAGAGGGGAAGGTGTTCAGAATGTGACCTTCTGGACCAGAGTGCCAGAGCTTCTGAATCATCTCACAGATTTGGCCCGGGAACCATAAATCCACTGATGGAGCAGCCTCCAGACAGTAAGGAGGAGGGGTGTGCTTTGAAGGTCAGAGAGAGGGAGGGAGACAGAGAGCGAGAGAGATGGGATTGTGTTTGGAGAGAGGTGTCGTAGACACTGATGATGGTGATGAATTGAATTTTTACACTGCCCTATACCCGTAGATCTCAGGGCGGTTCATCACGTAAAATTGCAACAGCAAAATCACAAAATAAATAAGTAAGTACCTTGGGTTAAGGGACACGGGTGGTGCTGTGGGTTAAACCACAGAGCCTAGTGCTTGCTGATCAGAAGGTCGGTGGTTCGAATCCCCACGACGGGGTGAGCTCCCGTTGCTCGGTCCCAGCTCCTGCCAACCTAGCAGTTCGAAAGCACATCAAAGTGCAAGTAGATAAATAGGCACCTCTCCGGCGGGAAGGTAAACGGCGTTTCCATGCGCTGCTCTGGTTCTCCAGAAGCGGCTTAGTCCTGCTGGCCACATGACCCAGAAGCTGTGCGCCGGCTCCCTCGGCCAATAAAGCGAGATGAGTGCCGCAACCCCAGAGTCGGCCACGACGGGACTTAACGGTCAAGGGTCCCTTTACCTTTACTTTGGGTTAAGAACTTAATTCGTTCTGGAGGTCCATTCTTAACCCGAAACTGTTCTTAACCTGAAGCACCACTTTAGCTAATGGGGCCTCCCACTGCTGCCACACCACAGCCGCACAATTTCTGTTCTCATCCTGAAGCAAACTTCTTAACCTGAGGTACTATTTCTGGGTTAGCGGATTTTGTAACCTGAAGCGTCTGTAACCCGAGGTAGCACTGTAATAAAAATAAGAACAAAGACAAGCCAGGAACACCCCTTTTCATAACATGTTTAAAAGGGGATTGGGTAGGCCAGGGGTCAGCAACCTTTTTCAGCTGTGGGCCGGTCCACCGTCCCTCAGACCATGTGGTGGGCTGGACTATATTTTTTTGGGGGGGGGGGGGAAACAAATTTCTATGCCCCACAAATAACCCAGAGATGCATTTTAAATAAGAGCACACATTCTACTCATGTAAAAACATGCTGCTTCCCGGATCGTCCGTGGGCCGGATTTAGAAGGCGATTGTGCCGCATCCAGCCCTTGGGCCTTAGGTTGCCTACCCCTGGGGTAGGCCCAGATTTTGTCTTTCCTGCAGGCTCAGAGCTGAAATGCTCTTTAAGTTTGTTTTGCACCTCTGAAAAGGTTTGTCTGCCGCCTCCAGCTGCTGTCGCATGATCTCTGCTGCCCCCTGCTGGACATAGTGGCAAATGCAGACATAGTCCCGGACTGCAGTCGGACAGTTATCCCTGTAGGATGCAGGTAGGGCCGGCACACTGTCTCAGGCGGCCGGATCAGTAGGGGCAGCAGATCTTTAACTCCCCCCCTTTGTTCCTCATGTAGATCTTCACTCACCTTTCTTCCTTGGTGGTAGGGGCAGGGGGGGCAGGGGGAGATGTGGAGGGGCAGGGACAAAATTTAATAATAATAATAATAATAATAATAATAATAATAATAATAATAAATAATAATTTATTTATGCACCGCCCATCTGGCTGAGTTTTCCCAGCCACTCTGGGTGGCTTCCAATCAAGTGTTAAAAACAATACAGCATTAAATATTTAAAACATCCCTAAACAGGGCTGCCTTCAGATATCTTTTAAAGATAGGATAGCTGCTTATTTCCTTCACATCTGAAGGGCGGGCGCCACCACCGAGAAGGCCCTCTGCCTGGTTCCCTGTAACCTCACTTCTCGCAATGAGGAAACCGCCAGAAGGCCCTCAGCGCTGGACCTCAGTGTCCGGGCAGAACGATGGGGGTGGAGACGCTCCTTCAGGTATACTGGACCGAGGCCATTTAGGGCTTTCAGGGTCAGCAGCAACACTTTGAATTGTGCTCGGAAATGTACTGGGAGCCAATGCAGATCTCTCAGAACCGGTGTTATGTGGTCCCGGCGGCCGCTCCCAGTCACCAGTCTAGCTGCCGCATTCTGGATTAATTGCAGTTTCTGGGTCACCTTCAAAGGTAGCCCCACGTAGAGCGCATTGCAGTAGTCCAAGCAGGAGATAACCAGAGCATGCACCACTCTGGTGAGACAGTCCGCGGGCAGGGAGGGTCTCATCCTGCGTACCATTTGGAGCTGGTAGACAGCCGCCCTGGACACAGAATTGACCTGCATGTCCAAAATGACTCCCAGGCTGCGCACCTGGTCCTTCAGGGGCACAGTTACCCCATTCAGGACCAGGGAGTCCCCCACATGAGGGGACCGTTCAAGAGTCCCCCCCCCTGCACCCCTATGCCTGAGAGTTGCATCCAGCCCCCTCCCTGACAGGCCAAGGAATCATGAATTGGGTGGCGCATAGGAAGCTAGGAAGCTGCTTGGTCCTGAGCTATTGTTCTGCGTAACCCAGTGTTGTCTACCCTGGCAGGCAGCTGCTTCCAGGGTGTCAGGGCAGAAGGCCATCTGCAGATGCTCCTCATCTGAGCTCAAGCCCTTACCCAAACAGGCACACCTGAAGATGCCTAATACTCAGCCGCCCATCATCACAGTGATCCATGTGATGGTCTCCTCCAGGCTTGACTACTGTAATTCGCTCTACGCGGGGCTGCCCTTGAAGCTGTCCCAGAAACTCCAGCGGGTGCAGAATGCTGCAGCGAGGCTCCTCACGGGGTCCCTGCCATGGGAGCGTATTCACCCAGTGCTTTTCCAGCTGCACTGGCTCCCGGTGGAGTACAGGGTCAGATTTAAGGTGCTGATTTTGACCTTTAAAGCCCTTCACGGCCTAGGACCCTCGTACCTACGGGACCGCCTCTCCTGGTCTGCCCCACAGAGAGCCTCAAGGTTCATAAATAGCAACGCCCTAGAGGTCCTGGGCCCTAAGGAAGTCAGATTAGCCTCAGCCAGAGCCAGGGCCTTTTCAACACTGGCCCCGACTTGGTGGAACACTCTGTCTCCTGAGACCAAGGCCCTGCAGGATCTGATCTCTTTCCACAGGGCCTGTAAGACAGAGTTGTTCCGCTTGGCCTTTGGCTTGGAGCCAATTTGATTCCCTTCCCCTCTTTCTTTTTCCTTTCTCCTCCTGTGATGAGGCTGCATTTTAATATTTTATGTTGTATTTTAATCTTGTTTTTAAGTTGTATTCATTCAACTTGTTTTTATTATTGCTTGTTAGCCGCCCTGAGCCCGGCCTTGGCTGGAGAGGGCGGGGTATAAATAAAAAATTATTATTATTATTATTATTATTATTATTTATTATCTAGCTCAGTACTGTCTAAACTGACTGGCAGCAGCTGTCCAGGGTTTCTGGTGGGGACTGAACCTGAGCTATGTCCCTTCCCAGATAGGAACGCGGGAATTAATGCTGAGTCCATGTAGCTCAGTATGGGCTGCTGGGACAGGCAGCAGCTCTCCACGGGGAAGAAAATACCTTGAGCCTTCTGAAGTTCCAGGCTGCCATCCTAGTTTAGGCTGAGAGGCAGAGACTGCCCCGGCCAGGTCACCACCAGCCAGGGGGATTTAAACCCCGGCCTCTCCCAGGAGGTCCGCGCGGGTGCTTCGAGTTTGCGTGCCGGGTGTTTGTGTGTGCCCAGTTGGGGACAAATGTGGGGCTGGGCTGTGGGTCCCGGCTGGTGCTCAGCTTGCTCTCCTACCGTAGGGTGTGCGTGCCAAGCGGACAACGCCGCCTGCTCCTTGGTGCGCGTCGATTCCAGCGCTTGCGCTTTGGAATAGCAGAGCTCGCCAGGTGGGAATGCGCATTTCGAGCGCGGCGCGCGTGTCTGGGGGCATGTCTGAGTGTCGGGAGGTGGGGGAGAGCCACGCGCTGATGCTCCCCGGCTCGGGACATCTGCCAGGATGTGCGAGTGTATGCGCTGGCCCCCTGCAAAAGCACAGGCGTGTCGGTGGCGCTGAAGTAGTGAGGTTTTAACCTTTGGCTAAAGAGCAGGCCTCGCCAGAAACGCCACGAGCCGGGTGTCCATTTATGTGCGCGTTTTGCGCTTTGTTGCGAGCTCTCCACAGCGGTTACGCGCGCGGAATGGCGAGCCGGAGACGCCTCCGATGTTTCCCGCTGGGCACCCGGGCGGCAAAAAAGCTCGGCTGCGCGCTCCTGGGTACCGATTTCCAGCGCGCAACAGAAAGCATCTTTGGGTACCGGCGCGAGTGCGCCAAAAGAGGTGTCGCGTTTGGGTTGCTCCAGCCCGGGTTGTGAGGATGGGCTCCGGGTGGCGCCAGCCCTCTGTCTCTCTGTGTGTGTGCGCCTTCCGCCAGCCTGGGGGTGGGCCCTGCCTCCTCCCCCTCCTCCCCTCCCCCTCCTCCCCCGCCTCCTGCTTCCCCCTCCCCCCCTCCGTCTGCTTTTTCGCTCCAGAAACAGCCATGGAAGCAGCTGAGACGCAGCTGCTTGGGAGGCGGACGGAGAGAGCAGGTCAGTGATGGGGGGGTTGATGGAGAGGAGGGGGGCGCAGCCCCAACTCCCTCAAGGACCCCCGCAACCCCCCTGCTCCCCTCCCCTTGCATCACCGCAGCCTTTCCGTTGCGTCCCCTCCCTCCATCTCCCTTCCAAGCGCCTTCACCTCTCCAGGGTCTCTTCTTTCTCTCCTCCTTCCCGTACACCCCCTCTTTCTCCTCCCCCTCTCCACTTTCCACCTGTGGCTGCCCTTCCCCCCACCCCGCCGTCTTGTGCCCATCTTCAGCCCTCCCCGCTGCGACCCTTCTCCACCCATCTCTCTCTTTGCAAAAATATAGTCATACCTTGCGCTGATGACATCACGGGCGGTGGTTATGTCATCCGGCGGGCGAGGAGGGTACGTGGTGGAAAGTCCAGTCTCTTTGCTACCCGAGACCCTTTCCCCAAATATACACCTCTTGAGGAGTCCCGGCCCCGCTTGGAGAACGGGATTTGGGGGCAAACCGGTGGAGAAAAAGGAATGCAAAACGGGAGTTTTTCTGGAGAGTGCGCGTCCTGGTGTAGGGGGAGGTGGGTTTTTTGGAAATGCGGCTAAATTGTGTGTCTCTAACACACACACACACACACACACACACACACACTGGACGCTCCATCCTTGCGATCATTGAGGAGTTAGTCCGTTTTCCTGCCCCCCTTCCCCGGTTCCATCTGGACCCCACCCCCTTGAAATTGTGTCTGAAAGGGCTGCAGCGAGAAAAGGGCTTCTCTTTGTCCAAGAGGAATTGAATCTCTCTCTCCGCCCCCCTCCAGCTGCCCACCCGATTTCTCTCTCTTCCCCCCCCCCAATTGACCCAGTTACATAACCCTCCAAGAAAGAAGCGAGGATGCGATCTTCGAAGACTTGTTGTGGAGGCCTTGGGAAGAAATGTATCCCATTAGGGATGCATGCGTCGGGTGGTCTGTGCCCCATAACAGAACGCTGGTGGGGCTTGGGGGCTGTCCAGCCCTCCCCACCCTCACCCCAGATTGCCCCACTCAGCAGACACTGCAGCAGGCAGAAGTTCAAGGGGCAGATGCACGAAAGCAGTGCAGTTAACCTGTGGAACTCCCTCCCACAGGGATTTCAAAGAAGGTTAGACAAATTCATGGAGGAGGAGAAGAGGGTTATAGAGGCAGCAATGCTTCTGAATATCAGCTGTGGGAGGGAAGAGGGCTCTTGTGGTCGGATCCTGTTTGCGGGTTTCCCACAGGCCTCTGGCTGACTGCTGTGAGAAGAGAGTTCTTGATTCGATGGGCTGTTGGCTTGACCCAGCAGCCTTGTCTTGGAATCACCGAACTGGAGAGTTGAAAGGGACCCCCAGGGGTCATCTAGTCCAACCCCCTGCAAGGCGGGAATCTCAGCTAAAGCATCCATGACAGAGGGCCATCCGACCTCTGCTTAAAAACCTCCAAGGAAGGAGGAGAGTCCACAACCTCCAGAGGGAGACCGTTCCACTACCAAACAGCTCTTATCATCAGAAAATTATTCCTGATCTTTAGCCTGAATCGACATTTGTTAATTGAAGCCATGAGTTCAGGTCCTACATCCCAGAGCAGGAGAAAAAACGTTCTTACATTCTCATAAGGTAATAATAATAATAATAATAATAATAATAATAATAATATTTTTTTATTTATATCCCGCCCTCCCCAGCTGAAGCCAGGCTCAGAGCGGCTAACGACAATAAAAGTAACACAGCATTCTAAAATCAATTCATTCTAAAATCAATTCAGAATCAAATTAATGGCAACCATTGGGCTAGAGTTCTGTGAGGATTACCGAAGGAGGGAGTCAGACTGTGCCTTGGCCAAAGGCCAGGTGGAACAGCTCTGTCTTGCAGGCCCTGCGGAAAGATGTCAAGTCCCGCAGGGCCCTAGTCTCTTGGGACAGAGCGTTCCACCAGATCGGGGCCACAGCCGAAAAGGCCCTGGCTCTGGTTGAGGCCAGCCTAACCTCCCTGTGGCTTGGGACCTGCAAGATGTTTTTGTTTGAAGACTGTAAGGTCCTTCGTGGGACATACTAGGAGAGGTGGTCCCATAGGTACGAGGGTCCTAGGCCGTAAACATGTGAATGTTTAAAGCCCTAAATGACTCAGGCCCCAGAGGGGAACCTCTTGAGAGTTCCTCCATCCTCTGAGGCTCAGGATGGTAGCCTGGGAGAAAGGGCCTTTTCTGTGGTGGCCCCTAATCCATGAGACTCCCTCCCCACAGAGGCACGTCTGTCACCTTCATTAAACAGCTTCTGGAGGATGCTGAAGACACTTGTCTCTGGCCTTTAACCCTTCAGGTGCATGTTTTTTAGGACCCATCTTATTTCTGTAACTGCAAGTTATTTTAAACTGATCTTAACATTTTGGGGACACGGGTGGTCTGTGGGTTAGACCACAGAGCCTAGGACTTGCTGATCAGAAGGTCGGTGGTTCGAATCCCCACGACGGAGTGAGCTCCCGTTGCTCGGTCCCTGCTCCTGCCAACCTAGCAGTTCGAAAGCACGTCAAAGTGCAAGTAGATAAATACCTCCGACGGGAAGGTAAACGGCGTTTCTGTGTGTTGCTCTGGTTCGCCAGAAGCGGCTTAGTCATGCTGGCCACATGACCCAGAAGCTGTACACCGGCTCCCTCGGCCAGTAAAGCGAGATGAGCGCAAAACCCCAGAGTCGGCCACGACTGGACCTAATGGTCAGGGGTCCCTTTACCTTTACTTAACATTTTAACGTTCAAAATCTTTTGAGCCGGCCTGGGGGAATATTAATAAGAATAATGAGCTTGCCAGGTCTCACTTGACTTGAGGGGGCAGATCTTTATTTCACAAGAATCAGGGAGTCTGAAGAGCCTTTTCCCTGCCTGCCTCGTTCCCCAGGGGGCTGCTGTCGGTTAGAATAAAACAGCCATTGTGAGCAAATGCTCTGAATAACGCAGCTTCTTTGCCCCCGTTGAGAACGACAGCAAAAACTTCTCACACCACGTTGCGTATTTGATTTCTCTCTTGGCCTCTTAGAACAGGGCTGCTGTTTAGCATTTGTCTAATTAACAAAATATAGATGCATCTTACTAGACAAAAGACCTTTAGAAGATAATAATAATAATAATAATAATAATAATAATAATAATAATAATAATTTATTATTTATACCCCGCCCATCTGGCTGGGCTTCCCCAGCCACTCTGGGCGGCTTCCAAAAAAATATTAAAATACTGTAATACATCAAACATTAACAACTTCCCTAAACAGGGCAGCCTTCAGATGTCTTCTAAAAGTCTGGTAGTTGTTTTTCTCTTTGACATCTGGTGGGAGGGCGTTCCACAGGGCGGGTGCCACTACCGAGAAGGCCCTCTGCCTGGTTCCCTGTAACTTGGCTTCTCGCAGGGAGGGAACCGCCAGAAGGCCCTCGGAGCTGGACCTCAGTGTCCGGGCAGAACGATGGGGGTGGAGACGCTCCTTCAGGTACACCTCTAATGAAGGAGACTTCATTACAGTCAAGAAGTGCACCCTAATGTTTAGCCAAAATAACAATAACTTATTATTATTATTACAGTGGTACCTCGGGTTACATCCGCTAACCCAGAAATAGTACCTCGGGTTAAGAACTTTGCTTCAGGATGAGAACAGAAATCGTGCTCCGGCAGCGCGGCAGCAGTGGGAGACCCCATTAGCTAAAGTCGTGCTTCAGGTTAAGAACAGTTTCAGGTTAAGAACAGACCTCTGGAAGGAATTAAGTACGTAACCAGAGGTACCACTGTAATTATTATTTATACCCCTCCCATCTGGCTGAGTTTCCCCAGCCACTCTGGGCGGCTCCCAATCGAGTGTTCAAAACAATACAGCATTAAATATTAAAAACTTACCTAAAGAGGGCTGCCTTCAGATGTCTTTTAAAAATAGGATAGCTACTTATTTCCTTCACATCTAATGGAAGGGCGTTCCACAGGGCAGGCGCCACCACCGAGAAGGCCCTCTGTCTGGTTCCCTGTAACCTCACTTCTCGCGATGTGGGAACTGCCAGAAGGCCCTCAGCACTGGACCTCAGTGTCCAGGAGAACGATGGGAGTGGAGACGCTCCTTCAGGTATACAGGACCGAGGCTGTTTAGGGCTTTCAAGGTCAGCACCAATACTTTGAATTGTGCTCGCAAACGTACTGGGAGCCAATGGAGATCTTTCAAGACAAGTGTTATGTGGTCTCGGCGGCTGCTCCCAGTCACCAGTCTAGCTGCCGCATTCTGGATTAGTTGTAGTTTCTGAGTCACCTTCAAAGGTAGCCCCACGTAGAGCGCATTGCAGTAGTCCAAGCGGGAGATAACAGGACCCCCTTTCTTTTATTTCTAACCTTAAAATTGGGCCTGTGACTCAGCTGCTGCTCAGAGGTTTGCAGAACGGAGTGCAAATTCATAAGAAATTGTTGCTGATGAGTTAATTTATATAAAGCATAAAGCCAGGATAGCTTTGCAAGCGCAAAAACCAATTGCACGAATATTAAAATATAAACACCCATAATTAAAATGCACGATAAAGCAATTCCATTAGAACATTACAGTATAGGCACCCATAATTAAAATAGGCAAGGAAGTAATTCCGTTAGAACAACACGGTAATTAAAACAGAAGTCTGGGGTGGAGAACTCTAGGGAAAAGCCTGCCTAAATGGAGGGGGTGATTTTAAAAGCCGGCAGAATGACAGTGTAGATGGGGAAGAGCAGTAGCTCAGAGGTAGAGCGTCTGCAGAGGGTTCTGAGTTCGATTCCTGACACCTCCAGGTAGGACTGAGAATGCCTTCAATCTGAAACTCAGACAATACTGGACTGGATGGACCAAGTGTCTGAGGCACCTTCCTGTTGCTGGAAACCCCAGGAGGGGAGGGGGGAGTTCTTATGGGCAGATCCTGCTTCCAGGTTTCTCCCCTTCCTGCTTCCAGCCAACAGAGGACACTGGGGTTATCCCCATATGGGATAGATCCCCATGTATATACTTTGTAACTAAGTCTGCCTTCAGGGATCCAACTGTGAACTGATGATGTGAGTAAACATCTTTTATATACTTTACACAAGATTGTGGTGTGTTTATTCTTTTAAGAGGGACGTGGGTGGCACTGTGGGTTAAACCACAGAGCCTAGGACTTGCTGATCAGAAGGTCGGCGGTTCTAATCCCCGCGATGGGGTGAGCTCCCGTTGCTCGATCCCTGCTCCTGCCAACCTAGCAGTTGAAAAGCACGTCAAAGTGCAAGTAGATAAATAGGTACCACTGCGGTGGGAAGGTAAACGGCGTTTCCGTGCACTGCTATGGTTCGCGAGAAGCGGCTTAGTCCTGCTGGCCACATGACCCAGAAGTTGTACTCCAGCTCCATCGGCCAGTAAAGCGAGATGAGCGCCTCAACCCCACAGTCGGTCACGACTGGACCTAATGGTCAGGGGTCCCTTTACCTTTACCTTTAAGGGAACTTAGCAGGAACCGGATAGTGAGAGGCTTACACGAGCCTGCAACCAGTTATCCGCTGTGTGTTTAAAAGGGGAATGTAAAACTCTACTAAGTAAAGGAACTTGCTAGCGCAAGTTAGGAAGGATATGAATAAACAATATATCCTTTCCTGCCTACCTGGACATTCCCACACATCTGCCTCCTGTTGAAGTTCTTCTTGTCTGCCAGAAGATGGCGAAAGCTGCTTGCGTTAACATGGTGGGCGGCCGACTCCCCTTTCTTAGAGGTTTTTAAGCAGAGGTTGGATGGCCAACAGCAAGGGATTCAGTACTCTCAGGGGGTTGGACTAAATGACCCCTGGGTGTCCCTCCAAACTCTACGATTCTCCTCTCCCGTTCTCCCTTTTGCTGACAGAGGCTTGTTTCCTCCCAGGTGAGGTGGAGACCCCCAATGTCGAAATAAACGAGTTGGAGGAGGAAGATGAGGAAGATGAAGAGGAGGAGGAGGACGACGACGAGGTGGAGGTCAGGAACTTGGACTCTTCGGACGACGAGAAAGAGCCGGACGAGGAGAAGCAGCTGGAGTTGAGAGCCCAGGTGATGCGTTTGTTGGACGAGCTGGAAGAAGTCCGGGAGGTGGCCCTCAAGCACGAAGGGGATTCCCTCGAATTGCAAGGTGGGTGTCTTGCCTCAGGGCTGCGGGGTCCCTGGAACGTGCCAATTTTTTCAGGCCGTGTCAGTTTCCTCCAGACGACCCACTTGTGGAGCGATCTGCTTGCACAAATCTTATGCAGAAAGTTAGATCATATGTCTGCTCTTTGGTATTCGTTCGCACAGACTGGCTTATGGTTCCGAAAGTGGGTGGTACCTCCCCCCGGGGGTCGGTGAGATTACCAGGTGGTGCCAAGGGGGCAAGGGGGAAAGCAGAGAGGAGGCCAGAAGTGTAAATGACGCTCAGGCTATGAAAAGTTGGATCAAGTCCATGCATGTTATGCCCATCATTAAATTAAAGGTAAAGGGACCCCTGACCATTAGGTCCAATCGTGACCGACTCTGGGGTTGCTTCCGACTCTGGGGTACAGCTTCTGGGTCATGTGGCCAGCATGACTAAGCCGCTTCTGGCGAACCAGAGCAGCGCATGGAAACGCCGTTTACCTTCCCACTGGAGCGGTACCTATTTATCTACTTGCACTAGCATGCTTTTGAACTTCTAGGTTGGCAGGAGCAGGGACCGAGCAACGGGAGCTCACCCCGTCGAGGGGATTCGAACCGCTAACCTTCTGATCAGCAAGTCCTAGGCTCTGTGGTTTAACCCACAGCGCCACCCGTGTCCCTCATCATTAAATTAAGTTGCTCTAATTAAGTTATCTCCCGCTTGGACTACTGCAATGCGCTCTGTGTGGGGCTACCTTTGAAGGGGAACCGGAAACTACAACTAATCCAGAATGCGGCACATTATTGTGAAAATCTGGACAGAAAAGTTTAGCCAATTTCTGCCTGGACACTGCTTTCATCTGCAGTATTCCGGGTATGTCTGGGAAATTCTGGATGTATGGCAAGCCTAACAAGGCCCCATCCAACCGCCTTAAGGACTCCACTCTGGGTTTGTGTAGGAATTTCCCCTGAGCCTCTTCTTCCTCAGAATTTATCCCACAAGGCAGCAGGTAGCATTTAATACAGTGGCACTTTGGTTCTCAAACGCCTTGGTACTCAAACAGCTTGGAACCCAAGCACTGCAAACCCAGAAGTAAGTGTTCTGGTTTGCGAACTTTTTTCAGAAGCTGAACGTGCTCTGTTTGTAGTTTTGGTTTTGGTTTTGTCAGAGGCAGAGCTAGCTGCTCCGGCTCATGGAGCGGCACACATGCTGTGCTCCTGCGGGCAGGGTTAGCTGCCCATGGGGGCAGGGTGAGGGGCAAGTTTCCTGGGGGGGCACCCATGGTGATGTCACCCCCCCCGGATGACACCTCGGGCGGATTGCACTCCCCGCACCCCCATTCCTCCACCAGTGGTTTTTGTGACTGTGTGGAACCCAGTTCAGCTACTGATGGATTGTGTGACTGCAGTACATTGTTTATTGCTTTCATTTTATGGATCAGTGGTCTTGTTAGATAGTAAAATGCATGGTAAATTGCTGTTTTAGGGGTTGTTTTTAAAAGTCTGGAACAGATTCATCCATTTTGCATTACTTTCCATGGGAAAGTGCGCCTCGGTTTTGGAACGTTTTGGTTTTGGAACGGACTTCGAGAACGGATTAATTTGGAGAACCAAGGGACCACTGCAAATGGTAAATGTGCAGGCAGCTTTTAAGCAACATTGCGCAGGGACTGCCAAGCTCAGCCTTGGCTCCCCAGACAGGATTTCACTTTGCTTCTGTAACGGAAGCCGGGGTTTCGGAAAGACAACTGTGCAACACAGAGGAGCCATAGCAAGGAAGGTGATCTGCAGGTTGCTTTTGAGAAGGTGGAGCTCCTGGCTTTTGAATTTGTAGCTGCCTGCTCAAAAGGGTTAACGATTGATTCTGCTTTTTCTCTCTGCGGCAGGGTTGCTGGAAGACGAGAGACTTGCCAGTGCTCAGCAGGCTGAAACCTTCACGAAGCAGATTCAGAGACTCCAAGGTCAGTCCTGGCCTCTGTGTGTCTTTGTTTGTGTGTGTAATGAATTGATTTCCTGATCTAATGCAATTTTATTTAATGTGTAATTATGCCACATTTTCCCGAGCTGGGATTCAAGGCAGCTCCTGACATTTGAAAACTTCGCTATAAAATAGCGGTAAGCCAAAAAGACACAACACGTAAGGAAAAAGGGATGGGGTTGGAGAAGGAAAAATAAAATGCAAGCGTAGGCATCTGTTATTAACAGTTAAGGTTCTTACTGGAACCAGCAGGGATGGGAGTGGTTCATGGAGCCCAGCGTGTTTTAACTGTTTACAATTCTGAATTTTAAATTGTTATAACCTTCCCTGGGACCTCCTGGTGGAGAGCGTGGAATAACTTTGATGCTGGGGATGATAATTGCAAAGTAAGAAAAACTAGTTGAAAAGGATAGCTAAAATGCGTCAAAGCACATTTAGAAGCAGGAACTGAAAATATAATTTACTCTGACAGCAGCCCAGGCATCAGTGTTGTCTAGACATTGGTTTCCGAAGACCTGGCTGAACTGGAAGGTCTTAGTCTGCCAATGGAAAGATAATAAAGAGGGAAAATTCTAATCTCTCCTCAATATGGGAGCAGCCGCGGAAAAGGCTCTGTGCTACCAGCCGTGTTTCTGAAGTCGAGAGGCTGAGAGGAGATTCTAAAGGGCACTGGCATAGATGTGAGCCCGTCACTGTTGCCAGGGTTTGACTTGGTCTAAAACTGCTCCGTTGTGTCTCGGAAGCCGTTTCCTCCTTCCGTAAGAGCTCAGGCAAATTGGTGGGGGACTTCATTGGTGTCAGAAGTGGGATGTATCACTGGAGGGAAAGAGTTCCTTGCCCAGCCCCAGGTGGGGAGGACTCCCTGGTCCTGAATGGGGCAACTGTGCCCCTGAAGGACCAGGTGCGCAGCCTGGGAGTCATTTTGGACTCACAGCTGCCCATGGAGGTGCAGGTCAGTTCTGTGTCCAGGGCAGCTGTCTACGAGCTCCATCTGGTACGCAGGATGAGACCCTCCCTGCCCGTGGACTGTCTCGCCAGAGTGGTGCATGCTCTGGTTATCTCCCGCTTGGACTACTGCAATGCGCTCTATGTGGGGCTACCTTTGAAGGTGACCCGGAAACTACGACTAATTCGGAATATGGCAGCTAGACTGGTGACTGGGAGCGGCCGCCGAGACCACATAAGACCTGTACTGGCTCCCAGTACATTTCCAAGCACAATTCAAAGTGTTGGTGCTGACCTTGAAAGCCCTAAACGGCCTCAGTCCTGTATACCTGAAGGAGTGTCTCCACCTCCATCATTCTGCCCGGATGCTAAGGTCCCATACAATTCCAAAATTTGCAAATTCAGTTGCTACAATTCCACAGGCACTCACACACGTAAATGGCAAATGTAGAAGAAAATCCTACGGATACTAGAGAGGACCCACAGGTGGGTTAAACACCTGTTTGTAGCACCGTAAATGCAAAAATTAAAATAAAAAATAAAATCATAACTGCACTGTAAAATATGGGGAAAGCAATGAACGACATTAGAATTAATTGCACAACGGTCTCAAACTCGCAAATCGGCAGCAAAACATTTTTTGGTCCCTTCTTACCGTATGTCTGTTTTGGCAGCGATACCGTGAAAGCCAATTTTTGCAAGGTCGCAAATTTAAGCCACGCTATTGGGGCCAATATGGTAATATTCTAGTGTATATCATTTTGGCTTTGTAATTGATCTTCTGGCCCCATTCCAAACACAAAAGTGGGGTTGGGCTAGATGACCTTTGGGGATCCCAAGCAGAACTCTACAGTTCTGCGAAGGGTCACCCCTTTGTCCCTGGTTGCGGCCCCTCTCCTCCCGCAACTCTCGCTTTCTTCCTCCCCAGTTCGCTCGCTGGCCTTTTGATGTATTTATATATATTTACAATAATATTTATTAATTTTCAATAGACATAACAAAAAAGAAAATACGCAACAACACAATAGAGAAGTGAAAAAGAATTTAAAAAAAATAACAAACTTAAAATACCTGTCTGGGAACTGCCATCAGTGCCGGAGGGAGAGAGCAAAATCCGGAGGGATTCCAGAGAGTGTCCCGGGATGGGGAGAGGCAGCCCATCTTCTGGGGAAGAGAATCAGCGTAGCACCAGTGGAGAAGGGGGCAGATGGGGGAAGCGGCGAGGCGGTCCCATGACTCCTTGCCGGGAACCAGCGGGGAAAGTAGGGGTCCTCCGCTGCCTACGCCCTCCTTGCGCAGAAGGCTTTTGAGCAGAGAGAGTAGGAGGAGACTAGGCGTCAAAGAGCTTCTTTGCTGGAAGAAGTTTAAGAAACGCCCACTGACGGATTCTGCCAGCGACTGAGACAGCCACAGGTGAGTGGCTGTCCGGACAGAAAAGGTTCACTCAGGGAACCCAGCCAGGTGTTGGCACCGGCTTACGCACGAGCAACCCCTAGAACCATTACAATACCAAAACAGAAAAAAAGAAACTCAATTAATTAATTAAAATTCATTTTCATAAACATTTTAGTTGACTTCCTCTAATCTCCTCCATCTGAATTTCCTCTTAATTTGAATGTAGCAGTTTCCAATATCATTATTTCATAAAACAATATTACAGTTGTATTCGAATTTCTTTACCTTTCTTATAGTACATTTTCTTATTTATATATTTAATTTAGTCCTAGGCCTGATTGGTTCTTTTAAGTGGTTACATGTCTTTAATATTAGAATATTTGTTCAAATAGTCTTTAAATTTCTTCCAGTCTTCTTGGTAGTCCTCTTCTTTCTGGTCACGGACCTTTTGATGTATTTATAGGCCCAATAACTCAGCTCCTTCTCGTCGAGCGAGTGTTAATCTGCGCAGAATGCTGCTATAAATAGCCTGGGCACTGTACGGAGGACGCCACGTGTCCCCGGAGCGGCAGGTGGCGAGTCTATATGTGGCGATGCCGCGTGGGGCTTGAGCTATCCATGGGGACCGGGGATGGGTTCAGCCTCGAAGGGCTGGCGCAGGGAGGGACGGCAGGCGGGCAAGACGCTGGGACAGCCTCAGGACAGTTTGGGGTTCAGAGGAGGCCAACTGGTTCTTCCCCAGGGTTTTTTTTTGAACCGAGCTTTCACCGCTAGGCGCTGCTGCCTCTTCTCGCTGCAACCTCCGAGATCCCCGGCAGTTGTGAGAGTAAAGCACTGGGAAAGGATCTGGAGGTAGGAGTGCACCTCGCAGCCTTGTAAAGGTAAAGGGACCCCTGACTGTTAAGACCAGTTGCGGACGACTCCGGGGTTGCGGATCTCATTTCACTTCATTGGCCGAGGGAGCCGGCGTACAGCATGACTAAGCCGCTTCTGGCGAACCAGAGCAGCGCACGGAAACGCTGTTTACCTTCCCGCTGGAGTGGTACCTATTTATCTACTTGCACTTTGACGTGCTTTCAAACTGCTAGGTGGGCAGGAGCAGGGACCGAGCAACGGGAGCTCACCCCGTCATTGCGGGGATTCGATCCGCCATCCTTCTGATTGGCAAGTCCTAGGCTCTGTGGTTTAACCCACAGCATCACCCGCGTCCTGCTTTTTCAGGTTAAAGGTAAAGGTAAAGGGACCCCTGACCATTAGGTCCAGTCGTGGCCGACTCTGGGGTTGCGGCGCTCATCTCGCCTTATTAGCCGAGGGAGCCAGCGTACAGCTTCCGGGTCACGTGGCCAGCATGACTAAGCCGCTTCTGGCGAACCAGAGCAGCGCACGGAAACGCCATTTACCTTCCCGCCAGAGTGGTACCTATTTATCTACTTGCACTTTGACGTGCTTTCGAACTGCTAGGTTGGCAGGAGCAGGGACCGAGCAATGGGAGATCACCCCGTCGCGGGGATTCGAACCGCCGCCCTTCTGATCGGCAAGTCCTAGACTCTGTGGTTTAACCCACAGCGCCGCCCGCATGAGAGCAAAGCACTGGAAAAGGATCTGGAGGCAGGAGTGCTCCTCACCGCCTTGACACCGATGCAAATTGAGGAGATCTGCACCAGATGGAGCTCGTCTCCCATGCAAAGGCAGATGCTGTCCATCAAACCAAGTCACAAATCTCCAGCACGGCTTTGTTGGAGGGGCCCTCTTCTCTCTTCACGTCCTGCTCCGGGCTGCATTCTTTGAAATTCCAGTAAATCATAGAATTGGGACCCCAGGGGTCATCTAGTCCAACCCGCTGCAATGCAGGAATCTTTTCCCCCCTCCAATTTTTTATTCTGTTTATAACACAACTAAACAACACAAACAGAAACACAAATACAAACAAATTCTTGTCGTATCCTTATCATCTTTAGCAGTTTACATGTATCATAATTTCTAACCATTTTTTAAAATCACGCTTACTTTTACCACAAAAATCTTCACATTTTATCACTTACAAATAATACTATTTTAAAATACATTGTCTTCTACTTCTAACCCTACAGCCTATATCCACTTCCAAAGCTATTCTAACATTTAAATATTTTTTTCAAATATTCTTTAAGCTCCTTCCAATCTTCTTCCACTGTCTCTTCTCTCTGGTCTTGGAGTCTCCCAGTCACTTTGGCAAGTTCCATGTAGTCCATCATCATCATCTGCCTCAATGCAGGAATCTTAGCTAAAGCGTCCCTGACAGGTTGGCTGTCCAAGTTCTGCATAGAAAACTTACACGGAAGGAGAGTCTATCATCTCCTGAACTAGTCTGTTCCACTGCGGAACGGCTCTCGCCATCAGAAAGCTCTTTTTCTTGATGTTCAGTTGGAATCTCCTGTCTTGTAACTCGGAGCCACGGGTTCGGTTCCTACTCTCTGTTGCCGGAGAAAAGAAGCTCGCTCCATCCACCATGTGACAACCTTTGAGATATCAGTTGAATGAAAATAACAGGAGGACAAGTACACACACCAAAAAGCAGAGCAGTATATCTGGAAGAGACGGGTCAAATAGGCAGAGGACGCTAGACCTTTAGGAAAGCCGAATTTCACATTGTACCACAAAGAGGGAGTCCTGTGTCTCTGTATTTGTGCACATGTAAGATAAAATCCAAGGTACATGGGTGTCGCTGTGGGTTAAACCACAGAGCCTAGGACTTGCCGATTGGAAGGTCGGCGGTTCGAATCCCCGTGACGGGGTGAGCTCCCGTTGCTCGGTCCCTGCTCCTGCCAACCTAGCAGTTCAAAAGCACGTCAGAGTGCAAGTAGATAAATAGGTACCGCTCTGGCGGGAAGGTAAATGGCGTTTCCGTGCGCTGCTCTGGTTCGCCAGAAGCGGCTTAGTCCTGCTGGCCACATGACCCGGAAGCTGTATGCCGGCTCCCTCGGCCAGTAAAGCGAGATGAGCGCCGCAACCCCAGAGTCGGCCACGACTGGACCTAATGGTCAGGGGTCCCATTACCTTTACCTTTAAGATAAAATCCTAAGTGACATTGAGTTGCTTAGGTGCACCATGGGTACAGACTTGTATTTCTAAATGATGACCTCCTGGCTTTATCTTTTTTATAAAAACCCCGCCAACCGATTACCCCGATGGTGTCCTAGTTTACTACCTGCAGGGAAGATTTTTGCGTGTACGTCTATACGTTAAGAAACATTCAGAACAGCGCTGCCACCTGCAGTCTGAAGTGGCATAGGTAAAAAGGTAAAGGTAAAGGACTCCTGGATGGTTAAGTCCAGTCAAAGGCGACTATAGGGTTGCGCCGCCCCTCTCGCTTTCAGGCCGAGGGAGCCGGCGTTTGTCCACAGACAGCTTTCCGGGTTCATCTGGCCAGCATGACCAAACCGCTTCTGGCGCACGAAGGACCATGACAGAAACCAGAGCGCACAGAAACGCCATTTACCTTCCCGCCACAGCGGTACCTATTTATCTACTTGCACTGGCGTGCTTTTGAACTGCTAGGTTGGCAGGAGCTGGGACCGAGCAACAGGAGCTCACCCTGTTGCGGGGATTCGAACCGCTGACCTTCCTGGATCCCTTGCCTCAGGCATCACCTGAACCAAGTCTGGGGCCTGATTCTGAAGAGCCCCAGTCTGCACAGGTTCCCCTGCAACAAGGACCAGCTGGACCGAGTCAGGGGCCTGAGCCTGCCCTGGCTCTAGATGCAGGGATGACCTCGTGGCCTTCAGCTGAACCATCACTTACAGCTGCTCCACTACCGGTTGGGTCAGGAGAGGCTGAGGCAGCCTCTGGGTCTAGTAACCCACCAACGTCTCCCGAGCTGCAGAGACTGAGGTCTGAGAGAAGGAGAGACCTGAGTACTCACAGGAGGAGTGCTTGCCTTCGAGCGAGACAGGGAGGTGAGTTGCCGGGGGATCAGGACCGGCCGTTACCCCGACAGAGATAAAAGGCGGTCGGACCCCGCCCCAGGTTGCGGGAGCAACACTGCTGTTTGCCGGAACCTGCCTGAGACCCTGCGCCTGACCTAGCCTGGTTTCCTGCCTTGACCCTGTCGGACTGACTCCTCACGGAACTCTTGGATTTGGGACCGGGCCTGGACTGCGTGGCTCGGGTTAACCCCCAGCACACCACTCCGTGCAAAGTGGAAAGGAGCTGGCCCTCTGCTGGTCTTGGGGGCCAGCCGGGCAGATGCCCAGTCTTGCCACCACACCTCATTTTGCAAAACTTGTAGTATGGCTCTACCAGGAATCAGTCGCTTTGGAGAAGAAGTGTGGAGTGACTCCCCAGGAGAGCATAAAGTAAAAGGTAAAAGGACCCCTGACCAATTGGCCCAGTCGTGGCCGACTTTGGGGTTGTGGCGCTCATCTCACTTTACTGGCTGAGGTAGCCGGCGTACATCTTCTGGGTCATGTGGCCAGCAGGACTAAGCCGCTTCTGGCGAACCAGAGCAGCGCACGGAAATGCCGTTTACCTTCCTGCTGGAGCGGTACCTATTTATCTACTTGCACTTTGACGTGCTTTTGAACTGCTAGGTAGGCAGGAGCAGGGGACTGAGCAACGGGAGCTCACCCCGTCGTCGCGGGGATTTGAACCGCCGACCTTCTGATCGGCGAGTCTTAGGCTCTGTGGTTTAACCCACAGTGCCACCCACGTCCCTTCCAGGAGAGCATACTTCTGAGTAAATGAGGAAAGGTGATTTCAGACCTCTTGAAACCAGCCCTGATCAACTTTCTTCTTGGCAAGATGCTGTCTGCAAAAAGACTCTCCGCAGCCAATTTTATCAAAGTAGCGTTGGTGAGCCAGACCCAATAGTTTTGGAGCTGTAGATTTTTTAAAAACATACTGCTTTTTCCCTCGCTTGATATTTATAGACCGGCTTTTAACAGAAGGGGGCTTGCAAGGTGTATTTAAAAATACAGTTTTAAAACGGCAGCAGCAGAGATGCAGGCTGTTCCCTATGTTCTGTGTGGCTGGGATTCCCCCCCCTGCCCTCCGACCTTTGGCAAAAGTGCCAGGTTTTCTTGCTTTATGCAAAAATCCTGGCATCTTTGGAGAAGGGCTGGGAAAAACCTGTGTCTTGAACATAGACAATGTGGAGCCAGATGGACAAAGGATTTAACTTGGCTGAAGGCAGCTCCCTGTGTCTTTAACAGTCATGCCTTCATGCTGTTGAAGAGAGAAAGAGAATAAGGCTCTGTTCTGGGGCTCTCAAATCCCTTGCTACAAAAACGCAAACTTTTGAGATCAAAACAGACACATTTCCCTGTAACCTAGCAATCACATGTAAACACTGATGCATTTTGATTATTGTTGAATTGCTTGTTTTGAGTACTCGTGATGCTTGCAGATTTGACAAGGATAGTAATATAGAGAATTTCATGGGTGGGGGAAAGCAACATGAGTATACACCCGAAAAATGTGTATTTTTATTTTTATTTTGCAACCATTCTGTTCATTCAAGTGCAAAATGACATAGTTAGGATGTTCCAAAAAGCAGCCTCATTAAAACTGCTGCTGCTATTATTATTATTATTATTATTATTATTATTATTATTATTATTATTATTATTATTAAACCAAGAGCAGCGGAAGCTTCAGATCTTGGGGTCCCTTGGGAAAAAATGCCTACAGTAGACCCCCTTCTTGCTCGCCCTTGTACCCTATTACAGCACTGCCTCCAGCAACTTGGACATTTTAGACTACAACTCCGTGATGGGAATTGTTTGGTCTGGGTGTTCATCAATATGCGGATGATACCCAGCTCTACCTCTTTCAAATCAGAACCAGTGAAGGCGGTGAAGGTCCTGTGTGAGTGTCTGGAGGCAGTAGGAGGATGGATGGCACAAGGTAGCAGCCAAGCACATACATAGATCAGCACAGGAAGACCGACCTGGAACCATTTTGACTCCCAAACTGACCATATATTTTCTCTGCAAGGTCAAAGGAAAATGGAAGAGCCTCCCCATTGTCATTTCCTTCACAAATCCTGTCTTAAGGGCACATTTAAGGTATGAATAGGGTGTGAGCCTTCATTACAGAAGACTGGCCAGGCTCCCCAGGCAATCCAATCAAGTAACCTGCCAGACAGGAGATAAACAACGACAGGAGTAAAACAACATTCAAATTTCTAGTTACAGATAGGTAGCCGTGTTGGTCTGCCATAGTCAAAACAAAACAATTTTTTTTTCCCAGTAGCACCTTAAAGACCAACTGAGTTAGTTCTTGGTATGAGCTTTCGTGTGCATGCACACTTCTTCAGATACCAAGAACTCATACCAAGATACCAAGAACTCACACTTCTTCAGCTCATACCAAGAACTAACTCAGTTGGTCTTTAAGATGCTACTAAATAATAATAATAATAATAATAAATTTATTCAAATGTTCTGTTTTAGACCGTCTTTTCTGTGATGTAGGTGTGATGTATCTGAGGGGTGGTCTTAGGTTACACCCCTTCTGTGATGTATGTATGATGTTTCTGGGGGTGGTCTTGATCTACAGGGTGGCAATTTCAAAAGTCTTTATAAGGCCTTGCGCGCCATTTTTCGGGGTTCCTTCTCTCCTGCGGGTGAGGGGAGCACCCTGTTGCAACAGATCAATAAAGATCCAGCTTACTAGCTGCTTTGCTTCTCAATATTCTCTGCTTGGCCTCTGTTATCTTCTCCAACCAGTTGGGAACCTATGTAGGGACTCTAT